>NC_132788.1:50582791-51832791 GCF_048418805.1 Vulpes vulpes | reverse complement strand
ATGCGCCTCAGCTTCTGGCAAATAAGTCTTCAAGCCTGGTGTATTTGATGTCTGCAGGGCACCCCAGGGGGTGCAAATGTGGCATGTGCTCTGCACTGTGCCCTTTGTATTTTTATGTTGATGAATCAAGGTAAAGAGAGGTATAATAATCAGAGAAGGGGGGCCAGTGTGCTCCGTGCCTGGCAGACTGGTGCATTGATATTCATTCCAATTGACTTCTCCCCTCTTACTTTTTGCCTTTTTTTTTTTTGAATAATAATTTCTTTATTTACAAATTAGAATCAACAGACAAAGAAAGACAATCCAGGGGACCAAATGGGGAGATGACTGAAACCCCCAGGAGCCCCAAATGGAGCAGAAGGAAAAGGGAAAACAGAGTAGGAAAAAAGTCAAAGAATAAAAGAGCTCCCCCTTCTTCCCTCCCCATGGAGGCTGAGGGGACCATGGCCCCACACCCCTCAGACTTACCTAGCTTAAAATAAATTAGAACAAACAACCTCAAAACAGGGCCTTTACAAGTGAACAGGGCAGCTATGGCCTCAGGTAACCCCGGATCAGAGCCTTTGCCCACTCTCACCCTGTACCCGTGCCCCGCCCCAGTCATTTTGAATGGGGACTCTATGCCCAAGAGGTCACTCTCAATGGGGCTGGGAACTCAATCTTACTTTGTCCATTTAAGTCCCTCCTTCAGTAAATGTCCTTGCACCCCTCCCCCCTGCAGAGCCAGCTCTCCTACAGTGGGAGGGAGGGGGAGGATGAGATGAGGAAGTGTCACAGCAAGGGGGGGAAGGGGCGGGGCAGGGTAGTCTAAGGGTCCTGTCCTGCGGAGCATCCTGCCCCATCTGGCCTGGCCCCTTAGCCTGAGTCTGAATCACTGGTGTCTGAAGAAGAGGAGGAGGAGGAGGAGGAGCTGGAATCTGAGCTGGAGCTGGAAGCACTGAGGCGTGACACTGCTACTTGCTGTGCCATCAAGGACTTGGTTTTCTCACTTGCTTTCTTGGGGGGCTTTTTGGTGGAATTGAGCTGCCCGCTAACATCTTGTAACCACTTTTTTAGTTCTCGCTTCTTTTCCAAAGCCAGCTCTTCCTTTGTCTTTCCCACAGGTTTCTTAATGGTATAGGACTTTTGAGGTTTCTTTCGTAAGCAGGAAAGGACATATCACTCAAAGTCTCTAAGCGTGGATGGCTTGAGGGTTTCAAAACTGATCTCAATCTCTTCTGGGGTTGAGTCACGCAAAGAGGGCTCTCTGGCCTGGATTATGTGCACAACTCGACCCAATTTCTCTGCAGGTAATTTGTTGATGCCCAAACTCAACTGTTGCTTTTCATCATAACTCATGGGTCTGCTTTCTTCCTCCTCTTCTGAATCATAGCCTGTAGGCAGGACAGGTGGGGCTGTCTTTGTGGCCTTTTTTGGGCAGTTTGGTACCACTTCCTCCAGAAGGTCCAAAGCCAGGGGGGCCTTATGTAGCAGCACTACCATCCTCAATGCCACTCGCTTTCTTGGACTTCTTGGGCTGAGATAGTCGCCCTCTGCATGACTCAGGGAGGCTAAAAGATGTTGCTCCTGACTAACTGGGAAGAAAAGGACCTCAGCTCTCTCTCTACAAACCTTGTGGTGGTCCCACAGCCACTTCTGTAGGTAGGGTGGTGGGAGCTGATGAGGAAGGGCCTTGGATCTTTCTGTGGCATGGACAGGGAGGAGTGGTCTTCTTGGGTGACTCCTGTGCAGGTTGCTGTCAGCCCAGGACCTCTGCCTCTCACTGCTTGACACAGCCAGCTTTATTCCTGGCCAAGAGAGAATGAGTCTTCTACCAGAGCGTTGAAGTCTTCATGTGGCAGAGAGTTAAACATTGCTGGCTTTCTGCCTTTTGTTCTTTTGTTCCTTTTTAAAACATTATGTTAGTTTCAAATGTACAACATAATGATTTGACATCTGCACGTATTACGAAACGATCACCACAGTAAGCCTAGCTAATATCCGTCACCTCACATAGTTATGGGTTTTTTTTTCTTGTGATGAGAAATTTCAAGGTCTCCTCTCCAAGCAACTTTCTTTTTTTAAATTTTTTGTATATTTTTTTATTGGAGTTCGATTTGCCCACATACAATATAACACCTAGTGCTCATCCTGTCAAGTGTCCCACTCGGTGCCCGTTGCCCAGTCACCCCATCCCTCCCCCCACTATCCCTTGTTTCCCAGAGTTAGGAGTCTCTCATGGTCTGTCATCCTCTCCAATTTTTCCTACTCATTTTTTTTCCTTTCCCTATAATAATCCCTTTCACTATTTTTCATATTCCCTGTATGAGTGAAACCATATGATGATTGTCCTTCTCCGACTGACTTATTTCACTCAGCATAATACCCTCCAGTTCCATCCACATCGAAGCAAATGGTGGGTATTCGTCCTTTCTGATGGCTGAGGAATATTCCACTATATACATAGACCACAGCTTCTGTATCCATTCATCCGTCGATGGACACTGAGGTCCGAGCGACTTTCAAATATGCAGTATGGTAGTATTAACTGCTAGTCACCATGCCGTACATGACATCCCCATGACTTACTTATCTTATAGCTGGAAGTTTGTACCTCTTGACCCCTTTCACCCCTTCGCCCACTTTCATTCATTCATTTTTTTCCCTCCCTTGCTCTCTCTCACCCACTCCCTTCTCTCCTTCCTTCCTTTCTTTTGTTACCATTAATCATTTGTAGTTGTCATGGGCACATGGCTGTGAACTATCCTCACTTGTCTTTTTGTCTAATCACCCAGAAAGCCATGAGGAAGTGTTTGGACTTGGAGGTCCATGTAGCAACTGAAGCCGTGAAATGAATACTGTAGGTGACTCCCCGGCTGGACTCCCCACTGGGAGTGAGTGCACCCCTTGTGATGCTGCCTGGGTGCAGCCGAAATGCCTCCTACCACCCTGCACCAAATAGCTTTCAAGATACGAGACCATCCTTGGTTCTTGTATCAGAATCATTTGACGTACCTGTACATGTTCTCCTCCATCTGCAGTTGGTATTTGCGCACCCACGGAGGCAGCAGAGGGTGGTAAGGACATGCCTTTCCTGGCTGAGAGGGGAGCCACTTTCCTCTTCTTTTCCCTCAGGACCATCCTGGCTGCAGCTATAACTCTATTCTTAGCTGCCCAACACCTGGGAAATAGCTTTCTTGCTCTCTGGCAGGCATATGGCAGAGTGGTTGTGTGTGTGTGTGTGTGAGTGTGTGTGTGTGTGTGTGTGTGTGTGTGTGTGTGTGGTGGGATGACAGGATCCCTGAAGTAAAGAGCTGTCCAGCGCTTGCTCCCACCCTGGATCGCCCAGGCTGCTAGACTCTGAGAGGCACAAGGAGCCTGGTTGTGATGTCCCGCATCCCCCGGCCTGGTGTCCTACTGTGGAGGGGGCCCGCCAATCCTCTTCTCTCTCCATGCACTGCATGTGGGGGAGACACTCCGTATGGGCTTCTCAGGAGGTGCATACACTATGTATGGACGGACGCACGGAAGGAAGGAATTTTGGCTTGGAAATGTCTTTTTATTGGCAAGGATAGCACTTCTCCTAAAGGAGATGACAGAATTTGCCAAACTATGTCTCCAGAACAGAGAGTGTAAAAGAAATCCATGTTTAAACATTGGCAAGTGTGAACATTCAAGAATTTTAGTGTGAACATCATATTGTCAGAGCAAAATTAAGTTAAGCTGGTCTCTGGCAAGGGTTCAGAATGAACACAGAGTCGGCGCAAACTGGTGTAGGTGACTGCTCTGAGATTTGTGCAAGAAGCCAGGCAGAGCGTAATTGGGGAAAACCAGGGAACCCAAGTGCTGGGTTCTATTCTTCAGTTAATGAAGGCACAAGAGCTTAACTGCTTTGTGTCCCAAGGGCCGTGGGAGGCTGCCAAAAGAACTAGAAGTTTCTCCCTCTCCACAACTCAGTCACTGTCAGCGAACAAATTCACTTCATTCAAAGATATTTAGTGAGAAGCCCTAGGATATTTGTTGAGCAAACTGTTGTTCTTTGCATCGAAAGAGGAGATGGCCTCACCTCTTTTCTATAGTCTACAGTCTGCACAAGTCACTGCAATGAATCAGAATCAAAGCCAATGTGGAACAAATGCCATGTTGGAGATGTAAGCAAAGTGCCAGGGAATGTGGGGTTCAGAGCAACACATTCTGATAGAATTTCCTTTATGGGTTCAGGAGGACTTGGGGGATTATTTCACAGAGAAGCAGCACACATTTGAACTGAGCCTTGGATTGTGTAGAGTTTTGAGAGGAGCAGAGGAGGGGTGGTGCTACAGCTGGAGCCGACTTCAGCCGTCACAGGAATGTTGGAATTCAAGTAATAAACCAGAGACGTCATACACTCCCTGCTCCCCTCTTGGAGTTTCCTCTAGGCAGGGTCGGGGGAGAGCCTGGTCTTGCTGCTGTGCTGGAGGTGCTTGGACAGCAGTGGGAGGACTGCAGCCAGCTGGGGGCTCCTGTAGGGCAAGCCCCATTCCTGCACTCTTGTCTGTCTTACCCTTCACGTTGGCCTTATAGGTTATGGTACATTGGCAGGCTGTGGGGCTGGGCAATGTGGATCTGCATTCTCTTTTGGAACTTAGCCTATGGTTGTCATGATACAGTATGGCTGTGCTTGGGGCAGGTGGGGAACCAGTCTGGCCATCCCTCTTCCTTCTCTGAAGGTACAGGAGTTCACCATCACAGTGGCCACTTAGTCAAATTTGAGACATCAGTCTGGACTCAATTTCCCCTATCCTGTCCACCCTTTTTTTTTGCCTTTTTGGTGGTCAACACATTGCAGGTTCTGTCTCTCGGATTTTTCTTAGCAGCAGCATCCCTAAACCCAAGGCTGTCTTCCTTTCACCATTTCTAGGGCCCACCAAGAGCCCTTCCTTTAGGAGCCTCTGGCTGTGGCTCTTCAGCCATTCACTTTCCAGTGGGGCTGCTGTAGCTGGGCTCTGATGTTAAGGACCAGCTGAGGACAGCTTGCCCAGAGCTGTTGCTGCTCCTCACAATTGTTCCCCACTGGGCATCAGCTGTTGTCATTACTATTGGCACACCTAAGCACCTGCGAGTGCCTCCAGATTCTGGCCGGGTGCTTGAGGAGCATGCACGGTAGTCTCATTGCCAGTGCTGGTAATTACTGTTTGTCCAAAGTTATAGGCTCAGTAAACGTTGCCTGATGAGGCTGAAGTTCTTCTGGGCATTTGCCTGAATAGTTCACACTAGATTATCTTACTTGGCATCTTAAATTATCCAGAGCAATTTGTCTGAGAATGGAAAATTGCTTGCAGGATGCTAGAGGTTTTTTTTTTTTTTTTTTTTTTCTGAAATTCTTCGAACCTATGGATCTTTTTGGCAAGAATTGACATCTTTATAAATTTACATGATTACTTATTTTCTCTTTATGTAATTTATACATGTCCCATATCGTTTTTATTAAGGTGGTACCGATGCAGTCTGTGTATTGCTGTTATTTTGAATTAGATAATTTTCTCATCATGTTTTCCAATGCTGTTTGTATGTATGTATGTATGTATATTTATGATAATATATAAAAATATAAAAGCTGTTCATTTTTGCTTTTATTTTTTACCTTTGTTTTTTTTTTTTACTTTTTTTTTTTTTTACCTTTGTTCATGTGTGTTTTGTTTTGTTTTTTATGTAGACAGTTATACACTGAAAAGAAATTTTATCTTTTTCTATTTACTATGCATCTGTTTTGTTTGGTATCTTCTTGTATTGGCTAGAAGATAGATGATGAAGTGTTGTTTTTATATGTCCCTTATTTATTTGTTCAGTTGATTTAAAAAAAAAGATTTATTTATTTATTGAGGCAGAGAGAGATTGTGCACAAGTGCAAGGGAGAGAGAGGGAAAGAGAGGGAGGGAGAGAGAGGGAGAATCTGAATCAGGCTCCTCGCTGAGCATGGGAGCCTGATGCAGGGCTCCATCCCATGACCCTGAGATTATGACTTGAGCCAAAACCAAGAGTCAGGCACTTAACCAACTGTGCCACCCAGGTGCCCCTGTTTGGTTGGTTTTTCTGAGGGTTCCCATAGCACCTCACTGTTAATTAAAATATCTATCATTCTAGAAAATATTATTTGGACTCTTATGACAGTATCCCATTCCTAGTTTGCTAAGTACTTCTTTTTCAGAATTGAGGAATGGTTCTTAAATGTTTAATACCTATGGAAATAATTATCTCATATTTCTCCCATGTTCTTGAAGTGATGTATTCTATAAATTGATTTACTGATATTTAACCACTTGCACACTCAAAATTAAGCCATATTGGGTCATTTATTACTTTTTTTTGTTGTGTTGCTGCACTAGATTTATTATTCTGTTTAGTTTTTTTATATCTATAAGTGAGTATGTTCTGCAAGTTTTTCTTTTGTGTTTTCTCTGTTAGATTTGTAGAATCTGGGTTATGGTAGAGTCATAAATTGAATGGAGAACTTTATCAAGATCCTTCTTTGTATAGAGCACAATAGTATTTACTTATAAAAAATATAATTTGCCTGTAAAACGAACTGGTCAGACTCGTTAGGGAGGCAATTCTCTGAAAATAGTGTCCATTTCTTTCATGACTGTCTCTTAAAATGTCTTAATTCAATATATGTCATTCCCCCAAACTATCTATTTCAGAGTTATTAGCAGAGAGTTGCCTATAGTTTCATAGTTTCAATAGTTCATAGTTGTAATAAAATAACTTCTTCATAGCTCTCTTGCCATTCCCAACTTTGGATATTTGTACTAACTTTTTTTTCAAGTACACTTCTGAGAAATCCATGCACTTTATTGTTTCAGATATCACGTGGCTGGAAATTTGAAAATTTAAACTATGTACATAACACTTTAGTCACACTGCATTATGACAGAACTTATAGACTTGGAGTAATATCAATTAATTGCTCCTAGAACTTATATCAATTAATTGATGTCAATTAATTCTCCTGGCAGGAGGCAATTTGGGGGCAGCAGTAGTTAGACTCGGACATAAGGAGGACACCAGCAGCTTTCCCTGGAGAGGTGGAGGGAACCAGCAGTCTAGAAGGGAGAGTGAGAGAGCACACAGCCAAGCAAGGCGCCAAACTTCTGGCACTGATACAAGGCTTGGGTCGCACAGGTAAGCAATATGCCTTTTATGTCCTCTGTCTTTACTCCCCACTCTGACTTGAATTTTCAAGTTGGCTTGGTTCTAGAATCCGACCTTTATTCTTTCCCTTGATCCTTCACTCCTTGTTTAGGCTTGAACTTCATCCTCATTCTCTTTGGTAGTCATAGCTAATCTTTGCTGCAAAACAAGAAGTGTGGGGTGCCTGGCTGGCTCAGTTGGGTTAGGATGTGTGACTCTGGATCTCCGGGTTGTGGATTGGAGCCCCACATTGGGTGTAGAGATAACTTAAAAATAAAATCTTTGAGCAAGACAAAACAAAACAAGAAGCTTGGCTCTTGTTATTCTACAAAAAGTGGATTTTTAAAATAAAAATGAGATTGGCAAGTCACCCCATGAACTTCACTGAAAAACAATTCTTTTATATTAAAATGATGGGGGGAGACACTTAGGAAGGCAAAATTTTCTTTTTCTTTCACTGGTTAGTTTTAGGATACATAAATGGTAACTGGTTAAGAATTCAGATATAAGAGAAGGACTCAAATATTATTCATATCTATTAAAACTAAACATCGTCATTAAACAAGTCTGGCGTTTCTGACAAAATGGGTCCTTATATCCTTTGAGAGACATAATGTCTCCCAAATTGCTAAGTTTTCAACTAGGCCACTGGCCTCTCAGTGAAAATCATTAAAGCCATTGGCAGATTTCTAAGGAAGAACTGACTTTCAGTTTGCTTCCCTTAGGAGGAAAAAAAGAGAATCAAACATTAGAAATGTTAACTTTTGGGGCATCTGGGTGGCTCAGTGGTTGATTGTCTGCCTTTAGCTCAGGCCGTGATCCCAGGGTCCTGGGATCGAGTCCCACATCGGTCTCCCCACAGGGAGCCTGCTTCTCCCTCTGCCTATATCTCTGCCTCTCTCTCTGTGTCTCTCATGAAGATGAATAAATAAATAAAATCTTTAAAAAAAAAGGCATCCCTTCTTCTTTTTCTTTTTTCTTTTTTTTAATTTGTTTCTTTTGGAACAGAGTTCTTAACCAGGCACACAAAACAGAGCAGAAAACATCCTGGAAGATGTTTTAAATACCCAATTATTTTGGCAAAGGATGACATATTCTTTACCCCTATGTTATCATCAATAGTCCTTACAATAGTGTGCAACTCTGGTCAGAGAACTCATTCAACCAGACTGATGTAGAAAGTGGACCTCTTTGGGACACCTGGGTGGCTCAGCACTTGAGTGTCTGCCTTCGGCTCAGGGCGTGACCCCGGGGTCCCAGAATCGAGTCCCACATCAGGTTGCCCACAGGGACCTGCTTCTCCCTCTGCCTGTGTCTCTGCCTCTCTCTGTGTGTGTCGTGTCTCTCGGAATAAATAAATAAAATCAAAAGAGAAAGAAAGAAAGAAAGGAAAGAAAGAAAGAAAGAAAGAAAGAAAGAAAGAAAGAAAGAAAGAAAGAAAGAAAGAGGCTTGTTTGGTTTAATTCTTCCAGGGCCAGCTCCAGCAACACCATTTTCAAGATCCAGTAGTAAAGGAAGTTAGGAGAAAATGACAACCACATAATCTGTATCACAAAGATAGATATAAAATACACTCAGCTTTCTTTGGTCACTTCTCCCTGAAAGCAGGGATCAAGATACACAGTTTTTCCTTGATGACAATATGGAATACCATGACTGGCATCTCCCTCTGAAAAAAATGGCAAATACAATAGAAAGTTAATATTTCTTTTCTTTCTTTCTTTTTTTTTTTTTTAAGGCCAGAATTGATGGAGCAATTATGGGTAGATTCCAAATTGAACAGGATGACCAATTTCACAGAATGCACTCCTGAATGATTCCATTAAATACAGGGGTTGAGGCACCTCGGCTGTGAGGTTAGGCCTATCATAAATGAGACCTAGTGAGACCTTGTGATATGTCTTGCCTTCCAAATACAGGCTTCATTGAGACACCCCTGGGGGTACATTGTCATGGCTCTGAGGACTTGTGCAAGGGAGCAGTACTGCCTTCTTCAGGCTGTACCTCTTTTGGCATTAGCTATGGGACAGCCTGATAAGGACCTGGAAGTTACTCCTCAAAACAACCAAAACACTCATGCTTTCAAACTGGCCATTTTCTTTGTGTTTCCTCCCCTTGCCACTTCCTAAAGCACTGGAGAAAATGGCTTTACCTCTAGCTCTGCAGGATTATCATAGATAGAAGCTCATTTTCTTTGTGAGGGTTAAGCCTGGCCCAAGAGGAGAAGACCATTGTGCTCAGCCTGTGCCCAGGAAGACATGGCAGCCTATGCTATGCAAAAGTGGAATCAAGCTGGTTCATTGTGGAACCCAAGGCCCGGGTCAGTGTTTCTGCTGGTTCCTCTTAAGTTGATGGGGTCATATCACAGGGAACAGCACTCAACTTCCTCCTTTAAATCATGTCCTGAACAACAGCCTTCAGCCTCAGGATCTCCATGGGGAGGAAATGAAAACTTGTGCAAAATCAGGCAGTTGCCTGATTCCTCTTGTGGCTGAGGAACCACAATGAGGTCAGTCCCCTGCAACTGTCCCTGGGGATAGCTCAGTGAATTCCTGGACTACCAGACACTGCCAGCTCCCCATCTGAACACTGGATCCAAAGTCAAGCTGGTTTGTCTTTGACAGAGTGGCCTTTGAATCCTTAAAATATGTTCTGACTGGTGTCTAGCCAGTGGGAGATGTGATTACAGTAATTGATGGGCTTGTGATAGACACTGCTCTCTGAAAATGGAGTGTTGAATGTTTTGAAAGGGATCCCATGAACTCTTATTTATACATGACTCTGGTTTTCTGTATGTGAAAGGCCTGTGGCTAATGTGTCAAACGAGGACAACCAAACCACCAAGGTCTTTTCCCTGGAAGATCACAGTAGAAGAATTTAGGGCTAAGAAAATGCAAGCATTTGAGATAGATAGTATGGTCATTATTGTAAGATAATTTCCTTTACTTTTTCTTAAAATTTTTTCCGTTTTGGTTGGGGATAGAGAAAGAAAAGGCAAAAATGTACACTAAATTCAGAATCTGGGTGACATCTATCCATGTCCTACTTTCCTGGAACATCTAATTTTATTTAGCAGGTTAAAGCTGAGAGTTTAATATCTTCTGTAGCACTCAGAAACAACAACTTAACACATTTACGAGGGAACAGCAAATACAGAAAGAACAGAAAGTGTGAGCTCTAGCTTGTACTTCAGCTATCTGTGGTCAAGGCTTTTGGTGTAGTTGTTTTTTCCATTTTATTAGTGATTGTTTTTGTATTTGTGATTTAATGGGTTTATTGTCTAAGCTTCTATTACTTTAATTTCTCTCATCCACTTAGGGAGGAAGAGTAAACAAACCCAAGACAATAAAGATGATATTTTCAACTGTTCAGTTTTATTTGGAATCTGCTTTCCCTGGTGATGAGGTAGCTTATTCTAGCCATGTGGATACTAACATGCTTTTATGCCACATATTCTTTCTTGTGATGTAACAATGCAGTATAAGCCTAGGGAGAAAACTGACCCCTCAAATGAAAGTCTCTTTGAACCTGGTATTTTGTAGCTTATCTATAAGCTTAGTTTTACTTCTGTGTTTCTACTACTTTCAAAGAAGCCATTGGGGTATATTTAATGATTTCAGTGTAACTTATTTGCCAATCCCATGAATATGTCATGACAATGATGATGACAAAGGCTGTAGCACTTCCACAGTCTGGAGAGAATAAGGATGTCATTACAGTTCTCTCCAGTCATTCAAGAATGAGACTGGAAGAGATCATTATCTTATTTGCAAATGAGAAACAACTATAGGTGTAAGAGATCTGGCCATGACCATTCAACAAATGGTTGGATCTTCAACAAAGGTCCAACAGAAGATGGGGCTTGATTTCTTATGCGTAAGGGATCTATTCATCCTAGGCAAGACCTAGGGACACAGGCAATACCCCTTGGTCCAGCTCTAACCTGAGTCAGCCTGTAGGGCTGTGCCTGGGCAGATCCTATGGAGTAAAGGATGGAGTGGGCAGCAGTGCCATTCAGCCCAGGCTGTAAACTACAGAGGGCATTGACTGTTAGTCACTGTTTGGGGGCTAATTTGGGTAGAGGAAGAGCATAAGCCATCATCACAAATGTTCATTCTACTCTCAAATCAGTCTGTCCCTGATTGTCTCATTGGGAAGTGGGAGGAGAGAGGCACAGGTGGGAGCCACAGGGAGCTGAAGCTGCTGGGGCTTTCCTGAGGCTTTTGGGGTTGTGAGTTTGGCAGTGGGGAAGGAAAAGGCCAGGTAGGGAGTTTATCCCTCAGGGAGCATCTAGGTACATTGTGGCTCTATTGTCGCTTTTCTCAGGACTCTCTCTGCACACAGAAAGGTGAAGGAAGGAAGAGGGTAGGTCTGTAGTGTTGATAATGCTGAAATCAATTTCAGATGCTATAAGATGCAATCAGACTTTCTTAGTTTCCTTGTATTGCATAGGATTATCTTTGGAAGTTTCCTATGTTTATCAATGGCTAGGACTTGAATGTCTTTCAAATTTCTCCAGTCTTGTAGAGTTCTGGACACTCATACATTCTTAATACATGCTTACTGAATAAACTGAATGATAACATGAATAAATAAGATTTTTCTCATTTCTAATTCCTTAATTCCTTTCTCTTTGTGCTCCTACTCTACAAATATGTATTCAGTTCCCACTAAAATGCATAGTTGTGATCAAGACACATGAGAACTTTGCTGTTTTGAGCTCACATTGTGGAGGAGCAGAGAAAGATGTAAAACAACTGAGCAAGAGAGTGGCAAGTGCCATCAAGAAAATAAATTAGGGGTGATCCCTGGGTGGCGCAGCGGTTTAGCACCTGCCTTTGGCCCAGGGCGCGATCCTGGAGACCCGGGATCGAATCCCACGTCGGGCTCCCGGTGCATGGAGCCTGCTTCTCCCTCTGCCTGTGTCTCTGCCTCTCTCTCTCTCGTGTGACTATCAGAAATAAAAAATAAAATAAAATAAAATAAAATAAAATAAAATAAAATAAAGAAAATAAATTAGGTAATGGGATAGAGTGATGCAGGGTGGGGATGATGTTCCTTAGCGTGAATGGTCAGGAAGTGTCTGAAGAGGTATCATATGAGCTAAAGTCTGTGTAGTAAGGAGAAGCCCGCTATGAGTGGATTTGGAGAAACCTCCAGTGTGAAGGCCCTCATTAGCAGAAGTTGTTCCAGGAAACAGTGTGGACCAAATGTACTGATACCCCCCATGTTTGTTTGCTCTAGGACTGCTGTAACAAAGTGACTTAAATCACAGAAATTCATCATCTTGGTCCTGGAGGCTAGAAGTCTGAGGCCAAGGTGTTGGCAGGGTTGTTTTTTTTTCAGAGGTTGTAAGAGAGAATCTGTTCCATGCCTCTCTCCTAGTTCTGGTGTTTTCCTGGAAATATTTGGTGTTCCTTGGCTGTGGGTCTCTGCCTTCATCTTCAAATGATGTTCTCTCGCTGTGTGTATGTCGTATGCACATTTCCCCTTTTGTAAGAAGAGGGTCATTTGGGATTAGGGCCTACTCTAACAAAGTCATTTTTACTTAATTACCTCTGGAGAATCTATCTCTAAGTAGGGTCACATTCTGAGATATTGGGGGTTAGGATGCCAACATATCTTTTTTTAGAGGGGAGACATAATTCAACTTGTTACATGTGCTCATATATGTTTGTTTGGGTTTTCTCTTGTCTTTGATTGGATAACAAACCCTCTAAGGCATGTAAATTAGTCATTTTTCCTCTTGGATCTTTCTAGCTCCTCACAGACTTAGTTCCTGGCTGAAAAAGGAGCCTTCAGAAAAGCAGCCAGTAGACTCAGTGTTCAACCCCCTGAATTCACACCTTCACTGTGGGAAGATGTTCTTCACTGCAATCTCCAATGGTTTTAGGAAACGCCCAGTGAATTCCAAATATTTGAGAGGGCCTGGGCAAGTGAGTTTTTTTTAAACATCAATATAGGCTTCGTTTCCTCTTTGGGACACTGATCAAAACAAACCGATTAAGCCATGCACATGGTCACAATAACAGGTGGTTCAGGAGGTCCCCTGTGGCTTGTTGGCCTGCAAAACCTAGTCTCCTTAGGGCCTGGGAGGAAAACAGCCTCGTGGTTGGGCCCCTGGCAGAGGCCCCCCGTGAACAGGGGAGCCAGTGGTGCATGTCTGCAGCTGGTGCTGGCCAGCTCTTGACTCACTGAGTGACTAACGGGAAAGTACAGACAATGCTGGGAACAATGTAGGGCAGAGAACTGTTGATGAAAGGAAACAAGATTTGTCAGGGCATTTTCCCTGGCTGCTCTCAAGGTTGTGCTTTGTGCAGCATGCCTCTCTCCTCAAAGTCTGAATGGACTCAATCATTCAGTGGTGGAGGGTTAGTCAGCTCGAGTCAAGAGCCTGCGGATCTTCTGAATAACCACCCTTCTGTAGATAGCACACCTGATTGGGCACAGACAACCTGGGTGTGGGTCTCATTGTCACCCCCAGTGCAGCTGTATGACCTTGGGCAAGTGTTTGTGGAATGGCAGGCAGGACTGCTTCCTCCAGTGGAAAACCAAATCAAACCACGTAAAGGAATGTGACCAGCAGAGGCAATCTGTAAACTATTTTCCAATGTTGCTTATATGATTTTCCCATTTTTTAAAAAAAATATTTGTTTATTTTAGTAATCTCTATACCCAACTCAGAATCCCAAGACTGAGAGTTGCATGCTTCACCGACTGAGCCAGTGAGGTGCCCCAAGATTTTCCCATTCGTATGTTTCATTTAGGTTAATGAAATAAAAGGAAAATGTCGAATCAGAAAAGCGATAGAAAGAGGATGAGAAAGGGGAACAGTGGAGTCAGAAGGATGAGGGGTGCTTGGAGGCAGATTTGCTCTAAGCAGGACCCAGCTCTGAGCAGGTGCAGAAAGCACCCCCCCTGAGGGCAGCTGCTGGGATGGGTTTGAATGGCTGAGAGAGGTTTTTGTTTTGTTTTGTTTTGTTTCATTATCATCTCTTATTTTTTTTTAATTTTTTTATTGGAGTTCAATTTGCCAACATATATCATAACACCCAGTGCTCATCCCCTCAAGTGCCCCCTCAGCCCGTCACCCAGTCACCCCCCCCCCCCATGTCCCTTTCCACTACCCCTTGTTCATTTCCCAGAGTTAGGAGTCTCTTGTGTTCTGTCACCCTCACTGATATTTTCACTCATTTTCTCTCCTTTCCCTTTATTCCCTTTCATTAATTTTTATATTCCCCAAATGAATGAGACCATATAATGTTTGTCCTTCTCCGATTGACTTATTTTACTCAGCATCATACCCTCCAGTTCCATCCACGTTGAAGCAAATGGTGGGTATTTGTCGTTTCTAATGGCTGAGGAATATTCCATCGTATACATAGACCACATCTTCTTTATCCATTCATCTTTCGATGCACACCGAGGCTCCTTCCACAGTTCGGCTATTGTGGACATTGCTGCTAGAAACATCGGGGTGCAGGTGTCCCGGCGTTTCATTGCATCTGTATCTTTGGGGTAAATCCCCAGCAGTGCAATCTCTGGGTCGTAGGGCAGGTCTATTTTTAACTCTTTGAGGAACCTCCACACAGTTTTCCAGAGTGGCTGCACCAGTTCACATTCCCACCAACAGTGTAAGAGGGTTCCCTTTTCTCCACATCCTCTCCAACATTTGTGGTTTCCTGTCTTGTTAATTTTCCCCATTCTCACTGGTGTGAGGTGGGATCTCATTGTGGTTTTGGTTTGTATTTCCCTGATGGCCAGTGATGCGGAGCATTTTCTCATGTGCATGTTGGCCATGTCCATGTCTTCCTCTGTGAGATTTCTCTCATGTCTTTTGCCCATTTCATGATTGGATTGTTTGTTTCTTTGCTGTTGAGTTTAAGAAGTTCTTTATAGATCTTGGAAACTAGCCCTTTATCTGATACGTCATTTGCAAATATCTTCTTCCATTCTGTAGGTTGTCTTTGAGTTTTGTTGACTGTATCCTTTGCTGTGCAAAAGCTTCTTATCTTGATGAAGTCCCAATAGTTCATTTTTGTTTTTGTTTCTCTTGCCTTCATGGATGTATCTTGCAAGAAGTTACTGTGGCTGAGTTCAAAAAGGGTGTTGCCTGTGTTCTCCTCTAGGATTTTGATGGACTCTTGTCTCACATTTAGATCTTTCATCCATTTTGAGTTTATCTTTGTGTCTGGTGCAAGAGAGTGGTCTAGGTTCATTCTTCTGCATGTGGATGTCCAATTTTCCCAGCACCATTTATTGAAGAGACTGTCTTTCTTCTAGTGGATAGTCTTTCTTCCTTTATCGAATATTAGTTGACCATAAAGTTCAGGGTCCACTTCTGGGTTCTGTATTCTGTTCCATTGATCTATGTGTCTGTGTTTGTGCCAGTACCACACTGTCCTGAAGACCACAGCTTTGTAGTACAACCTGAAATCTGGCATTATGACCCCCGGCTCTGGTTTTCTTTTTTCTTTTTCTTTTTCTTTTTATTTATTTATTTATTTTTTTCTTTTTCTTTTTTTTTTTTTTAAGATTTTATTTATTTATCCATGAGAGACACACACAGAGAGAGGCAGAGACACAGGCAGAGGGAGAAGCAGGCTCCATGCAGGAAGCCTGATGTGGGACTCGATCCCGGATCTTCAGGATCAGGCCCTGGGCTGAAGGCAGGCACTAAACCGCTGAGCCACCTGGGCTGCCCTTTGTTTTCTTTTTTAATATTCCCCTGGCTATTCGGGGTCTTTTCTGATTCCACACAAATCTTAAGATGATTTGTTCCAACTCTCTGAAGAAAGTCCATGGTATTTTGATAGGGATTGCATTAAATGTGTAAATTGCCCTGGGTAGCATTGACATTTTCACAGTATTAATTTTTCCAATCCATGAGCATGGAATAGTTTTCCATCTCTTTGTGTCCTCCTCAGTTTCTTTCAGAGGTGTTCTATAGTTTTTAGGGTATAGATCTTTTACCTCTTTGGTTAGGTTTATTCCTAGGTATCTTATGCTTTGGGTGCAATTGTAAATAGGATTGACTCCTTAATTTCTCTTTCTTCGGTCTCATTGTTAGTGTATAGAAATGCCACTGATTTCTGGGCATTGATTTTGTATCCTGCCACACTGCCAAGTTGCTGTATGAGTTCTAGCAATCTTGCGGGGGAGTCTTTTGGGTTTTCTATGTAGAGTATCATGTCATCGGCGAAGAGGGAGAGTTTGACTTCTTCTTTGCCAATTTGAATGCCTTCTATTTATTTTCGTTGCCTGAATGCTGCAGCTAGGACTTCTAGTACTATGTTGAATAGCAGTGGTGAGAGTGGACATCCCTGTCATGTTCCTGATCTTAGGGGAAAGTCTCCCAGTGCTTCCCCATTGAGAATGATATTTGCTGTGGGCCTTTCATAGATGGCTTTTAAGATGCTGAGGAATGTTCCCTCTATCCCTACACTCTGAAGAGTTTTGATCAGGAATGGATGCTGTATTTTGTCAAATGCTTTCTCTGCATCTATTGAGAGGATCATGTGGTTCTTGTTTTTTCTCTTGTTGATATGATCTATCACAGTGTTGAACCAGCCTTGCATCCCAGGAATAAATCCCACTTGGTCATGGTAAATAATCTTCTTAATGTACTGTTGGATCCTGTTGGCTAGTATCTTGTTGAGAATTTTTACATCTGTGTTCATCAAGGATATTGGTCTACAATTCTCCTTTTTGGTGGGGTCTTTGTCTGGTTTTGGATTTAAGGTGATGCTGGCCTCATAGAACAAGTTTGGAAGTATTCCATTTCTTTCTATGTGAGAGAGGTTTTTGAATTATCATTTATTTAGCTTATGTAGGGATAGACCTCATGGTACCCATAAAAGTGGTACTTTTAAAAACCTCGGAGAAAGCAGATTGGCTTTAGGGCTGACTGAACCTAGTGGGTCTGGCCCTTTTTCCTGTTATGCTCTTGGCTTTTTTCCCCTCATCTGTAGCTTAGGTCCTGGGGTGCAAGATTGCATGACTGCTGCCGATCCTGCCATCCTGTTGTCTGACAGCTGCTCCAGAGGAGGGGGGGTCACTGATGGAAACTCTCTCATGAGGGCAATGAAGCTTCTTTTCCAGACCTGCCAGCAAGCTTCTCCACATTTCCTACTAATACTAATTTAGTTCTCTGTGATTCTCATGGCAAGGGGACAGGATTACCTTTAGGAATTTGGGGTGGGGGACACATGAGCTGAATAAGACCCATGTTCTGTTAGGTTGGAGGAAGGAGGACTGACGCGGGGTGGATACCAGTTCTGGCTGCCCTGGAGCAGAGCTGAGGCTGTAACTCGGGCTTCTGAGTTCCTGCTTCAATCCTCTTTGCCTCCCTAGCAGAATCATAAGGTCGGTAGATTAAAGGAGGTAGAGACAAGCTGTGCATGAGTGAGCTTGAGATCTGAGCTGATTTTCACTTTGTTAGCATGGACAGATGAGTCTGAGTGTGATATTAGGGAGGAGTGTTGATGAGCTTGTGGAAGAGGGCATAGAAATGCTGCAGGTGGGCTAGAATTGAGGGTTAGCTACAATGAGTGCAGGATAAGGGGCCAAGCTTCCCTACAACTCCATATTAGCTGGATATTAGGGAAACCTTTGTATTAAGTAGAGTGCCCAAGTGTGGCCCTGCACTTGGTTTAATGTTCTGCTGTTGTTGTCTTGATATTCTTAATACTTTTGAACATTGCATTGGGCCTCACACATTTTTATAGCCGGGACTGGTCTGATGAAGTAAGACACACAGGTAATATGAACATGCCTATTTTACAGATGAGGGTCTGAGGGTTAGGCAGATGAAATGGCTTTCCTAAAGTCATAGTGAGCAGCTAACTGTAGCCCTAGGTCTCCCACCTCCCAAACCAGTATTTGGTCTGATTTCACTGTAATGTGCACATTTCTAAGTGCCTGCCTAGCTCCTGACAATGCCTCTCCATAGCTGCCCCCACCCTCTGTGATGAGCCCCTCTGCCTTATGTGTACACCCAAACTCCCCCAGATCAGAGTTGATACTCAAGCTGGACCTGTTTAGGCCCAAGTATGGAGTTGGATCATCTGGAGTTTAAGCAGAAGAATAAGGGTTATTCCCAGGGATGACGCTATGGGGCATTGTGCTGAGAGGTGGCTTTTGGACTCAATGCCCCAAAGTCTTTGCCAGTTGAATTTGAAATCTCTCTCTTTTTTTAAAATTTAAATATTTATTTATTTATTTATTTATTTATTTATTTATTTATTTGAGTGAGAGAGTGGGGTGAGGGAGGGTCAGAGGGAGAGAGAATCTTTTTTTTTTTTTTAAGATTTTATGTATTTATTCATGAGAGACACACAGAGAGAGAGGCAGAGACACAGGCAGAGGGAGAAGCAGGCTTCATGCAGGGAGCCTAACGTGGGACCCCATCCCAGGTCTCCAGGATCACACCCTGGGCTGAAAGCAGCGCTAAACCGCTGAGCCACCAGGACTGCTCGGAAGAGAGAATCTTAAGTAGACTCCCTGGTGAGTGCAGAGCCCAACATGAGGCTCAATCTCATGACCTGAGATTACGATGTGAACCAAAACCAAGAGTCAGACACTTAACATACTGTGCCATCCAGGTACCCCTTGAGTCTTTATTTTTATATACTGCTTGACTAAAAGCAAGAAACACTTGAGTTTTGTTGAGTTTAGAATCCTACATGGAAGGAATTGCCCTTATTTTTAACATCAAGTGGATGTAGGAGATTCCTTTTTAAATAAGAAATTTATTTTTTATTGGTGTTCAATTTGCCAACATACAGAATAACACCCAGTGCTCATCCTGTCAAGTGCCCCCCTCAGTGCCTGTCACCCATTCACCCCCACCCCCTGGCCTCCTCCCTTTCTACCACCCCAAGTTCGCTTCCCAGAGTTAGGAGTCTTCATGTTCTGTCTCCCTTTCTGACATTTCCCACCCATTTCTTAGGAGATTCCTTTTGAAATGGATGGGGCCTTGTCTTATATTCCATTTTGATAAAACAGTATGGAAGTAATCTAATATCCACTTTTTAGTAGGCCCCTTCACTTGGGTCAGAATCTTTTGTTGATACTTTTCAAGTCTTGTTTCCATGCTAATGGAACTTTCACATGTTGGCCTTTGAGGCAGAATATGCCATCTTCCTCATGCAGTATACAAATTACTAAGTAATTACAAGAATCCCACACTTTTCAAAAATTTGTGTTATGCCACTACTTTTTTTTATGAAAGATCTTTATCAACAACTATCAGTTACCTTTTTGCTAACCCAAGGAAATCCAAAGAAGATTTTATGAAAAAAATGTGAAAAGCAAAAAATAGCATTTAGTATTGTGTTGCAGTGAGCCATTATAGACGCAGTGCACGCTCTGAGCAGTGAGAGCGGCCTCACCAAGCTCCTTCCCCAGAACTATATTCAACATCTTAGCATCAAGCCGCTGGAGCTTTGAACTGTGTCTGTGAATGTCTCTGCTTTATCTTGATTTATTTTGTGCATCTGCTAGCATGTGCCCTAAGGTATCAGAAAAGTCTAACAGAGGTAATTTTGGGGGTGGGGGTCTGGGAACACTGGAAAAAATTTTTTTCATGTCATTAATGGTAATTGCTTCTTTGCTTTATGCCATTTCAACTTAGGAAAGTTTTCATAGGAATACTCTACCTTTGGAGAGTGGAGGAAACCTGTACATACACTCTGGACAGCCACATTTCCTAACACATGTAGGCCTCTTCTCATGGGACTCAGGAAAATCCTTCCCACACAACAATTCAAATAACGCTCTCTCTGAAGAATTTCTCCTGTTTAATGGGAAGTAGGGAATATAATTAACTTGAACATTTGATTTGGAATAAGACACTAGAGATTTTAGAAATTGAGGGATTTGGAATACCAAACTATGTCCTAGGATGTAAATAGACCCAAACAAGAAAAAGTTTCAAAATAAAATAACATAGAAATGATTAAATTTGTAATGCAAATTCAGAAACATGTAATGAATGTTCTTTTTTTTTGGTTTTATATGGAGACTGAGAAATTCCAGACTGGGATTTTTTCCTTTAATGGGAGAGAAAAGAAAGCCTAGTTAGTGTCTGGTACTTCTGACCTCTTCTCCAGGCTCCCAGAGCGATGTTTGAGTACCTTGCTGAAGTGAGTATAGATATTTGTGTTGAAATAGCATAAGAATGGAGCTCAAAAATATAAGAGGAAAATAATGATGAGAAAAGAGATCTCTTTTACTTTTTAGAGTTGATTGTTAGAGAACTTCTATGCTTTTTTAAATTGTTAACTGACCACAGGTTAGAAGGTTAAAGTTTATTAGCAAAAGGCATTTTCTTAGATGGTATCTTTACATCTTATGATGTGGCAGGGCCTGGGAGTTTCTGAGTGTGTCTCCAAGTGTAGTTATTAGATTTTCTTTTTTTTTTTTTGTCTGCTCTTCTTGTGACAGGTTGCTTTCTTTAAAGATACTGAAGACAAACCTTTCAGGATCTTCTAAAATGATTCTAGAAGTAGAGCACTGTCCTACCCCAGTAACTCAGTTTGAAATTCCTTCTTTCATTTTTTTTTTTTAAAGATATTCTTTATCTATTCCTGAGAGACACACAGAGAGAGGTAGAGACATAGGCAGAGGGAGAAGCAGGCCCCTCTCAGGGAACCAAATGCGGGACTTGATCCCCAGACGAATCATGCCCTGAGCAGAAGGCAGCTGCCCAACTGCTGAGCAAACCAGGTGTCCCAAATCCCTTCTTTCCAGTTGACACCATTCACCCAGAATTTAGTGTGGTTCACTCTCTCGTACATCAGTGGAAATGTGTGAAAATCACTGGGCCAGAGGCCTACAATCAACAAGGGACCATGTAGCTTTCAACAAAATTACCTTCTTGCTTACCATTCCCCTACAAGAAACTCATTCAAAGTTACTGTGCCAAATAACCATAGGTCCACAAAAAGACAAAATTCTTACCCTGACACATAGCAGCTAGACTCCTTGCTTGGCGTCATCATTCAATCAAAACGAGGATTTTTTAGATTATTTTTTTTCACCTTCATGGAACTGGTCTTAAATTGTAGACCATTGCAGCCACTTAGATTGAGTTTCATGGTTCTCAGTAGAAATGGCAACAACATTGGGCTCTGTTTAAGTGAACTAAATTATGTGGTGGGTGCTGTGAACTTGGTTTATCCTCTCAGAGAATCAGGAACATTGCGACCCAGTTCAAGTGTCTCCTAACAACAAGATCTATAGGACGTTCTGAAATTTTAAGGCACGAATTTATAGAGATGTAAGAAAAGAATTGGTTGAGAATAAATAAATATATTCCATGGAATAGTTTATTGATAGCTTGTTGAAGTATGTGTGCATACATCAAACTAAACATAAAGTGCATATTGGTATATCTAGAGTATATATCCAGTGTCAGGTCCAGGATTTCTCAGAAGGGCACTGATGATGCTGAAACTCTCTGTGGACATGGTGGGAAATGAGCGCCTTCCCTCCCTGCCCCCTACACACATTAGATGAGGTGGCTTATCAGATGTACCTTTACCCCACTGTGTCCCCCACTGATCCATGGTCACTTACACCTAATCACAATTAACCTCTTTGAGAGCTGATATATACTTGCTTCTGACCTCCGTCTGTGGTTATTCAGAATTCAATCTTAGTTTTCCTGCTCTAATTGTCATCATTTTCTATAGCTCTAGCTATTTCTGTTCCCATTTGTTACTGCACTAGTTGGTGCAAAACCAGAAGTCAGAAGATCAAATTTAGTGCGTATGTATACTCTGTAAAATATTAGGACCATGCCTGTGGCCACTGTTATAGGAGGGAATTCCTAGGCCTCCTGGTTTTATGCTGTAGGAAAAAACATCTTCTGGGCTGAAAATGACTGGAAAGTGTTTCACAATTACTCACAACCCTTTCTTCTAAGTTGTTCTCATCTTTATCCTGCTTTCTTTCCTATGGTTCTTTTCTTTTCCCCATTGTTAACTGGTCCCCTGACTGCAGAAGCTGGAGTTATAAACTGTCTCTTTTGCCAAAAAACACCCCCCACAAAACCCCAAAACCTCTCAATCAGGGCTTTGTTGTTTTGAAGATTTCATTCTTACTGGGGTAGGAGTTACACCAACAGATTCTAACTCCTGGGGCTTTTGAGCCAAATAGAGGTGCTTATGGAATAGCATCCAGTACATATCCTATTCAGTTTGTCAGTTCTTATCAGAGTCTGCATAGAGATGGTTGGGGTAATCTTGTGATGCTGTCTGTTAGCAAGTGGCCAGGACTGATCCTGTTACTACTGTGAAGTGGCTATGCTGAGTGATGAGACACCTGGCAGGTCTCATTGACCTGCCATGCCCAGCCATCCAGCTGAAGACACCTTTCAGCCTGCCCAGTTGCTGGAGGGTGATGACAATTCAGATAAAATTCTTGTTCACAAATTCTTTGAATCAACTGAAGTAAATTCCAGACTTACTGCCAGAAGTGAGAGTGCATGAGAAATCTCATCAAGCCTGATAAAATCCTGAGCATGTGGCAGGGAGTCAATAATCACACATTATACTTGGATGCATCTAGACCTGCCTTTAAGTAGAGTCTTCTTTGAGATCAACTTAGGGTTTTGCTAATATATTTATTTGCAACTTTGCTTTGGTATTTGTTTAATGAAAGTGATGGGAAGTTTATTTTTTTATAAGCAAGTATTATCACGTTGGATAATTTTTTTCTTTATAGGTAGCGTCAAATGAAGACAAGATTTAGAAGACTCCATGTCCATGTTTGCATTCATATATACAACAGGGTCAAATCTGTCTAAAACATTGTGTTGATATGATTCTTCATACTCAGCCTCTCTTAGCCATTATTTAACTTGAATCCAGAAATGTCTATAATATCAAACTGATGGAATGGGCAATGATTTCAAAAGCAGTCTGTATGTGAATAATTATGACCATACATTTTCCTGTTAAAACCCCTCAGTAAGGAAAAGAAGCCATGAAGCTATGCTGCTTTTGAAAAAGCATTTCGTTTGTGTTAGAGACTTTAGCTGCAGTAGAGAAAACACAGTGGTATGTCCTGAACAATTGGTTAGGACCGTTTGTCAGCAGGGAATACTTATGTGGGCCCGAGGCTCTGGAGACTCAAAAGGGAAGCTCCAGTTCCCATATCAAATTGCTTGCCAGCCCTTTGGTAAGACCTGGCAGGCTGCCACCCCTGTCCTGCCCCGGTCTGACCTCTGAGCCTGTGAGCTTGGAACCTTCTGAGTACTACTAGATGGTGAGAATGGCCAACGCCAGCACCATCTGAGACTTCAATCTAAATACCAAAGGTTAATCCCTTTCACGTGAATTACCTACCTTGTAATTTGCTGTAGGTATTCCCTAGCAGAAATCCTTTTTCCTAGAACACTTTTGGTTCATGTTTTTAAGCATGGTTCACAGACTTCTGTAATTTCTGAACTCTTGTTTGTGGATGGTGATTTCTTTTTGTTCTTTTCATATAGATGAAAAGAACATATTTTCATATTGTCATTTCTCAGGGTTGGACAGATTGCGTTCACAGAGTTCTCTAGTGAGGTTAACATATTCCACCTCTCTTAAATGTTGTAGTCGGGTTTGGAACTGTTTACATGAGAGACAAGAGTGCTTTTTAGACTTTCATTCCCTCCAAATGCAAGGAAATGTGGTAGTGTTAGAAGCTCACAAATAGCTTATCATTTTCCAAACCCATCAGAAGGAAGCTGTTGGAAATGATGAGTGGAGGCCACTAATGGAAACCCACCCAAAGCCAACCCCACTCTTGCTTCAATGCATCCAAGATTATCAAAATGCTCATTCTGAAAAGCAGAAGGTTAACGTGAGCAATTCCCCAGTACAGTGAAACAGGCATATTTTCTTGGCCTACTTCTTTTATCTAGAGCCCTTTCCCTCTCTTGGAGTTTGGATCTGACCTGTGTTTGTGCCTCATAGGCCATTTTGGGAGCTAACATAGTCTGTGAGGAACAAGAAGGGGGAAATTATGGCAGGCTAACAGTCAGGGGTGGTCAATTACCTCCTTTAAATTTCTCCATAGAAAATCGGAAGACACCAATAAAAAGGAACTATTAGAACAAGCAATTTTTCTCTAAAGTATTATGCCTTATTACCATTTCCCTGACCTTCTCTGAAGGTCATGGGGTATATGTCCTTGCAAGAATGTACCACACATGTGTAGATATGAATGACTAGTATCTTAGGGAAGGTGGTCCTGGGTCTGAAACTCATGTCTACCAGTCACTTGTCCCCCACTGAGTGTCCCAGGGCACGTCTCTGAGCCTTTTTAAGCTTTAATATTTAGTGTCTTTAAAATGTGAGTGATGATTCTTCTCATAGGTGGCTCTAACATTCAATGAGATGATTGCATACAAAGGCCTTAGCACTAGGAAGCACTTAATAAATGATAGACATTAAAATGATCATACAATTGTTTCTATGGAGATAAAATCAAATTAAAATAAACATTGAAAGAAAAACACGAGGGAGGAAAAGAGGGGTAGAAGGCAGGCAGATGTGTATGTGTCTGTGTGCACACTGCACACATATGCATGTGCTTGTGTAAGTGGGTTTCACCTATGTTTCCTTGATGGCCGTGATACATGACAGTGTTGCAATAGCATTAAGAGAAGTGTCCAAAATACTTCAGCATGTAAAATTCAAGGTCACTGGTGTAGAGGCAGGTGAGATGACAAGGGTGAGCCTACACAGGGAACTGGTCAGTGCTCGGGGGTCTACAAGCCGACTGCCAACCAGACTATGCCATATACTACCAAATGCTATGATAGGGTGCATTGTGGCCCAGTTTCAGTACAGTTGAATCTGTGGAATTGCCTGTACCTGAGGGATTTAGCCCCTGCTAACTACTGTAGTCATGTCCATCTGATTACTAGCCAGCTGGCAGATGGCCTCTCATCTTATTCCCTGTACCCTAGGGAGGGCTTGGACCTTAGCAAGCTGTCTCAGAAAGCTAGGTTTCTACGGAAGACATCAGGATCTGGCTGAGCAGCTAACAGAGCAAAGCAAGCCCAGGATGGGTGAGGAGAGGTGATACCAGAAATAGTACAATACTTGGAATCTGAGACCTAGTGAGGAAGTTTGTTGGGAACATAGAGAAAACTTAGGAGCAGGAAAGGGCTAGAGGAGGAAGGGTCAGAGAGGAGACAAGCATTTTTGGTGCTCTGTGAGGAAGCAACAGCCCCATGTAACCAATATCACCGGCTGCAGTGGGTAAAGCAGAAAGCTCTGGTTTAACACACCTTTGAGCTGAATGTTAGGCTAGTTTTTGAATCTTACCATGCCTGTTAACTCCTTTGTAAATAGGAAGAATAGTAATACCTCGGTCAAAAAAAAAAAAAAAAAAAAGTAATACCTCGGTCATTGAGTCACTGATTAGTTGAGTCACTAATCCACATCAGTGGCTTAGCACTGTGTGTGGCACAGAGTGCATCTCTTATAAATGTTTGGGGTTAACATTTTAACGGAAATGGACTTAAGAGTCCCTATTTGTGTATTTCTATCATTCTGACCACAGGACCATTTCTCTCAATCTCTTTCATTTGCCCCACTCTTTCTCTCTGTTCAAGAATCTTCAAAATTCTTATCAAAGGTGTTTGCTAAGTCCATAATTGCGTGTGGTCCTCTGCTCGATGAGATAGAATTATCTGGCTTTTCTTCCGAAAGTGAAAGTGGTTTTCTAAGCAAAACTTGGAAAATATGTGCTTGTTTCCACTGGTCTAGGACCTGTAGGTGCTGAACAGGAACAGCATAGCTTTCTGTTGTGTATAAATTAATAGTAGTGAGAGTCCAGGAGCTGTCATCAACTGGCTGAAGGGAACTTTGGGGGAGAGATAATTCTAGTTCAACTCATTGCTTGATAGAATGACAAAAGACTAATTAATATATGATTGAAGTGCAGTCAGATTTTTAGAATTCTAACTGTATCCCAGGTTAGTCATCTGTGAACATTTTAAACAAAGCTGTTCATCTCTAGCTCCTGCAGAAAAGAGAATGTTTGGGACGGTCTTAGGCCATCAATTTATAGAAATGAGAACAATTCAACTGTTTCTTTTACAAGATAGATGATGTTAGCATTCACAGATTTAACCGTTGATTTCATCAAACAAATGTTAAGAAAATAAACTTTAACAAGCTTATATAGAGTCGAAGAACATCTGTGGAGCTTAGCTGCATAAGGACCCAAGGAGTTCTGAATAACTGGATTTTCTTTTTTAAGGAGACAGAAAAGAGAAGGACACAGAAGATGTTATCTTAGATTCCAGCAAAACTCTAAAGGGAGGAAGAAAACAAGATCATGTAAGAAAAAGCTGAAATAAAAATGGGAGTACAGAAGAAAAAAAGAAAAGAAAAGAAAAGAAAGAAAAAGAAAACGTAGGGCAGGTTTCCCAAGTAGCACACACTGCTATGACACACTGAGGGGAATAGGGTCAAACCAGCCAAAGCAGCTCATAAGATACCACTTGGAGAAGACAGAGGACAAGAGAGAGCAGAAGATGTTACGTCTCCTCTGCATTAGGCGGGGATGCACAGCCAGTAATAACGCCATCAAAAGAACAAGGGTGTTTGCTGCTCCTTTGATGAAACTCTATACTTAAAAAAAAAAAATCAGGGAATAGGAACAGAAGGCACATAAATTTGGAGGGCGGAGAGGACATAGGTGTGGTGGATGGAGTTGTAAGTGGGTGAAGGGTATTTAACTCAAATGACTTGGTGTACTTGCATTTCAGGGTATGACAATGAAGTCACCAATGTCATTTCAAGAATGAATTTGAGCAATTGGGGAGGAACCCCAAAATTGTAAGGAGTGGACACACCCATACACATTGGTGGCATAAGCACACACACCTGGAAGATTTAGACCATGAACTCTTAAGGAAGAATCTCTAAATAAGTCAGCAAGCACCTTGAATAAAATACCTTGCAGCGTAAAATGTCTCCTACTTAAAATGGGCATCTCTCTGGCTCAGGTGGTTTCTTGCTCTATGAAGGGATAGGCCTAGAGGTCAGGGGAACTTATTGGGTGCAGTGTTTGGCTTCAGAGAGACCGTGTGATGATGATGATGATGGGTAAACTAAACAACGTGATCCAACAGGCTACCATATTAATTTGTCCTTTGTTCTGGACTAAACCACTTTTCATGTGTCAGGGGCTCTTGGTGTCTGCTGTGCCTTAGTTTTTCCCAGTTTAATTTTTTTAAGGATTTTATTTGAGAGAGAGAGAGAGCAAAAGACAGAGAGAGAGCACAAGCAGATGAGTACAGACTCCCCACTGAGCAGGGAGCCTGACTCGGGGCTCTATCCTGGGACCCAGGGATCAGACCTGAGCCAAAGGCAGACACTTAACTGACTGAACCACCCAGGCACCCCCAGTTTAATTTTATAGTGGAATGCCATAAGACAGAGTAACAGGAAAAAAAAATAATTTTGTACATTGGTAGCCCTATAAAAATATGACACTTAAAGAAGTGACCAAAGAAAGCAGCTTTGATATATTTTAGACAAAGAAACATTACATTTGTGAAGAATTGACAAGGTACGGAAGTTTGGGATTGGGATGGTAAATTAGTGAGGAAGTAATAAATTTTTTTCCATAGTTTTTGTAGGTTTGCATTAAAGTAGTATTTTGTATAACTCAGTGGTTTTTATGTGTGTTTATTCTTTAAAAAGGCAAACCCAGAAAGACTAAACATTGAGAATATTTAAAAGTTTTTCCTGCTTTTTGGGTATTTTTGATGATAATTTTTTTTTATTTTTTATTTTTTGATGATAATTTTTATGAAATTGTCTCATGGAGAAGGTGATATTGTTTTCACCCACCCTTCTCAGTGAAAGTCATGCAATCTACCTCCTACTGTAGTGAAGGAAATGGGGATCAGTAATTCAGCAAAATTGATATACTCTTGATTTTTAGAAAAAACTGGGAGTCTTTTTTTGACATACAGTATCATTATAGGGTCTGATCCTTCATTTAGCTCTGCAACAAATAATTTCAGAGTTTCTACCAAATGCAAGAGAATATTTACCCTTTTTTTCTTGGAAAGAATGGGACTCTTTTACAGTGGGACCATATTGTAACCCCAGTACTGCATATGGCGGCCTGCATATGATGACGCTTCACATATGTTGGTGGAATTGAAACGAGCACTTGGCATTTGCCAGACTCTGTGTCAAGCTGTGGTTCCCACCCTTCTGATTTTCTGCAGAAGGCCAAGAAGAAAGCTAAAATCAGGGTGGGGACAGAGAAAGGGCCACTAACAGTAGTGGAGACATTTGCTTGAACCATATCTAACAAACTAGAAAAATAAAGTCAGTGTTTTCCTGCCTCATGCATCTCACTTTTATCTCCCCAAAGTTTATTTGAAAACATAGATGTTTCATTCATTCCTCAGGGTTCTCTGAGCTTCAGTTTCCAGATACTGCCACATGCACCTGGACATTTGGATGAGAGAATATGAACAGGCATGGAGGGGATGTGGTTTCATCTCCTTTGGTGCCTGCCCAGCTCTTGCATGGAGAAAAGTGTCTAGGGGATTGTCACTATCATCATAAGACCTTCTTTTTTCTCCTGCTGCTGAAAAGGGTCTCTTGGGAGAGTCATCACTGGCCAAAGCAGTGTGGGCAGATATAGATGGAATCCCAGACATTGATGCTCTAAGAATGGTTGGGGCTTATCAGGCAAATTGTGTCAACTTTACTGCCAACAACATTAAAGAATCAGAAAAAAAAAAAAAAAAAAAGAATCAGAGTTTACCTTCCCCACAGGGCACTTGGCACAGGGAGTTCAGGATCCATCTCTCCTGTTGAAACAGTAGGGTCTATCTAACTGGGAAGATACTTTTCAGGGCCACGCCTTGTTCTTGGGGATAATATAATACTGAGGGGAACTTGACCCTTTCATATTATCAGTTCTGTTTTTAGTAGTTGTTTTTACAGGCTGGTTATATTGCTAAGTATCATGAAACACATCTGCTAGTGTAAAGATGGTGAATTAATTTGTATCCCTCTTTGGAGATTTAAGACATTTACTGATAATAAGGCCTGGCTTAAAAGTTATTTTCAAATCTTAATTTTGACTCAATTTAATTTAATATAGTTATGCACATGACTATATTAACAATGTGTTTTAAAATGCAAATAATTTATGCCACAAGCTTTCATTGAGATGTATATTCTTTTCTCTTCAAATATTAAGTACTTCAGCTTCTGCGAACAAGTCAGCTGTTCAAACCAATTTTCCCTTTTTCTGGGGTACATTGCTAGGCTACATTTCTCAAAAGAGGCCATGTGATTGAGTTCTAGACAAAATAGTGTGAGGAAGTGATGTGTGCCACTTCTAGGCCTGATCCATGCCTAGAAGGGTGGCATGGGTGCCACGGATGATCCTCCATGCCTTTCCCCTTGCACCTTCTTGATGAAGGTGAACATGACCACCAAGGGAGCCCTAGCTTGAAATGGCAGAATCTGGCCTTTGAGTCACTACTTTTAGGAGAGAGGCCTCATCAGGAATATTCATTTTTAGACTTCATGTGTGCAAGAAATAATCTATCCTGTTTGGGTCATTATGTAGTTTTGGGCTTGTTTGTTACAGCAGTAGGCATGTTACCTTAACTAATATCATCCCTGAGAACCCTTAAGGAAAATGTTGAGACCTGCTACATAATGGAAAGCTCGTGCACTTTAGAGTACAATGGAACAAGGTTGGAGTCATGGCTCTGGCACTTAATTGCCAGGTGGCTTCTGACAAGTTACTTAACTTTTCTGAGTTCACTGAGACAGCATCAAGCAGACAAGCAATAAGATCTGAGTGACTTGGTCTATACACATTTTGGGCTGGTGTGAGAATATTCCCCCTTCATGGGCTCATTCCCTGGAGAAGCTGGTATGGTCCAGTTAGAAAAGGATGAGGAAATTCCTCCCTCCCTCTCCCCCTTACCCCATCATGGCTGGTGGTTCAGTACGTAGCTAAAGGTCCCAGTTTGCAAAGAAGCCCAGAGAAGATGAAGGTAAAAGTAATTTCTATGACATATTAAGAGTAGCTGAATCTGGCCTCAAATCAGTGCTCCTCAGAGGTGAACATGCTGGGAATCCTATTTGCAATTATCAGTGAATGAAAGTATCACTTGGTCCTGCCCTGGAAAAAGACGTGAAATATGTTTTGTTTTTTTTTAATCAAAAGGGAAAGCACATATTTTTAGTAGAGAAAGGGAGGGCTTCACTAAATGTGTTTTCCTGTGAACAGATGTGCTTGCAGCTGGAGAACTGTGATCTGAATATTACTGAGCCAGACTAAGGGAAGTAAGATTCCTAGCTGCAGACACAGCCTTGCCCTCCCTAGGGGATGCCAGTTGAAGATGCATTTTTGGCTTCTTCCTGTACTTAAACTTGAGGATGAGTGGTTCTCGCTGGCCTAGCGGGTGTGAAATACTTTCTCTCTTCAAGTCCTTTGGGCATTTTCTTGGGCTGTGATGTATTTAGAGCGCTCTGACTGGCGTAGTTGGGGAAAGGGAGAACTGAGTGGTGGGAAATCTATTTTTTCCATTGAGAAGAGCGCGGTCAGCTCAGAGCACTGACACTTTCAAATTTTAGACTCAAGAATTGTTTTAGACTCACTCAAATTTTAGACTCTACTCAAATTTGAGTAGATATTGACTTTTAGATAGTGGTTCAATTGCTGGTGTCATGAAAAACATCCACTAGTGAAAAGATTGTGAAATAATTTGTATCTCTTTTTGAATATTTCTGGCTTGATACTAACCCTGTCTTGATACTAAGCTGGACTCACAAAGAGATCACTTACTTCATTGTCTCAGGACTGGATTATCCAGGCAGTATTTCCAATGCTGACTTTATTTTGCCAATATAGGCAGGCCCAGTCAGAACTCTGCTTGTGTGGTTTTCATGAACATTTTGCTTTATAAAATAGATCCTGAAATGGAGTTCAATCAGCTCATAATCATGAATAGAGAAGGATGGAAATTTAACTTCCTGTTTTAATGCTGTTAAAGAAAAATGAGAACATTTTTATTGAAAGACAACTATCTGTTGGGGTAATAGGAACGTGTGTTTATTATTTGGAATTTTTTAAGAACTTAGGTTATCTGGGCCAATGGTGAAATTGTACAGCATGTTGGAATGCTGCTGGATAGGATCCTGCCTTACTTTTTAAGTATGTAAATGGTTGTTTACTCAAGAATGAGGTTGTGGTCCACTCTGCTTTTTTCCTCCAGCTCTCTTGGGTCTCCAGACTTTGGGTGCAAAATTGACTTAGCAGTTAAAAACTCTAGGACCAGGAGAAGTTTCTGACCAATGAGACACCTTACTAACACCCAAAAACCTACAGGACTGGATATTATTGTTGCCATGGTGCATCAGTGATGGCATTTGTCATGAACAGGAATGCAAGCCTGCTGAATGTGGACAAGGTCACCTTAAGGGGAAGAGAAGGGGCAGAGGTGGCCAGGATCCACCCTTTGTTCACCTCTATTTGAGGCTCCCCTGTCCTCCCAAAGACTGAGGGAAACTAGGATGAATCGTTTACTAACCCAGTTTTTGTATGTGTGTGCACACGCGTTCATGCATATGCACATGTGCGTGGATGTCACAACAGTATGGTCAGGCTCAGATATTCAGGGAGCAGTAGGAATGACAAATCCAAGTTCAGTGGCTTGGGGCTTGATCACTTCAGCCAGCCCTTGTCATCATCAGTGGTATCGCCTCCTGTCTCTGTCTCACACAAACACACACCTGGAGAAACATAGCAGCTCACTGAGGAGAAAGTGAAGCAGGTTATAACCTGATGTTGCACACTCCCCACACCTTGCGAGTGGGCCCTGACCAACTCTACTTCTCTGGGGACAGCATGCAACATACAATCATAACTGGCTATTTCAGCAGGCCTCAAGAATTCCATGACAAGTGGTGTGCTTTCATCTCTGATGCCTCCTTAGCTCTGCAGAGCCCTGGTCTGTTTGCTGGACAGGTATTTCTCTCCTGTGTGTTCAGAGAGCCTGATACCCACAGCTGTTCTAAGACAGCCCTGGAAGAGGCTTCTTGACCCTTATCTGTCTTCTCCTGTCTACTGAGCCTGAAGAACAGAGAATGGCTTCTGGCTGTCTGGTTTCCTTCAGGCCAAGGGCTGTGGACAAGGTTCTTTCTAAGCCTGCGTAACCAAGCAGAAATCCCTGAGGACTATCTAAATTCAAACTTCTACCATGTAGGAAAGGAAACTGCCATACCACAAATGCCTCATCCACAGCCAACTTGACATTTTTCACAGTCAAGAGTGGGTTCTGTAGCCTCATGACATACCTAGTTTGTGTTGCATTTTGAATATTCTTGAAAATGTTCATATAATGAGAGGAAAACAATGTGTGTCTAAGCAGAGTCCTATCTCCACGTGCAAATCTTCTGCTGCCAGGAGTCACATTAATGCTAATGAAATCTGAATGTTAAAGCCTGTCCTGCAGTGGGTGGATGGTCTCCTTCTGCTGAAACACATTTTCTTCTCATTAGCATCACCATCTTTATTAATATTAACAGTAATAATAAGAATTAGGGAGGCTGGTTTCTGGTAGAACGCAGAATTAGTGGAGAAGGGGAAAGATGAATGGTTGACAAGTTCAGGATTCACCCTGATAGTGAATGAACTGCATCCTTCTGGGACCCTCATAAGAGTTATTTTGTTCTAAATGAGGGATATGGTGAATCACTGTCACCTGGCAATTGTTACTGCTAATGGGGAACTTCTCACAGCCAAAGCCCTAGGTCGAAAGAAAATCTATCTTGTGATGGTTTTATAGCTGGTGTGTGTGTGTGTGTGTGTGTGTGTGTGTGTGTGTGAGAGAGAGAGAGAGAGAGAGAGAGAGATATGTGTGTGCATGTTTATGTACAGGGATCTATAGCCAATAGTAAGTTTAAGCAAGATTAATTCACTGTGAGGTTTGCTGCAAGGATCCATTGTTTAATGCATATCCATTAGCATTTCATAATTTCAATGTCTTAATGACTGTCTCACCCACCATATGAAATATTTAAAGGGAAATACAGTGAGGGAAGTGGGGGCAGAGCCAGGGAAACTTTCTCTCATAGCGGAAGAGAAATTTTCATGCTGTGGGAAAGTCAGTCAAAAGTGGTGGATGATGTGTCTCCTACTGATTCCATTCCCCTTGGAAGTTTCTCTAATTTTTGCTGCTTATTCAAGCATTGATTGTCACTATGTCAAATCCCCCTACTGTTCTCAGGGCTGTTTGTGAGTCTCAGAGGGGCTGAGACACCTGTGAGTTGTCCCCAGGCAGGCAACTTGCAAGGGCAGTATGGGGATGGGGAGGCTAAGACAAGTGCACACAGCTCCTTGAGGATTACTGGTTTTCTATTTCTCGAAGCAGTACTGTGCCTGGGGATTATGGCTGTGGTGCAGGCAGTGGTGGGGAGGGGGTGGCTATTGCTCATACTTAGAGGATGTGTAGCCAGTACTCACTGAGGCAAAGGAAAGGAGTAGAATGTCCCCTTCGGGAGCCCTAGACCAGCAGTGATGGTTCACATCATCTTTTCCCAGTGGGACAGTGCGGTGGACGCCTCAGGATCATGTGGTGCAGTGGAGAGTGCCCCATCTCATCTGAAGACTCCGGTTCAGGCCCATGAGCCAGCAGCAGCTTATATCAGTGGTGTGACCTGGCCACAAAAGAACCTAGCATGCTCTTAGGATGGCAGCGAGAATAGAGGGGGCGTGCCCAGAGAACTGAATTCCCATCTGCAAAAGCCACCCTTGAGAAGCACTGGAGACGAGACCGAATATGCCCAGATATGTGTCTGCGTCAGGCAGAGGATATGAAACCACATTACATCAGCGACTCATGGAGGAACTGAGGCCCTGGCCTGAAGAAGAGATTTTGGGGGAAGCTCTGTCTGAAGAGCTGTCAGAGGGAAGAGGAATTAAATTCTTTTGGTGAGGCCCTCGAGGTGAGGTCTGGGACCATGGTAGAAACCATGGAGAAACACATTCTGTTGTCGATAAGGAAGACCTTTCTCATAGTTGCAAATGGCTAAAGATACTTCATATTTTTGTTCCTGGGAATAATCCTACCAAATTCTGCAGTCTGCTGTGGGTATTTGATGTCATGGAAATTTGGTGCAGGGTTGCACTGTATTAACACCATGAGGGATCCCTGGGTGGCTCAGCGGTTTAGTGCCTGCCTTTGGCTCAGGGCGTGATCCTGGAGTCTCGGGATCAAGTCCCACGTTGGGCTCCCGGTGCATGGAGCCTGCTTCTCCCTCTGCCTGTGTCTCTGCATCTCTCTCTCTCTCTCTCTGTCTCTCATGAATAAATAAATAAAATCTTATAAAAAAATAATGACACCATGAACATTTGGACATGCCTTTTAGATAGAATCAATTTTTTTTGGCAACAGCAGGACATAGCTTCATTCTATTGTTAAACTTCCTTCTATTTTTTTTTTACAGAAATATTTCTTCAGATGCTTTCTTGTTTTTTTTTTTTTAAGATTTTATTTATTTATTCATGGGACACACACACACACAGAGGGGCAGAGACACAGGCAGAGGGAGAAGCGGGCTCCATGCAAGGAGCCTGATGTGGGACTCGATCCTGGATCTCCAGGATCACACCCTGGGCTGCAGGAGGCACTAAACCACTGTGCCACCGGGGCTGCCCAACTTACTTCTATTTTTGAACAAGGTACCGAATACATGCTTTCGGCCCATTTCCTCAGCCCCTCCCTCCGCCTCCTCCTATTCCTGGCCCACAGCTCCTCTAGGACCCAGGCCCCACTCCTGACATATTTGTGGGACCTACCTACCTATCTGTCATTTGTCTCTTTTGAGTAGCCTAAAGATGGGGATAAGCTGGCAGTGAAGGTCAGCTCTGGGGTGGAGCTGGGGTTAGAGCTGAAAAGATTGAAAGCATTTGCATCTTGATTTGTATTTTAGAGTAGCTGATTTTCTGTCATTCCCAAAAAGCCTCAGCTACAGTTTTATACTCCACATGTCAAGATTTCCATGTGTCAAAATGGCCTCATCAAAATGTTCTTACGACTGGCTGGACACACGCTAGTCAAGTATATTATACAAGGAACTCAAGCATCAAAGGGGTGGTTGAACATGGTTATTTTAAAGATATTTTGTAATTCTAAGATTCTGGGCTCTAACTCAGTGTTCCCAGATGCAGTCCTTGGACCATGCTGGTCTAGGAGAGTTTCACCATCTGCATTAAAATGCAGAAAGATCAGAACAATGGGTTCAGCTTTCTCTAAGGCTAAATTTATCCAATTTTAAGGACTTTATTCTGAGATAGGGGTCTTTATTTTCTTCTTGTCAAAGTGTTGAAGTATTCTTCTTTAGTTTTTAAATAATGATGATGGTAGGTGGTTAAAATGCCAGAGACCAAATACATTTGCCTGTATCACTGTTACATTTTTTTCTTTTACTGATATGTGAGGTCACAAAGTCTGGGAATCCTGATTTAAGTCACCTAATCTTTGGAACCTCATTTATTCCTTTGTGAAATCGGCAAAGACGCACCCAGGGTCCCTAGCAGCATCATTGTTCACTTGTCATGGGCTGATGTTCTTTATAGACAAAAGTGCCACATGCACAAAGGTGTAATATAAATGCCCTGAACCCTGAACCACTGTCCGTGGTGGTGAAATGAGTCATTGTGTGGAGGGATGGTGGAACTCTCTTTCTGCTTGCTTGCTTGCTTTCTTTCTTTCTTTCTTTTTTCAAGATTTTATTTATTGATTCATAAGAGACACAGAGAGGCAGAGACACAGGTAGAGGGAGAAGCAGGCTCCTCATAGGGAGCCTGGTGTGGGACTCCATCCTGGGATTTTGGGGTCATGCCATCAACCACTGAGCCACTCAGGCATCCCTGCCTTTTTTTTTTTTTTTTTTTTTTTTTTGATTAGCATTTCCTTCTCAGCTTCCAGTAGCAACATGAATGGTGGACAGGAAACTCTGCGGTGCTCTTTCAGAATCAGTATGACAAAGTTTCTGTCAAGGCAGCCAAAGAAGACTGGTACACCCAGGGAAGCCAGCATGGGTTTTTCGGTGGAACAAGGAAAGGCAGGGTGGGAGTGGGTGTGGGGCTGGAGCAGAGTCCCAAGAAGAGGGGAGAGGAGTGGTCCTGTCTGTTCCAAGGTCAGAGTGAATTTAGGGTGTGTTTATTAGGGCAGTGCTTTCTACCAGGTGTGGGGAACTGGGTTGTGACATGGAGACCACCCCACACCAAATAAATCATCTCCAGGTGATTCTCCTGTTTGGCCAAGAGAACCAATACTCTAAGTTCTGAGGGGGGAATCTTTGAAAAGAATAACTAGGCTATAGCTCCTTTGTGCTAATTTCTATCAAATATGGCAAATTTTCCCATTCAAGATTCAAGAAATCATTGTGGCTAGTAGGGATTTTGGTTAGTGCTCACTCTAGAACACCTAATGGCTGTACTTGATCACTATCTTTTGTCTTAATATCTCGCTAGGGAATTAATAACATATTGAGGGTAAGGGTTCAGCTTCGGAAGAAATTCTTGCCTTATGCCAGGATGTCCAGAGCAGCAATGTTTCTAATGGTGGGAATGTGGAAACAACTCCGTGTTCATCATGAGGGTCACAGATACATCAAGGATGGTGTGAGATGGAATAGCAAGCATATAGCAATTAAAGTGGACAAGTTGAGTCAGTAAGTATCATCATATTACACGCAATGTATAACATTGCATGAAAAAAAGCAAGTTACAGAACAAGGTACAGAGAATGAAGCAATTTGCAAGGATATTTACAACACAATGCAACTGGGGCCCCTGGGTGGCTCATTTGGTTAAGCATCTGACCCTTGGTATAGGTTCAGGTCATGATCTTGGGTCATGATCTTGGGGTCAAGGGATCAAGCTCTGAGATGGGCTCCACGCTCAGCATAGTCTGCTTGAGGAGTCTCTCTCTGCCCTCCCCCCAATAAATAAATATATCTTTAAATTAAACACACACACAAAAATAAATAAATAAAAGCAAACACAATGCAACTACTTGCTATGATAGATATCTTACTGTTTCTGGATATCTATACAGGTGGTACAAGTAAAAGCTACAAGACCAGATCCACCATGCTTATCTTTGGGGAAGGATAGGTAGGTACTTTGGTCCCTTTACAACAAAATTACTGAAGCAAATATGAAAATGATGACATTATTCTTTGTTTTTTTAATTGAAGTTTACTTTTTTTTTTTTCTTCAGAAATATAACTACAGGGAAAAAAATGGCCTCTGGAATGATATCCTCCTCTTGGCTTCAAATCTTGACTCTTCCACTTGCTGTGTGTGACCCTTGGCTATTTCACCTTCTGAGGGCTTATTTTCCTCACCTGGGAAATGGGGACAGCACTGTACACAGTGTCTGATGCATGGTTAGCACACAGTACAGATTAGATGTTATTATTCATGTCCTCTAATTGAGATGATACAGGTGGAGTGCTCCTATTCATGCTTTGAAACCCAGCTCGGGTGTTATCCTCACCTTTCCTAACCATCCCAGTTAGGTGGTTCCCATAATCCTATATTCTACCCTGCATGGTATCCTATACGCTGTCATCTTCTAATGACAATGACACATATTTATGAAACACTGTGTGCCAGATGCTCTTCCAAACAGCTTGCATGCTTGCCCATTATCCCATCCATCTCGCAACATATCATCAGTGTTCCCGCTTTACATTCATTCTAGCTTAGAATCTCCTGTTGGTGTCTCCCCTAATTGGTGGTGAGTTTCTAGAGGCCAGGAATTGTGATTGATTAAGCTTTGTACCCTCTGTGCTTGGTGCAGTGCTTGAGAAAAAGAGGTCATTGAAGAAATTGCTTGAGTGAATAATGAATGAATGCAAAAAGCAGGCAAAGCAAACCCAGCCTCTTGGTCACTGCTTAGCTAAAAGGTGAGATAGTTCAAGGGTCTTTTGTGGGATCCTTGGCTCTACCTTATTGCCCTGAGTGCCATGTCTCCGAGGGATCACAACAGGGAAGCAGGTGGGTGCTGCCTCCTGGGAACAAAGCTATTGTTGACTACTATATAGTCAAAAACGTACGCCATGTGCCCCTTCCCAAAGCTCTTTGGCTAGCTTACTCTTGCAATTTACATCTCAGCTCGAGGGCTCCTTCCTCAGGATGGTGTTTCTGGTCCCCCAGCAGAAGCAGGCCCTATTACATACCTATACACAGTCCTGTGTGTTTGCTGGCTTGTGTTAACAACTGTAGTTAGACAGCTGTCCGTGGGTTACTGCTTACTGTCTGTCTCCCCCTTGAGTCACATGACGAGGGAAGTTGCTGCTTCCCCTCTGTTCTCTGCTCTATCCCTGGGGCCGCGCACATTGCAGGTGCTCAACATGCACTTGACAAATGAATGGAAGTCAGGAGAGGCTGGGAGTGGGAAGGAGTGGGTTGTTGAAATTCAAGTCAATATTCTAATTCACAGCTGCTACTGATAAAAGAGTGTGGTTAAAGTTTTCAGGCCAATATCTTGGAGACCTGTGAGCCTCTCTGTACCTTGGAGCTTGGCAGTGCTGATAAGTGAGTCTTCCAGAAGGAATCTCGATCAGTGGCCAGACTCTTCTGCAGCAGGAGTCCCTCCAGAGCCTCTTCTCTGTTACAGTCATTTGCAACTTACCCTTGAGTGAGTCAGGACCACCTGGGGGCATATAAAATACACAGACGGCCCCTTCCCATTCCTGCACACTTATGTACATCCCTACACATACCCAGAATCGGAATTTCCGGGGCCGGGTGAGGAGGGCCTGTGTGCGATATAGCGCGTCCTGGTGGTAACACTGCCGACCTCCTTCAGCCGCTCCTTTCTCAGTTTCCAGCACTCTAAATTTATACTTGGGGGTTCCTGACATACCTACCTTTCAGCTGGAGAAAATGGGTCAGATTTTGAAGGGCAAAGAAATGGATTTTTTTTTACAGCACAGAAATGTGAACTTTCTCTCTCTTTAATTCTCATCAATCCCTGACTCTTTCTTGTCATCCTTGTTGAATCATTCTGACCTGAATCTGATGAGACAGATGCCCGAAACAGGCAAAGGTGGACTCAGGATGCACAATCCTGTCGCGAGGCACCTGGGTGGCTCTGGACCTCACAGAACCTGGGAATGCAAATACTTGCGGTCTGTTTGGAACCTCTGGAAGGGCTTGTAAAATGGGACCTTCAAAAGGCACTGTTGCTAATTGACTCATTTAATGGCCGGCCACATTTCCTGCTCCCCCTTTTCAGCTCACAAAAAGAATTCTGTCAAAACAACACGAGGCATCACAGATGTAAACTTTCGAGTCTTCGTGAGCATGCGAGAACCATTCCTTGGCTCTCAAGAGGATTCCAAGTGAACCTTTTCTCCCCACACTCCCTAAGCGTTAGCTCTACCCTTCCCCAGGGCTCTGGAAAGCAGGGGGTGTGGTGTGGTGAGACACGTGGTCTCTTGCCCCTCCTCCCTGAGTGGCCCTGCTCAAACATCTCATGAGGCACTCAGGGTGCACATGGCTTCCCCCCACACCACTCAGCTCCATCATTGTGAGAACACGGCAGGTAGGGGCTCCAGCCTAGCACATTTACTTACCAGAATTTTGTGGGGGTTGGACAGGGGACTTGGGGAGGGTGCTGAGTCTGAGAGGGTAAGTGACTTACAGGCAGGGAGCAGACACCATCCCTGAAATCTGGCTTCCTGGCCTGTGTGCCAGGGCCCTCTCCATCCTGGCTTCTTCCCCACTGACTTCAGTGGTCACAGCCTCTGAAACAGGTGCAGGGGTGGCACCTGCCATGTAGCTGAAATGTTTCCGTAGGACCCTCAGGCACTTCCTTTGGCCTCTGGTCACTTTTGATAAATGTTCCTGTCCTGCCTTGGATGCAGGAGTCTCTACCTGAGCAAGTTAAACTTGTGTAGAGGTGTTTGGACTGAGAATGTGGTGTGAGATGTTAAGTTCTATAAGGGAGGAATAGAGCTGCCTCTCTCTTATCCTATGAGCCCCACTCTTATTCCACTTGTTACAAAATTTGCCTTTTATTCACTGCTTCATGCAACACATATTTCTGGAGGACTTTCTGGGTGCCAGGCACTGACATAGGTAGGGGTGCAGCTGTGGAAAGCTTGGAAGGTTGGAGCAACAGAGGTCCCCCTAGGGGAAAGATTCATGTGGAAGGATGTGGGTGTGTTGCTCTGTAGACAGGAGGCTCAGCAAAGGTCCCTGATGGCCTGAATGTATAGGGAACAGTAGGCTCTAAAACTGGAGTGGGAGCAGATCTAGAGTTGGAAGGGGCCCCCAGGAGGTTGGTATGGCTGTGGCGGGGTGATGCAGGAGGCAGAGCAAGGACAAAAACTGGGGGCAGACTTTGGGTTTCATACTGAGTGGAATGGAGAGCCTCTGGTTGGGGGGTGCGAGCTCTGATTCAGGTTTTAAAGGACTATGCTGTGGGAGGGCAGCTTGGATTAGTGGGGGTGGGGTGCAGGAGCTGGGGAGGACTGGTCAGACTCGGGATGTGGGGCTTTTTTGAAATTTAAATTCAGTTAATTAACATACAGTGTATTATCAGTTTCAGAGGCAGAATTTAGTGATTCATCAGTTGCATACAACACTCTGTGCTCATTCCATCATGTAGTCTCCTTAATGTTCATTTCATCACTCAGTTACCCCATTCCCTCACCCCGTTCCCTCCAGCAACCCTCAGTTGTTTCTTAGGATTAAGAGTCACTTATGGTTTGTCTTCCTCTCTGATTTCATCTTGTTTTATTTTTCCCTCCCTTCCCCTGTAGTCCTCTGTTTTGTTTCTTAAATTTCAGGATGTGTTTTGAAGGTAGAGCCAGCAGCATTTGCTGACATGTTGAGTGTGGGGCAGAGAAGGAATGAGTTGTTGAGATAAGTACCAGCCAGGTCTAGGACAGGGACATTTGAAAGGTTCCGAGGCCCTGGACATGTCAGGAGGTCAAAGGAATCATTTCTCCAACAAAACTTGATTTGTACATTTAGTCTAGTCCCCATTTAATTTTTCTTTGTATTACAGTTATAGATCATTAAATGTATATTATATATTTATATTATATTTTTGTACATATTCTGTTTTGTGTTGTAGTCATAGAGCAGCACTGTAATATTGCTTTTATTAACATAATTCTCATGATTAGATTATGCACTTTTGAGGAGTGAAGCTGGGTCTTATCCTAGTCTAACCCAGATTTTTATGATCTGAATGATCTGAATCACATTGATGAGTAGAGTTAAAAAAGGACTAAGAACAGTTCTGAAACATCAGTGCCCTCTGATCATAGCTATTGCTGGTGTAAGGTGACAGTAAAGTGCCTTTAAAAACCTGGAAATGGGGCAACTTTCTGTTTTAGGTACAGCTGGTGCTCAAAGAATCCAGCAGTCCACCATAGTTCCCCGGCTCCTTTGAGGTAGGCTGGGTCATTGGCCATCAGATGTCACTTTCCTGAAGCCTCTTCAGAGCTGGCACTCTCCTCCATTTTTGTCTCTTCCACTGCAGTGGTCCTGTAGCTGGTGGTGGTGTGTAGGTGACAGAATAAATGGGACCTGGGTCCAGAATCACCAAAGGGGAGGAGGGTCCTGCCATCTAATGAGAGACTTTTCAAAAATATGAAATAAATGGTTGTTCTGAGCTCCTGAGATTTTGATTGCCCTGTTAACCTCAGCAAAGCCTATCCCATCCTGACTACTATATCTTCTCAAAGTAAAGCTAGTAAAATCTCCATATAAAGGAGGTGATTAGCCATCTGAGAGAGCAGAGTCTGAAACAGTCTCTCTGTAGAATTTGCAGGCATCAGATAATCACATTCAAGGTGATTCAGAGAATGAGCTCATGAGGCAGAAATAGAATATGATGATAAACAAACAGCAGAAATCTAATCCATAGTGATAACGCCGTGTTTCTGAAGGGGGATGTAAAAAGAGAGACAAACAGCCAGAAGTTGATCACGTCCTTGATCACACCGTTGAGCCATGGTGTCCTGAATGGAAGAGCAGAATCGGGGCCCTTTGGAACATGTAACTGTACTGTGGAGATGGACCCCCCAGGCTGTTTGGGCCAGATGCCGCACACCTTCCAGTAACATAACTCTCTGCTCCTGCCGTGAAGTCATACTTGCAGTATAACCTTCTGATGATACTTAACGTGCTGAATAGATGGTTCCAAAGGAGAGAAGGCCCTCAGGTGCTATCATAGGTATTTGCTGATATAATTGACAGATCATTCTCATTGTAAGTTCATTTTCTAGCAATCTCGTTATTTGAATCAAATTCCGTAAGGCAGTAAGTTCACCCGTGAGTGATGGATTCATTCTCAGTGTGACGTTGAAATCAGACTCACTCCTGGAGCCTGTGGCAGGCCACCTTGTAAGGTCTTTGGGCAGCCTTCCAGCCAGATCACAGGCTTTCCTCAGGCTCTGTCACTCGCATTGCTGTGGAAGGTTGTGTATTGTACAGCAGGTGTCCTGAACATGTGACCTTCAGATCTTCCAGCAGGAGAACTGATTGGGAAACCCTGTTCTTTATATTAAGATTGAAGACACCAAAACACAGTATTACAGAATCCTCTCCTTAAAAGTAAGTTTGACAGTTTACGTGAGAAACTTACAGACTCGACCACAAATGGAATACATTTTTGTTCATTTAATTGAATTTTAGGGAGAGGTGTCATGCAAATGTACTATAACTCTGCTATTTTCCCCAGAAACGTCAAAGAAAATTTTAGATCATCAACCATATGTATATGTGCAGCTGTGTGTTTGAAAGCTACCGGCAAATCCATGCTCATATAAATAGTTGTTTCTCAAGTGGCTCACATGAGAATCACATTTTAGAGATGTTCTGTTCCCTTTGTTCTCCTTTCTAGTTGCAGATTTGAAATACTGGTTAGGTTCTCATATTCCAAACACCAAGCCCCAGACTAACAATAAAACAAAACTATTTATTATTTTTAACGATAAAAGCAATAAATATTCATATAAATAAGAATTTCTAAAATTGAAGAAATATAAAAAATAGAAAGTAGGAACCTTCTTTGTTCTATCCCTCAGAAAAAACCCACTGTGAATAGTCTGGTGAATCATTCCAGATTTTCTCCCTATACATATATAACATGGATTTTATTATTTTAAAAAATGGGGTAATTTTATGCATGCTGACTTTCAATATGTTTTTTTTTCCTTCTCAGCAACATATCTTGGGCATCTTTTTCATGTCAATGGACATTTGTATATTTTAGTGGCTAAAGAATAATCCATTCTATGTTTGTACCATAATTTATTTAGCCAATCCCCACTGGTGAATATGTGGATTGTTCTCAATTTTTCTTGTTTATAAACAATCCTGAAATGAATGTCCTTGAATATATATATATATATATATCTTTGAGTACTACATGGTATTACCATAGTTAAACTTCTAGGTAAGAAAATATTAGGTCAAAGAATTTCCATATTTTATTTATTTTTTCTTTTTAAATATTATTTATTTATTTATTCACGAGACACACACACACACACACAGAGGCGGAGACATAGGCAGAGGGAGGAGAGGCTGGCTCCATGCAGAGAGCCCCATATGGGACTTGATCCCGGGATTCTGAGATCACGCCCTGAGCCAAAGGCTGATTCTCAACCACTGAGGCACTCAGGTGTCCCAGAATTTCCATATTTTATTTTTATTTTTATTTTTTTTAATTTTTATTTATTTATGATAGTCACACAGAGAGAGAGAGAGAGGCAAAGACACAGGCAGAGGGAGAAGCAGGCTCCATGCACCGGGAGCCCGATGTGGGATTCGATCCCGGGTCTCCAGGATCATGCCCTGGGCCAAAGGCAGGCGCCAAACCGCTGCGCCACCCAGGGATCCCTCATATTTTAAATTTTAATAGCTTTGACAAAAGGTTTATACCAATGTGCATATTTACTACCTCCATGCTAACTAGGTTCTTGGCTGGATTTCCATTTTGATAGTTTTAAGTAATAGAATCCTAGGGCTAGAATCTGTTGTACAAGGTAGAGGCAGAAATTTGACCTTTTAAAATATAAGAATTAGGGCAGCCCAGGTGACTCAGCGGTTAAGTGCTGCCTTCAGCCCAGGGCCTGATCCTGGAGACCCGGGATCAAGTCCCACGTTGGGCTCCCTGCATGGAGCCTGCTTCTCCCTCTGCCTGTGTCTCTGCCTCTCTCTCTCTCTCTCTCTCTCTCTCTCTCTCTCTCTCTTTGTCTTTCATAAATAAATAAAAATCTTTAAAAAAATAAAATAAAATATAAGAATTACCTCATAGAGCACCATTTTGTTTGTGGTTTCATAAGCAAAAAATGTTACTGTGATTCATCAATTAAAGCAGAAGCATTGCCCATTTTGACATTCTCTGTAGAGTTCCAACCTCTTGTCCCCCTTCCCCCGCCTGTACTATGGCAGCTGTACATATATGAGGGGGTATGTTGGGCTGGCTAGAATAGGAAGGGCTTTGTTTTAAATCTATCTTTTGCAAGTCAGTTGGTTGAAATGAAAATGTCCTTAACTCCCACACTTATTAGCTATGCACCCTTGGGTACATCACTAATTCTCTCTGAGCTGGTTTCCTCATCAGATGGTATCCTATAAGAATTACCCAAGAAAGTAGGGACAGGTCCCTAGCACAATGCCGGATATGCAGGGTTTGCATGTTTTCTCCATCAGCTGAACATCATTCCTCTGTGGAGAACAGAACTTCTGTTCAAGGACCAAACTGTACCATGACAAAAGACTGGTTTTAAACTGTTTCTTAGAAAGGGTAAGTATTAGTTGTTGGGATACCCTTCCTCTTTATTTCTTTGCAATATATTAGACCTTAAATTATGTTGTTGAAAAGAATGCTTTTTTGTTTGTATGTTTCTTTGTTTTTTTGAGCAATGTTCTCTAAATGTTTTAACCATATCCATTTGGTTTTGCAAAGTGTGTTGTGAAATAGTCACATTACTGTTCGTCCACATTACCATAGATATAGTTAATTATGTTTAATTTTGCCTATTATTTCCAAAGATGCCATTATTGACAGTTTTAGTGGGAGTGATTTGAGCTGAATGAGATCAGTGTTGGATCATCAGGCTTTTCACTGTGCACATATGAAATTGTTTCTTGGGTGAACTGTTTTATCTGAGATTTGAAGGCTCTGTCATCAGTAGCAACTTCCTTCTTTTGATAGTTGCCTGGCTGTCTAGCCAGGCTCTTGCAATGCTTCTGGACATTCAACCTTCTGGCCATGCAGTGGCCCATTCAATCTCAATGATCCAGAAGGGTCCTTATAGACATGTAGAAAGCTGCTGCAAAGGAAGACTAGTGGTGTCCTATGTATCATGGTGTTCAGAATTCCCATTAAGCCAACGGTATGGAGATAAAGGCTTTGGGTTTTTCAGAGGCCATTTCTCGAGAAATGTCTAGAACTCAGCTGACGGGAAGACAAGCCCTGGGCAGGAGGAAGGCAACACCATATAATTCTTTATACTTTGTTTTTATTTAACTACCTCAAAGGTCATAAAGATAGCCTTAATCTTCAGATAAAGAAATGGGAATTCACAGGTTTAATGACTAAATTTTTTCTTAAAGATTTCATCCATCTATTTGACAGAGACAGAGCAAGCATGAGAGAGAGAGCAAGAGCTGACAGAGGGCAGAAGGAGACAGAGGAGTAGGCTCCCTGTTGAGCAGGGAGTCAGACGTGGGGCTCAATCTCAGGACCCTAGGACCCCAGGATTATGACCTGAGCCAAAGGCAGACGCTTAATCTACTATGCCACACAGGCACCCCATTACTGACTAAATTTGATGAAATTTGTATAGCTTGAACCCAAGACTTGTGGTCCAGAGTCCTCTCTACACTGGTAACAACCAAAAGACTGTCACTGGGCGACAGATTCAGGAGGCCCAGATTCACCATCCACAGCAGAGTGTCATGGTCCAGTCACATGAAACTCAGGAGGAACACAATCTAGTGGGAAACAAGTGAAACTGAGGCAAAGGTCTAGTGCTTTGGAACATGTTGCTAAAATCAGAGATGGAAGGACCAAGATATTAAGATGTTCCGGGGTTAACTCTGAGATACCAGTTGCTTCACCCATCCCAAGATCCAGCTGAGAGAGAGGAGGCTATTACACTCTAATCCATCAGGGTTTTGTTAGATACTTGGCATGGCAGAAGCTCAGGGGAGATGAAGCCTCATAACTCTGGGTCACAGGGGCTGCAGGTAACAGAGACTGTATGTAGGGTTCACATCTTAGCCCACAGAGTTGCCTTCCTCAAGACGTTCCTCTGCTTTCCCTGCTTCACCTCTGCATGGCCAGCTGAGTGCAATGAGCAATGCCAATGACTTCAGACTGTGCTGGGCTCCATGAAAGTGTTCTGAGACCACTTGACTAGATGGACTTCTTTCATGTTGGACTCAGCTCATCACTGAAATGTGTTCAAGTGACAGACTTCTGTTTCTGATGATACTCTGAGCTAGGTTTAGACTGCTGCATGCCTTCTGTCTCCTTCAAATTTAATACCCATTCATAACTCTATTTATTCTGCCATATATTTTGTAGATAATAACACCGTTTCTCCATAATATTCTCCAAGAATCCAGTTGCACTATGTCTCTCCATAGAAGTCAATGATCTTAAATCATGTTCATGTTCAGTCGATTGGGAGCTTCCTTATCCTCCTCCCTTCCCTACCCCTTGTCCCAGCATTTCAGCCTCAGATTAATATCTAATAGCTTTCTAGGAGGTTGATAGCAAAATATCTTCATAAAGAGCAAACGTCTTTTCTCGTTGTTTGTTTTTTAAACCTGAGCTAGGAATTTTCATTTCCTATAGAGAATAACCATAGAAGGCACAAGTGTGGGTGCTCAAATTCTTTCTCTTAAAATTAGTGTTTTAATTGCTCTAAATTAGAACCTACTAGGGTGATGGTGGGAAAGACCTTGCAGAGTCTACTGTTTAAGTAAAATGTCCAGTTCTTCTGGTGATTTAGAGAAAAGCAAAGAAAATCGTGCATTGAAAGACAAGAGGAGTCTCTTTGCATGTGATGCTGTGCCGTTTTTAGTCTTGTTTATCTCCTGGGCCTTGTTTTATTTTTACAGGAATCAAAGGTAGATAATTTATACTGAAACACATAGAAATAAATATTGAATGGGGTGCTTTTAATTAATTAATTAATTAATTAATTTTTATAAATTTATTTTTTATTGGTGTTCAATTTGCCAACATATAGAATAACACCCAGTGCTCATCCCATCAAGTGCCCCCCTCAGTGCCCGTCACCCAGTCACCCTCACCCCCCGCCCACCTCCCCTTCCACCACCCCTAGTTTGTTTCCTAGAGTTAGGAGTCTCTCATGTTCTGTCTCCCTTTCTGATTTTAGTTTTTCTAAACCTCATTTTTTCTCATTTTTCTCCTTTCTGAATGGGGTGCTTTTAAAACCACTTTTATCTCTGAAACTTTTGGACCTTTTGGGGTAAGTAAATCAAATAAATTTCTTTTGTTATGTAAAACTTGATAGAACTGAAAGCTAGGAGACAAAATAAAGTCCATAAAGTCTTAGCTAATCAAGCCTCTATATCCAAAGACAAATTTATAGAAAAAGAGGAAACAGAGGAATATGTTAAAAGACACGATGGGATGCAATTGAGGAAACTCAGATAAAGGAAACTAAAGAACAAATAATCTAATTTCTTCTTCTTCACCTCCTCCTTCAACAACAACAACAATAATAGCAACACATGGGAAGACATGAATGGGAATTTAATTTAAAAGAGAATCTAATGGTAATTACTTATGTGGATCCCAGTTCAAATAAGCCAAATATATCAAAGATTTATAATCTTGGAATAACTTCAGGACAGCCCAGTAGCAGTGAGCACCACTGACTTTAGATTGTGGTCTTTATCATTCTTCACTAAAATCAACTAGGGTTACTTGGAAAATTGGCCAATTCCTTGCATGATATACAGTATGAATTCAAAAAACCTTGTCATATCAGATAGCAAGGAAGGTATCAGACTACTAGTGTCATAGTGAAAGAACTCAAAAGATTGGAAATGTGAGCATCAATAAGAGTAATTACTGCATTGGGTCGAAATAGTTTAAATATGTTTGAATTCATGAGTTTATAATGATACTTAAAAAAAACAAAAAACTATTTTGTCATCATCAGAAGATACCAAAGTTGGGAAACTAGGCAAACAAGGGGGAAGAATCAAATATCTATTCTTTTTTCTAATATGAATGATGCCATGTGATAGCCAAGTAGATGAGGGGGACGTTTCTCACTGCAGAAGTATTCCAGGTAATAATTGACAGGGGAATATTAATATTTTGTATGCACTAATGAATTGGTTGATCTAGGCACTGAACATGAATGAATACTCATATCACAAAAGTAGAGACAACCAGATATTGTGCACCCCTCAGTGTAAGAACATAGCACCCCCATAATATACTCTTCACAAAAAATACTTCAATATGATCAAGTCTCTAGATGCAACTACCAATTTATAGACAATATAAAGGGCAAGGAAACATGGTAAACTACACCATGGGACTACAATCACCAAAATCCAGGTTGTGGGAATTTTATAGGAGAAACAGTCCATTTTCTTCAACAAACATTTTGCAAGGAATAAAAATAAGGGATGGATAAGGAACCTGTAAGATTCAAGGAGATTTAAAGGACATCAATTAATTACAATGTGTGGATCTTCTTTAGATACTATTTTTTAAGTATCCTGATTTTTAAAAACTATAAAAGTGCTCATGACATTTATGAGATGAGGAAATTTGAACGTTGTCTCAGAAATTATTTTAATGTGATACTGCTATTGTGGTTCTGTTAGAATCTTTATCTTTTTAAGTACATACTGAAATATTTGCAGAAATGATATGAGGTCTGAGATTTGCTTCAAAAACATAGGGTTAGGGGCAGTGGTCTGTCTGGCAGAGGTCAGACTGACCAAGGGTTGGTGGTTATTGGGGTCAGGTGGTCATTGTACTATTTTGCCTAGTTGGGTATATGTTCAAAATTCTACATCATAAGAAGTAAAAAAAAAAAAAGAAAAGGGAAATGTGAACACTGCTCAATGTTTAATTATGTTAAAGAATTAATTTTTTTTTAGAAGTATGTTAGTAGCTATTTGAATTTACATATTTTGAAAAGATAAAATGATTTCTGGAGTTCACTTTAATTAGTGTTTGTGGGGGTAAAAGTGAATAAAAGTGGTCATTATTGTATAAATTTGAAAATTTTCTAAATTAAAGGTAACATACAAAAAGGTAGGTTAGGCTGTAATTAAAAAAATAAAAAAGGATCACAGCATAGAATAATTAGTGTTGAAATGCCTAGTGTCCATGACACATTGAATGAAAGCCATACATCATTATTTATTATTATTATTGATGTTTTTCATGGTGAGGTGTTGGGTCACCAAAGATAAAATCTGAACACAAATCCACTTAAAGCAAAATGAATAGAATATAAATCTGGTGATATTAAGGAAGCCTTCTTTGCAGTAACCTTATAATAAAATTAGGAATTTCTTAGCCCTGTTCCTAACCCCTATGTTATTTGAAGGTCAGATGCTATTGAGTGTGAATAGCCAAAGAAAAGTTACCTAGTGTTTACATAAACTGCATGCTAAATTAGTTTCTGAAGTTAAACTAGAAGTTTATCAGACCTTGAAATTCATATGTGAGAAATAGGTAAATTTCGATATTACATAAAAGAGAAAAGGTAAGCACACATTTAGTTAAACTTTAAAGTGGACTGGAATAGGATAGGAAGGCTATTTTTTAAAAAAGATTTTATTTATTCATTCATAGAGACACACACAGAGAGAGAGGCACAGAGACACAGGCAGAGGGAGAGGCAGGCTCCATGCAGGGAGCCCGACGTGAGACTCGATCCAGGTCTCCAGGATCACGCCCTGGGCTGCAGGCAGCGCTAAACCGCTGCACCACTGGGTCTGCCCAGGAAGGCTATTTTTATCAAAATGATAAAATGAGCTAATATATATGAAATGAGCTTATAATATAAAATGAGCTTATATAATCAATGGTCATAGGTTCTGGACACTGAAAAGTAGATAGGGTAGTGGGCAGGATAATTTGGTAAAGTCAGACTCAGAACCTGTGGAATTCAAATGTCTCCAAATAAAGAGTTGCTGGGGATTGCTCACTCAATCTCCATTCCACTCTTCTGGTTGCAGATGTTGGAAATCTAAAATTAATGTGTGCCAGATTCCTTTGCAGCTAGGATTCTGAGAATCAGGTTCTGCTAATGATATGAAGGAAGACAGAAGTGAGGTGGAGGCCATCTTACTTTCTTGTTTTTTTCCCACTGCTTTTGTGCGGGTGCCCTGCAGCAGCACTGCAGTGTGCTCTCTTCGGCTCCCTGGGTATTGAGAAACAGTTGCAAAGGCAGAGCAGATGTGGTGCTTCTCATCTCTAGCCTCCTGGTCTCTGAATTACAACTCTGGGAGTGTGTCTGGAATCCCTAAATTCAGTAGGAGCCTAGGGTAGCAGCTGGCCTGGCGGATCAGTTCTCATTGTTTTGGGAGTCATTGCTGTAGGCTCACCCAGCATGTGAGCCCTTCCAAAGGCTTTGTGAGCACTTAGTTCCCTATATTAAATCTCCTTCTATTTAACATGCTCAAAATGTTTCTCCTGCATTGTATTTGATGGAAACAAGCAGTGTTTAGGTTTTAGGACTTCACAAATGAAGGTTAGGCCTGCTAAAATTTACTTTTCCGTTTTCCCCCTCCCCTCCACCTCAATGACCAGTTTCCCTCGCATCTCTCCTTGTCATCCCCATGTCTCATTCTCTTGGTTCCTTCACTGTTTCTTGCCAGTGGTCGCCTACATTCCCAGGTGCCAGAAGTCAAGAAGGCATCTAGATTTCGGGGTGGTCAGATGGAGAAGAAATGCTGGATTGCCCCACTCTCAACTGTTTCTAGGTTCATTTGCAGGTTCAGCTGTCTTGGAACTGTGCCAATCTCTCCTCCTCCATGTCTACTGTCACCATGATGCTAACATGTAGAGTTGGCTTTTTTTTTTTTTTAAGATTTTTATTTATTTATTCATGAGGGACACACAGAGAGAGGCAGAGACACAGGCAGAGGGAGAAGCAGTCTCCTTGCAGGGAGCTGGATGTGGGACTCGATCCCAGACCCTGGGATCATGCCCTGAGTTGAAGGCAGATGCTCAACCACTGAGCCACCCAGGTGTCCCACATGAAGAGTTTTTATCAGACTCCTCATTCAAAGATAAGGTGCGCGCAGCTCAGAAACACTAAATAACTTGTCCAGTGTCTGTGCCTAAGTGCCAGATTCAGGATTGGATCCCAGTTTTGTCTCACTATTGCATGGACTTTGGAAAACATAATGTAGGTATATAATAAGCATCATAGTTTAGTTCTACAGCCCTGCCAAGGATTGAGTGGGAGTCATGCAAGAAACAGAATGATTTCTTTTCTTCTGTGCTGGATAAGAACCTTTGTGTCTTTCTGTTGGTTAGTGGGAGACAGCCAAGGAAGAAGGCATAGGAAAAAGACCTTACAAAGAATGAGTGAACAAGAGAAAAAGAGCTGTGGACCAAGCTGGTGGTGCTGGTGCTGTGGGTGGTGTTGGCACATCTATAATGCTAGTGGGGGTGGTCCTGGTGGGGTTAGTGCTGATGCTTTGTCTGCTGCTAGTGCTCAGGAGGGGAGTAGATTGCAAGCTGCTCCAAGAATATTAGTATTGCTTCTCCCCAGCTGGTCGTTCTGCTTACTCCTTTCATTCTACTATGAACCTCACCCTTCAGTGAAGGAGAGTGCTTCTTGCTGACCCAGCAAATACCAGATGGCTCAGCCAGAGTACAAGTAACTCAATTTCCGGATGCACACTCAGACCTCCAGCATTCTGTTCTGTAACTGTGATGGATCCGAAGAACTAACAGGTATCTCCGTGGATAGTGGTCTACCCTAGTTTAAGGATGGGCCTGGGAACCAAAATACATGAAGATTTCAGTTCTGCAACTTTCTGTCTGTATGATTTTGGCCAAGTTCCTTAATTTTACTGAGCCTCCATTTCCTCATCTCTAAAATGGGGGTGGGAGGAATTATTACTGCTTCATAACATTAGACTGTGAAGAATTAGGTAAGTTAATTACCTAAGACATGGCAGGTGCTTAGCACATGATATCCATTATATTAGGTATAAACACGTTATTTATTTATTTATTTTTAAAAGATTTTATTTATTTATTCATGAGAGACATACACACACAGAGAGGCAGAGACACAGGCAGAGGGAGAAGCAGGCTCCATGCAGGGAACCTGATGTAGGACTCGATCCCAGGACCCCAGGTTCATGCCCTGAGCCAAAGGCAGATGCTCAACCACTGAGCCACCCAGGCGTCCCCAGCTATAAACACTTTAAATGAGGTCAATGCATCACCACACTTGGGGAAGCTGATGAGAAAACAGGCAAATATCAAAGTGTATCTTTTAATTGACTAGAATAGATATATCATTAAGAAACTCTTTTCCAAACTTATGCAAAATACTCTAGTTTATTGCAAATGAAGTGTTCTTTTTTGACTTGGCAAGGTCATGGTGTACTCTGAGCCACTTACTGTCTGGTGTTAAAAACAAAACATAACAACAACAAACAATTGGTATTTGGCCTCAGTGACTCTGATCTGAGCTATCTGCCCACAGCCTGATCAAACTCTGCATGCATACTTCAAATAATCCATAGATTATCTCCTCTTAAGAGGATCCCATCAATCTCATGAGTCATATTAAAATAATTCCTGATTGTACACGTACTGAGTGTTAGATGCTTGTAAACATTATTCTGAACAGCTCTGGTGCCATTAGCCTTAGAGATGTTACAGAAATTTTATTTTCCCTCTCCTTTTCTTCCTTCCTTTCTTTTTTTAAATTAAAGATTTATTTACTTATTAGAGAGAGAGACAGAATGAGCTGCAGAGGATTGGAGGAAGATAGAGAAAATCTTCGAGCAGACTCTGCTTAATGTGGAGCCCGATGCAGGGCTCGATCTCAAGACCCTGATATCATGACCTGAGCTGAAATCACCAATCGGACACTTAACAGACTGATCCACCCAGGGACCCCATCCCTCTCTTTTTCATAAATGTTTATGTTTATTTAAAAATAATTTACACAGAGTTGAGAGTTCTTAATTATATATTTTCTAAAGGAAAGAAGGGAATACTTGATTGTGTGAGTATTTTCCCATTTCTGTTCATAGGCCATCCCACAAAGTATCTGGATGTCAAACTCTATGAGATTGATAATAAGCAAAAATCTATGCTATTGGAAGTTGAAGTGAACATATTTAAGTGGGATGTTTTATATAGAGTGCTTGCACAATGCTTAACTCACAGTTAACAGTCAATAAATATCAGTTCCTTTTGAATATTTACTAGTGCCTTGGTTTGATGATTCTTATTCATACTATGTTCAGAAATTGTTTTCATTTTGCAAGGGATCCTTATGTCTCTCTCTCTCTCTCTTTTTTTTTTGCAATCCATTGGATATTGAAACCACATCATGATCTAACCTAAACACGATATAACTTCATGGGGGTAGGAGTTATGTGAAATTGAGAACACTGGGTTGAAATGGAATGTTCCTAGTACCCTAAGGAAAGGAGATATTGTCTTCTACCAGTTTACACATCATGTTTCAAAACAGTTTCCTTTGAGGTTAAGAGTCAGATCATCCTTTTGCTATTCACTTAGCTAATTAATTCATTAAACTTCTAAGTAGTATTCAGACTTTATTTGTCTCCAGTCTCCACCTATAAAGTGATTATCATGGTACCCTACAGTTGTGTCATGACTATCAAGGCATAAATATTTACTGGGGGCTTATTTTGGCAAGAGATACAAAGCAAGAATGAGACATACATCCATAGAACTGACTATCTGGCCTGAGAGATCAAAATGAAAGAAAACATTGTGAAATTTTTTTGTTGCTGTTCCCTGAGAATTAGCTACAGATGCAGGGCCAGACAACTGCTACTTTTGTCACCGTGTTGAGTGCGCATCAGGCTCCCTGGATGGTCTGGCCTGGCCTGTCCTCCTCACAACCCAGACCTCTTGGGTCAGGATGACAACCTTTCTAGAAAAGTAACCTCATTCTTTGCTATAGGTACACACATGGCTGGCTTCCCCTCCAAAAGTTTCAGGTAAGCTCTCAGGGTCCTTTAGTAGAAGAATGAGAAATGAGCTGAATCAAATCTTAGACTTACGCTTTGGGTCTTGAGTTGTATTTAGTGACTGGTTCCTGAAAGGCTTTCTGCCCTCTGACCTCATCACACTTGGGTTTTCTCTTTGGTCACATGAGGGTTACAGCCCTCAATGAGGAAACCTGGCGTCTGATAAGAGGTCTGAGTTTTCTTCTTGTTGTTGTTGTTGTTGTTTTTTTCAGGTAGTACATGGGGGTGAGGAAGCAGGAGTGGAGGATGTCTCCTTGACCTGTAAGATAAGAAAACAAAGAAACCCATCAGAAGCAGGAATGGCATTTGTTCTGACACCTAATTTTAGAAGCAGACTGTAAGGAGATGAGTTTGAGCATATATGAACAACGCTGATAAAAAGTTGAAATAGAATGTTCTTGCTTTCACTCTGATTGCTGGGCTATGAATCCAAGGAGCACAGGGTTTTTCAAAAGAATAATTGCTGATAGATCATAGTTATCCTTATTTCTTTTCTTTTCTTTCTTTTCTTTTCTTCTTCTTTTCTTTTCTTTTCTTTTCTTTTCTTTTCTTTTCTTTTCTTTTCTTTTCTTTCTTTCTTTCTTTCTTTCTTTCTTTCTTTCTTTCTTTCTTTTCTTTTCTTTCTTTCTCTCTTTTGACCATAGTTTTCTATTGGAGTGTCTGAGATAGTCCAACTGGCTCTCTGTGACCTAGGAAATCAACTTGGTAGGCACTGTAGGGTGCAAAGTAATTTTCCCCACATTAACCATCTAGTAAGCAATGAGAAAAGAGAAGTAGAAAACCCCTAGAGAGATGAGTGTCTTGATTGAATCTTTCTGGGGCTCCATAATTAGGAGCTCTGAAGAGGTATCTGAACATTCAAAGGGAACTGGAAGACGAATGGCTGTCTAGATGAGGGATGGCAGGTACATGGTATATATGCTAACTTCTTAAGGCAGACATCATCGATGAATCATGGTACTTCTTCCTGCTAAGATTTGCAATTTTTCTATGTTGAGATCTATATAATTATGAAGACCACATCCTGTGTAAGATCTCACTTTGTCCTTTTGGTTGGAATAAATTACAAGTCACAAGACAACGAGAGATTTACATCAATCAAAAGGTTCACTCTTCCTTTATTCCAGTTTACTATGGTTGTCATGAAGTCTCTTAAAGTGCAGGTGATCTAGGGGACTATATTCTGGTTTGGAGACTGGTCTAATTTTTTTTTTTTCACAATAAGATTAAGGTTGATTTTTTAGAGACAGACTCAAACTAACCAAACTTTAGGAAACTGATATTGTGGCATAATAATAAATATATTTGGCCTTTGTACCCAGTTTCTGACTCAGAGCTCCTTTTTATTCATAAGGAGCCCCTTTGAGCATATCTGAGTTTATACTAATGAGGTAACTCTGGGTGGGACTCCTACCTAACTTAGGATAGGGCTGGTCATCAGAAAGATCAAATGATTAGGGCTTTGGAACTTTCAGCCCCAATTGCCAGCCAACAGGAAGGAGGGTGAAGGGGGAGCTGCAGATTAAAGGTCTATAAAAACTCTTGGGAAATTTGAAGAGCTTCTAGGTTGTGAGCATATCAAGGTTCTGAGAAGGTGGTGAGCTAGAGAGGACATGGAAGCTCCCTGTCCCTTCCCTCATACTTTACCCTATGTATCTCTTCCATCTGGCTGTTCCTGAGTTGTATCCCTTCATAGTAAATCAGTAAACATAAATATATGTTTCCCTGAGTTCTTTTACCATTCTCGCAAATTATCGAACTCCAAGGAGGTAAGGGAACCCTGATTTATAACTTGGTTGGTCAGAAATATAGGTGACAACATGGACTTGCCATTGGCCTCTGAAGTGGGAGGCCGTATTGTGGGACTGTACCCTTAACCTGTGGGATCTCATGCTTGCTCTGGGTTATTGTATTGGGACTGAGTTAAATTATTAGGATGCTAATTCTTAGTGTTACTAAGAATTGGAGAATTGCTCGGAGTGGAAATACCTCCCACACATCTGGTGTCAGAAGTGTTAAGAGAAGAGGAGAAAGATAGTTTCCTTTACATATGTGTTAACAAAAATGCCACTTTATTAATGCTCAGGGTGTATTATATTAGCATTTGTATGACCTGGGTCTTATCTTCCTCCTAAGGTAGAATTATAATTGGAAAGTTTCTTGGGAATCATGGAACCAGAACTAAAAGAATCGGTTGCATTCATTCATTCATTTATTTATTGTTTCCATCATTGTGCACTGAGAACAAAGTGTCTGCTCTCATGGTGATGCCTCCATGGTGATGAAGGGAACCAATGATGAAAAGAGAAGCAACAGATAAACAAGGTAATTTCAAATAGTATTAGGCGACATGAAGAGTATATAAAACAGGGTATTGTGGAAATGAATCAAACACTTAATTGATTCCCGCTTTCTTATCTGATCAGCCTTTCTATAGATAGTAAATTCATGACACCAGAAACAGAGTAACAAAGCCTGGTCCAGGACATGCCTTCCCTTAGGCAGTGCTTTAACAGGGGACTGCCAAAATGTGCTTCAATGTATCCATTGGTCACAGTCTTCCCACAGATTGATCAACATCCCCTGATGCCTGAAGCAGGATAGAATCATGGTTAAGAACATGAGCTCTGCACTCGGTACAGACCTGGGTTAACACTCTGTCCACTTTTAGTCATTCAACAAAAGTTCATTGAGTTCACTGAGTATTGTGTACTAGGCACTGTACTGGTGCTGGAGACAGGCAGTGAACAACATGAAGCCCTTGCCACAAAGCTTATGTGACAAATAATGAATGAATGAATGAATGAATATGAAATATGATATACAGCTTTGTACACCCATGTTCATAGCAGCATTATTCATGATAACCAAAAGATGAAAGCAAAATAAAGCCATGTGCAGGGGATAGAATGGCCTGGGCTGTCACTATTTTGGGAAAGGTAGTTTAGGCACAGCCTAAACAGGTGACAGAAGGTGACAGAAGGGACCTGAATGAAATGAGGGTATAAGCCATAGGGATGTTGAGAGAACATTCCAGGCAGAGGGAAGAGCAGATGAAAAGAGGTTGGGTTGGGAGCATGTTTGAGGCTTTTGAGGATCAGCTAGGAGGCCCTGGGCTGGAGTGGAGAGGATGACCAGATAGGAAATGAGATTTGAGAGGGAGACCGAGGCCGAGGCTGAATCAGGTGGCAGCACTCTGTCGGGGTAAGGACTTTAGATGGTACCCCAGATCGAAAGGGAAGTCATTGGAGGGTTTGACCACTGGAGTGATAATGGTCTTAGTCGTATTTTTAAAGGAATCGCCCTTACTCCTGGGTTGAGAATAGACTGCTGGGGCTCAAGAGTAGAGACAGGTTGGCCAGGAGGAGGGGATGCAGGTGAGAATAGGGTGAGAAGCAAGAGGCGTTTGAACGAGAGTGGCATGGGCAGAGACGCTGAGAATGCTTAGATTGGGCTTTGATGGAAGGTAACACCCAAATGGGATTGTAGCTAATGATGTAATGTTTCTGCATTGCGGTGATGGACATCTGCTCAGGCCTCACACCTCCCCACTATGACAACTTCATTCCCATTCAGTCTGTGCCAACCCGGCTGCCTCTCACTACCTCTACTTCTCCTCACCAAGGCACAGGTGACATCCGGGCCTCCGATGTGGAATACACCAGTCTAGAGATCTGGGATGCTGCCTCCAGCTCTCCGTCTACTTGCCTCCTCCTGCCCTTGCTCGCATTTCTGTTTGGCAATGATGGGCTGCTCTGGAAGGACCCCAGGGTACACTGCTTAGCCTGTCACTTTTGAACTCTCCATACCTAATCTGATGCATATAAAGCCTCGTCCTGTTTGAGAACTGTGGGCCTTTGGGGTGTGGGGAATCACCGCCTCCAACCTTGAATTTCTGCCTCTCCTGGTCTTTCTTCTATCTATTCTTCAGACCACGTGTCCTCTTTACTGGAGGACGTCTCTCTCGGATGACACTCCCAGAGCTGTTTTGCCAGACTTGCCTTTTGAATGTTAAAGAAGGGTGGGTAAAGGATGTAGAAAATCCCAGTCAGTCTTGACTAAACCTTTCCAGGGATTTGATAATCCTATTATGGATGTTAGTAGTTGAAGCTGGATTTTTTTTCTTGGTTCTCAGTTTAACACCCTAATATTCTTCCCCCCTACTCTCCCCAGGCCACTAGGAAGAAGGTCATTTAGAGAGAAATGCACGAAAGGGAAGCACAGGGATGGGACCCCAAATATTACTCTTACCTCATAGATTGAACTATAACTTTCAACAGGTTCTGTAAGTTTCCTGAGTGAAGTCTCCTGAGCCCCAGGAGCTGCCTCCGGGATGACGGGAGTGGCAGTTACTCGCTGGGTCTCTTCCACTAGGTGCTGGGCAGGTGCCAAATCCATTTCTTTCCCTGGTGGTTTGGAAAATCTCCAGAGAAAATTGGTAGAACTAATTGGAAACAGGTTATCATGGGCGTGAAGAAAAGCAGGAGGCGTGGAAACAAGCAGCCGTGCAGTGAGATGTCGGCTTCTGAAAGGTAAAAGGAGCAATGGATAAGGACACAGTGTGCACAGTGGCAGGGGGCTTCCAGCACAGGGTGGAAGGAACCTGGCAGGAAGAGAAAGCACCACAGACTCCTGTTGTAACCAAGCCAGTGCCCGTTTGGAGCATTGGGTTGGCCTCTTGTCCAATGGGGCTGGAAGGAAGCTTGGACAGTGGTGAGAACAGAAGCTGCGGCCTTTCGTGCACACATTGCCACTCAGCTGCTGTGTCATGAACCTCTGAGAGCAGTTTCTTTATCAGCAAAATAGGAATCATATCGTACTAACTGCTGCCCATCCCACCTCACATACTTCTCGGCAACAAAGGCCTCCTGGTATGTAAAAGGCCTGCATAAATTCCTAAATGGGGACAAATGAAGAATGGGAGGCAGAAGTTAGTGAAGGCAGAGAGGTCATGATTGATAGTTTCTCCGACAGCCCCACCCAGGAACCCTGGGGCACTTGCTTGGGTCCAAGGGTTCAATGGGCTGCTTATCTCTTACCAGAAGCAGCGGTATTTGGTGGTAAGTAGAAGCTCTTTGTGGTGGCCTCCGGTGGGAGTTGGCTGGGTCTGCTGAATGGGTCGTCCTGGGGTTGACATTGGCTCTTAGCAACACGCATTTCAAATGCACAATGCGTGATTGTGGCCCTTTTGGAATACAGCATTTTTGAGCAGCGGTCTACAGGATGTCAACTGTAAAACGTTGCTGTGTTCACACTAGTGCTAAAGACAGGGAAGAGAAGCTAATATATTACTGCTAGAATTCTTCCATATTAAGGGGAACCTTGCAATTTACCCCACAGAGCCTTCCGGAAGAAATTAGGATCATTTTTAAGAGACCTGCACTAATACAGTGGGGCATTCATTCCTTTTATTTTGTTCTTTACACATTTGCAATTGGAAAATTTTATCATCCTGGAATTATTAAGTAGTTTGGGAGAAGGATTATTTATTTTTAAATCTATTTTTTGAGAGCACCTTTCCTTATTTATTTTCATGCTAAAAAAATTACCCCCTTGGAAGCCACGTGTGTGTGTGTGTGTTTACGTGCTCGTGCTTAAAAAACCTTGGCATGAGCAGGAGAGGCTGACCTTTAGTTTCAGAGGAGGAGGAAGTGCAGTGAGGGGCAGCTGCAGAGGGCATGAGGGAGGGTGGGATGAGTCAGTGTCTTTGCAACATCCACCAATCCATCCAATGCTGTCTCGGAAGAAGAAATCCTGTCAAAGTGACCACTGTGGTGGTGACAGTGTAAGTAGTTCCTCTTTTGAAGTCTTGGTGCTCCTGGAGCTGTGGGAGCAAAGGTCAGCTTTCATAAGCCTCCTTCGACTGCTGACAAGCCATGAGGAATTGTGTTTTCTCTCCATGATGTAGGAGAGTGTTCGTAACTCCCAAGAACCATCGGCTGTAGGAGCTGGACTAGAAGGATTGGAGACGGATGAGTGGAGAGCATTTCAAGGTGGGCTCTCAGTGACCATGAACCATCACTTCAGTTTTTGGCCACTGCCTCTCCAGAAAAGGGGAACACCTACATTCATTATCCGAGAACTGTGGTCTCCTTTTGTGTAGTAGACCGGGTCACCATCTATGGGGCATTCCATGGTGATCTCTCTGCCAATGGAAGGTGCTCTTGGCTGCTTGCCTCCTTCTCCTCCTCTACAAAAACTGTCCTACCCAATGGAAATGGAGGCCTGAGCCTCCTGCTTCCACATTTCTAAAGCTCAACTCATATATACACCATCTTATCCTTGACTTTGTAACAGTAGTGTTGGGAATGGTATCATCCTCACCCTCATTGGTAATGGCAAAGTTAACAAAATGTGCACTTTTTTTCATATAGATCTGGTCCTAGGCACAACACATGAGAGAGAGAGAGAAAAAGAGAGAGAGAGAGAGAAAGAGAGAGCGTCCTTGGAGGGTTTTACAAAGTATTTGGGCAGTAAATAAGAATTTGGGCATGTAAAGACATGCATTCTTCCTTCAGCATGCCACTAAAACTCTTCTCACCAAGATCGTGACTTCCTAACTGCCAATCCCAGCAAATACTTCCCAACTTTTTTCCTGACTTGGCTGACATGACCTCATGTTTGAACATCTTCCATTAAATCTCTAAGACAGCATCCAGCCTTGGCTTCCCTGCCACCTCTCACAGTAAGTCTGTAAGTCAGTTGCTTATAGGGCACCTGTCTTGTTAATGTCACTGCTCTTTCTCAGAGTTCCACTTTTGGACTTCTTCTACTCTTCAATTTTTTTTTCTTAGCAATTTCATCTTAGGTCAGAGGATGTGATTCTATATTTTCATAAACTTCTCAGGTGTGCTGATTCCCAAGCAGTTTTGGGAATTTCTGGACTTCTTAATTGCTGTGGTTCTTAGCTTCCCCATCTACAAAATGGGGTAATAATGATACTTGCCCTGGACTACTGTTAGGATTAAATAGGTTATATATATGTAAAGCACTTTTAAAGAGTGCCTAGCACATAGTCAGGTTTATATAAAGGTCTGGTTGTTCTTATGTTTAGGCAGAGGACGTAAGGAAATAGGAAATAAGTTTTCAAAGGAACACTGAAGTCTTTTTGCAGAGACAGATAGTTGTTCCCTAAAATCTAGTCTCCCTTTCCCCCAAATCTCCACAGCTTCCCAACATTCCTTGCAGCTAGGTATGAGCATATAACTAGGTTTTGGCAAACAAAGGCTAAGTGAAAATGTCTTGTAGCATTTTCTGGAAACTTCCCAACAAGTCAGCCAGCTTGTGCCCCTTGTCCTTTCTTCCTTCTGCTATTCTGCTGCCTGGAACTTGAGGTGGTGGCTGTCATCTTGAAAGATGAGCATGAGGACCATCTATCAAACTTGGTGGGATAGTGAGCTGGAAGTACATGGGTGCTCGAGGACCTCGTGGAGAACAGTCTCCTTAACCTCCTGCACTATTTATTTACATCTGGACTTTCACACCAGAGGGGAGATAAACTTCTGTCTTCTTAAAGCCACTACTATTTGGGATCTCAAGTTGAATTGCAGCCAACCTAATCTTACCTGATACAGAATGCTGACATAGGTGGTGCAAGTGGAATTAGGTACCAAAGGCCAAATTATGTTTTATTTGGTGGACAGTAGAACTACTGAAGGTTTGGGCTAACACAGTGGGAAATGCACTTTAGGAAGGTTAACCTTCCAGCCATGTAATGGTAAGGAAAGTGTCCAGAGGTGGTGAGACTAATCAGGAGACTGATTGTGGGCAGGACAGGTGGCAGTGACAGTGGCAGGTGGGTGATAGTGGGGAAAATGGAAAGGAGACACTGGATGGCAGAATCCATGTTAAAAGAGGCCCAGTGGCACTTTGCAGCAGCCAGGGTGTCTTGGTGAGGATGTGGGAGAGGGGAAAGGTGACTTTAAGGTTTTGAATGAGATATTTGGAGGATGGTTCAGTGGTTTGCTGGAACTCTCTTGTACTGGTCTCTTCCCCACTCCACATTCAGTGAGTTCATGTTGGCTTGAAATTGGCCATGGTGGGAATTTGGGAACTCCATGGAAATCAACAAATGCTACAAGTCAAACTCATCCTTTTCCCCCACAGAGTCAGTTTACCAGCACATCACTGGTTCAAGTGCCCACAACCTGAAAGTCAAGAGGACGGGCTGGCTTGTGAGACAAAATGAGCTTCACCTCAGCCATGAAGATTTTACATGTTGGCTAGCTATAGGGAAAGTGGAAGCTAGTTTGGAAGGAAGCACACAGCAATAGAAATGCTGAAGCTACAGCTATAAGAAATCATTGACAAAGAAAGCAAAAACCCTCAGGAGTAGGTCCTTTCAGGACTCAGGAGGAAGAGGAACCAATGGAAACAGAAGAAACAGGTGGAGAGGGAGTAGGGAGAAACAGTTTTGTGCCATGGGAATGAGGAGGGAAGAGAGAGAAGCCAGGAGCTGTAGCGAAGCTGAAGCCAATGACATCTGAGAAGCGGCTGCTGGATTTGGGAGTCAGCGAGCCATCAGGGGGCAATATTTATAGAGGGATGACTGTGGAAGCCATATTCCTCAAAACCTGAGCCCAAGAATATAGAGCTAATTTGTACAGCATCCAGCAAAACTTCTAGTGAATCCCAAACTATAGATGAATGAATTTTGATGCATTTTATAAATGCAAAGTACTTTGGAGATTACTTGACCTTGTGTGAAGAAACTGATTTTTAAAACTGCATGAAGCCTGGGCCTAATTCACCATGAGAAGAAAAGTGATCCTGGGTGCAGTGGAGATTGTGTATGGGTTGTATAGCTTGGCGCACCTGGTCATGTTGTTATCTGTGGCTAAGGAGATGAGCCTGTCTGTATGCAGGGGCTTTGGAGCTGACCACACTGTATGTGCACCAAGACTGCTCTTTGATTTGTAGCTGACGTTGCTGGAGTCTTCTCTCATTGGCTCCATGGCTCGGTCCAATCCTTTGCCTGCAGTGGTCACTTTTTCTTGGGCAGTTCTGTGTTGGCCTCTACACGCTACAACTATGGTGATGCTTTCCTGCAGTTCACTACCACCAGAGTTGTGCATGGAAGTCCTTAAAATACTTCTTTATTTCATTGTTACTTGCCTCTGTTAGGAAGGTAGAGGAATGGAAGAAAAGAGGGAGAAGAAGCAATCATACTTGCAGAATGCTCACTAACTTCTTTATTCATTTAACAACTGTTTATTGAGCACCTTTAATTGCCAGACCTTTTATATCCCATATAATTCTTCCAGGAGCCTTTCTGGAAGGTTATCATTCTGTCCATTTTATAGATGAGCACTCCTGTGTTCATTCATTCCTAATTATGTGTTGGAGAGCTGATTGTCATCCAGGCTTTAGGGTGGGTAGTTCTTTTTGTTGTTGTTGTTGAAAGATTTATTTATTTGAGAGAGAGAGCGAGAGAGAGTGAGCACATGAGCAAGGAGAGGGGGAGGGAGAGGAGGAGGGGGAGCAGACTCCCTGCTGAAGGGAAAGCCCAATATGGGGCTTGATCTAACGACCCTGAGATTATGACCTGAGCTGAAATCAATAGTCAGATGCTTGACTGACTGAGCCACCCAGGCACCCTGGGTAGTTCTTTCTTAGCACAGTATAGGTTTTATTCACAGCTGATATATAGATAGTGGAATTCTCCAATACTGCATGTAAGTCCAGTCCTGGGGTTATGACCATGTGTGGGCTTGGACGTCGTTTAGAGTTCAGTACCTAATCATGTTTACATACTTGTGGATTCTGCTTCCAGTCACATGCTCCATATAAGCTCTGCATGCTTTCTGTACCTGGGTTGTTGATGTAGAAATATAGAACTTGGAACACTGGCTCAAACTGGCACCCATTTAACTAACATCTATTCATTTAACAAAAACGTCATGAATAAACTCTGACTCTGCTAAGCACTGGGATTATAGAATTGAATTATCATTTGTTTCTGCCCTCAAGGAGCTTGAATGTTAAATAGCAAGCTCAAGATGAGAGTATGTCCTCCTCAGCCAAGTCAAAATCAATGATCAATTACCTAGTACTTTGTTGTGTCACCTGTGGTTTCTGAGCAATTCTGCTCTGTGGTTATCCTTACAATATTTTCTCTATTCATTTCATATGACACCAGCTCCCTTGAGGAGTAAGTGCCTTGAGAGTTGGGACTGTGTCTCATGGGACTTTGTATCTCTACTACCTAGCACAATTTCTGGCACATAGGTGTTCAAAGAATTCATGTTGACTTAATAAAGTACAAGGACTGTTTATTGATTAATATTAGTATTTATCTTTTTTTTTTTTTTTTTTTTTATTTATTTATGATAGTTACAGAGAGAGAGAGAGAGAGGCAGAGACACAGGCAGAGGGAGAAGCAGGCTCCATGCACCGGGAGCCTGACGTGGGATTCGATCCAGGGTCTCCCGGATCGCGCCCTGGGCCAAAGGCAGGCGCCAAACCGCTGCGCCACCCAGGGATCCCTAGTATTTATCTTTTATATCAAACATGAGGCCCAAAGATGTTAACTTATCAGTAAATTTGGCACTTGCTAGAATTCAAATCTTCTGAATTCTAAATGCTACTGCTTTACTCTTTACTTATGTAATTTATTTTTGACCTCAGGTATATAGAGTTAAATTCAATATACTTCTTGGGTCATGATTTACTAAAGTCATCGTGCTGTGCAAGGTCACTCTCTTTGTTACGTTTTATATTCGCCTCTTACTTTTCTCATCCCCTGCTCACTGCCCCCTGACACCCACTCTAATTTGTTGTATGCATGCATTTTTGAAGAATAAATGTTTTTTGAATTATGTATGTATTGCTTGATTTCCAAGCATTTAGACATTTTTTGCTTACCTTTTTTTACTGGTTAAAGAACATACACTGTAAGATTTCAGTCCTTTGAAATGTACTGAATCTTGCTATATGGACTAAGATATCCTCTATATTGGTAAATTTTTCATGTATATTTCAAAAGAGTATTTGAAATATATATATATATATATATATAAAACATATAATATTTATGATGTATATTTCTGCAGTTGTTGGGTACAGTCTCAGGTCAAGTTTATTAATTACATGGTTCATATTTTTAATATCTTTATTTATTTTATATCTGCTTGGAGAATTGTGTTAAAATCTCCTGCAAATGTCTATTTGCTTTGCATATTTTGATACTATGATTTTAAGTGATTAGGAATTTAGGATGGCTGTCTTCCCAGTAGATAGAAGCTTTTATATTCATGATATTTCTCAATTTCTAGAAGTGCTTCATGCCTTGGAGTTGATATTGTCTAGTATTAGTACAGCCACACATCAGCTTTCTTAGGGTGTTTGCATGGTATATCTTTTTCATCCTATTACTTTCAGTACTTCTATTTCTACATATTTAGAATGAGACTTTTATAAGCAGCAAGCAAACAAATAATTGGGTTTTGTTTTGATTTCTTAGTCTTTCAACTGTAATGTTTAGTCAGCTTGCATTTACTATTATTGTGATATATTTAGAATAAGAAATATCATCTTTCTATTTGCTTGAAAGCAAATATTGAAATATATTTTACCTATTCTTTCTTTTTTCTTCTTGTTTGCCTTCTTTTTGACATTTTTAAACATTCCATTTCTTCCTCTATTATAGTATAGTTTATGTATAAAATAATACATTCTTTTTTTTTAAGCAATACATTCTTTTACTGTTGTTTACTGCTTGAGAGGTAACATGAATCTTTGTCAATTTAAAATCTAACATACATTCATACTGTTAGTGTTTTCCAGACACAATAAACCTTAGAATTGGGGTTAAAACGCTAATTTCAATTTATTTACTATTGTTGTCATGTTTTTTATTTTTTAGAGTGTGGGAAGGGAAGAGGGAGAGGGAGAGGAGAGGGAGAGAGAGAGAGGGAGAGAGAGAGAGGGAGAGAGAGAGAATCTTAAGCAGACTCCATACCCAGCATAGAGCCTGATGTCGGGCTTGATCTCAAGACCCTAAGATCATGACCTGAGTCAAAATCAAGAGTCAGATGCTTAACCGACTGAGTCACCCAGGTGACCCTGTTTTCATGTATTTTAATTTATATGTAATTTGAAATCCACAAGACTATTGTTATTTGATATTGTCAATGTTTATTTAGATAATTGCGTTTATTATGACTTATGTAAATTGCATTTATTTAGATTTACCATTTGCATTGTTCTTCATTCTTTCCTGCATTTCTGAATTTTTGTCCAGAATCATTTTCCTTTTGTGTAAAGAAAAGCACTTAGTATTTTCATTGGCATTGATGTACTGCTGATATTCTCAGTTTTTTGTTTGAAAATATCTTTACTTGTAAACTTTTTGGGAGATTTTTTTTCTGAGTGTAGAATTCTAGATTGGCATTATTTTCTTTCAATACTTTAAAGATATTATTTCAATGGATTTTGGATTCCATTGCTTCCTCTGAGAAGTAAGGTGTCAGTTACCTTTTTTTTTCTTTCTGATTATGTCTTTGGTTTTTAAGTAGCTTCACTATGTGCAAAGATACAGTATGTGTGTGTGTGTGCGTGTGTGTGTGTATGTGTTTCTGGTGTTTGTAGCTTCTAGAGTTTGTGGCTTGATGTCTTCTTATAATTTTTGGAGAATTCTCAGCTATTCCTGTCTTTTCCTGGGATTCCACACACATTAGGCCATTTTCTTATATCCTTTTCCTATACATCTATACTTCATACATTCTTTTGTATTTTTCTTTCTTTTGTCTTTCCTTGCTCCAGTCTGGACATTTTCTTCTAAAATTCTCTAGTCAACAAATTCTCTTTTGAGGTAATTTCATTATTTCAGGTATTATATTTTTCACTTCTAGAATTCATTGATTTAAAAAAAATTAAAAAAAATAGTTTCTTAGTTTTTAGCTCTTGGCCAACATTCTCCATCTTTTTTTTTTTTTTTTAAATTCTGAAAATATACAAAGCGTAGTTATTCTAAAGCCAATGCTTAATAACTTCATTATGAGGATTTCCTTTAAGCCAGTTTCTATTGTTTTCCTCTTGGGTCCTTAGCAAATTTTCTTCCCATTTGTCTGGTCATGCATATATGTATGTTAAAAAATATATAATATAAAATTTGCAGGGCACCTGGGTGGTTCAGTGGTCGAAGTCTGCCTTCAACTCAAGGTGTGATCCCAGGGCCCAAGATTGAGTGCTATATCAGGCTCCCTGCAGGGAGCCTGCTTCTCCCTCTGCTTATGTCTCTGCCTCTCTCTCTGTGTTTCTTACAAATAAATAAATAAAATCTTTAAAAAAATACATAAAATCTGCTACTGTAACTATTTTAAGTGTATAATTCATTAATTCCAATCATATGTTCTACATCCATCACCACTATCTGTTTGCAAAACTTTTTCATCACCCCAAACAGAAACTCTGTATCCATTAAGAAATAACTCTCCATTCCTCCTTTCCCTCAGCCTCTGGAAACCACTAATTATTTTCTGTCTTTATGTACCTGCCTGTTCTAGATATTGCATGTAAGTGGGATCACACAATAATTGTCTTTTTTTGTCTGGCTTATTTCACTTGGCGTAATGTTTTCAAGGTTTATCCATCTTGTAGCATGTCTCAGAACTTTATATCTTTATAAGGCTGAATAATATTCCATTATATGTTTATATTACTTACATTTTGTTTATCCATTCATCTGTTGATGGTTACTTCTGTTGTTTCTACCCTTTGGCTATTGGGAATAACACTTCTATGAACATTGGTGTGCAGGTATCTGTTTGTATCTTTGTTTTTAATTTTTTTTTTGTAGATGCCTACAAGTGGCATGAGTGGGTCATCTGGTAATTATGTATTTGAATTTTTTAGAGAATTTGCAAACCATTTTTCAGTGTTGCAGAATTTTACATTCCTGCCAGCAATGTAAGAGGGTTCTAATTCCTCTACATTTTTTCAATACTTGTTATTTATTTATTTATTTATTTATTCATTCATTCATTCATTCATTCAGTTAAAGCCATCCTATTAGATATGAAGTGGTGTCTCATTGTGTTTATGATCTGCATTTACCTATTGACTGACGATACTGAGCATCTTTTCATGGGCTTATTGACCATTTCTGTATCTTCTTTGGATAAATATTTATTTAAGATCTTTGCCCAGTTTTTACATTGGGTTGTTGTCTGTTAGTTGTTGAGTTATAGGAGTTCTTTATATATTCTGGATATTACACCCTTATAACATAAATGGCTTGCAAACATTTTCTCAATTTCTGTGAGGTTTTTTCCTCACTCTGTTGATAGTGTCCTTTGAGGCACACATTTTTAATTTTGATGACATCCAATTTATTTTTTCTTTTATCATCTGTGCTTTAGTGTCATATATATAAATATATATATATATATTTTTTTTTTTTTTTTTAAGATTTTTGTCTTTTTAAAAAGTAATCTGTATACCCAACATGGGGCTCAAACTCACAAGCCTAAGATCAAAAGTCACATACTCCACTGATTGAGCCAGCTAGGAGCGCCTGGTGTGATATTTAAGAAATCATGGCCAAATCCAAGGTCATGAAGATTTGTCCCTATGTTTTCTTCTAAGAGTTTTATAGCTCTTATGTTTATCCATTTTTAGTTAATTTTGTATATAGTGTAAGGTAAGTGTCCAATTTCATTCTTTTGGATGTGGATATCCAATTTTTCCAGCACTATTTGTTGAAGAGTCTATTCTTTCCTCCATTGAATGGTTTTAACCCTGTTATGAGAAATCAATTGACCATAGATGTAAGGGTTTATTTCTGGGCTCTCAATTCTACTCCATTGGCCTACATATCTTTCCTTATGCTAGTATTGAACTGTTATTTTGTAGCAAGTTTTGAGATTAGGAAGTGTGAGTTTTTCAACTTTGTTCTTTTTCAAGATAGTTTTAGCTACTTGGAGTCCTTTGAAATTCCATATGAATTTTCGGGTGACATTTCTGTAAAAATTGCCATTGAAATTTTGATAATGATTGTATTCAATCTGTAGATCACTTTGGATATTGTCATTTAACAATATTAAATTTTCCAAACCAATGACCATGGGATATGTTTCCATTTATTTAGATCTTTAATTTCTTCAATAATATTTTGCAGTTTTCAGTACACAAGTCTTGTGTTTCCTTGGTTAAATTCGTCCCTGTATATTTTATTCTTTTTGATGCTATTGTAAGTGGGGTTGTCTTCCTTTAGATTGTTCATTGCTAGCATATAGAAATGCAAGTGATTTTTTGCTTTTGATTGTATATCCTACAACTTTGTTCATTTTTTTCTAGCTTTAATCATTCTTTAAATTGATTCTTTAGAGTTTTCTATATATCGGATCATGTCATCTGCAAATAGAGATAATTTCATTTCTTCCTTTCCAATTTGGGTGCCTTTTATTTATTTGCTTCTTTATTGCATTGGCTAGAACTTTCAGTACTATGTTGAATAGAAGTGGCAAAAATGGCATCCTTGTCTTGTTCTTGATCTTAGGGGAAAAGATTTCAGTCTTTCACCATTGAGTATGATGATGATAGCTGTGGGATTTTCTATATAGTCTCTCACATGTTGATGAAGTTCTATTCTTAGGGTTGTTTTTTTTTTTAGTGTTTTTATCATGAAAAGTTGTTGAATTTTGTCAAGTATCTTTTCTGTATCAATTGAGGATTTATTTCTTCATTCTATTAATATGGCATATTATAATGACTGGTTTTCTTATGTTGAGCCACTCTTCCATTTCTGGGATGAATCCCACTTGGTCATTGTACACAATCCTTTTAATATGCTGTTGAATTCTGTTTGCTGGTATTTGTTGAAGATTTTTGTATCTATATTCATTAAGAGATTATTATCTGTAGTTTTCTCTTTTTGTAGTGTCTTTTTCTGGTTTTGGTATCAGGATAATGCTGTCTTTATAAACTGAGTTTGGAAGTGTTCATCCTCTTCAATTTTTGGGAAGCATTTGAGAAGGTTTGGTGTTGATTTTACCCGTAAGCCATCTGGTCCAGGACTTTTCTTGTGAGGGTTTTGATTACTAATTCAATCTTTTTTCTTGTTATGGATTTGTTGAGATTTTCTGTTTATCCTTGAATCAGTTTAGATAATTTGTATGTTTCAAGAAATTTATCCATTTCTTATAGGATGTTTAATATCCTGGCATACAATGGTTCATAGTATTCAGAGAACACAGTGTACATGATTTTTGGAAACTTATTGAAGCTTCCTTTGTGAAACTGCAGCTAGCAGATTTTGGTGAATATTTCATGGTTGTTTGAAAAGACTGTTTTCTGTGTTTCAGGTAGAATTGTGTAGATCAAAACTTGAGCTTATCAATTATAGTAATAAACCTTTGAGGGGCACCTGGGTGACTCAGTGATGCCTTTGGCTCAGGTCGTGATCCCAGGGTCCTATAGTTGACCTGGGTTCCCAGGACCCTGGGATCATATCCTGCATCAGGCTCTCCACAGGGAGCTTGCTTTTCCCTCTGCCTTTGTCTCTGCTTCTCTCTCTGGGTCTTTCATGTAATAAATAAATAAAATATTTAAAAAGAAATAAACCTTTGATATTTTACTACTTTTTTGGGGATCTATTTGCTCTACCAGTTTCTGAATGAGATTTTTGAATTTCAAACCACAGCTGTTGTTTTATTGCATTCTTTTTGGACTTGTTCTTTTATGTTGTGAGATCACACTGGTGAGTGCACATATATTCACATTCATTTTATCTTCTTATTCTTCTTGAGCATTTTACCAAAGTATAATGTCCCTCTTTACCCATTAAATTCTATTTTGTGGTTATTAATTATGCTGGCTTAGTTTTAGTTCAGGTTTTCTTGATTATTTGTCTGCAAAGACAATAATGCTGAAAATAAGAAATCCAAAACTGGTGAGTTCAACTCACTTACATCTGTACAGTTACATTTATTTATTTATTTATTTATCTATTTATTTATTTATTTATTTATTTATTTATTTATATAGTTATTCTTACATTAGGATTTAATTCTGTTACTTTATTTTGTGTTTTCTATTCATGCTATTTCACTTTTATTTCTTTTTCTTGCTTCCATTCAACTTTCTTGTGCTGACTTAAAGCCAGTACTTTTATTTATGTTCTACTTATGGCTACCACTAACATACTCAAATTCATATTTATGTCCTTTATTCCTATAACTTTGTAAGCTAATCATATCAGTATTTTCTTGCCTTGAATTAGATATTTGTCTTTATACACTCCTGACTCCTTTTGGCAATTGCTTTTATTAATCCACAATGCCATTTTGACATAATCTGGATTTAATTCTGGATTGTTGTGAATACATTTTTCATTTTCTTCTTTTCAAAAATTTTTTTCACTTAGACAACTTTACTGAGTTATGTACTCATCCTTACTTCCAATATCTCATGTCATCTTCCTGGATTTACCTTTTTTTTTTTTCCACAGTATTCATTTTGGGTCTATCTTCAAAAAGAGTCTATGTGTGATTAAGCTTTAAGTCCATGTATTACTGAAAGTATCTTTATTTCATGCTTAAATGAGAATTTATGGATATGAAATTCTAGATCTGAAGTTCTTTGCCTTTAGCATTTTGCAAATATTTTTTCAATGTCTTCTTCTAGGGTTATTGATGAGGAATTTTTTGTGGATTCCTCTTACTTTGGATATAATCCATTTTTCACTCTCAGAAACTACCTGAATTTTTTCTTAGCCTCTGATGTTCCTAAGTTTCATGTCCATATGTGAGTTATTTCTTATTTAACCACTTGACTCTGCAGGAGACTTTCTCTCCAAAGAGTTATGAGTTTATTTCAGTTTTGGAAAATGTTTAGTAATAATTTCTTCAAACTCCCTTCTATTTTTTTCTCTCCTGTTTAGGGATTCCTACTATGTGGGCACTGGTTATTCTTCTATGCTCCGTATCTTCTTAAATTTTCGTCATCATTTTCCATCTCTTTATCCTTTATCCTTTCTGAGGTCTAGTTAGAATGCCTCTGGACTTAATCTTTTTGTTTAGTAATTTGTTCCTTGGCTGCTCTCTAATCCGTGTATTGAGCTCTTTATTTTAACTAAAATACTTTCATCCCCAGTGTGCTGGTTAATTGTGTGTCAACTTGCCTAGGCTATGGCACTCAGTGTTTTGGACAAACACTAGTCTAGATGTTGCTGTGAAGGTATTCTGTAGATGTGCTTAATGTTCACAAACAGTTGACTAAGTAAAGGAGATGATCCTCAACAACATAAATCAGGCAAAGGCCTTTAGAATACAAATTGAAGGTCCCCAGAGAAGAAGGAACTCTGCCTCAAGATGTAATGTAGAAATTCTGTCAGAGTTTCTAGCCTTCCAGCCTGCCTTATAGATCTCGAAGTCAAGATTCACTTCAACTCTTGCCTGAGTTTCTTTTTCTTTTCTTTTTTTTTTTTTTTTTTTAAGATTTTATTTATTTATTCATGAAAGACCAAGAGAGAGAGAGGCAGAGACACAGGCAGAGAGAGAAGCAGGCTCCATGCAGGGAGCCCAATGTGGGACTTGATCCCAGGTCTCCAGGGTCACGCCCTGGGCCAAAGGCAGGCGCTAAACCACTGAGCCACCCAGGTGTCCCTCTTGCCTGAGTTTCTAGACTGCTGGTCTTTCTTGTAGATTTCAGATCTGCCGGCTCCCCACAGTCACATGAGCCAATTTTTAAAGTAAATCTACCCCTCCACCATTGATTTTTTTTTTTTTTTCCTGGAGAAGCTTGACTGACACACCCATTAACTCTACTTTCTCGGGGATCCCTGGGTGGCGCAGCGGTTTGGCGCCTGCCTTTGGCCCAGGGCGCGATCCTGGAGACCTGGGATCGAATCCCACATCAGGCTCCCGGTGCATGGAGCCTGCTTCTCCCTCCGCCTGTGTCTCTGCCTCTCTCTCTCTCTCTCTCTATGACTATCATAAATAAATAAAAAACAACAACAACAACAACAAAAAACTCTACTTTCTCATTTTTTAAATTTATAACTGCCTGGTCTTTTATAATTTCAATACACTCCCTTATCTCTTTGAGGATATTTACTCTGCTTCTTTCAGATTCTTTTTCTGTGTTCATTAAATCTGCTTCCTCTCTTGTAGGTTGTTCAATGAGCTGTTATTCTTATTTAATGGCTCGTTATTTCCCCCTGTGAACCACATTCCCTTGGGAATATTTCACGAGCCCTTTGCTATTTGTGCTTTTTCCCTAACTTGGTGACCTTGCTCCCCAGGGACCTCTTATCTCTACCTTGGGCTGCTCTGACGTTACCCTTCAATTCTAGTGGGCACTGGGCTAGGCTAGCATTGCTCTGTTTTTATTCCATTTGGATAATGGGGCAGATACTGATCTTCCCAGGCACAATATTGGGAAAAGAAAGGGCAGAAACTGAAAGCTTTCCTTGCCGCCCAGGCTCATCCATGACACTGGCTCTCCATTAATGCAGGGCGCCATTTTCTCTCCACACAGTGACCCAGCCACATTCTGTGCTCCCAGGTGAGCCTGTGATATCAGGTTTGGGGCTTCACCCAAATCCCTTCCTGCTCCTGTGGTATCCCAGAGTTTGTGGGGGCGGGGAGGGAAGCAGCGACCCATATTAGCTCCCCATCTTATTGGCACCCTTTCACTCACTTGCCTGCTCGGACTGACCAATGGATTGATAGAGGAGCTGATGGTTGTACGGGAGCTTCTGTTTTACAGTGGGGCCAGTAAGCCTTGGTTGTGAGTGGAAATGTCCCATTTCTTCATTCTGACTGGGAAGAGAACCTTGCCAACTCAGCCTCACAGATAAAACTTAATTAAAAAGCTAGGTAATGTGGTAAACCTACAGCAATCTTGTTTTAGTTAACAGATCAAATATGAGGGGGATGGAGGAAGGTGAGAGAGGCAGGACATCTTGTTTTGTGATCGCCTCTGTTGGTGCCACCAGGGACCTGGTGTCCTACATCAGTGGGCAGAGCAGACAAGTGCTTCTTTCCAGGCTTGACTACCTTCCTTGGTCCATGGAGGGCACTTTCCATGCTCTGGGATATGGCTGCTACCACCCACTTAAATGGTGTTACCCTGGATGCCGAAAGATACCTTTATATTTGCGCATCATGCATGCCTACTGTGTAAATATGAGCATGCTGCAAGGTTAATCACTGGGAAGCTCCTCCTTGGAGTTTGTGGAAAATCCCTAGATCTGCTTCCTGTGACAAAGAATTTCTCCTAGAGACCCGCATGAGTGAGGCTGTCTCTTGAGTGAGGCCGTTTGTATTCAGATGAGAATTCCAGGCCATGCTTTTCATAGCCACGCAATGCCCTGGCCCAGATGTAGACAGGGAGCTGGTGAGCTGCCCAGAGGAACTCCAACACTGTCAGATTTAACAGTACAGAAGAAGTAGGAGCAGATATTTCAAAATTATAATTAAGCTCTGTAGCTGGTGAATACAGCTGCTGGTCATGCAGAATGGGGAGTGAAATGGTTTAGAGAAAGTTTTTATGTCTCAGATAATAATCCTAACAACTACCAGTTGTATGAACTTTGTACCAGGAAAAGTGCTAACTGTTTACCTGGATTATCTCTTTTAAGGCACCCCAAAATCATTAGACAGTCATAGTTCTTAATCCCATTAGAGAGATGCACCTATAAAAATTAGACTAACTGACTTGTCCTGTATCACCCAGAAAGCAAGTCTGACTGAGCTGGTCTGGGTGACTCCGGAGTCTTGTGCTGAACCACAAGCCATATTATTGCTCAGAGCCATGGCTCTTGTGTTTGAAGGGTGGACTGCCCATTATGTGTTAATCAGCATTTCCCTTTAGAAGACTTGCCCTTGTACCTTTTCTGAATTGCTTATTCAATAGGCCTTTATTAGCATAGCATCTGGTTCTAGAGGAGTTAGTGTTAAAAAAGCAGCAAATGTAATGGAGTAGCAGAGACTTTAACAGAGCTCCTTTCTTCTGCTGCCATGTTGGCATTTTGCTCCTGGGCTTCTGTTTCGTTTTCCCTTGGCAATGAGCTGGAATACATCAGGGAGGACAGACACTGCCACAGAGTTGCTGCCCCAGGTCAGTGGGTAAAATGGTCAGACCTCTGCTGCCTTGTGGGAGTAAGGAAGCCACAGGTGACCTTCAGAAATTAGCCGCTGTTTAGCTTCTTTGAGCCTCCACTGTGATGAGATACAAATTTCACTTCGATTTTCGTTTGCTTTTTGGTTATTTTTCTCACTTGGGTTCTGATGATTCAGGGCTTATGTTTTTGATCTGCTTCACCGGTTCACAAGATTTCTTTCTTAAGTGGAGGGAGTAGAATATCTTAAGCCAGGCACCTTTTCTATTTCTCTCAAGCCCAGGTATGTTTATATAGAAATTGGATTATGTGTTTCTTATTCACTTTGGACTTACTCATGTGGACTCTCCTGGACATCTTGAGGAAGCCAGCAAAATCATTCCATGCATTTTCTCTTTGAACCCAGAAGCTGTAGTTAGCCAAAACTAGATGGAACCATTTTTGAGGGTGGAGTGGGGCTGAAGGAGTGCATGGTGATATTGTGAGATTTTATTTTGCAAAGCTGGTCCCAAGCCTACTAAAGCAACTTCTGGCACTTGCTTGGGAATGTTTGAAGAACACTCCTCTAAAGGCAGACCCTGAACACAGGAATGAGGAATAGAGGAAAAATAAATAAATAAACCCAACTATGTCACCTAATAAGATCTGGAACTAAAAAATGTTGGACTTGAGTTTGGGATGAAATTGGAATGGATTCCTTTGTTCAGTTCATCCTGAAAAATATACTTGTACAATCTTCTCTTTCAGAGTCCCTTTCAAGTGATTTGGGGGTTTGTAGGGGGAGAAAAGGCCTCAGTGATGTGATGCCATTTCGATTCCCTTTTCAATGAAAATCTCAACCTTTTTTCAAGAACTAGATTCCAGTCTATGAAAACTCTGAAAACAGTGTGGGGACATCATGGCCTGACTACAGGTGTGAAATTGGGGCAGGCATCTGTTCCTCCCTTTTTCCCTGATGTCTTTTCAAGTCCTCCACACCAGTTGGGTTAATAAAGAAAGCACTTGAGGTCTGTTAAGCAGTTTTCTCTAAGTTGTAGGCTTTTGAGCCATCCTGGCTGAGCCTTTGCTGCACGCGGAGGCTGGTCGATTGTCTTGCTAGCTTACAAAAGAGAAAGTAGGTGTCTCAGTGGGAGCGGAGGGCAACCACCATCTTCACCGGGCTATGTGTAAAGGGATGTGAATAGAAGCAGGTTCAGTGGAAGCCTTAGGACTAAGCTTTTTGCTTTTATTATTTAGTTTCCATGGTAAGTCTTTTCAAAAGACTAGGATTACAGTGTCTTTTACATCCCCAGGGTAGTATGAGGAGTGATGCTGTGCATCAGCAGAGGACTTGAGAGTTTACAAAGCAAGCTTGTGTATGGTGCCTCATTTGGTCCTCACAGGAGCCCATTATTGTCATTCCCATTTTGCAGAAGAAGAAATAGAGGCCCAGAGAGGCTAGGTGGTTTATTCCTGGCGGCCCAGAGAGAATGTATCAACCCTCAGGTGCTGACGGAGGGTGGGTGTGGTTTTCTGGGGGTGCTGTGCCTAGCCCAGGGTCAGAGTCATCAGCTCAGGATCAGTAGCCACCCCTGCCCCACCAGTCCAGTTGTGCACCCATGATTAGATGAGTTCTTAAGTGGGAGCAGTACCTGTGGAGGGCATTTGGAAATATGGGGGTGCTTTTTAGCTCAGTCATTTGGTGTAGAGGGAACCATTGATAGCTAGAGATGGAGACCAGGGATTTAGATATCCTACCTACTGTAGGACTCTCCCACAACAAGAAGACTTCTGTCCAAATTTTCAATAATATCACTTTCCAGAAACACAGAAGAGCATCATTTTCCTTCTTTTAAAAAATACACTTGGAGGGACGCCTGGGTGGCTCAGCGGTTTGAGTGTCTACCTTTGGCCGGGTGGTGATCCTGGGGTCTGGGGATCGAGTCCCACATCGGACTCCCCGCAAGGAGCCTGCTTCTCCCTCTGCCTGTGTCTCTGCCTCTCATGAATAAATAAATAAAATGTGTGTCTCTCATGAATAAATAAATAAAATCTTTAATAAATAAATAAATAATACACACGGAGTTTATACATATGATTATATTTGAGCTAAAGAGATCTTCTCTGCTCAAACGAGTGTTTGAAAGTGCCTGGGCTGGCTGTCCTTTGTGGTACCTCCAGTTCTAAACTCCTATTACTGTCTGCCTCCTTGTTGCTGGCTTGCCCCAAACGCACCCCAGACTGGGGCTCTGGCCTTTCACTGGTCTGAAATTCTTTTTTTTTTTTTTTAAGATTTTATTTATTTATTTGAGAGAGAGCAGAGAGGGATAGTGAGAGGGAGAAGCAGACTCCCCGAGAGGAGGACCCTGAGATCATGACCTGAGCTGAAGGCAGACGCTTAGAGTGAGCCACTCAGGTGCCCCTCACTGGTCTGAAATTCTGAGACAGAAACAAGCTGCATATCATAGAATGAGCAAGTGGCTTGGCCTCTGTAACAGGGACTGAATCTTGCCAGTGTGAATCACTCAGGTTGGAAATCCTAGGCCCTCTCTGCTCAAAAAAGGGGATCTTGCTGCAAATTCTGTGATTCAGCTGACAACCAGTTACAGATGTGGGCGCTGGCTTTCCCCCGCTACCCTGCCGAGAAGACCTGGCACTCACAAATTCTTCCATCTTCTTGAAAGCTGCTATTCTGTGCAGTAAGAGATCTTTCGACTGGAAGTGTTAAAGTTGGGGGTGGCAGGGGAGAGGGTGTTGCACATGCAGGAACCCGTCTGTCACAGCCGTGAACCAGTGAGAGCTGAGATGTGACAGTGTATTCGCACACCCTGAGAGTGAAGCTGGCAGCATCTCAAGCCTCTGATGGTGCTGTCTGCCTCCCCGCAGGAGCTGGGCGCCGCTGGAGAAGCCTGGCAGTCACTTACCAACTCTTATTTACACTTGGTGAGAGAAGGAGGCATTGCTGTGGGTCTGGCGAGAAAGAGAACAGTCTTCAGTGTCGCCTTAAGGACCCTCCCAGACGTCCCTCACGGGGCACACACACCACACAAGAGCTCTCTGGGGTGGGGATGGTTATTTCTGCTGAACCCAGGACTGCACAGCTTCTTGGCAGTGCAGCCACATTCCCACACGTTTCTGCTGTGCTGAGCGACATCGTTGTGGCTGCTGGCTGCCCTGTGTCTCTGAGTTGGAGGCTGCCTTTTGTCTCCAGGCTCATTTTCCTCTGGGACGACTGCTGGGGTAGGGAGGGGCTAGTAGCCCACACCCCACGGATGTCCTGCTCATTGTCATACCCTTTTGATTTGACTGGTGCCTGGCACCTAGGAAGTGCTTAGCAGCTCTTGTTGAATAAGTATGTTGGAAGTCTAGGCTTCCTTCACACATCTGTGCGGTGCCAATAATCACGTTTTGCTATAAATTCTCCCACCTAGCTGCCTCGCAGACAGAGCAGCATCTGGGCAAGGAGTTTTAGGAAAGAGGGCAGGGGCCATAGCATGAGCAGTGATGGAGCACTGAGGATGATGATCTAGAGGGGACAGTGACTGGGGGTCCCTGAAGCAGTTGAGGTACGGGTGAGGTCACATTTCACAAATACCGCCCGAAAGACTCTATACAGCCTGGCCTCTGCTCCTCCAGGGCACAGGACTGGACAAGGGGAGGGCACATGAGGCATTTGCTCCAGGCACAAGTTTAAGGGGGAACCAAAAAGTTCTGCTATTAAGATGAATAAAGTTGTAATAAACTATTTTTAAAAATCTAAATCAAGTACAAAATTTAAGGCAGGAACAGTAGCACCAGTGCTTGGGCTAAGCCATCTTATAGCCTGAGGCAAAAGGGGAGAATTGCTCATACTGATCTTGTCTTTATTAAAAATATTTATATTTTGCTTATCATGGATTTTTGCATGGATCTTATGTTTTTGAAATATTGCATTAGAATATATAATTTATCATGGTGACTGAGCTTTTTGGCGCGCCTTACTTTTATATCTCAGGTGAATGCCTCACTCTCCTCACCCTAGGCCTAGCCTGGGCCATGCCCTCGGGTCCTCCCACTGTGCCCTGTCCACTGCCTCCATACTGGGCGCCAAATATGGCAAGTACTTCCTGGCCACAGGGCCTTTGCTCATGCCATTCTCCTTTCCTGGCCCTCCCTTCTCCCTCCACATACCTGGATGGATGGCTCTGCTTCCACCTCTTTTAAATCTTTGCTCCTTTATTTGTTTATTATTCACTGTTCAATCTCTGTCCACTCTAGTGTAGATTCCATGAGGGCAAGTGTTTTATCTGCTGTAGCCTGGTATATGGTAGATGCTCAATACATAGTTGATACACAAAAGAATAAATGAATATGCGGAGCATCTCCACCTATTGAGGAGCCTAAAAGCCATAAGGAGGAGTTTTATTCCGAGGGAGAATAACGATTGTAGGCTTCTGGAAAAAAAAAAAAATCACTACTTACAGCTACTTTCTACATGTGTAGGCATGATGCTAGGTACTTTTAAGGTATATTTTCTCCTTAAATCCTCCCAGCAGTCTTCTTCTCCAACATTTTACAGATGATGGAAGTGAAACAGGGGGAAGGAACATGTCCAGACACAAGGGTCACGGATTTGCATGTAGAGTTGCCTGAGCTTTTGTGAGGATCCTTGTTTGTAGGAAGCCCTGGATAGAGGAGAGAGACATTGGAAGCCCATGGAAAACCCAGGAAGTAACGTGTTGGGTGAGAGAGGAGAGAGGGCACCATGCAGAATGGTTTCCCTTCACCCCATGTCATTTCTCTGCTGCCTGTCCCAGAGAATTAACTCTGGGATGGATGACACAGGCTGACCACCAGTCACTAGAGAGGAGGCCAGGCCTAGGCTGAGAGTGGGGGGTGGACAAGTCAGTAACGCCGCCAGACTCTGTTGATAGATGAGTGTTCAGATTTCTTTTTAGATGAGATTTTCATCAGATTAGCAATGTCATCTTTTGTAAAAACAAACCAACCTGTCCTTGCTTCCCAGTGTGGCTTATTAACAGGTCCTTGCTGGCAGTGCTTGTATCCCACCGGGTGGTCTGTAGTACCTGTTCGGCCCCTCTGAGGGGGCATGGGACTGTCGGATACAAAGAGCAACCATCAGGTATCCCAGGAAACCTGGCTGCCCTTGGGTTCCGTATCTCGTTTCAGCTGCCTGTGCCTGTTTCTTCAGGATGTGGTGGTGGTAACCCCCCTCCCAGGGCGTCGTAAAGATTAAAGGAGACGCTTTATACAGGGCACCTAGCAGGATACCTGGCACCCAGGAGGGCCCCCACAGATGCTTGTGACCATTACTCGTTGTTTATGTTTTTCCTAGTTCTTTGTAGGCTGGGCTGTAGGGCAGTGGAGGAAGGTGGAGGGTGATAGCTGGGAGTAGAAGGCCGTCTGACTGGAATGCTGGCCAGTAGGGCGTGGACGCCCCTCAACTATGGCCACCTGAGTAGGCAGGCACACATTTAAAAGTGGCATAGGATGATAAAACGGCATTTAAAGGATGCTGTATCTCTAAGGAGTTCATAGCACTTTCCACATGTGATCTTATCAGCCTTGGCAGGATCGCTGGGCAGGAGCTGTCACCTCCATTTTCAAGAGAGCTGGGAGGGACCAAGCCCGTCTGGTTCCTGTTCAGCCCCATCTCGTGAGCCCCCACGGCAAGCAGGGGTTGGCTGGAGAAGCAGAGCTGCCTTCTGAGTGCCTGCATGTCGAAACATCCCCCTTACCTTAAGCACCTTAATAAAGCAATGCTTTCTTAGGGGGGGAAAGTGGAGCTTTCCAGGAAAATTTTCTTGAGATGAATTACTGGAACAGCAACTTCATCTTATTAGAATTAACATGCCCTGGTAGAGCCCACAAGGGGATTTGCTTCATTCCAGAGTCCTGAGGGGGCAAGTTGAGACATGATTAGTCAGTATTCACGGTTTCTGACTAATCCATGGAATCAAAATTATCCTGAATCGTAATTTCTCTCCCTCCTCCTTCTTTTTCTTTTCTTTGCTTTCTCTCTCTCTTTTTAAAGATTTTATTTATTTATTCATGAGACACACACACACACACACACACAGAGCACGGCAGAGACACAGGCAGAGGGAGAAGCAGGCTCCATGCAGGGAGCCCGACGTGGGACTCGATCCCGGGTCTCCAGGATCACGCCCTGGGTTGAAGGCGGCGCCAAGCCACTGAGCCACCCGGGCTGCTCTCTCTCTCTCTCTCTCTCTCTCTCTCTCTCGTGTGTGTGTGTTGCACTATTGACTCGCAGGCACTAAAATGGATAACTCCTTGGGATGAGTTTGGTTAAGAAGAGGAACTGCAGGCCCAAAGTTAGAGCATCACTGGAGAAAGCTCATACCGCATTTGAAGTAGACTTTCGGTGCTCCCAGACTACGAGAAAACAGCTTGCTCTTTGTTTGAAACTGACCCCGACTGCAGACAACATAGTCATCGGTGGCCACAGTGTATCTTCTATCCAGTGTGTTAGGTGGACGAAAGTGACCTTCACTCAGGGGGATGCTGGGGAGGCAGGATGGAGGCTCAGCGTTGCCGAGCTGTGTCTGGCTTGACCACGCCAGCTCATCAGCCTGAAAATCAGAAGCAACAAGCATGACTAGGTGGTTGCTGGTCTGTGATCTTGACTGAACCCATTGCGTCTGATGGGCCTCAATTCCTGAAGCCACTCAAGAGTTCTCCAGTTTTAACTGAAGTGTACACTAATCCATTAAGTAACCATCATACCATGGAGTTTTATATTCATTTATTCAACACGCATTTTTGTGCCTAGCTTTATAAGAGATGCAAGTAATTTAAGAATGAGGATGGCACAGAACACTTGCACAGACTTTCTCTGATTTAATCCTCACAGCAATCTTATGAGGATGAGCATATATTGCTCTTGTTTTATAGGTGAGGCCACCAAAGCTGGGGGCGAAGACTAAAATTTGCTCAAAATCTCATGTATGGGGAATAGACAGGAATCAAATTCATGTCTTCTGAGAACAAATCACTGAAAAGACAACCAATGTTAATGAATGTTAACTATCTGCAGAGGTACTGACTTCATTGCTTTACATGTACAGAATAGCATCTAATTCTTAAAAGAATCCCATGCAGTAGGTGCTATTTTTATGATACCCACTTCGCAGAAGAGTAATTTAGGAGAGGAAGTAAGAGACAGAGCCAGCAGCACACCCAGCTAGGCTGGCTGAGACCTTGCTCCTACTACCAGCTGCAGAGGCGACCCACTGCTCTCTGTGAGGATGAGGAGGACACATGTTTGAGTTTCCTTTTGGGAGGAATGTATCGATCTGATCTTTTTGAAATCTCTCTATTGAAACATTTAATGAAAACACGCCACTTTCTGGGCACGCTTTCTGCCTGTCCACAGAAGTGGTCCTTTTCTGGCTGTGAGAGGGCCAATACTAGGGGAGGGGGAGTGTAGTCTGGAGACTGTTCCATTGCTCTCCATCAGTTGCTTTTGTAGGGGTTTCAGAAGTTGTCGGTGGTGGTCATGGTAACCACCACTACTATTACCACACTACTAACATCTTTTTAAAGCACTTATTCCATGTTAAACACTTGGCAAACATTAACTCATTGAATCCTCAGGACATTCTTATTGGGTAACTACTGATATTGTGCCCATTTTATAGAGGGGTAAACTGAGCCTGATGGGGCACCCTTACTCTGCCAATATGTGGCAAAATGAGAGTACCTGATAGACATCAGCATTTCCCACCTCCCTTAGTCTGCACTGCCTGGTCCAACAGGAGCATCATTCTGCGTGCTGGGCTCTCTCATCAAGATTCAGTCCCAACAAGCTCTCTGCAGGACTATTGGCTCTGCCCAGAGCCCTGCTTGCTCCTGGTGACCTTGGGCAGAGACTCTTCAGGGGTTTGGAGGAAGCCTCTCTGGAAGAGCAAATTCTGAGGGATCCTGTGAGAAAGGCACCTGTGGCTGGAAGAGGGACAAGTGAGGGCAGGTGGACATAGGAGGATGGAGTGACTGTGTCTGTCTCCAAGTGAGGAATTCAGTTTACTTATTCAGTCTACAATTATGCCATTTTTCTGGTCTTATTCACTCAAAGGTAGACATAATTCAGGGGGTTAGAGGGAAAAGGCAGGGTGAGATACAGAAGGCTTATTTATTTGAGGTTAAAAGGGCAGACAATGTATTAAATTGATTAGCCCTTAGGCTGATGTGCCCCCTGAGTGATGGTCTGCTCCTCATCTGTATTAGTTTGTTTGGGCTACCATAATAGAGCACTGTGGACAGAGTGCCTTGACAGAAATTTACTTTCTCACAGAACTGAAGGCTAAGGCACCCAAGATCAGGGTGCTGGCAGGGTTAATTTCTTCTGACACCCCTTTTCTTGATGTGTAGACGATCATCTTCTCCTTGTGTCTTTACCTCCTCTTCCCTCTGTGTATGTCTATGTTCAAATTTCCCCATCTTTTTTTTTTTTAAGATTTTATTTTATTCATTCATGAGAGACACAGAGAGAGAGGCAGAGATATAGGCAGAGAGAGAAGCAGGCTCCATGCAGGGCCCCCGATGTGGGATTCGATCCCAGGATTCCAGGATCACGCCCTGAGCCTAAGGCAGATGCTCAACCACTGAGCCACCCAGGCATCCCAAATTTCTGCTTCTTATAAGGACACCAGTACTGTTGGATCAGGGCCTGCCCCCAAAGACCTCATTTTAGCTTAATTTCGGCTTTTTATTTTTTGTTAACAAAACTACATTTTATTGTTATTTTGAGTAAAACTTCTCTGTTCTCCAAGTTTTCTGCACTGTAGTTCTTCTTCTTTTTAAAACTTACCTAATTACCTCTTCAAAGACCCTGTCTCCAAATAGTCCCATTGTGAAAGTACTGGGATTTCGGACTTCAACATTAAAATTTTGAGGGGGATACAATTCAGCTCATAGCCGTAGCAGAGCAGCAGCAGCATTCCCTGGTGAGGGGTGATTTTGGTTTCTCTGAGTCCTAATGAAAATGAGATGGGAGGGCACCCTGGTGGCTCCGCGGTTTGGCGCCGCCTTCAGCCCAGGGCCTGATCCTGGAGGCCGGGGGTCGAATCCCATGTCGGGCTCCTTGGATGGAGCCTGCTTCTCCCCCTGCCTATGTCTCTGCCTCTCTCTCTGTGTGTGTGTCTCTCATGAATAAATGAATAAAATCTTAAAAAAAAAAAAAAAAGAAAATGAGATGGGAGAAAGGGAGGCGCAGTCAACCTGGCTCACAGACAGGTGGGGAGGTGTGGGATAATCTCCTTCACTGCTCCAGCTATAGGGCACCTGGAGACAAGCTGCTCAGGTCAGCCTTCAGAACTGACGTGCAGATCTTAATTGTCCTCGGTTCCTCTGATGAACACCGAAAGATCTGTCTGGCTTCCTCCTCCAGCAGAGGTAAAGGGGACAAGAGGAGTTGGGGCTAGTTCTGAGAGCTGCAGGCATTGGACCAGAGGAAGCAGCTGAGATGGTGGAGGCCACACTACTTCTGTCTCCAGGCAGAGACTCATTCAGGGCTGGGCCAAAGCAGCCTTTGTCTGAGGTCCGAGGGGATGGTTGGTTTCTTGAGCAAACGTCCCAGGATGGGACAGCAGCAGAGAAAGTTCCTTTTCCTCATGTGATGGGGCAAGAGCTGGCAGGACACATTCTCCCCAGGGAGGGGAGTGGAGGATCTGGGGCAGAGGTGGAGAGAGGTGCCAAGTCAGTGGGAGGGAAGCATGAACTGAAGGAATAAGAGAGAGGGGAGGAGACAGAGGGGCCAGTCCAGGCCTGGTCACCCACCACAGAGATGGGGAAGGCCATCAGATGGCCTTTTCTTGCATTGTCAAGAACGGACAGCTTGTCATGTATCACTAGGGCACATGACACAACTTAGAAAATGCCAGAGAAGTTCAACAAGGTTTGGTTTCCAAAATTCGGATACCCTTGATTTTGAACAATGGATTTAAGAATTGCCCGTGAACCAGGAAACAACAAATGTTGGAGAGGATGCGGAGGAAAGGGAACCCTCTTACACTGTTGGTGGGAATGTGAACTGGTGCAGCCACTCTGGAAAACTGTGTGGAGGTTCCTCAAAGAGTTAAAAATAGACCTGCCCTACAACCCAGCAATTGCACTGTTGGGGATTTACCCCAAAGATTCAGATGCAATGAAACGTCGGGACACCTGCACCCCGATGTGTCTATCAGCAATGGCCACAATAGCCAAACTGTGGAAGGAGCCTCGGTGTCCATCGAAAGATGAATGGATAAAGAAGATGTGGTTTATGTATACAATGGAATATTACTCAGCCATTAGAAACGACAGATACCCACCATTTGCTTCAACGTGGATGGAACTGGAGGGTATTATGCTGAGTGAAATAAGTCAATCGGAGAAGGACAAACAGTGTATGTTCTCATTCATTTGGGGAATATGAATAATAGTGAAAGGGAATATAAAGGAAGGGAAAAGAAATGTTGGGAAATATCAGGAAGAGAGACAGAACATAAAGACTCCTAACTCGGGGAAACGAACTAGGGGTGGTGGAAGGGGAGGAGGGCGGGTGTTGGAGGGGAATGGGTGATGGGCACTGAGGTGGACACTTGACGGGATGAGCACTGGGTGTTTTTCTGTATGTTGGTAAATTGAACACCAATAAAAATTAATTAAAAAAAAAAAAAAAAAGAATTGCCCGTGAACTGAAAGCTCCAGATTGAGACTGGATGAGACTAAGCTCATCCTTCACCTATGTCTAAGTTACTAAAAATATATACATTATATACATACATACACATTATATACTATATATGTATATAACGAGAGCAATAGATAGATATTTGGTTTGTGTTTTTCTGATTATAAAAATATATAGTGTAGGAAATTTGAAATATATATGTGTATATATATATGTATATATATATACGCATACATACACACATACATACAGAGTCACAGAGGAGAAAATTTAAAATCACCCATGAATTCAGAGATAACCGCTGCAAATATTTTTGGCATCATTTTTATTTGCATCTGCACAGATACATATAAATACATAAACATGTATCTATACAAAATTGTTTTTACCAAAGAAATCATTCAAGACTTACTTTTCACTTAAGGGATCTTGAACATTGCCAAGTTTCTTTTCCTTTTTTAAGATTTATTTTATTTTTGAAGCAATCACTACCCCCAACATGGGACTCGACTTTGCAACCCTGAGATCAAGTGTTGCATGCTCTACCACCTGAGCCAGCTAGGCACCCCTGCTGACAAGTTTCTATGTCATAATTTATATAGCTGTTTAGTAGTCCATTGCATAGATTTACCACAATCTCTTTAATTCTCTATTGTGGGACTTTTTTTTTTTTCACTCTGATGAAACTTAGTAGACACCTTTCCATGTCCTGCTTATAATTGGTGCACACTTCAGTTTGGGACTTCTTTGAATTTCTGAACCATATTTGTGCAGGAATTGTGCATTTGCGAGCTTAGTTGCCTGAGGGGAATCAGGAGTGTGATCTTGGAGTTCAGGTTGCAGTGGGTATGTCCCAAATTGACCCAGTTTTAATATAAATGAATAGAAACAGTGTCCAGGACAAAAAGTGTCAGGCCATATCTGGAGAATTGTCAAATGTCTGATGTTGATGTTAAGTATAATGGGAAGTGGCACATTGGAGTTTGGAGAATGCCATAGCATGTGGAGTTCTTTAAGGGATCCCTCAAAGCAGTTCTAAGTTTATAGAATGGGAGCTGCTTTTTTGGCGATGGGAGGTATGGACTTGTGTTTTTCAGTCATAATGGCCAAAACATGGCAGAAGGAATGCCAGCACCTGACTGGATTTAAGCTCAGTACTTTATATAAAAGAAGTCCAGATGACAGGTATGGTGGCCCCAGTTCCTCAGAAGCCTAGAGTCTGTCTTGTCCATCATCCTTAGTGCCCGGCTTCCATCTTGAAGAGCACCTCATGATCCAACAGGACAGCTGGAACTCCAGTCATCACATCATCATCTCAGGCAGGGCTGACATTCAGTCTATAGGCATATGTATGGCCAATTAGTTGTTAAAATGTCACCATATTTCAGAACGAGTGCCATCGCCTCTTCACATCCCTGGATGGTCTCTGATGTTTATCAGAGAGTTGGCACAAGCCACAGCAGGGTCTTTTAGAACTTTGCTCAGCGCTAAGGCTGGTGTCCATGTGAGTGGCTGCATATGTTCAAAATCACCCAGTTCCAAGCAGGAAGAAGGAAGGGGCGAGCACAGGAGCTCACTTTCCAGTAAGCTAGCCTCCTTTACAGAGCCTTTGCCGCAAGCACCACCCACCAGCCTCCACTTGCCGCTCATTGGCCGCCCCCACCGAAATGCAGGCTGGGAAATGTAGTTCTATAGCCGCCAAGAGGTCATCGTTCCAACAAGGATGACGTTCTCTTCCTCCAGAAGCAGAAGTGTTGGGTAGGCAACCATATGCAGAAAAAATAAAGGCTATGGTGCCACTGTGGAGGAGGCCCAATCGTTCACAGCTTAGTGTGAATGATGTCCCAAATCAAGCCAGTGACATTTTAGGGAGACAGAATTCTCCCTAATGCGTGTGTGAGTGTGTGTGTGTGTGTGTGTGTGAGAGAGAGAGAGAGAGAGAGGAGGGGAAGAGGTGGGTGGGAGGTTGGAGGAGGAGGGGTTATGCAGCTGGGATGTTGGATCTCTGGAAAGGAAAGGAACACACTGCTTTTTTAGTTGTCAGGGAAAAACATGATGCCTTCCTCTGCTGAAACCAACTGCCTAACAAAACCCCTCCTGTAAGTCTTTAAAACAAAAACAAATAAATAAAACAAAAACAAACCTCCCCCCAAAGCTGGTAGGAGTGTAAATTAGAAGGCAATTTGGGAGTATTTAACAAAACAAAAAACTCACACATCATTTGACCCAGCAAATCCACTTCCTGGAATCCATTCTAGGGAATATTCATGTGCCTGAATGAAGATATATGTACTAAGATGTTGACTGTAGCGAGGCCTTCAAAGGGGGGAAGCTGAAAACTACATGGACATCTATCAACAGAGATTTGTTAAACCAGTTTATGGGATATCTATTCTGATGATTTTTTAAAAAATGAAGTAGACTTATTGTATCATCATAGAAAAATCTCCAAAATATGCTGTGGACAGTGGGAGGTGGGTTCGGGGGTGACTGTTAACGGGGCTTTTAGGTTTTAACTGTTTAACTCTTTCAGTTGGAGCATATTCATGAATTATTTATGCAATTAAAAAAACTCATGATGACAAACTAAACTCAAGAAGTCTTTGGAGCAGGTAGCTAAAGCAACACATCAGGAGGGGTAGGAAAAAGACTTGCAGTTTCAGTACGGCATAAAAATAACCTAGTAATATAATAAGCCTATAATAACAATGATGAAAATAACATGGCAAACACGTAGTTCTATTGGAAAGCAGAACAGTTCTAGATAAGCCACATATATCAACTTATTTAATCCTTGCAAAAACCCTATGGGATTGATGCTATTATTATTTCTGTTGAACAGACTTGGAAACCAGGGTTCAGAGAACTGAGGTAAGTTGCCTCAGGTCTCGCGGCTGGTTCTGATTATGGAGGGCATGCTCTTAATCCCTTGCAGCACTCCCTGGATGCATCTGGAGCGTCACCTGCAGTTTGCAGAGCAATTCCACATATGTGATGTCATTTGTTCCTCAGAGTCCTGTGTTACCACCTTCCTGCTCTGTGCATGTTTCCTTCTCCTTCCTCATTTACTCCTCATTCCTCCTCACAGTCTCGATTATGCAGATGGAGAGACAGGTGTAGAGAATTTTTTCATCATTTCAGATTCACATGGTGGACATCTTCATTTGGGTTTCCCCCAGAACTGACCCCAAGATGAAGATCTGGCTGCAGGTGGTTTATGTGGGAGAGGGTGGGGATACGAGCTGGGGGAAGGAAGGAAGTTAGTTGTGTTCATGACACTCCCTGCAGGGACCTGGGCTTTGTCCTGCCGAGGGCCTTCTGAGACTGTGCAAAATGGACCACCAAAGATGGAGGGGCACTGGGTCTTCATGAGCTGGGAGGGTTGTTCCCCAGTACTTCCACTCTACCCTGGCAAGGACCAGGTATACTCCAGGGGCCACACATCTCCACCCCCCCCCCCCCCCCACCTAAGGCAGAGGGGATGATGACCTTGGGTGGGCAAGACAGCTATGGGTGGGCCATCCACAGTTTCACCAAAGTTGAGTTGGAGCAGCATCAGGATTCAAACTCAAGTCTGTTTCATTTCAAGGCTCCGAGATTTGAGTCCACACAGCCAGAAACACAAGCTCCAGCTGAGGCCTCTTGCTTGGCCATCCACAGACACCTGGAGGATTGCATCACATGCTCCAGAAGCAGAGCTTCAGTGTGAAACAAAATCCCACAGAGAGCTCACTGGCTGCTTCCCTAACCTGTGACCATGAAAGAAGGAGAGTATCAGCAGGGGAAGAAGGAAGCCTTGAATAAATGCCTGTTGCTCCCACCTTTGCTGCCTTTGGTGCAGCCACCCTAGCCCTGTTCATTTTTTTTTTTTAAGACTTATTTATTTGAGAGAGAGCGTGCGCACGTGCGCACAAGAGTTTACATACACAGAGGGGAGGGGCAGAGGGAGAGGGAGAATCTCAAGCAGACTCCCCGCTGAGTGCAGCTGATCTCATGACCCTGAGATTGTGACCTGAGCCAAAATCAAGGGTCGGATGCTTAACAGAGTAAGCCAGCCAGGCACCTCTCTGGATCTTTTTCTAACACATAAAGCTCAGATGTGGGCTTGTTCAGTTTCCTCAGCTTCTATACTGTTGAAGAGAGGCATTCTGTGTGCCACATCCGATCTCCTGATCTCCGTGCTCCTTAGCACTCACCCTGGGCCAACAGGAAAAGCTTTCCCTCTTCCTCTTGGTTCCTGCCCCCCTACCCCATGCCTCTCACCCCTACACTGGAGCACACCCCGGAGCATGCATGGGAGCAGAGGCTGCACCTGGAGGGCCCCCAGTAAATGCTGTTGATTGAATGAGTGAGAAGATAGGTGGCAAAGGCAGCTCAGCTGGGCAGTTATGGGAGGGATAAGGAGCTCCTGAGAAGAGGCCAGTGGTGGGAGATAGTAGAAATGGGGTTAAAGGGAATGGGAGGGATCTCTCCATGCAAATTGGTTCCAGAAATATTTTTATTGGAGGCCTGTGGTCCCTGGTCCTGGCTCCCAACCTGGCCCTGCCTTGTTGGCCAGGTGAGTGGCCTTGCTGGCCTGGGCAGAGAATGACAGGGGTTTGCAAAGCCCAGAGTTCCCTTTCTCGTGTGGGGAGGGGATGGGTGAGTGGTGTGAGCTGTGGTGCCCCAGAGTAGGGAGCGGGCAGGGTATCAGGGCCTCTCTGACGTAGGCAGTCCTGGGCTTCCTGTCTGGGCCCAGGGCTGGGCCCCAAGGCCCAGGCGAAGCTGGAAAACAGCAGGCTCTCTGTTGCTCTGCGTGTGGGCTGTGGGTTGTCTTCTCTGGCAGGACAGGAATTGGCACATGAGATTCTGCCCTCATGTGGCCCTTGGCTCTCTGGGGTCCTGCTCTGGTCTCTGACCCCTTGAGATAGGAACATCCTTTCCCATCAGGGCCCCAAGGATCCTCTATAGCTTCCGGTCACCACATGTTCCCTGGATGTGGCTGTCTTTAACAGCCAGATTGTCTGCTTTTCCTGGCCCCATGGGAAAATCACCACTAGTTTAGCCGGATAGTCAGGCCCTGTGTGCATTATGTCTCTGTCCTCAAACTTCCTCCTGAGGCAGCTGCTATCATTTCTCCCATTTCACAGATTGATACAAATGATGTTCATAATTTATTGAGGCCTTTTCGTGGGCCAGGCAATGTCATAAGCAATCCGTGAATGTGGCAAGCTCTGTGCGAGTTCCTGTGAGCTCGCTGTCCCTCCCGGTGGACGGTCACACCACCTACCTGACAAAGACAAGCATGACTAGTTGGGCCATCGGGATGGGACTGCGAGTGACAGGCTCTGCATGGAGACGCTGAGAGCCCTCGTGGATTCAGGTTCTGCCTTTTCTTCCCTCCTGGCCAGCCTGCCAGGCCCAGGTAGGGGCAGATCCAATGGCTCCTTCCCAGAATAAACATGTGTGGCCAAACCACAAAACATGTAACAGGGGCAAGGCACAAACCTTTGTTGTTGTTAGCCACTGAGATTTGGGAGTTGCTTGCAGCATGATCTAGCGAAAGGAGGTGGATACAGCCTGCATTGCTGCAGTGAATCCTAAGACCAGCCCTGGGGGGGGGGGGGGGGGGGCAGGTACTCATACACCCATGTTCAACATTGATACTATAACCCCACTAAATCCTGGCCCAGTAGTCTGTATGGCTCCATGTCCACGCAGAGTCAACGCTAAAGAAACATGGGATATAAGCATAACTAATTAAAAGGGAATTTTATTCTTATGTCTTTAGAAGAAAATTTAAAGGCGGTCCAAATGAAGCTCTTAATGCCATTTCCTCTTCCTCTGCTACCTCCTTTCACCCACAGCAGCTCCCAAGCACTTCGCAGGCTCCCCCCCACCAGCTCTTCCCTTCCTGGGCTCCCCATGGCTCTCTCTCCTCTCTGCTCCTTCCCTGCCTGCCCTAGAGGCAGACCAGTTTTCTTCCTGCTAAAAATGGTCTTGGGAGAGCCTTGCTGGGGGACTCACGATCTACTCCTGTTTTAGGAGAGACGCTTTTGCACCCTGGAGATCACACACCTTTTGACCCCCCGGTCCAGCTGTGGCTCTCAGAGAGACTGGGGGACTTGTTTCCTGCCAACCCCAGAAAGCGAGAGTCCTTGCTCAAAGGAGATTGAAGCGAGAGTATGGGCCGAATTCTCCTTGATGGGCAGGGAAAGAGGCAAAGGCTGAGACAACCCCAGGTTAGTAGTATCTGCCCTGTTACATTAATGATGATGATGATGATGATGATGATGATAGAGCAGCTAATATCTGAGAGTTTCCTGACCCCAGGCATTGTCCAAGGGGTTATAGACACATTGACTTCATTTACTCAGAACTGAAGTTCAGAGCTGATTCTGAACCCTTGGCCTGTGCATGTAACCCCTTGCCATGTTGTGCTGGTGCCTTTGGATCACTGCTCTCAAGACTCCAGTGGCTTCCTGGGGCCCTTGCATACACTCTGGCCCCGAGCATGGCCAAGACATCCTTCTCCTAGGTTCCCACGTCTTTCACTGGCTTCATCCCATCCACTCCATGCCTGTTCACGTCCCCCACCTTTCCTTCATGGTGCCAGCCCTGCGGGAGGATACTTTTTGCCTCTGCTCCTGTCGGTTGGCCTGATTAAGGGCATTGATCCTGCAGATCATGTTAGGCTTTGGCCTGCTTCCTCTGGGAAGCTCCCCCTGGACACGAGCCCCCTTGTTTTCCTTGTCATTGCTGTCTACTGTGTCTTTCCAATTCCATTTGTGTCCCCAGGGCACAGCACAGGCCAAAGATGTAGCATGTGCTAAACAAATATTTGTTTAACGAATGGAGGATTGATGTTTATTTATTCAATTCGTATGGATTGGATTGTTTGGTTACTTGTATTATTTGGTGAAGATTCCTGGCGCATGGTTCCAGGCCACATCTGGATTCGATATCTGTAGTCAGGGGCTGGAAAGCCTGTGATGAACAACATCTTCCTTCCTGCCTGGCACTTGACTTTTTCATATTTGCCACATGAGATGTTTTACCTTTGTCATCTCCTCCAAGGCAGACCAATTTTTTCCCATTAAAAAAAAGTTTTGAATACCCCTTGTCCGGAGAACTCAATAATCGTTTCTTCAAGAGAGACATTTTTCACACTTGTAAAGAAGGCTTCTGTTCACGGCCAGTGATCCATCATCTTCCAGAAATGATGGGATGAGTTCGAAGCCCAGAGAGTGATCTACTGGAGTCACAGATTTGTCACGTCACATTCTCAGGACTTCAGGAACCCGTGACAGCAACATGAATGTCATTTTATCAAGGGATGAAAAGAGGGGGATCCCTGGGTGGTGCAGCGGTCTGGCCCCTGCCTTTGGCCCAGGGCGCGATCCTGGGGACCTGGGGTCGAGTCCCACGTTGGGCTCCCAGTGTATGGAGCCTGCTTCTCCCTCTGCCTGTGTCTCTGCCTCATTCTCTCTCTCTCTCTCTGACTATCATAAATAAATTTTTAAAAAAATTTTTAAAAAAAGGGTTGAAAAGAATTCTTTTGCAACTTGTAGTTTAAAAAGAAAAACACCTAAAAGGAAAATAACACAAAATGGCAAGCATTGGATGCCTCACCTGGAGTCTTTCAGGCTTCCAAGGCCGAGGAAGAAAAGCAGGGAGACACATAGCTTCTCATAGAACCTTGGAGTTTGCATGTTTGCTGCATCAGAGGAGTGGGCCACATTCTCTGTGCCTCCCCAGGGCTCTAGGCACTTGGCACAGAGAGGGTTTGGGTGGGAATGGGTGTGGGAGAGGGAGAGGGAGAGTGGGAATGGTCTGGAATCCTGCTCCTTTAGGTCATTTCTGTCCCCACCGATAGATGCTTACTGCTAATTCGGACTTGTGCTTCAGCTAATTTATCCCAAGGACAGATTGGCAAAGGGGCATGATGCACAGCTGCTCCTGAGAGAGGAGATTCTCTCAAGCCCTAGCAATAATATGCTTTAGTGGATGTATTAGGCTCTAAATCAATAATTCCTCAGAAATTCAGAATTTTTACAAGGATGAACTAATATTTATTGTGTGCCAAGCACTATGCTAGAGATTTTAAATTGGTGATTCCCAACTGCATCAGAATCACCTGGAAGGGGGATGCCTGGGTGGTTCAGTGGTTGGGCATCTGCCTTTGGCTCAGGGTGTGATCCTGGCATCTGGTCCCGCATTGGGGTCCCTGAGAGGAGCCTGCTTCTCTCTGCCTGTGTCTCTGCCTCTCTCTCTGCGTCTCTCATGAATAAATAAATAAATGTTAAAAAAAAAAAAAAAGAAAAGAATCTTCTGGAAGGGCTGTAAAACACAGACTGCTGGGCTGCCTCCCTGGAGTCTCTGACTCATTCGGTAGTTCTGGGGTGGGGACCAAGAACATGCATTTCTGACAAGTTCCCAGGTGAGGCTGCTCCTACTGGTCCAGGGGCCACACATTGAGAACTACTGCCTTGCTGTGTTCTTATTCCAGCCTCACAAGAATGGAAACCCTTGAAGGTAAAGCACCTAATTCGAGGTTACATTGCCAGTAGCCTCAGAGTGGGGATTCTAGCCCAGCCTGGGCTCATTCCAGAGGCTCTTCTCTTTCCGGTAGCTGCTCAATCTTTCCATTGCATTAATCTGCCCTGGGAACTTTGCAGTAACAAAACCACAAAACCCAATCCCAAATGCATAAAGGACCTGGTCCTCATGTAGCCCGCTGCTACTTCTATTTCTCTCAAAGTGACAAGCTAATGAGATTTAAGTGGTATCGCAAGCAAGTAATGATCCATGCCTGCAAATCAAATGCATGGCTGGACTAGGTCTTGAAAGTCTGATTTCTGCCTGGTGGGGAGGTCCCAAGGCCATAGCATATTTTAACCGATGCACAGAGTGATCAGGACTGAGTTTTCAAATGGCCGGTGGCATGGCGAAATGCCATATTGCTTCCATGTGCCAGCAGCCGTGTTTCTGCATGGCAGGGAGTGTATGCACAGCCCTGGCTCTGCAGGGGCCTCTAGAGTGGCCTCTTGGGAGGCTCTGACATCGTGGAAACTTGCTTAAAAGCTGCTGCATTTATAAACAAGCAGAATGACAGCTGCCAGACAGCTGGGAATCTACAGCCTGAACCAAATGGGCCAGCAGTGTCAGATAAGGAGGGGGCTTCATTTTTAACTTCACAAGGCTGAGAGAATGGCATGCGACATTTGGCCTTTCAAATGGCTTCTACACAATGCAGACATCGTACCGAGGAAAGTTTATGCGTACATATCTATCTTTTTGAGTTGCTTTGGAACCCGCGAACACATGCCCATCAGCTGCATCCTCTTCCATTTCTTGAGCAAGGGTTGGCACATCGGCATTGTGCTGCCTGTGATGTGGCATTGACTGTGAGTCAATGGGGGGGGGGTAAACTCCTCAGTGATTGAGCACCATTGTATATATGAAAAGATGAAAATATTCCTAAAGTACAAGAGGTCTCCTTACCTAGAGACAAAAAAAAAAAAAAAAAAAGAATTATCAGAGGGATCAGGTTCACTTTTTAACATGATTAAGAGATTTTTATGATGTTTCCCTTGCAAAGGTTTACTTCTCAAACAATGACAATGAACTTAAAAAAGATAATAACCAAAAAGATAAGCTAAACTCGATGAAGGGAAATAAGCAACATCTTATTCAGGCATTAAAAATGAAAAATAATCATGAAACAGACTCAAGTCCTTTAAAGAGTGTAGACTGAGAAAAAGCTTGAAGAACTCCTTAGAAGAAAAGTCTTCCAAATAAGGTTAGGAGCTCTGCTGAGCTGAGCCAGGAGAATGGAGACACATATACATTTTTTCAGTGGGAGGAGAAACATGTGCCCCTATTCTGGGTTCCAGCAGAAACCATTCCCTTGGCTGGTGGCTACCACCCTCCCGGGCCTCCCATGGCCTGCTTTTCCTTTAGGCTTCTCTGGGGGTGTGCCCTGACAATTCAGAAATACTGATTTCAGTGTCTGTTGCTTTTTATAAAGCCAGTAATGGATAATAGATAGAAGGACAGAATGACGAGTGTAGATTCGGCACATCTCATTTGTAGGCACGTGGAGGGGACCTAGAGTCCTGTCATCATCCATTTGGCCAGGACACACGATGGTCATCCCAGACAAGCACTGTCAGGTAGTTCACTTATCTCTTTAAGCACAGGAACTTGAATTCCCTCTCAGTCATATTGGACGGAAATCTTTCTAAAAGAGACCACACTACTACTCTGCCTTATGTCTCTTCCTTATAAACAGAAATTATTTATAGTATAGGGATACCTTCCAGAATTACCCTAAAAAGCCCCAGCTTGTCAATCTTTTTATATTCTCTTCTTCCTTTCTTTCTCCCTCTTTCTTTCTTTCCTTTCCTTCCTTCTCTCTGTTTCCTTCTCTTTATTTCCTTCCTTCCCTCTTCTGTTTCTTTCCTTCCTTCTTTTTCTTTTTCTTTTTCTTTCTTTCTCTCTCTCTCTCTCTTTCTTTCTTTCTTTCTTCCTTCCTTCCTTCCTTCCTTCCTTCCTTCCTTTCTTTCTTTCTTTCTTTCTTTCTTTCTTTCTTTCTTCTTTCTTTCTTTCTTTCTTTCTTTCTTTCTTTCTTTCTTTCTTTCTTTTTCTTTCTTTCTTTCTTTCTTTCTTTCTTTCTTTCTTTCTTTCTTTCTTTCTTTCTTTCTTCCAAATTTCCCTAAAAGGAGAAGCAACATCTTACCTTTCTTCTCAGTTACTGTGAGAAGGACTGGGGAGGATGCATGGAGCAGAGGTGGAATGCTAATATCAGGGTTGGAGATTGTTCATCAACTCATTTGACACACAGTGTGAGTCAGGCAACTCATAATGACTCTTGAAGAAATACCTGAAAAGACATATAGTTTATGAGGGCTAGTGCTTCTAAAAGTAATTTTGTCCAGAAATTTGAGAAAGGGGAACCTCCCTGGTTTTTTTTTGCTTTACGTTCTTAACTATCTTTAGCCCATCAGATTATTACAGAGGAAGAAGGTGTCCCCAGCCAAGCCTTGGCCTTCACTCTTCATTCACCTGGAGTTGGGCACCTAGAAGTGGTCTCAGGAGTGGCTTATTTTCGTTTCTGAGCTGGGAGTGAGGGCTTAGGTGGTGGTGGAGCTGCCGTGGGTCTCACGGGCTGAGAAGGCCGCCATCATGTCTCTCCATGTCTTCCCAGTCAGTTCATTTCCCTTCAACCTGTAGGCCTAGTTTTCTGATCTTCCCACTAGTTGTTTGCCAACTCAGGATTTTCAAACTCAGGCAGTTTTCAATGGCTAGAGCCATTGAGCCTGAGTTTTAACAGCAGCTCTCTGGTGTGCTTCTTCCCCAGTGTTATTGTTCCTTCCTTGACATTTACAGCCATATTCTGTCTTTGTACATGTTGCTGACAGTCCCTTGTGCTGCACAACAGTGATTTCCAAAGTGGCCTCTAAAGATCACGAGTTCATCCTCAGAATGGGCTGAGGGAAGTGAGGGCTTCCAGAAACAGGGATGGAGAATGTCTTCTCAAAATTTTGCAGTCAGTGAAAAATACAAGATCTAAATTCAGATTCCTAGACTCAGAATCACAGAATTTCAGACTGCAAAAAGCACATAGGAAACTTGTGCCGTACAGGTGTGGAAACAGAAGTCCAGAGAGAGAAACTGGTTGGCCCATGTGTGGCAGAGGTGGGGATGTGAGCCATGTGTTCTGATTCTGAGTTTAATGTTCTTTTGCTGCCCCCCTATCTCATTTCCCTTTGATTGCTGGAGTGCTTTCATTTCCAGTGGAACAATTTCTTAATTACTGTGGCCTACCAGTTGGGGCAGAATTAAAAAGGTACCAGCATATTAACATCCATGGCAGAAGCATTTAAAAAAATATAAAACCTAATTAATGAAGGGTCCTGGGAGATTTTTTTCATTTCCCCCTCCCATCCCACTGCTATGCAAAGCTTACCAAAGTCTTAAAAGATGTCAAAAGAACTACTTAACTTTTCACCATGGAAACTATTTGGCAGTTCCAGAATGAGATTTTTTTTTTTTGTAACATCAAAGAGTATTATAAATCAAAGAAAAAGCATTTTACCTGTTCTCACATTAGAGGGAATAAAAGGAATGAAAGAAAATGTGTGGTGGGGGGTAGGTTCTTATACTCCCCGCAAGAAACCCAGGGTCACTGTCTCTTCATTTGTGTAAGAGCATGTTTGAACCTTGAGCCCAGATTATAGGGTGAACCTTGGCTCCTGATCTTACTAACTCATTTCTCCTAAGTTAGCTTTTCTTCCATTTACTCCTCTAGTACTAACACAGCACTTTACAATGTACAGATTACAGCAGGAATTTCTCTGGGCACACAGGGACATTCTGACTTCTTAGCATTTGAAGAAAAGCTCAGGCATCGTTTGATCCCTGTGAGTGGTCCAGTTTCATTCGATTCTCACAGAACTCACAGCTTCATTCATTTGCCTGACCAGTGACAAGTTCATTCCTAATCAGTTTTCTTTCTTCTAATAAAAAGCTAACTAAGGACGTTGGCTGAAAGTCAAGAACTTCTGTGAAAACCAGTCATGCTCTGTAGTTAGGGTTGCCAAATATTGCACAGGATATATTTATGCTGAAAAATTATTTCTTGTTAATCTGAAATTCAAATTTCACGGAGTCTCTTGTATTTTAATTTTAATTTGCCAAACCCAGTAACCCTATTTGAACTATGGAATAGATATCCTCTGAAATTTTGTGTTTGGATAAAGATTTTTTGAATAAAATACATTAAATATTCTAAGGAACTAAATGTCAATCTTTTGATAAAGATATGCATAATAAATCTAGATTTTTATACACCTGGCTCGCCTTAGGTGTGGTATACCTGTTTGTGTTTTATAAAATCAGTTTTTAAAAATGTTCATTTTATATATTAGCTGCTGATCACCCTCCCTAAATTATTATACTGGCTCATAATTTGTAGATTCTAAGGCACAGTTTAGCAGTATATCATTGTCCACTCACTTATTTATGAGCATTATGTCTATGGTATAAAATAGGCTTTATTCATGGGAAGCATCCAAAACAGAAATGTTGCTGTAAGAGTAATTAGAGTCGAATTTAAAAGGATCAGTTTCTCTTTAAGGATTGTCCAAAAAAAAAAAAAAAAAAAAGGGTTGTCCTAAAAGTCTTAATGAGGGAAATTAGCCACAAATTATACTACCTTATAATTTGCAGACTCCAAGGCACCGTTTGAAGTATACCATTGTCCACTCACCATGTACCTCTTTCAGGGAAAAGACAAGCCTGTTGTGAACTTTGTGAGATTTTTTTGAGCTCTGAGTCATTAGCCCAAAGGTGTTTCTTTCTTTTTTTTTTTTTTTTTTTTAAAGATTTTATTTATTCATGAGAGACACAGAGTGGGGGAGGAGGAGAGAGAAAGAGAGATAGAGAGAGGCAGACATAGGCAGAGGGAGAAGCAGGCTCCATGCACCGGGAGCCTGATGTGGGATTCGATCCCGGGTCTCCAGGATCGCGCCCTGGGCCAAAGGCAGGCGCCAAACCGCTGCGCCACCCAGGGATCCCAAACCCAAAGGAGTTTCATCATGGACTTTGGTAACCACAGTTAAGAACATTTATTTAATGCTTACTGTATGCCCATCCATATATGTGCTTCCTGTATGCATTATTTCATCCAGTCCTGATAATCCAGTGAGCTGGGTCCTATCGTCGTCTCCATTTTACAGATGAGGAAACAAAAGGCCCTGCACTTTGCCTCTGGTTTCATAACTGGGAAGTGAAAGTGCTAGGTTCCAAACCCTCGTCCATCTCCAGCATGCTTTCAACTGTTGCCTCCCAAGAATGTTTCCTACTGATGGACAAGGTGGGGCTTGCCATGGGAGAATGGCTGGGGTAGAGACTTACTGAGAAGAAGGGAGACTCTAGAAGGCCTCCCATAATCAGCTGGCAGAGATCGTTTTTGTAGCACCTCATAAAGACCTCACAGAACGTGGAGACAATTATCTTTGCTCTCTTAAAAGATGGATTTGTCCATAGCCTGGGATTTCAAGATTTATCAGAAGAAAATCACAAATTGTTTACAAATGCTTTGATATTAGGGTGTCTGTTGCTCTTGTGTACATAGGAATCACTGGGAGGACTGTATGAAGATTCCTGAGTCTATGCTTAGAGCATCTGACTAAGTTCTAACTCAGCAGTTCTGCACAGGATCTGAAAACCAGACTTGCTGCCTACTGTTTTCTTGCAGAAACCCCTGGTTCCATGTGGGTGCCAATGGTTACACACTTTGAGAAACCCTGCTTGAGCAGGGGCAGGTTCCTAAGGGGCAGGGATGTGTCTTACCGATCTTTGTATCCTTGAAGCTAGAAAAAGACCCAATACATACACCTAATGTATAGGTGTATAGACCTAATACATGTGACAGGGAATTGAATTACAAGAAATGAGGAAAGGGAAGGGTTTCTGTCAACATTTGGGGCTACTGGGAATAACCAATTCTAATTTTAATCATGGTTAAAAAGTTTTCTTCTAGCTTTTATGAGTGCAAAGTGTTGACTTTGATCTCTAGGTTCTCCATCTTCAGTGGATGGTGGCAAGGGCAGGGGGATGGTGGCGATGAGCATATATTTATATTTATGTTCAGCGAAATCCTTATTATGTCTTATCAGCGAAACCAGGGCACATACTTGTTAGTATGTGAATATATATTTGTGCCTTCCTCCTTTCCACAGCTGACACGGGAGATTAGATTCAAGCTTTAAGCTTGTAAAAAGCCTTTGAGGGATACCCTTAATGAGCAACTGAGTCTTTTAAACTCAAGTCTAATTACTTTTACAGCAAAATTTCTATTTTGAATGCTTCCCATGAATAAACTCTCTTTTATGTCATGGATGTAGTGCTCATCCCTCAATCTCTGCAGAGAGAACACCTAACACATGGCCTGACCGATCGACCCCAATGAGAAAGCCAATGACTCTCTTCTGCTTGAGCAGCAGCCTTGATTTCAAAGATCACCAGGAGAGAAAAGCTTGGATCCCATGTTTACAAGCCCTTGAAAATGTTCCTATCTTTTCTCTGCTATTCAGCCACTTGCTTCTACTCATGGAGACTGACATGCAACCCAAAGCCATAAGCCTTTCAGCATGGTCTCCTATGAGAGCAAAGACAATTGGAAGCATGATTGTGTGTATTTTAGTTACATGGCTATATCCTTTTCAATGTCCAATATTTGATGGAAGCCATATGGAGGCACTCTGGCAATGGCATTTTTACAAATTGGATTTGATGATGTGACTCTAAGGAAATACTTTGTAGATTATCCCATTACCATAATGTAAAAACACCTAAAAAGCATCCCAGTTGGTGTAGGAGAAATTAAATCTTAATTTATTTCCACTAATGCCCACTGCAACACTTATTTTATTTTATTTTATTTTATTTTATTTTATTTTATTTTATTTTACTGTTTTTCTGCAGACAGCATATTTTTGGCTAAAGATAGCAAGGCAAAATGGGAAGAGTTCTAGATAAGGAATTAGGAGGGATTCACTAATTTACCAAGCTCACTTGAGCTTCATATGGAAAATGCCTCTGTGTCCTCCTACCTTGATAGAAGCGTGAACTCTGCTCACTGACCTGCAAAGCCTTCTATGAATGTAGAGTGTTAAAATTTTGGTGTCCACACATCAAATAAGTGTGGGTGAGAATATAAGGCTGACGTGTGGGTGGGTAGATGTGGCATGAATGAATTCCTTTTACCACAGGAAGAGACTATGCACCCTATACTCCATCCCTCTGGGATAGACATGGACTGTTGTCATGACCATCCTTTGTATTGGGTTCTGGAGAATGTGGCCAGAAACCTTCAGCTACAAAGATGAGCATAGGGAAAGAGCACAGGTTGTGATCTAAACTAGAGGCCCAAATAAAACAGATACGAGATCTGCCCTGTGTGGCTATGGGCAAGTCACTTAATCTCTCTGAATTCCCATTTCCTCATCTGCAAGAGCCATCCTGCAGGACATCTGGTGTTAGAAAAGACCTTGCACATTGCAGGTGCTCATCAAATCAGAGTTATTAAATTTCTAGCAGTGGTTCTTTGGTGTTGGGTTTTAGCTTGACATTTTTGCTGCCATAATCTTTGTTCAATTATTCCAGCAAGTATTTAGTTATACTAAGTCAAACTCTTTTTGATGCTTCTCCATTGGCTCTTCTGTGCTGTGAACATGGTGCACTTGGACCCTTAGATCTTTTTCTCATTTTTAGCATCCAGATGGTTCTCATTAGTATTGGTGAACAGTGGTTAAGATGGATGAAGAAAAATAGGAGAAAGGCCAATAAAATCATTAAATCCTTAGAAATTAAGGAACTAGAATCTCTGAGGCAGTATGGGCACTGGTGTCAGACAGCCCAGGTTCAAATGGTGGCATCATTGGCTACTTGCTTGGTGATCTTGGGCAATTGGCATGACTTCTTTAACATCTGCTCATTAATAAAATGGACATAATAATAATGCTTACATAGGACACATGTGGGATACTCATAGAATGATTATAAGAATTAAATGGAAAAATTTGTATAAAGTGCTTAGGGTAGTGCTGGGTAGGCAGCTATCCTTTGATAAATGTGAGCCAATGTGAAAAAAGTGTAAAAAAGCTGTAGGTAAAAGCTTAAAAGTGACTCAAAGACTATCTCCTAGTATATTATGCAAAACATAGAGTGTGATAGAAAATAAGAATAAATTGTAGCAAGACAAATTTAGATCATCATTAAAAATAACATGACTCTAAGGGTGATTAAACACTTGGATAGAATTTTTTCCTGCTTCCGATTTCTTATAGTTTTCTCCTTCTAGTTCTTAGCTTTTCTGGAGCTGCATATTAATAGAATAGCAACCAAAACAAAGCTTTTAAAAATATAGTTAGAGACATTTGCTCCAAATACAACTCACAGCAAATAAAATTATAGTCAATAATACTGTAATTTATAGAACTTAAAAGCGCGCCTGCAGCTTAAACCAGATTCTGAAGCTTCCACAGGGACTGGCTGGGATCTAGATGTAGCATCAGCAGATGACATTACAGACAAATATACCTACCAGGTGGTGAGATACAGAGGGATAAGCCAAGGAAAACCATCAAACTGAAGAGGGGTTATCAACTGGGCAGGGAAGATGGGCACCCTCCCTGGTTATGTAACCAGTAGTTGGCAGAGAGTGTACTGGATTCCTTGCATTTGCTATTTGTTTTTTCTTCATAAGAATATATTCCCAGGAACCTGAAGTTCAGAGAGTAAGTCAAATAACTTCCCCCAGTGGCAGAGTTAAATAGTGGTGTTCAAATGAGGGTCCCTCTGATGCTGCAGGTGGTGCACATAAGGTACAAGCGTATAGAGCTACTCTGGGTGAAGGATTAGAAGTGGTACCCAAAGGACGGATGAAGAAGCTCTGTGAGACGGGCTTGGTGGAAGAGCTGGGAGCTGAGCAGGGTTCTGATGATGGGATATCCATCAGGCTCTATGCAGGCAAGAGAAACCTACTTGGGCCCCTTTAATGTAATTGGAAGGATACCGGAGGCTCATGGAACTGAAGCAAAAGCTGAAGAGGAAGAGAGCTAAGGCAGAGGTTCTTCGTGCAAAATGAAGAAGCTAGGAAATAAAAGGTGACCATATTCTCTGTCAGCTATATTGTCAATTCCATAGTTTTTAGTTCTCAGATTTCCTAAACAAACAAACAACCAAAAAGCAAGTCTGATAGCAGAATCATTCCAGCAATTCCCTTGTGTTGTCTTAGGCCAGCCTTACAATTTCCTTTTCAGTCGAACGTGTGCCTTCTGAGATGACAACTGGGGAATTTGAAACATAGACTAAGTTTCTCCCGAATGGCATACAGGGTGAAACAGAGGGCAGTGACATTGGGGGCCATGGTGGTGGGGGAAGAAGTCATGTATGTGAGACGTAGAAGAGGCCCTTAGGTATTTATGGTTGAGGCAGAAGGCAATGTGGGGCTCCTGACAGGTGAGCCCAGTGGATTTGGGGTGAAAGGACATCCCCAATCTTTTTTTAAAAATATTTTTATTTTAAAAATAAAATAAAAGGGCTCCTACAGGGAGCCCTCTGCGGAACTGGATCCCCAGGACCCGGGGATCACGCCCTGCACCAAAGGTAGATGCTCAGCCACTGAGCCACCTAGACGTTCCAGGCATCCCCAGTCTTGATGAGGAACATTTTCTATAGAGGGATGAGGGAGCAGGGGATGCATCCTTTGGGTTATTAATTATAACTGGAGTTTTGAGCTCTGGTTCTCCCCTGCTTCGTGCTGATTTGAGAGAATTGTAGCACAGCTGTCTGGTTGATCAGGCTCCTGGGGTTGTGGAAGACACAGTTTCACCCAGGAGGGTGAGTGACGGGTGTGGTTACTAACAGCATCCTTAATGTATCTGTTCCAGTCAGTGCCCAATGAGAGTAAGCAGGAGCTGAGAGGTTCTTTGCAAGTGTCAGGGTGAGTAGGGTGGTGGTTGGGAGAATATATGGCAAACCTTGTGTTTGAGCAACAGCAGGTGCACCTGGGCTGTGCTCTCAGCTATCTGTGGTCGGGCTGGTCTCATCTAGGCAAGCAGCCAGGAGAGGTGCTAGTGAGACTGGTGGGAGGATGATGCTTCTCTGCGATGAGGCACAGGGATACCTTCCTTCATGAGCTGCCTCGCATGCGGAGACAGGTGAAGGTGTGCCTTGAGAGATCACAGTCACTAATCCGCCGTACTGTTGGACCTTCCCCCACTGATTCTGTTAGGCGGAAATCCCCATGTTAATATCTCACCCACTGGGTCTCAAGCCTGAATCTTCATCAAAATCACCCCAGTCTGCTGGGTCCCACCCCCAGACTTTCTGATTTAGTGAGTCTAGTGTAGGGCCTGAGAATGTGCATTTCTAGCACGCTCAGGAGCGTGTTAGATGGTGTTGATGCTGTTGTCGATCACATTTGGAAGATCACTGCTCCAGACCTCATTTTCTCAAAGTGCCCAGGGAGCATTCTTGCATTTTTGGGGGGTCGAGAAGGCATTGAACCTGGTGAGCAACCCAGAAGACAAAACCTATTAAAGATCCCAAAGTAAACCCACTGAGGGATGCTGGGGGAAGTGGGGCAGAGGGTAAGCCTTGAGGCCTACGATTTGCCTGGGGCAGAATATGTAACATACTAGTTTTTTTTAAAACCTTCTCTCTGGTATGCTGTGACAAGGTGATTTCTTTTTGTATGTCATGTGGGGAGATTTCCCGTGGTTTCTGGGACAGACTTTGCACTAAGAAAAGAAGATATGACAGCAAAGAAATCTGCCTTTCATACCCACCCACTGCACTGAGACAGTAGAGGTATTCTTAGAAAATGAGGGGATATTTGCATAGTATCTACAAGGTGCTGGGCACTGTGATAAGTCCTTTGCACACATCACTTATTGCAATTTAAAAAATGTGCAAGGTCGGTACTATTTTCATTTTATAAATGAGTAAACTGAGGTTCAGCAGCATTAAGAAACATACCCAGAATCACAAAGCTAGAAATGGGCAGAGATACGACTTAAAAATATGTATCCCTCTTGTTCCAAACCTGTGTTCTCTTGATTCACCGTTGGAAATGCAGAGATCTCTATAAAAACGTGCAGTTTGAAGAAAAATGAAATAGGACTTAAGTTAAAAACAAGGTGATCGGGTAGCCCTGGTGGTGCAGCGGTTTAGCGCCGCCTGCAGCCTGGGGCGTGATCCTGGGGACCCGGGATCGAGTCCCACGTCGGGCTTCCTGCGTGGAGCCTGCTTCTCCCTCTGCCTGTGTCTCTGCCTCTCTCTCGTTCTCTCTGAATGAATAAATAAATACATATTTAAAAAAAACAACAACAACAAGGTGATAATGTTCAGGACTAAGCAGGTATTGGCATGAATGAGTGGGAATTCTACCTAAAGGGTTAAAGAACGTAACGCATGCTTAATCAGGACATTTAGAGATGTCTACATTGTTCCCATTGGTTATTCTAAGGTGTCTTCTCTCTGTCCACTTTTTCCTCAGGTGAGCAAGAGTTTAAGGAAACTCCAATAAGATGCAGGGGCCATACCTGAGGAATTTTTTTTTTTAAGATTTTTTTTTTTTTTTTTATTCATGAGAGGCACAGAGAGGCAGAGACATAGGCGGAGGGAGAGGCAGGCTGCGGGGAGCCCAATGCGGGACTCGATCCCAGGACCCCAGGATCACGCCCTGGGCCGAAGGCAGCTGCTCAACCGCTGAGGCACCCGGGCGCCCCTCGCTGGGGGAATCTTCTACCCAGAGGGCTTGGGGCAACGCCTGGCGCAGGGCGGACGGAGCTCAGCCCGTGCTCCGGAATCGCCCGCATCCCCGCGCGCCTGCCTGCAGGAGGGCAGGGATGTGGGTTAGTGGGCGCCAGCAGCAGGGGCCAGAACCCAAGAGGAGACGCTATGCTGCAGAGAATGGATCGCTCTCATCCTGGAACTTACCTGAGAAGTCCGCGTTCTGGCTCGCAAGGCCGACACGGCGTCCCCTGAAGGAGGTCAGCTGGGGGAGTGAGGGTCGGGCGGGGGCGGGTGGGAAGGCAGTGGGTAGGGCGAGGGACGGGGCCGCTGGGCGCGCCGTGCGAGCTCGCAGCCGGCCGGCAGGTGCTTCGGGATCTGGTTCATCGTCCTGAAATCCAGGCTCTCTAGGCCCGGCCTGGCCGTCACGGAAACGGGGTGGGGGGTCTGTGTGCCTGCAGGCGACGTGACGCGAGGCGGCGGGGCCTAGACGCCCGGGGCGCGGCCCGGAAGTGGCTCTTGGGTCGCGGAGGTCGCTGGGAGCCTGGCGAGGAGCAGGAGCCCGCAGAGGTGAGGGGGTCCGAGCTGTGGTGCGAGGGCGGAGCCACCTCCGGACGGGCGGTTCCCGTCCGCCCGCCGCGACCCTCAGGGCCTGCTCCGGCCTGCCCCGGACTCCCTCACGCTCCGCGGCCACGCGGTGCGGGCTCCCCGGCCCGGCGTCCCCGGTGCTCCGAGAGGCTGCGCCCCCGGCGGTTTCGGCCTGAAGCTGTGGCGCCCGTGGGGGGGCGGCGGCCGGGGGCGGCCGGGGGTTCGGGCGCTCTCTGGCCATCCCGGTGCCTCTGTGCGGCCTCAGCCCAGCAAACTCCGCTCCCTCCACCACACGGTGGCCGCGGTCACGTGAACCAACAGGGGCGGGAAGTGGAAGCAGAGCGGCGCGTCCACACAGGCCACGGCTTGCGGTGCGGTGCCGCGTGCGCCCCGCGGGCGAGGACGGCCCTGACGGCGAGCCTGAGCCTGGGCCTCGGGGCCGACGGGACGGAGAGGACGTTCGCCGGGCAGCAGGTAGGAGGGGAGAAGGTCCGGAAGGGGAGAGCGGGGCGCCACCTGGGAGCGAAGTGTCGCCAGGGACCCCGAGTTCGGCCGAGGGGGAGTCACGGCTGTGCTTCCCTTGGGAACGGGGAAGGGGCAGAGGACGCGGGGCTCGGGACAGTGGGCCGGATGTTGTCCAAGTAGAGCCGCTGGGTCCGCATCAGACTTTCTTGCAGGATGAATAGAAAATACGGCTCGAGGGGCCTCTGCCTAGAGAACAGCCTGGACGGCGTCCGCCCCCCACGCCCCTGCCTTTGTTTCCCTCCTCATTCCCACTCTCCGGACTGAGACAATCCCGCCAGCCAATCCCACGCTACCTGGTTCCTTCAGCTCCATATAAAGTTGCCTTTAGCGTGACCGTGGGCATCCCGGGGGCAGGCTTGATGACTGGCAGTGCCGGGTGTCCCGCTGCTGCCTCCTCCACTGACACGCAGCAGTGGCCTCTCTTGTCTGTGTTCTGAGGCCTTCCCAAACTCCTCACTGGCATTGAGACCAGAGACCAGAGACCATTCGCAATCAAGTTGGGCCACTGTTTATTGGCTTTAAGAAAAGGTGGTAGGTCAGCCCTCCTGGTGTGTTAGGGGAGGAGCAAAGAATGGGGACTTCCGTAGGCTCATTGGGTGAATCCCTTCTAGGTTTTGCATCGCCTCCGACTATATGTTTGTTCCACAAACACACTCTGAACATCAATCTTATGCAATGTGTATTGTCCTGGGTTCTTAGGCCTCGAAAGGTGAAAGCTACCCCAGCAACTCCATTCTTTTTTTCTGCAGCTGGGTTTCCAGGTAGCATTCAGGGAGCTTAACATCTAGTAATGGACAACAGGACATTTTGCTGAATAACCATAGCGTAAAGCAGAATCTGATAAGTACACAAAGAGGTGTCTACATTTAAATGCCTGGGAGTTCATAGGAGGAGAGAGTTACTATGCATGTTGAAATTGTATTCAAGGACAAGTTGTACTGAGAGAAAATAAATAACCTATTCACTTCATAGTAATATCATAAATAAAATATTATTGACATAGTGGGCAATGCTATTTAGGCGTTGCAAAAAAGTCTCATGTATAAATAACTAGGGGTTTATGGAACCACAGGTCCTAGAATATTAGCAGCACTGCAGGCAAGCTCAAAAGACATCCAGTTCAATCTCCTTATTTTGTGAGTTTACAAACAGATGTCCAGGTAGGTTAAGTCAATTGTCCAAGATCAGAGAGCTAGCTTGTGGCCAAGGCAGGAGCAGAGCCCAGGGCTACTTACCAGCTGTTCACACTGGGGTGGTGACATCAGCCCCTCTCCTGGCTCTGCTGAACAACTCCCCTAAAAAACACTCATCCTGTTTGGGAGATCTATATCCTGATCCCAGCTTTCTTAAAAGAATGCCATTAAAGCTTTTTGTCATGAATGAAATGAATGTGGGCTGGAGTATGTGTTGCTTCTATAATTATGTTAAGAAAATATTGAGAAGTTTTGGGGATCCCTGGGTGGCTCAGCGGTTTAGCGCCTGCCTTTGGCCCAGGGCGCGATCCTGGAGACCCGGGATCGAGTCCCACGTCGGGCTCCCGGCATGGAGCCTGCTTCTCTCCCTCTGCCTGTGTCTCTGCCTCTCTCTCTCTATGTCTATCATAAATAAATAAAATCTTAAAAAAAAAAAAAAAGAAAATATTGAGAAGTTTCAAGCAAAGCTCTGACTGCCTTGTCCTCCCAACCCCCACCTTCATATCAGGTCTCACCTCTGCAGTGTGCCCAGCCCCTGCCCCACCTTCTCAGGGATCTGCTCCCCAACTCTGCAGCCATGTGTCCCCTGCTCATGTGACCCCAGAAGGCAAAGTCTGCTGGTCCGGTTTGTTCTGTCTCTGTCAGTCTCTGTGTCTGTCAGCCAATCTGCCTGTTTGTCCCTCTCTCTCTTGGTCAGTGTCTCCTTCACTTGTCTTCTTGTCTGTCCTCCTTTCTCAGTTCTGCTCTCTCACTCTTAGGGAATGCACGATTTTTCTCCCATTACATTTTTACTTCTCTCCTCACTTAATTTCCAGTTTTGGCTCCCTCAAAGAGCTTTAGAAACGAAAGTCAGCCTTGGCCCCAACTCTGCATCCTGCCTGCATTGCTGAGCCTCTTCTGTCTCCCTGTTTCTGGTTCACTCTTCCCACAGACCCCGGCTCCTGGCCCCCCTGCACTGCATCTGATTGTCTCCATCCACCTCTTGTCCCCTGGCTGGGCAGTGGGGTGTTTCTTCTGGGGCAGTTGTACCAGACCAGTTATTTGTACACAGCAGGGCCATCTGCAGTTGTCCTTAAATTACGATTTATGAGGGATCTTCATGGCTCGGCGTCTTTGGGATCCACTTTGTCAGTCACTTCATCAGAACTCTGTCTGGTAAATTGCCTCTTCTTTCATGATGTCAGCCGTGAGTGACTGTGTCCTCCTCTAACCTTGAGCCCATTGGTTCCTCCTGTGGCACTTCTTCAACTCTGGCTTGGGCCATGGCGATGTCTGCCCATTCCTTTCTGGCACTAGAATGGAAGTGACCATAGGATAGGAATAAACATGGGAAGGAACTGAGCATCTTAATAAGGCTCTGCACAGTGTCTGTCACACAGATGGCCCAGAATAAAAGATTCTGGCATTGTTTCAGTTGGGCTAATCTGAAAAACTTGCAGGGCTCCTTTTGCAGGTAAAAATCTACTTGGAGGAATAGGGTACAGGTATATGAAAAGTTTATCTTTATGAAATTGAATAGTAGGAACTGTGACGCTACCACCACTGCCATCATTTATAGAACCTTTCTGCCAGCCACCATTCTAAAGCACTATATATATATATATACGTATATATATATATATATATACGTATATATATATATCCTTTATCTGCTTTAATCTTAGCAACCCTTCTAAGGTAGGTACTACTATCTCCTTTTCACACATAAAGAAGTGGAGTCTTAGAGATTGAGGAAATCACCCATGTTCACAGAGCTGGTAAGTGGAACTACGTTTTCAACCCAAGGATGTCAAATCTGGTCTACACTGTGGGCATGCCTTGGTAGAATGATGGAGTGAACTTCCTAACTTCTCATTTAACCAACACATAAGAGCGCAAGGTCTCTTTTGAAGCCATTTTGTTTCTAGATCTCTGTTTATTTTCCTCCTTGGTCTACACCATGGCATTACCACATAGCTGGTAGTACGCATTTTTTTCTTCTTCCAGATTTTCCTTCCAAAACACATCGTTAATTGCCCTGCTTCTAAAGCTAATGTCATACCCTTTGATCCTGCATTGAAATTGTCATTAAAACGTCTCTTGGACTCCTTCCCCGTGACATTCCGGTAGGGGTTCTTGCAGCATAATTCGACTTGCTGATGTTTTCCCTTGCATTGCATTTGGATGATGAATGGTCTCCTGATGCTCCTAGAATCTGCCTTCTTGCCCTTAGACACTGTCTGCATGAATGGGTCTTCTTTTTCCTTTCTAATGGCCCTGCTTGCCATCTGGAATGGTCTGGGCTCAAAAGCACTTGCAGGCAAAGCAGCTCTGGAAATTTAATTTTGCCTCCATCCCATTGCCCTTCCTTCTCATCTTCTTCACTCTGGCTCCTCCATTCTTTGCCATGGTCTTCTTGTGCTCCCGTGCAGCCTCTGCTGTGCAGAATGGGCCCCATTCTCCAGCTGGTCCTCAGGACCAGTAAAACCTTGTCCAGTTTTTCTTCCTTTTTTTCAAGGCTTCCTCTGAAATTTCCATCACTTGACCTGTATGTTATGCTGTGTGGTTACAGGGATGGATAACATAGTCCTAGAAATCTTAAAAATATAAATAGACTTTATATTTTTAGAACAGTTTTAGGTTCATGGCAGAGTACCCATATATCCCTGGACCGCACTCATGCACAGCTTGCTTACCCTCGCTATCCCCGATCAGAGTGGCACACTTGTTATAATTGATGAACCTAGATGGACACATTGTAACCACCTGAAGGCTGTAGTTTGCCTTAGGGTTCTCTTGGTGGTGTACATTCTGTGGGTTTGGACAAATGTATAATGACAAGTATCCACCATTGCAGTATCATTCAGAACAGTTAACTGCCTTAAAAATTCTCTGTTTCAGAGGAGGCTGGAACATAAATAATCACACTACAATTTTGACAGTGTTGAAGTAGAGATGTGAAAAAAGAGTGTCCGGGCACAGAAGGGGGGCAGCTAACACACAGAAGTCTGGGGAGGGGATCAGGTAAAAAAAATTTTGAGTTCTATATATTTGCAGAGAATAGGAGTCTTGTGAGAATAAAAGTCTTGTACCCAGTCTTGGGGCTGAGGGGCCAAGCTGAGCAGAGGCACACAGGCATGAGTACCTGGGCATGTTTGAGGTAACACAGAATGTGGTATGTTGGTGGTGGTTAAGAGTGAGAACTCTACAATCCCATATGTGGAAATGTGATTCTGACCTCAGCATCATGCTTGCTGTGTGATCTTGGTCACATGACTGAGCCTCTGTCACTTCATCTGTAAAAGGGGATGATAATAGTGCTTTTTTGTAGAGCTGTTCTGGGCATTCAGTGGATGCATTTAATTAGCCCAGGGCCTGGCCTCAGTTTGTGGATCTGAATGTCAGCCAGTGGTGTTGAAGCAGAGAGGATGCTGGGAATGGTGTTCAAAAGGCAGATTGTAAAGTCTCTGGCACCATAGGAAGGAGTTTGGACTCCTTCTCTAAATCAGTGACTTTCAGTCTTGAGGGCACACAAGAAACACCCAAGACTTTGTTAAAATGCAGATTTCATAGTGCTTTCTCCAAAAATTGTTTCAACTGGTCTTGGCCAGGGCCCAGAAATCTGCATTTTTAATGGATTTTTTTTTTTAAATTTATTTATGATAGTCACAGAGAGAGAGAGAGGCAGAGACACAGGCAGAGGGAGAAGCAGGCTCCATGTGCTGGGAGCCCGACGTGGGATTCGATCCCGGGTCTCCAGGATTGCGCCCTGGGCCAAAGGCAGGCGCCAAACTGCTGCGCCACCCAAGAATCCCCAAAATCTGCATTTTTAATGGCTCTGATGTGAAGGGTCCAGATCACACTCTGGACTAGGTCATTGGGAGATCAGAATGCTTCTTGTACTATCTTTACAAAACAAACCAAGAGTTGACAGATGCCGAGACTGCAGAGAGATTTGGGACTTTGTTATGGTCAGGCAGCAGATCCGTCAGTGGAGCCAGAGCCAAACCCCAGGCAGGCTTCTGGACTCTGAGCCCAGGCTTTTTCTTCTTTCTTCAGACAGCATCCGCCCAGTGCCGAATGAAAGCCCAACCAAACGCCTGGCTGCTGCTGGGCTTCAGGTCTGGATGGAACAGCTTGTGTGCCCTGGCAGGCTCAGATTCCATGAGGAGACTGCACTGTCAGTCAGCATGTGTGATCAGCACACCTGTAGTCAGCACTGCCATTCTGGTCCCAGCTGCCCTTCCCCTGACTACTCTATAGATGAAGAGTAAAAACACTTCTAAATGTCCAGGTCCTGGAATCTGACTCTTCATAGCTCTGGCAGCACAGATTCTCAGAAAGTGGAGACCAGGAACCCATTTTGGGGAGGGCTTTTTTGCAAAAGAGCACAAAGTCCTCGGGGGCGGGGGTGTCTCATGAGGTGCTTCATTCTGGATGTTGGGGGTACTCTCCGGTCTGCTTGGCCTTCAGGGAGGACTATGTTTTATTTCCTTGGGTCCTGCCTGCCCTCTCCTGGTTCTTAATAGCTGTAAGAAATTGTCACCATCTCTCATATGAGGGGTTCCCTCCTTTTGGTAGCCAGGACAAGTTCTCTGAGCTCCCTGGCCTAACTCTCATTATCACCAGGCTTATACCCTGCCCCCACCTTCTCCAAGAGGATCCTGAAGACATTATTATTTTTTTTATTCTTTTTTAAAAATTTTTATTTATTTATGATAGTCAAAGAGAGAGAGAGAGAGAGGCAGAGACACAGGCAGAGGGAGAAGCAGGCTCCATGCACCGGGAACCCGATGTGGGATTCGATCCCGGGTCTCCAGGATCGCGCCCTGGGCCAAAGGCAGGCACCAAACCGCTGCGCCACCCAGGGATCCCCCTTGAAGACATTAATGGAGGTTGGTATGCCCCTGGTCATAGAAAGCTGTCAGTAAATCCTGTAGCAGGAGTCCCTACTCTGGTTTCCAGTTTATTCTTAAATCCTCCAAATCAGCCAGCTCCTCATTTTCAAACACAAAAGCTTTGAGTACTTGAGTAGCCAGGACCTCTTTTTACTTTTTGGCTTTTCCTGGCAGAAATATTTGAGAGCAAATTTATGGAATTGGCTAGATGTTCTCTCTGCACCCTTCCCACCAGTGCCTTTTGGTGTGTATGGGGGACAAGGAGTAAAACCCCATATTAAGTGGCATGAGGAAGCTGAGAAAGGACCAGCTGCTCTGGCCCCAAGTAATGGACAGAGCTTATAAACTAAGTGCTGAGGCAACTGTGAATGCTCTGGCCTCAGAGACCTGTTGATGCTGAGCCTGGGGCTGACACAGGCCCTTGTTGGGGCCAGTTACCATAGCCAGCTTTAAGCTTCTTGGATGCTCAAGACTTTGCAGAAATGGTACATTAAGTTCCCCAATCCCACTGTGGCCACAAAAGTATAGGCCCAGCCATTTCTGCACTTTTCCAGAGGGACTTGAGAGAGCAGAGGGTCCAGAGGGCTGCTTCTGTTAACTTTGATGGTGACTGGGGTGCCCCAGGAGCAATTGACTCTCCCACACCTCAACGCCCCCCCCCCCCCCCCCGGCCAAATCATTTCTGTTCTCAGGCTGACGCTAAACAAAGCAACGTGGTTCTTTAGATGCATTATCTCAAATCATAACCAGCTGGGGAGCTGTTCACCCAACCCCATTTTACATACAAAGACTAAATGATTGACCTGGGCAATTGCACAGCTGGGGTTCAGCCTCAGATTGGCGTGAATCCCTTGCTGGTGATGTCCCTCCGCCCAGGATCCCACATTGTGTCATGTCCCCTGGAAGTAGTCAGGTCATTATCCCTGGTGACAAGGAGGTTGCTTGGTAACCTAAACCAGTGGAAAAGCATGAACTGTAGCTTGACAGATTACTCAGGATAAATTGGTCCCAGTCCTGGGCATGTGCCGTTCTGGACATTCCCAGAACTCATGGAATTACTTGGAAAGAAGGCGGTGGTTATAGGGAATTAGAGCCAAAAGAGAAAGTGCTGGAACTATATGTTGACAAGAGTTTGTCTAATTAAATATGTAGGTTTTAAATTACATTTGCCTCGTGATTCCACGCCTGCTGCCACCACCACGAGAGGCTTCAGTGCCAGCGGCTCAGTTTCCCTAGCTGTTCACATGCCGGGGAGGGCAGCGCTTGGAGGCACTCACCAGGGGCCAGGGTGCTCGAGAGCGGAGTGAACTTACCTTCAATGATCTAGCATGGGGACTTAGAGTCAACATTATTATTATCATAGGTCACTACTTTTGACTCCTGTTTTGATAGCTGATGTTGGCTGTGATTCCCAGAGAACACCTGTTGCGTCATCCTCCTCAGATATCTTCAAGTACATGCTCAATGCCAACCACGTTATGGGTGGGATTAAGGAGTGGGCACTGATTAGATCCACAGTCTCCAACCCTGATGCACAGCAGAATCTCTGGGAGAACAAACAAACCCTGAACAGTCCACGAACAGACAGAGTCGCAAGTCTTGCCAAGCCCTGAGAGTGATTTAGTGGAGAAATTATGAATTTGAAACCCAGCCAGGTAATAATTCTGGCACATAGCCAGGTTTGCAAAATCTTGAATCAACTGTCTTGGGAAAACAAAGGAATTCTAGGGGTTTTTTTTTTTCCACCTTTTAAAAATTTCCCATCTTTTGAAATGAAAAAGTAACCTTAACTAAACTTCCAGAATCAAGGTGATAGCAAAATAGCATCATATTTTGGTTGGAAACTTGGAACAAGAGAACCTTGAAGAGAGCAAGAGAACAGGCAGTTTCATAATCATGATGCCATTTAAGTTGAAAGTAGGAGGTCTCAGTAATAATGATAGCTGAGTAGGAATATGAGTGAGTTCCTTCACCTTTCCCCACCTACAAAATGCAGGGCTCATGCTGTGTGATTTCTGAGTTCCCTGCTGGGTTGGAAATTCTGTGATGAGAACCTTTGCACTCCGGAACACCCTTTTATGTCCAGTGTTTTATTTATTTATTTTTTTTGTCCAGTGTTTTAAATCAGATTATTAGATATTTACTGAACACTTGCTATGTGTCCAGGAATTGAAATTCTTTGAAAAATTGCTTCTGGGGTAAAAAAAAAAAAAAAAAAAAAAAAGGAAAGACACAGACTAGTGAAGCTCAGTGACTAAGAATTTCTGACCTTTTAATACTGCTTCACTTTCTTGCTTAGGACCATTTTGTGTGGTTCAAGTGCAGGTTGCAGTGAGACAATGGGCTGAGAGCAGCAAACAAATGTAATCTGAGCAGTGGTAACTGTGTTTCTCAGCCCTTTGGATGGCAAATATTGCTAGGTGATAAAAAGCACTAATACATCAGGTGCTAATCTGGTGCTAAAATGCTGCTTCAGGAAAAAACGTATTCCCAGAAAGGAAATGCTGGCGATTTGACTTGACAGCAACAGCTGGAGGCCCCGATATTCATCCAGATAGGAAGCAGGAAAAAAATAAAAAGAAGTTGTATGCTGTATGGAAGAAACTGGTGTGAGCTGTGTCTCTTGGATGTTCTCGTTGCTGAAGGTTTGGGAAGGTGTTGATTATATGGTGTCTCAGCTGCCTTTGGGGCTCGGATTCCGAAATTCTCAGCTCAGTGAAGGGTACTCAGTGCAAGGGTCCAGGTGGGGCTTTCAGAGTTGCACAGAAGCGCAGAAGAGGCAGGTGGGAGGGAGATGAGGTGGGGGGCATTGCATGATATCATCAGCAGTCTCCTCAAATCAGAACAATTCTACTCCCACCTGCTGTATATACTGAAGATGAGTGGACAGTTGGCCAGTTGGCAGAACTCACAAGCTCCTTTGGTGGCATTAGTCACCTATTTGGCAAAACAATTTGGACAGAGACTAAGTATTCAGTATGCCCAGCTTGGCTGGGGCAGTGAGTGACAGTGTTTGGGATGAGGTTGCTGGATGACGTGACCAGATTTCCTGGTACAGGGAACTGGGCAGATAGTACATTTGTTACTCCACACCTTCTCCCATGTCCCTGCATGGCTGTCCCATCTTCTAGGGGTGGGAGGAGTGAGGGTGAAGTCCCCATAGGGCAAACCAAGTCATTTTCACAATGGCCCTCTGGGCTAGCTGCTATTTTTCATGACTTTTAGAGGAGAAAACGGAGGCTCAAAAACTTTAAGGATCTCACCTGAGACCACAGAGCCAAAGGAAAGTGTTGGGGAGTCACTAAGGTGTGTGTTCAGAAGTTACCTCCTGGAAGTGACCCTAAGCACACCCCCAAATAGCCTAGGCCTGGAAGCAACCCTAACCTTCTCTGGGTACAATGGAAACCAAGAACCTGGAGGTTGACCTGGCCAGGGCCTCTGAGAAGGAGGGAGGTGCAGGAGTTGGCCTGCTGGTCTTTGGAGGTCTGTGGTATAGTTTGTGATGTTTCACCTGCTTCAGCTCACAAGCACTATGGTGCTGTGGGATCAGTCTGGGAAGAGAGATCTAGGAAGGACTCCATTTAACCCCAGAGTGGTCACAAACCTCCCGCAAGAGCTTAATGAAAATCCCTCTAGCAACAAACCAGAGTCGTAAACACTGGGCAATGCCATTGATGATATGAAGTGATAAATAGTTGAATTCCCTCAAATTGACAGAGTGCTGGAAATAACTCATTATTTTCCTGGAATATAGGTTGATTCATGATCCTGCAAGGTTTAGGGATCACAGTTTTACTCTCTGAAGAAAGTGTATTGTATGCAGAAGGCACTCCATAAACATTCCCTGAATGAACAGATAGAGAAGGAACAGAGGCAAAGTTATGTAAGGCATTCCTTCCGCCCTGGGGTAAATACAGAAGCCTCAACCCCTCAGAAGGAAGCTTTACTAAGAATCAAACACATTTACTTCTAAAAAGTTGTGGAAAACTTGAGGTGATTTTCTTATTGCTTCATACTGTGTGCGTTTTATGTGTCTAAGGTAGGTTTGTTGCTGCTTCAGACCCTTATAAGGCCAACAGTCTACAAAGAAAGGGGCCAGAGTAATAACAGTGGCAACAGATGCCTTCTTTCCATTTTTTTTTTTTTCCTGGCAGGCCTCTGAGGTGGAGTTTCCCTCTGGTATCGCTCTCAGGAGATAGACCCCAATCCAACCTTATGGTCTGACATCCCAGTGGCCTCACTGAGCCACAGACACATGTTTAGAATTCCTCAGTCAACTACGAGGCGGGCAAAGAAAGCCCCAAGCAAGAAAGGCAGACACTGGGTACTTTTGAACTTACCCTGGGTATTAAAGGAGCATTAAACAGGAAATGGTATGTGAAAACAGCAGCCAGAGATTTTAGCTGACTCAAGAGATAGTTCTCCTAGGAGACAGTGGATGCATAGCAGGTTTGCAATGTGTGCATTTAGGAGATATTTTCCAGACAAAGTGTATGAAGCCCCACTTATGTGCCTAGTGTCCTCAATATGCAGAATTAAAGCCTTCTACAAAAGTTGGTGGACCAGAGCTGCATCTGTGCCTCCCTCCAGGTGGAGAGATCCACAGCAGGCTCTATTCTTCTGCCCAGGGCTGGCATTCAGCCTGTATGCGTGGGGGTAGGCAGCCTGGTTGCCTCTGGCTCATGTTCATTCTGACTGGTCGATGTCTGTGTTGTACCTCTTATAAAATATTTTGAACATCGCTCCTGATCATAGGCATATCGTCGGTAATATTGACTAACAGGAAATCTCTAGGCAGTTTCTGCAGACTTCAATTCTTGTCCCTGCTCTTAACCAATGACTTTATTTTTTTTTTAACATTTTTTTTTTAAATCTTTATTTATTTATGATAGTCACAGAGAGAGAGAGAGAGAGGCAGAGACACAGGCAGAGGGAGAAGCAGGCTCCATGCACCGGGAGCCCGATGTGGGATTCGATCCCGGGTCTCCAGGATCGCGCCCTGGGCCAAAGGCAGGCGCCAAACCGCTGCGCCACCCAGGGATCCCCTTAACCAATGACTTTAAAGAAATGGTAGAAAATACTATTTGGAGAGGAGATAAGCTTGATAAACTAGACTCCATCTCAAGCTCTTCACTTGAATAGTTTTTTGGGTCTTGGTCATAGTGTGTCTTTTCTAGGGGGAGCTTCCACGACTCCTACTCCAGATTATGCCCCTTCTCTGGACCCATAGCTTGCAGTGCTTCCCTAGTTAATACCCTCCTTATACTCCATCATTCCTACTTGTTTTTAGTGAACATCTGTCTTGCTGCAAGGTGCATAGGGTCAAGGATCTCATGGATCCTGGTTACCCCGTGTGCCAGAGCCTGGCACCAAATAGGTTCAGTTAATATTTGTTGAACAAATGAGATGAAATAGGTGTTGAATATCTATTAGATGACAGATGTGATACCTGTCCTCAAGGGGGTGGGTCATTCTTTAGAGGAGACAGCAAAAACATCACCATGTGTTATGAGCCTGAATGGCACCTATTCGAGGTGTTACAGGAAAGGCAGTAAAGGGAGCAGTGAAGCCACTGCTGGGGGCGTGTGAGGGTGGGTGGTGGGCCATGATATAATGGTGAGAATTAAGGTAAGACTTTCTCGTGAAGGCAAGTCTCAAAGTAGAAACTTGGAGTCTGCCAAGTGAGGAAAGCAGTCCAAGAAGAAAGAACTGCAGATGGAAGTTCAGAGGGTACTAAACAGATGTGGCATATTTGGAAATGGCTCTCATTCAAATTGACAAGAGTTAGAAGCATCAGAAAAAACATAAATAACAGGCTAGAAAGGTCTTCTGAGGCATGCTAGGGGGCTGGGCCCTACTTGCTATATGACAGGAAACTCTTACAGCATTTTAATGAGGGCAGTTAATTTTCTCAAAAACACAGAATGAGTGATAAGTATGGAGAATGGGTTGAAAATCAAAGATTCTGGCAGTAGGGCTATTTCCTGGAGGGCAGGTCCTTCCTTGTTGCAGCATTCAAGGAGTAAGGGAGAGGAAATAGTTATAGGTAGTGATGATGTTTCTACATAGAGGGATGAAATCTGTGTCCCGACAGGCTGGGAAGCAATGAGCTGTGATTTAAGACTCTTCTATGACCTCTCTGTGCCTTGGTAACAGAACCTATAAAATGTAGGGTTTGGACTGGTGTATCTGCCACAGCCCTGAACACTAACCTTCTAGAACTCTATGGAATCATAAACTAATAAGATGAAATAAAGCAGGAACTAGTGCTATTTTCCTGGTATGAATAGTGTTGTGGGAACACAAATTATAAGGAAATCAACAGAAATACTGCCTCAGCAGCAAGTCAGCCTGACCAGTAGTGTGAGAGGAAGGCTGGCCAAGAGGAAGAGTGGGGAGAGACAGAGAGGTCCTGCCCTTTGGGCACCAGCCAGGGCCTCTCTCTGAGATTGTTCTGGGCTTCACTTTTTCAGAGGGACATGGACAATCAAGAAGGACAAGGTAGCTGGAATGGTGAAAAGCCCAATGTCCAGGTCACAGGAAAACTGAATCAAAGAATTGGGAATATTTAGCCAGGAAAACAGAACACTGGAGGAAAATGTATTAGCTGCCTCCATAGGTGGACAAAATGCCCTTGTGGAAAAAGGTTTTGATTTTCTTGGACTTCAGCAATCAGGCTTAGGACCAATGAGTGGAAGTTTCTGAAACCCATGGTTTGGTCAAACATATGTAAAAAAAAAAATCTACCCACTAAATAGGTTTTTCAAAAATGAAAGCAAATTTTATAAATTTAACTCATTTGCCATAAACTTTTCATGTGGGAAAGACAGAGTTCTGTTTTGTTTAGTATCATCCGTATTAATGTATATCACATATAATGCCTGTCACACAGTGCTTGTTTGGCACCTATTTATTAAAAGAGTGAACAAGGAGATACCACCTCACAGCAGTGAGAATGGGGAAAATTAACAAGACAGGAAACCACAAATGTTGGAGAGGATGTGGAGAAAAGGGAACCCTCTTACACTGTTGGTGGGAATGTGAACTGGTGCAGCCACTCTGAAAACTGTGTGGAGGTTCCTCAAAGAGTTAAAAATAGACCTGCCCTACGACCCAGCAATTGCACTGTTGGGGATTTACCCCAAAGATTCAGATGCAATGAAACGCTGGGACACCTGCACCCCGATGTTTCTAGCAGCAATGTCCACAATAGCCAAACTGTGGAAGAAGCCTCGGTGTCCATCAAAAGATGAATGGATAAAGAAGATGTGGTTTATGTATACAATGGAATATTCCTCAGCAATTAGAAACGACAAATACCCACCATTTGCTTCAACGTGGATGGAACTGGAGGGTATTATGCTGAGTGAAGTAAGTCAATTGGAGAAGGACAAACAGTGTATGTTCTCATTCATTTGGGGAATCTAAATAATAGTGAAAGGGAATATAAGGGAAGGGAGAAGAAATGTGTGGGAAATATCAGGAAGGGAGACAGAACATAAAGACTCCTAAATCTGGGAAATGAACTAGGGGTGGTGGAAGGGGAGGAGGGCGGGGGGTGGGGGTGAATGGGTGACGGGGAACTGAGGGGGACACTTGACGGGATGAGCACTGGGTGTTATTCTGTATGTTGGTAAATTGAACATCAATAAAAATTAATTTATTAAAACAAAAAAAAAGAGTGAACAAGGAAGGTGTATTGAATGAGCTGTGAACTGTTTTTCATCCCTGATATTAAAATTAATGTCTCAATCCTTAGCACTTTTATTTACATCCCTTACCACGTTATATTCTAATTTGTGCTTTCCATCACTCTTTCTACATAGGCTGTGAGCTCACCAAAGTGAAGGGTTGAGTGCTCATTGTGTCTTCAGTGTTCAGTCTAGGCACATGGCAAGTGCTCATTTGAGGAGGGGGCCATCTCATTTATTATTTAAACCAGGACTCTTAAAAAAAAATAAACCAGGACTCTTTAAGAGTGAATGGGGTGCTGACCCAATGGGAACAAGCACCCAGCATAAGATGGCTCCATGCTGGGCAAACCAGGCTGTTGTAGGTACCCTAATCAGTGAGTGCTGTTGAATGTATATAAAGTGAATGAGTTGAGGGAGCCTGCAGAGACTTTTCTTCTATTGAGATTAAAAACTGCTCTCTGGGAATTCTACCTACTGGGCTTAGTTCTGTTTGACTAGACGCACAGAATGCATCAAGACTTCCTTTCACGTGGTCTTTAGGTATCTGAATTCATCTCTTGCTTCCCTTGGGCCGAATGTTCTCTCTTCCAGCCTCAACACTCCTAGTTTCTTTAAATACTCTGTTTTACCTGGAGGTTAGCCCCACTCCATTTGAGGTTCTCTGCTTCTAAATAGGCTTCCATTTGACAAGGTCACTTTGGGTATTGTAGGCCTTGGCCCTCAGGAGCCACACATCTTCATCGTCCTGTATAGGCCCCTCACACCCTTCTCCTCCTCAGATCCTTTGACCCTTCCACTTTCCCTGCCCCCAATGGACATGGCAGGGTCTTTAAAACCAGTTGTGATCACACACAAGAGGGACTTAGAAAGCCTGAGCCAATGTTCTGCAGTTTACCTAGTGTGAGCTTTGCCACTCGTCTAGCCCTGACCCAGTGACCTGATTCTCATCAATGTGCTCAGGCCTCACTCTAAGGCACAACTCCTTGTGGCCCCGGTTCTGGTAACCAGGCCTCTGTCCTGGTTCCTTGGGCTGAGAGCTTGTGTTGGTCACCTGCAGAGGGCTCATGTTGTTCTTACCTGTCCCTGTCTTTGCCCTTCAGGCCCTGCTAGGCAGATATCCAATCCCTCAAGTGTTTGTGGTGTCAGATTTCCAGCCATCACTGTCTACCTGCAAGACTGGGGCTTAGTTCCTTGCCAGTAAGTCTGGATTAGGGGTTCTGGCTGCTGACTCAGAGGCCTTCCCCAAACCTGTCAATAGCTGGGCTGTACTTGGACTTTCCCTGGATGCAATGTCATTGCCTTGTTTCTTCACCTCGTTGATGCTCTTTTATCTTCTTTCTTCTTTGCTGTTTCTTTTCTTCTACTCTCCTTGTTTTCTTATGTCTTAACTTTTCATCTTTTTCCCTCTAGATTTAATTAATCTTCTCAGACGATGTAGATTACTCTCAGCGTTTCAGTTGCTGTTTATTTTTATGGCAGCGAGCAGGGAGGGGATGTATAGAAGATTCTCAAGGGTTCTAAACTTGCAGTGAGAGGCTGAGTGTTCTGCATCCTCTGCGTCCTACTTCTCTCATATCCCCCATGCTGGAAACTTGACAATCTACCAGTAAACTGACTGAGCACTTAAAAAAATAACTGAGAGATACTAAATTTTGATGATCCCATTCCCCTTGCAGAAAATGCTCTATATAAATGTACATTATTGTAAAATTGCTAGAAAGCCCTGAAGAAGGAACTGACCTTTTTCAGGTAAAGTCACATTATACCCTTGAGCTGTGTGTTCCATAAATTCTGAAATAAAACCCAAAGCCTCCAAAAGGTTAATAATCTCAACTAGAGAGGATTTTTTTTTTTTTTTCAGGAGAGGATGATGGTCTTTCTCATAAGCTTCTAACACTAGGTTAGTAGGTTCAACTGCATTTATGGGAGTAGAAGGATGGAAGAAATATCATACCATTTTCTCTTTTTTCCCTAGTTTTATTGGGAAATAAATGACACACATCACTGTATAGATTTAAGGTGTACAGCATGATGGTTTGATTTACACGTATTGTGAGATGATCACCACAATAGGTTCAGCTAACACTTCTCATATGGATCCAATAAAACTAAGAGGAAAGGAGAAAAAATTTCTCCTTCTGATGAAAACTCTTAGAATTTCCTCTTTTAACTTTCCTATAGATCACACAGCATTGCCACCTGTAGTCATCATGTAGTCATCCCTAGTTGTTTATTTACCTTATAACTGTAAGTTTGTACATTTTGATCATCTTTAATTCCTCTCTCTCCCAAACTCCTTGCCTCTGGTAATGGCAAGTTACCAGATCAAGTCTGATCTCTTTTTCTAGGAGTTTTTCTTTTCTTTCTTTCTTTCTTTCTTTCTTTCTTTCTTTCTTTCTTTCTTTTTCTTTCTTTCTTTCTTTCTTTTTTTTTTCTTTCAGATTTTACAGGTAAGAAAGCAATCATACAGTATGTATCCTTCTGTCTGAGTTCTTTCTTTCTTTTTAAAAATATTTTATTTATTTATTCATGAGAGACACACAGAGAGAGAGGCAGAGACACAGGCAGAGGGAGCCTGATGCAGGACTCGATCACAGGACCCTGGGATCACACCCTGAGCCAAAGGCAGATGCTCAACCACTGAGTCACCTAGGTGCCCCCTATCTGAGTTATTTCAGTTAGAAGAATGCCCTCCAAGTCGATGCATATTGTCACAAGTGGTAGGATTTCCTCATATTTTTAATGACTGAATAATATGCTATTGTGTGTGTGTGTGTGTGTGTGTGTGTATACTCCAGCTTCTTTATCCTTTTATCCATTGGCGAACACTTAGATTATTTCCACAGCTTGGCCATTGTAAATAATGTTATGAACATGGGGTGCAGATATCTTTTCAAGATAGTGTTTTTGTTACTTTTGGATAAATACCGAGAAGTAGAATACCTAGATCATACAGTAGTTTTATTTGTAACTTCTTGAGAGTCCTCCATACTGTTTTCCATAGCAGCTGTGCCAATTTACAGTCTCACCAGAGTGCACAAGGGTTTCCAGTCTCCTCATCCTCGCCAGCATTGTTACCTCTTGTCTTTTTTATGATGGCCATTCTTGCAAGCATGAGGTGATATCTCATTGTGTGTGTGTATGTGTGTTTTTAAGATTTTATTTATTTACTTATGAGAGACACAGAGACATAGACAGAGGGAGAAGCAGACTCTCTGCAGGGAGCCCGAAATGGGACTTGGTCCCAATACCCCAGGATTATGCCCTGAGCCAAAGGCAGACGTTCAACCACTAAGCCACCCAGGTACCCCCTCACTGTGGTTGTAATTTGCATTTCCCTGAAGACTAGTGATATTGAGTTTCTTTCTTTCTTTCTTTCTTTCTTTCTTTCTTTCTTTCTTTCTTTCTTTCTTTCTTTCTTTAATGTACCTGTTGGCCTTTTGTATATCTTCTTTGGAGAAATGTCTACTCAGGTCCTGTGCCCATTTTTAAATTGGGCTATTTGTTTTTTTGCCATTGAGTTGTAGGAGTTCTTTGTATGTTTTAGATAATAAACCCTTATCAGATATGAGTTGCAAATATTTTTTTCTATTCCCTAGGTTATCTTTTCATTTTGTTGATTGTTTCTTTTGCTGTGAAGAAGCATTTTAATTTGATGTAGTTCCACTCATTTATTTTTTATTTTATTGCTTGTAATTTAGATGTCATATCTGTAAAATTATTACTAAGACCCATGTCAAGGAGCCTTGTTCCTGTATTCTGTTCTAGGAATTTAATGGTTTCAGGTGTTTAAGTCTTTAAGCCATTTTGAGTTAGTTTTTGTCAGTGCTGTAAGATATGAGTCCAGTTTCATTCTTTTACATGTGAATATCCAATGACCCCAGCACCATTTATTGAAGAGACTGACTTTTCTTCATTGAATAGTTTTGCTTTCCCTGTCAAATTTTAGTTGACTGTGTATGCTTTGATCTGTTTTGGGCTATCAATTCTGTTCATTGTTCTATTTGTCTTTCTTATACCAATACTATGTTGTTTTGATGACTATAGCTTGAAATTAAGAAATATAATGCCTCCTACTTCGTTCATCTTTTCCAGGATTGCTTTGGTGGGTCTTTGGTGGTTCCACATAAATTTGGGACTGTTCTACTGCTTCTATAAAAAAAAAATGCCATTGGAATCTCAATAGAGATTGCATCAATTCTATAGATTGCTTTTGATATTTTAGCCATTTTAGCAATATTAATTATTCCAATCTGCAAACATAGTATATCTTTCCATTTATTTGTGTTTTCTTCAATTTCTTTGATCAATGTCTTATAGTTTTCAGTTCACCTCCTTAGTTAAATTTATTCCTAAGCATTGTATTGGTTTTGATGCTGCTGTAAATGGGATCAATTTCTTTATTCCTTTTTCAAAAATTTCATTGTTGGTATATATAAATTCTATAGATTTTTGTATGTTAATTATGTATCCTGAATTCATTGATTAGATCTAACAGTTTTTTGGTTTGAGTCTTTAGGATTTTCTATATATAAAACATGTCAGCTACAAATAGGCTATTTTACTTCTTCTTTTCCAATTCTGATACCCTTTATTTTTCTTGTTTGATGAATAAACAAGCAAGAACTTTCAGTACTATCCTGATCAGGAGTGGTGAGAATGGGCATTCTTGTCTTGTTCCTGACTTAAAGGAACAGCTTTCCTTCTTTTCACCATTGAGCATGATGTTTGCTGTGGGCTTGTCCTCCTTATTATGTTGAGATATGTTTTTTCTATACCTAATCTGTTAAGGACTTTTATCATGAAAGGATGTTGAATTTTATTGAATGCTTTTTTCTGTGTCTAATGAGGTGATCATAAGATCCTTTTCTTTCATTCTGTTAATGTAATGTATCACATTGATTGCTTTGCATAGGTTGAACCATCCTTACATCCCATTCCAGGGATAAATTCTACTTTAATCATGGTGAATGATTCCTTTAAATATGCTGCTGAATTCACTTTGCTAGGATGTTGTTGAGAATTTTTGCATCTTTATCACCAGGGATATTGGCCTATAGTTTTGTTTTGTTTTTTTCTAGTAGTGTCCTTTTCTGGTTTTGGTATTGGGGTAATGTTGACTTCCTAAAATGGGGTTGTGAGTATTCTCGACTCTTTGAAATTTTGGAATTTTAAGAAGGATTAATGTTCATCTTTTTTTTTTTTTTTAATTTTGTTTTTATTTATCTATGATAGTCATACAGAGAGAGAGAGAGAGAGAGAGAGAGGCAGAGACACAGGCAGAGGGAGAAGCAGGCTCCATGCACCGGGAGCCCGACGTGGGATTCGATCCCGGGTCTCCAGGATCGCGCCCTGGGCCAAAGGCAGGCGCCAAACTGCTGCGCCACCCAGGGATCCCTAATGTTCATCTTTTTAAAAATATTTGGTAACCTGGATTTTTCTTTATTGAAAAACTTTTGATTACTGGGTCAGTCTCCTAACTAGTAATTGGTCTGTTCATATTTTTATTTCTTCTTGATTCAGTCTTGGTGGGTTATATGTTTCTAACAATTTTTTTTTCATTTTTTTCTAGGTTGTCCAGATTTGGGGCATATAATAGCCTCTAATAATCCTTTGAATTTCTGTGATACCAATTGTAATGCCTCTTTTTTCATTAATAGCTTCATTGATTAGGTTTTTGCTTTTTTCCTTGCTTAGTCTAGCTAAGGTTTTGTCAATTTTTTTTTTATCTTTTCAAAGAAATAACTATTAGTTTGGTTAATCTTTTTTATTGTGTTTGTTTTCTATTTCATTTATTTCTGCTCTGATCTTTATTACTTCCTTTCTTCTGGTAACTTTGAGTTCAGTTTGTTCCTTTACTAGTTCCTTAAGGCATAGAGTTAGGATGTTTATTTGAGAACTTTCTTCTTAATATAGACATTTATTGCTATAAACTGCACTCTTAAAACTGCTTTTGCTGCATCCATAAGTTCTGGTATGTTGTATTTCCATTTTCGTCTCAAGAAAGTTTTTGATTTCTCCTTTAATTTCTTCTTTTTTATTTTTAAAGATTTTTCTTTACTTATTTGAGAAAGAGTGAGAGAGAAGGAGCAGAGGGAGGGGTAGAGGCAGAGGGAGAATGAAAAGCAGATTCCTCGCTAAACAGGGAGCCCAATGCAGGGCTCAATCCCAGGACTCTGAGATCATGACCTGAGCTGAAGGCAGATGCTTAACTGACTGAGCCACCTAGGTGCCCCCTTTAATTTCTTCTTTGATCCATTGGTTCATCTTTGATCCAATGCTGTTTAATGTCCATGCATTTATGCATTTTTTAGTTTTCCTCTTGTTATTGATTTCTAGTTTCATGCCATTGTGGTACGAAAAGATACTCGGTATGATTTCAATCTTCTTGAATTTGCTAAGACTTATTTTGTGGCCTAACATATGATCTATCCTAGAAAACGTTTCACACATGCTTGAGAAGAAAGTGCATTCTGCTATTGTTGGGTAGAATGTTCTGTATATATGTTAGGTGTGTTTGGTCCATAGTGTTGTTCAGATCTGCTGTTTCCTTATTGTTTCTCTGTCTAGATGGTCTATCAGTTGTGGAGAGTGGGGTATTAAAGTCCCCAATTATTATTATATTACTGTTTACCTCTCTTTTTTGCTCTGCTAGTTTTTGTTTTATATATTTAGGTCCTCTAATATTGGCTGTATAAATACTTATAATTGTTATATCTCTTTGATATCCTTTGTATTGACTCCTTTATTATTATATAATAATCTTCTTTGCCTTTTTTTTTATCATTTTTAGTTTAAAGTCTGATATAAGCATATCTACCCCTGCTTGTGTGTGTGTGTGTGTGTGTGTGTGTGTGTGTGAGCATTTGCTTGAAATGTCTTTTTCCATCCCTTCATTCTTAGCCTATGTGTGTCTATAGGGCTAAAGTGAATCTCTTCTAGGCAGCATATTGTTGGATCTTGCTTTTGTTTTTTGAACCATTCAGTTGTTCTATGTCTTTTGGAGAATTTAATCCATTTACATTTAAAGTAATTGTTGATAGGTAAGGACTTACTATTGCCATTTTATTCATGTGTCCTGATTATCTTACAGATCCATTGTTCCTTGTTTCTTTCCTGCTGTGTTTTGTGGTTTTTGGCATCATGTTTCTTTTGTGTAGTAACTACAGGTTTTTCCCTTGTGATTACCATGAGGCTTACATAAAATATCTTAAACTTATAACATTGTATTTTAAACTAATAACACTAGGGATGCCTGGGTGGCTCAGTGGTTAAGTGTCTGCCTTCGGCTCAGGGCGTGATCCTGGAGTCCTGGGATTGAGTCCCACATCGGGCTCCCTTCATGGAGCCTGCTTCTCCCTCTGCCTGTGTCTCTGCCTCTCTCTCTCTCTCTCTCTCTCTCTCTCTCTCTGTCTCTCATGAATAAATAAATAAAATCTTAAAAAAAAACCCTGATAACACTATAACTTTGGTAGAGGTTATACTTTATACTTTTACTTCTTCTCCCCCTCTCATTTTAGGTTATTGCTATTATAAGTTACATATTTTTTATATTGTGTAACTAATAACAGATTGTTGTATTTATGGTTATTTCTAGTACATTCATTTTAAAAAACTTTAAATTAGAGCTGTGAGTTATGAACCACTATTACCACATTGCAGAATCTAACTATGACTCTATATTTACCATCACCAGTGATATGTATGCTACCTTTTTGTGTTTTTATGATGTTAATTGGTGTTCTTTTATTTCTACTCAAAGAACTCCCTTAGCATTTTTTGTAAGGCAGTTCTGGTGGTAATGAACTCCTTCAGCTTTTGTTTTTTTGGGGAAAGTCATTATCCCCTTTAAATTTCTGAGGGACAGCTTTGCCAGGTATGAAATTCTTACACTGAGTTCTTTGGTCAGGTGAGGGCAATGGTTTCTCTGTGTAGATGGGGAAGCCACGGGTTGTGCTCTCTGTTCATGTGCCACCTTATGTAGGGCTGTTGAATGGGCTCCATAGTTTCCTGTGTGCTCTGGTTAGATTCTGTGGTCAGACAGGCTGAAGGCTGTATCCAATCATGAGTGGGGCTACCAATTATATTGCCTGCTCAGGTGCAAAAGGAGAAATGTCTCTAAAACTGGTAAAGCTCTTTGCTGTCTTAATACAAGCTGAGCTGATCCATATCCCAAGTTCCTTGGCTAAACAGGGCCACTGGCTTTGCTCCACAAACTCTTGGCTCTGTCTGCCCTATCCTCAGCTGGAGCGCCAGTGGGCCACACAGCTTTCGGGTGTTTTCACTAACCCTTCTGGTCATATAGAGCTGGAAGGTGCTTTCAAGTTTGGTGGGGCTGTGACTCTGCACCTTGCCTGGGCAGGGGCAAACCAGGCTCTAGGGCCAGCAGAATTCCTTGTTTGAGGCTCCAGATCAGGCAGATCTGCACCACACTGGGTTCTCTGGTGGGAGTGTGCCTTCAGCTTGGTTCTATAGATGAGCAAAGTCACTGGTTGGGGTTCCTACTTGGTAACTCAGCCTGCCAAGATTCCTGAGTGCTGGTTGTTGCAAGCCCTTTCCCCCTCTCTGTCACAGATTCTCAGTGGCTGGGCCCCAAATTGCAATGTCTGTGGTGTGAGATCAGAGTAGGAGCTCCCACAAAGTGACCCAGAATGCTGGTGTTGTGCCCAAGATTGCGAATCGGAGGAACCACCAAGGAGCCGACACCAATGCAAACACACGAGGGTTTATTTACAAGCTTGAGTCCAAGTGTACCCGACACAGCAGAGCAGGGACTTGGACCCGGAGGTGGGTTTCAGCTTAGTTTTAAGGACTGGTCTAGGGGACCTCCAGAAGGGCTGGAGCAATTCCTCAAGTTCTGTTTACATTTTGATATGGGGCCTTCAAGGGCATTGAGCTCTGTTCTTATTTTAATAGGGGCTTCCTGCCACTAGCTTGGGCTCTGTTCTCATTCTAATAAGGGCTTCCTGCCCTTGGCTTGGGCTCTGTTTTTATTCTAATAGGGGCTTCCAACCCTTGGCTTGGGCTCTGTTTTTATTCTAATATGGGGCTTTCTAGGACATTAAGCTGTAAACTGTTTTCTTCCTGTACCTGAAGTAAGGTAAAGTTCAGCTCTTCTTCACAGGGGCCTGGGATGGCTGTACTTGTGCTAACGCTGAACTTAAAGTGGAATGGCTTTAATTTTCTCGGCCTCCAAACTGGGGGATCTGGTTGTCCCTCCTGGATTTTCTTCTCCCACTGAAGAAATTTGAGGCTCATGGGAGACCTCTCCACATAGTGCTGTGCCATCCTGGGGGAGGGATTATGCCGTCAGTGTGTAGCTGCTTATCTTACCCTCTGACGCAGTCTGTCTTGGTCTCTGTGGTGCAGCAGGGTACTTCAGCCTCATCCTCATGTTTTAAGATTCTCTCAGTGGTGTCTCATTCTTGTAGAGATGTTAGTTGTTCTTATGTGAGGGAGCAAAGTCAGGAACCAAAAATATGTCACTATCTTGGTTACATCAGTTGTCAACATACTATTTTCAACTCTTAAATCATTACTTCTGCTCTGCCTGTTAGGTAGTTGTGGGATTCTAGGAAAGCCATTTCACCTCTCTGGGTTCTGCATTCTCATTTCTACAATGAAGGTTTTGACCGAAAGACCTTTAAAGCCTGTCTGTAGCTCTAGTATTTTATGATTTAACATAAATGTTTAGAAGTAACTGTCCTGTTGGGCTTGTAGTGCTAGATACAATGTTTTCTGTGATTGTACATGGCTTACTGTGTAGGGGAATGGCAAGCTTCAGTCAAAAGAGGGTCTCAATAGGATTCTGGAGTCTAGAAGTTCATGTCAAGTCATTGGTTGAAGAAGCAGTCAATATATGGCAGTAGTTTAGAGTGCAGTGGACCAAGGTGGAGATGTGGGTGCATCTTCCTCAATGTGTGACATTGGACCTACTACTTAAAATCTCATGTGTCAGATGTGGATAATAAAAGTACCAACTTTGAGGGGCTGATGGGGGATTAAAAGAGGTACTATGTAAATGCTGACATGGTTCTTGGGATGTAGTACATGGTCAATAAAAGTTTGCTATCATTTTTCATTTGTGTAGACGATCTCGTGGATGATCTCTGTGGTCCCATCAAGCTCTAAAAGGCTGTAACTTTTATGGCTCTGTGGAAAATGTAGTGGCAGATGACCTCCAGGATGTTTGGTTAGCTGGAATTTGGAGAATGAGGGCAAAGATCACATGAAAGCTCCAAGCTTATGATAATGGTAAATGCTATTTTTGAGTTATGATACATTTACTAACATAGTGGAGACCTTTTTTATTAACCATCCCTCTTACACGCATTTCTGTTCTGCAATCACACTTATATTTTCCCAGGAAGTGGGGGAAGTTAGGGATGCATTTTGTGAAACCCCCTGCTAGAGGCTAAGGAGTTGGGGCTATTAACCTACTAGAAATACACTGCCTGAGGAAAATGATTCCTTTAGTAAATCTGAAATGATCACAAAGGATAAAAGATCATATCTGGGCACTGATGGGGAGGAAGCGCTGGCTCAGGGCTGTGTCTGGCCTTACTCACAGCCCAGCTCTGGGTCCAAAGTCCACAAGCCCAAGGCTCTTCCCCGGATCTGCTTCAGAAGACTGTCTTTGACTTGTATGAGTGATTGTTCTCCTGGGTGTCCTGACCCTGACTGTGACCATATGAGAACATCATTAGAAACCTTTGTAACTCTCTCCAGCCTATTACTCAGCTTAGCATGGCACAGCTGGGGCAGGATGGTGAAAGGTAGCTTGCGTGTGTAGATTGGTGTGACTGGGCTTGGAAGGCCGCTTAGCAGAAGAAATAAGTGATTGAAACCCAATGCATGGTAACTGTCTAGTAAGGGGCTATTTTATTGTGATGTTTGGCCTTAAACCTGTTGTATCACATGCCTGACTTTTAGAGTGAAATTAAAAATTAAAAGTTAAAATAGTTAATAGTTAATAGTTAAATCAGTGTAAGACATAATAAATTTTGAAGAAGCCAATGCATACCAATTCAGTGGCTCTCTATATTTAATAGTAAATAATAGAATCTGTAAACCAAATAGAATGACCTGTTAACTCCATGTAAAACGAAATTAGGGTCAATGCAAATTTCAAATAAGCACCATACCTGGTATATTTAACTGGGACATTGCATTTTTAAATCCTCTCTACTACATCCCACCCATCCCCTGCATTTCTTTCTCAGTGGACAGTACTAATCTTAGAGAAGAATCATAAAGAGTTTTATCTTTTCAGGTGTAGGGACTTCTCTTTTGACTCTGGGGTTGCCACAGTGCCTGTGAGACACCATCATCTGACACAGGGTGAGACTGCTCATTAGTAAGATCAGTGATATGATTGAAGGTGTATAGATGAATAATATCTTAAAAATTCAGTTATTCATTTAGAACCCATTTAATCAGATACAATTAAAACAGAAGATGAGAACTGAAATTAAACCAAAATAAATAACATTTGACCCTCAGCTCCTACCTGTGACTTTTTATGTGTCAGTCTCCAAGATCAACGGAATGCCATGTCCCTGGAGTGGCTTGCTTACACTGATCCCACACCTTCCAATTCCTGCCCCCACCTGTGCCTCTGGCAAGTGTTCAGCAGTCAACGAGGACTTCTTCCTTGTTATCTCCATCCCCTCCAATGTACCTGACCTTGTACATGGCTCTGATTTTGTTCTGGTCATGGTGATCTGCTCATCAGTGCAGTTTAGCTTCAACTTTCCTCATTGGTTGGGAGCTGTCCATCACAGGTAGCACTAAGGCTAGGCTACAGTGTGAATTGCTTGCCTGGGAGTTGACCCTCAATTTGCATTGGCCTTTGGCACACATGCTCCTTTCTGACTTCTGACTATGCACCTGCTTCCACTCTTGGCTATGTCCCTTCCCATTGGCGTCCATGCTCCTTGAGTTTAGTGAGGTTCTGGCCATGACTTGCCCAAACACTCTCCTGTGCTTACCTTCTCACTCATCTCCTTTCTCTTACTCTCTCTGTTTGATGATGTTACAGACCAATCCCTTTCATGGCTATTCTTTTCATAGGATGCTACCCTAGAATCGATGTTGGATCTCTGGATTACAGGGTGTGTCATGGAAGAACAGTGCATTGCAGTCAGACTCTGGGCCCTCCAAGCCCAGACTCTGGTCCAGACTTTCTACTTGCTAGTTGTATAACCTTAAGTCAGTGAACTCTTTGTGTATCTTATCTGCAAAATGAGAATAATAATGGTACCTACCCTACTTACCTTAAAAGTGATTACGAGGACTAATGATCCTGGGTGTATTTTTGGATTTTAATTTGCTAGTCATCTATCTTCTCTGGAGAAGGGACCATTCAAATCTTTTGCCCATTAAAAAAAAACAAACAAATTGAATTGTTTTCCTTTATTGAGTATTTAGAATTCTTTACATATTCTAGATATAGGTCTTTTACCAGATACATACTTTGCAAAAATCTCTCCTTAGACTGTGCTTGCCATTTCATTCTCTTAGTAGTATTATTAGAAGAGCAAGAGATTTTAGTTTTGAAAAAGTTTAATATGTTCTTATAAATAGTATTGTTTTTCCTTTGGGGCCTATTTAAGAAATCTTTGCCTACCCAAATATGCTTTGTACCTTTGTTTTTTTTTTTTTCCTTAGAAGTTTTACGATTTTTGTTTTATATTTAGGTCTATCATTCGTTTTAACTGTGTGTGTGTGTGTGTGTGTGTGTGTGTGTATGTATTTGTGTCATGTGAGGTCAGGGTTGAAGTTCATCATTAGTCATTAATGAAATAACCACAATTTGCTATCACTATGTAACTATAAGAATGGATAAAACTAAAGACCCTACCAACTGTTAATGAGGTTTTGGAAGTGTTGAAGCCTCATGTACTCCTGGTAGAAAAGTAAAATGCTATAACCACTTTGATAAACAATTTGAAATTTCTTAAAAAGTTAAACATACACTTAATTTACTTGTGTAGGTATTTATCCAAAAGGACTGAAAGCATATATACCTACAAGGACTTGTGCATAAGTGTCTACAGTTGTTCTATGTATAATTGCCCCAAACTGGAAACAACTCAGATGTCCAATCCATAAGAGAATGGCTAAATAAATTATGGTATATCCATAAAATGGAATACTAGTGAGCAATTGCATGGCTGAATCTCAAAATAATTATGGTGAATTAAAAGACAATATCATACAAATCCATCCAAATAAAATTTTACAAAATGTAAACTAATGGAAACAGAAAGCAGATCAGTGTTTGCCTGGAGATGGGGGTGGGGTCAGCGTGGAGTGGCTATGAAGGGGCATGAGGAAGGTTTGTGGGGTACATTGGTGAATGTGGCAATGGCTTCACAGAACATACATATATGAAAGCAAACTAAATTGTATGCTTAAAACATGCAGTTTATTGTATATCAATTATCTTATTAAAATTGTTAAATGGGGAAATATTAGAATAAATATTCACCAATGTAAAAAAAAAAAAAAAGGAAGTGTGGGAGGCAATTCTAAGTCCCCAGTGAGCTAATGCCTGGGAAACTGCATTGATAGCCTAAATCTGCTCTAGAAATGTGTATGGTCATCATTATCTGTGCCATATAGATTAGGAAATTTTCCAGTGAGAGGAGCAGACCAGTTTCTGGAGGGCCTCAAAATCTAGTTTTCCCAACTCCACCCCGTGGAAAATGTCAACTAAGATTATAACACACATGACTGGAAAAAGGCCTGATTGCATCCTGGGACATGCAGACCCTCAAAGGATTTCTCTTGACCATATCCCAGTCCCCTCATTCCCCTCTCTCACTCCCAACAAAAAAACAAATAGTGATGCGGAGCATTTTCTCATGGGCTTGTTGTCCATGTCTATGTCTTCCTGCTGTGGGCTTTTTGTAGATGGCTTTTAAGATGCTGAGGAAGTTCCCTCTATCCCTACATTCTGAAGAGTTTTGATCAGGAATGGTTGCTGTATTTTGTCAAATACAAATGAGAAATGCTTTCTCTGCATCTGTTGAGAGGATCATATGGTTCTTGTTTTTTTTTCTCTTGTTGATATGATCTATCACATTGATTGCTTTATGAGTGTTGAACAAGCCTTGCATCCTGGGGGTAAATCCCACTTGCTCATGGTGAATAATCTTCTTAATGTATTGTTGGATCCTATTGGCTGGTATTTTGTTGAGAATTTTTGCATCCATGTTCATCAGGGATATTGGTCTATAATTCTCCTTTTTGGTGGGGTCTTTGTCTGGTTTTGGAATTAACGTGATGCTGGACTCATAGAACGAGTTTGAAAGTATTCCCTCCATTTCTATTCTTTGAAACAGCTTTAGTAGAATAGGTCTTATTTCTTTTTTAAATGTTTGGTAGGATTCCCCTGGGAAGCCATCTGGCCCTGGACTTTTAGGACACCTGTACCCCAATGTTCATAGCAATGTCCACAATAGCCAAACTGGTAGGAGCCATGTTGTCCTTCAACAGATGAATGGATAAAGAAAAAAAAATATATATATATAAAACTCAGCCATCAAAAAGGACAAATACCTACCATTTTCTTCGATGTGGATGGAACTGGAGGGAATTATACTGAGTGTTATAAGTCAATCAGAGAAAGACAATCATTATATGGTTTCTCTCAGATGTGGAATATAAGAAACAGTGAAAGGACTACAAGGGAAAGGAGGGAAACTGAGTGGAGGAAAATTAGGAAGACAAACCATGAGACACTCTTAACTCTGGGAAACAAAGAGTAGCCAAAGGGGAGGAGGGTGGAAGGATGGGGTAACTGGGTGATGGGCACTAAGGAGGGCCCTTAATGTTATACTATATGTTGGTAAATTGTATTTAAATAAAATATTTTTTTTAAAAGTCTGTCCCTTAGGCCTGGGGGAAAAAAAGAAAGTTGTTATGGGTTAAGTTGTGCACTCCTCCCCCAATTCCTATGTTGAAACCCTGACTCCCAGTACCTCAGAATGTGACTGTATGCAGATAGGGGTTTTTAAAAGTTAACTAAGCAAAAATGAGTTCATAAACTGTCCAATCTGATCAGTATCCTTAGAGGAAGAGATTAGGGCACAGGAATAGCCCAAGGAATGCCCATGTCAGGATGCAGTGAGAAGATGGTTACATATAAGTCAAGGAGACAGGCCTCAGGTGGAACCAATCTCCTGACACCTTGATCTTAAACTATAGCCTCCAGAATTGCAAGAAAACAAATTTCTGTCATTTAAGAGGTCCAGTGTGTGGTATTTTGTTGTGGTAGCCCTAGCAGACTAATATAAGAATTGAGGTAGGTTGTTTTTCCTAATATTAGGCATATATTATCATGGCTGGGCAGGACTTGAACATCCATCTGACTTTAAATTTTACAGTCTCACCAAAACCCCTGGTTTTCATCTTTCCATGAGAGATTGATGGTGATGCTATGAGGCAGCTGAGGAGAGCACCATTTCCACAGATCAGCTGCTGCTGTCAGAAGGAAATGTTTCTGAGTACCTAACAGATCACATTCTAAAAGCAAGCTGCGGGCAGTTGGCTAGCTCATTTGGAAAAGCATTCAACTCTTGATCTTGAGGTCATGAGTTTGAGCCCCACATTGGGTATAGAGATTACTTAAATAAAAAACAAATAAATAAATAAAAGGAAGCCAAAGCATCCTTTCCTTCTATCAGTTTACTTGCTTGGGTGTGACGACTGTCACATTTAGAGATTTGCCAAGGAAGGTGCATTTCACCCCCCCCCCCCCAAACTCAGAACTTTTGAGAGGCAGTGCTGTTGAGTAATTAACTGTTGCTGATCATTAGAATCATCTCATCTTCTGAAACATCCTAGGAAATGGCTAAGAGTGATAGAAACACTATTTCCTGTTCTTCTTGTTACTTCTGTCCCCTCAGATTTGGCCTTCTGGGAGCTGAAACATTTTGTTTTTACATTTGTCTGTCCTCAGTGATATTATAATGTTCACATTTTAAGGACTTATCATATTAGGGCTTCCTCAGGATGTTAAAAAAATCAGTTTCTGTCAAAGAAAAAAGAGGAAAAAAATAAAATATTTGACTTTTAATTCTAAATACAACAAAATAAAATGTATTTTGACCTGACTAGCTTCTGGAATTTTCCTGACAAGCAAGTGGAATAAAGGGATAAGAAAGAGATTTGGAATATAAGTTAGAGATGGTCACCCATCCCATGGTATCTTAATCTTCCCTACTTTGGAAAGTGTATACAATTTCCTTTCGGTTCAACACATATTAATTGAGACTGTACTCCTTGTTGGATATTATATCATAAACAGTGTTAAGAGGGGGTCCCTTCTGTTAAAAGATTTTGAGCTTGTGTTGATAAGTGGCTCTGCCTATGATTTCCATAGCCTATGCCTTAAGAGAGGCCACATTGTGGAAAGGGAGAACCTAGGATGGGATGAGTGGTCTCTCCAGATTGAAAAGTCATAATTGAGAAGTTGCCAGGGTTCAGAGGGCAGAGCTCAAGAGAGGAGATTGCTGCACAGAAAGGAAACTCCAAAAATCTGCAGGAGGTCCTCTTAAGCATTCAAGTGAGTATTGCTCAGTGTATGCAGAAGACGAATCCACTTTCAGGGAGGAAAAGAACAATCCAAAAAGACTAGAGGAAGCAATGCCTGATGTTCACACAGTACCAGAAATAGTGTCTGTCCACATCAGCCAGGCTGGAAAACTCATAACACATGGGGCATGAGGTAGAGTCCTCAGAAAACTTGTCTTCAGTTATGGTCTAATTAGCTGTAGATTGTACACTGCTCTTTTTAAACATTGCTTGTGTTTTAAAAAATCCTAAAAGCAAGACCCCCAAAGAACAATTTTTCCAGTTAACATAACTGTGTACCAGAACAAAATACAAAAATTTAGGAATACGAAAATATTCAGAAACACAGTAAAATTCCTAATGTCTGGTATCCACTAAAAAATTACCAAGTATGTAAAGAAGCAATAAAATACAAATAAAATGAAGATAAAAACCAATCGGCTGTAACTGACAGACTTAACTCCACAACTGGAAAATGCTAAAACTGACATTAAACAGTTTTAAAGGAAGTTAAAATAATTATTATAATTATAGTGGGAGGTGGAGCAAGATGGTGGAAGAGTAGGGTCCCCAAGTCACCTGTCCCCACCAACCTACCTAGATAACTTTCAAATCATCCTGAAAACCCAAAATTTGGCCTGAGATTTAAAGAGACAACAGCTGGAATGCTACAGTGAGAAGAGTTTGGGCTTCTATCAAGGTAGGAAGACAGAAAAAAAATAAAGAAATAAAAAAGCATTCAAGGGGGAGGGGCCCCGCCAGGAGCTGGGCTAAGGCCGCCCCAGAGCACCCCCAGGACAGGAAAGCCCCGTACTGGAGAACCAGGAACTTTACCAATTTTCCCCAATGGAAAGGCGCTTGCAGGGAGCTCGGGCAGGACCCCAGGAGGGGCGGGGATGCCCTCAGGCTCCCGGGGGCACTAACAGAGGACCTGCGCCTGGGGGGAGAGCGGCCACACCCGGCAGCCGAGCTCCCTAAAGGGCTGCAGCGCGCACGGCGGGGCCCTGGGAGCAGCTCGGTGTTGGTGGCTCAGACAGCGGCTCGCGCGGAGGGGGCTGCACGGACCAGGAGAGCGATTCCAGCGGTGCAGGCCCGGGAGCCCAGGGCGCCAGGGGACATAGCCCAGGATCCGGTGCTTCCCCCGGGACACATGGAGGCCAGGAGAACACAGGACAGCGAGGACGCTCCTGCCGTTGGGTGGCCCTGAGTTGTGCAGATTGGCACCCCCGACCCCGGAGCATCCAGGCCCCTGAGGACTGGGAGCTGCGGTAGTTACTGCTGGAGCTGACTTTAGGGCTAGAGAGCTGGCCGCCACCACTGTTGTTGTTCCTCCTAGTGTCACCTCGTACCTGGGACTGAGCAGGGGCCTCACAAGATAAACAGCTCCCATTGAGCCTGTGCACCTGGCAGGGGCCGGGGCAGCTCCCCCAGGTGCTCACACCTGAGAATCAGCACATCAGGCCCCTCCCCCATAAGACCAGCTGGAAGGACAGGGGAAGAGCAAGTTCTTGACCAAGCAGCGCTGGAAAGTTCCAGGGGACGTCTAGGGACTTAGAGTATATAGAATCAGGAATACCCCTCCTTGTTTTATTGGTTTTTTGTTTGTCCCCCCCCCCTTTTTTCTCTTTTTTCCTTTTTCCAGTACAACTTGTTTTTAGCCACTCTGCACTGAGCAAAATGACTTGAAGGAAGAACTCACCACAAAAGAAAGAATCAGAAACAGTCCTCTCTCCCACAGAGTTACAGAATTTGGATTACAATTCAATGTCAGAAAGCCAATTGAGAAGCACAATTATAAAGCTACTGGTGGCTCTGGAAAAAAGCATAAAGGATTCAAGAGACTTCATGACTGCAGAATTTAGATCTAATCAGGCCGAAATTAAAAATCAATTAAATGAGATGCAATCCAAACAGGAGGTCCTAATGACGAGGGTTAACGAGGTAGAAGAACGAGTGAATGACATAGAAAACAAGTTGATGGCAAGGAAGGAAGCTGAGGAAAAAAGAGAAAAACAATTTAAAAACCATGAGGAAAGGTTAAGGGAAATAAATGACAGCCTCAGAAGGAAAAATCTACGTTTAATTGGGGTTCCAGAGGGCGCCAAAAGGGCCAGAGGGCCAGAAAGTGTATTTGAACATATCACAGCTGAGAACTTCCCTAACTTGGGAAAGGAAACAGGCATTCAGATCCAGGAGATAGAGAGATCCTCCCCTAAAATCAATAAAAACCATTCAACACCTCAACATTTAATAGTGAAACTTGGAAATTCCAAAGACAAAGAGAAGATCCTTAAAGCAGCAAGAGACAAGAGATCCCTAACCTTTATGGGGAGAAATATTAGGTTAACAGCAGACCTCTCCACAGAGACCTGGCAGGCCAGAAAGGGTTGGCAGGATGTATTCAGGGTCCTAAATGAGAAGATGCAACCAAGAATACTTTATCCAGCAAGGCTCTCATTCAGAATGGAAGCAGAGATAAAGAGCTTCCAAGACAGGCAGGAACTGAAAGAATATGTGACCTCCAAACCAACTCTGCAAGAAATATTAAGTAGGACTCTGTAAAAGAAAGAGGAAGTCCAAGGAAATAATCCACAAAGACAGAGACCAAATAGGCATTATGATGACACTAAATTCATATCTTTCAATAGTAACTCTGAATGTGAATGGGCTTAATGATCGCATCAAAAGGTGCAGGGTTTCAGACTAGATAAAAAAGCAACCCCCTCCAAAAAGCAGCACCCATCTATTTGCTGTCTACAAGAGACTCATTTTAGACCTAAGGACACCTCCAGCCTGAAAATAAAAGGTTGGAGAACCATTTACCATTCAAATGGTCCTCAAAAGAAAGCAGGGGTAGCCATCCTCATATCAGATAAATTAAAGTTTATCCCAAAGACTGTAATAAGAGTTGAAGAGGGACACTATATCATACTTAAAGGATCTATCCAACAAGAGGACCTAACAGTCATTAATATTTATGCCCCGAATGCAGGAGCTGCCAAGTAGTACATCAATCAATTAATAACCAAGGTTAAGACATACTTAGATAATAATACACTTATACTTGGAGACTTGAGCATGGGGCTTTCTGCAATTGATAGATATTCTAAGCCAACATCTCCAAAGAAACAAGAGCTTTAAATGATACACTGGACCAGATGGATTTAATAGATATTCACATTACTTTACATCCAAATGCAACTGAATACACATTCTTCTCAAATGCACATGTAACTTTCTCCAGAATAGACCACATACTAGGTCACAAATCAGGTCTTAACCAATACCAAAAGATTGGGATAGTACCCTGCATATTTTCAGACCATAATGCTTTGAAACTAGAGTTAAACCACAAGAATAAATTTGGAAGCATTTCAAACATGTGGAGGTTAAAGACCATCTTGCTAAAAGATGAAAGGGTCAACCAGTAAATTAGAGAAGAATTAAAAAGATTCATGGAAACTAATGAGAATGAAGATACGACCGTTCAAATTCTTTGGGATACAGCAAAAGCAGTCCTGAGGGGGAAATACATTGCAATACAAGCAGCCATCCAAAATTGGAAAGAACTCAAATAGAAAAGCTAACCTTGCACCTAAAGGAGCTGGAGAAAGAACAGCAAATAAAACCTTCACCCAGCAAAAGAAGAGAATTAATAAAGATTTGAGTAGAACTCAATGCAATATAGACCAGAAGAGCTGTGGAACAGATCAACAAAACCAGAAGTTGGTTCTTTGAAAGAATTAATAAGATAGATAAACCATTAGCCAGCCTTATTAAAAAGAAGAGAGGGATCCCTGGGTGGCGCAGTGGTTTGGCACCTGCCTTTGGCCCAGGGTGCGATCCTGGAGACCCGGGATCAAATCCCACATCGGGCTCCCGGTGCATGGACCCTGCTTCTCCCTCTGCCTGTGTCTCTGCCTCTCTCTCTCTCTCTTTCTCTCTCTGTGACTATCATAAAAAAAAAATTTAAAAAAAAGAAGAGAGAAAAGACTCAAATTAATAAAATCATGAATGAGAAAGGAGAGATCACCATCAATGCCAAGGAAATACAAAAGATTTTAAAAACATATTAGGAGCAGCTATACGCCAGTAAATTAGGCAATCTAGAAGAAATGGATGCATTTCTGGAAAGCCACAAACTACCAAAACTGAAACAGGAAGATACAGAAAACCTGAACAGGCCAATAACCAGGGAGGAAATTGAAGCAGTCATCAAAAACCTCCCAAGACAAAAGAGTCCAGGGCCAGATGGCTTCCCTGGGGAATTCTATTAAACGTTTAAAGAAGAAACCATACCTATTCTACTAAAGCTGTTTGGAAAGATAGAAAGAGATGGAATACTTCCAAACTCGTTCTATGAGGCCAGCATCACCTTAATTCCAAAACCAGACAAAGACCCCACCAAAAAGGAGAATTACAGACCAATATCCCTGATGAACATGGATGCAAAAATTCTCAACAAGATACTAGCTAATAGGATCCAACAATACATTAAGAAGATTATTCACCATGAGCAAGTGGGATTTATCCCCGGGATACAAGGCTTGTTCAACACTCATAAAGCAATCAATGTGATAGATCATATCAACAAGAGAAAAAAAAAGAAGAACCATATGATCTTCTCAATAGATGCAGAGAAAGTATTTGACAAAATACAGCATCCATTCCTGATCAAACCTCTTCAGAGTGTAGGGATAGAGGGAACTTCCTCAGCATTTTAAATGCCATCTACAAAAAGCCCACAGCAGGAAGACATAGACATGGCCAACAGGCACATGAGAAAATGCTCCGCATCACTTGCCATCAGGGAAATACAAATCAAAACCACAATGAAATACCACCTCACACCAGTGAGAATGGAGAAAATTAACAAGACAGGAAACAACAAATGTTGGAGAGGATGTGGAGAAAGGGGAACCCTCTTGCGCTGTTAGTGGGAATGTGAAATGGTGCAGCCACTCTGGAAAACTGTGTGGAGGTTCCTCAAAGAGTTCAAAATAGACCTGCCCTACGACCCAGCCATTGCACTGCTGGGGATTTACCCCAAAGATTCAGATGCAGTGAAACGCCGGGACACCTGCACCCCGATGTTTCTAGCAGTAATGTCCCTAATAGCCAAACTGTGGAAGGAGCCTCGGTGTCCATCGAAAGATGAATGGATAAAGAAGATGTGGTCTATGTATACAATGGAATATTACTCAGCCATTAGAAATGACAAATACCCACCATTTGCTTCAACATGGATGGATCTGGAGGGTATTATGCTGAGTGAAGTAACTCAATCGGAGAAGGACAAACATTATATGTTCTCATTCATTTGGGGAATATAAATAATAATGAAAGGGAATATAAGGGAAGGGAGAAGAAATGTGTGGGAAATATCAGAAAGGGAGACAGAACATAAAGACTGCTAAGTCTGGGAAATGAACTAGGGGTGGTAAAAGGGGAGGAAGGGGGGTAGGGGTGACTGGGTGATGGGCACTGAGGGGGGCACTTGACGGGATGAGCACTGGGTGTTATTCTGTATGTTGGCAAATTTAACACCAATAAAAAATAAGTTTATTATTTGAAAAAATGAAACAGAGAGAGAACAGAAATGGGTGAAAAGCACCAGTGTACTGTGGAGTAAATTCAAGTAGCATATTTGTTTTTTTGTTTTTTTTTTTTTAATTTTTTATTTTATTTTATTTATTTATGATAGTCATACAGAGAGAAAGAGAGAGAGGCAGAGACACAGGCAGAGGGAGAAGCAGGCTCCATGCGCCGGGAGCCTGATGTGGGATTCGATCCCGGATCTCCAGGATCGCGCCCTGGGCCAAAGGCAGGCGCCAAACCGCTGCGCCACCCAGGGATCCCTCAAGTAGCATATTTGAACTAGATTCAGAATCCTCCAAGTTTGAGGGGAATAGAAAGATTTTTGAAGAAACAATGACTCAAAGTTTTTAAAATCTGATGAACACTATCAACTCACAGATCCAGAAAGTTCAATTAATCCCAGGAAAAAGTCACATTAAGAAAACAGTGTCGTCACATCCTAATCAAATTGCTCAAAATCAGTGATAAAGAGCAAATCTTAAAAGTAGTCAGGAAAGGAGGGGAAAAGGTAAGAAGGGAAACAATAAGAAAGATAGCAGATTTCTTCTTGGAATTATTCAGGTATGAGGTTAGTGGAACAATACCTTTACTGAGAGAAAAAAAAAATCCATTAATTTAGCATCTATTTTCCATGAAAATATCTTTTAAAAAATTAAGGCAAAATAAAGAACTTTACAGATATTCAGGAGTTGAAACAACTCATTACCAGCATACCCACACTATAAGGAATTTTAAAAGAAATTCTTCCGGCAGAGGTAAATAATATCAGATGGAAGTCTGTACATAAGAATGAGGAGCACCTGAAATTTATAACAGCAAGTAAGAATTTTTTCTTATTAAAATCTCTTTAAAAAGATAATTTGCTGTTTGAGCAAAAATAATAACTGTGTGTTTATTACATCTACAAAATTAAAATTCACGACAGCAAATTAAACCCAACATAAGCAAAAGAAGGAAGATCATAATGATCAGAATGGAAATCAATGAAGTAGAAAAAAAAAAGAAAGAAGAAAAAAACCCAATGAAACCAAAAGCTGGATCTTTGAGATAATCAATAAAATTGATAAAACTACAGTCAGGCTGATCAGGATTAAAAGAGGAGTCAAATTACCAATATCAAGAATGAGAAAGTTGGCATCCCTTGAGGTTCTATAGATATTAAAAGGATAATTAGGGAATCCTATGAACAACTTTATGCCCATAAATTTGACAACTTCATTGAAATGGGAAAATTCTTTGGAAGGCAAAAGCTACCAAAACTCACTTAAGAAGAAATAGGTAATTTGCTTTGACATGGATGGAACTCAAGGGTATCATGCTGAGTGAAGTAAGTCAATCGGAGAAGGACAATCATCATATGGTTTCACTCATATGGGGAATATAAGAAATACTGAAAGGGATTATAAGGGAAAGAAGGGAAAATAAGTGGGAAAAATTAGGGTGACAAAACATGAGAGACTTCTAACTCTGGGAAATGAACAAAGGGTAGTGGAAGGGGAGGTGGGTGGAGGGATGGGGTAACTGGATGACAGGCACTGAGGTGGGCACTTGATGGGATGAGCACTGGATGTTATACTATATGTTGGCAAATTGAACTTCAATTTAAAAAAAACTAAAAAAAAAAAAAAAAAAAAAGAAAGAAGAAATAGGTAGCCTGAATAGCCATATATTGATTAAAAATACTGAATTGGAATTTTAAAATATTTCCATAAAGAAAACTCTAGATTTAGACAATTTTGTTAGGGGGAATTCTTCCAAACATCAGAAAAAAAAAATTATACCAACAATGCCAACAATACAAACTCTTCTAGAATATGGAAGTGAAAGAAATGCATACCAACACATTCAATGGGACCAGTACTAACCAAATACCAATCTAGAAAAGTCCTTACAAAAAAAGAAGGCTACAGACCAATATCTCTCATAATTATAGATGCAACAATTTTATTTTATTTTTTTCAAAGATTTCATCTATTCATGGGAAACACACACACAGAGGCAGAGACATTGGAAGAGGGAGGAGAAGCAGGCTCCATGAAGGGAACCCAATGCGGGACTTGATCCTGGGACTCTGGGATTATGCCCTGAGCTGAAGGCAGATGCTCAACCACTGAGCCACCTACACATCCCTTAGATGCAAAAATTTTAAAGCAACTTTTAGCAAATCTTACCTGACAATGTGTAAAACAAGATAGCACATCATGGCCATGTGGAATTTGTCCCAAGAATGCTGCCTTAACATCCCCAAATCAATCAATTTAATTCACCATATTAATAAACTAAAAAGGAAAAAGTATAGTATCATCTCAATAGATGTAGAAACAAAACATTGGATACAGTCCCATATCTATAGTTGAAAAAAACCTCTCAGGACATGAGTAGAGTGGAATATCCTCTGTCTAATAAAAGGCACCTACCGAAACCTGGTTTACATTATACTGAATTAACTTAAAATAGATTGCAGATCCAAATGTAAAGCCTACTATAAACACTATAAACACATAGAAGAAAACATTTACAGCAGACTCAGAATAGGAAGAGCCAGAAGAATCACTGACTGGAAGAACTCTGCCATGTTTGGAAAAGTCAAGATTGGAGGCAGCAAAGGTAGGTCAAACAAGTAGACTTTCTTCTGCTGCCTGCTACACAGGCCCCTGGAAGCACAATATCTCTTCTTTGAGCCGTTAAAGTCAACAGTATGTCTCCTTGAAGGCAAAGCAGCCAGTATAGGTAAAGTTTCAAGGGAGCCAGTCATCATCAATGGGACTGTGCTAGAATGCAAGGTGCAGAGAGCAGGAAACACAGGAGGTGCTGTATCTGTACGTGAGGGTGTACATATGTAGCACAGCAGTGCCACACTACCTGAGGTATGGTGAGGTTTCACAGTGGATTATGGTGCTCTACCCATCAGAGGAAGGCCAGGGTTTGAATATAGCCTATGTGGGGGAGGTGGAGTATGTGTAAGGAGCATACATGTGTTAACACCATACTATGTGCTAAGTATTGTTAGGAACTTGATGTGTGTTGTCTCATTTCATTCATATAATAATCCTGGTAATAGGTATTGTTATTCTCATGCCATAGGAACATAGAAGTTATGTAACTTACCCAGTGTCAACAGCTGCTAAATGCTGCTGGTGCTAAGATTAGTTTGATCACTGTGTGTATGTGTGTGTATTTTCTGTTATGTTATCTGTCTCCATAAAAGCAAGAAAGGATTTGCTAGCTTGCAAAGAACAACATGGATCTTTCTCCAGGACTTGAAGGATAAGCCCAGAAAAATCCTATCCTGTTATGAAAAAGCAGTTGTCAAAAATTTTGGCAAATCTCAAGTGTCCTAAATGTTTGGGGAGGAGGCCACATATCTGCCTACATTGGGAATTCCTGAACTGTGTCCTCCCTAAGTGTTTTTTATTTTTATTTTTTTATTTTTTATCTTTTTTATTTTTATTTATTTATGATAGGCACACAGTGAGAGAGAGAGAGGCAGAGACACAGGCAGAGGGAGAAGCAGGCTCCATGCACCGGGAGCCCGACGTGGGATTCGATCCCGGGTCTCCAGGATCGTGCCCTGGGCCAAAGGCAGGTGCCAAACTGCTGCGCCACCCAGGGATCCCCCCTAAGTGTTTTTTAGCAAAAATTTGTGAGGGTGATCGCATCTTTGGCCTTGAAATACAAGAGGTTTATGAACAAATATAGGAGGACTCAGCATCACCAGCCTACAAAGTGATAGAAAACAACAAATCAAGATGCTACAGAAGAGTTTTGTGATTCAGAGAATTCATTTCTGATCTCAGCCTATCTGCAGAACAGATTTACAATGCTGATGGAAGTCTGGCATTGCTTGCAAAATTAATTCTGACACATTTGGGGAAGGAGCAGTGAATCAAGTACCTGTGATTTTCAGCAGAGGGCCAAACTATACCTGCAATGATAACAGTAGGTAGATTCCTCCAAAATAATACCTTTGACTAAAGGTTTCCTTGTCCCAGTGCTTCCAAGGTGGGCACATATCAACTAGTAGATCTTACAGTAGAAGCTAATGCACAGACAAAATTTATTTCCTCCTTACTGGTTTTATTATCTTGTGGCATGTATAATGAAAGATTTTTTTCAAGGCCTTTATCATCTTTTAAAAACATTTTTATGTCATTAAGAATTTAAAAATCCACTAAAGTAGAGGCATTCCTTATCCAGATTCAGTGACTAGCAAGATTTAGCCATTTTTGCTCCATGTAGCTCTTTTTTTCCCCCATTAATGAATATCTTCACCTCTACCTTCCTGAAAAATCTTTTTAGATGAAAAATCATTTTAGAACCTTTGTTAGGTCCTTGATGGCTAAGATAAGCTTAATATTCTTATTAGGTATTTAAAGCCTTGTTCAATTTGAATCCAGCCTCCCCTTGTAGCTTTCTTTCCCAGTAGACCCCTACGTGAATTCTAAGTTGTAGACAATTTTAATTATAGTCTCTGATTACATATTGAAAATTTCTGCCCCTGCTTGTGCCATTTTTTCCTTTCCTTTCCTTTCTTTTTCTTTTTTTTTTTTTTAATTTTTATTTATTTATTTATTTATGATAGTCACACACACAGAGAGAGAGAGAGGCAGAGACACAGGCAGAGGGAGAAGCAGGCTCCATGCACCAGGAGCCCGATGTGGGATTCGATCCCGGGTCTCCGGGATCGCGCCCTGGGCCAAAGGCAGGCGCCAAACCGCTGGGCCACCCAGGGATCCCTCCTTTTTTTTTCATAAGGATTTATTTATTCGAGAAGGAGAGGAGAGAAAGAGACAGCACAGGAGTGCGGGAGTGGGAGAAGGGGAGCATGGAGCCTGACATGGGGCTCAATCCCACATGACGTTGAGATCATGACCTGAGCTGAATTCGGGAGTTGGACACCTAACTGACTGAGCCACCCAGGTAGCTCTATGCCATTTGTTTCTGCTTAGTACTTTCCTTCATTCTATTTTTGGTAAGCAAATTCTGCCTACTGGGCTGACTCTGGCTATCTGCACATTTAACAGCCAAACTACATTTCCTAGCCTCCCTTGCAGTTAGGAATGGGTGTAACTGAGTCATACCACTTCCAGAACTTGCTTATAGAAACCTGACAATTTACTTTACCCTTAATGTCTCGTCTGCCTGCAAACTGTTATGTAAATTCAGATATGGAAGGTGGCAGAGCCTTCATGTGTCTTGTCCCGGAATGATTGAGTGACACAGAGTCTCTCTTCCACGATTTCAAACTTTTCATGTGTTTCAAGCTACCACATTGGGGGATTTATGTCTTAGTGTAGCTGGTGTCTCTTAACAAATGTATCTGCCTTTCAAGTCTGGTTCAAATTCTCTCCTTTCTTTCATATCTGTCTTTATTGCTCCAGGCGAAAGTGATGCTTTCTTCTCTTTAATTATCATAGTATAGGGATCCCTGGGTGGCACAGCGGTTTGGCGCCTGCCTTTGGCCCAGGGCGCAATCCTGGAGACCTGGGATCGAATCCCACGTCGGGCTCCCAGTGCATGGAGCCTGCTTCTCCCTCTGCCTGTGTCTCTGCCTCTCTCTCTCTCTCTCTCTCTCTGTGACTATCATAAATAAATAAAAATTTAAAAAAATTATCATAGTATAGAATTCTGAATTTTATGTTGATTTTTATAGTGTGTGCCCCAAGTCACCTCGACTTCCTGCCCACCTGACTCCTAAAATTGTTCTTGTACCCATACCTCTGCTGTCTTCCTTTCCTTAAGTCCCAAGAAGGAACTGGAAGTACCTCTCATGTCTTTTTTTTTTTTAAAGATTTTATTTATTTATTCATGAAGGACACACACACATAGAGAGAGAGAGGGAGAGAGAGAGGGAGAGAGAGAAGCAGAGATATAGACAGAGGGAGAAGCAGGCTCCGTATAGGGAGCCCGATGTGGGACTCAATCCCAGGACCCCGGGATCAGGACCGCGGGATCAGGACCCCGGACCCAAAAGTAGATGCTCAACCACTGAGTCACCCAGGCACCCCACCCCTCTTTAAGTCTTAGGCAAGGTCCCTACCTTAAAACCCATCACCCTCTTTCTGCCTCAGATCCTGGTTCACTGTGTCTTCCACTCTGCCTGGGATTGCAGATTTTCCCTGAACTGGCTCTGCAGCATTTGATGACATGCATTGTGACTCGCTTCAGGGAACCCTTTCTCCTTTGGTTTACATGGCTGTATCACTCAGGATAGGCACATTCTCCTTTTGTGTTTATGGTTCATATTGCTGCTAGCCTGGAGGGTATCCCTGTTTGTTAGGCCTTGCATAAATGCTAACAACCCTACAGTTTTCTCCTTGGCCTCTAGTCTGCTCCCTCTGCATATTCTCCTGAAAGGAACTATTTTTTCCCTGTGGCTTTGGCTTCAGTGCAAATCCACGCCATCCTCTAAGTCTATCCCACTGATGAGTTACCTTAGGTCCTCATCACCTTTTATATGGATGATTTTGTCAGCCTCCTACCTGCTCACCCAGACTCTGGTCTGGCAGGAGCTCTGATCTATCCCCAAACACTTAATGCCATGATCTATTCTAAAGCACACATCTGGTTATGTGAGCACTCCTACCTGACCTCACCATGCACTTCTTGGACATACTCTTGCTATGGGAGTGAGCCCAGTCTCCTTTAGGTGGCTCTCCTCCTAGCCCCACATCCTCTCCAGTCTCTTTTCTTGTTTCCACTCTTATGCTTTATGATTTGGTCACATAAGCTGTACTCTCTTTCTAGGTCTCTGTATGTGCCACCTTTTGTTCATCGTGGAAGCATCTTCTCCTCTTGGAAGCCTTCCTTGACTGTTCCCCACCCCCATCCATCCTTAGGTGTCCTATTTGATGCTTCAGAATCACCTCATATCTCCTCTACCATAGTCCTTAGTACCTTTAATTGTAATCACTTTTAAATTTCTCTACTTCTCTAATTAAATGGTGTTAGGGGCTGAATTGTGTCTCCCCATCCTCCTCCCACCAAATTCTTCTGTTGAAGTCCCAACTTCCAGTACTTAAGATTGAAACCATATTCGGAGATAAGCTCTTTAAATCAGTGATTAAATTAAACAAAGTGGTTAGGGTGGGACCCTAATGCCCTCTGACTGGTGCCCTTTTAAAAGGAGGAAGAGATATAGGGATGTGTGCTCACAGAGGAAGACCAAATGAGGACACAGGGAGAAGGCCACACCACTTATAAGCCAAGGCGAGAGGCTTCTAAAAAAGTCAAACTTGTAGATACCTTGATCTTGGACTTCCAACCTGCAGAACTATGAGAAAATAAACTTCTGTTGTTGAAGCCACCCACTCTGGTATTTTGTTATGGTGGTCCTAGTGACCTGGCACAGATGGTAAACAATTCAAGGACTAGTTCAAGTCTTTTTCTTTTGGTATTCTTATCATACGCTCCAAAACCTGTCATGTAGTAAAGGCAAAACAAACGTTTATGGAATCAGTTTATTGATAAATTGACTGATAAATGGGAAAACTAATTTGATATTGATCAATAAAGTCCATTTTGAGATGACAAATTTGAATGTAACTACCTTGTAAGAAGAAGCCCTATTATGAAAAGACTTGCCAATCACAGATGTACAGGAAAAACGCATTGGCTAGTGAATAAGAGGGTCATATCCTAAGAATGTTTTGTATTTACAGTAACTTTTCTCTAAGAAACAAAAAAGCTCTGACTCCTCTGGGAATATCCAGTATTTGGAACTTTTGGGGAACCTGCAGTGTGAGAGGACAGGCAGCTCGCCTGAGACTTGAGGAAGTCTCTGGCCTGGCTTCTTCAGAGGAAGAAGAGTCAGTAGTTCAGAAAGGCTGGATTAGATTATTTGGTGGGAGAAACGAGGCAGGAGATGTCAACATAGCTGGGTCCTGGTGAGAATTTATTCCTCCTGGGGGTGAGGATGGACCACTGGGAGGCTGAGTAGGTGGGCTAATGCTCACAATACACAGCAGAGCAAGACGTAGAGATTAGGGAATCACTTGAATATAAATATCACAGGCCTGAGAATTAGTGAAATCCCTAGCAGAGAGTGTCCCCAGTGAGAAGGTGGAGCCCAGGACAGAATCCTGAGAATCCTCAACCTTTAAGGGATGTGCTGGGTCACAGGGGCACCTGAGGCCAACCGGGGTGGGCAGCCAGAGGGCTGGGAGGAGAACCAGGAGAGGTGGCAGTAAGCTTGGTTCCCAAAGGAAGAGCAGGTTTGAAGATCAAGGTTATGGTTAAATGTGTAAAAGGGACTGAGAAATCAAGTAAAATAATTGAAAAAAAAAAGCCTCATAAGCATTTGGGGATCATGGTGAGGTCAGAAGCTTCCTGATAATTCCATTGTAGGGAGGAAGTAGAGAGGAGGAAGAGGAGAGAAAACAGTGTTAGGAACTTTTTAAAGAAGCCTGTCCATGATGGTGGGAAAGAGATCCCACCAGAACCAGCAGACTTTGGTGTGGAGGCACACTGAAGATGAAAGTGGGAAGAACAGATCTGAACATCACCGAGTGCCTTGGGTGCTGAGACGTTTCAGAAGGGATGGGAGTGGGGCCCAGTGTTTAGCGGTGGTAGGTGCCCACCACTTTACTGCAAGCCTAGAACTCGTTTAGATGTTGTGTGGCTGGAAAGCCATGGAGCCATGGGGTCAGACTATGCAGATTTAGCCCTGCCTCTTCCACATCCCAGCTGTTTGCCCTCCACCAAGTCACTTAAACTCCCCAAGCCTCGAATTCTTTATGTGCAACAACGAGACTCACCTTGTAAGGCTATTTGAAATACCAAGTTCCACAGTGTGTGTAAGGTGGTTAGCACACTGCCTGGTAAGTACTTTCTTAGGATTACTGCTTCAGAAGGCTGGCTGCTTGTTGGTAGCGTGTCCTAGAAGGCAGGGGATAGGAGCCCCATGCCCTCCTCTGTCTTGAACAGGGTGAGGTCTCCTTCTCTCTGCTCTGCTCACTCTTTCCCTGGCCCCAGAAGCCACAAAGCCCTTGCTGATCTCTGTGATCTTGACTGTGCTCACTGTGCAGCCTCTGACAGGAATAGTGGCTGGGGACACATCTACTGGCAGCTCTACATCATGGGGTAGGTGACACCTCAGGTGAAAATCACAGCTCCATACCTCTTTGCTGGAAAGCCCAGACCCCTGTTTTTCTGTAGGCCAGGATTTCTGTTCAAGGAAGTGCGGATTCCCTCCTGGAACACAGTAAGGGACTTCTGAAATGGTTTCTTTGTTTTTGAGCATGGCCACAATACAATGTATAATGTGAGGTAACAAGAAGGCAGCTCCCCAAGGAAGGGCAAGATCGTGCTCACTTTCTAAGCCAAATTCTCTGCTTTCTTTCAGTTTTGCTGCCTGTCCCATTTTCATCCCAGCAGTGACTGAGGCTGCTTCCCCCAACCCTCCAGTCCTTCCCCACCAGCCCCCCAATTGTAGAGCTGGATAGGCTTGTTCTTGCAGAATCAGAGACCCAAGGAAGGAGCTGGGGGCTGGGTTTGAGAATCCAGTGCCCAGAGAGGAAAAGGAGGCTCAGAGTCACTCATTGAGTAACTCAGTGGCCAGTCCAGGACTGAAAACTTGGGCCTCCTGGAGCCTTGGTACAGTGCTCTTTTCATATAGCTTCACCCTGAAAATGATGAGGGTTTTTGGAATCGGGTAGATCTCCCTTCTTCCTCTGACTGTTTGTTGCTGGCTTACTTCTCCAAGATACTCTGTGTACCTCCTGTGATTCAGGTCCTTTCTAGGCACTAGGGATATGTCAGGAAAACAAATCTATCTCTGCTCTGGCAGGGCTTACAGTTCAGGGAAGGGAGACAGATAAATATGACAAATAAACAATAGAGCTATCCTCCACAGTGTCTCCCCGGGGGAACATTTTCTCAATAGAATGCCACTTGAATTATTAAAGCCCAATCTCATGGAATTTATCTCTTAACACAATGTTCTTTGGTCAGTGATGATATAGAAATATACACATGTGACCCCCCCTCCCCCGAACTCTATACAATATTTAAACTAAATTATTTGCAGGAATAATTTGAGTTACAGTTTCAAAACAATTCATAGAAAGTCAGAATCTTTTTAAAAGGCACCTGGAGCATCAGCATGGGGTGGGTGCCTTGGTTGTTGTTAGAGGTAAGAGAGGGGCCACAGCATATTAAAGAACTCTTCATTATGAACATAGTAAACTTTTTTTTGTGACCAGGAAGCAATGCTTGAAGCATCCTGACGTGTATAATCTATCTATGCAAACACATAGGTGTTTTATACTGTATTAGTTACATTTAAGAAACTTGTGGAGAATTTAGGATTGCTAACTTTTCCTGAATAAAGACATGGGAAACAGGCTTCCGGTTAGCATAACGTTGAAGGCTTCTATTTAAGAATCTATCCTGTTAATTACACCATGGGAAGGAAGGAGGTGTCATAAACTATTAGGGCCATATTTGTGCACTTTCTCATAGCAATGTCTGGTTGGGACTCTGGTTGCGGTCTCAGCATCCCCCTGGGTGACAGATCCCTCTTGTGTGGGAGCTAGCACAGAAAATGGTCTTTATGTCAAAGATGCTTAGGTGGGCACCCTGGCTGTGAACATGCCCCCACTAGGAAGCTCGGTGATGAGGACCATGACGACTTGTGAAATACTTCAACAGGGAGAGCAAAATGATTCCAAGAGCCAAGTTCAATGCCTGACTTTTGCCAGGAGGGGTGGCCCAGTTCCATGAGTTTTGTTTGTTTGTTTTTTTCTTTTTTTGAATGGTAGCTATGGAATAGTAGGAAGTCTCCCACAAAGGATTTCCTTTGGTCATTGTTGGTTTTTTTTGCTTAGAAAAAACATGCAGTGGGGGAGGGACAAGAATCTCCCTCCCTTTGTGAATTCTGTGATTCAGAGTTTAAAAGGCACAGCAAGATCTGGATCACAGACTTGGTTCCCTTCTTGTGGAACCCTGTGCTTCACATACCTGTCCCTTTAAATGTTGGGATGAGAGCCCTCATTCTGTCCTATTTTTATATTTAGTCACATGAGTGAAAGGTGTTTTCCTTGAGGTTAGAATCTGTACTGAGGGAAGTACCAAGTACTGGTATAACCAAATCTTAAATTTTTAGCTCTATAAAGACTTGAAAGGTCACTTAGTTCCACCTCTTTCTCAAAGCAAAACCCCCCTCCTACGCCCAGAGCCAGCTAAATGAGAGTGTGTACTCTGGGCACACTGAGTATTACGGTCCTGCAGAGAAACAGAACCGACAGGATATGTATATGTATAGGAGGAAATTTGTTTTGAGGATAGGCTCATGGAATTATCGAGGTAGACAAGTTCAAAATTTGCAGGATGGACTGCAGGCTGAAGACCCAGTATTGTGGCCTGAATGTCTGTGTCCCTCCCAAATTCATATGTTGAAACCCTAGTGTCCAGTAGGATGTTGTTAGGAGGCAGAGCCCTTGTGAATGGGCTCCGTGTCCTTATACAAGAGCCGAGAGAGCTCCCACCCCTTCTGCCATGTGATGAAAAGTCTACAGCCAGGGAGAGGGCCCTCACCCAGCTGTGCTGGCAGCCTGATCTTGGGCTTCCAGCCTCTAGAACTGTGAGAAATGAATTTATTGTTTATAAGCCACTGAGTCTGTGGTATTTTGTTACAGGAGCCCAAACAGACTAATGCTGCTTCAAGACTGAAGGGCATCTGCCTGCAGAATGCCCTCTTGCTCGGGGGTTAGGGAATGGCGTGGGGTGTGTGTGTCAGTTCTTTGTTCAATTGAGTCCTTCAACTGATTGGATGAGGCCCACCCACCGTGTGGAAGAAAGATTTAGATTTACATCTCCTCCAAAAACGCTCTCACAGAGACATCTTGAATAGTGTTTGACTAAATATTTGGGCACAGTGGCCCAGCCAAGTTGACACATAAAACTAACCACTTACATTGGGGTATGGGATCTGGAATATATGTACTTGTGAATGTTCAGCAATTAAAATACACACTCACACACACACTGATTGAACTACCCCTGTGTGGAAGGAAATGAAGAGTAAGGCTTATGTGGGGAGAGCATCTCCTCAGTGCTCTCTGCCTAGAAAGACGGGTGGGCAAAGGATATGACACCGGGCCTGGATACTGATTAAGAGCGACCTTGGCGTCAGAGCTTTCAAAAGCTGGTGTTAGCCAGCTGCAGAACTTCCTGCATCCCTGGATTTGCATAGGGACTGAAAAGAATGATTAACTGGGGGTTTGTGAGTGTGTGTGTGGGGGGTGATGAAAAGTGTGCACCAAGACACACACGTGAGACAGAGTAACAGAAAGTTAGCAGACACATGGACTGTGGAGCCACACTGCTCAGCTTTGCAACTGACTTACTGTGTAATTGTGGGCAAGCTATGTAACCTTTCTGTGCTTGGGTCCCTCATCTGTAAAATAGGGGAATAGCAGAACCCATACGTCCTAGGCTGAGTGACAGGAACAAAGAAGGTTGTAGTTATGAAGTGCTTATAAGTCCTAGAAATGTCAGGCATCATCATCAATACAATGCATGTCAGTTGCTATCATGCTTGTTTGTTTAGATTTTTTTTTTTATTATTCATTCATGACAGACACAGAGAGAGGCAGACACAGGCAGAGGGAGAAGCAGGTTTCATGCAGGAAGCCAACGAGGGACTCCATCCCAGGTCTCCAGGATCACACCCCAGGCCGAAGGCGGCGCTAAACCACTGAGCCCCTGGGGCTGCCCGCTATGTATGCTTGTTGTAAGCAAAGACCAAAACTCTACTAATGTAGTGTTGCAGAGCCCATGCTCGATACAGCTTCTTAAAATGTATGCTGTTAGTTCTTCATTAATGAAACTCCATTGGACAGGATCTAGATCCTCTCTGTCTTAAATTAAATTAATTTTATTTTATTTTATTTTATTTTTTTTAGTAAACAGTGTTATAGCAAGATGTTGGCATTACATTGGAATAAATTCAGGACTTTGGGTTTGCAAGGATCACCTGCAGACACACGGGCTTTCTGCTGGGGAACGGGAAGTGCAGGGGCCTCTCCGCTTGCTCATATGCTCAGTGAACGTGTTGCTGGCACACCTGAGGTTCAGGTGTGCCTGAGACTGCTAGAACCAGAGTACAGATAACGACAGCTGGTGGGCTCCAGTGTGATCCGGCTCCTTCTCCCTGATAAATGGCTTCACAGATGTTGCCAGCTTCATGCTCAATTAATTTCAGTTGAATTGATCATCTAGTTATAAAGAAAACCATTAGCAATAAGGCAAAACTTCCCAAAGAGCTTTTATGGGGAGGAGGAAAGGAAGTGAATTGGTTTTTTAAAGAAATGAAGATGATGAACAGTGTTTGAAAAGAATGCAGTGCCAGCCTTCTCCCTCCCCAGCTGACTCAGCCGTAAGGGGGTGGGATAATAAAATACCTTTTTTTTTTTTTTACCTATTCATCTTAGGTATCATTAAAAGGAAATATCTTTTATTTAAAAGTGCATATAAGGCTTATCCTATGCCAGACTTTATTTGAAGCTGAGACATTAGTAGAGTTTTAGACATACTGTTATCCACTTATTTAGACTTACAACAGCACAGTTGGCATGACAAATGGTATTATTTTTCACCTGTTTTGCAGACGAGGAATCTAAAAAAAGGATTAAGTAACTTGTCCAGCATCACAAGTGGCTGAACTGGGATTCAAAGCCTATGCTCTCAGGCATTTGCTCCATGTGTTACATCACTCTACTTTTGGGGGGACCCAGACTCCAATTGGGACCAGTCCCCTTGCCCTACCTTCCCTTCAGGTGCTCATTACCTTATTCCTGAAATGTTACATTTATGTTTCTAATACTCCATGCATACCTTCAAAAAGCAACCATTCTGTATATGTAAAACATGTTTATTTTAGAAAAAAAACAATAGAGAACCCTGTGGAGCAAACAAAAGAAAATAATAATTATTCATGCTCCTCCACTTAATATAACCCTTGTTAACATTTTGGTGTATATCCTTCTAGATTTTTGTCTATGTACATCCTTTCCTTTTAAGCAACAGTGAGCTCATGTGCATGCTGTTCTGAAACCTGGGGTTTTTCACCTAATAATAGAATGTCTATTTCATTTAAATAAATGCATTTCTATGTCATCATTTTTAATTCTTAGAATGTATTCCACCATATGGAAACATTATATTTTACTCAACTAATCCTTGCTTTTGGAACAATTCACTTGTTTCTAAATTTTGAAATTAGAAATGAACCTACTGTAAACATCCTTATAGCTCACCTCATAGACACATTAAACACATCTTAATTAATTAAATTATTACTATTTGTTAGTATTAATATTTTTAATAATTAGTACAAATTCTCAACAGCTCAAAGGTTTATTTACAAACCACCACCCTTCTCCATTTCTAATACTCCTCTATTAACGAAGGTGATCATTGGGATCAGTAATAAGCTCCTGTCAGTTTTCATAAACATGGATCTTGATTTCATTAAAATTGTATGAATTCAACATTAAAACTGTTGTTTTAATTTTTTAGAAGATAACTGATGGCATATGAATAAAACATTCAGAAAGTGGCATATTCTGACAAGCACTCAGGAGGCCTCCCTGTAACTCCTCCAATGCAAGACCCCACTGGGTGGGACAGCAGTGCTGATGGATGCCGGTCTCTCTTTCCTTGTGCACTGGGTTGAGATTCAAAACTAGTATTCCATGTTAGGGAAATGTCTCTGCCACTTCTTTGGTTCCAGCCCTCATTAGCCTCTTCTGGAAATCTTGCCTCAGCTTCCTGCCTGGTTTCTTACCTCCTGGAGCTTCCCTTCTCTATTTGCATATTGCTACCAAATTTAGCTAACTTGCCAGGCTGATATTGCTCAAATAGCCAAAAACCTTCAGAATGATTTCTCATTAAAGATTAAGAGTAAGAGATGAAAGTGCAACCACAGGGTTTAGCCCAACTATCAAGGTGTGTATCTCCTACCACTCCAGAATACTCACCCTTGTCCAGGAGAAAGCCCCGGCCCTGCCCCTCTTCTGCTTTGATTCAACAGATAGGAAAAGCTCCTGATGACTGCGAGGAGGAGCTTCCTGCTTCCCAACCCTCTTTCTAGAAGGTTTGGTCTAGGCTTTAGGCTGTCAGGGGTCCCTGTGGGGGGCAGCTGGCCATGAGGCATCCATCCCTTCCCCAATGTGCACCTGCCCTTAGGCCACCTGCCCTTCTGGGCCAAGAGCTAAGATTCTCCTCCTTAAGAGTACTTTCTATCCCTCTCTCTCCTCCCCCCAATCAGGGTTGGGTAGTCTCAGCTCAGATGTATGTTTTCAGTGCTTCTAAAAGAATTGTATTCTTCCTCTAAAAATGTCTTTAATTGGGGAAACAGAAGCGGCAGGAATTTATCGTCAGATCAGGGGACAGCATGACACTTGTTTTCTCACAGAAAAGGTGCTTGTGAGAAATTTAACCCTTATTAATGTGACTCAAATGGAACTGAGCTTGAAAACCGATGAACTAAGCTTGCAGGGTATCTTGGGGACATTAGGCTCTTGGGAGAGTTGGTGACTTATCATAACTTTGCATATTTGAAATTATTTTATAAAAAAATGATCATTCTCTCTCCTTCCCTTCTGACATCCCATGGGCGTGGGTACCAAGAAACTGTGGATAGCATCACAGTGTTCCCATGCCTTGGTCTAAGGCATGGCACCTAGTCTGTGGGGGCAATTGAATGCAAAGATGGAGGCGCTTATTAAGTATTGAGTATCTCAAGGAGTGTGACCAAAATGAAAAACAGTACTATTATGTGGAGATGACCTAGTTCTTTAACTGGCATTTCTTTATACAAATATATATAATTTGTTTATATTTGTATAAATATATTTGGCATTTATTTATACAAATATATATAGTTATTATATATATATAATTTGATGCTTAAATGTACAGAGCACTGTTGCTTACATAACCTCATTTTAACTTAGGGAAATGGATTCAGGGGAGTCAAGAGGCTGGTCCAAAGTTACACTTCTTTTTTTTTAATAATAAATTTATTTTTTATTGGTGTTCAATTTGCCAACATACAGAATAACACCCAGTGCTCATCCCGTCAAGTGCCCCCCTCAGTGCCCATCACCCAGTCACCCCCCACTCCCCGCCCTCCTCCCCTTCCACCACCCCTAGTTCGTTTCCCAGAGTTAGGAATGTCTCATTCTGTCTCCCTTTCTGATATTTCCCACACATTTCTTCTCCCTTCCCTTCTATTCCCTTTCACTATTATTTATATTCCCCAAATGAATGAGAACATATAATGTTTGTCCTTCTCCGATTGAGTTACTTCACTCAGCATAATACCCTCCAGTTCCATCCACGTTGAAGCAAATGGTGGGTATTTGTCGTTTCTAATGGCTGAGGAATATTCCATTGTATACATAGACCACATCTTCTTTATCCATTCATCTTTCGATGGACACCGAGGCTCCTTCCACAGTTTGGCTATTGTGGACATTGCTGCTAGAAACATCGGGGTGCAGGTGTCCGGGCGTTTCAAAGTTACACTTCTTTAAGTGGTCAGTGTTAGACCCCTGGGCTTTAGGTCCAGGTCTTTCCATTCATATGTAAGTGTGTTTTGCTAAGAGCTATTTCTGTGCCACTTTCTCATCACCGTCTACATGTGGATTGCTTGCATTTGATGGAATTACTAGCTAAAATCATGAGATTAAGTTTTCAATGTGAGCGCCCCCAAACTCCACCTTTCTCACAGTGTGGGTATCTGTGAGAAAGGATTGACTCATGAGCATGGGCTTTGGTGGGGCCCTGGTAGTGAGGGAGGGGGTGGGTATCATAGGCATTGGGACGCAGAGTACAAATCTTAAGGCTTTGTTTCTTCAGTAGTCTCCTGCCCCCTGCAACTGTACTTGTGGGACTGTTGGATGTCCACTGAGTAAGTGGATCTCTATTCCAAAGAGCTTGGGTTTCCGTCTCAGTTGAGTAGAATTTGGGGGGGTCCAGAGGAGAGTGGGGGATAGCAGAATGAATTTCCTACAGTGTTCTTGCAGCTCTTTCTCACCTTTGGCGGCCAGACAACTCCTTAGGACAAAGCAGCAACACCTTTATAGTATTATTTAATATGCAGATATTGCAATTCACTAGGAATACATTTTGACCTTCCTTTCTTTATGCCAATATTTTGTTTTCCTTCTAGACTGCTATAGAATGTCAAAAAAGAAAAAAAAAGTGAAATTGAGGAATAGGTTGACTGTAAAGGGGTTTAAAATTATTGCCTTAAACACTATTTGGCAAAAGCATTGATAGTCTCAGAGATGAGCAAAATTAAAGATATCAAGGTTCTTTAAAGATTTTATTTATTTATTTAATAAGTAAATATGAAGAAAGAGAGAGAGTGAGAGCCAGAGAGCACAAGCAGGTGGAACAGCAGAGAGAGAGGAGAAGCAGGCACCCAGCTGAGTGAGGAGCCTGATACGGGGCTGGATCCCAGGACCCTGGGGTCATGACCTGAGCTGAAGGCAGATGCCTAACTGACTGAACCATCCAGGTGCCCCAAGACTATCAAGATTCTTGACTTCTGTGACTGACCCTGGGAACAGACTACCAGTGAAAAATGGAGGTCGGCAATATAGTCCTGAATCCCTTGGTCTTCTTAGCATTCTTCGTTTCCATACCTTCTCTTTGTTGGCTTTTGTAAAACCTCAAGTACTCAGACAAATTTATAAGAAAGCAAAAGGTGCTGATGAAAGACGTAGAGTCCAGTGGAGTGGACTGGAAGCCTCAAGGTATTTAGTTCAACTTGTCCTTTTAAACAGAGGTCTCTAACTCTGCTCTGTATTATACCTTCTTACTATCTTTTCTTCCCTTGGCATGAAGCAAGGACCTAGATTTGATATTAACAATATTAGAGCAAAATGATTTCCATCTCTCATTTGCCAATTGAGTTAGAACATTTGGAGAAGAAATAAACTTGAGCCTCGCTAAAAATATGTTTCGCATCTGATGGATATAAATTCAAGCCATAAATCTGCCTACACTATCAGCTAACATCAGTCCTTTTCACTTTGTGATATCGTAAAGGAGCTTCACCAAAAGGTGACACTGGGTAATGACATACCAACAGGTGCTGCTAATGAAACCACCTTTGAAAGCTTGGGCAATGGGATTGGTCATTGCTACAAAATGGCCAGATTCTCTTCTCAAATTGTGAACTAGTAGTCTTCAATTTATTTACAATAGTCTCTTTACTCTGGAGGAGGGAGGAGAGACCCTGTAATGAGGATCATAAGCAAGAAAGATAGGTGGTCATATGGAAGGATGCTGTCCAGAGATGGGGCAGGAGGTTGATCATAAATTACTACTACTCTTTTTTGTTTTTAGATTTATTTATTTATTAGAGAGAGAGAGAGAGAGAGAAAGAGAGAGAGCATGAGTGGAGGGACAGAGGGAAAGGGAGAGAGAATCTCAAGGAGACTGCATGGGGCACGATCCCATGGCCATGAGATCACCATCTAAACTGAAACCAGGAGTCAGACATTCAACCAACTGTGCCCCCCAGGCACCCTGCTACTATTCTTGAAAATGCAAAAGTCCAAAATGTAAGATTGAAAATTTAAAAATAGGGTTGCTTTTTGGGTGTTGATTATATTTACTTCCTTTTGATAAATATATAACTGTATATCATTTGGTGTTTATCAAGTGCCTGACAAGGGCCAGATACTGTGCTTGTCTAGGACACTAAAACAACCCCATATTTTCTCTTGTATTGGGAAGTGGAGAGGAATACTATCTGTTAATTTTCTACATCTGTTCAATTGCTACCAGAGTGAGTCGCTGCTAACTAGTCAAGTAGACTATTTGAGTCTGCACTTTTTTTTCCCCTGTCCTCTGTGACAGTGAATATAAAGAAGCCAGGCTCCAGAAAGTTGTAGAGGATGGAAGACAGAGTCCAGGGCACTCACCATCCATCCATCTGAACCCAAGACTCCTTAGTGCCTAGAATTCTAACACTCTTAAAATTCAAATTAATTATTCCTTGAGGGCAACCGCGGTGGCCCAGCGGTTTGGCACCACCTTGGGCTCAGGTGTGATCCTGGAGACCCGGGATTGTGTCCTACGTCGGGCTGCCTGCATGGAGCCTGCTTCTCTCCCTCTCCCTCTGCCTGTGTCTCTGCCTCTCTTGCTCTCTGTCATGAATAAATAAATAAAATCTTAAAAAAAAATTACTCCTTGTCAAATTACTCCTTGTCTTTATTTCAAAAATTAAGGAAGCTTGCACAAAAAGTATATTACAATAAGGTTGAATTAAAAAGAAAGGGAAAATTAAAACCAAAGAAAATAAGTCTATGGAAATGTTAATTCCAAGTAATTCGCCTTGATTGAGACTTAAATTTGGCTTCTGGATTTATGGAAGCCCAGACAAAAGGGAAATAAGACAAGTTGCATCTTCTTCATAGCTCCTTGGAGGAGACAAATCTGATCAAGCAACAAATCCCAGAAAGGATTTTTAAGGGGCTGTAATGAGAATATTTGAATTTGAGGACCACCTGGATTCCTCCCTAAAAAAAGAATGACTAACCCCTTGTACTATGATTTCCAGTTTCCTCCTTAGTCTTAAATAGAGTTAATAGTAACTGCTCTTCAGAGTTGCTTTGAGGATTAAATGAAGGGTTTGGTAGAGTGTATATTGCATGATTGTTAGTTGGTATCAACCTAACTTTTGTCAGTGAGGGAATGGTTAAATAAAGTATGATACATTTTTAAATGCTACATCTATAGTCACCCCTCCCAAGCATCATACTGTTTGTCAATGACTTTGCAATTTCTCCCAGAAGAAGGACAGTCTATTTCCATACCTCACCAGAATTGAAGTTGACTGTATGACTTGGTTGGCCAATGGAATGTGGGCAGAAGTGATAGAGAATCAAGCCTAGGCCTTAGGAAGCTTTGTGTTTTCATTCATGCCTTCTGAGCCTCTGCCATTGCTGTAAGGATAGGATCTGCTAGTGGTTTGGTTTAAGGATGATAACAGATGATGGAGCAGGCTGGACCCAACCTGAAGTGCAGAGGCCATACAAGTCTAGCTGACTAACACCCTCAGTGTGAGTAAAAAAGAAAAGAAAAAAGATAATTGTTGGATAATCCTTGCATTTTGGGGTGATTTGTTATGCATGCTCACTGTGACAATAGCTGACTGATACAGTAGCCTTCTATAGTTAAATCTGGAGAGATATATACTATATATATATATTATATATATTATATATATATTATATATACTTGTGATATATTAAGTGAAAATGAAAGTTTAAAATAATATAAATTCTGTTCTTGTAGAATCACATAAATATCTGATGTGATTTTATTTTTAAAAATATGCTTATATATCTAAATATTAAAAAGTATGACAGATGGCACTCACATCTTTAAAAGTATGAAATTGAAAAGTATACACATTTTTAAAAACAGGTGGTTTTGTTTTTACCTTGTGGGGTGTGTGTGTGTGTCCGATTTGTGAATTAAAAAAAGCTTAAAGATGAAACACAGATGCTTCAAAGCAGACTGCCACTGCAGTACCTGTCTAGGGTTATCGGGCAGACTTTTTGCTCAGACCCACCCTTTGTCATTGCCTGAGTATTAAAGACTGTCAAAAACCACCTTTCATTCTTTCATCTGTAGTCAGAGGGAGGAAGGAAGCACTGCCTCAGAGCTGTGCAGCTAGGGAGTAGAGTAATTAGTTCTAGAAACCCAAGTTTGTTCCTTAGTTTGCTTCCTTGCTTTCTCCCTCCAGAAATATTTGTACAGTACCCATTACACTAAGTGGTAGGGACACTGTAGTGGACAAGAGACTCTTAACAGAGCATTGGCACCATCAAATCCTCAGCTAGCACTTCATCCTTTCTGCACACTTACATAAATTTACATAAGTGCATAAGCACCATTTTATAATCTCTTTCTTTTTTTATTTTCAGAGCTGTTGCAGTTCGTTTGGGCTGCTATAACAAAATATCACAGACTAGGTGGCTTATAAACAGCAGAAATTTATTTTGCAGAGTCTTGCAGCCTGGAAGTCCAAGATCAGAGGAAATCCAAGATCAGGGTGCTAGCATGGCTGATTCATAGAGGGCTGTTTTTTGTTGTTATTTTCTCTGTTCTCATAGGGCAGAGGAGCAAGGAAGCTTTGGGGTCTCTTATAAGAGTGCTAAACCTATACATGAGGACTCTACCCTCAGGACCTGAGCACCTCCCAAAGACCCCATCTCCTAATACCATTGTCTTTGGGTAAGGATTTCAGCATATGAATTATGGCGGGGGGGGGGGGGGTACGACACACGAACATTCAGACCATTGCAAGTGCAATCTTTTTATTCTTTCCTTCGTTATTTAGCTCCCCTACCCTTTCCTTTTCTGCCCCATTGGGTGTTCCATCCCCCCTACCATCCCCTACATATACCCATAACAAACTAGCTTGTAGCTTTCCGTACCTTTCTTTGTGATCATATAAGCATGTACAGGCATTTATTGTGTAGGGTAGAGAGACTAGTGCTCTTGCCTCTGTAGAAGCCATCATCACTTTTAATTTTATAATCAGAGTGGAGACATGCAGTTAAATGTACTCAAGGACCAATCAGGCCAGATATCAGGTTAATGCCACCATATGGATGATGCCATCTGTAATCAAGTTTCTCCTTCTCCAAAGTTGTTTTGCCAATCATTCCACTGATCTTTGTGTGGCAGTATGACCCTTTGTTTGAAGATCATTGTGACTTCCCCCCCCTTTCTCATTTAATACAAACCCCAAGTTGTCCCAAGTCACAGTGTCACATTTATCTTGCCCTTATGGGGGTAGGTTGGAAGTGGGGTTAGCAGTAAGATCATTGGTCCAGAGTGTCACATTCACATTGGGACCTTGTGGTTGGGTGAGTTAATATGTCAGTTAATATGTCATCCAAATTGGAGGTGTTGAGAGTAAAACAAGCCTCTGAAATATTCCACTAGGAAGAGAGACATAAATTGACACTCTCGGCAAACCAAGCCATGTGGTCACAGCTCTTTTGGTGTTACTGGGTGGAGATGAACTGATGATGCTTGTGACTTTGTGCAACTTGCTTTCACTTTTTAAAATATTTCAGGAACCCCTTCCACCCCCCCCCCCCCAAAACACCTAGGCCTCCTAACCTTTGGGAACCTGTGGTGTGTTTGTTTCTCCCCAGGGAGTCTATATTTTTTTCCCAGGAGAACATATTTAGAAACTATGAGGTATCAATCAGCCAGACTTTTAGGGCACGTAGCAACGTAGCAGGTGTCAGATATCCACTGAGCAAAGGGGCAATCATGGTTCCTATCACAGATTGTCATTGAGAGGCATAACTGAGAAAAGGCTTATTAGGCACTTAGCACAGTGCCTGGTACACGGTGAGCCCCTAGTGGGTTTTTTGGTAATTATTTTAATTATTGTATTCACTATACAACAATAAATATGAATATGATAAGATTCTTGTTTTTAAAATGTTGGCAGTGAAAATAGGGACAAATAAAAACAAACATGTAAACGCAGTGGTGATAAAAATATCTCCCAGACTATCAAACCCTACAGCTCTAGAATGTTCTGGGTATGACTCATTGTGCCTGTAGGTGGAAGCACAATGCACAATGCACAATGCACCCACAGGGTGGGTGCAGGAGGTCTTCTGTGACTACCCTTATACCCTTACAAGACACACGGAAGCTTCTTAGCAGGAAACTCCCTTTGTTTAGACATTTGGTCTCATTTTATACTGAAGAGAAATCTTTTGCTTAAAAGGAAATTCAGTATGTAGATATTTGTATTCTAGAAAGATTAAAAAAAAAAAAAAGGCTAGGAGTTACGACTATTTTAAAAGTAATACAATGGGGATCCCTGGGTGGCTCAGTGGTTTGGTGTGCCTGCCTTTGGCCCAGGGCGTGATCTTGGAGTCCCGGGATCAAGTCCCACATTGGGCTCCCTGTATGGGGCCTGCTTCTCCCTCTGCCTGTGTCTCTGCCTCTCTCTCTGTGTCTCTCATGAATAAATAAATAAAATCTTAAAAAAAAAAAAAAAAAGTAATACATCATGACAGTTTAGAACTTGGATTTGAGATCCAGGAGCCTGGATTTGGATTCTAGTGCTACTCTTATGGGGCATGGTGCCTGAGCCTCTGTGCCTTGTGATTTCTGAACCTGTGAAGCAGAGGCATTATTAGTAAGGTTTACTAAGTTTGTGAGAGGCTGAAGTGAGTTCTTGGTGAAAAGCACCCAGAGTAGTGCTCTGTACATGGTGAGAGCCACACACATGTCACCTATAATTTCACACTTCAGCATCCCAAGAGTTTGTTGAGGTACTATTAAATAAGCTAAACTCCTTTAGAAGACAGCTAAGTGAGGGGTGCCTGGGTGACTCAGTCAGCTAAGCATCCAACTCTTGTTTTCAGTGCAGATAATGATCTCAGGGTCCTGAGATTGAGTCCCACATAGGGCTCTGTGGTCAGCAGGGAGTTTACTTGAGATTCTGTCTCCCTCTATCTCTGCTCCTCCAGTCTCTCTTTCTCAAATAAATAAATCTTAAAAAATGGAAAGAAACAGCTAAGTGAATATGAGCTTAAAAGGTGTGTTTTACAGGGAAGAAATGTGAAACCACTGACCAAATATAAAGGCTCAAAAAATAATTCTTCTGGTTCCATGGGTCTAGTTAGACAGTAGTGCAAGGGAACACAGAGGTTCCTATTTTTATGGAAGTATAGTATTTATACCTTATGATGGATTGAATGGTATCATTTTCTTCTAAAGTAATAATTTGTCCCATAGGAGATGGTTTTCCAATGTTTGCTAGAATAGGAATGGAATTTGGGTCTTGTAAGGAGGGAACTAGAACACTCTCATAATAAAGAAGCTTGAGGCCAGAACTCCCCCTCTTCTTACACCTCCAGGCCTGAAGTTGAAAACTGCTCCTGGGCTGGCTGGCTGAGGATACAGGGACCCACCAGCACAGCTCAAGTAGGCTTCCTGGTAGGGAGGGGAAGAGAGGCAGCGAATAATATAGGCCAGTTAAAGTGTTTAAGTATTCCTTCCTTCCATTCAACAAATGTGAACTGATGTGCCAGGCACTGTGCCCATTGCTTTCACAAGAGTTCCCAACCCTCTGTGGCCTTTATTTTATGCCAGGCTGTCTGGGTGGAGCCCTGCATGGGAATCCTGATGTCAGGTTTGGTCATCTCTAAAAGGCAGTATTCCCCTAGGGTGATAGCCTTGGTTCTTCCCTCTCTAATGTTCTCTGGCTGTAACTGCTTTTCTTTAAATATCCAGGAGGACTTCCAGGCCGGCATTCCCTCTGACAGCTCTCACATATTTCATAGTTAGCACTGAGCAGTTAGCACAGTAACCATAACCCTGACGTTCCTCCCTTGCCTGACCGAACAAACTCACTCTTCGGTTCCATTTCCTCCCACCTGAAACTGTAAATGTTATACCTCTGTAAAGTGGGAATAGTAATAATACCTGTTGTATAAAATTATTGTAAGATTAAAAGTTTTAATAGATAGAAGTCCTTACAATAGCGCTTGACACATAAAAATCATCCATTTGTATTTGATTGTTAAGCATCATCTATGTGCCAGGTACTAGGCTGAGAGCTCTTCATGTGTTTGCTCAGGTAATCACCAGGGAAGAATGTATCCACTTTTATGTCAGAGTGATAGAATTTGATGATCATTAGTATTTTCCCTTCTCAATCTTTTTTTTTTTAAATTTTGTATTCCTGACTCTTTTTAATTGATACCAGCATTACACCAGCCACATAGGTTACAGTCTTTGATTCCTCTCTCTTTTAGCTTCCTCGCCTTTAGTCCACCTGGTCCTTATCAGATGAGGTGGATTTAAAATTCCTCCCATACATTTCCTTGCTTTTTTTCCTCCCTGCCTTAGCCAGACTCACTGGACACCGTCACAGCTTCCTAACTGTCCATTCCAGGTTAAATACTGCTATCAAGAGTATCCCATGGTGGAGTTCTCAATAAAGTGCTATTTCCTAGGCCTGGAACTGAAGATCCTTTACTTAATGGTCTTCATACCCTCTGGAATAGCTCTAAAGTGGCCCCTTGATGCACTCTGTTCTACTGCCAAAGTGGGCCCTCCACTTTCCCACTTAAAATTCACGCTGCCACATCTCCCTGGGAGGCTATTCTTGTCACTCGTTTGAATACAATTTCCTTGTCAGACATGAAAGCCTAGCACAGAAGTCTTCTCTGACCCTCCCGGACCCTGCTATGTCTCCCCAGAGATACCACCATTCTTGGTCCCACAGCCCTCCTACCACTCTTGTTCTGTGCATTTACATTCATATATATACACACATACAGAGAGTATATGGTGGTGCTTGTTGTTTTGTGTGTGGGTGTGTCTGTGACATAAATAGTATCCAACTGTGCTTATCATTCTGCAACTTGCTTTTCTCCCCCAGCAATATGTCCTGGCAATCTGTCCATCAGGATACATCTTAAATGCCACCAAGAATACCCCTAAGCTTTACAAGAATCCATTGTACTGGAAGTACTCTCGACTAACACTCCTAAGAATCACTTGAGGAGCCTTCTAACCTCTATGTGTGTGTAGTAGTATGATGCATGATTTTTAAAATATTTATACTCTTCCATAATTTCAAAAATTCCAACTATTTCTCCAATATTATGTTTAAACAGATGCTAGGTTAAACACACACACACACACACACACACACACACACGCACTTTTCGTTTTGCTGCAATTTCTTGTTACCCAGACACCTATCAACTTGTCCTCCATGTGACCTTGATATTGGGACTGTAGGTGCCTTGGAGAGGCAGGCAAACACAACAAATGGGTCACCAGGAAAATGTATCACTGTGCAAATTCTTCAGACCTGCCCAAATCTTCAGCATCATTTCTACCAGTGTATGAAGAGGGCAGTCTCAGATAAAATCCTACCACATGCTGGAGCCTAAGCAAAAGGAAAAATGGGTGCTTCTGTATACATTTCTCAAAAGGTTTATATTATTAATATATTATACAATTACATACACTACACATTAGATAAATATACAGCATATTATGTTACATATCCTAGAACTGAAGTATATATTGTATAAATACATTACATTTTATATTATAAGTCATATGACAGATTTTAATATCAAAAGTTAATGAAAGCTCTACAATTTTAAAATATGACTGTATATCAAGCTGCCTGGGATTGGTTGTGCAATCTGTTTGCATGTCATTGTCAACCCCCATAAACTGCACAGTGCGGGGGGGGGGGGCAGGTGCAGGACCAGAACTGGGGGCTGATTGCAAACAACTGGTCCCATTGCACAATAATGCTGGGTTGTAAAACAAACATCAACAGCCTGTCTTTACTTAAAATTTGATATTTTGTCTATCATTGATTTTTTAAAAATTGCTTTAAAAATATCTGTTTTGGCTCCCTTTTAAAATTTGCACCTGAGAAAAATGCTCACTGATGTCTAGTCCTGCCTCTGTTGCCACACATGGAGCCACTTATTCACTAAGTATTTACTAGCAAACAAACTCAAAAGTGGCACATGGGTTGTTCTGGACACTTGATGAAGTTCCACCCTGCTGGCACCCTGGTGAAGGTTGTGTTCTCCAGAGGCAGTTTTCCCAGATCTCAGAGGCAGGATTCTGTGACTCTCAGCCTACATCACACAGGGAGAACCCTCCAAGTTCATGGCTGTTTACACAGGACTGCTTGGGGAATGGCCTTGGGCACCAGTCTCAGGGCAAAGCTACAGACCTCATTAGAATTTTATAACCTATTCAGGAAAGAGACATAAGTGTCTTTAATTTGGGAGGCGGAGAGAGGAAGGAGGCTGGGCAGAGAAAGAGAGGAGAGAGAGAATCTTAAGCAGACTCCACACCTAGCATGGAGCCCAACATGGGGCTGGATCTCACAATCTGAGCCAAAATCAAGAGTTGAATGCTTAGCCAACTGATCCACTTAGGCACCCTGTCTTTTTTTTTAAAGATTTTTTATTTATCTATTCATGAGAGACACAGAGAGAGAGGCAGAAACACAGGTAGAGGGAGAAGCAGGCTCCATGCAGGGAGCCCGATGTGAGACTCGATCCTGGGTCTCTAGGGTCACACCCTGGCCGAAGGTGGCGCTAAACCACTGGGCTACCAGGGCTGCCCAGGCACCCTGTCTTTAAATATTTTAATCAACCCACATTTCTGAACTTTATGCCAATTTCAAACAATCATCATGTTATTTAAAGTCTTTTATTTAACTAATTAAAAAATCCATTTATAACCTTCACTGTGCTGATTAGCAAAGCTTCAATTATTGACCAAGAAAGGCAAGGATCATGGTCCCTCTTGCAGGAGCTGCTTTGGAGTGATGTAACAAGCAGATGACCCTTGGAGGGAGGCTTGTGTTTTAGTTCAATCCTGGAGTGAAGCTTGAACTAATTGGCACATCCATAACATCACACTGTCTTTGCTTTAAATATGCTGCATTACAAACTCCATTACAATTCCCCATGGTGAATGGACAAACTGATGATCTGGTTTTCTTCTGTCAGTGTACTGGGAGTGTGGTCACCTCAGTTTTAGGCCAATCCACATTGGAGTTCCAGGGATTGGAACATCCTCCTGACTCTTATTACCCTGGTGGTCCCTCTTCCTTGCTGCCTAGCAGGCAACATCTGTGATCAGCGACTACCACAGGAGTATTTGAACATGGTGATGCTGGAAAATCAGACCGTGAACTGGAGTGAGTGGAGACACTCCGACCACCTGTATTCAACAACAGCAACAAAGACTGTGACAAGTCCAGGCATCACAGGAGGTTTTAGCCAACAGAGCCCATTGCAAGGGAGGTATGGGAGGCTCAGAGTACCAGAATCTGAACTGGGTGAGGGCTCCAACCCAAGGAAATGTGACTTAAATATAAAAACCTCATTGAGCGTAAGGTTGATATGATAGGAGAATAAAGATTGTGCTTAAAGCCTCCACTGCCTAGAGTACAAACTGATGTGTGGCCACCACTAAGCCAGCATTAGTGGGATAAAGGGATTATGTTGACTCTTCAGTTCCTGGGAGGGGAGTGGAGTGAACATTACACTCGCCTGGTGCTATTCAACACACTGGACTGGACTCCCCCACACCGGATTCAGGAGACAATCCCTGGAATTTATTTAGCATCAATCTCTGAGATTATAGGTTTTCTAGGGATCTGAAACTTTATCATAAAAGGAAAATGGCAGGAATAACTTCTGGCTAACCAAAAACACTAGTTTCCTTGTAGCCAGTTACCAGTTAGTCAATGTTTTAGTGATGGCTGTTAACGTTAATTAAGCCTTTGTTGTGTGCTATATACAACTGTACATTTTATATACATTAGTTTATCCCTATGGTTCAGATAAGAAGGCTATGTAAGGGGTTACGGCTGCTTGCCCAAGTTTGGCAAAGCTGGGATTTGAACTGGGTCCCTGCCCCCCTGAAACTGTCCATCTACGCTCCCTGACTTTACCTTATTGCACACAGCCAATAGCACTGAAGAATTTCTCAGAAGAATGCATTTTCTTTTTTTTTTTTTTTAAGATTTTATTTATTTATTCTTGAGGATACATAGAGAGGAGAGAGAGGCAGAGACACAGGCAGAGGGAGAAGCAGTCTCCATGCAGGGAGCCCGATGTGGGACTCGATCCCTGGTCTCCAGGATCACGCCCTGAGCCCTAGGCGGCGCTAAACCGTTGAGCCATCGGGACTGCCCAAGAATGCATTTTCTTCCATGTTTTTTACATAAAAGATTCTGCTGCTCTGTTGACCTTTGAACTGTTCTCTGCTTTTGCTGAGAAGTAATGGGCGCTTCTGTTGAAGTATCTGACTTTTGGAGGACTGGCAATTACTTTATAAACTGGAGCAGTTCTAAGCCACACTGGAAAAGCTGTCCTTACCACCAACACAATCTGAGAATCAACAAAGTGTTGAATTCTCACTCCAGTGCCTAGCCAATTGTTAATCAAAAAAGGAAAGCTTAAATGAATGAGTTATGAGCTATCTCAACATGAGTTCACATCCTTTGTATCGTTCTACATCCAAATAAATGCTGGCATCATTTCTCACTCACCTCTTGCTTGTGGGATGAATTTAGATCACTCAGTTTCTTTGATTCTATGTTTTAAAAATATTTATTTATTTGAGGGGTATGAGGGGCAGAGAATCTTCAAGCAGAATCCTCACTTGGGGCTCAATCTCCCGACCCAAGAGATCATGACTTGAGCCAAAACCAAGTTGGATGCTTAATGGACTGAGCCACCTAGGTGCCCCAATTCTCTATACTCTTAATATTAATAAAACAGAGTTTTAACAAAATTTTTATCCCATAAAAAACATTTTTTGTTGTTATTCATCTTTTCTCCAATCCTTCCTTCAGTTGCTACTTATAAAATTCAAGGAAATCTATGTCTTGCTGTAAATTTAGCTTCTCATACTTTATCTTTTTTTTATGATTTTTTAAAAATTTTTATTTATTTATGATAGGCACACAGTGAGAGAGAGAGAGAGAGAGGCAGAGACATAGGCAGAGGGAGAAGCAGGCTCCATGCACCGGGAGCCCGACGTGGGATTCGATCCCGGGTCTCCAGGATCGCGCCCTGGGCCAAAGGCAGGCGCCAAACCGCTGCGCCACCCAGGGATCCCTTCTCATACTTTATCAAGGAAGAAACAGAGGTCCCTGACATCTCAATGACTCATGCCACAGGAGGTTTATGGTGAGCGCATTGCAGAATTCCAAGTGCTATTCCCATAGTTTCTGGGCTTACATATGTACACAGAATTTATTTTGAAATGAATAAATGATGATAACATTAGGATGATAACATTAGGAAAGCATTCATTGCAAAATGTCCATCTTTAAAACATCAAGTAATATGTTCAAAGTTAGGAAGCAATTGTGTGATGTTGTTTCACCACCATACCTGACCATCCCATCAACATGCACATTTCTGTCTTACCACTATGTCTCTTTTGGTCTGAGCACCTTTCCAGGTGCCCTAGGTGACCTATACTTTCCTCCCCTTGTCATCATCCCCAGGCCCCGGAGCCAGAAGTTGTGAGTTCTATTTTCAGATCTAGCTGTGACCATCTTACAGAACTTTCAGGCTCAAGCCAAGCAACGTGTGTGAAAGCACTTGCACTCCAGAAGTGTAAGGTGCTTCAATTAGACCCAGCAGTTTTTAGAAGTTCAAATAGCTATGGCATTAAAAGTTAATGAATAAATGATTGACTAAGAAAAATATTTGAGGTAGCATTTTACTTTCCTGAAGTGATCACATCATTTATCTCCATTTTATCCATGTGATAAAAAGATTGGCCATGTGGGAAAGTGGTACAGGCATAATTTCCCTTTTTTTTTTTTTTTTACAGCTTTTAAGAGGTAAGAAAACATTTATTGGAACATATGCATCTGATGTCAATTTCCCCCACACATTTTATTATGAAAACTTTCATGTGGAAATGTTGAAAGAACTTACCGAGAATACCCACAAACCTATCACCTAGATGCCAGCATTCACAATTTACTATACTTGCTTTCTTGAGAATCTCCCTATCCAGCCATCCTCCCATCCATTCATTAATTTGTCATATTTTAAAAAAGATTTTATTTATATATTGGAGCTGAAGGGGCAAAAGGAGGGGAGAGAGAGAATCCTAAGCAGACTCCCTGCTGAGCATGGAGCCCTACATGGGGCTTGGTCCCATGACCCTGAGATCATGACCTGAGTTGAAATGAAGAGTCAGATGCTTAATGACTGAGTCACCCAGATGCCCCTAATTTGTCATATTTTTAAATATGTTTTGAGGTAAGTTACAGACATCAGTAAACTTCCCCCTAACAGGCACACATATGATTAACTAGAGCTTAGCATCTGCTTACAGTATTTTTTTTTTCTCTTGACGTAAATGGGATCTAATTTAATGTCATAAAAATCCCAGCATAGTGTGATATTTTTTGGCTTGCTTCTTTGCTCCTGCAGCAAGGAGACCCTCTTTTCCAGCTCAATCTCATGCAGAAGCTGACACGTGAAACATACTTTCAGAGCTTCTCTAGATGAGGCAGGAATGGGGACCAGGAGCACCAGTCCCCAAACCCCTCGTGGAATGCCTCAAGTGCCATGGATGATTACAGTTTCCTCACTGGCATGAGCCTCAGTTGGATCATCTATGGAACAGGGCTTTGCAAATAGCTGTTTTCTTGGGATCTTTCCAAGCTGCTCTCCACTCTCATTCAGTGATGCTAAAGCACTGAAAGGCTTTGCAGACCTCCCCCATCACAAATCTTCAGCAGAAAGCTTTCTCTTGTCTTAATTAGCTTGGTGCAAGAAGCCTTATTTAAGACTGTGGGTCTGAATGCCTGAGGTACAATCCACACATCCAATCTACTGCCTGTGGAATGGAAAAAAAACTGGAAAAACAAGAACCTGATCTAGGTGGATGGCCAATTGTAGTTGCCTGAATACGCGGGTGGGTCTGTTGACTTGGTGTGCATGACCACAGTTCCATCCTCTAAGGTCTCTGCCAGGTCTCAGCTGAGAGCACCTTTTAGGAATTTCTGTGTCCTGTGAGTGAAATCTGCTTGGGAGACTTACCTTTTTCTTGTACCTTGAGACACAGCAGTCTTGTGGGTAGGGAGGGCAGATCCTTCACTAGTTGGGCAGCAGTGTAGGTGAGTCTTGGGCATGTGAGTAGGAGTGGAGGCTGGGACCAGATTGGCTGGAATCATACCAGCCAGAGAACGAGGAGAGTCCAGGCCTGGGCCATGAGACGTCTGGGACCTCTTACTAGGTAAGCTTACAACTGTGTTGTAAGCTCTGTAAGGGTGGGACTGTGTCCCATGGTGTAGATAGGTGGCTGAATAAATGTTAATTGAAGGAAGGGAGAGAGGAGGGGAGGGAGGAAGGAAGGGTGGGATGGAACAGTTTCCTTAACTTGTAGCAGGGTCATCCACAACATTGGTAATGGATCATAGACAACTTAATCTAACTTCTCCACCAACGACCAATGTTTTAAACATGATTCACCGTAAAACACAAACAACAAACAAAACAAAACAACAACTTTATTTATTTATTTATTTATTTAAAATTTTTTTTTTAAATTTTTTATTTATTTATTTTATGATAGTCACAGAGAGAGAGAGAGAGAGAGAGGCAGAGACACAGGCAGAGGGAGAAGCAGGCTCCATGCACCGGGAGCCCGATGTGGGATTCGATCCCGGGTCTCCAGGATCACGCCCTGGGCCAAAGGCAGGCGCCAAACCGCTGCGCCACCCAGGGATCCCCAAAACAACAACTTTAAATGGTGACCCAGTATGCACACACACACTCGCATGCACACAAAACAAATCTTAAAATGGGATGGGTTCTGATAATTTTCATTTCATTCCACTCAATCTCATTCCATTCCCCAGTGCTGGCATGTAACCCACAGACTGAAAAACTTTAGGGCCAATCTCTTTGATCTCTTCTGGGACATAATTCTTGCAGTGATCACTTTCGTTTCAAGAATTTGTAATCTCTTCTATATGAGAGTTAATCATCTCTTCCTGCAAACATATCAGGGTTATTCTGTTTTATAAAAAGCAAAGACAGTTCTTCACTTGACTTTGCTCCCTTTCTAGTAACAGCTCTTCATGACACCTTCCTTTTATAGGATTAGCTTTTAAATAAGTGATCTACACCTGCTTCTTCTTTTCCATCCAGGCCCTCCCTCCCTAATCCCTGGCAAGGAGTTCTCTTCCTCCTTGGAAGGATCCTAATGACCTTTGGCTGTGTAGATCCAAAACTGTTTTATTCTCCCTTCTCCTTCTTTTTCTCCTCCTTTTCCTCTTCTTAATCCCTACTCTTCTTGATTGGGATAATTTTGAACCCTATTTTCCTAACAAGGGCCTCCTTTCTTGATATACTGTTGTTCCTGCATTCATATATTTATTTGATTAGCTATTCAGCATTGGCTCAAGGGTTATTTCAGTGAGTGACATATGGGCCTAGGTGCTAAAGGGAAAATGAAGATGAATAAGATGCATAATTCCTGCCCTCAGCACCTTGAAGTATAGTAAAGGATGTGGATTTACATAGTTCAGTGCCCAGCTAGAGGTTGGAGGGCCACTTGGATGGTGGAATGTGGCTAAAACTCAGCCTTTGGACCTGAATAGATTTGGGTTCAAATTTTGACTCTGCCAGTTTCTAGCCATCCAATTTGGAGCAAATTACCTCACTTCTTAAAATGTCCACTTCGTCTTCTGTCAACAGTGACTGATATTCATGGTGCCTCCCCATAGAAGTGTTGTGAGGCTATATTATCTCATTGAGTCCTCGCATGTTCTTCTGAGGTAGGTACTATCATAAATCCCATTCTACAGCTTAGGTAATTGAGGCTTGGAGGGGCCATACTGTCCCTAAGTGGAGGCCTGAGATATGAACCCAGGCATTCTGACTCAAGAATCTGTAATTGCAAACACAAAGGCATCTTATGTCTCAGTGTGTCCCAGAGTCCAGGATCTAGTCTTTAGTGATACAAGACTAGAAACTAGTTTTCTCAGTATTTGCAGAGATTATTAGATAAGAGGCTGATTGATAAGCCAGAAGATCACTTTATTCATTTACTCTTCAAGAGATGAGGCTGTGCAGCTGCACAGGGTACATTCTCCTGTGCAGATAATGGGGACATCAAAAAATAATCATGCTTACTACCATCAACTAGTAACTATGTGTATATCACCTGGCATACAGGTGCCAGGTGTGTGTATGCTGTGTGCCAGGTGATATACACATAGGGCTCACTGTATCTCACAGCACTCTGAAAATGTTAATTAGCCCAGCTTTACAGAGGAGAAAACTTTTTATTGAGTACATAGTAAAAGCTCAATACATTTATCAACTACTGCTATAATTAATACTACTCATAATAGCAGTAACAGCAGTAGATGATGTGAAGGAATTTTTTCTGGTAGTTCCTTGCTAGTATCTACCAGAGACTGGAAATGAACACAGGTTCACTCAGACTCTGGTCTGAGTCCAGAGATAACATTTTTCATCATTAAACCTCACAAATTTGAGGGTCAGAGCAGTTTTAGACAAATGGGACTGAGTGTCCCTACAGAATATTTCATCTCATCTGAACTTCTATTCCAGGGAACTATGCCTAGGAAAGAAGAAGCCTTGGTCATTGGTAATAATCAGATTCTTTGGATGGCTGCCAGTGAAGATGAGCGGCATGGTCCTAATTGATTGTTTTTTATTGCCTTTTCAATCAAGTGCCCAAAGTTTCCACTCCCTTATTTCAGTCAGGTCACACTCGGATTCATTGAGTGGGTTATAGCTTTCTTTATAGTGGTTGAATCTAGATCTTTCCTTTGGTGAAATATCTATTAGTTGTCTCCTTGCCTAGAGTGAGAGCATATTATCCTTGTATCTGGATCTTTTATACCATCTCTTAGAACAACATATTTATGCAGAGCACTTGGGTTATGTGGTACATGTTGGGCCTTTGAGGGCCTACTGCCAAGAGAATAATTTTCTACCCCAGACCCCTGTCTCTGGGGCAAAAGGATATCGGAAGAGCACTTCCCTGTGATGAGAGACTCTGTGGTGGAGAAGTGCAAAGGGCTTCATGACAGATTTTGAGGAATTTGGGCTTTTGTGGTGACCAGGCAAGTGTAAAGGAGAAGTGTAAGGAAGCGCTGAACCTGGAGCTTCGGTCACTGGGGAAATGGTGGTAAAATGGCAGAAACTGAGAAGTAAGGAAGAGAAAGAAATGGTCTCAAGGTATTTTGGAAAGGTGAGTTGGGCAGGGCGGGCATAAGAGTACAAGTGGAGAAGATGAAGTAAATTTCAGACCAGGGTGGATGTGTAGTATGGCTGCTATAAGTCAGCTTATTTCATTCGATTTTTTTATTTTTTTATTCTTTGCCTTTATATGAGTGTTAGAGTAAAGCAACTTTGACTTCTACAGCAAAAAATACCTGGCTAAATTACTTCATGTGTGTATGTTCAATCCATATGAATGTATACCAAGGAATTAGGGTTTTATGCATTTATGACCAAATATGTAGATATTTACCAAAACTCCTTTAAAAGATTAACCAAGATTTACTGAGAGGAGAAAATTGAGATGCAGATGACAATGAAAATTTTCAGCCAAACACAGTAATTAAATGAGAATGCATTAAAAATGTAAAAATATAATAAATGCACCTGAAAATTATTTTCAGAATATCAAAACAAAACATTCATTTACTATTAGGCCTGCATTTTGGTATAGGTATACTTGGTATATGAGACTTCTAGTGTGTTGAAAATTATTTGCTCTACAAGAAGACAGTAATTCAGTAGGACTCATGGCTGTAGCAGGCAGCTTTGGTAGATTTAACAGAAGTCGTGAACTACTTGGACAGAAAACTGAGTCAATAAGTGAAAACAGAATGGGAAGCTGTTGTTCAGTCAAGTGAGCTTGTGCTCCAACCACCATAATACATTATGGCCAACACAACCAACAACAGACACACAGCAAACCTGACTACCATTTCTGGATCAGCATTTAAATCACAAGGTTCTCAAAACTCCTAGGTGTTTTGGGAACCTGATGGGTGATGAGGCTGACGAGTTAGTTGTGAGTGTTATGTGCATGTAGAGGGTAGTGTGAGGTTTAGATGTGAGAATAAGGAGATAAAGAAGAGGGCTGAGGGCAGGGCCACTGGCAAACATTTCCATTTCAGAGATGTGGAAAGGGAAAGTAAAGATTTGGGGCACTTGGAGAAGTAGAAGAAATGTAAAAATGCAGCCTTGAAGAAGCCAAGAATTTGACAGGTTCATCACTTTGGTAGTGTTGAAAAAGGGAGCAGATCACAGAGGATGAGGATCTGAGAATGCATGGTTGGATATGGCCATTGGGTGGTTGTGGGGACAGCAGTCCAAAAGTCAGTGAGGAAAAAGAAGTCAGGGTAGAGGAGTGGAAGATGAAGAGGAGGGCTCCTAAAAACATTGATGGCAGCAGGGTGGTGGGGGCAGAGGAGAGAGGGAGAGGGAGATACAGAGCAAGAGAGGGGGTGGGGGGAAGGGGGCAAGAGAGAGGGAGGGAGAGAAGGAGAGAGGAAGAGAGGGAGAGAGAGATCCTTCATATGGAATCTTGTCAGTTTTTTTTTTTTTTATTTTTACAAGTTTTGGGAAGGATAATGTTAAGATTTGGTGATGCCAAATGATGTGTATGCCAGAGACTGACCAGTTCTTGGTATCTGAGCACTTTGAGTCCAAGTGATATAAGGCAAGAGTGGGGCGACACAGCAGAGGTGACATGTCCCAAAGTGTGTTCTGCAAACACCTGTCTGGATGATGCTACTAGTAGCCTGACACCATGTCACAAGGCATGTGTCACTCACTGCACTTCCTGACATCTTGGTGGCATTTGGTCATCTCACATCACACAAAGGGTGAGTGCAGCACAATAAGATATTTTGAGAGACGGCGTTCACACAACTTGCATTGAAGTATATTGTTATAATTGTTCTGTTTTTCTTATTAGCTGTTGTTAACCTCTTACTGTGCCTAATTGACAAATTAAACTTTTTTCATAGGTGTGTATGTACAGGAAGGATGTAGGATTTAGAGTTGGGACTATCTGCGATTTCAGGCATCCCCTGGGGCTCTTGGAACATATTCTCTCAGATAAGAGGGGACTCTATATGTGAATACTTCCGAAATAGATCTGAGTTCCCCATCCCACCTGGGGAAGGTCATGCTGCAAACATTAAATGAGCTTTAAAAATCTTCAGCTGATGGAGCCGGGAAGAAAGGGGGTGTCAGCTCTGCTTGGTGCAAAGCCCCCTTGCGGTACACGCACTCTGTTGCCTGAAATTCTGACAGCCAGGCAGTGCTCAGGTGGAGGTGATGCTAATGATCCAGGTGCAATATGTGATTGCATGTGTGAAAAGTGATCTCCTTCACGAGGCAGCAAAGCGCATCAAAATGAATGCCGCATTCAGGCCTGCACATGGAGCAGTTGATATTGCTGTGAAAACTCTGTTTCTCTCTGGCATGTGGGTGCACAGGCTTTGATGTTAGAATTTTGGCTCATTAATAACTAATTTACATTTCCCAGACAGCAAATTGTGATCTGACACAAATTTATAAAAGAACTCCAAATGGTGAAACTCTCTTATACAATGAGTCCTTTGTGGGTTTTTTTTTTCCTTCCTAACTTAAGGAGTTTGTGATTAAAATTTTAATGCAATCATTGAAATCTCATGGGCTACTTAAAAATAAAACACCATTTTATTTCCTTCCTCTCAGAGATCATGACAACTGGCTGCTCCTCTGTGGGTGTTTTACAATTGCTTTTTCATCTGCTCTGAGCCTCAGATAAAGTAGGATGTCCTCGGTGAACCAGAGCAAAGGCACAGCGAAGCAACTAGAGCTGGTAGCAGAAGGCAGTGGTACTGTGCTCTTCAGCTTCCTGCTGCTTCTGTGCAGGTTACAGAGATGGCATATTTTACACTGGCTTGTGCTGCTGTCTCCAGAAGCTCTCAGGGCTGAGTCTCACCGCTCCAGGTGCCTCCTGAATAAGTCATTTTGGAAAAAAAGACCGGCTTGACCAGAGCTATCAAGATAAGGAATTTTACGTATGTTTGTTTCCTCTTGGCTACATCTTGGAGGACCAGCTGCCTCATGGAAAACGTGGCGGGTTTTTTTGTTTGTTTGTTTTGTTTTGTATTTTGCCCCATGTTCTTTTGAGAGAATATGGAGGTCAAGGGAAGCTTTGGGGTGGCAAATTTAGGTGCATCTTGTTTCCACCCCTCCCCCCATCTTTGCCAAAAGCTTTGTCATTCTGTGTGTGGATGACTCACAGCGTAGTGGGGGAGGCAGGGTAGGGCTTCTCTCTCCCTGGTGGAAGGAAAAAAAGCCGTGTGCATCCAGTCACCTGGAAACACCTTCTTTAGACCACAATGGGAGGTCTGTGCCTCAGGGAGGTGAGGAGTTAGACCTGAAAGTGGACCAGGAAGCTGGCCCTGGGCTGGGCAGCAGGGTGGGGGCAGGAGAACAGGATACTGGGTAGCTTGACCGCTTGCATCACTTCTGGCAACAGACTCTGTCTACTGAGTTACTCTCTGCTTGGAGTAAGGGTTTAGGGAACAGCCATGGGCTTGTTGTGTTGAATGGCAACATACCCAGAATGAAAAGATTTTGAAACTGGTACCACTTGAGGTCAGATTTTTAATGGTCACACAGCATGAGCCAAATTGACTCCATGCAGAGAAGCAACAAGCCACCCCAGTTCCCTATATCATTTTAATAACAGAAAGAATGTATTAGGAATTCCAGGCAAGACCTCTACCTGGGCACAGTCCCAGATTCTAACTCATCTCTTCATGGCTTTTCAAATGAGCCTTTTACAAAGAGGCTGTTTTTCTCTCCAACTTCTTCCGGACCTATGAAGGAATCTGAGATTCCCCCTGCCGGCTTTGGTGGTAGGAAGCAAGGAACCTGAGAACCCCACTCTGAGCAGGGTGGCTCTGTGCAGAGTTGCTAATAAAACTGTAGCACTGATTGGGGTGGTCTTCATCTGTTAGATGAATTAAACAAGGAGGCCATCACACTGAGGTGGCTCGAAGGCCATGGGGCCCATGTAAGCAAATCCAAACATAAGCCTGTAAGTGCCTCGAGGTCATACCATCAACATGTGAAGGACAACCATCCACAAACAGCCAACTAGGCTTTCAGCGAGAATAATTTTATAATTAAAATCATAATAATTTTAATTATTACTTATAATAATAATTAAATAATTTTCCTTACTCTGCTTCCACCTTTTCTCTAGAAAAGTCTCAGCCTGAGCTTGGGTTGGTGGAATGTGCCTCACCGCTTCTGGTGTGGTGTGGTCTGATGTGAGTAGAGTTTTTCTCAAAAGAAACCCTTAAGAAATGTTAATATACCTCAGTTTATCTTTCAAGGCATTTAAAAAACAATGCCTCTTCTAGGAGGTAGCACAGCCCTTTCCCTGGCTTGGACACTGGGGACAGGAGAGGCGACGGAGTCCAGTGCTTGTTTCTGCCAGCAGCTGAGTGACAGCTGGAAGTGGATGTCACCTCCTTTACAAGGCCAGACCTCGGTTGAAGTGGCAGGAGAAGCCCTGTGGTGCCTGCAGCCTGCTCTGGGAGCCGCGAGCAAGGAGGGAAGCCTGCGTGTCCTGGCAATAATTAGGGTCTTTCTTAGCACCTAGAACATTGCTGACATTTAGAACAGAATGCTGCTGTCATGCTTGTTAATTTTACCCTCTTGGGCCTCAAACGGCTCATATAACACTTGACTATTTTTCCACATCGCGGAGACCAGACTGGATTTTCTCAGAAGGCAGTCAATTCTATTCCCGGCCAGAGAGGGACTGAAAACGAAAAAAGAAATCTTATTGCTATAAACATGATAGGTGCCATACTCAGCTTCTTCCGTTGGTGGGGAGTCTTTGGAGGCAGTCTTGGTGTGAACGCTGGTTCCACCCCTTGCCGCCGGTGAGCTTCGTACAAAGCAGATGATAGTAATTGTTAAGCAGTTTAAATGCAAAGTTCTTAGCACATACGCTGGCACTGAGTAAGTGCTCAAAGGGAGCTGTTGGTATAATTATGAGGCTTACCGTGGTGTTAGGCAGAAGAAGCTTCTGGAAGTGATGTCCTCTGAAACAGGAACAGGAATGTTCCGAGCTCTTCCCCTTACTGCTGCTTCTGGGGAGGTGTTGCCATTGTTATGGCCACCAGATTTCTGGGCCAGTAGAAATTCCCATTGGGCTCAGACACCCTCAGGAAGGGGCGCTTTCTGCCTGAGGTGTTTCTAGCACACCCCACGTCCCTAGCTCTCATAGGAAGAGCCCATTCTCTTCAGCAAGCCAGGTATGGAGAATAAACTCTTAGACAGGAAGGACCTCATGTAATTTTTTACACACCACTTTATCCCAAGCACTACTTTGCATACTGTGGGCACTCCATGGATATCTGTAGAAGTGATGGATAGGGCAGAAGGCAGAGGGCCGGGTGGCTATTCCTGGGTCAGACTCAGCTCACTTTCTACTGAGCACATTGGAGACAAGTGGAGCTTGTTATCAGTAGTTCCTGACTCAGTTCTTAGGGACTTGACTTTGGGTAACTGCACACATACCAACTAATATATTTCTCTAATTATTCAAAGAAGCAGATGTGGAGCAGAGACTTCTCAGGATGTAGAGAAATAAGAAACAGGTCCAGGTGAGAACTATATCTTGGATATACGACATAAGGGTCTTTACTAGTTTTTTAGGGAGAGAAAATATAGGATCAAGTTTTGTTGTCTAATATCTAATACAATACTATACAGTCCTCTTTCCAAAGCATGAACCAGTCACTCCTTACTATGTTTTATTGTCAATTGCATGAGGTCTTCAGTCACAGACTCCTTCGGAGGGTACTGAATAGTAAAACCAAGATTCTGATGCTCAGATGGGTCAAAACTAGGTGTCTTAAAATTTTTAATTCTGTTTTGGTGTGATATGTGGTCTAGAGGCCTTGTCAGCACTCAGTAATAATAGCCTGTATTATATTTTGGCTTTGTTAATCTATATTCACTATGATTTCAGCCTCATGTGATTCATGAGAAGTTAGCAGGACAGTTAGGGTGATTAATGATTTCCTGATTTTATAGTTGAGGACTGCAGGTTCCAGTTTTACCATCTCTATAAAGGGGTGGATACAGGGCTCAGCTGGAATAAGGACACAGATTCCCCAAATTGAGGGGTCTTTGTCTGCATCCTCCCAAATCATGGTTTAAACTGTCCAGACTACAGCTCTTGCACCTTCAAACATGTCATGAGCCACACCTCTGTCTTTTAGACCAGTAGGTGGTTGATTGCTGTTAAAAGGAAGGATCTGGGAGGGGACTGTGGTCACACCTGGAATAAATGCAGGTGAGGAAGCTGGAAAGAACTTTTAGACCATCCATGCACACTTAACTATCTTAGCATCTAGAAGATCTGGGACCATGTGGGTAGGTGGGAATCATGTCTGTGAATAACCAAGGCAGTAGCTGTGCCTTGTCTAGTCTGTTTGCACATCCAGATCCAAAGAATGTGGGAACATGATGCTGGCCATGGCACCAGGTTGACAACTACAGCCATCACATTCGTCAACTTCCATCAATTGATTAGCTTGTCCAGACACAATGATGCCTTGCTGTCTAGACCATTTGGTCAGCCCTAGAAGAGCTTGGCCATCTGAGAGTCAGCATAAAGCTTCTCTAGCAGTTCTGGCTGGTGTCATGGGTTGGCTGAGAGTTCATCAAAGATCTGGATCTCGTGGCCACCAAGATGCTTATGGTTGGTTTAAACCTGGATTGGATGGAGCCAGGAGGGGAATTCTTACATGAACTCTTTGTGAACATACAACATAGGTCTTTGGGGCTAGAGGGACAGGCCAAAGCTTTAGCTTACAATGCAGATTGCTGTCTCATGATGACAGGAAGGTGTTTTTAATCATGTGTAAGCTCCCTCACTTTGGCATGTGAAAGGCATTAGGATCTTCTATCACCATCAATCTTGCCCTGCCTTGAGGTGAGAGGGCTGTTCAAGGAGCCAGCCTGACACTGTGCCCAGTACCTGGGGAGAGCTGTGTGCAGCAACAGAGAGCAGAGGCCTGCCGGCTGCTCGTTTGCCTGTTCTCATCAAGCCCATCTGTGACTTCAAGCAGGTTCCCATCACCACTCCCCACCTACCTTCCTCCTTCCTTGTTTCCCTAATGTGAAACTCGGAAGATGAACAGTAATGTCATTCATTGATTTGGTTGGTATCTTTGAAACAATCTAAGTAGATTTACTTAGATATCAAATAAAATGTAGCAGCTTATTTTCTGTGGTGGAATCAATCCATTAGACAAGGGTTTTTTTGTTTGTTTTTGTTTGTAAACAATGAGGGTACTCGGAATCCCGGAGGCCTTAAGTGAGAGCTCTGGGATCCTCCTTTGCCACTCTGTCTTGAGCTGTGGCTTTGGAATGTGAACTCAGAGACTGCAGTAACAGAGGCATTTCTGTGGGCTCCAGAATGGCCTCGGGAAGACCACACTGTTTAGTATCACAGTTATCACCTTATTTCTGAAACTTGATATTTCTGGGGAAGTCTGAAAGTCATTTATAGTGATTTCTGTAAAGATGCGCATCTTCACGTGACCATTTAGTATCACAGTTATCACCTTATTTCTGAAACTTGATTTCTGGGGAAGCTGAAAGTCATTTATAGTGATTTCTGTAAAGATGCGAATCTTCATGTGACCATTTCGATAGATTGTACTGAACATCTTATGTACAGAGAAGAACGGGTTGGAGTAATAGAAAAATGGCTAGCTGGGAGTCGCAAGGCTCCTGATCTGGAAGACAGTGTGGTCTGGAGGAGAGAGGATGGGCATCAGAATCAGGCAGACACCATGGGCAAATCATAGCTCTCCAACTAAGTATCACCGGGCCCACTTCTCTTTCCTTGTCTGTCAAATGAGGCTGAGGCAGCTGCCTTAGAAGGTGGTGGTGGAGATTAACCTAGGTGATCTGGTTGCTCTTCTTCCCAGATTGCTATCTCCAGTGTGGCTAGTGCAAACCTGTCTCCTGAATTTCAGGCTTAAATGCCCATGCAGACTGTACCAGCATGCCCTGGGCTGAACTCATTCTTTCTCTCCTATCTTCTCCAGATCCAACTATGCCCCTCCTCCTACAGTTCATTTCAGGGAAGGGTTTCATCATTCTCCTTTGTCCACACCAGCCACCCAGAGCCCCCTGCAAGTTGTCTTCCGTCAGTCTGGAAAATTCCATCAGTCACTGAATCCTGCTTATTCTGCTTTTTCCTGTCTCCATGTACTCTGTTTCATCCTCTCCACTCAAGGCCACTCTTAATCCAGTTCCTCATCATTTCTTGTCTGGGTTCCTGCAGTACATTCCATTTTAAATTTTATACTACCATCAGAGTGAATTTCCTGGTGTCACACATCTGTACAAGCCTCATCATTCCCTTCATGAACTTCCGGGGCAAGTTTAGTGTCCTTGAACTGGGAAGACATGCTCACCATGAGCTGTGCCCCTCCACTATCCCTAATACCAGTCCTTGCCACTGATGTGTTCTTGCTCTAGATTGACACTGAATCAGAGTCCTTCCTTTTCTGCAGGAGTGCCAAGCTCTCTCTGACTTTCCTCCAGGGTTCTCTCTGCCTGAAATGCTTTTGCACCTCTTGTGCACCTGGCTGACTCCCTATCACCATTCAAGATTCAGCTCCGGTGTTACCTCCTCTTAGAGGAGGTTCTTCAAGCAGACTTTGTGTACCACCACCATTTCATTTATTTATGCATTTAGGGTCATAGATTTTTCTGGTCTGCCTTCCCTGGAGGGAAGCTTGGCAACATCGGACTCTGCAGTGCTAACCATGGGTGGAAATTAAGTTCATATTTTTAGAATAAATGATTGAAGGATATTGGAAGTGACTAGTAGAGAAGCTGGTGTATGGGGGGCACTCAGTAAAAGGAGCTCTCTGCTTTTGCCACTAACCAGCTGGTTGACGGTGAAGCCTATCACCTTTTGGGGCTATAGTTTTTCATAAGAAAATAAAATTCATAGGTAATTTAAGACAGACATATTCATACATATATAAAATTTCAAAGAATCAACATAGTGTAAATCTGTAGTAGTAGTAAGAAAGGAGTGGAAAGGAATTTATAATAAAAGTTCATGTACAACAATGCTAAAAGACATAATGATGTGGTCAGATGCTTGCACCCACTTATAACAAATAGAACTGGTTTTTGGAGCTGTTAGGACCAAATTGTGCTTACACTTTTCCTTTAAATTTCTTATTTTGGAATAAAGGCTAAATAAAAATATTCAATTGGAGTGACTATGAGGGGGCTAACTAAAAATGCAAACTGATAGAGATGTTTTTGTCTTGCTAACACAGTGCCTGATACCCCAAGTGGCAATGCTATTGGTGATATAATCCTCTAAATGAGTATCCAAAATGGTAGATGATGCTTGGTAAAGTTCCAAGCAAAACATCATACTTTTTTTTCTTTTTGTTTTCAATGTACTTGTATTCTAAGAAAAATCTGTACGTACCAAAATACTGTCAAAAAAAGTGTTTATATGTAAAATAGAATTAGGTACTAGGTTCAGTTAATTAGATATGGGTTTTTCACCAACATGAATGTCCAGTGACAGAAAGTCATGCAGAATGTAACACATGCAGAATGTAATCCCACACATTGCAGGGTGTCCAGCATTCCCTGCCCCCACATATTAAAGGGTAGTAGTGTTCACTGTATCAATGAGACATTTAAAAATACCTATATACCCAAGTTTCTAAAATGCCTTCTAAGTGTTTTATAGGGAACTAGGTAAGCCACACTATCCAGCAATGAAACACTCCCTGCCTACATATATAGGTCTTTTCAATGGAAAAAAATGCACTTCATTTGTCTAAAGCTAATTATTGTAAAGCAAATTTGTTTCTTACAGTCAAAGATTTGTAGCAGGAGAGGGAAAGTCACTTCCTTTGAGTTATGAAGGAATTAGGTGCTGAATGCATGTATAAGTAGATGCAAATTATGATTGTTGTGATTTGGTTTGCATTTTCCCTGATTGCCACTTGCCTTTCATGTCATTTTTCTTTATCCTCACCCTTTATCCATTCTAACCTGAGTAATAGTCTCTTTGCTTAGGAGGTATTCTGTTTCCATAGTTTCAAGATGGAGAAATTTGTTCTCATTCTCCTGCAGCATTCTTGATATTTATAATTCGAATTACTTCATGATCACTGGTTGCTTGCCCCACCCCCCTGTTCCCTACTGTACCATGGATTCCTTTTAGATTTAATTCTTATCTCACTGAGCTGGGATTATTTTTTCAAGTTTGTTTCCACTATTAGTAAAAGCTTTGTTACCAAATTTATTGTCTACCTTAAAAGCAGGGCCATATGTGTTCATCTTAGTATCTTCAGATCCTACCTCAGTAATCAGCTACTAGCAAGTGCTCAATTAACATTTGTTGAAGGAATGAATGAATGGAACACATGATGTACTTTAGCCTCAAATCTTGCAAGTTTCATGAATATAAGGTATGATGTTGCATAAAACAAATGAATTTTCTAATTCACCATTTTTGACAATTTTTTAAAAAGATTTATTTATTTATTTTGGAGAGAAAGTAAGAAAGAGACAGAACGAGTAGGGGAGGGGCAGAGGGAGACAGAGAGAGGGAATTTCAAGCAGACTCCCCTCTGAGCATGGAACCCAAAGTGGAGCTCCATCCCATGGAACCCAAAGTGGAGCTCCATCCCAGGACCCTAATATCATGACCTGAGCCAAAATCAAGAGTCAGATGCTTAACAGACTTAGCCACCCAGATGCCCCCATTTTCAACAATCTGATATTCTGTAATACTGAATCTATTTAAAGGAGCATAAGTGTTTCCTTCTTTAGGTCCCCTTTCTATTGATGGTACCCACCATTCTACCAGACTCCCCAGCAGGAAATTCTAGAATCTTCTTTGACTCTTTACATATCACATCGACCAGTTGCCAAGCTTTAGTTTACAAAGTCTCTCAGATCTGTCCCTATTTCACTTCTACTCAAATAATTCTGTCATTATCATGCTTGAATTCTGACCGGGGTTCTTAGATTTCTCTCCTTCCAAGACTGCTATCAACATAAAGTTGATGTGCACAGGGAACCACTGTGGCTATCTCTTGCAGATTGCGTACCTTCATTTTTACCAGTTTCCCTACCTCCTGGCTAGCTGTCCTATAGTAAGGCTCATGTTTTTACTGGTCACTATACCCCTTCTTGCTTTTATGAGTCTCCTCCTCCTCTCTTGCCTGGAAAACTTCTTTGCTTCATATCCATATATGCTGCTGTATCCTCCTGCAATGTTTTCTTGAGACCCCAAGTGTATCTTGAATTCTCTTGTTGGGTGTCCCATCTGCAGCCTATATTATGGGCAATCTATAATTTGTAATAACTTTTTGCTTGTTTTGTGTGCTCATCTCTTTGTAAGACCATGAGCCTTTTCTCAGGGACTGGTGTTCATTTTATTTGTGAATGACACCAAGCTTACCACAATCCTAGGGCTATAAAAAGTGCTCTGCAAATAAGTTATATCGAACATATGAATATGGCTGTATTTTGTGTGCTTAGAGCAGGGCTTAGCAAATTTTTTTAATGTAAAGGACCAGGTAGTAAATGTTTTAGGTTTGTGGACTTTATGGTCACTGTCACCACTGGTCACCTCTGCTACTGTAATGTGAAAGTAGCCATAGGCACTGTGTAAATGAATGAGTGCAACTCTGTTCCAATAAAACTTTATTTATAAAAATCAATTTGGCGGGCAGAAGGTTTCCTGATTCTTGGCTTATAGTGTGGTATTAATGAGGCCCCATATCAAGACCCCTTTAGGTACCTATTGGTAAGCTTAGTTGTAATACTTAATTTCTAACTCTGGCCAACAGCCTTAAAGAGAGTGCATTGTCACTGTTGGAGAACGGATTGAAGCAGAGAGACCCTAGGTGTGGCCTTGCAGATTGTGTATCACACAGCTCCAGAACTGCCACAAGTATAGCCCTCTTGAAAATCAAGTTCTTTCTAGGGCAGATGAGTCTTGTCATCTTCCCATTGGTGGGAAAGAAAACTGCTATTTATTTGAGTATCTGCCATGTGCCAGGTATTTTATGGGTTGTCCATTCTTTTAGTAAGTGATAGTATCCTCTGAGGTATGAGTGTTATTTCCATTTTTCAAATAAAGAGACTGAGTCACCAGAAATTAAATAATTTACCCAAGGTCACAGATAGGACCCAATGGATCACACATCAGTCTTTCTGACACCAAAGTTTGTGTTCTTTTTACTCCACCATCATAGAGTTATTATCATAATAAGTCTGGTGCTGCTGCATGAAAAACCAAACAGAATGTGATGTTCCTGGCAAGGCAAACTGATGTAGCAAGTTGTATTTATGGTCTTATGGTCTCAGTTGAATTTCTGTTGTCAGCCTTATTAATTATTACACTTCTTTTATAGTCATTAGAGCCTGCCAGTGAATAATGCACTGGCATTGTCAAGTGTAGCTAGATCTCAGAGATCTTGCTTTGGGAAGAATCACCCCTAGACATACCAAGATTTTTACACAGCAGTAACTGTTACACAGTTGTAGTCTCACTTAAGCTAAAAGGAAATTTAGCTGGGAGCTAGAATAATACATTCTCTCATCTTTCCACTTGTCATGTTCATGTCTGTGTGGTAAACCAATATAAATCTCGCTGGATTTTTAAAACCTGATCATGTCTTCTCTGCCCAGATAGCCAACCTCAGGGAAAGCCAGTGGTTCAGGGATGATGTTAAAGAAGATGAGATAAGTAATTTGAAATCTCTGTAGATCCAGATTGTATTACTAAGTCTGAAGAGGGTGGAAACAAAACATATTTATTTTAGGACTTTTAAGCTCTAGTTACATAAGGCCAAATAATTGTATTTGCTATTTGTTTTGTCTTCTTGCCATACCATGGTATAAGCTCAGATTCTTTCTTCCTTTCTTTATTGCTATCTTGCTTTTTTCCTCCCTTTTTTTTTCCCTCCTCTCTCCCTCTCTCCGTTCATCTCTCTGTCTGTTCATCCAGCCGTCTACTCGTTCATCTGTCCATCTACCCTCCAGGGTTTAATAGTGTTCTATGGGCTGGATTCTCTTGTGGTGCCACCACGTCTGTCTTGTCTGTACTCCATTTTTCCCTGTTGTCTTTGACCTATACCTGCATCTCCAAATAGTCATGGTCATTGTCCCAGATAAAAGAACCAAAGTATCCAGATGATTTAGCTTTCATAGCTTATCCATTATTTTCTTATCCAAGCGTTCCTGTTGCAAAGATCATGTATTGCTAGATTGAAGATCCCAGGAGGTGCAGGATAGTGGGAAATGAATCCCATTGCACCTGGTGCGTTTTGTAGTGATTTCCCAAAATACTGAATTCAATAACAACAACATTCAAAAAGCACACCACTACTGCCAAGCCATAGAAGTTTGCAAATCCAAAAGATCACTATCCTCTCCTAGTGTTGTATACATGCTAATGTGTCGCACTTTGAACACATGAAAACCAGGGACCTGCTAGGGGATGCTTCAGTTTTGGACTAAACGGCTTCAAAGGCTTCCAGCTCTCTAAATGAGGCTTTGAAGTAGAGGGTGGTGTGATGATGAGAGCAAGCTCATCCCTCTGTGTGGCTATTCTATTATTTCAGGCTTCTGATTTCGAGTTGCAAAGCAAACAAGGCCTTCTGGTGCTCTGACTTACCCCAGGTTATCTTTATAGACAGAAAGGGCTAAGTTTCCAACTAAGCCAAAGATAGAGCTAATCAGCCTGGCTTATTATATATTCAGGCATCTGCAAATTCCTCCTTATTTTGATTTCATTATAATCACAGTGCCCTTTGCCATTGCTTTTTGGTGTTATAAAAATTAAAGCCTAATGAAGTGTAATGGTTTGATTACATACTGTAGTGGAAACCACTGACTGGCTAACTTCACAGTCATGCTCAACCCTCTTGCTCCTTCCTGCCTCCCACAATAGGGAATGCGCCACTTATTCACTTCCCCAGCAATGTGGGCAGCCAACCAAGTTCTAGCCAATGAGATGTTAGTCCTGCTGGCTTTTGGAAAACTTTTCTGCTTTCCCTGATAAAAGGGACATTGAGCTGGTGTCACTTTTTCTTTTTTATTTCTGTCTTACATGCAAATAAGATGCCTGGAGCTTCTGCAGCCATTTTGTGATGAGTGTTAATTATGATGATGAAAAGTCAACATACTAAAGATGATAGAGGTGGTAGAAGGAAAAGACAGAATGAACTCAGTTCCTTGAAGGTTTTATTAGAAAAAGAAGTCCCTGTTTGTTTCAACCACTGTTAATTGTTTTCTGCTATTTATAGCTGAAGGTATTCTTGAGCCAAACAATGTAAATATGAGGGTTGCTTTTCTTTTCCTTTTCCTTTCCTTTCCTTTCCTTTCCTTTCCTTTCCTTTCCTTTCCTTTCCTTTCCTTTCCTTTCCTTTCCTTCCTTTCCTTTCCTTCTTTCTTTTTTCAAGTTTTACTGCAGGAGGCATGTTTTAATCACCATTTCAAATAAAGGAGTACAATTTTTTTTTCTAGAAACAGCAGTATTTTATTCTACAGGTAGAAGACTACTGAAAACATTGTGACTGCCCCAATTAGAAACAGATACATGAGTACCTTAAAAATACAGAGGAAAGGGAACATGAATTTTCACAAAATCATCCTTGTGCCTAATTAGACAATTGCTTAGAAAAGGTAGCCTAAAAAAAAGCAACACATGAATATGTTTTCATTTAAGTTCATGCTCTCGACTCTCTCAACTGAGTTTGAATAGTAAAGTGGAGTTAGGATTTCTAGAGCTTTAGGAGCTCATCTTCCCTATACAAAGCAATCAGGTTCTGATGAGGGTGATGTGTAATATGACTTCCTTCTCATGGACTGTCAGTTCCCTCCAGTTTGCCAGTGATGTACTAAAACAGGAGAGGACAGAGTCCTCCTCTGCACAGTAGATCCATTCACCCCGGGAGAGATGACACAGCAAGTACAATCCCTTTTCTCTCTTACCAGAGCTCCATTTCTGACAATGTGGCTCTGCACATTCCTGACAACCAATGTATTTGATCTATTGCACACCACAGAGTGTTCTGGGTTTTTAGGAAGCAGGGCCACACTCTTGGTAGTGGCATCTGTCCTTGCAGTGTGGTCCAGTGATTTAAAGGTATTTAAGCATTCCGTGGTCTTCATATTCCAGATATTCACAGTGCCATCAGGGGATGCACTAATAATATAATGTCCATCTTGTGTAAAAGTTATTTTGTTGTGAAAAGAGAAATAGCCATGAAATTCCTTCAAGGTTTTCCCAGATTTTAAACCATGAATTCTAATTGTCTGTTCAAAAGAGGCACTAAGGCGGCAACTGAGTGGCTTAGTGGTTTAGTGTCTGCCTTTGGCTCAAGTTGTGATCCCCGGGTCCTGGGATTGAGTCCTGCATTAGGCTCCCTGCAGGGAGCCTACTTCTCCCTCTGTCTGTGTCTCTGCCTCTCTCTCTCTGTGTCTCTCATGAATAAATAAAAAAAATCTTTTTTAAAAAACAAAACAAAAAAAACAAAAGAGGCACTAGAGATCTCACAGCTACCATTAGAAAAGCTTGAACAGGTGGCACCTTTACTCTGTCCTTTCAAATTTCCTGAAACACTGTCCACTCTGAATCTTCCAGGAGGGTTATTTCTAACTTCTACTTTTAGCCACATGCCCCAGTTTTAACTGCACATAACTAGTCTTCTACTTAGTCAATGAACATATCTATAAAATATTGAATCTGACTTCATAAATCTGACCTCTGTGATCTTTGTGGGGTGTTTAATGCATTGTTCAGTAATTAATGAAGCCACCAGGATACATACAAACAAATGTAGCATTTTCACTGAACACTATCTCACTTATTTCCTCAGAGTAGCATGTTTAATATACCTTTCTCAGGGTTTCCAAGGGTACCTTAGACTATTAGAAAACCATGAAGTTATAAAAACACTATAAGAAATTTTAATGGAAAATATTTTATAACACACATGTCAATCACTTAATGTTAGTAACACATACAAATAATAAGAAATTCTAGGTAATTAAAGTCCATAAACCTGCACATTTTACCCATCACCGATATCTTGCTTTTCTCTGAATCAGGCATATGAGTTCTCAGGTATAGTTTTCTTTTCCTTTTTTTTTTTCTTAAGATTTTATTTATTTATTTGAGAGAGAGAGAGTACAAGTGGAGGGGGAAGGGCAGAGGGAGAGGGAGAAGCAGACTCCCCGTTGAGCAGGGAGGCCAATGGGGGGTGTGTGTGTCAATCCCAGGACCCTGGGATCGTGACCTGAGCCAAAGGCAGAGGCTTAACTGATTGAGCTACCCAGGGGCCCCTCAGGTACAGTTCTCTTTATGTTTTTGTGTTCATGGTTTCCTGAGAATCTAGAGGAAATGCCAAGTTGTGTTTTTGTTTTGTTTTTGTTTTTGTTTTGTTGTTGTTGTTGTTATTGTTTGCAATGCCAAGTTTTAGAGGAAGCAAGGAATTTTCTCCTCCATATTTTTTTGGGGCTGGGCAGTACTCCGTCTAAGGAAAGCAAATCACTAAGTCCAGTTTTTATGTTACCAGAAGAACTTTATTACTTTTGTTTGGTGTTCCCAGAAAAGCAATTAAATGTGATCAACAAGGCAAGCTTAAGGATTTGTTTAGTTCCTAACACCCCTTTCTCTTTTTATATACTTATATTCTCTGAAGAACCACTGACCTAATTCAGAGTTAAAATAATTCCTCTTATTAAGAATGAAGTATAATAAGGATGAAACACAAGTCTGGAGAACTACACACTGCTTAGATGTCATCCTAAAAATGAGGACAATGTGCTTTGAATTCAGGAAGGGTCTACAAGGTACAATCATCTGGTTTCAAGAATGTGCCTTCTCCATATTTCTAGAGCCTTCTATGGGGACCTCAGTTTTAGAAGTCTTCACTGCAACAGAGATGCTTATGTATACTCCTGCCTCCTCTTCTAGTTGGTGAATTTCTGCAGGGCATTGGCAGGGTTTGATTTGTCTCTGCATTCCTTCACATTTCCCATTGTAAGATTTTATACTCATGTGATAACTGATAAAAGATTTGCTGAGTTGAATTTTATCTATACAGTTGTAGCTTTGCAATATCTTAATTTTTGGGGTAGGTGACCTCTGAGTCATACATTCAGATGATTTTTAACTTGGCTTCCAAGACTGCCTTAAAAGATCAATTTGTTAGTATTACCAAGCTCTGATTACTTGGTGTTACATAATTATACTGCAATTAAACTAAAAATAAGCAGCATATTTAAATAACTCTAACAGAATTAAGGCGAGTGGGTGATTCACACAAATGTCCCTGCTCTTCTCTTCTTCATGGATAAAATGAAGTGCATCATTAGCAAATGTTGAATCCTTCCAATATTGACTGGCCTCACTTGAGACAAGCACACTTGAAATTTGGAATGATGCAGAAAATAAAATGAGGGCATTATTTTTTCCCTTTCAAATGTGTCTGTAATTAACACTCCTTTAAATAGTAAATTTGAAGTCTGACTCAGTTTTTTAAAAAAATCAGTTATAGTCTCTGAAAAAGAAAACAATAAGAAATTTCTAAAAGTGGCCTTTTCTGGGGAGGAAAATTGGCAGCCTAGGAGCTAGTAAGGGAGGAAGACTTATTTCTCAATGAAACCCCTTTGTGTGCATATATTACTTATTGAAAGATAAACAGACATAAACAAACACACACACAAATTTCAATATATGTTCTGCTGAAGCAAGCATGGCACACAAATTTCAATACAATTTTGAAAAATAACAAAATGAGAGGACCTGTGCAGCCTGATTTTAGGATTTACTATGAAGTTAAAGTATTTGGGGTAGTGTGGTGTTGGGGTAAGAAGAGCTGTATATGTCAATGAGACAAATACAAACTCCACATGTAGATGGCCAATTGATTTTGACAAAGACTCTAAGCTAATTTGTTTCAATAACTCAATGTCCCCAAGGGGAAAAATGAATGTTGACATTTATATGATACTTAACAAATTAAACCAAAATAAATCATGGACCTAAATGTATAATCTGAAATGATAAAACTTGGAGAATAGATGGGATAAAATCATTGTGACTTGAGTATGCAAAGATTTCTTAGGGCACAAAAACCACAAACCATAAAATAAAAATTTGATGAAATGAACTCTATCAAAATGAAGACTTCTGCTTTTTTTTTTTTTTTTTAATTTTTTTTTTTTAATTTTTATTTATGATAGTCACAGAGAGATAGAGAGAGAGGCAGAGACACAGGCAGAGGGAGAAGCAGGCTCCATGCACCGGGAGCCCGACGTGGGATTCGATCCCGGGTCTCCAGGATCGCGCCCTGGGCCAAAGGCAGGCGCCAAACCGCTGCGCCACCCAGGGATCCCAAGACTTCTGCTTTTTAAAATAATATTAAGATCATGAAAAGCAAACAACTGACAAGGAGAAAATACATGCAAAACATATATCTGATAAATAAATTGTACCCCACAATATGGGCAAAATATTTAAAGACACACCTCACAAAGAAGATACACAAATGGCCAACAAGTACATAAAAGATATTCAACATCAATAGTCATCAAAGAAATGCAAATTAAAACCATAATGGAAAATTGAGATGACTGATAGTACCAAGCATTCATGACAATGTAGAGCAGCTGTATGTTGCTAGCCGGAAGGTAAAATTTACTGCTACTTTGGAAAACACGTTGGCCATTTCTTGTAAAATTAAACACACTATATACCGTGGCAATCCCCCTTCTGGGTACAAGAGAAAGGAAAACATGTGCACATGAAGACATGTACTTGAATGTACTTGAATGTTGCATTAGTTTTCTAGAGTTTTTGTAACAAATTACCACAAACTATATATGTATACAATGGAATATTACTCAGCCATTAGAAACGACAAATACCCACCATTTGCTTCGACGTGGATGGAACTGGAGGGTATTATGCTGAGTGAAGTAAGTCAATCGGAGAAGGACAAACATTATATGTTCTCATTTATTTGGGGAATATAAATAATAGTGAAAGGGAATAGAAGGGAAGGGAGAAGAAATGTGTGGGAAATATCAGAAAGGGAGACAGAACATAAAGACTCCTAACTCTGGGAAATGAACTAGGGGTGGTGGAAGGGGAGGAGGGCGGGGGGTGGGGGGGAATGGGTGACAGGCACTGAGGGGGGCACTTGACCGGATGAGCATTGGGTGTTATTCTATATGTTGGCAAATTGAACACCAATAAAAAATAAATTAAAAACAAACAAACAAACAAACAAATTACCACAAACTAGGTGACTTTAAGCAACAGAAATTTATTCTCTCATAGTTTTAAAGCCTAGAAATCCAAAATCAAGGTTTTGACAGCACCATGCTCTCTCTGAAGGCTCTAGGAAAGAATCTGATCCATGAAGTTTTCTCTCAGCTTCTGGTGTTACCAGCAGTCCTTGGCAATTTTTTGCTTGTAAATGCATTACTTCAATCTCTGCCTCTGTCATTATGTGGCTTTCTCCTCCTGTGTCTTTGTGTCTAGATCTCTTCTTTCCTATAAAGACACCCATATGGGATTAGGGCCCACCCCAATGACGTCATTTTAACTTGATAACATTTGCAAAGACCCTATTTTCAAATAAGGGTACATTCACAGGTATCAGGTTTAGGACATCAGTATATCTTCTGGGGGATACAATTCAACCCGCAACAAATATTCATGGCAGCTTTATTAAAAACAACTATTTATGGAAACAACCCAGATGTCTGTCAACTGGTAAATGGATAACAAATTGTGGTATATCCATATAACAGACTATTATTCAGCAGTAAAAAAGATTGAATTACTAATATGCATAACACACATGAATTTCAAAAATGTTTTGCTGAGTGAAAGAAGCAGACACAATGGAATATATCGCATATGATTTCACATGCCTGAAGTTCTAGAAATGACCAATCTAATCTATAATGACAAACCCAGATCATTATTTGCCTAGAGTTCTGGGAGAGAGTGTGGGATTTTTCAATTGATTGCAGCTTTATACTGTGGCACTTTTCATGGAGATGGAAATGTTCTATATTTTGGATTTGGTGGTGGTCATGTAGGTTTATAAGTTTATCAAAGTTCTTTAAACTGAACACTACCAAGCTGAATACATTTTACTTTATATAAGTTATGTCTCAAAAAATTCATTTAAAAACTCACTTGCAAAGGACTATTAAGTAACCTATGGCATAAAGCAAAATTCATATTTGTGAATATGTTCACCCTCTTGTATCTATTTAAAATAAAATGTGGCTATAGCATCTATGGAAGGTGCTAGAAACTACTCATTCAGCACTGGGAGGGGAAGGTCTGTGTTTTTGTCTGCATAGCATCATTTTTCCCTTCTCCTGGAAGGAAATAGCATCTCCTTATTTTCCTACTCTCAGTGTTCTGTTCCTTCCTTATTTCAGTCAAATGGTTTTAGGGGGACCTCTGATTGCAACCACTTCTTTCCAATTGCCACCTCCTTGGTCCATTGCCCCTCCACTCTCTCTAACTCCTCCCTCCCACCCTGCCAGTGGGAGCACATTGAGAATGCTGATCTGCAGTAGAGGATAGTAACAATGAACTGGAGCAGAGCCCCAGTGAAAGGAGGAAGGCATAGAGAGAGAATGTCTTGGAAGCATGAAGTCTCCGGCTTTGGAAATTTGCCAATTATCCCTTCCTCCTCCTCCATCATTCCCGGGTTCTTGAGCCAATAAATTAATAAAATTTCTGTATTCATTAAGGTAAACTTCTTCCAATTTCAGCCAAAACATCTACATTAGGATTTAGAAAAAATTCTATTAGCTTTTGTCAGGCTGTCTCATATATATATTTATTTCTAGATGTACATACTCTAGACTATATAACATTTTCAAGTTGTCAATGTCCTTCTTCACAAATGTCACCCTGGATCTTCCCACCTCCTATTACTTTAGAGGTTATGTTGCCTAGCATGTTGGGAATCTTACTTCTTTTTTTTTTTTGTTCAATTATTTAAGTGATATAAAGTTGAGTTAGACATTTTGGTAACTGCTTTACTTGTGGCTGAATGCTTAGCATGAAGGCAGTGAGTTATAATTAAACCTAAATTTTAAAATATGAATTTCTATCCAGCCCAGTCTTCTTCATTTAATACTTTTACAGATAATCATTTCAACCCCAAAACAAGAATTTAAACTTATTGCTGTTCAGTGGATTCCTATTTTTCTCTCTTTTAATATTTTAGAATCCTCTTGTCTCCTTATTCTGTCACCTAGGGCATTCTTCTCAGTTTTGTTTCATCTAGTAGTTTAATAAGCAAAAAGTGGAAAACAATGACTTTTTTTTTTTTTTTTTATTTGTACCTATATTAGTTCTGGTGTGTTCCTAAGAGCTTACCTAGATCTGTCAATAATCAGTTTGGGAATTTCCTGGAAGTCAACAGGAAGCTTATGGATTGGCAGCTCTCTGCATGTCTATGAACAACCAATTCTCCCTTTTATGACCATCAGGAAATGTTTCCTATCTTTAGCCTTTTTGCATTTCCTTCATTCTCGAGGGTATTCTGAAGACCACTAATGTGGTTCTCTGATCACTTTTTCAATGATTTTTGTGGTCATTTTGGGAGCCCAGTGGTTTATACTCATTTAAGGCCACATCGTATTTCCTGAAGAACTCCTATCTGGGTCTTCTGTTTCTTCTAGCTCTAACTTCATTATTCTTAGTGCAGGTGATAGGAACAATGTAAAAATGTAGTTTGGCCTACATTACTAAAGCTCTCTGAGCACCATTTTCCCTTCGTGGGACTATGGTGAAGGATAAAAGAAATGATGTAGGGCCACATGGCTGGTGTAAAGTTAAGTGATATGGCCCTGGATCTGCTATTCAGGGCAAAGCAATGCCTAGGGCCGGATGCTACTGATAGAGAAGCTTCCAGAGAGTAAGGGGTAGTACAGTTTCTCTTTAGGCACAGGTTCCTACTGCCCAACCTGTTGTTGCCCTGGGTGAATGGCTAAGGACAACTTTCTGAGAAAGATAGGAAAAAACCTAGGCTCTATGGGCTACAAAGAGAGAATTCAGGCTTGGGCTTCTGGATACTGAAAGGATGCCCTGTGAGAGCACAAAGGAGCTGGGATCCAGGGACACCAGCCAATCTAGCTTGTCTTCATAAGCACAGTTAGCAGAATTAGCAGATGCTGATGGCCTAATCACATTGACCAACCTGCCCCACTTAACGTCCTTCAAGACTTTTCTTTGACACACAGCAGCATTTAAAAAGCCTCTCACTTTTTGTTCCAGCAACATTGAGGTTGGTTTATACTGGGGTCTCTCTCCCCTTCTGCAGTAGTTTAAATAAAATCTGTCTTGTCATTTTAAAACCAGTATTCAGTGAATAATTTCTCCTTAACAAATAATTCTAATTGTGATTGGTCAGAGATACTGGGGTGCAGGTGAACTTTGTAGAGGGGAGGTGTAAATGGATCCAGCTGTAGAGGGTTGAGAGTGGCAGAAGGGAGAAGAAAGGGAGTTTGAATTTGGCAATAATCTTCATTGAGGACGAGAGGGGCAGATGTAGGCCTGGTGACAATATAGTCAGAGTCTTAGATCAGTGAGTTGATAATGAAGATAGCTCATAAATTTGAGTGAACCAACTAGAGGTTTCTAGTGGGTGCTAAAGACACTATCTGTAGCTCTGTTACCCTTTATATCAGTAGTTTAAAAGGCATGAGAATAGCATCCATAGTGGCATGATTCTGATTCCAAATAAACTCAACAGTCTAAATAGCTAAAATTATCAGGATGAAATGTGATAGAAAGAAATATATGCAGACCCTGATATTCCAGGGAGGGCAGGCTACAGAATTTGCATGGAGGGCCTGGTGTATAATGAACACAGAATTTGTGCAGTCCCAGTGCAAGACAGGGAAGTCAGTCTCTTTTCACACAGGCCCACTGCCCTAATTCATGGTGGTGAGCAACCCTCAGGGGATTGCTATCTCTGCTTCAGGGTCTTTTCCATACCTGGATCAAGGTGGGTGAGAGGGTAAATGTATAATGGCACCATGAATCCAGGACAGGGCAGCCTCCACTTTGCCATGCCCTGAGATGCTGTGGGGCACATGCTTTCCCAGAACCTCTGCCCATTGCTATGGGTGAAGGTGGCAGTGGTTGTGAGATGTGGCCTAGAGCCTATCTCAGGGGGTGAGCGGAGGTGAACTATTTGGGAGTCAGGACTCAGGCCTGTTGCATTTGCTCTATAATCCCACAGACTTAACAAAACAGTACAAAGGCACCCTTAGGTGAGTCCCATGTGACTTCACTGGTCACAGACCCAGGAAGCTGACATTGATTCTGGGCTGGGATGACAGTGTCAAAAGTAGGAATGAGAACTTTTTTTCTGGACAAAGCAATTTGAGCAGATGGATAGTCCTGTAAATAGGAGGAGAAAGAAGCCTGGAATGCAGGTTGAAAACGAACTATAGAGAGCTTTGGAGTCACACATCATCCTGTAGAGAAGGAGAAGCAAAGGAGATCTGAGAGCAGGGGAGTGACAAGGTGAACAAGGTATTTCTGAGGATTAATTCCCAGGGAGATATCGTTTAGAAGCATGTGCCTTTCAACTATTCCTTTTTGTTGTTTTCATACATAAAACTGAAGGGACACTCTTTTGGATCAAAGATGGGCAGTTGCCTGCAAGGCATCTTTCACTTTTTCCTACTGCTTCATGCACAAAATCTACTGGAACTTTTGACATTTTGCTCTTCCTTTCCTCTGGATTTTCACGCCAGCAAATTAATGTGTAAAATGCCGGCAGAAAATGACTTTCACAGGACAGAATGATCTTGCATTTTTGGTCAGGAGAAGAAGAAAGCAGCAGACTCACTAATTGCTGAATTACAATGAACCTTTCTATGATCCTTTGAATCTCTCAGAGGAATCAAAACAAAACAAAATTAAAGCAATGATATCAAGCAATAAGCTTTGCAAGCAGACAACAGGTAGATATTAAAACTGAAACCTCACCTTCGTTCAAAGTAACAGCAAAAAGAATGTGACTTCTCTTCCTGAGGGACTGTTAATAATTTTCATCTGTGTTCCGCTCATCTTAGTAGTAATTTTTTAAACAGGCATTTCCATGGCAAATACACATGCACCCACAGGCACACCCCATAATCTCCTACCCCAGATATAAATAGATTGGAGCTGCCAGGGAATTGGTCATATAGTTTAAACAATTGTTGAGAATTCTAATCTTGTAAGAAAGAAAATCAGTAGGGTGGTGTGTAGCCAGAATAAGGACTTTGATAATGCTGAAAGCATTTGGCAGCACAAACATTTCTGGGCTTTGCCAGAGACAGAAAAATGGATGCAAACTCCTAGTGGAGGAGTTTTATTTTCTCTATGTCATTCCCTCACTTGTATCTCTGGCCTTGAGAAGTCAATTTATTTCCTTTTGCCATGTTCTGTCTGATTGAGAGGCTGAGAGTTCTCCCCCATTTATCCCAGGCATGTTGAGCTAGCTTCAGCAATGGGGAACTTGCTTTACCCTCCAGACTGTGTACCACCACCACCCCCACCTTGATCATGTGTTCTATTTCCACTCTTTTGAGCAGTTCTTAAAAATTTGTCAGCTTTTTGGACAGCTCCCGGTCATTTCTTAAGCTATTGCCACTATACCTTCGTTACTGGGTGCCTTTCCATTGCTATGACATGATGGTCTTTCTGAGAAAGTGCTAGAGAGGGGGTCAGCTTTGGAATCAGACTGACCAAGATCTTGATCCTGGCACTGACCTTTGTTAGCTTTGACTTTTAACAGGTTACATGGCTGCTCTACCTTTCTCTGAAAATGAGGGTGTTGATGAGTTCCCTGATGAGTTAGTTCCCTGTAGGCATGTTGTGAGCATGAAACAAAATCACATGCATATAAAGCACATGAACATAGTAGATGCATATGAACTGTTACCATTCACCTGATTTGCCTGCCTTCCCTTCTCAACTGACTGTAGAATCCTGGGCTGTGGGGGATCCCTGGGTGGCGCAGTGGTTTAGCGCCTGCCTTTGGCCCAGGGCGTGATCCTGGAGACCCGGGATCAAATCCCACGTCGGGCTCCTGGTGCATGGAGCCTGCTTCTCCCTCTGCCTATGTCTCTGCCTCTCTCTCTCTCTCTCCTCTCTCTGTGTGTGACTATCATAAATAAATTAAAAAAAAAAAAAAAAAAAAAGAATCCTGGGCTGTGAAACTATGTCAGACCTTCCTATAGAGTGTTGCAGGTTTAAAGACCATGTCCACCTATGACCAGACTTCTCTTCCTGCTTATTAGAAATTCTAAGACAATATGTTTGCTTCTTTTTAAGATATCCAGCACTTTCACCAATTAAAGCTTCTTAGTCCGTTTCTATTGATTGAAACTATCTTTTGTTTCTTCCTTTATTGGGTCAGAGTTGAAATTGTCTTTCAGGCAAGGTGGAACTTGTCCCATTGTCTGTTTTTAGAAGAGTGCCCCTTCTGGCAGATGCCAAGAACCCTTAGAGTATCTTGACCACTGCCCATGTTTTCCTGGGGCCCTTTTGTGATGGATTTCAGGAATGGCCGTGTTGCGTATAACACAACTCCACAATCTTTATTTTATTTTTTAAAGATTTATTTATTTGAGAGAAAGTGTGTGAGTACATTGGGGAGGGGAAGAGGGAGAGAATCTTCAAGCAGACTTCCTGCTGAGCGGAGACTCCAACTTAAGGCTTGATCCCATGACCCATGAGATCATAACCTGAGCCAAAACCAAGAGTTGGAGCTTAACCCACTGAGCCACCCAGGTGCCCCTCATGATCTTTATTTTAATAAGTTAGAGTAGACATAACAGCAAAAGGCCCTGCCATCTAATTATTTCCTCAAAGAATGATTTCCCCAAAGAATGATAGTTTGTTGACTATTTTAAAACTAATTGGATTTTTGTAGATATTTTTCAATGACTCCTATTGAATAACAAAACTGTACAACAAAACACATATTCAGCTACTTCAATATAATATTTTGTAGGTCATTTTTAATGTAAGTTTTACCAGGGAGTTATATCACTCAGAGTTAAATAGCTATTTATTATTTTTTTTCTGGCCAAAGTGGATATTTTGTAATAGGTACTTAAAGCATTTACTTAAGTTAAAATTATTATGTCTATGTTTTATGCTGTATGGCTTCAATTGTCCATATATTTGTATGTAAGTACAGATCTACACTGAAGCAGATGAAGCAAATTAAAATCTTTTTAGGTCATCTGCATTTGGTAATAAGGTACAAGTCTTCGGTAGGCTCTGCAACTTTTGGCAGAGGTCATCTGTCAAGACATTGGTTGCGCCCCTTACTTTCAACATAGAAGAGCCCTATTACAGAGACTTGTTAAACATAACCTCAAACTCACTGCTGCTTAATACTTATGAGAAATGCAAATGAGAGAGACTGCATTTATGAAGGATTTCCTAGATTATATGCAACTCAATCTCTTTGATATGCTAAAATCTCTCCTTGGTTTAAGTTAAAGATTTAAAGAGCCCTATTGCTGAAGATTATACCATCACTTTGCATTGAAGAACATTCTTAAAAACACTCATATAGAGTTCACTGCTGTATGTGCTGCTATAATGTTGCTGAGATGTTGTTGTTGTTGAGATAATGTTGTTCACTCCATCACCCCTTGTCCTCTGTAGAAGATCTGGGAAGAACTTCCTCTTGGTTCTTAGGGTGAGGTTTTATAGTTGGGTTTCTCTGTTATTATCTTGTGGTTTCTGGACATCATTTAAAAGTTACATTTTCTTCTTTGCTTGGACTACAGAAAGCTCAAAACCAAATTTGCCACCTGCCTTTCATGAGTGTGCACATCCTATGGTGAGCATTCTGTATGACCTGTCACCTACCTCCATTCCCAGAATGGAGAGGGATCCCCAGTGTTTCAGGTGCTCTGGGTACTCTGCCTCCCCACTGGCTTTCACACTTTTATCAGTACTGTACAGTACAACCCTTGTGTTCCACCAGAAAGGAAGAGCTCCTAGGTTGTTTCCCATTGCTTAATTTTCATCCCTTAGGAATTCTCATCCCTTTTTCTGATCCCATCTCCCAGTTCTCCACAACTTCTGTGATTTTCCACTGTGCTCTGTGAACTTCTGGATTGGTTGTTAGAAAGACTTTCCATATTTCCACCACTTCTTTCAATTCCCTCACCTTCTTGCTCTACCTGAGACCCGACTTTGTTGAAGTCAATAGTTCTCTTGCCTCTCCCTTAGTGGTGGTCTCTCTTTCTCACAGCCCTCCCATGACTAGATGTGGAGGTGGGGTGGTATCCTTCTTGCTTCATGCTGCTCTTCTAGATTGTTCCCATCTCCCCTTCCTACCTTCTCACCCACAGCTCTGTATCTTATGCCATCAGTGTATTCCATGCCCATACCTCCTGGTTGCAGTCATCCAAAGATCGCATTCCCACAGGTCACCCCCTCTCTTTCTTTAGCAATCTTTGCTCCTGGCTCACTGATCTTTTCTCTACATTAATTCTTTCATAATTGTAGAGGACTTCAAATAGAAAAGGATACTCCTAGGGCTCTAGCATCTTAGTTTCTCCAGTGTACTGTCTTCCACTGAACCTAAGCCTCTCACAACCTTAGTCGTATCCTAGAAATTGACATTACCAATACCCCCTATATTACTTTTCTATTGCAGTATAACAAATTACTACAAACTGAGTGGCTTAAAACAATACCTCTTTATTAGTTCAGAGTTCTATAGGTCAGAAGTGTTGACTAGGCTGTGTTTTCACTTGAAGCTTGTGTGGTTGTAGGGCTGAGGTCCCCATTTCCTTGTTGGCTGTCAGCGAGGGCTACTGTCAATTCCTAGAGCCACTCGAATTCTTTGACACGTAGCCCCTTAAATCTTTATAGCCAGCAAAGGGGAATATTTCTTGCATAGAATCCTTCTCATGCTTCCAGTCCTTTTCATCAGCAAAAGCTCTGTCCCTTTTAAGAACTCATCTGATTAGGTCAGATCCACTGAGGCTAACCTTCCTTTCTCAAAATCAGTTGTCCCATATAACATAACCTAATCACCAGAGTGATATCTCTGTAGTCATAAGTCCTTCCCACATTCACACCAAGGGGACCATCCAAGGGCATGAGTCATCAGGAGGTCATTTTGGAATTCTGCTACGACATCCTCAATATTTTCTTTTTTTTTTTTTAATTATTATTTATTTATTTTTTTAAAAAAATTATTATTTTTTATCCTCAATATTTTCAACTTCAAGAATCCCATTCTTAAACTACTGCCTGCTATCTGCAGCTCATTCCTTCTATTTTCAGGACTTTAATAATATTTCTTTTTTTTTTTTTCTTTAATAATATTTCAAACTCACCAGAACCTATAGTCTACTGATCTCAGATTTTTGTGTCCCACATTCCCATCATTTCTTTAGTTCCCTCCTTTTTCAGCTTATGGTCAATCACTATAATCACTCAGTGAAATATACCATTAACTCTTTTTTCCCTCTGTCCCTCTGTTTTATTTGTCTGGCAAAACCCCAGTACTGGTTAAATCCTACCCTCCTTTTCCCCATGCCTGCATTCACACAGGTGAAGGTGGCTGGAGAAAAGCACACTCCTATACTGACTGGTCTTCCTTTCGATCTGTGAACACTAATTTCAATAGGCTCTTCAAGTTGCCTAAAACTCATAAGACATTTCCCTGCTTTCAAATACCAAAACTTTTAAACTTAGAACAAAGATATTCAAACCTTTTCTGCTTGCAAATCTTCTAAAATAATTTTTCAAAATTATGTACCCCCTTTCATATTTTAAATGATATTTCAATTTTCATAAGAAACTTAAATAGTTCAAGATCTTAATTATAGTGTATTGTAAATATTTATATTTTTTAAAGTTTTGAAACTTTTAAATTATTCTGAAGGAATATTAATATCATAGCTTTTGATATCCATCATTATCAATTTGGATATGCATAAACAAGTTCTTTATCAATTAGAAAATTTGCATCATTCGACTTTGTCCTTGAGCTCAATTTTTACTCCACTTATAACATGGACTTTCATATTTTATGATTTAGAGTATTTTATTATTTACCCTATCACTTTACTAAAAATGTACACATATAGTTAGATTAAAGATAGTTTAAATGTTCTTACTGTAGGCCCCTAAATCTCCATTTTTTTCTCATTGTATCTATCATTACAATCATGATTAGTACAGAATTTACTAAAATTATGTAAGTATCTCACATATTTTAGGAAATAATCACAAAGCATGAAATAAAATTTTAAAAATACACCATAGTATATGGCTGATCTGTATTTCCCCAAAATTTTGTTTTGAAAAAAATCTAAATTTACAAAGTTGAAAGGATGGCACAATGAATACCCATATACTCTTCACCTAGAGTCAATGATGGTTAAAATTTTACTATATTTTCTTCCCCCTTCTCTCCATTTAGTTTTCTTTTTTCACAGACTCATTTGAGAGTGTTCAAATAGGAGTGAGGACATGTACCATAATAAGAGAAGGCAAGGTGCATGGACAGAACACAGATTGCAGGGGAGATGTAGTGTGGGTACATGGAAAGCTTCTTATGGCTTCAATTTTCCTGTGAAAGAGGAATCAGTGGTATGTGAGGGAAGTTGTTGGGAGTTTGTGGAAAGAGGAAAAAGTTTTCACCACATCAGTCAGTGGACATCAATCTGGGGTCAAGACTTTTGGGGGTACAAAGACTTTCAATGGGTACAAGGCCATAAACAGGCTCAACACAGTACATTTCCATATGTATTTTTTCCTTAGAATTCTGCCTCTCCATCTCCAGTTTTAGGAGTCCCATTAATTAAAACCTTTACACTGGCTAGAGCCCACTTATTCTATCCCCATGACTTCACCAGTGTTTTAGATTCAAGATTTTTCAATTTGTTGCACTTTCTTTACTAGCCTTACAAGGTACCACATTTTCCCTGTTTTGCTCCCAATTTTCTGCTCACTCCTTCAGGATCTCTTTTGTTTGTTTAATCCTCATGCCTGACTGTGAAATATTGAGGCACCTATGGCTGAAACCTCAAACCCCTTCTCTTCTCTGTTATTACCTAGGTTTTTCTTCATCCAGTCTCATGGCTGTAAAAACCATTTGTGTCTTCACAACCCCTAAATTTACATCTCCAGCTGGCCTTTTCTCTGAGCTCCCAAATTGTGCATCTAACCACCTGATGAAATCTCCATTTAGGTATGTATTAAGCATGTCATCTTTAACATTATCGAGACCAGATTCCTGCTAGTTCTATTTCAAAACCTGCTGTGTTTGAGGTCTTCATCACCCCAATACAGGTCATTCCATGCTTTCCAATGCTCAGGCCAACAACTTTGGAGTTATTCTTTTTTCTCCCTACCAATCACTATTCCCAATTCATTAGTAAAACCTATTGACTCTACCTTAAAGACATATTCAGAATCTGGCCTTTTCTCATCACCTCCACCCTACCACCTTGGTCATAGATCTCACCTTCTTGCCTGGATTTAGTGCATTAACCTCATAACTGGTCACCTTGCTTCTTCCCTTGCTCTCTTTAGCAGTCTCTTCTCAACATGGTGGCCATTCCATTGTTTAGAGTCCTCCAGTGGCCAGAGTCCTGCCAGCCACCTATGAGACCCTTCCTGAACTGTCCCTCATTACCTTTCTGACCTCTCCTCTTGCCGTATCACCTGCATCCATTCTACTCCAGCCATTTCAGCTCCTTTGCTGTATCTCAAATGTACCAGATGTGCCCTCACCTCACACTTTTGCACCTGCTGTTCCTACAGCTTATTCCTCAGATATTGCTGAAACTCACTCCCCCAAAGCCTTCAGGTCTCTGCTCCAATGTTTCCTTCTCAGTGAGGCTTCTGACAATGCAGACCACAGCAGTGACTCCTTCCAAGTACTCCTATTCCTATCCCCTACTTTATTTTTCTTCCTAGAACTCATTTGCTGTTGGACTGTGTTTTGCTTATTTGTGCATTATCTGCCTCCACCCATAAAGTGGAGATTTTTGTACATTTTTGTCATTGCTATATCCCTCTCATTTGTTTTCTTCAGCATGCATGCCTCATGCCTCCACCTCAGATTCGAGAATATCTTTACAGGTGTATTTCTTCTTGATATGTGTTGAGACTCCACCGCCTCTTCCAACAAAACTATTTCTTTTGAATTGGGCATAGCTTCTGCAACTGCATCTCAACCAGGAACCCCAGCCTACCAAGCATTGGGGGCACACATAAAGTTGTATTTATCAACCAATTCCTCCATTAATGACTCATAAATTTGCATTAAAATTGGAGGCTGTCGGTTTTTGCCTCTAATTTTCTGACTGCTTATTTTTGAATGAACTATTGGATACATCCTTTCCTGTTTTCCCCTTTCCTTTTGGGACTGACACCCTCCACAGTGACGACAAGTCTGTACTCCCCTACTTCCTACTCTCCCACATCAGCTTCATATCCTGCTCTTTTTTTTTTTTAAATAGCTAAATAAATCTTTAATATTTCTAATTGCAAATGTACAGAAATTGCACAGCCACACTGAACACCAACAACTTTCTCTGTACATTATTACATAGTTGAAAGTCACAGCTGGAAGGAGGAGCTCCAGCCAAGACTCCAACGTTTGCATTTTTTTCTTTTTCACATACTTACAAAAGGGAGAGCAAGGAGGTGGTGTGGGGCTGGGGGCGGCTTTGGGCTGGAGGTGTAGAAAAGAGGGGCTGTTTCCCTGGACAGCCTGCCTTCCGCAGATGGGCGGGTGGCAGGGAGAAAGGCGTACCCCGGGGTAGACGTTCCGTGAGGGAGGAGGCATGTGGAGCTCTGGCCTTGGTCCCTACCCCCCTTTCTGGGCAGTCGGAAAAAAAGTTTTCACTTATAGGAAGTTTGGCAGTTTCCTTCACCCTAAACATAGAAGTTGAGCAAAAAAGTCAGGCCTCTCTGTGTTAGCAGGGGAGGAGGAGGGCGGTCTCCAGCAGACTCTGGGCCTGGGGCCCTGGGAACCCAGGGCCTTATCTTCCCAGAGCAAAGCTGCCTTCTCCCACTCCCCCTCCCTCTGGCCCTCCCCCAATACGGCCCAGTGAGCGGGAGACTCGGCTGCAGGAAGTACGCTCAACTTTCTTGGCCGCATACAGCAGCACAGTGGGGCTTAGAGCAGCAGCCCCCAGTCCCTCTGGTGCCATTGGAGGCCTACTGGAGCAGTTTGTCCGTGGTGTTGGACTCCGGGGCACCAGCAGCAGCACCTTATGAAGTAGCCAGCCCACAACAATTTCCTGCTCCTCTCACCTGAGCCCTGAGCGGAATCAAAGCCATGCCTGGACAAGGGGTGCTTCAAGATAAGAGGGAAATCTTCTCACCCCTCCTTCTCCATCATGCACATGGCAGCCCCAAAGCTAAGCAGGGCTAAGGACAGGGTTCTCCAACCCCCAGCTTCCTGACTGGTGACCACCACCCCTCTTGTCATCGCCTTTCACCCACCCTAGTCTTTGTTGGGATTCCCATCAATTCTCAGAACTGTGTGGGGTTTCCCTGGGGCCTTGTGGGGGCTGAGACCTCATGAAAGACTCCCCTCTTCCCATTCTTGTTTCCTGGAGAGGAGGGATCACCTGCACTGAGAATGAGACAGTTTGACACAGATCACAAAATAAAAATCTTTTTGAACAAAAAAAAAAAAAAAAAAGATCTTGTCAGGCTATTCTGCTGACATTTTGAAATCCTTTACCTTAGATGCTGGGGAAATAAAAAATTGGAGGTTGAAGCAGGGCACCATTGGATGTTTTTATTGGATAAATCAGTTTTGTATTTTTATAGATTTGACAACCCAGCTTTCAAAGACATAACTGTAAAACATCACATATTGTAAAATATCTCCGTGTATCCTGTAACCTATTCTATTGGATATCTCACCTATTAATTATTTTCCTTAGCACTTGAGGATTTGAAAGTGGCTGACAAAGGTGTTAAGAACTGACTCAAGACAGTTTGCATTTACACACAGTTTAAATGCACATTCAGAATGTTTCTACCTTCTAAATGTGTCGATTATTATTCTATGGTGTGTAACAGTGTGGCAAGAACGATGTGGTTAATGCAATAATATAATCCTCCATCATTTTTATGAGATATTTGCATCTCTTTATGAAACACCTAATTGACATTTGCCCCACCAGTCCTCCCCAGTGGAACTGCCTATTAAATGAAATTTATGGCCAGTGCTTTTAAAGTCAGTTAAATGGATGAAATGAAAATTTATTTTAAATGATGTTCAATGAAATTTGTTTTCTGGCTAGAAAAATTGCATTTTGAAAAATAGGTATTTATTGTGTAGTTGAACAAGCCACAGTGTCAATGTATGGTGTGCATTAAGCAGTCCTTTCCTGTTGGGGATATATCTGCTACTCTTTGGAAGCACACTCTCACACCTTGCGGTGGCCCTTCTGATGTAAGTCTGGACACAGCCAGTAAAGTGCGTATACTTGGGGAACATGTCCTCACCTGGGTACTCCAGATTTTCCTCATCCTTCATGTGTTTTCTTTCTCTCTCTCTCTCTCTCTCTTCTCTCTCTCTCACATCAGTGCTCTTACTTATTTGTTTATCTCCTTCTGCTGGAGTGTCAGCTTCAAGAGGACAGCAATTTGTTTTGTTCATGGATGTATCCTCTAGCCAATGGTGGTTGCTCACTAAATCTTTGCTGAATGAATGAATGAATGAATCAGTGAATGGATGAATTAATTAATCAACACCCTGACTGCCTGGACCTCATTACTTTTGTGATTCTGACACAGTATTTTATCCTCCTCAACCCATTAAGTCCTTATTCTACAAACCACTGAATTTTATGATGAAACTTAAGAATAGATGCTTTATTTATTCACATTTTTAAAGGAGAGAGATGAGCCACTGTAGCTAAGAACTGGCACTTCTTCCAGTTGATTGGTGGGCCAGTCTCACAGGGTGGCCAGGGGCTTGGATGCCTGTCATGACTTTCAAACTACCTGAGCCAGTTTGCCTGACTTCTGGTAGGTCTGGTAAGGTGGGTGAACATAGACATTGGTTTGGGTTTGGGAAGGGCAGTGACTGTTTGATTTTTGACTTAGTTGAAGACCAATGGGATGATCAACACCTGTACCTTCTATGACAAAGTGAACAGGATTAGGACAGGATAGGTGGATGTTCAGCTGACTCCAGAGCTGAGCTGAGAATTTACCCTAAGTAGAGTGCTTTGAGGGAATGTGAATCTACCCTGGGCGCTCAAATGTTTTGACAGTCCTATAACCTCTCAATGCAAAGACCACATCTACTTTGTTTGCTCTTGTAGTCTCAGTGCCTGGTTTCTTTTGTTCATCAACATTCACTGTGTTTTGTGAGCAGAGGTTGATATTTAGTAAACATTGTTGAATGAGTGAGGTCATTCATTCTTGTTTCTGGTTGATACTATTTTATTTTATTTTATTTATTTTATTTTTTTAATTTTTATTTATTTATGATAGTCACAGAGAGAGAGAGAGGCAGAGACACAGGCAGAGGGAGAAGCAGGCTCCATGCACTGGGAGCCCGATGTGGGATTCGATCCCGGGTCTCCAGGATCGCGCCCTGGGCCAAAGGCAGGCGCCAAACCGCTGCACCACCCAGGGATCCCTGGTTGATACTATTTTAGAGGTAGGTTCATGTTTGTGGTGCCTGAACCTTATATACTTTGTGTGTGTGGGGTTCCTCTTTAATGAAAAAACACAAAATGACAAGTTATGCATGAATATAAATATTTATTTGGAAGAGTAAAAAAATTATAACAAACTACTAGGAGTTTAGGGGCTCATTTCCCCCTTTCCAAGCTCTTTTTAGCCGGTTTGCCAGAGTGCTTTTTTAGAATGCTTCTCTGTTCTAAACTGGCTTTCCTTATGTATTTAGAACTCTAAAAATCCTAGCACTTCCCAGCTTATGCACATGAAAGTCCCCAAATATTGCATTAGTTTCACAGTAAATCTACTTTTCTGATTGTTTCACTATGGTCTTGAAAACCTGAGAAGCCCTTAGAAGAAGGGTAGGAATAAGTAGAAAGAGAAAGATTAAGCTTTTGACCAGGGTAGGCCATTGGCCCTCTGAGAAAGCTCTAGAATCCATTTGAGACCTAAACTAAACCATAGTCCAGAAATACTGCTGACACTATGACACTGCACAGGCTTCTTTTGGATCCCTGCCATGGTTCCTGACTTGCCCTGTCTCTTGTGACCAGGGCTTGGCAGCCATCAGCATCCTGCCTTTGGGTTGCTACTGGATCAAGCCTCTGGCACACGTAGAGTTGAAAATTCCCACGCTCTATACTCTATGTGTCAGTGCTCAGTGGGGATAAAGTAAGGTCAATTGTTCTTTCTCTCTTTCTCCTTCATCTAATTTTCTGTCTTTTCAGAGAGAGGAGTAGTGTACAAGTAGTGATGTCCTTTGCTCCTCTTCTGAAATGTAAAAACAAGTTCTCATTTACAGAAGTATGTGATAGTCATTTTTCCTTTCCAGAGTCTCTTCAATTCCTTCATTGATTTATATAGTACATTTGTGTCACTCATCGGACATCATAATTCTTTTTCATAACATTTTTAAGATAAAAGATCTTTAAAGCAGGTGAATTCAGTACAGTACTTGTGTATGGCATATATAAAGGATATGACAAGGAGTTGAGATAGACATGGAGCTTCCAGGGAGCATATGCTATTTAGGAGGTAGATGGAAAATGCTAAATGTACTCTGTAGCTATACCACAAAGAAGATTATAATGATGTATCATAAGGAAGGTTAAAAAAAATGGAGGGGGAGGGTCCATCAGAATCCACGAGAGAGAAAGAATGCTCCATGTTATATATTCTTCATGGAAGGGATACTATATTCTATGGAACTTTAAAAAGAGGTGGGATTCCACAGGCATGGATGGGTTGAAAGAGTAGGAGAAAGGAAAGCATTCCAGGTAACTAACTGGTACAGCATGCCAAACTCAGGAGCGTGTGGGGCATGTTCAAGGAAGAGTGAACATATATAGCTTTGCTGTAATGTGAGAAACTATATTGGGAAGTATTTAAATATAAATATAATAATAAATATAAGATTTATATACCTAAAATATAAATTAGGTATACATTATGTATGTCCTTGAATAATGTCCTTAATAATTGATAGGAAAGAGAGTGTGGTATATGGGGGAAATCATAGAACTTGAAGCAAGAAGATCTGAGTTGGATTATGACATTGTAAGGTACTAGCTGACTGACTTTTGGCAAATCATTAAGTAATTGGAGGATCCCTAATAGAATGGTGGATTTATGTGTGAACTAGTGGTCATAAGATTATAGAGAGGCTTAAAATAAAGGAAGTGGTATTTGGGGAATAAATTCTTGCAAGAAAACACTTACTCAGGGCCTAGATCCTAGGAATACTGAGGAAATCAGGCATGTAGGGCTCTGTTTTCAAAGACTTGACATTTGGTGCAGAGACCCAAATAATACATGCTTGGACTAGCCAAAAGGAAGTAAGATAATTTCAGAGAGAGGTAATTGCTGTGAAGGAAGGGGGAACAGACGACTGGGGAGAAAATAATGAGACAGGATAGAAGAGCTAGGTTTTGGGCAATTTAAATATGTCAGTTGGGGAAGACTGCATGGAAGAGTGGACAACTGATGGAAATTAGCCAGAAATGTGAAGATGTGAGGGACTAGTGTTCCAGGTAGAGATAACAGCAAGACCTTAGATGAGGATCAGAGGATGACCAGTTTGGATGGAGGGCAGGGGGAGATGGAGGAGACAAGTTCCTTAAGATGCTTGGGACAGATCACAGAGAGCCACGTGGTCTTGGGGAAGGAGTTTGTTTTTGATTCCTAGGGCAATGGAAAATCAGGTTGTGGGGGGGAGGGCACAATTTATTATGAGAAGAGAATTGTAGCAGGACATGAACAGAAGTGGGGAGACTAGACAGGAGGCCATTTGATAATTTAGGCAAGCGGTGGTGGTAGTTTAGAGGGTGGTTGTTGGGAGACAGAAATACATGGTTCATTTTGGGTTATTTGGGGTATTACCATGAAATTGCTGATGCATTAGATGTCACCATAGATAAAATGCTAAGTGGAAATGCTTTGTAATTGGAGAGCCCTGTGTACACATGAAGTACTAATACAGCTTGTTTTGGCAGCCAGTAGGGAAAGCTGAAGACTTTGAGCTTGAGACTGACATGAAGCAGCACAGCACTGTAGTGAGGTAAGCCTGCAGTCCCATATTAGCGTGTGAAAAATGGGCAGAGCACAGGAAGGAAAATGTGGCAGCCCAGCGCATCTTAACTTAACATGCTCATGATCTTGTCAAAATGCAAATTTGGTTTGGTCGGTCTAGGTTAAGCCCCTGCATTTGTAACAAGCGCCAGGGTGATGCGAAAGCTGCAGGGCTGCAGGTCACACTCCCAGCAGCAAAGAGTTCATGAGAATATTTCACGTGAAAGTGAATGAGGGCTTGAATGGGGGAGAGGATGGATATAGAGAAAAGAGATCCTTCTTTTACAATAAAGATTGAAGAACAAAAGGGAATCATGAATAAATGAAATTTTTGAATCAAGGTGACCAAGAAATGATGGTGTCAATAATATGAATCCTCAAAGCAGGAGGAAGTTTGAGGAAGGGAAGAGGATGGATTTTCCAATTCCCATTCTTTTTTCTTGTGCTGCTGCGTGGGGCCTGATGTGGATCCTTGGAATGGGAACTCCCCCTGAGCTGTTCAGTATCGTCTGGAAAGATGATGAGTCAAAGGTTCTATTCTCTCCTCCTGTGTGGCTGAATTTGAGAACAAAGAGACTAGCCCTAAGGGGAAGGAGACCTAAGAACCTCACTCCAAGTAATATGGTTGGAATTTGAACGAGTAACTCATCTTGGAAGTCAAGGAAGACCATGTTTCCTTAGACCATATTATTTCAGTCTCTGAATGTTTACAGCTGAGCATTCTCGAGGTCAATTCCCATTTCTGTCCCCTGCACATGGCATGCTGCTGGCTTCAGATATTAATACCACAGAGTCTGAGTACATCTGTGTGATGTTAATTATAATAACCAATCCACGTCACAGAGCACTATGCCAAGCATTTCGTAGTTATTTCATTAAACTCCTACAATTCCAGGAGGAAGGTATTAGTATTACCCCTCTCCACCCCAGACACACCCACCGCCGCTTTGTTGCCCAGGGCTGTGAAGTTGTGCAAGGCTTGGTGTTTTGCTAAGGTCCCACAGTAGGGTGGCAGAACTGGAATTCAGATTAATCAATTAAGGAATTTTTCCAACAAACTTGCCCAGGGAGTTCTTGGAGCCTCACTCTGAACATACTACAGAATCATTGCACTGTATGCTTACCTGGGGTTAAAACAGGGACCTGGTCTAACTACTGGTTTAATTGGTCTCTCTGGTCATAGCTCTGCCCTTAATTATCTGTGTGGCCCTAGGCAAAGCACTTGAAGTCTCTGAACTAAAATCTTCTCACCTAGAAGGAAAAGAGATTTCTTGATAGCTGTAGTTTCTCAGGGACGGCTTTCCATCAGAATTAACAGAAGAGCCTTTAACAAATTCTGATGATGGGGTCCCCTCTGAGATTCCAATTCACTTAGTTTGGCTAAGAACTCTGATATTAGAACTTTTAAAAAGCTTCTAAGGGCTTCCGATGGATAACCAGGCACGAGCCCTCAATCTGGTTGATCATTCTTTGAAGGAAGTAAAGGAAGGCCCACATCTGTCACTGTCTTTCTAAGACTTCATGATGCAACTCTCTGGGTAACATGGGCATCAGACTCTTGTCACCATCAGGACTCATTTCGTGGTAATTTTTGTTCTGGCCACAAAGCCTAGGTGAGGCTCTGTGGTCTGACAATTAGACATTAGGGAGTTCTTATCTAGTAATGAAATAAAAATTTTGGATTTTATAAGTAAAGAATATGAATTTGGTGGGCAGCCCGGATGGCTCAGCGGTTTAGCGCTGCTTTTAGCCCAGGGTGTGATCCTGGACAGCCGGGATCCAGTCCCATGTCGGGCTCCCTGCATGGGGCCTGCTTCTCCTTCTGCTGTGTCTCTGCCTCTCTCTCTCTCTGTCTCTCATGAATAAATAAATAAAATCTTAAGAAAAAAAAGAATATGAATTTGGGATAGATGTCTCCCCTCTCCTTTTCTAAAATAAAAGAAGCTGCTTCGCCAGAATGGCCCTCTGAAGAGCCTAGTTGGGTACTTTGTGTGCTGATAGATAACCTGGGGTTGAGAAATGTGCTTGGATCCAGCAGGATCCGCCTTGATTTGGCTGGGAAAATGTAGTCACTGGATGTCTGAGATATTACAAAGAGTGATATGAAAGCAAGGCATGAGCTCTGTGTGGAAATTATTTCATCCCCATGGTTTGGGTGTCAAATACCCTCCAGACTTGTCAAACTGGGCTTCCAGGCAGCACCTGGTGCTCTGTTAAACCGCACTTAATGCAGGCACATTGGGACTGGTAACCCTCACCTGAGGGTTTTCCGGTTTTCTAGCTGGGTGACCTCTCCTCACAAATGATGCCGATACACTTCTATTTTAAGATTCTTGTGTATCAGTTTATTTCTAAGTTGTCCTGGCAGAGCCAAGCCTGGGCCACTTCCCTTCAATCCCCACCTTTTTTCACTTTCTGGTCCTGGACTGCTGAACCGAAAGATGTTTGCCTTTCGTGGCAGGATGACATCAGCAAGGAGGCCGTCCCTTGGCCCAGGGAGCCAAGTCCTCAGGCACAATCTCGGAAGTGGGACAAGTACATTTTGTTTCTGAGATTCAACCCAGAGAACTGCTTGGTCCCCTAGCCGTGTGCCAAGTGTGTTTGCGCAACCACAACAGTGGCTTCCAGAATGTGGTGTAAGAATTTGCCAAGGGTTTCATTTCTTTGGGGAATGAACATACATGCACAGCATGACCGGTGCTGGCTAGACATATCAGTGTGAACAGGATGAGTGGGTGGGTCAGGGGGACGTGGGGGAGACCTCAAACATCATAAAAGGTTAGGGTCCTAAAAGAAGATGTCCCTGGCTAGGATAAGGAAGATCTCCAGAAACAATTTGCAATATTCACCCCAGTGGGGATGTGCAGCCATGCAAAACATTGAGATTGAGTTGGCCAGCTCATGGTTCCATTTTGTTTGGGCTCAGAGTGTGTTAATGCATTGGCAAGAACAAGAAAAGCTACCAATTTGGCTGCTGACTCTGAACATTTGCTCTGCATTCTTGAATCTTCCTGGTTAAAGAGAACTTCCTTGCTACTCTCCCCACCCCCCAGGCCATGGGATAAGAACACACACACACACACACACACACACACACACACACCCTATACACATGTAAACACACGCATGTATGTAGAAAGTTGCAACCTTTAAGGAACGAAAATCATCTGTTGCATGTGTGCCCACATTCACAGCTCCTATTGGGAGAAATAAAGGGCTATAAAGATGGGTATATACATAGAAACAACCAATATTTAAGGACTGACTAATGTTGATGTCTTTCAAAGGCCAATATGATAATAAACCCCTTCGTTTCAAAGTGCTTTACAGTTTGTAGAATGATTTTATATTCTCATCTGATCAGCCCCCTTTGTGAAGGGGGAGAGGGATTCATTTACTCTTCATTTTAACACCTGAGGAAATGGTAGATCAGAGAGGTTAAGTGACACAGCAATTAAGTTCCAGAATCAGGATAAAAAACATGGATCATTCCCACCCAACCTCTCTATCACACTGGCTCTCTAATCTTGATCTTAGAAAGACCAGAGGTTAATGGGCTCATGACTCATCTATTTATAGCGCTGGATGCTAGGGCTGGGTGCCTCCAAGTGTGGCCCAAGGAGCAGCAGCGACACCCACATCTCCTGGGAACCTTTCAGAACTGCAGGACCCAGACCTTCTGAATCAGTATCTGTAGTATGTCAAGATTCCCCGCAGATGACTGGTGTGCACAGTCAAGTTCGGGATGCCTTGGAGGGGTGGGGGTGGGGTTTCTGTCTCAGCTCTGCCACAGGCAGGAACTGTGCAGTTCCCTGAGTGCCAGAACTGCCTGCATATACTAGGAAACTAGGGAGAAATAGCCACGGGGGAATACCCCCCCAACCATTCTGCTTCTGGGATGAGACCAAGAAGCTGATTCGCTTTGAAAAACTCCCCAGGTGGTTCTGACCTAAACTGCAGCAGATTCAAAGCCATTGGAATAGATTGTCTCTGATGTTCCTTCCTGCCTTTTGAGTCTGAGAGTCTTGTCCATAAGTAACAGGCATATATATGTATGTCTGATACCAGGCAGCATAAATATATATAAATATAAATATATAAATATACACACATACACACACTTCTTCCCCTCCTGGGGTTTTATTTATGTTTCAAGATTCATAGAACATTCTGCATGGAATTCAACCTTTTCCTTCTGCCCAGAGACTCTGCATTCTTGATTCCTCCTTTAAAAAAGCACTCCTGAGAGTGCCAATCCCTCCATGCAGTAACTCTGCCAATGGGATGGGGTATTCTATTCCATTCCTCTGCCCAGGAGAAGGAATTAAAATGTCTGAAGGAGGCCCCAGCAGGCACAGCCGTCAGTGTGAGGGGCTCCCGACCTTTAACTGAAGAGCCCTGACCGCTGCAAAAGCTCCAGTGCTGCTGAAGCCCTGGGGTAGGGAGGAGGGGTCCATACACTCTCTTTTCAGGTAAAGCTTTAAAACATCCCTCAGAACTGGCAGAGAAGTTAGCATATTGCAAACGTCACCGAGAGTGCCAAGAAACAAGTTCCTGCCAAGATCTGGCTCCCAGGAAAGGCTTGGCTGTGTCTGGTAAGGCATTGAGAGTCCCCAGGACATGATTGTGTTTATTGCACATCTTCAAAAAAAAAAAAAAAAAAAGAAAACCAAATACCAAAACAAAACCCACATTCCCGTGTGCACAGAGTCATGCTCTAGGACTTGGGAATGTGTTCACTCTCCTGTTGAGCCATCTGCTTGAGATATCAAGAGGGAAAATTCATTAGGGAGAGATTATGTCGGGGTCAGGAGAGGACAGCTGAACCGCCAAGGCGCCTGAGCCAGCCCATGTGTGAGGGAGCTCGTAACTCTAGCTGTCCTGCATTTCACTGCTTCTTAGATATGCAGGGATGACGCCAGGCAGCAGGACCCGTGCTGTTTGCTAGGTTTTGCAAAACAATCTAGAAATCGACAGAGGTTTCTCTCCTAGAGCCCCGCCCTGCCAGTGCCCATATTTCAGGATGACATCTGTGCTGATCAGGTCTCACACTGGACATGTGAGGACACGCGCTTCCTCTGGTGCCACACACAGACAGCAGGCAGCTGTTGCCATCTCTGGCTGTCTGACTTGTGCCTGTCACATCCCTCTTTGCTAACTGGCTTTCTTCTTCACTCCCAGTCTCATGGCTTAGCAGCTGCATGGCTAATTATTCTAATTTCCTTTTCCCAAACTTCTTGGATTCCTCTCAGCACCCCTTTCCTGTCTCTTCCCGGCCATATACTCAGGGGACAACCCAATTCCCATAGCTAAGCCTCCCACTTTCTCTCCCAAGCTCGGGATCCCAGGGCATGTGGAAATAACAAGGGGAGAATCAGCTGTCCTGTGACCACCATGCATGCATGGTCAGTGTTGTGACCGTCCATCTGTTAATGAAGAGGCCAAGGCAGGGACAAGTCCTGTTCTCCCAAAAGGAGAACAGCAAGATGTGGGCAGTGTGGTTGAGTGGGCCCCCCGGTTACAAAAGCCTGTGGTTCTCAATCCTGCTATGTCTGGGAATCCCCTGGGATATGTACAAAACCTACCAATTCCTGGGCCCTGCTCCCAGAATTCTGACCTAACTGGGTCGGGGTGACGCCCAGGTTAGGCATTCTTTTTTATAAGCTGTTGGCTGGGTTGCAAGCCATTGCTCTTCCACCTTCCACCTTCCACTCTTCAAGCCTGTCAAATCCCCACTTTCAAGATGCTGATGGCTATGGTATTTCTCAAATTCAAATTCTAGAGTCCTTGTAAAAGTGACCAGGCATATCTCAAGTTTGCTGATCCAATGGGGGAAGGCCAGGGTGAGTGATAGCATTAGGGAAAAGGCAGCTTTGCTGCTGCCTGGCTTATAATACGGTGGATTATTAGAAATGACAAATACCCACCATTTGCTCCCACGTGGATGGAACTGGAGGGTATTATGCTGAGTGAAGTAAGTCAATCGGAGAAGGACAAACATTATATGTTCTCATTCATTTGGGGAATATAAATAATAGTGAAAGGGAATAGAAGGGAAGGGAGAAGAAATGTGTGGGAAATATCAGAAAGGGAGACAGAACATAAAGACTCCTGACTCTGGGAAACGAACTAGGGGTGGTGGAAGGGGAGGAGGGCGGGGGGTGGGGGGGGAATGGGTGATGGGCACTGAGGGGGGCACTTGACGGGATGAGCACTGGGTGTTATTCTGTATGTTGGCAAACTGAACACCAATAAAAAATAAATTTATTATAAAAAAAAAAGAAAAAAAAAATACGGTGGCTTATTACTGCTAAGTGTTCCCGGATAGTGCTCCCAGAAGGGCTGGCTGGAAGGGGTAGGATAGAGGAATCCTGCTCATTTGTAATTACCCATTAGTACTGCTCACAGACTGCTTACACCTACTGCTCTCTTTACAGCCTCTGTGCCAGGAGGCAGACTTTCCATTGCTTATTCCATTGTGCTGTGTCCATAGTCTAATGGTTTTTAGATTGGCCCTAATTTCTTTTTCGAGGGAGCATCTTTGGAATGGGTGTCATTTGCATGTCTGTCTTAATTACCCTTTCTTTTTTAAATATAAATTTATTTTTTATTGGTGTTCAATTTGCCAACATATAGAATAACACCCAGTGCTCATCCTGTCAAGTGCCCCCTTCAGTGCCCGTCACCCAGTCACCCCCACCCCCCGCCCACCTCCCCTTCCACCACCCCTAGTTCGTTTCCCAGACATAGGAGTCTTTCATGTTCTGTCTCCCTTTCTGATATTTTCACTCATTTTTTTCTCCTTTCCCTTTTATTCCCTTTCACTATTTTTAATATTCCCCAAATGAATGAGACCATGTAATGTTTGTCCTTCTCCAATTGATTTATTTTACTCAGCATAATACCCTCCAGTTCCATCCACATCGAAGCAAATGGTGGGTATTTGTCATTTCTAATGGCTGAGGAATATTCCATTGTATACATAAACCACATCTTCTTTATCCATTCATTGTTTTTTTTTTTTTTTTTTTTTAATCCATTCATCTGTTGATGGACACCGAGGCTCCTTCCACAGTGTGGCTATTGTGGACATTGCTGCTAGAAACATCGGGGTGCAGGTGTCCCGGCGTTTCATTGCATCTGAATCTTTGGGGTAAATCCCCAGCAGTGCAATTGCTGGGTCGTAGGGCAGGTCTATTTTTAACTCTTTGAGGAACCTCCACACAGTTTTCCAGAGTGGCTGCACCAGTTCACATTCCCACCAACAGTGTAAGAGGGTTCCCTTTTCTGCACATCCTCTCCAACATTTGTGGTTTCCTGCTTTGTTAATTTTCCCCATTCTAACTGGTGTGAGGTGGTATCTCATTGTGGTTTAGATTTGTATTTCCCTGATGGCAAGTGATGTGGAGCATTTCCTCATGTGCTTGTTGGCCATGTCTATGTCTTCCTCCGTGAGATTTCTGTCCATGTCTTTTTCCCATTTCATGATTGGATTGTTTGTTCTTTGATGTTGAGTTTAATAAGTTCTTTATAGATCTTGGATACTAGCCCTTTATCTGATACGTCATTTGCAAATATCTTCTCCCATTCTGTAGGTTGTCTTTGAGTTTTGTTGACTGTATCCTTTGCTGTGCAAAAGCTTCTTATTTGATGAAGTACCAATAGTTCACGTTTGCTTTTCTTTCTCGTGCCTTCATGGATGAATCTTGCAAGAAGTTACTGTGCCAAGTTCAAAAAGGGTGTTGCCTGTGTTCTCCTCTAGGATTTTGATGGAATCTTGTCTCACATTAAGATCTTTCATCCATTTTGAGTTTATCTTTGTGTATGGTGCAAGAGAGTGGTCTAGTTTCATTCTTCTGCATGTGGATGTCCAATTTTCCCAGCACTATTTATTGAAGAGACTGTCTTTCTTCCAATGGATAGTCTTTCCTGCTTTGTCGAATATTAGTTGACCATAAAGTTGAGGGTCCACTTCTGGATTCTCTCTTCTGTTCCATTGATCTATGTGTCTGTTTTTGTGCCAGTACCACACTGTCCTGATAACCACAGCTTTGTAGTACAACCTGAAATCTGGCATTGTGAGGCCCCAGCTATGGTTTTCTTTTTTAAAATTCCCCTGGCTATTTGGGGTCTTTTCTGATTCCACACAAATCTTAAAATAATTTGTTCCAACTCTCTGAAGAAAGTCCATGGTATTTTGATAGGGATTGCATTAAACGTGTAAATTGCCCTGGGTAACATTGACATTTTCACAATATTAATTCTTCCAATCCATGAGCATGGAATAGTTTTCCATCTCTTTGTGTCTTCCTCAATTTCTTTCAGAAGTGTTCTATAGTTTTTAGGGTATAGATCCTTTACCTCTTTGGTTAGGTTTATTCCTAGGTATTTTATGCTTTTGGGTGCAATTGTAAATGGGATTGACTCCTTAATTTCTCTTTCTTCAGTCTCATTGTTAGTGTATAGAAATGCCGCTGACTTCTGGGCATTGATTTTGTATCCTGCCACACTGCCAAACTGCTGTATGAATTCTAGCAATCTTGGGGTGGAGGCTTTTGGGTTTTCTATGTAGAGTATCATGTCATCGGCAAAGAGGGAGAGTTTGACTTCTTCTTTGCCAATTTGAATGCCTTTTATTTCTTTTTGTTGTCTGATTGCTGAGGCTAGGACTTCCAGTACTATAAACCATTAGCCAGCCTTATTAAAAAGAAGAGAGAGAAGACTCAAATTAATAAAATCATGAATGAGAAAAGAGAGATCACTACCAACGCCAGGGAAATACAAATGATTTTAAAAACATATTATGAAGAGCTATACGCCAATAAATTAGGCAATCTAGAAGAAATGGATGCATTTCTGGAAAGCCACAAACTACCAAAACTGGAACTGGAAGATATAGAAAACCTGAACAGGCCAATAACCAGGGAGGAAATTGAGCAGTCATCAAAAACCTCCCAAGACACAAAAGTCCAGGGCCAGATGGCTTCCAGGGGAATTCTATCAAACGTTTAAAGAAGATACCATACCTATTCTACTAAAGCTGTTCGGAAAGATAGAAAGAGATAGAGTACTTCCAAACTTGTTCTATGAGGCCAGCATCACCTTAATTCCAAAACCAGACAAAGACCCCAGCAAAAAGGAGAATTATAGACCAATATCCCTGATGAACATGGAATTATAGACCAATATCCCTGATGAACATTGATGCAAAAATTCTCAAGATACTAGCCAATAGAATACAACAATATGTTAAGAATATTATTCACCATGACCAAGTAGGATTTATCCCCGGGATGCAAGGCTGGTTCAACACTCGTAAAACGATCAGTGTGATTCATCATATCAGCAAGAGAGTAAACAAGAACCATATGATCCTCTCAATAGATGCAGAGAAAGCATTTGACAAAATACAGCATCCATTCCTGATCAAAACTCTTCAGAGCGTAGGGATAGAGGGAATATTCCTCAACATCTTAAAAGCCATCTACGAAAAGCCCACAGCAAATATAATTCTCAATGGGGAAGCACTGGGAGCCTTTCCCCTAAGATCAGGAACAAGACAGGGATGTCCACTCTCACCACCATTCTTAAGGGAATGGGAATGGGAAGGGCTACTCTCAGTTGGATGCAGCTGGGCTGATTCGGGTTGCTGGGAGAGAAGGGGCAGCCCACTTCCAGCTACCCTCACTAAACTGGCCCCGTGAAGACAAATCAACACACCTGTCCCTCCTTGTTCCTGGTGGAAGCCACGTGTGCTCTCAATTCACGAATGTCTTTAAGATATCATTTCTGTCTGTGGCAACAGATCTAGAAGGAAGGATTTGTTTTAAAAAGGGACATTTGTACAGTAGCTGCAATCCCAGTTGGTGGAGTTTCCCCACAAAGAAGTTGGAATCAGGGCTACTGGGCATCTGAAATGTCATTTAGCCTGGGGTCACACACTCAAGTGTTTATGCAGTCCCGTCTAATGGAACTCTCTGTGATGATGGGATATCTGCCATCTGCAATGTCCAGTTCAGTGGCTAGAATGTGACAGGCTCAGTGGTAAAATGTTCTCATTTTTAAAGAGAAGACAGCAATTCGTGATTTTATTTGAAATCTCCTAAGTTTTAAGGATTGGAAAAGGGTTCAAATATTTTAAAGAGGCTCTAACTTTTGTCTAGTACAATTCCTTCACTTCACTGACAAGGAGACTGGGAATCAAGGAGATGATATGTCCTCCCCAAGCCTCCATAGCAAGTGGGTGATCCAGGCTTCCTTGGTGTCTATTCTAGGTCTACCCACTTGTCTCTTAAGCAGTGTCTGTGTTGCTTCAATATATTCTCATTCCAGCTATTGCCTATTTCATGCTCCAGACTTTTTTCATCTTATCAGACTGACCTGTGGGCTTGTTTCCTTTTCTTATTCTTCCAGAATCTGTCCCAAGCATCTGAAATGCCCTTATGGCAGAAGAGGGAATTTTTGCCTTTCCAGATTTAGGGGCCTGGAAGCAATCTGTCTAGAGGTCTGAAATTTCTTTGAAGCTTCCTATTTTATCTTTTAAAAAGCCTATGCAAACTTGGCAGTCTACTTCTTAATATATTTGTGCTTATTTGATATTAAGACAACATCCTCTTTTCCATCTTCAAGTAAAACTAAAGTTTCCAAGTGAACAGCTTTATCTGTGGTTTCATGAATTATCTGGCTCACAGCTTATATCACTGGGTACCTCATACCTGTTTGAAAAGTGCTAATGCACACCAAACAATTTAATGGTCAATTTAAATTTCTTTGCCATCCCAACTTCTTGCTATGTAATAAGTGGAGAGGAGACTTCTTGTTTGGGGAATGTCAGGATTTCTAGTCTTTTCTAGGGAGATGTGAGTAGTTTGGGGGCATGAACTTGGATCCTGTCTCCTTCTCCTTAAATTTCAAATATCTCAAGGGCATAACTACAGAGGTAGCGTAAAGAGGGAACATAACCAGAAGCCAAGAAGTCAATCCAAAGTCATTGCTATTTGAATGTTATCTTCCAGGCTGCTTTTGTCTTCAAGGAGAAAAGCACAGAAGCCATGGAAGTCATCAGGAAGGAAACCACGTTCTGGGCAGTTAGTAAAAATGGCCTGAAGTCAGCCTTCCATAGCATGTGCCTAAGGGAGGTGGAGGTGGAAACATGCTGGGTATTCCAGCTCATGGCTATATCTCTTGAAGACAGAATGCAGAGGAAAGAAAGCTCTCAACAAGAGAAGCCATAGGCTTTCAGTCTTGGTTCATTTCATTACTCTGTGGCTACTCAGTGTTCCAATTTCTTTTCCATGTTTTTGCATGATCTCCACCTCACCTGAAAGGCTTTCGGTCAGTTAGAGGATGTAACGGACAATTCAAGAGTCCTGACAGTGAGTTTGTAGCTGGTCATGGCTTAATAAAGTTAGCAGCGGAAGAGCAGCAGAAATGGATATTGAGCATTTTTACTGGAAGAAGAGACTGGGAAAACATGGGACCTTTTGCCTGTTTATTTTTATGCTCTACCACAGGCTAGAGTGGAGTACAGTGCATTGTGGGTTCTCATGAATGTGATTGATTTGACAACGAGGTTTGGTTATTTTAGCCAAATTCTCAGGCCTCTTTGGTCTCCTTCTGATATATATTTAAATTTTTAATTCACCAGAAGACAGCCACAGCTTCAACTATTACTCTCAAATTTTTATCTCCCCCAAACATGACCCCATATTTTGAATTGCCTACTAGATACATCCTTCCTGCCAAGATATCATAAGTACATCAAACTTAAATTTTGCTAAACAGAATTTATCATCTTTTCTCCCAAACCTGTTCTATATCTTATACTTTCCCTCTCTGATACTGATAAGTGGCTCACTCAGTTTCTTAAGGTAGATACCCCTCCATTTATCTTTGATTTCTCTCCGTCTTCTACCACATTCAATTAGTTACCTGTCTGGTCCAGTTTCTTCTTGAGTACTTGGCCACTGCTGCCCCACTGCTGTGGCTTGGATTCATATTATCATGTCTTGTCTAGACTGTTGCTGTGGCCTCTCCAGTAGTCTTTTTCCCTGACCTCTAGTCGCTCTGGTATCTGGAGGATCTTTGACACTGACCTCATGAAATCATTAAAAAAAAAAAAGATATAAGTCTTCTGCTTCCAATTCCCTGTTACCTGCTGTTGTTCCAGAAAACTGTTTAAAGTCCTTTGTAAAGGTTGCAAGATTTGTCCCAAACTGGCTCCATTTAGTTCTCCAACCTCAGCTTTTTCCAGTCTTTACCTACATACTTGCCAGTCAAGAACTATTCCTTGTTCTTCAAATCTAGCACACCTTTTCATGACTGCACTGTTGCCATACCACCCTCTCTGTCTGGGATGCTCTTTTTATTTCTTGTCCATCTTTCAAGTCCAGTTTCCAATGCTAATTCCTTTTTTGATTTCCTCCAGCCCTTCTAGTCAGGATTAGCTGGTCTACCTCTTGTTCTTCCCAATGCTTTGTCTGTGGCTCTTTTATGGCTGTGATATTTTGTAATCTACTGGTTTATGGTTTACATGTATTCTTCACTAGATGGTTAAGATCCATAAGACCCATACCTTGCCTTTCTGTGTCCGCAGGGCTAGCACAATGCCGAGCTCAAGGTATAGGGGCCTAGTAAACATTTGACCTAATGCTAATCTTACTAATCATGTGGCTGACTGTGAGCCCTTTAAGAGAAGGGATCATGTCTTACACACCTTTCAATTGGCGATGGCTATCATATACTTGTGCTTTTTAACTGTTTTTGGACTCAATGGATTAGTCATTCCCAGAAACAAAATAGAGTTAAAACTATCTATCACTCAGTTTTGTGGCCTTGTAAAGTTATAAACCACTATCAGGAGGGAACTAAGACTTCTGAAGACCAATAGTTTATCAATGGCAGCCATGCTTTTTGGGTTCTTTTTATTTCTACCCAGAAATCATGCTAAGAATGGTGATAGCTACTATTTACTGGGCCTGCAACATGTCAAGTTTTACATTAGAAATTACCTCATCCAATTAGCATTTCTTTAAAGGCAGTTATGATTGAATGAAGGGCTGTCATCAGAAAAACCCTGGAATTTATTTAAAATTACCTTGTGCACATCTGAAAGACTGAAATTATTGTTTAAGCCCCTCAGACATTACACCACTAATCCTTTTCTAATGATCTCATCTTAAGAAATAGCACTGGCAGGGGGACTGCTGAGCCTCCCCCCATAACAACATAATAGGCAGATTTGGGTATTTACATAATAGCTCAGAATGATTTCAGGGCATTTTAGACAAAATGTACAGCCACTTAGATTGCTGTCATTGTGGTTATCTCATCACTTTTAGAAATTAAATGAAAAAAAAGGGAAATCTGGGAGTTTTGGGGTCTGTTGCACTTGGTTTAGCTACTTCAATGCTCTAGGTCTGTAGCAAAGTGCCACCATTAGGAAATTTGGTTCACAGAAAATGCAGCCATTAAAGCTTTGAGCAAGATATCAAAAATCGACCTGAATTAGAAGCAAATAGATTCCAGAAATCCTTTTGAAAATGGCTACCATTCAGATGCCTGGGTGACTCAGTGGTTGAGAATCTGCCTTCAGCTCAGGGCAGATCCTGGAGTCCCAGGATTGAGTTCTACATCAGGCTCCCTGCAGGGAGCCTACTTCTTCCTCTGCCTATGTCTCTGCCTCTCTCTTTCTCTCCCTGTGTGTCTTTCATGAATAAATAAATAATTTAAAAATCTCAAAAAAGAAAAAAAGCAAATGGCTACTATTTAACCTATACAGAGGGGGAAACTGATGGTCCTAGGGTTGAAATAACTTACCAAGTTACCTATTTTTGACTCCTATGCTATTTTTATTTAGAATTTTACTTCTATCTCCCTTTCTCTTTTTTAACTTGACAGATTGGACACAATAGTTATTATTCTGTACTTTAAAATATTATTATTTTTTAGAGAGAGTGTGAGAGTGAGTGGGGAGGGGAGGGGCAGAGAGAGAGAGAGAGAGAAAATATCAAGCAGACTCCCCACCTAGTGCAGAGCCTGATGCAGAGCTCCATCTCACGACCCTGAGATCACGACCTGATCTGAAATCAAGAGTCAGATGCTTAACTGACTGAGCTACCCAGGTGCCCCTGGACTTCAAAATATTTACCCACGTGTTTATTATTTCCTTGCCTCCTCATTTCTTCTTGAGAACCATCTTCTTTCCTTCTGTGATCATTTTCTTCTTTCTGAAAGTCATCGTTTCAAAATTTTTCATTGAGTGTTTGTTAGTGATGATCTCTCCTGGGTTTTTCTATCTTGAAATTATGTTAATTTCACTCATATTTGAAAGGTAGTTTTGCTGGACTGTTCATGATTTTCTCTCAGTTGTTGCTGTTTGCAAACTAACTGTTGGGCTACTACTCTTTGTAGGTTATCTCTCTTTTTCTCTGGATACTTCTCTATTTTTGGTGGTTCTGTAGTTCCACATTGAGGTGTCTGGGTGGGGCTTTCTTTGGGAATATCCGTGTTTGTTGAGCTTTGTGAATCAGGGGATGATTGTCATTAATCAACTCTTGAAAAGTCTCCATTGTCTCTATTGATACTCCTTTTAGATATACATTAGAACTTTTTCATTGACCTCCTTGCCTCTTAAACCCTCTTTCATATTTTTCATCTCTTTGCCATTTTATACTGCATTTTTGGTAATTCTTTTTCAGCATGATCTTTTTCATTAAATTTCTCTTGAGTTCTGACTAGTTACTTCAGCTTTTGTTTCTCAAAGTTTTAATTGGTCTTTAAAAAAATCTGCCTGATTATATTTGACAGCCTCTTATTTCTCTGCCAACTTTTTGATACTACCTTTCCTTTTCTTTATTGTGCTAAAAAAACGCATAATGTGAAATCTACCCTCTTAACAGGTATTTACGTGTGCAGTACAAGATTGTGAACTATAAGTGCAATGTTGCACAGCAGATCTTTAGAAATTTTTCATCTTCCCATCTTTCATTTTTTAAACTCAAATATATTTTCTATTCTTATCTGATAATCTTATCATCTTTCTTCTTAAATTGTCTGATCTTGCGAGTTGTTGCCTCTATGGACTTTTTACAAGGTGGCTTGTTTTCCTTTATGTTGTATGATCCCTTTCTTTTTGCAAATACCTGTTTTTTTGAAACTAGATTGTTGGAATTCTTTGAGATGTGTGGTGAAGTGTATTCTTCTTTAACTGAATTTTTAGCTTATTGTTTTAGACTGAATTCCAGACTCGAACCATCCTAAAAACGGCTTATAGTTAAATATTCTGAATTTTTTCCCCACTTTCCTTCCTACTCCATCAAGAGCCAAAGACAGGACAGACATATATTTCCCTCTCCAGTAGATTTTCCTAGTCTAGATTCACTCATTGAGTTTTTCCCTTCTGAGGTCCTGTTTGTTTGCATGTTTGTTTTTTGACAGAATTCACTCTGATGCTTCCTGTCTTGCAGGCATGGAACCTCTTAAAACCCAGGCAACAGGTCTCTGGTGGTCATAGACGACAGAATGCCAACTCCAGTAGCAGATGACCATTTTGGATTCAGGTTTTCTCACTGTTTCTGACCTCTGAGAATTGTGCTGTTTTCTTTCAGCTCTACATTATGTTTCAAAACACAATTTCCAATTTATTCAGTGTTTCAGGTATCTGGACCTCTAGTTAGTTGCCTTTTCAGAAGCAGAAATTTTAAGGGTGAATTCTCTAGTATCTCATCAATATAATAGTTATCATTCCTGTTTGAGAGTTAAGATCATATGGGAAGGGAGGGGAAACTGAATAGGAAGTCATCAGAGAGGGAGAAAAACCATGAGAGACTTAAATATAGGAAACAAACTGAGGGTTGCTGGAGGGGAGGTGGGGGGGGATAATTGAGTAATGGGCATTAAGGAGGGCAAGTGATGTGATGAGCACTGGGTGTTATATGCAACTGATAAGTTATCGAATGCTACATCTGAAGCTAATGATGTACTGTATGTTGGCTAATTGAATTTAAATAAAAAACCTACATGCTTCTATCAAAAAAGAGAAAGAGAGAGAGGTAAGAAACACATTTGCCAACCGGATAAGTGACTTGATAAATAATTGGTATCTACACCAGCTCCTCGGGCTAGTATCTCAGCTATCCTCTTAGTGGAATAGGTAGCATTCTTTCTACCAGCTCATAGTATAAAGATACTCATAGAACAAACCATGACCTTGTTTAATACTTCTTTATGAACAAAGAATTAGGAAATTCTTATCACCACACTTTCCAAACCTACCAATATACTTGCTTTCATATGTACCCTTACTGCTCTGCCTTCAGTTTCTGTGGGTAAAATTTTTTCTTTTACCTAAGTCTGCCCTTTATACCTGCAGGTGCTTTGGACCCCTTTCTCCTCGTTTTCCCCCAGGTAACCATCCATTTTATTTGCCACCACTTCAATTTCTCTCTTTCCATTGGACTATTACCTTGATTACTGTAAACCCATGGAAAGACCGCTGTCCTGTGACCCCACATCTATCTCCACGCACTACTTCATTTATCTGCTGTTCTTGACAGCAGCTAATTCAAAGTATTTTCTATATCATGGTCTCCACTCCTTCTTTTCACATTCTTTCCTGCAACCCATTACAGCTGGTCTTCTATCCCTTCCAGTTGCTCATGTTACTTAAGATTATCTCCATGTTGTCAAAACCAATGATCACTGATCTGTTCTTATCTCACTTGACCTTTGGCAGCATTTGGCACCACTAACCATTCTTTTTCTTTGAAACACTGTGTCTTTAGTTGTATGATACCACACACTCTGCCAGTTTGGTTCCTATCATAAAAGTTTGCTCCATCTTAAGTCCATCTCTTCTGCTGGACCTCCAAATGTTGAGGTACTCTGAGGCTCTGTGTGGAACCCATCTTTTCTTCTCCATCTGCATTCTCCTGTAATTCCAATGGCCTTAAATTTGTCTACATCTTTAGCTCAGATCCTCCAGTGTGCCTCCATCTGAAATGATGTCTAATACATAGTATGTACAAATGAATCTAGAAAGGAACACCTGGGTGGCTCAGTCTGTTAGGCAGCCAACTCTTGATTTTAGCTCAGGTCATGATCTCAGGGTCCTGGGACAGAGTCCTGTGTTGGGCTCTGGGTTCAGCGGGAGGTCTCCTCCAGTATTCTCTCTCCCTCTGTCCCTTCCCCCACTCATGCACGATCTCTCTCTCTCTCAAATAAATAAATAAATCTTTAAAAAGGAATCTAGGAAATAAGAATTAATAGACCAAAAGAACATCTTAAGGACTCAAAATCTAAAGTCTGAAGTGCTTTCAATCAGGCAAAATGAACATGAATAATGTATATCTTGGAATCACTGCCCCTTACCTGGTTCATGCTGACATCTTCAAAGAATTGTGACAAAACCCCATGAAATTCTTAGTATTTCTTAGAAGAAAAAATCCAATTTAAATCTTCTCATAAGCTTGTAAATGGACTAGTTGTGTAGTCTACTGTTCCTTTAAATATCCTAAGCTTTATAATGAAATATTTAGAATAGGAAAGAAATTCACAAACCCTGGGGCAATAGATATCTGAGCACTGGAGGAATAAATTCTTTTCAAATCTGGATTGCTTTTTTTTTCAGAAGAGGGAGAGGTGTGTGCATGTGTGTGTGCATGTGCACACATGCATGCATGTGCATTAGTGCACTTCCATCCCAAAGTCTCCCCTGATGATAGCATTAGTGAAGGAAGGGACAGGAAAGTTAATAATGTTCCTTAAAAGATAAAACCTGTACAGGGTCATGTCTGTCAAGAAAGGTGCAGATTGGCTCAGCTATACAAGCAGATCCAGAAAATGCAAGATGATAATTGTATATCTCCTTCAACCCAAGGCGTTCTCAGATGGACTCCTCCAGGGGTTCCCATGAGTCCTGGGCCTATTTGAATTCTGGCTAATGATCTGGAGGAGGGTGTTGCCAGTCTACTGATGACTCTGAATCACATTCATTTTGAGGGCTTAAATCATCAACATGGACTGAAAAGAATGCACATTGCATAAACTTGCTACTGCTGCTGTAACAAATTATTACAATTTAGTGGTTTGAAACAATATGAATTTATTACCTTACGGTTCTGTAGGCCAGAAGTCTGACTGGTCTCAGTGGGCTTAAATTAAGGTATTGGTCCAACTACATTCCTTCTAGAGGCTGTGGGAGAAGATCCGTTTCCTTGTCTTCCCAGCTTCTCGGGACCTCTCTTGGTCCGTAGTCAGACCACTCCACTTCAGAACCAGCAATGGGGTATCAAGTCCCACTGCCATCTCTCTCTGGTTCTCTGTAGCCAGGAATGAATCTCTCCTCTGAAGGACTTTGGGATTGTACTGGGCTACCTGGATAATCCAGAAGAGTCTCCCCACCTCAAGGTCCTTGACCTCACTCATATTTATGTTGGTGCTAATGATGAAGAGAAAGCTAGGGTAGGTCTAAGACAAATTTTAAAAGTTATGACTGTGCAAACATCTTAAGGTGTAGTCAAGGAGCAGAAATGAGAAATGATATGCTAGGTTGGTCAGTTTCCATCAGATATAAGAAATATATTAAGACTGGGGATGTGGTAGACAGGATAATGACCCTCCGAGGATGTCCACATCCTAGCTCCAGAACCTGTGAATACATACCTTTCTATTTTGGAAATAGGTAGTATATATTATGCCATATGCATGGTCAGAGGGACTTTGTAGAAGTGAGTGACTTGAGGGTCTCGAGATGGAAAGACTGTTCTGGAGTATCAGATTGGGCCCAATGTGATCCCAAGACTTTAAAAGTGTAAGAGGGAGGCAAAAGGGGAGAGAATCAGAAGGACAGCAGTGTGCAGAAGATTCAGCCTGGTGTTACTGCCTTTGAACACAAGCACAGAGGAAGGGGCCAAGGGCCAGAGAATGTCCATGGCCTGTGGGACCTGGAAAAGGCAAGGAAACGGATTCTTTCCTAGTGCCTGTGGAAGGAACATAGCTCCCCTTAATTTTAGATCAATGAGAACCATTTTGGACCTCTGACCTTTGGGGCTATAAGATAATAAATTTGTGTTGTTGGAAGCCACTAGATTTGTAGCAATTTGTAGCAGAGGCTGTAGGAAACTGATAGAGGGAATGTGTGTGTCTTTGTGGGTCTGCTTCCTGCAATGGAGTTTAATCCTAAATTGACGTTTTCTCAAAGTTTGACTGAAAGGATGAATAAATAAATGAACCAAAAATCTATGGGCTAATCTTCCCAGGATGCTTACAAATAATGACATTACTTTGCTACTTATATTGATTTTCTCCTTTCATAAGCTTCCTTTGATTAGGAGCAAAGGACACCAACAGAACCCGTAGACGTACACATACAAATAAACAGCATTGGGCTTCTAAGGGATAGGAGGAGTCTCCCCCTCTCACTCTTCCTAAATTAAGCCCAGTTTGGAGAAAAGTAAATACTCTCCAGTTTGAGGGCCTAACAGTGGTATGGCAGAATGACCTGCAGCATCTCTAATGTTCAAACCAGGGTGTGAAATGTTCTTAATCATCTGACCTTAGACTCTTAGTTTAGGCTAATTAAGCCTCTCCTGAGTACACAGAATGTCCTGGCTTGTAGCAGCATTGGGTAACAGTTTAGACTGTACATCTTTGTTCCAGGAGCTTGCTTGATTCCCTGTTTTTCTTTTGTTTCTCTTTTTAAGATTCAGGTCCTGTTGGGCTGTTTCCTTCTATTTTTAATTTTATTTTATTTTATTTTATTTTATTTTATTTTATTTTATTTTATTTTATTTATTTATTTGGCAGTTTCCTTTTTAAGAATGCACTCTACCTGGTGCTCTCCTGGAATCTCTGGGTTTGCGGTCATGGAAGGGAGTATTTTGGAGGCAGGCAACAGGGTAGAACCGGCTATATTACCAGCCAGCAAATCTCCACTGTGCCTAATGGACTCTTTCCTCTCCTGGGATAGTGCTTACCTGCACCAACCTCAGATGGGTTTGGAAGAAGAGCCTGCTGCCCACTATGTCTGAAAAGGGACAGTGGCGGGAGAGGTCACTGGGAGTCAGTGGAAGAGGAGCTGGTGAGACTTTGCAAGCTATTTTATGAAATGTTCCTTAACCATGAACTAGAATTAATAATGAGTCTATATCGCTTGTGTGTTATGGTGTTATTTTCAAATTACTAGTCAGCCCTTCCCTCTCTAGGGTCGAATAAGCAAGATCTCTCAGAATCTGAGAGTGTGTATTTACATATATATCTCATTGTTTCAGCAGTCAGCTTGGACTAATGTTCTCACAGCCCTGTTTTGCAACAAAATCTGAGTCTTCTCAACTTCAGACCCTTTTACCTACCTTTTGTCTAAGGTGATGTAAATCTTAGGAATGAAAGGAACACTTTCTTTTTGGAAAAATTACTTAGCTTGTCTAAGCCTTAATTTCTTCATCTGTAAAGTGGAGGTAATAACATCAAACTTCCAGGGGTTGTGGTATAATGAATGATTCAGTGTGTGTAAAGCTCTCAGCAGAATGCCTGCCACAGGGTGGGCTCCCCTAAAGGTTAGCTACTTTTCTTAGTGACATGTGCTTAAGTGTGACTACATATCAGGTACAGGGCCAAGTGCTAGAACACAAAGATGACTAAGATATAGTCGTGACTGAGGGGTTGTTTGAAGTTTGTTGAGGGCGCAGAGTATATGGATGAGTAAAATTAAAATGAAGAATCATAGGTCCCATTAAAATTATGAATAGGGGAGAGCAAGTGGCCCCCTGTACCTGGGAGAGGGGTAAGGATAATGAGGAAGGACTTCGAGATCAGACACGCTGGACCTCAGACATGTTTATGAGGCAGATGGATGAGAAAGACAGGAGGGTGCTCCCTTTCTTCCTGTTTGATTAAGTACCTATCACAGAGGGTCCTGGTGGCACAGACCCAGAGCATTGCATACATTTCCCTGATCACGCATTTTACGACATACTCACGCTGCTGCCTCACTCTGGCTTGCTGGGGGCGGGGGAGCATTACTCTATGCAGCATCATAGGGAGCAGAGCAGTCATCAGAAGGCATCCAGCTTCTGCAGTTAGGTGGCTTACAGGGCATGCAGAGGAGACAGTGTATATGAGCTCAGCTTCTTCTGAGGTCCCTTTTAATGGAAAGGAACTCTGCAAGGCTGATAGACTCCTGCTGCATTGTGCTCTCACCTGCAGCAATGCGAGGAGGAAACCCTGGTAATGTGGGCTTTCTCTGCAGACATAATAAGAAGGGTCCTTACCACTTGCTAAATTCTAATTAATTTTCCCCATTTCTCTGACCTGCCCTTTCCTTCCATCAATGAGCCCTACTGATACATGCTGAATCTAGATAGCATGTGGGTCACTGATTATGGTGAAGCACCATTTTCTTTATTTTCTCCTTCTAGCGCTGGAAGGACCTAACTCAGTTTAGCCCATGGATGTACTCAGTAAATGCTAGTTGAAAGAAGTTCGGTCTCTTATATGGATGGAGACACTTTGTAGAATGTATTTGGATAGCAAGTGATAGGAAGGCAAAGCCCACGCTTGACTTGCTTACCAGAATATACCTGGGCCAGCATCAGACACAGTGCTGGCCTGGTGAAAAACAGATATTAAATATATTTTTTTAGTCATCAACACAAGGCTTCAGAGTCATCTCTCACTATTTCCCCCCACTTTAATGAGTTAATGCGTCTCAGAGATTGTGCCTATAGATATTCTCACATTTGTCTCTTACATTCCTACTGCTACTTTAATTCAAACCCTGGTTATTTGTCTAAAGTGTCACAAAAACCTTTTATGCAGTCTCCTGGCCTCCCTGTTTCCAGCATCACCTCATCACCTCTTTCTACTTCGTAGCCTATTTTCTAAAAGTATGGCCTGGGCAGCCCTGGTGGCTTAGCGGTTTAGTGCCACCTTCAGCCCAGGGCATGATCCTGGAGACCCGGGATCGAGTCCCACGTCGGGCTCCCTGCATGGAGCCTGCTTCTCCTTCTGCCTGTCTCTCTCTCTCTCTCTCTCTAATAAAAAAGTCTAAAAAGATAAAAAATGTAAGTATGGCCTGATCAGATCTCACTTCATCATCTTTGTATGTGTACATAAACAGACATAAGTGTGTGTATGTGTGTGTGTGTGTGTATTCCTCAGCCTGGAAACAAGACCCTTTACAATATATTCCACATCTAACTCTCAACATATTATCTCCTTCTGTCATTTGCTGTACTTGGAGGTACCACCTGCCATTCCATGAATATTCCATGTCTTTTAATCTTCATGAACTTGCTATTACTCAGTGCTCAGTTTGAATGCTACCTTGCCCTACCCAGAGGCAGAAGGTTTGAAATGTCTGAGCTGAGAGAGTCCCTGGAATATTCCACTGCTGCCTGCTTCCTGTGTACGTAGGGAAACTGAACCCTAGTAAGGAGACTGGGCTAATGTGAGCTCAACATTAAAGTCAGGACTAAAAAAGCTGTCCTGGCTCTTCATTCATACTTCTTCTATGCAGTCAGTCTTCATAAACCTGTAATAACATCTCTTATGACACTACTTATATTCCATTTTGCCTTACAACTTCTTGTAATTGTCTGGATTTGTAGGTCCAGGAGCAGAGACCATGTCCTAATCATCTTCGTATATTCTGCAGCACATGGCAAAGGGCTCACACATGGTAAGTGCTTTCTATGTGTATAAACAAGAATAAATGGATGGGTGGATAGGTAGATAGATGGGCGGATGAAAAGATGGATGAGTAGATGGGGGGTGGATAGAAGGATGGATGGAGGGAAAGATGAATAGATGTGTGGACGGATGGGTCGATGGATGGATGGCTGCATGCACGAATGAATAATTGGGTAATTATTGATATGGTAGTTCTCCAGGAATGTGTTCAGATATCCCCTTGGCCCCATAGCAGACTCAATCTGCAAACACTTGTATTATACAGCACAACTACAGGTGTGGCTCATTCATTTTCTGATGTGATGAGGAAGAGATTATGAGTGGGGGCTGAGTGAGGGACCTACCCTTCCAGGTGTGTATCATAAAAACAACAGGAGTCTTCATCTGCTCCAGCTCCTGTGTTAAGTACTCCATGTACATTACCATATTTAATCCTCACAGCAACTTTATGAAACAAGTGTTCTTATTATTCCCAATTTAAAGGCACTGAATGGAGTTGAATAACTTGTAAAGGAAATTGTAGAGCTAGGATTTGAGCCCGGCTTTTTCTGACTCAGAAGCCCGGGCTCTTACCCATGACACACAGCCAGGAAATATCGGGGTGGCAGGTGGGTGCAAGGCTTTGGAGATCAGAACCGCTATGTTTGAACCAAGTCAGACCACTAATTTCCTGAGCAAGCAAATCACTTAATTTGACTTCTCGGTTTACTCTATGGTTTAATGGAAATAATAGAATCTTCTTAGCAGGAGTGCTGTGAAAATTAATGACTGAATAAAAAGGGGTTTAAGATAAAGATTCTCAAATAAAAGGAGCTGGAGGGAGAGATTTTAGAGTGCTGTGAGGAAAAGAGTGAGAAGGTGCAGTTGACTCTATTTCCATTGGCTGGTTTGTGAGCTGGTCATGTCTTTGTAAAAATGTCAGCTTCAAATAGATTTGCATGGACGAGGTGTTCTGGGGGAAGTAGAACCCAGTACATACTTTCTAGATTTGATTTTTATACATTTATGAAACATTGCTTGTAGCATTCTATTATTTAAAAGAGAAATACTGTTATGAATGGATAATGGTGGTAATCACACCCTGTTAGGGACCCAGGGGCAACAATATGCATGGCCTTGGCCTCCGAGTCAGCCTGGCTTCTCCACTGGTAAACTCAGCATTCCACATTCTTTCCCTTGATCTGCTTGTGTTCAATCATGGACACAGTCAGAGGATGGACAAAGAGCAGTGCTTTATGTCACCACGTCCACCCTTCTCTCCCCCTCTCCTCTTCAGATGGGAGTGTCTTGGCATGATTTTTCATAGGTAGGATTCCTGCTCCTAGAGTTTGTCACCCTTCATGGGGCTGTACGTGACCACCATCCATGCCCTCCTGGATGAATGAACAAATGTCCCTCAACCTCTTCTAACCCAGCCAGGTATCACTCATCCATCCTTCCATTCATCAAATATTTGTGGAATATTAGCTCTGTGCCAGATGCTGTTCTAACACTGGGATGTGATAGACGCGATCTCTGCCCTGTGGGGAGATTCACCATCAAATATTCAGTGAAATAATTGAACTATGAGAAGAGGAGACAAGTGGGTAAGGAAGGGTAAAGGGAAGTAGAAAAGCCTATGACAAAAAAGTACAACTGTATGGGATGGGATCAAGGAAGTCTTCCTGAAGAGGCGATTTTGAGTGGGAATTGAAAGATGCACAAGAATTAGCAGGGTTTATAGTGCCCAGTTGCTAGGTGTATGGGTTACGGAGACAAGCAAGACCAGGAGGTAAATGGCATAGCCCTGACCCCAGGGTGCCTCCACTTGGTCAGGGAGATGGACAAACATACTAACAATGATGCAGAAAGTGGCAAGTGCTATTGGTGGAAGTGTGTAAGCTGGAAGGTGAGTGGGGGGTTCCTGTCTGGAACATCCAAGGGCAGTTGATATTTTCTGGGGAGTTGCTCTGGAGCATAAGTGGAATTAGCAGGTAGATAACAAAGGAGAGAGATGAGGGCATTTTATGAAGATGGAACACCTTGGACAAAGCTCAGATTGCTGAAGCATCCCTTTGAGAAAGCATGGATAACTTTTCAAATCTATAGAGTAGGGACAGGTTGGGAGGATGAGACTGGAGAAAGGATGAAGTCCTGTAAGGAAGGGCTGTGTGACTTATGCTAAGTAATTTGAACTTGATGGAAAAATGTTCTGTGAAGAAATATTGAGGGGTTGTAGTCAAGGTAGTAGAGTGACCAGATTTGCACTAGAGAATCCTCTGCCTGGCAGGAGTGCGCTGGGCAGGAGGCAGAGGAAGCTGTGCAGGAGCAAAGTCAAGGAAAGATTCTTTACCATGTTCTCCAAGGAAGCAACTCTTTGCAATAACAAGTCCCTAAATCACAAGTTCCTTGGCTGACTACACTTCTTATCCCACCATCTCTTAGATAGAACGCCACCTGTACTCAATCATTGTGGGGAACCCAGCAGGAAATATTCCCAATGGATTGGTTCAGGCTTTCCAAACACATTTGACCACCATGTTTAGAGTGATTTTCCTAAAATTAAAAGCCGAGTGTATCAGTTCTTGCTTAAAATCATTCAGAGGGTTTTGGACAAAGCTCAAATTCCTTGCCTTATACCTTCAAGGCCTTTCTAGAACTAGTTGTTGGCAGAGCCCGCTCTGGGACAACCATTCCAGAGTGACAGCTTTTGTAGATTTTCTCTTAAGAGAAATGTCTTCCCAAGTCCTTTGCCCATTTCATTTGGTTAGTTTTCTTTCTATTTTTGAGTTGCAGGAGTTCTTTATACACTTCAGGTATTAATCCCTTCTCAATATGTGTGTTGAAAGTGGTCCATGTCTTGAGACCAGAGAAGTATGTTAAAAATCATGGAAGAGATGATGGATGAGATTTGGATGGGTTGGGTTTGAAATGCCTAAGGAATATTCAGGAGCAGACCCCATAGAGATTGTCTTCGTTACATTTCCAAATTTTCTTAATTAAGAGGACAATATCCTGGCTATTGTCAAAACCTTTATGTCTTTGCCATCATTGTCAATACCGCCATCTTCATTTTGGGTGGCGGTAAGATACTGAAATCTAGAAGCCTTTACTATCTAATCCTGTAAAGAACAGGTTTGAAGAAACAATATATAAGAAGATATTTTTGAATAACTTATAACAAGTCTACTTCCTTAAGATGTCTGGGTCTTCACATGCATCAAACCAGGCCATGCTAGTGCTATGCTGTTCTGGACACTTAGCCACTCCTGTTCCTGAATCATGCTTTGATGTTATGTTTTGGCTGTACAGAACATTGTAGACTCCATCCAGGTGAAGCCTGTTGCTGTTCTGAGGTAGGGATGGTGTTAAGGACTTTCTCCAAAATAGCCAAACTTTTACCTAGTCAGGACTCCTTTGAGAAGATCCTTTTAGGATCTGAAGAGAAGATGGAAGCAAAAGGCAGAGTTTGGGGAGCAAAATGTAAGAAGTAAAAGAAAGAAAGGGAGAAAAAGTAAACTAGGGGGAAACACCCATGGAGACCAGGGCCAGGTGGAAGGTCTCACACAGGCAGGGGCTATTATCACCAAAGATGAGGAAGAGGAATTAAAATAGAGGGTGGGGGGGTGTCAGCTCCCAGGGTGTTCAAGAAAGATGAGGACTTGTCTCCCTTAGTGAACGTGGGAGTGTGGGATTTGTTGGTGGCTTTAGCAAGTGAAGAGGTAATTTGAGGAAAGAACCCATGTAGAGAGGAAAAGTTTGAAAATACAGATATGGAAAGGGAAAATTAGCAAGAAAGAAACTATTAAAGAGGTGAGACGGTGTGAGATTCAAAGCAGAGGTAGATGGGATCCCTGGGTGGCTCAGCGGTTTGGCGCCTGCCTTCAGCCCAGGGCGTGATCCTGGAGTCCCCGGGATCGAGTACCATGTCAGACTCCCTGCGTGGGGTGGAGCCTGCTTCTCCCTCTGCCTCTGTGTGTGTGTCTCTCATGAAAAAAAAAAAAAAAAGCAGAGGTAGAAGGTTTGGCCCTGGACAGGAAGAAGGAGACTTTTTCTATTAAACATGAGGGCAGAAGGGATGGCAAGGATGACAGAGGCTGGGCAGCTCTTCCCCAAACCATTTTCCTTCCTTTCCCATAGGCAGTTGGACCAGATTCTCATTCTCCTCTACCAGTAGGTCCAGGCACATGATTAAGTGCCAGCCATTGGACTATGAGTGGAAGTGGTATGTGCTACCTATTAAAAATTCTCATGCACACCCCTCCAGACTCTTTGCTCTGGCTGAGGGAGATGATGACCTTCAGAGAGACCTTGAAAACCACATGGGGATGACCACAGCACCTCCTTGAATCTTGGTGTCTGAATGACTGACAAGGAGCACTCTCCATGCTCCTGACCCCTTTTTCCCCAACATGGAACCTAGGCTGGACTATTAATGCAGTCAGCTGGAAAGTTATCTTGTGGGAGTCACCAAACCATTGCAAGTTGTTGCATGTGACAAAGGTTATATGCCTAAGATATCCCAGAATAGAAAAGAATTTTAAAAAGGAGCTGATGGAGGGCCTTTGAGGCATGGCAGAAATAGAGGATAAGGAGACAGTTGTGTAGGGACTGAGTGGCTCAGTGGCTGGCTGAGTGTCTGCCTTTGGCTCAGGGTGTGATCCTGGGGTCTGGGGATCCAGTCTCACATTAGGCTCCCTGTGAGGAGCCTGCTTCTTCCTCTGCCTGTGTCTCTGCCTCTCTCTCTGTGTGTCTCTCACGAATAAATAAATAAAATCTTTAATTAAAACAAAAGGAGACAGCTGTGTAAAGACCAGGGAAGAGAGTTCCAGGTGGCGTGAAGAGCAAATGCAGAGTCTGTTGGAGGAGGCCACTCTCTATGTCCTGGAATTGTCAGAAGTCCAGTGTGATTGGAGCATAGTGTGTGCATCCAGGGGTGGAGGGTGGAGGGAGTGGCACAGGGAGCTCAGGGAGCTTGGTGTGGCCTTTCTGTCCTTGTATCAAGCTGGTACTTTGAGTTCAGCTGGATCCTTCCAAATAACCACATGTTTCATGCCACCTTCTGCTGGGCTTGCACTGGGGCAAGCGGTGGAGCCCAGCCTTTTGGCTGCAGCAAGCCTCCACTGCAGGTGCTTGAGACCATGACTGCCCCTAGAAAGGCAGCTCTGGTCATGGTTGCCTCAAACTCTGGCTTCTGCTCTTGCTCGAGCTACCTGGAGTGTAGAGCAGAGGGCTACCTATGCCCTGAGTAAGAGTTCAGATGACAAGTTTATGTAGGTGTTTATCCACAGTCCCTGTGACCTCTCCTAGATCTGAGGTGCCTGTCATCTGGATGTTTTGTGGGACATCTATCTCAGCTGAGTGAGCACTTTTCCCCCAGAGGTCCCCCGCACTCAAAAGGATGTGCTGTCAGTCCCTTGCCACGCGTTCTGCAGTCAGTGGCTCTCCCGGGTACAGTGCTATAGGCCGGGACATTTTAGATACAAATCAGCTAAGAACTTAATGAGCGCCTTGGCAATTTTCATCGTCCATCTCCGAGCCTATCTGCTCACTGTTGCTGTGGTGATTCATCTGTGTGGAACACTTGGCTCTGGTTGCGCTAATGATGCATTTTACATGAACACAGCCCTAGCTGACATATAAATCCCCCCTTGCTTGAATGGAAACATAACCTGTAATGCAGCTACTAACTGGTTGGTTTTTAATTTAACTCCTGTGTTTTTCAGAAAAAAAGAAAATTCTACCCTGAGGGAATATGAAGTTTAAGTCTGGCTAGATTTAACTGATGTTCAGTCATCCTTCATGGGGGTGTTCCCCAGCATGGACTGCCACATAGCGGGGGCCTAGAAAAATGCCAAATTCCTCCTTCTCTCTGAGTGACTGGAAAGATGTCTAAGACCTTGGGCTGGATCCTGGAGGAGCCTGGGGTATGATAGAACCCACAGAATTTGAGAAAGGAAGTGCTGCATTCTCTTGTGTTAGAAGACATTGCTCACCACATGATTATCTCTCCGTGCAGGTGTCAACTATTGAGATCAGCTGGTGTCACCTTTCGTCTTGCAGAGGTGAGAGCACAGCTTTCTTCTTGTAGAAGTTGGAAAGGAAACTTAGTTGGTTTCAGAGGTTGCCTATGGCCCACTTAGCTCCGTTTGCTGCACACAGTCCAAGCAAGTGGCTATTTCCCCAATTGTCCATGGGCCTAAGAGTCCCCTGGAGCCCAGGTGAAATGGCAGGTTCCAGGGTGCCACCCACAGAGCTCTGATTCAGAATTTCTATGGCGGGGTCCCAAGCTTTGCAGTTGAAGGTAGCTCTCCACAGGGTCATGAGCTTGAGACAAAAAGTGGCTGAGAACAAAAAGTGTTGATGACAGACAGCGGTGAGAGGCATGCTGTTCGTTACTGCTGTGCATTGGCCATGCGCATGGCACTCTGGGTGCCAAACGTGCTAAGTGATATTCATTTCTTCATTTTCCTGCTAGGTGCCAATTCCCATGCTACATGCTGGGAATACAGAAATGAGTCAGCAAAAGCTCTTGCCCCATGAAATTCTTAGGCCAGTGTGTATGGGCAAGTAGACATCCATAGACCTAGTACAATATATGAAGACCGATGGTGCCCTAATGTAGCATGAACCCAGTTGGAAGAATCATGGAATAAAAATTTTCATTGCCACTTATTGAGCACTTAGTAGAGGCCGGATTTTGTCTTACATAAGCTAAGTAAATTCATCCCAACAACTGTACAAGGCAGGTAAAGATGAGGTCTAGGCTGTTAACGTAGTTTGCACAAGGCTGCCCAGTTAATAACTAGCAGAGCCAGATGGTTGTGGCCAAAGTCCATGTTCTGAAGAACTCTATTTTAAAGTTTAGAGAGAAGAGGCCTGTTATTTGCTGAACACCTACTGCGGGGGGGGGGGGGGGGGAGGCTCACTAAGTTGATTATTCATGACATTTCTGAGTGCACCAGAGTTCTGTGAGGAAAAATGCTGTAAGCATGGATAGACTGGATAGACAAGGCACACTTGTCCTGATGCCACCTCACATCTCATAGCCAGGGCCTAAATGGATGCAGGTTGCTGGGATGTTGGTTCCCTTAGCCTTGCTGGTGGCTGGGCAGGGTCTTGTTACCTCCAGCTATGCCCCCAGTCGATTTACCCCAGTGTACTCACAACGTGGGGTTCAGACTACCCTGGTATCTATTTCCTTGCCCTCTAAAGCAACTGATGCTGTGTAGATGGTAGTTCTTTCAGCCTGAGATGACTGGGGATTAGTTTGCATTTCCATTCTCTGACCACTTTGGATGCTAACTCATTGCCTCTCTGCCACCAGTCCCCTCTCCCAGTCTTTGTATCATTTCAGTCAGGTTGGTAGGTGGGTGTTGGGAGAAAGCACCCCTCTGCTGGAACAGCAGTGGGAGCCGTTTAGTCCCTTACGGTCCATTTGCCATCACACTGACTCACTCTGTGCACATTTTATCTGTTGGGGTTTCGGTTGAAGACATCCTTCTTCACTTCCTCTCCTAAAAACAGTCACATCTTGTGTTCCAAGAAGCATGACTGCTCCAGCATTAGTCACATGTCATGGGTGGTCACTTGCACCTCTACTTGAAGATGGGCTGCCATCTTTGGTGATGTTAGTAACAGGTCCTTAATCAATGTGCTATTTCTATACCCTTCTTTACAAGTTACTATTAGGGGCCAATTATATTTAAAAAACCACTTTCTTTTACTCAGTTCAACCAAAACAGGAAGCCAAAGGTATGAATACTCTTCCTGTGAATCAACAGAGGAACACTTAGCATCTGCACCCATGAACCTACAGCTTCAGGCTGCTAGATTTGCTTCTGGAAGAATGGAAGGTTGCAAGCTGGACCCTGGGGTAGTAAGCAGGTAGGAATGGGAGGTGGAACAGCTGTGCCTAGTGACCTTACAAGCTAAGCCTGGAAGACACTAAATAGAGAGTCACACACTGTGAGCTGGAGTGACAGGGCTCGGAAGCCAGGGCAGGGATGGGCAGCTTCATTCCAGGGGTGTTATAAATAAGGTGACAGGCAAGTGCTGACTAGCAGCTGATGTACTTTAGTAGCAGTCAAACTGGAATGACAGTCCTGGGCCTTCTGGGAGCTAGTGAGAAGGGGGGCTGGGGGTATGGTGAGTGTTAGAAGTCTGGACTTATGTCAACACCTTATGATGGATCAGACAGACACACACACACATGCTATTGTCACTCAGACTCCTTTGGCCTCGCTGATTGTCCAACACTGAGTCACAGGTCGCTAACTTGTGATTAGTGATATATATTTCAATATTAACCAGTGAGTCACAAGTATCAAGGAGTAGGAACCAATATGGTTTCAAGTCATCCCATGATATCACTTGGGTTTAAAGAGTCCTTTCTTGGCTGTTCAGGGGGCTGCTTGCCAGAGAGGAGCAATTTGTTACCCTCCTGTCCAGATAGGCTGGTTGGTATGCCTTCGGTAGTGTCCACCAGCCTGCTTCTTCCCAGGGAAGAGGTAGGTTGAGTGAGATCATGCGCAGAAAATGTTTGAAGATCTGAAAACAAAAGGCCTATATGCAGGAGCTAGTCTGCCACCGTCCTCTGTCCAAAATAAATAGCCTTTTTTGACAGCTGTTGATGGGTGCTAAGAAAAGCAGGAGAGTACCTGTACCCAGACCTGTCTAATTGCTCTCCCCCTCCACCAGCTTCCACCTGGAACCTGTGCTCATACCAGGCTTTGAGCTTCCCTGTGAGTTTCTCTTTTGTTCCTGTTTACATGCTGGACTTAATTTCTGCAGAACTATGGCTTACGTAGCAGTTGCCCTCAGCATCACCAACTCTGACACTTTGAGTCAGCTATCTCGGGGATGGAGGTGGGCAGGAGGACTGGTCCTTCTCTGATGCTGCCATTTGGGTCCATTGGCCTTGTTCTTCTCTTCATTCTTTCATCAAGATTGTCCCAAGTGCCTCCTATGGGCCACAGGCTGGATGGGATGAGCCGAGGATACAGAGATGGAAGTGTTCAGTCTGTGGCCAGGAGTTGTTTTAAGGCCAGTTGGGGAAAAATGGCAATAATCTGATGAGTCTGCACAACAGAACAGGTGAACAAATAGTAGGTGTGATTGGAAGTGGAAGGTCATACCCTAGGAGACATCTACATAGGTAGCTTGTTTCATTTGTTGCCAGATCTCATGATTACATTGAATCTAAATCTCCCTTTCTGTAACCTTGAACCATTTATCCAAATTCCTCCCTCCGGAACCACACAGAATAAATTGTGCTCCTCCTCCATAATGCTGGAACCCGGGATATGTGAGCTTCTCTCTTCCAATGCTAATGGTCTCATGCCATTAGGTCTAGACCTGTCCCCTGCTTTAATTGCTGTCTTCTGGATATATTCTAGTTTCTTAAAGTCTTTGCTGAAGTCAAAAAGTGTAAGAACCCAATATAATATTCTGGGTTTAGCTGCACAGAAAGACAAATAAATGAGGAATAATGAATATAATAAAATAAAAAGGAGCCTGACAGTGTGTGTGTGTATTTAACTCATGGGTAGAGAAAAAGAATATATTTTTATTTTTAATTTTACAGAATGCAAAATCAGTTCAAAACCTTTTTGGTATACCATAATTGATTTTGATTATCTTAAATGATAGCTTATAGTTCTATTGTCTGGTGTGTTTATGCTAAAGTCCAATTAAGAAAGTGTGATGAGGGGATCCCTGGGTGGCGCAGCGGTTTGGCGCCTGCCTTTGGCCCAGGGCACGATCCTGGAGACCCGGGATCGAATCCCACGTCGGGCTCCCAGCGCATGGAGCCTGCTTCTCCCTCTGCCTGTGTCTCTGGCTCTGTCTCTGCCTGTGTCTCTGGCTCTGTCTCTCCTTCTATCTCTCAAGAATAAATAAATAAAATCTTTAAAAAAAAAAAAAAAGAAAGTGTGATGAAAATATCACATGTGATGGTGCACAGCCCATCAAGTCCATCTGGACCTTTATTTGACCTTCCACCCTCAGCTGTGGCCTTAGTACCCTGGGTGACCCTCCATTTCTGAGTAACTTTCTAATCTAGGCAGACACATGATTTTCTCTCTGGTCAAAGCAAGCTGTAACCAAACCCTGATCTCATGTGGACAACCCTGGAGAAGGCTGGCACAAACCACTCCCGAGTGGCCATTTGGCTTCCAATGTCTGTGAGTAGTACACACCCTGAAGAGTGCAAGTTTGTGCAACCATCCATTGTACCTGGATGTGGATGGCCCGTGACGTCTGCTTCTAAAGCACAGCCCGCGAGTCCTGGTTCCCGTCTGTCTTGGAAGAGCTTGTCTGTGTGTCAGAATTTACCTGTCACGGGGTTGGTAGTTTGGGCCCTGGCATCTATTCCAACTGTGTATCTCCCAGAATCTCTTGGAGTGAGGGTTATGGATGCAAAGCTGAGTTTCCCAATTAGATGCAGTCGTGCAAGATTTGAAAAGGGGCAATCTGACTACAGGTCAGATTTCTGCAGCTTTGGCTGGTTTCTGGCCAGCAAGGTCTTAAAGGTGTATGCTCTTCTGTAGCAAAATTCTATTGTATAGTCCCTAGCCTCCTGTGAGTAGAAAGTTGATAGTTTCCAGATCCCACAGATCTGTTCTAGACCTCAGCTGTTCCTGTGGCAGCCTGCCAACTCTCCACCTTCCACCTGGGGTGGAGGGGGCAGCTCCGCTTATGGGTTGGGTTGGCCAGGAGGTATGGGAAGTTTTTCCTGGAGGTCCAACCTGCAGCCTTACCGCCCCCCCTCCCCCAGCCCTTCCACCGATTTTGTAAGCACAGAACTGCCTGTATTAAATCAAATCCCATTCTCTTTAAAATAGCTACTTTCTGTTTCCTCATACCGAGCCTTGACAGGTACATTTATCAAGGCTAGTGTCTGAAAGGTGATTTCAGCTCTTTTACCTTCATGAAAAAGTGCCTTGTGAGGTTGCTGTCTCTAGAGCCTTAAACTTGAGTTTTCTGTCCTGTGTCTGTTGTACCCATGACCTTGAACAATCACTCAGCTCTCAAGTTCTTTTCCTTATCGATCAAATTAGGCAAATAATACCTGCTTGGCCTATGTGTGCATAAGTAGAGAGAATTAATGTGAAAATGGGGTTTGGGCAGTGAAGTGACTGCTGTGTTTGCTCCTTGGTCATTATAATATGCTCCAATATGCCCAGTCTCTTCCTTTTATAACATTTCAATTAGAAAATGTCTCTTCATCAGAAAGTGAGAAATAGTATCCAATGTCCTATCACATAGTTTGTTTAGATTACCCATGGCTCTTTTCAAACCAGATACCTTGAGACCCTGGAGAGAAAGCTGACATTTAGGCAGTAATTTATTAATGCATAAGTGGAAAGTTGGTGAAGTCAGAGAACTTTTGAAGTCAGCCAGCTATCAAGATGGACAGCGGTATTATCTAGCATGTGAACTCAGTGGCTTATGAAAAAAGTCCTATGGAAAAAGAAGACAGTTTATAAAATCAAATAATACCTCATCAATGGTGGACCATTGGTTCCCTTTCTACTACGTGTTGAAGATCTGCCTCGTATGAGGCTTTCTGCTAGGCATAGACCTTATGCTAGATGTTAAAATAAGTACATTAAGGAAAATTTTACTGTATGTCAATTATATATTAGTTTGCCCAACCAAATATAAAGAGAGATGCAGAAATAAACACGAAGTTACTTCCTTTCCATGCCTAGCAAAGCCTGTTTGTGGTGTAGAATGAACGGAGCCCTGCACAGTGTGCTGTAACACACTCCTCTGTGCAGATGATGGCTCCTTGGCGCACCCATAGTCTGCCCTCACCCTATTATTCCTTCTTGTGGGAATCCTGGCCCCTCTCTGCCTACCTGATTCTCAGCATCTTCAGGCCCTGCTCAGAGGGGCACCCACTCTAATTTTCTTGATTTTCAAAGTTGAAATGAATCCCTCTCTGCTATCCTACTCATTCACCCATGTTGCATCTAGAATGCATCATTTTTCTATGTTATTTTGTTATTTTTTAGTTATCTCAATATACAAGCATAAAGTATTTATATATTTAATTAACTATTTTAATTAATAGGAGCTGGTGCAGCATGGTGCTGGTAGGGAATAAAGTTTGCTGAATTCAATCCTGAATGGATCCTACATACATTTCACTGTATTGAGTAATTCTGAGAAGATAACCATGGAATAGATACTGGTGAAGCCTCAGTGAGAACCAATAGTCCCTGTCTCCATCTTTCCTATTATTTGCTGCCCTTTTTCTAGCTTCTACCTGCATACCCTTGCCATACAAACAAGCGTACACCCATTTATTAGAAGCAGATCATATGCTAGAGCAGGCAAAGAGTATTAGGGACCACAGGAAATCAGGTCAATTTTTTGGCTTTAAGTTTAATTCTTTACAGTGCCAGGTGCATGGAATTTCAGGGAGGAAAAAGTAGAAAATTTATTTAAAACCCCATTAGATCGAATAAGTGAAGTACATAGGTGTATTCTGTTAGCAGTTGTCCTGTGTACATTATCTAATTACTATTTTAATAATTACTGTTTTAGTAATCCCTCAAATTCAAGAAGAAGGTGAAAAGAACAACAAGAAGACAGAGACATTTAAGAAAGTGTAGAGGATTTGCAATGACTTGCCTGAAGAAGTGAAATCTGAAAAGTCATTTGAAAAAACTTAGTGCTGTTAATGAAAATGCCACACATACATTTATACAGAATTGCAAAGCATCTAATATTTTGCATTTAGTATCTCATTAGACCTTCACAGCCACCCTGTGTGGCAGATAGGGTATATGTTTGCATATGAAGAAATTATTTAGTCCAACGATATGCCTCTTTGACCTCTTTGAAGATACCAAATTTCATTGTAAGTGATTTAGAGAAATATGCCTATCTGAAAAGTTTTAGCTGCCATTTTGTTTTAAGATATCAGACTACATCATTAATGAGCTTAATTCCTTTTAGTAGCTTACTAGTTAGGGTCAGATTCAGCTAATGTTATCATGGAGCAGACAGAGAAACAAGATGATTTTCTTTGAAAGGAGGGCTTTGCTCACATGGGTTACAGTGTTGGCAGGGTCTTGTTTGTTAAGATCAAAGTACAAAGGGAAAGACGCTAAACATGTGATTCCAGGCATGTGTCTTTCTTCCTTGGAGTATATACCCACAGAAAATAAACACAGTGCTGAAAGAACATGGGGTGCAGATCTGAAATGCTCTGGATTGGTCATAGGTGAGTGAAGGTGAAGCCCTTTCTACTTTCAGCTCTCTGTCAAGTTGTTGTGCTGCCATCTCGAAATTAGCCAGAACATGGGATCTGAGGGAAGAAATTAGAAGACAACTCTCTTTTGTTTTAAACAGAGACATGAAAAATAGTACTTAAAATGTAGCAGAAGTTTTTCAAGTTAGAGATTCATTTACTTAGCTAAGATGTATGACTGCTGTACACTAGGGACCCAGAGATAGAGATGGCATGGTTTTCATCCTTGCACAGCTCACGAACTAATGGGAGAGATGAACATGTAAGCCCAAATCATTCAATAAAAATATCTCTAATAGTGTGGGGTGGGAGCAACAGCATATTTGAGGAGATGGGGAAGGTTTCTTAGAGGTGATACTGGAGAGTACAGAAGCTAGCTTCAGTCAGTGGAGAGAGGGAAAACTATTCAGGCAGAGGAAAGCAAAAGCACAGAGATGTGAAATGTAGGGACAATTTGCTGAAATGGTCAGTGATTCATGAAACATGTGCTAAAGTCCAAATGAAGATGGAGGAGATTACACATGAAAATAAAGAAAATTTCTGAAAGGTATTTTCGTACTCAGAAGGTTACCACTCTGGAGAACATAGCTTTAGAGTGATGTTTTTCAAACTTTGATGTGCTTAGAATCTGAATAGGGGTCTCACTAAAATATGGATTCCAAATAAGATTTGAGGTGGGGCCTGAGGTTCTGTGTTTCTCACATTCTTTCAGGTGGATGCTGATGCTGTTGTTTTGTAGCCTACTCTGGGGATATGAACAACAAGTGGGAGAAGGACAATAAGGATGATAAGCCTCGCACTCAGTTCAAGGTATGGGTGTTGAGTGTGCCTGTGTGCGTGTAGCTACTGTGGGCAGGATTGGATGTTATTCAGCAATGGACAGCAACCAGTGCTTTTAAACAGAGTGGTGACAAAGTCATATCTGTGTCTAGTGACAAAGTGAAGAATGGCTGGGAGTGGGTAGCACAGGGCACAAAAACAGGATGCTGGGCAATAATCTAGGTACTGATATTGGGGGCCTGAGCATTCCTAGTAACAGCAGCAGTAGAGACAATGAGGTGGATTCAAGAGATACTCAGGCATTAGGACAGACAGGGCATGATGATGGACCGGATTGAGGGTGTGAGGCAGAGGCAGAAGGAGGGAAGAATGATTTACAAGAATCAGTTATGGAAGAGTGGGGTTTAGTGCTCTTGTGATGCCGTATATAATGCAGAAAGAAGAAATGGGCAGGTTTGGGATGAAAAGGAGCCCATAGATCAAACAAACAGAGCTTCTCAAAAGGCAATCATCATTCAGAATCAAGGCCGAGGAGAGAGGATACCGTCCTGATATATACGCGTGGTGCAGAGAAATGAATGACGGGTTCAATAAAGGGATGGCCCCAGGGACAGAAGGAGAAGAGCAGGCAGTATTGTAGCAAGCTGAAGCCAAGCACTTCAAGAAATAGGTCCCATCGATGTCAAATACTCCAGAATGCTCATAAGGATGAGGTCAATTGAGTGTTTAAGTGTTCAAGATGATGTTGGCGAAGGTAGTTCCAGAAGCATTATGGATGTAGGACTATATATTAATAAGGTAGGGAGAGTGTGGTAGGCAGGATAATGGTCTTCCAAAGATGTACCTGCTGTAGTCCTTGGCACATATCAATGAGCTATTTTAAATGGTGAAGAGATTTTGCCATTGTGACCAAAGTATGGACCTTGAGTTGTGGAGATTATCCAGATAGGCCGCATCTAATCACGAGTTCTTATAAATAAAAGAGGAGGCAGGATCATGCCTCAGAGAGAGATGTCATGACCACTCAATCCACTGTTGCTGTCTTTGAAGATGGAGGAAGGGGGTCATGAGTCAAATGGGGACCTTAGTCCTACACTTGAACCGAATGACTAGGGAACGGATTCTCTTCTAGAGCCCCCAGAAAGGAATGAAGCCCACTGACACCTTGACTTTTTTTTTTTTAAAGATTTTATTTATTTATTCATGAGAGACACAGAGAAAGAGAGAGAGAGGCAGAGACACAGGTGGAGGAAGAAGCAGGCTCCATGCAGGAAGCCCGACGTGGGGTTCGATCCTGGGGATCGCACCCTGACTGAAGGCAGGTGATTAACCTCTGAGCCACCCAGGGATCCCCCAGACACCTTAACTTTTGTCTGCTGAGACCTGTGCCAGATTTCTGACCTAGGAAACTGTCCGCATTTGACACTATGTGATTTTGGCTATTCACTGGTTGAGGCTGATTGATAAGTAAGATCACTGTATTTACTGCAGGGATTATAATGCATCTCTCCTTCCTTTGGAACTTTCTTAATTTATACATAGACCTTATTTTTCAGAGTAGTTTAGGTTCTACAGCCAAATTGGGGAGAAGGTACAGAGATTTCCCATATGTCCCCTCCCCTACTATGAATGTCCCATGCCATAGTAGTTTATTGGTAAATGAACTTTACCAACGATTGTAAAATCGTTGACCCTAACTTATGTCTTGTTATCACCCAAAGTTGATTGTTCACTTTGGTCTAAAATGTTACTCTTGGTCTAATATTTTTTCTGACCTGGAAATAGAGAGATCCCAGCAACAGCCTTTTGGTACGTTGGTTTACCTGCTGTGGTCACTCCATAACCCAGTGCAGACCACACCGCGACTTGCTAGGAATGCAGTCAAAGACACCATCTGTCTTTCCTGCTCTGTTTCCCTCTATGGCTCCCGCTCAACAGTCCAGCTATTACAATAAGTGCTTAATGTGTGCTCTAGCATTGTTGTGGTATCATTTAGATGATTGCATGCTGGGCTGACACAAGTCAGAGACAGCGAACACATTAAGGGCTCATCGTTATCAGCTTGCTGGGGATTTGGGCAATGCAATGGTGGTGAACCTCAGATGCTCCACTGAGACACAATCCTATTTGTACCCTTTCCTCACCCTGTCTCATTCCCTCATGTTCTGTCCCTTATATATGTGGTCTTGCTATGTCATTTGAAGCCAGTGTGTAGTGTGGCTACTTTTCCACTCTTGCTCACCCCCCTGGGGAACAAAGAAGTATCAACTGGCAAAGATGTGATTATTGCCTTTCAAATGTCAAAGGGTTTGGGGCACTGTAGTCATGACCATGGGCATTTTTAACCATCTTTTAGAAAATAATTTGTACCTTTCAATGTGATGTTAAATTTCTGTGTGTATTTCAGTCATTCTAATTATACACCTTTGATTTTGAAAGAGTGTTGCCAGAAGCAAGGTCTAAATGTATTTAGTATGGATTAAGTGTGCCCTAAAAGAAGCATCTAACACCATGCCATCAATTTCTTGTTAACACTGGTAAAGGTCCATAGGTTTATGCCAGCTCTTCTTTTATTTTTTCTGTATCCATCCATATTTTTCTTTCCTGTCTTATGGGACTATTATAACTAAGCATTTCTGTACAGTTATCATTCAGTTCAATTACTAGACACACCACAGAGTGCTGGGTGCTGGGATGACAACTATAATGGTGATATTTCTAATAAGGAGCCTTAGGCCAGTTCTCTCTCTCTCTACAGGTGCTGTAGGGGGTAGAGTGAGAAGATACCCACAGACACCTGTATAGTTGTGTGGGGCACACACATGCTTGCCTTCCCCACAGAATGGCACAGAAACTCAGCCTATAGCCTTAGCTCCAGAAGAATTCCCTTTATCCCAAAAGGATACAAGTCTGAGAAAAAGAGTGGAGGGGAAAATCACATTCTGTGAGCTGCTTACCCAACAAGTTACTCTATGTTGACGTATACCCTTCTTATTTTAGCTTTCCTGTGTCTCCTTATCCTAGGCAGTTGCTGGGTGAGTCTTGCTTATCATATTCATCTGGCATTATAGGTACTGAACAATACAGGCAAATCCACAGTGAATTTTTTTTTACCTGGGTTTGCCCCAGATCTTTGGGACCAAATCCTACTTATCCATCCACCTACAAAGTTGTCTTCTTACCAGAGACAGTAACATATTGCCCTTATTTCTACTCACTTTCTTGAAATTCTCTGATAGATTTCTGATGTTTGAGGCCTGGAAGAAATTACATGTGCATGGATTCAGTAGCTAGCATTTATTACCTATTGTGAAACAGGAATTTTACCAGGCAATAAAAATACTTCATTGAGTAAGACACTGTTTCTATGCTCTACTATTCTGTTTGTAGAGTATCTAATTTAATACTACCAGTTAACAATTTGGATAAATATTCTAATGTAAATAATTCCTTCTTTTATCATCTGTAATACTGTGTCAAGAATGCAAAAGCTATGCAGATATAAATGAAAACTTAAATATTCACACTCATTGAAATAACTTTTCTATTTGTAAATTTAATGGAATTACTGTAGAACATCATCCATAAGGGAAGGAGTACCTGGGAACACTTTCACGCTGGCCAGTGTATGTCTTAGCAGTTCTAGATACTTTGGCAGTGATAATTGGGGATGGAGGAGAAAGAAGGGATATTGCACAGGGAGGACATTGGGAGAAGTCTGGGATGGCTTTGGGGTTCAAGTTCAGTGGAGTAGCGGATCTAGGGCTGGGAGTTCAGTGGAGTAGCAGATCTAGGGCTGGGTTTGGGATTCTGTGGGTGAATATTGAGAAAGCTGGGTATGGGAGCTTGGGCATAAACACCTGACAGAACAGATGTGGGCAAGTGGCTCAGGCCAGGGATGCAATCTAAGGAAATATGATTTGCCTTCCTTTTATTTGGCTTCACTTCAGGCGGAGCCCTGATGACTGGTTTCATTTACCTTGTGCCTCCAAAGTGCCTCAGAAAATGGGTAGCCATTTTCTGGTGACCAATTCAGCTTTCAAGAATTGATATCCCTGCTGGCTGTGGCTGGCTGGTGGCCTTTAGCCTTGGGGCAGCCACTCTTGCTTTCACACCCTCTGTGACTTCTGAGGCCGGAAGCCTTCCCCTGCTCGCATCCTGTGGACTGAGAACATGTTTGCTGTGGAGATCCACGACTGCTTCCTCCTGTATCTGAGGCTTTCTTGGCTCTGAAGACTTCCTGGGTTTGCTGACAACACCCTCGTGTGGAGGAGGACTGGCCTGGCTGCTGCAAACATACATGTCATTGAATGAAGAGAACAAAAAAACTGACTGGACCAGACACACCTTCAATGGCCATTGTTCAGCCCCTGGAATGCATGGTTCTGTGCCACGGGAAGGAGAGGGGAGGAAAGGAAGAGGTGACCCCGGGAGGCATTTCCTACGCACAGACTAGAAAGAGCCTGGTGAGACTGAAATTGGTCAAAAGAAAATGAAAACAGTGCTCTCCCTCCAATCAGGGCAACCCTGAGTGAGTTCAGCTGAAGAAGAGATGTTATGCCTGGGAGCCTGACAACGAGGAATTTCCAAACAATACAGAATGCTGTTATCACCACGGAAGCAGCCAGGGGCTCCCTAGAATTTCAGGGTTCTCCTCCTCCCCACATGTAAAAAGCCAGACACATTCACTCTTCAGCAATGTTTCCACATCCTCCATCAGTGATCTCTTCCAGGGCCGAACATTCCTCAGTCTGGAAAACTCTCCTCATGTCTAACCCGAGACATGCTGCAGCTCAACTTCTTTTCTTCTTAACTCCCTTCTGCTGGATGACAGGAAGGAACCTGTTGCCATGTCCTCCTTCAGATGCTGACGACTCACCAACAAATCTGATCTTCCCTTGCTCGTTCACCACCTCTCTCTGGAGCGGTGCATTCTAAAGCCCCAGTTTAATCTTTATGCTCAGGGGAAGGAGCTCTAGTCACCAAGCGAAGCAGAGGCACAGCAACAAGCACCCCTGATCTGGCCCGTCTAGGAAAACCCTTAGCCCCAGACTCTCCATTTCCAAACAGAATGCAGCACACTCTTAAAGAGTATTTTGTTTTCCTTTTCTGGAACCCATTGTGTGTTGCATCAAAGACAATGTGTTCGTACAGCTGCAGTTGTTGATGGATTAAACTTCCCAGGCAGGTCCCCAGGAGTGTTCAGGGAGAAGGGTAGGGCTTCCCGAGGAGGAGAGGAGGAGGCATGTCTGGTGTGTGTCTGGGTGTGTCTGGGTGTGAGTGTCCAGGCACAGCCGGGCAGCACCGGGGACCAAAGATGCCCTTCTTCCCAGCTTGAAGTCCTTTCAGTTCCTGGAGACTGTCCCCAAAAGCCACACTCGCACGCTGAGGAACTGAATAATTGTTGGCACGGTCCGGGGGACAGAAGGCCAGACTGGGCGGGGAGAGCATTCCATGATTATAACACAATGCCATAATAGGGTATAAAATTCTTCTCATATTAATTTTATACAATAGGAATCTTAAAACTTGACTTTTACACTGAAAAGGTGGTAAAATGCAGCCCTCGGTTGTGTTTTGCAACCAAGGTTATCTCATTTGTCCCGGCGACTCTTGCACGGGTCCTTGCTGCCAGGCTCTGTTTTAGAAAATGCTGGGCTCCCGTGGAGGAGTGTGGGGCTCACTCACAACCACCCAGCTCAGAACCTTCTCCTTGGGGCCTTCCCAGTGTGGCTCTGAGCCTGACAGCCGGTGCCGCTTTTGGGAAACTGGCCCTGCTGGAAGGCCATGCTCATTCTTCTTGCCCATGACCAGAGGGCCTTGAAGTGTGGAGTCAAGACATGTCTGGGCTTCCTCAGAGAACTCAGGCTTGCAGTGTCTGTAAAGCTGGTGGTGCACACGCGGTCTTAGAGCCGAGTGTTCACCTGTAACACCCCACCCACCCACCCCTGAGGACTTGGCATGACACTCCCCCAGGGCTGGCAAGGACAGGGTGTCCTCCTTTCTGTGCCATTCTCCCTGGGCCCAGCAGCGCCCCGTGAGTACCTTGTCAGTGTTGTTGACAGGCTGACTCACAGACTGGGCACGGTTGCTAGAACCCAGAAACCTGGATGCTATTTCTAGCTTGGCTCTGGTGCTCAGCTTTGGTTTCCTACCATAGAGTCTGGGTGGAGAAGTCATTGGGCTTTCGGCTAGGCAGTCAATTTGGGGTGGAAACCAGGAGATGTGGGACTTTCTCTGCATAAAAGTGTAGAGAATGAACTTAACAGTCCCCATGACCTGGACCATCCCGAGGACAATCTCCGTTCAAGAAACCTCTGTGAACTCCAGAGAGTCTTGATATATTTTTGAGAGTAATTTAAATCCTCACCCTTAATTCACCATTGTACTTATTTGTTGAGCATACATTTATTTAGAATGTTTAATGAGAGCCTTTCGTGAAAATTTCCATAAACCTTAAGTGCAAATAAGCAGCATTCTCCAAACCTCGAAACTCCCCATGAGATCAATTCCTTTTCGAGCACCTTGCAAGACTGGGGCTGCTTGGGGAGTCTTTCAGACTCTCTTAATAATACCTTGTGGGGAAATTATGACACATTTTCTTATTTTCTATTATGCTTATACTTGTTCTTTGGATGAAAGGGACTCCACATGTAAATTTGATGATTATTCTCTGAATTTCTTCTATGCAAGTAGAGCACCAGAATTTCCTGGGCTGTTTGTACAGGATTCAGACCGGAATTTTAATGGCAAATATCAACCCCAAAGCAATAATGTTCATGAAAAATTAACATTGCTAAAGAGGACCACCGGCCCCCGGGGGTTACAACCCTGAGGGTCACCAGTAAGTGACCATGATTTAATGAAGTGGTGCTCCCACTGATTAGGAAGAAATGGGCCTGGCATCTTCCACAGCATAAATAGCCTGTTGCTGAGCGTGCCAAGCAAATGCTTTCAGAGGCTAAATTTTCTCCCCAGCTCCAGTGAGCTGGCAGTGGACAGCAGAGGACATTCCACTGAAATCGGGCCATCAAAGCTGAAGACAAAGGCAGCTGATTCAAGTGCACCAAATTGGAGTTTCTCTAATCAAATATATTAAATTCACCATCATTCTTGATTGTTTTAATAGGAAGAAAGGGCAGCTGTGTCCTTCATTTTCTAAGCATTTTATTTAGTGCCATGGGGAGGGGAAGGGGAGGAGGGAAGGCAAGATAGGAAAGGAAAAGAAATAGAGATGGCTAGGAAAGCTACGGGAAGCTAATGTCTTTTGTCTTAAAAGTAAAATGATTTTGCATGCTGTTCAGATCCACACTGAGAGTTCCCAGAGCCGTCACTCATGGACAAAAACCCAAGATAACCAGCTTATAAAACATGTTTGCACAGGAGTGGAGAAGCCGCCAGCAAACAGACCTGGGGGCTTGGAATATTCGGGCTAAGAGAGACACGGGTGGCTAGTGTTAGACAGATTTGCTTCACTGGTTCCATGAAAACCTGTTCAACTGAGCATCCCCCCCTGCCCCCTGCATAGTTGTGCTTTGTACAAAAGGACTTAAATTTCAAGACACTTGGGAGAGCATATCTCCCCTCTTTTGTAACCTTCCTGGCTAAGGGTGGAATTCACAAAAGGCCTTTTTGACCATTCAAGCAATGGGATTCGAAATTCCAGTTAAGAAATTGACGGCCCAACCTTTTTTTTTTTCTAAAACAGTTTAACAGAAAGTCCAAGTGTGATGCTTCCTGCTCAGAGTGCAGCACAACATTCGATGTCTGGGTATGCACCTCCAGCTTCAAAGGGGAGCTGGGGCGCATGATGTCACTTCCTCTGTCTGCTGAGTTGATAACAGGATGGACCTGAACGAGATACAAAGCAGACATTCCACTGCGTAATTAATTATTGTACTCCATTGTAAAGGCCGGGTCCTTGGGTAGACATTGTTTTTGTACTTGGTGTGGCGCATACACAAAAGTGCTTCGCAGGGGAGACAAAGGTCTAGGAATTGCAACTATGGGCTCGCAGGCTCACACAGGCTAACGTGAGTCATCCAGAGAAAGGGCTTTGGAAGCTGGTGCCTGTTACAGCCTGAAGCCAGCCTGTTTCTGAGCTGGAATGTGAAAGGCAGCTGGCTGTGTCAAAGGGGCAGAGAATAAAGCCGCAGTGTAAGATGAAGACACAATTCAGCAAAGAGAAGATGCTATTAAAATGCTTTCTGCTCCTCTGGCCGCTTCTTTAGGAGGGCCCCCTAAAGGCCCTCAAAATCATTTGGAGACAAATGATTCTCATCCTCCTCTTGGGGGAGAAAAAAAAGGAGGTGGGGGCTCCTATTGGACTCTTTTAAGTGTTCCCATTTGAAGGGAATCAAAAAGAATGTGTGATAAGGCAGCGTCTCTGGACTCAGGGGCATTGTATCAAGTGATACAACTCAGGCTAAATGAAGCTCCTCGTCCTTCGGAGAAATCTAATAACTCAATCAATCAGCTTGTGTCCCCCATCCTATGTGGTGGGCGTCCAGCCCCTTGACAGTGGTTCCTTCTTTGACCACTAGACAGCTGGCAGAGGCCTGCCCAGGGAGAGGAAGAGTCTGCCCCGTGTGTCCTGCCCCAGCCTCCCTCCCTCTGCCACACACAATGCCCTTTTGTCCCTGTGGCCCCCCTCAGGGCATGGCCTGAGCTGGGTGGAGGCCGTTGCCTGGGAGCTGCTTGGCTCCCAGCATTTTCCCCTTGCAGTGGCTGTGCTGTGCCCTGCAGGGAGGGCCTCCTGGGCAGCCTGGGAGCCTCATCCAGAGCTGATGGGCCCTGGAAAGTGTCGGCTCTTCTTAGCCTGGGTCTGGGCGGCGCTGAGGGTAGCTGTCTCTGCCACCTGTGGCGGGGGCCCTGGCTTGGTGGGAGGGCACAGTGGTGCTTGTGAGAGCACGTGGGCCACAGAGAGAGCTCAGGGTGGGGAGTCGAGCCACGGAGCTGCAGCTCAGATCCATTGCCAGATTCACTGCAGAGGCCTTGGGCAAGAAAGTCCCCTAACTTCCACTTGGTCTCCTCTTTTGTGAAATCAGAGGGTAGAGGAGAGGATACCCCAGATCTCTTTCATGTCCAGCAATGTGTGCCTCTTGGCAGGTAATAACCAAGGACATGGGATAGGAAAACATGTGGGCTTCCCAGTCAGATGGGCCTCAATTTGAATACTGACTTCACTGTCGTGTGGTTTTGTTCCAGTTATAAAGCTTCTGTTTGGGTTAAATAATTTCTACCATACAATTATGTAGTGTGAGCATAATGACCTGAATTACAAGAAAGAGTCTGGTATGATTGCTGACACATAGTTTGCCCTTCTAAGCATCAGCTTTTCTTGTAACTTATGGGATAGTCACTGTCAAAAGAAAAAAAGGACTTAGTAAAAATCTGCATTAGTCCAAGAGTCTTGCAATTTAGAAAGAAATTACATAGTAGTTCCACGCCTTAGGTTAGCAATCCCTGGACATTTCATTTCAGAGACAAGTGAAGTTGGAAAAAAAAAAAAACAGATTGGTTGCAAGGTTGTCCACTTTTTCATTTTGGCCCAAGTAAGTTGGTTAAAAAACAATTCTCCTCTACTTTTACCATCATTTCAAAAAACAAAAGCCATGATGACCATCTTTACTGGGAAAGGACATATGTCTTTAATAAACTGACAAATATATGTCACACATGTATTTTTATTATACATCAGATGCATATGAACATTGTCATCCCCTTTTCTTCTATTTGTAATTCACCGTGGTTGAGTGACAGTTTGTCCCATTCTGCCATTAATAGAAGATTGATTTTGGGAAACCACCACCTTAAGGAATCAATTTAGCTTACTTATGTATGTTCATGTGTTTGAGAAACTCATGCCTGCTTTAGTTCCCTTTTTACTTTTCTCTTTAATCTCCCTACCTCTCTGTACACAGATGCAGGCATTTCATTTATGTTGCTATAGCCTACCCAGTCTACCCTGAAGTTTCCAGAAGTGAGCAAAATACTTTGCAAGCATCATACATTTCAATTCTGTGTGGACCCTCCCCTCTGCCACTTAAAGTAGCCATCCATAGTAGCACACTGAGTCCACCTCCAGGGGAGAGAGCCTGTCCTTGGCCAGCATTTCAGGGCTACCCGGCTGTACTGCCTCTTCCAGCCAGAGAACTATGTATACAGAAAGCAAGGGAGGCCTCCAGCCTTTCCTCCTTCTGTGGATCCACTTTGCTTGGGGTACCTAGGGGGCTTCCAACCCTCTCCTGGTCTCAGCTTAGCTCCTCCTCTATACTGGCTCACTCCGAGGAAACAGGGGCTTTGGGGCCAGTCCTTTGGTTCCTTGCTCCTTTCCCTCTTGGTAGAAAGCAGGAGACCTCTGAGCTCAGCCAAGACTGCTCCCTTCAAGTAGATGCCTGAGCTGCTTTTCATCAGCTGGGAATCTGGGCCTCCCCGCCCCCCCCCCCCCCCCCCGCCAACGCCAGCGTCAAGTCCTGGGCAAGCACTAATGGAGCGGGAGCTGGATGGGAAAACTGGACAGCTTTTTGCCTCCTACTGCTTCGGGTTCTCACACTGTGGCCTCATGTGTTGTGAATTACAGAAATACCAAACACACCCACAGTTAAATATAAGTACCAAAATGCTCTTGAATGCCAAGTGTAAGTGACTTTGAAATGCTCTCTTGATTTGTGCTGCCTATATGTGGCTTGCATCCTGAGCTTGGGCTAGCGTGTTCTCTGCTAGCTTGCCTTGTTTTCTGGTGCTTTCCTTGAACTCTCTACCACCGGGAACCAAGGTTGTGCTGGGATCACATTTTCCCTGTAAGAGGTGTGACCTTCTTGTGGCCATATGTGGTCTTCATGGGAGGTCTCTCCATGGTCAGCAAGGAACACACAGAAAATCCATTAGGCCCAATATCAGATTTCTGGGGTAATAGATGGTGGTGCTACTCCCTGAGATCTGTGGCCTCCCAAAGCTGAGTGTGGCTGAGCCTAGCAGTCTAGCTGGCTGGCCTCACAGATAGGGGGCATGACGACAGCTCCCTGCTCACCATCTGGGTCCAGGTCCTACAATATGCAAATCACAGTAATGCCCAGAGAGTGGCCCAGAATTTTCCCTCTCCTCTGCTTCCTCCTGACCCAGGCCTGCAGCTCAGTGGGGTCTAGTTCCTGCAGAGTATGGTGGAAGAAGCCGGCAAGGAAGTGGGGTGGGGTACTCATCTAAGCCAGGCTTTATCTCTTTGGGTTTGTGAGTCTCTTTTGAAGTGATTTAAACCAACAAGAAAAAAATGGTGCTTGTTTTGCATTTGGGAGGCTTCAGTTCTAACAAGAAGCTTCTTCAGTGTTAAGAGGCTCACTGAGGTTAGTCCTTTCTCTCTTCATGTGGTTTGCAGTTCTCATGTTTTACTTATTTTTGATGTGGTAGCTGCAGCCAATGAAAGCTAGTCACCCCCCACCCTCACCTCTCCCCCAGCCCCAGTTCAAAGTCATAAACTGAGAGTTTTGGGTTTCTGTCTTTAACATTTCCTCTCTTTGACGTTCCTCAGGGGCCAAGCATGTAACTTCCTGTCACTCCCAGGAGCTTCAAATCTTGTGATGTCCTTTGCTTATAAATGGGGGCAGTGAGACATGTGGGAAGGGAGCGAGGTCGGGGGTGTGGGGCTACCTGCCTTAGCAGGCATTCCTTAGTGCATACCAGGTACCAGGCATGTGCTAGGAACTGAAGATCCAAAGACCAACCCAACAGAGACCCCCACCTTGGGTTCTCCAGCCTTTCTCTGGTCAGAAAGAGGACTCCCACCATGCTCTCTTGAGGGCCATCAGCACCCTTTTACCTGCCAGACCCAAACATCCTTTTCCATTCTCATACTTCTTTACCCTTTCCCAGTTCTGGCCCTGTTGATCACCCCTTCTTCAAGTCATGATTTATTCAGTGGATACTTTTTATATGGCTGATTCGTACACCAATGAACCAAGTAAAGGCATTTCCGGGGCCAGAACATCTGTATTCACATCCAGCCCTGACTTGGCTTCCATATGTGGTGCAGGTAAGTTATGCAGCCTCTTAGGGGCTCAGTTTCTTCACCTATGAAATGGGATTAATATTACCTACCTCATAAGGTTTTGTGAAGATGAGCTAAGGTAATATGGAACATGTGTCTGGGGTAATGCCCTGGCATGTGTAGGTGCTCAACAGACACTGGTTACTGTTAATATTATGATTAGATGCTGTGCTAAGCAACAAGGAATACAGTTGTGAACCTGACAGTCATGGTTTCTGCCCTCATGGGGCTTGTAGGCTGTTCCACAAGTGTGTGCCAGCATGGTAGTGTTAGAACTGTTAAGTACTACCAAGCCATGCTTCTGACAGCCTTGCTATGGTGCTGTCTCCCAGAATCTCCAACTTTTCTTCCTCTACCTCTGTCACTGATTCATCTTTCTTTTTTCTGCCACAAAGCAGTGATGCCACAAGATACTGAGGTTATTTCTTCCCCTTGCCCCCCACACCCATTTCAGCTTTCCATGGGAGCTGGCAGTGAAGGCTCAAGAGGAGTTAAAGGCTTGATGCCTGCTTAATCCGAGTCATCCTGAGGTAGGTGTGGGTGGTGCAGGGAGGTGCTTTGGGTGTGTGCATGCATGAAGGTTTCCTTATTGGAGAGAGATGGCTTCAGATGGCCTCCTCTGCTCTGCAGTCTTCACCTGACCTCTCTGTAACTCCCTTTGAGAGATGATAACACTGTTTACATGGGATTAGTTGACTGTGTACATATACAGATATTCTTAACTATCTACACACAACACATATACATATGTAAAAACATACATAGGCACATACATTTATGCGTTCATAGATTTATGTTTGTATGGGGATATATATATGAAAAAAGTATATATGAAATATATATATTTCATATATATATACATATGTATATGTGTATATATATATATGAAAAATCTCAGCTCAGTGCCTGGTCCATAATAAGCACCCATGTAGCTCTCAATGGTAGGTAGCTCTGGCTCCAGCTGTTCTTACAAGCTGGAACATGGTTATTAGCACATACTCTCTGGAATACAGAAAAGCAGCCCTGTTCAGTATAGACGCAGCCTTGCGTAGCCACTAAGCTAGGAACATAGGGAATAGAGTTGACAGAGATCAGTGCATGCCCTTGAAGGAGTTCATGCTGCAGGTTTGTGCACAGGTACTCTAACGCAAGCCAAACTTGAGAAGACAGTCAACAGAGGACACATATCTAGATGCTTAGAGAAAGAGACAGTTCCTCCAGTAGAGAAGGTATGTTCAAGCTCAGCCACTTAAGCCTTGAGAATCAGAAAAATGTGGATGGGGAGATGAGGCCGGAGGGAGGACATTCTTACTGGAAGGCCAAGAGAAGCATGTGAGCAAATGCACACATTGAGGCAGCCGCATGGCAGGCCCACAGCCTGTGGTGGCTGGAGCACAGCAGGCATGGAGGGGCTGCATCGGGAAGGAAGCTGGGAGTTGCAGTGGGAGGTATTTAGGCTGCTAAGGGGTGTGCACGCTACAGCTAAAAATACATTGTCCTAGAATGACTCGAAGAATCCATAGGGAAGATCCTAGCTTGTACGAAGTCAAATTTAACAAAATGAAGAAGATTTGTGAAATAAAGAAATAAAGCAGAGTTGAATCATGCCAGGAACAGCACCTTCTTTGTTTCTACTGGCAGAGGACTCTGTCGTTAAGTCACAGCACCGTGGCCACGGCCATCAGATTAAAATTGTCAACAGATTTCCATGTGTAATAGAAACTTTAAACTTTTTTATTGCTTAAAAAAAGGAACATGGTGCCAAAGCCACAGACTTGGGGTTATTAAGCTTTGGTATTTGAGCCTGGCTAAGTGAGGAAATAATCTAAACAGCATTCTTTTCCCCCATCTGACCCATCTTCTAGCCACAACCGAAACTTCCAATGGCTCCTCACTACCCAGTGAATGATTTCCAAAAGCCTAGGCATAGTTTATGTCTGCTTGATCCTGTCAGCCTCTTCCCTGGTCATTCCTCTGTCTTGCTTTTATACCCTGTCCGTATTTAACTCCTTGTAGATGCTTGACTCATATTATGTGCCTGCTGGGCTCTGTGCTTTCCTTCTCTGTTTTCTTGGCTAAGTTAATTTCTTCTTATCCAAAACCCTGTTCTGATGTCACCTGCTCTAAGAGGGCTTCCTGATCTTCTGTCTCAGGTAGTGTCCCTCTTCTGTTCTTGGATGGCAACCTGTGCTTATCTTTATAATCAAGGCTCTCCTGCCATATTGTAATTGCTAATTTAATAGAACGTCTTACTCAGATGCTCAATGACCTTCTGAGTGTAAGAACTGTTTCTTTCATCCTATGTGTTCACTTTGGCACACCATATGGATCAGAAAAGGATTTCTGGGTTAAAGAATAATCCTAGGAATCCAAAACATTGTTCTGTTTGCTTCAACAAGACATTTAGATATTTTAGGGGCCTGAAGACAACATCTAACCTCAAGTACTTAGTATGAAAGAAATGGGCCACAGCCTCCTGACCAGATGGCTTCCTTCAGCTGGGGACTGTCCTCAGGTTGGAGAAGATGAGAAGATTTTGGGTTATGGTGAATCTGGTGACACTCATATGGGGGAGACCAATCAATGCCTTCCATTGAAAATAGGAGAGAATAAAGGGTCTAAGGACATCAGCTGGGCTTTTCCAGCCTGGCTTCTATTACATGACAGGGCTGAACTATTCCCAGCCTGCTATTTTTTTCCTGGGATGGACTGCACTTCCACAATTGTGGAGGGAGAAGGCTCAGGATCCTGTGCTGATGGATACAGAAGGGACAGAAATAGCTGTCCCCTAACTGGGGAGCTTTCCTGGTGGGTGACAAGGGTCCATGACAGGCCCATCTGGGGATAAAAAGACTTAGAGGTAAAACCTTATTTAAAATAATTCTCTATCTGCAAGAAGACAAGAAACATCAATGCATAATAGAAGCGTGGTTCTGACATTCCCCTTACCTTTAAAAGTAAAGGCAGGAGGGAACATGGGGTATATATTGTCAGGTGGCTAAAGAGAAGACTAAGGGGTGTGTCTTTGATGAATAAGGAGGTGGAATATATTTTCATTTATTTTTTGAAATTGATAATGAAATAGAAAAGCCTTGAGACTGAATTGACCTAGAAGTGAAGGAAGAAATTATTGCAAGCATTTTTCTAGACATTTCCCTCAACACTAAAGGTGAAGTCAACAAATTCTTTTTCTTTTTTTCATTAGATACATAAATATAATATTTTGCTTTAAATTTTGTCCTTGAACATAAAATGGCTTTAGCTAATACAGGATTCTTATCACATTGTAAGACAGTCATAATGCAATTGTAACCTTTGACAATGACAAATCTGTAAGACATGGCACAATGCAATGATTACTATTTACTATGCAATACCTTAAAGCTTAGTTGCCCTGAAGTAACTGAAAGAAAGTTAGGTTGAAAACTGTATCTAAACTCTCACTTACCTTGTAATACTTTTCAGTTATTGTTAATACAATCTAGAATAAAAGAAGTAATAGTCAGGTAAAACTCTAATAACAACAACAACAAAAAAATCCTGGCTTAAGAAAACTCCATGTGTGTCTACCAAAGTATAATAAAAATTTAAAAAACCCACCCCCTGGAAAACAAAAATTAGGTAATTATTTGTATTCAATAGATCTTTCAAATTTGTTGCAGGGTTTTTTAAACCAAATATTTGCCATGAGTCATTCTCCATTTTTTTTCTATATGCAGTTTTTAGGGATAGATTTAGCACATAAAACAAGCCAAGTATATCCTATTACCCATTTGTTGAGTCAGTACATCTCCTGCAACTCTGTTCTTGAATAAACAGGTATCACTTTTTCAGCTATGGCTTAAAAAAAAATGAGCATTGACACCAGGCAGGTCTTCCTAACCTACAAGATTGAAAGCCAAGGACTGTTGTTATTTACATTTCTTAGAGGAGTACAGTGTATCCACTGGATACTCTATGTTTGTGTGTGATTCTGGAACATAATGTAGCAGTTGTTTTTGTTAAGTATTGCACTACTTCATGTGTCTGGAGTCACTCAGACCTGTGATTGCCCCACACAGATAGCTCCCTACCCTGGCTGAACCTCTCTCCCTTCTGCTTACCTCAGAAATATGCTTTCGGACTTCTCATTGAGAATGGCTTCTGTGTGCCTGATGTATTATTTCTAGTTGATGATCCTGGGTCACCAGGATACACCAAAGTATCACATTGCATTTCTGCTGCGATATGAAGCCTCCTAAGGCCTTGCTGAGAAGGCAGTTTCTTCTAGCTAAAAGTATCTTGTCCTTTCCTGTTCTATCCTGAGAAATATTAGTCCCTCTTCCACTCATCTACGATGTTACTACCAGTCACACAAAGGTCATCACTAATTCTGATACTAATAGGTAGCATGCATCAAACTCTTACTGTGAGCTGAATACTGGACTCAATGCACATATATGTAAGTCAGACACTAAATTATTTTAAATTAAATTATTTTAAAATGTTAATCTTCTATGGGAGGCTATTAATATTATCATCCCCATTTACATCTGAGCAAACTGATGTAAAGAAAAAATTAGTTTTATAACTTGCCAAGGTTATATATAAGCAAGTGGTAGAGCTTAGATTGAAGCCTAGTCAAGTCTGACTCCAGAGTCCATGTTCTTAACTACTTCCCTAAGTTGCCTACAAAAAGTGGTTAGTTCTTAAACCATTCTATGGTCCTACAAGGTAGATCTATTAATGTCCTCATTTTGCTGATGGAGAAACTGAGGCATAGATAGCCATGTAAATTTCCTAGTGTCATACATTCAAACCCAAGCCATCCACTTACAGAAGCTTTTATAATTAAAAAAAATTTTTTTTTTAAATTTATTTGAGAGAGAGAGAGAGAACACAAGCAGGGGGAAGGGACAGAGGGAGAGGGAGAAGCAGACTTCCCACTGAGTTGGGAGCCCCATGCAGGGCTCAGCCCCAGGCCCCTGAGATTATTACCTGAACCAAAACCAAGAGTCAGACACTTAATTGAATGAGCCACCCAGGTGCCCTTTCAGAGGCTTTTAGTTCTTTCTCCTATGTGGTCTCCTAAAAGTGACAATGCTGGAAATTGACTCTCTCTCTCTCTCTCTTTTTTAAGATTTTATTTATTTATTCATAGAGACACACAGAGAGAGAGGCAGAGACACAGGCAGAGAGAGAGGCAGAGACACAGGCAGAGGGAGAAGCAGGCCTATGCAGAGAGCCTGACGTGGGACTTGATCAAGAGTCTCCAGGATCACGCCCTGGGCTGCAGGCGGCACTAAACCGCTGCGCCACCGGGGCTGCCCTCTCTCTCTCTTTAAAGATTTTATTTATTTATTTATTTATTTATTTATTCATTCATTCATTCATTCATTCATTCATTCATTCGAGATGCACAGAGAGAGGCAGAGACACAGGCAGAGGGAGAAGCAGCCTCCCTAAATGGAGTCCGATGTGGGACTCGATCCCAGGACCCTGGGATCACTACCTGAGCCCACGGCAGACGCTCAACCACTGAGCCACCCAGGGGCCCTGAGGTTGACTCTCTTCTGCAGGTGGCATTTCCAAAGAACTTCCATGAGAAGGTGGTTAACAGTTACTGAAGGATGGGGTTTGTGCTTGTGAGAAGCAAGAGAGGTTTGCAGTTCTCTCCAGGCTGCAGGCACCTCATCTATACCCTGTAAGTTTCATATGCATTACCCAGAAACAGCTGGGAGCTGGTGAGGGGACTCAGATCTCTGGGCTCTGTCTCTCAGATTCTTCGTATTTAGGAGTTCTGGAGCTGGGGCAACTTCTCTGGTTTAGTCTGTGTGCACCTGCAGATTTCCCATTAAACTGCCTGCCGAATCAGGAATAATGATTCTCAGGGGGAAGAGATATTATTTGCATTTGAATTAATGTTGAGTTCAGAGTCACAGATTCCTCATCAAGAAGGATTTAGAGCAATTGCTGATATCCTGGGGATCTGTGGCCAGCTCATTATTTGCATCTCACAGGGTAGTACTAGAATTTTTAATTTTTTTCAAGTTTTCCTTTGAAAGTTTGGCTCTCTTTATCCCCATGATCATAATTATAATAATTTTGAAACATCAGTCTGCTCAGATATCAAGGTGTTGAACGGATAATTTCACTTTAATGAATTTGTCTCATATGGGTTTATTTTCCACATCTGTCCTAAGCTGAATAGCTAACTGGTTAATATGAGAACTGTTCCGTTTCATTAGCTTCTCCCCGTTGATTTCCTTGAGGTGGAACTGATGCATTGCCAGTTACAAGCCCTGTCAGCTCTTTCTTTTTAGGCAAAATACAGATCCAAATTCTATTCTAAGGCACTGATATCAACTAAGCAGAATTTAAAAAATGAAATAGTTTGATCACCCAGATAAACTGCAGGAGTCCATACACCCGATGGCTTGTGAGAGATTAGCAAGTACCTGTCATGGACGTCATAAAGCACTTGTACCTGGACCATCTTGGGTAAACTGTACAGGAAAGGCCACGGAGCTCTAACAGGCATGGAGAGGGAAAGAGATCTGGCTGACAGATGCAGTAAGAGATGAGAGAAAGAAAAAAGAAGGCAGTGGCATGGCAGGGGGTCCAGGAGGCTCTGTTGAGGGTCTTGAGTTGGCAAATGACGATTTCAAACTTCTCAGGAAAGAGGTCTCTTGATTGCTGTGGTGGGCTAGGAGGATGTTTTGGGAAGTAGTTTAAGGCAAGAGAGATGATGTCCGTGAATTTCTGAGCCTCCTGGAGAGAGAAGGGCAGTGTATAGACCCCTAAGTTCTGCTGAGGTGGAGAAATGATCAGTTAAGATACTCTGGGCTCCAAGAGAAAACCTGATGCGCGCCATCAGGAGGTGTAGTGTATCATCTCTCACAGCAAGAAGGTAGAATGCACTTCAGGGTTGTTTGATTCAATGACTCTGGGTCATCAAGGAGCCAGTTATTTGTCTTTCTTGCCCTGTGTCCTTAGCATTGGTTTTCATTTTTAAATTTGTTCTTTTTATGGTTCAATGGTGGCTGCTAACAAGAAATGAGGCTCTGTGTTTCCTTCCTCATCACTCTGGGTTTGGGCAAGGGAGAGGCTCTCTTACCCTCACTTCAGTCTGACTGGGCCAATTCAGGTCTCATCTCACCCTGGCACTAACAACTATTACCAAGGGAATGTCATGAGCTGCCGGCTGAAGCCTGACCAACAGAACCAGTCATTGGCAAGAGGTGTGGGGTTACCTGCTCTATACTAGACCAATTGGTGCCCACTCTTGGGGACAATGGGGTCAGCTTTCTGAGAGACACATGAACTATGTGGAGAAAGGGTAGAGTCTGCAGGAATGAAGAAGAAATGAATAGAGTAGCAGTACATGGCATCCTAGTCTACAGGGTTGCCAACACTGCCATGAAGAGTAAGGATCTCAACTGAAGTTTACTGACCCCAGAGGTAGATCAAGACTAGATAACCCTTCCCCTAATAATCTGAGACCAGGACCTTGCTTGGGTGTTTAGGAGCCCTGCAAAAAAAGGAAAAAAAAGAAAAAAGAAAAAAAAGAAAGAAAATGAAACCAGAAAACAGAAAGCAGCACTGAGAACTCAGCTATTAAAAGGAGTAGGCATGTGTGGGAGGCTCTGTGTGCTGGGGGTATCAACTTATGCCCTCTACCATATCCCGTAAGCATTTAGAAAGATAGAGGCTTGACTGGTGTATGCTCTGTACATCCCAGGATTCCATGGACTTTTCAATATCCAGCAAGAAGAAAGAGTAAAAAATGGATGCCAGGTCTCCATGATCCACAGTGCATCCTTGCTTTGTAAAACCACCTCTCCAGCAGTCCTAGACTCCTTCATCCATTTCATTAATTTTTATGCACATTATTTCAAATGTTCTTTTATTGCTTTTAATTATGCAGAAATGTTTCCTAATCGTCCTTTCTATGTACTCTTCAGTTCACCTTTTGAGAATAATACATTGGTGTCATCTCTTTTAGCTAAAGGTTAGATATACATGAGGAAAGAGCCACTTCCCCCCCAGATTATCTGATGTTTGTGTTAGCACTATAAATTTTAAGTAGCTATAAGTTGATGACAGATGTCCCAGAAGAGCAGAATGTATGTAGAGTCACTTGGTGCATTCAAATGGGACAGGCTTGAGCCAACCCATGTCCAGCAAGAAACACATGGAAGTCCTATGAAAACAGAGGCTCGAACTTTGGGATCAGAGAAAGACAGTGATAGAGAGGAGAGAGCCATCAATGTGAGAAGTAAGAAGGAGCTTGCCTCCTGGAGCTGGACGTGCAGACTGGCTGAAAAATAAGTGACCCAGAGGGTAAGGTCAGGGGCTCACATCCCTGAGAGCAACTTAAAAAAAAGACAGAACATCAGAGATACACTAGGGCTCCTGGCCAGAGTCCGTGTATACCTTCTTTCTCTAAAATGGCAGCCCAACTCGTATGTTGGTGCATACGTGCCTGCGTGGCTCTCCCCATACCCACCAAGTTGTTCCAACCATGAGGTAAACTCTACAGCACTGCAGCCCTCTGGAAATGAACAGCCAGGCCATTCCCGAGAGGTTTAAAACTCCCCATGGGACATAAAAAGTTAAGGCCATTTGGAGGACCCCTGTGATGGGTTATGGAGGACAGGGAAAAGAATGGAAAATGCTGGTTTGTGGTGAATTGCTTACTACCCTACCAGCTTTAATCTAGGGCACTGCGGTACCATGAACATCTCAGGCTGGAAGCTCCTTTGATGTGGGGGGCTGTCCTGTGCATTACAATGGCGTCTACCTACCAGACGCCAGTGGCATCCTCCCATCCCCAGTTGTAACAATCAAAAATGTCTCCAGACATTGCAAGCTGTCCCCTGTTGAGATTTTTGTCCTTTACTCTCTGGTGAGAACCACTGCCCTAGAGTGAAGTAGGAACTAGAAGGCTTGGGAGTTATGAGATTGTTTATTTTTTTAAAAAATTTTTTAATGAAGAGTTTATTTATTTATTCATGAGACACACACACACACACACACACAGAGGGGCAGAGACATAGGCAGAGGGAGGAGCAGGCTCCATGCAGGGAGCCTGACATGGGACTCTATCCCGGGTCCCCAGGATCACGCCTGGCTGAAGGCGGCACTAAACCGCTGAACCACCCGGGCTGCCCATATGAGGTTGTTTAGATGAGTGAGCATCTTCTACTTAAGATCCTGAGGGATTGATGAAGGTGACCAAGAACTTGCATGGATTGGTTTACAGCTAAAGAATAAACATTAGACCTCAGTGTAGGGCAACTTATAAAGGTGGTTTTAGGACTGGATTCAAATACTGGATAGGACCATTTTATGCAAAAAGGTGACACAGAGATCAGTTGAGAACTGAATTGGATATAACCAAGTATCGAGAGTGAACAAAACCACAAGCTGTATTTATTACGCGGATATAATGATAACCACGCTTGTAACAGGACTCCAAATTGTTATGCACCTGCCGCGTGCCAGGAGCTGTGGCCAATATAGATTATACACAATTTATAATCCCACAGCTGCAAGGCAAGAGTTGTCCTCATTTTGTAGATGAGGAATCTGGGGTTCAGACAGGTTCCCAAGACTTGCCCAAGGTCTTGCCACTGGTCACAGCAGAGAAAGGCTAAAACCCAGGTCTGCTACCTCCAGAGCAGGTGTTACTTTCACTATAGCATATTACATTTGATTAGAATGTGGAGTGTGTGTTCCACAAAAATTACCATGAGATCTTAATGATCATGTATGACACTGTATGTGTTATATACACACATACCATATGTGTATACAAGCAGAGACCCTCTTCACAGATCCGGTGGTAGTTCACAAAACTCTATTAAACACATAAAGCAGCTGATATTCACCATAAGACCTGATACCCTCATATCTGGAGGATTTAGAGGCCTGAGTCTCCCTGAGCTCTTTTGAATCCAAGCTGGTAGGAGGCTGGGTGAGCTGCTGTGTAAGGGACATGTCTGTCATGTCTGTCGGTGGGGCAGGAGCTGGGTGGAGGACGGGGCAGGTCAGTGTAGGAACAAATCCCTGAGCCAGGGTTCTTGGGGCTTGAGATGAACATTGTCTAGAGCAGCTCCTTAAACTTTAATGTGCACTGCGCTTGTTAAGACACAGGTTCTGATTCAGAACCTGGAGTGGACCTGGAATTCTGCATTTCTAACACACTCCAAGTGATGCTGCTGCCGCCAATCCAGATGACACTTTGTAGAACAAGGGTCTTAGCAGCATTAGAGAGGGAAATGTCACTGAGTATTCTGCTGTAAAGCAAGTAAATTAAGGAAGGAACTGGCCATCGAGAAGTTACAGGACACAAGAACATCAAAGAAATAGTACTGAGAGGATGAGTGTGGCCAGAGGGGTGTGGAAGAGGGGAGGGGTGGCAAGGGGGAAAGAGCAGCTAGGACCTTCCTGCCTGATAACCAGATTATCAGAGACAGAAGTGGCCTGAAGCTTTAAAAACAGGAGTTTGTAAAATTACAACTTCATACAGCAGGTAGCAAGCGTATGGAACTCGTTATCCCTAAACTTTAGTAAAAATTAAAAATATAGTTATGACAATGCTATAAATAAAGTAGTAAATTACATACTTGCAGTAAGTTACTGAGGGAAGGGAGGGTATTTTGGGACACCTCCCTAACTTTTGAGGTTGACACACATGTGAGTTCTGTTTTCATAGTTTCTAAAACAAACATAGAGATTTATGATTCACAAAGGATTCCTTCCCCCTTGCCCCCCCCACTCCCCGCCCTCCTCCCCGCCCTTACTGTCTCTGGATGTAAGAGATACTGGAAGATGCAGCATGGATGCTAGAGCAGTAGCTTTTTTAAGGGCTTTGTGATGGTTTCTGAGAACAAAGTGCTGGACGTTTGCAGTACATGTGAAGTGAGTGCTGTACCCGGTAATCCAGGGTCTATGGACTTTCCTTTCAGATACCAGATATCAAGTCGAGTTCCCTGGTCATCTGGGTAACAATGGGATGAGTGGAACGAAGATCTGATGTGTTGTCCTGCCCTTTGGGGCTAGGTGATCCAGACCTGAACCCCATGCACGGATACTTTGTTTATCCCATTATAGTAGCTCTTCCTCACAGCTTTTCTAAGGTGGCTCATAGGATGGGTCTCTAAATATTCTGGTCATTGCATGGACTGAATTCACTCACTTATCCCACCATTATTTGTAAGTCACTATGTGCCCAACACAGGGCAAATCAAAAGGGACAAAACAACCACCTCTCTCATCTCATGAAGTTTGCAATCAAGTGGGGAAAAAAATGAGCAGCAAAGTTTGTAATTTTTTCATGTGTCTTTTTGATAACTTGTTAAAGAGACCCCAAGAAGGATAGTTTATAAGCACATATACCCAGGGACATTCTCTGGTGGGGTGGCTCTCAGAAATTGTCTCTAAGGAAATGATTTTCAAGCTGAAACTGAGGATAAGCAGGGCTTAGCTTGACAAAGAGGGAGGGGAAGAGCGTTCTGGGGAGCAGGCAAAGGCCCTAAGGCAGGAAGGGCTTGAAGGCAAGTGTCAACAGGCATCATGACTGGGATGAGAACGCTGTCTGCTGAAGCTGGAGACCACAGAAGACCCTCTAGGCTGCGGGGGGGTTCAGGTCCCCTCCTATACATAGTGGAAATCTGGCATATTTTGAGCAGGAGTGCCTCTTCGTTGGCCCTGGAGCTCAGGCTTTTCCAACTCACAACCCTGAGATGGAGACATGACCCAAGACTTGGGTTTAGATCTGACCAGCTCAGATGCCCAGTGGCACAGAGCCATGGGCACAGGCTGCTCCACAACCCCCCCCCCACCACCTGATGGACACTAAGGGTTGTGTGTCCCTGCCCAACCTATAAGGCGTGGGTTGACTTTGTGACAGAGAAGAGGGGTGGCACAAACACATGCAACACACGACAGAGAAGGGCTCCGAATGTCCATCATTCACCCTCTGGTGTGAGTAGGAGTGAATCCCACCCAGAACACTCAGGCCTTTGTCATTAATTATGTTCTATGCTTACAACACCTTCTTCCGGGATTAACGAGGAGAGTGCTGTAGAGACCTCTACAGTTATCAAAAAGCTGTTTTATATTCCGAATTCTGTCACCTGCATGTAGTATTCCCTCAGGTTTGAGGGATAATTTAGATTATTATCTGCTAAAAGGAGCAGCCTCTTAGTGGTAGCTAGTAGATGAAGGTGGAAAAACATTTGTTGTTTTATGGCTTACTATGATGAGTAGAAAAATCACTTGCATTTATATTTTTTTTAAAGTCCTCTTATGATAAATTTAATTTGAAGGAAATGAATTCACATTATTTTCATTTGCTTTAATCTTCTTGGTCTCATTTATTTATAGTCTCTTAGCCTCTAGATATGGGGCTGATTTTAGCTCTTGCCCTGCCTTAAAAACCAGGCCTCCCTAAGGAATGAGAAGTGTCAACCAGGAAAGGGAAATCTTTTTTGCATTAGCCCAGACACCCCTTGATAAATTTTCTGGGGATATACTGGCAGTCTGGAAAATAGAAAAATGGAGCTTAGAAGACTGCTGCGTGGTTTTTAGCCAAACAATTCACTTTTCTTGAGTGAATTCAATTTTAGCATAAAAATTTTTTTCTTGAATGAATTCACTCAAAATTGTTTTCTTGAGTGAATTCAATTTTAGCATAAAATTTTTTCAGAAAGAAATTCTTATGCTGCTTTGGCATTCCCCCCCCCCCCCCCCCCCCCACCTATACACCTCCCAAAAAGATGTGTCGAAGTTGGAGTCCAACAAGGGAAAGATGAAATTCAGTATTTGCCCCCACAGGAAGGCATACATAAGATGAGAGAAATTGAATTGTCTGACACTATAGAGTCAATATAACTGAGGACTTGGCCTTAATTCTACCCCATTGTTATTTGGATTAACTTGCTATCTGAGCATCTCAAAGCAAGAGAAATGAGTAGAAGCTGGAGCACAGGCTCATTCTACCTATTTTGATGTGAGATTTCCCCATCAATCATCACAGATAAGGAGCTTCTCCAGGGGATGGAGGACTTGGGGGTGAAGGACTTGGGGATGAAGGAAAGAGTAAATACTTAGATTTGCCTGTAACATGTATGGCGAATGGGAGTTCTCAAGTCCGAGTTGTGAGACCTCAGCTGAAGAATGAAAGCAGAAATAAATAGATGTTCAAGAGCTCAGAGGAGAAGTGTCTGGGGTAGAGAGAGATGATGTTAGAGAATGATCTTCTGCTTCATTATCAGCGATAACAATAATTAAAGGGCTCTGGAATCCCAGTGGTCACCACTGCACTGTTTAATAGTAATTATTGGGTAATTACATATTATTATATAAGAGAGATATAATTATATAATTGTTATTATTAACTATGATGTTGACCATTGTGGTTCCAACGCCTTCTTCATTTGTGGAGCCTCTTTCAGAATGGTAATTGGGATAATAGGGATAAAGTTGAGAAGAGGGAAAGTAACTGGGTGAGGGCATGTCTTGCTTGGCTAGGCTAGAACACAGGACAGGGAGATAGGACCCAACGAATCTATAACACCTGCACTGGAGTGCTTTGGTTGCCACCTCTGACCTATGAGATGATTATGCTCAAAGAATTTCTGGCCCAGAGTGTGTTGGCTTCATTGTTCTCCACTGCCTTTGCCAAGGGTCTAACTGTGGCATCTCAGGAAAACACAGAAGAAGTCACTCTGTGATACCCTGCATTGGTCTTCGGGCCGTCAGGTGCCTGGGGCCAGCTGGGAGAGCGGGACGTGGGCAAGGAAGATGGGGATGGAGAAGAAGTGGATTCATTACCAAGGGCAGCTCTGGCCTGGTGGAAGCTTCCTAGGCACACTGCCCAGGGTTCTTTTTTTGATCCTTCCACCAACCTTCTGAGAGGAGGCCCTGTGTTCTAATGGATTGAGCCTGGATCTGGAGCTTGAAAGACTAGATGGAGTCAAACCCAAGTGCTAACTCTTCCATGGTGGTGGCAATGCCCCTGGGTCTGTCTTCACCAGTGTCGAGTGGAGATGTTGTCCTCCCTTTAGGGTAGCTAGAGGGGCTGAGGCCATGTGAGAATGGCTGCTAGAGCAGCCCTGGCCTGTGAGGAGAATCTAGTCATGGCTGTAGGCAGAAGTGGTTGTGGACATGTGCTGCCCCCATGGGAATTTCATCCTCAACGAGGACTGTGAAATTTGCCCCTCAGCACCATCTCTGGGAAATGGGGGGAACTCCTGTCCTTACACGGAGAGACCCTGGGGACCCCTGGGTCTTCTTCTGAGGAAGGGCCTTCACGCAGCTCTGAGGAGACATGGCATCTGAGCTGCCAGTGCTGTTCTCTGTTGAGTGCAGCAAGAGGCACGCCCAGGCTTGTTTGCCTTTGTCACCAGCACGCCGGTAGCTACACGGAGGGAGTTGCCAGGTGATGAGTGGGAAGCTTTCCATAGGCAGTTAGATCAGTAAGAGAATAGGGCGGGCTTTGTGAAGAGGCCACGCATATGGCAGAACATGACTCTCCTCAGGGAGGTCCCCCTCTGGAGGAGTAGATGATTCCTGAGGGGAAGGGTACACTAGTTTTCACAGTGGAGATCATCCCCAAATCGTCCCATAAACGATGTAATTCCTTGGTCACGGGCACATTTGCAAACGCTCAGTAGGAAAATGAACCAAAGAGGCACACACTTAGGGTGAGGAGAGCACGACACTCGGAGCAGGACAAAAACCTCTGGGGTTTTATGTTAACTCCATTCTTCCTGGAAGGAGTCAGGTGGAGAGAAAGCAAGTCAATATTAGACTTAGTGTAGAAAAATAAAGGAAACTGGGCTCACTCGGTCACTTGCTATAATTCATGGGTAAGCCAGAGGAGTGAGCTCTGTTGTGCTGGTTGATGGCTTCCTGTTTCATTAACTGTGTTAGAGGCATGGCTCCAAAAGCCTTGGACCAAGACTTGGGAGATTGGGTTCTGATCTTGGCCTAAGGTTAAGGCGACAATATAATTTGTTATTCAAATGAGGACTTTTGAGAGTGTAAGGAGGCCGTTAGTAATTATGTGTAACTACATGTGGAAACAGGACTGTCCCAGGTAACCTAGTGCATCTTGGCTCCCCTTCCCATCAGCCCACCGCCCTGGCCTTGCTCTCAAATAAGTCACTTAACCTCTTTGGCCTCAGTTTTGTCAATTTTATTTTATTTTTTATCATTTTTAAAGATTTTATTTATTTATTTGAGACAGCATGAGAGAGGAGGGAGAGGGAGAAGCAGATTCACTCCCCACTCCCGCCCCCTGAGCAGGGAGCCCGATGATCCCAGGACCCTGGGATCATGACCTGAGCCAAGGGCAGATGCTTAACCAGCTGAGCCACCTAGGTGTCCCAGTTTTGACAATTTAAAAACAATTAAAAACACCTCTCCTGTCTCACAAGGATGTGAGGCTCAAGGAGATAATACATTGGAAAGTATTTTGAAAATAAGGAATCACTTCAGAAATGTATGTTATTTCCAGATATCCAAAAAGGACCCCCAAAGTGGGTGAAATGGGTGAAAAGAGTCAAAAGGTACAAACTTCCACGTACAAAAGAAATAAGTCCTGGGGATGTCGTGTACAGCATGGTGACTATGGTTACTGTATTGTCTATTTAAAAGTTGCTAAGAGAGATTTTTTGAAGTTCTCATCACAAGAGAAAAGTTGTAACTATGTGTGGTGATGGACGCCAATTAGATTTATTGTGATCATTTTACAATATTTACATATATTAAGTCATTTTCTTGTACACCTAAAACGAATACAATGTCATGTGTCAATTATACCTCATTAGAACTGGAAAAAAAAAACATATGAGAGAAAGGAATCTGCAAATAGTATTATTAGTGATCTATATTATTTTTTTCCCAAATGAAATAAATTATTTTTATTTTTTAGAGATTTTATTTATTTAAGAGAGAGAAAGCCAGAGACAGAGCAAGAGCGGAGGCAGAGGAGCAGAGGGAGAGGGAGAAGCAGACTTTCCACTGAGCAGGGAGCCCCATGTGAGGGATGTGGGGCTCCATCCCAGGACTCTGGGATCATGATCTGAGCTGAAGGCACATGCTTAACCAACTGAGCCGCACAGGTGCCCTAAATGAATTATTTTTCCAAAGGAGCCCTGAGAGCACTTCTTAATAGTGCTCAACCCTGCAAACAAGCTTTAAGAGTTCCAATTTTTGATTACTGCTTCATTGTTACCATCCTGTGGAGCCGAGGCCATCACCAGATTCATCTTTTGGTGTGAAAAGTGAAGACCAGTGGTAGAGGTTACGCAACGTCCCCATTTTCTTCTCGTGGTCAGGGAGTAAGGAAAAGAAATTTTTTTTTACCAGTGTTTTGAGACACTTCTAACCACAGTCACAAGAATTAGCATCAGAAAACCAAGGAATGGCATCCAGTTTGAGGTTTCAGTGTGGTTTTTAAAACGTTTAGAAAATGACTATCTATCCAAGCTCGTCTGTCCCTGCTTATAACTATTTGGGTGGTCTCTAAGTGGCAATAATTGAAATATTGTTGCTTTTGTGCCATATAATTTCCCCATAACACAACGCCTAAATGTATTCCCCTTAGCTCCATTAGAAGACAGTTGGTGCAAATGCACAGATTGCCTATGGCAATCTGTGTGTCTGTGACCACATCGGATTGTGGGGAGGGCTCTCTTTGAGTGTCCGTGGGCCTCAGAGCCTGATAAACTCACTGCTGCAAACGCTGATCTTGACTCAGAGATAGAAGCTGGGGATTTAAGGTCAAACTTGAAAAATATATATACATATACATAAGGTCAGACTTGTTATAATTGCATGGTTGGAAGCACAGTGTGCTTGGAGCCAAATGTTGATTAATGTTAATTTTAGGGTAAACAGAGGGAGAGAAAGACAGGAAAAGCCAGTGGACTCCTAAACTAAAAATATCCTTGAGTTGAGACTCAGCATCTATGGGTGTGCAACCTGATAATTACTTCTGAATAGTGATTACCTGTTGTTATATAATTAACCTCGAGGTTCATCTGGACTGCCAGAGCCTTTCTTCTGGGACACACCAATCGCTGTGATTCATAGACCACTGAACTAAATCCAGAAATGCCCGCACACCAAGTGACTCCATGCTGTTCGTTCAGAACAAGTGTCTTCTCTTTCTGGAATACAGGAGGGATGTTGTTCACTAGGGACTAAATTGGTTGGGAAGGTAATAACCATGGTAGTGTGGTCGATGTTTGACTTGCTGAGGGTGATGTGATTTGGAAGGGAGACACAGAGAAACTTTCAGCTTAGTTTAATGACGGCCACTTGAAGAGCCTTCCCATCCTAGAGCTCTTTTCTGTTTCACTTGGGAAAGCCTAGAAAAGAAAATGTTAGCAGCCCTTCAGCATTCTGGCACTGATTGCTACAAGCCGTATCCAAAATAAAGAGAAAATGAGAGACCCAGGGAGAAAGAAGAAGGATCTTGAAGTCTGTGAATGTGGAATGAAATTGAATACTTTAGAACCAGCTTGCAATGAAATGCAGGGTGGGAGGGAGACGAGAGGAGAATACTGTGCTCTCTTCTCTTTCAGACATCTGTTGACACTTGGAGAGACCAAGATCAATTCCAGCCAATGGATTTAATTCATTTTCTAGAGCAGAAATTGTTGGTGGCTTACCAACAGCTATTCTCCCTTTCGTCCTTATTAACAGAACCCTCGTTTTATTTGGATAATCCACCCTCCCAACCACAGCCAGGTGTTTCAAAAAATCAGCCATGGGCATCCCATGTGCCTTTCAGGCACTGGTTTAGGCAAGGGCACACGGTGTCTTTTTGCTCAGTGAAGTATGAAAGAATATTCTCTGGGAGATGAAAGCACCTGGCAAAGATTTTTTTTTTTTTGCTTATAAAATGAGACCACCAGGATGAGGCGGGCACCTTCATCTCCTGCTGGACGTAGGTGCTTACACATGGTGCTAGGCTCTGCCATCTTGCTTCCACGAAATGAGCTAGCTTGAATACCCGCCAACCCGCTGAGGAAGGCAGAGCTGAAAGATAGGAGGAACTTTCCTCGAGGATGATGTCAGGGAGCCCATGAATTAACTAACCTTGGAGCTGCCCTGCGCTGGAACTTCTTACTGTATGAATACCTCACTGGTTGTTTATGGCAGTTGAGTCAGGAGTTTCTTTGTCCTGGCAGATGAAAACTGATGCAGTACTTTATTAGGAGAGTTACATCTCTTTTATAACAAATCTATTTCTCTGTCCATATTAGGAGTCTCAAATCCTTAGGAGCGATCTTCTAAACACTACATTGGGCCAGGCTCAAGATTAGTAATAAAAACTATAGTAATAAACTATTTGTTTAGGCTATAAATTTTCCAAAGTACTATTACATTGATCCTTGCGAGGTAGCTAAGATGAATATTATTATCCCTTTATTCAAGATAAGAAAACAAACAAGGAGGGGATCCCTGGGTGGCTCAGAGGTTTAGAGCCTGCCTTCAGCCCAGAGCATGATCCTGGAGACCCGGGATCGAGTCCTGTGTTGGGCTCCTTGCATGGAGCCTGCTTCTCCCTCTGCCTGTATCTCTGCCTCTCTCTCTCTCCCTTTCTGTGTCTCTCATGAATAAATAAATAAAATCTTTAAAAAAAAAAAAAAGGAAAACAAACAAGGAGGTAGAATGATTTACCTGACACATCTAAAGACACATTGATTACAGAGTTACAATAAAAAGAAAACAAAAACAAAAAACCTAAATCTGGCCAAGAGAAATGTTTTGATAGTGAGAAAGAGTAAATGGCAAAAAGAATTAGTAAGCATGGACTTCGGAGGCCACAAGAACTGGGTTTGAATTCCTACTGTACTTCTTGTTAATATTATGGCCTTTGACAAATGACTTAAATCTCTCTCTCAGATCTTCAGCTTCCTCATCTGTGAAATTCTAATGATGAAGCCCAGATCACCAGGACATTTCAAGAAATTAATTTAAAAATGTATTTAAAGTACTAAATAAGTACTTGGCACATGATAAGTCTCCAAAACACTGCTTACTCCTTACCAAAAGAAAATTGTGGTGACTCCATCCTTGCTGCTTTTTAAAGATGAAATGAGCAACCATGAGTCCCAAATACGGTAGCAGACTAGATAGAACTAAATCATTTCTACAAATCCTTCAGAGTACAAAGAGTCTATGGAAAGAAAGAAAAAGAAAGAGAAAAGAAAGAAAGAAAGAAAAAGAAAGAAAGAAAGAAAGAAAAAGAAAGAAAGAAAACCAGAGAATTAACATTGGAAGTGTTTCTGGCTAGTTGCTGAAGGTGAAAGATATAAAACTAGAGGCCACATAATGGAGACAGGGCTAGGAAGTTTATGTAGGAATGAAGAGGAAACCATAAGAACAGCCAGCAGGGAGCTGACAATGTACAGGTATGGAAGGAAAAAAAGCCAAGGGCCATACCCACACTACACATGAAGCCCGTTGTGTTTTGCCCTTATTAAGGAAAAGGCAGCCTTGGAATTTTTCCAAGCCTCATAGCCTTGGAATTCATAAACACGCATTCAGAGTGAGGGAACTTTAAGCTGACCATCCACTCTGACCAGCCTCCATCAGGTCTGACAGACAGTTCTATATTTTTTCTGGTTTCACCTCTTAAGTAAGATGAAAAAATCAAGAAAGGATTTGGAGAAAATCCAGAGAAGGCAAATGAAAATGATTCAGGAACTGAAGGCAGGACAGAAGGAACTGCAGTCCTTCAGTTTGTCTTATAGGACTGAAGGCAGGCAGGCAGCCCAATAATTGTGAGGCCTGAAGGAATATTGTGCAGAAGATGGGATCCCAACCCTCCCAATCTTCCCTATCTTTTCTGCCTGGTCAGGTGTCTGCACATATCAAGTGTCCAGGTAAACAACTGCTAATGATGTTGGTGATGTCAGTTTTAAATGCCTTCTGGACATTTAGGTTGAACATCATAAAAATCTCTAAGACACTAAATATTAGAGAACCTGAAATATGAATGCTAACATCTTCTTTTAGGAACTGTTTAGAGAATATGGTAGAAACACTGCAAAGTTTATTTTATTCCCTCTTATTTAAGCTCTCAAAGAAACTAGGCCAAATAAAAGGAAACCAGTACTAAAACCCATGGAGGTAGGTAATTGGGTTCCGGTTTATGTCCCTGCTCTGCCACTTACTGACTCTGTAGATTTGGGCAAGATCATTAGCCTCTCTGAGACTCAGTTCTCTTAACTGTAAAGTGGGGTAATAAATGCTCACTTCATAGGATTGTGGGGGTTAAATGCAATAATGCTTATCTGCATTTACACAGTGCTTAGAACACAGGATAAGATTTAAAAGCACAGATATTTATGCTTAGGAAAAAGTCAGGAGATATTAGCTAGTATTATTGAGTAGGTAGGGAGTGCCAATTTGTTCGTTTCAGGAGGTGCCTTAAAGCATCCTTAGTCTTGACCGGTTTTGCCGATTCACTGGAGTGCCTCCGTTCTGGACTGTAGCGGTGTGTTGGCCTATTGCCCTGCCACACCCAAACCCCTCTGCCAGGTTAACACTGACTCCCTCCCACCTGCATCCCCTTCTGAACAGGGAGACAGGTGGCTGCTGTTGTCACATGTGTCTCCGCTCTGTCCTGGTCTGCTGCGGGGGCCAGATTCATCCCTTACCTTTACTCTTCCTTGGAATTCCAACTAAGAGACAAAACAGGCCAGAATTCAACTGGTGGTGATCTCCAAAGTTGGAAGGTCATCTAGATTTGGTGGCTGGGGCTTCCATTTCAGCGCAGGCAGTGTGGGCCAAGGTTGTGTGGTCCATGGGCACTGCAGCTGGTCTGCATAGAGGGGACATCCTTCAGAGGTGAGAAATGATGTGGCCTCAGGGAAGTGGAAAGCTCTTTGCCTGATGACCTCCCAACTGGCCTGAGGCCTGGCTGTGATGCTGGCTAATTTTCTGCAATAAACCCTCTTGTGATTTGAGCTGCTTAGTTCCTTGAAACCACCTGACTCTCACCTGGGACACTGGCCTGTAGTCTCCTTTGTCAGGCATGAGAAGCCACCCAGGAAATGTCAATGACAATGGCAATAAAGGTCACAAGGTGCTGGGGGTGTGCACAGACAGTTGCTTTTGATGCTAAGTTCTGAGATCCCTCCGTGCCCCTGGGGTTTCATTCCTGCCCTTTCCTAGCCCTTGTCTGAGACAGTGAGGAATGGGACAGCAGATATAACTTCAGATCCAGTTTCTACTGAAGTCTCCAACTTACCCTTCTGTCCTTTTCTTCTTTATGTCTGTGGCTCAGGCTCTTGGGTACCTAACATCCATTATTCACCCCAATACTGGGTCCTTTCATTTAGCAGTTTATGAGTTAAACATTCTAGTCAATTAGTGTAATTAAACAACCTTTTATATGTAAAAATGTGGAATTGCATCTTTTAAGGAGATTAAGTCCTAAAGTCCGCATAGGAGGCAAAGATCAAGTACACTAAAAATTGGGGCATCTGGGTGGCTCAGTGGTTAAGCCTCTGCCTTTGGCTCAAGTCATGATCCCAGGGATCCTGGGATTGAATCCCACATTGGGGCTCTCCGTGGGGAGCCTGCTTCTCCCTCTGCTATGTCTCTGCCTCTCTGTGTCTCTCAAGAATAAATAAATAAAATCTTTTCAAAAGGACACTCAAAATTATTGTAGAAAGCCCCCTCCATTGTCCAAGAGTAGGCAGCAGTATATGTGGTTTGCACATGTAAATCTGCACAGGAATATTCTTGTATAAATGTTTAATCATTCATGCAATAATTGGAGGGAATGACAACAGTTTATACTAAATTAATATCCTGCTTCCCTCTTCCTGAGCCCCCATTTCTCTTTTATGCTGAGCACCCATAGTTTCATGCACGGAAATTAGATAACATGCACAAGGCACTTTGCTATTCTGAAGGACGCTGCATTTTCCAACCTCAAGGGTTTCGGGGGTGGGGGTTGGGGGGAAGCGCTTGTTATCTCTGGTCTGAGCTAGGAAGGTCCCAGCAAGCCCTCCCTCTTCCCACCCTTGCTTCACAGACACTTCTGCAGCCCCGCAGGCGAATATACTCATCTGAGACCTAATCAGGAAACTAAAAGGGAAAATGAGGAGCTGGGAAAAGATGCTAAAATCATCAATTATCCACCTGGGACAGCCACTCTTGGTTTCCTGGGCAAAGACAGATTATGAAAAAGGAATACAGGGTGGGGAGGGTTGCAGGATGGGGTGGGGTTGTGAGTGGAAGGGCCATTTCAGGCTCTTGACCTGGGATCATTTTATCTGCATCCACGAGCTCTGGAGGGCAGGGTGTGAAACAGAGACAGCTGGAACCTCAGGTTTTTACCATGCTCATGGGTCTCATATCGGAAACTGGCAATCCCTCTGAAAACTTCAGTTTGCCCTTCAAATATCAATAACGACATCCCCAGGAATGGGAATGCTTTTGTTCCCATGGAGCGCAGGATGTCTGACTGTATGTGCCTTTAAGTTCTGCGTTTGGCATGACGGACTTTTCAAATAAAAATCACCTAGCATGGTTTACCATATGTCTGGTGAAATGCATATCTGCACCATTCACTCTTGAGCAAATACATATGTTGTTGCATCTCAGAGCTATTTATTTCTCCTTATTTTAAGTGTGCCCAGTGCCACCCATCCAGATGCACATCAAATGCACAAGTAAAAATGGAAAATAATTTCTCGATTTTTTAAAATTTTATTTATGATAGTCACACACACACAGAGAGAGAGAGAGGCAGAGACACAGGCAGAGGGAGAAGCAGGCTCCATGCACCGGGAGCCCGACGTGGGACTCGATCCCGGGTCTCCAGGATCGAGCCCTGGGCCAAAGGCAGGCGCCAAACCGCTGCGCCACCCAGGGATCCCCTAATTTCTCGATTATTTGAACATTTGTATTTTATTTGTAACAAGGAACAGATAACAGTGTTTTTGATGAATAAAATTTTGAAAACAATACAATGCATTTTATAAAATATAATAAAGGATTTTGTGTGATAAAATTACAAATAATAAAAGGCAATAATATAATAAAAACTTCAGGAGAAAATAGGCCGAATGTGTACCTCTTAGGAGTTGGAAACTTGACTCAGGGGTTTGGAGATGCCATTCAAGTCTCGCTCAGGTTCTATTGTGCCCTATGTCATTGGATAAACCAGGGTGCTGTTCAGTGACTTATTTTCCCGACCCTCCATGGAGACTAATTCTACTGGGGTCAGACCACCCTGACATAAGGATCATCACAGGAATGAGAGAACTAAGTGGTTCGTAGTAAACCAGAGTTCAGCAAGAAGGTCTTACATGTGTGCGATTTCATGCATGTTTTGAAGGCCCGACAATAGGTTTATTTAAATAAAAATCAATTATTAGTTACTAGCAAGAGAATTGCAGAAAAGCTGCTGCCCTCTAACCCTGAGCCTGAGCCTGTCATCTGTGACAGGACAGATGGGTGTGGGCTCAGCGGGTGCTCCGTGATGAGTGGAGGGAGAGCCTCCTCCATCTTGAGGGAGTGGGGTGAGCAGGAGACTGGGACCACATAACATTGCCGCCCCCTCAAGGGGTATGAGGAGCTGGTCATTGCACTGAAGTGTGTGTGTGGCTGTAGCTGCCACTGCTGTCCTGGGATTTGCAGCTTTTTAACATTCTGGCTTCTTGTGTGGCCTGGCCGTGTCCCTGGAGAGGCCAGGCTCTCTGCATCCCCCCGAGGCCATGCAGCCCTCTGTAACAAAGAAGAGGTCCCTCCAAGCTGCCAATGTCACACAATTAGATGGGCCTGGGGTTGCAGGAGAGGTTGGCCCCGGTACCACCCTGACTTGTCAAGCAACCTTTTCCATGGAGAAAGAAAAAGCCAATTCACACCATATGCTGCGCCTGGCTCTGGTTCTCCAGTTTATTGGCTTTTACGCAACACATGCCAGGTTCTCCACAGAAATTATGGAGCATTCAAACCACTGAACTACTTGTCAACAGAACAATCAGCTCAGCTTCTTCTTTCAACCAGCTTGCTCCCCTTCTCTGCTGCAGGAATTTCAGATGAGAAAGAAACTTTAAAAATCACGGAATTCCATGCCCTCATTTCAGCGGTGAGTCATTAGCCAGGCTAATGGCTTGCCTACAGGCAGTCTGCAAGCTGGTCTGTCCCCTGCTTCTGTCCAGTAGGAATCGGGAATGGCAGAGAGTGTCCAAAACTTGGATTCTTGAGTCTTGGCTGGGGGACCTGCTGCTATGTCCCCCACCCCTCTGCAGAGCAGAAGCCCTGTGTATTCCTCCCAGGAGGCCATGCCCAATCTCTGTCTAGCTATCTCTTTCTTTCAGTAGGTCAACCTGTGTCTAAGGACACAAGGGCCTGTGCATTAGTTTATCAGGGCTGCCATAACAGAGTGCCACAGACTAAGGTGCCCGAACAATGGAAATGTATTTTCTCGCAGTCTAGAGGCCAGAAACGCAAGATCAAAGTGTTGGCATTTTTGGTTTCTTGTGAGGCCCCTCCTCTTGGCTTGTAAATGACTGTCTTCTCTTGGTGTCCTAACATGGTCTTCCCTGTGGGCTGATCTCTTCTTGTAAGGACACCAGTCAGACAGCATTAGGGCCCACCCAAAAGGCCCCATTTTAACATAATCACCACTTGAAGGGCCCCATCTCCAACGGTAGTCACATTCTGAGGTCCTGGACTAGGACTCCAACATAGGAATTTTGAGGGGGACCCCACCTGCCCCGAAGACACTGGGCTTCCAAACACTCAGGAGGTCACAGGTGACGGTGATGCTGGACAGAGAAGGGGCTGTGCCCCTTGCCTGCATCTCTAGTGAGCAGGGGCAGCAGTCCCCCTGCCGCAGGACATTCGGCCTGAGCTTCCTTCCCATCTGCTCTCCTCTGGAAGGGAGCTCTCACCAGGAAAGGGGGGCTCATCTCACCATTTCCAGCAATGTAGACCGAATCCCTGAATTCCCCACGGTCAGCCCCCTCCTCCTGTGATGGAACCCACAGGCATGAATGTTGAATATCAGCGTGATTCCTGTTCCTCTCATCTTGGCAACTCCTGGTGGCTGGCACAGCTGCCCTTTGCCGTGGCTCCTGTGGGTGGCAACCCTCAGGCAGCGGCTCACCTTGTGACAGCCGTCACTGCCATTTATCAAGCCCCTGGCATGTGCCTGGTCAGCTGAAGTGCTAGGAACATATTGTGGATATTTAATAGAGTCCCACAGCCATCCAGTGAGGTCCCTCTTGTCCCTCTCCTGTGACAGGTGGAAGAGTGAGGTTCTAGGAAGTGAAGGGAACATAGCTGGGAAACAGAGGAATCCCAACTTGAACCTGGGTCTGTGTCAGTTCCTGAACTTGACCCTACACTGCCTTCCTCACTGACCTGATCAGCTTCTCTCTTAAAATCCTATGTATTCTATGAGACTTTCTCTGACCACCTGGAATAGTTCTCAGGTTCCAACCTCAATATCACTCTTTTAGTATTGTCTCCTGAAGACAGAGCTCAGACAGCACAGGGAAGGAAAGGGGGTGGCCTTTGGAATTAGGGTTGGGTTACCTCCTGGGTATGGCATTTACTAGCCATGTGACCCTGGGTGAGTTACTTAACTAGAGTAAGCTTCAGTTTCCTTATTTGTAAAAGGGATGAAATTAGATAAGATATGCCAAGCCACTTGCACTTTGTCTAGCATGCAGTATGTTCTCGGGAAAGGTCGTTCTGGATTAAAGGAAACTCAAGGAACATACAGTTAAGTGTATTCGGGATCCTCGATTGGATCTTGGATCAAAAATAAAATGAAATAAAATTGTATTATAATAAATTAGTAATATATTAATGTGTGTATGTATATATATACATATACGAAGTTCATATGCAAATTCCTCCAATTGTGTGTATCTATATACCACGCATATGTGATGTGTGTGTGTATATATACATATATACATATATATCGATACATATGCATATACACAATATGTATTTATGACATTATATATTAATGTGACATTAATTATATGTATATTTGTGTCCATACAGTTGTACATATAGACAGATACACATATATTGGGATAATTGGAGGAATTGGAGTGTGGACTGTATATTAGCTCATGGAATGGTATTAACATCACATTTCTTGAGTATGGTCATGGTATTATGGCACTGTAGGAGAATGCTTTTGTTCCTAAGACACACATGCTGAAGTATTTAGGGATGAAATGTCCCAGCATCTGCCACAAATGGCTCATCAAACAAATACACGTGTGTGCTTATGTGTACATGTGTGCACATGCAGATGGAAATGTGACAAAATGAATATTTGTTTTATTATCATTGTAACTTTGTTGCAGTTCTGATAGTTTTCAAAATGAAAAATTGTGGGGCAAGGAGCTGCTTGCAGGGTGTGGGATCCAAGCCTGTGGAGCAGCATGGTGGGAAATGGGAGTTCATTGTGATATTCCTCCTGTGCTCTGTCATGACCAGAGGACTGCTTCTGTCCAGACCACGGGAAACTGCCTCTGTTAGCATGGAGGGTGACTTTCCTGGCTCCTCAGAGGGCTCATCACCACCTGAATCCCTATGCTGAGCTCATCTGCTCTCCCACTTGTGTCCCCACCCAGCATTTTAGAGATATGCAGAAGCCCACATTTAGGATTGCCAGATTTAGAAAATAAAAATACAAAATGCCCTGTTAAATTAGGAGGTAAATAATGCATATTTTTGTTCAGTGTTAAGAATGTCTCAAATATTGCATGGAACATAACTTGTACTAAAAAGAAAAGTATTTGTTGTTAGTCTGATTTCCAGTGGAATTCGGCATTCTATTTTATCTAGCGGCCTTACTCCTACCCCATCCCCATCTCACCTGCATCCCCACAACTGGGGTCATGGTTATCTCTGAAGACTGGAGTCTTAACAACACAGCAGAAAGGGTTCTCAGTCCCCTTGCAAGGTTTGCAGACTGCCTCAGTGACCCTGGGTGCTCTGCACCAGGATTCACAGGCAGGCAGATAAGAGGCAGACAGTTGAGGGGGCACAGACCCATTGGCTGCAGGGGGCAGGTGCAGAGAACAGCCACAGAAGTCCTCCAGGAAATCTGAGTGGACTCTTGCCCCAGCCATGCCCACTCAGATGAGCCTGTGTGTGGGTGCCTTCAGCCCCCCCTCCTTACTGCCCCAGCTACCAGCTCCATGCAAGCCCAGGGGCTGCAAGCAGAGAAACTGGAGCCCCTGGCTTGGGTTTGAATCCTGGCCTGACTGCTTACTGGCTGGGCGCACTGGACAATAGATGATCTTATTTATCTTAGTTTCTTCATCTGTAAGATGCAGATAACAATAGTGCCTCCCTTCCAGCCTGGTTGCGAGGATTAACTGAGCTAATATTTGCAAAGCACTCAGGCCACTGCCCAGCAGGGAGTAAGCTCAGTGTAAGTGTTTGTTAAACAAATAACCCACCTGTGGAGGAAGGTGAGGGTCCCTGTGTGGTAAACCCAGTGGCTGGAGACCCTGTCAGGGCTGCACCAGGTCTGTTTGATGGCACGGGCAATGCACTCTGTCCTTGACATTCTTTCCTTGCTGAGACCCTCTGGTATGAAGTCAGGAAGATGCTCCAGAAACAAAGCTGGTGGTCGGAGTGCTGCACCCAGCTAATGCCAGTTGGAGGGGTAATGGGTCAGCATGGGCTGTGTTGGAAAAAAACTCATGAGCTATCCCACTGCTGAGATGTTTTATTTATTTATTCTTTGCTGCCTTTTTTCATGCAGGCAGTGCCTTGCTCCCTTTTCTGTAGTTTTCAGTTTTGATTCATGGCTTCCTCTCCCCTGTTTTGATTTATACTCCTTCCCTTCATTCTTGGTTTCAGAAGGAAAAAAAAAAGTCACTCACATGGATGTTGAGGGTTATGGTTGGGGTAGGTCACCTGGTGTCCCCACCTAGCCCCATGGTGGAGATACTGGTGATGACAGATGGACTGGGGCCAGGGGCTGACCTAAGCCTCGTGTCCTTGAGTGGATGGATGGAATTCTCGGGGCCAGGGAAGCAGTGCCACAGTGATGCACACTAACAGCCTGGAGGCAATGATGCTTAAAATGGAAGAGCTGGTTTCTTCAAGTACAATGAGAAGTGTAACTTCTATGTGGCCAGTGGACTCTCGCTTTCTCGTAGGCAAAGTGTATGAGAAGGAGCCTCCAGAGGATTCCAGCTCCTTCTGTGGAGGCAGCCCAACATTCAAGTCTTCTTCACTGATGTCCCACACATCATGGAGCAAAGACAAATGTCCCTACTGTTCTTGGGTCCAAATTCTTGACCCACAGAATCCATGAACATGATAACATAGGTGTTGTTTTAGGCCACTGAATTTTGGGTTAGTTTATTTTTTATGGATTAGTTTATTTTTTATGCAGGAAGAGGGACCAGGACACTGTTTCCTGTTGGCTGCACCTGTGGTTTTTTTCTCTGTTAATCTCCTTATTCTATGCTTCCATTGCTGACCAAGCCTTCTTATAATTGACATATTTAACACTTTTTCTTCTAAAACACTATTACTATAAAAATAGAAATTCTGGGTTTCCTGGGTGACTCAGTGGTTGAGCACCTGCCTTTGGCTCAGGTCACGACCCTGGGGTCCTGGGATTGAGTTCCACATCAGGCTCTCCATGGAGAGCCTGCTTCTCCCTCTGCCTGTGTCTCTGCCTTTCTCTGTGTCTCTCATGAATAAATAAATAAAATCTTTAAAAAAGATAGAAATCCTAGGTATAAGTCATCTAAACAAAATTTCTTATTTATTTGCCCAGACTTGTCATTTAGATCCATGAGTGCTTTCTACCTGCTTGCTCTGTGATAGGAAGGAAAGAACCAACATTCCCTCTTTTCATACCCTCCAACAAAACTGTCTTTTCCATATAGATGAGCCCAGGTTCATGTGAAGGAAACAATTATTCAATGACAGTTGTTAAAGAGTTTATTTAAATGGTGGTTCAATTGTAATGGGTGTGGGAACCACTGAAATGGGGTCTAACACAAGGAGAGAGAGAGAGAGTGAACTCAACTCCGCAATACAGCCTGGGCCAGTAGGAATTTACAGCCAAGGATCGGGGTGGGCATTGGTGGATGGAAAGTTGCTAAGAGGGAACATGAGGGGTCAAGTGGGATTCTGGGTAAGCTGATCTAATAGGGTTCTTGCTGAAGGCAGGCCAGGTGACCAGACATCACCTGGGGGATGGTGGAGGATAAGGAATATCTGATATTGAGTGTGGGGGTTTCGGTTAAAGGTACTTATCAGGATTCTTGCTAAAACTGGAAAATGCACAGAGAAACATGAAATCCCAAAGTTAGGGTTAGTTGAAATGTTACTCAGAGGAGTCTGAGTAGAAAGATTGGTCAAGGAGAGAATATTTGTCATTCATACTTTTTTTTTTTAATATACTGGAATTACAATCAAATCTTGCTCTCCTGAGATATATTTTCACTTCATAATTGACTCTGAATATCGTTGATATATTTTTTAAATTATTTATTTATTTATTTATTTATTTATTTATTTATTCATGAGAGACACACAGAGAGAGGCAGAAACACAGGCAGAGAGAGAAGCAGACTCCCTTTGGGAAGCCCAGTGCGGGACTCGATCCCACGATCCCAGGATCCCCCTGGGAGCCGAAGGCAGATACTCAACCACTGAGTCACCCATGTGGCCCTCCTTGATACTGATCTACATATTATTTACCTAATTTCCAAGTTACTGCGGGTGGTAGCTGGCACCTACACTTACTTTCCACCTGTACTAGTTTTCCTACTTCTTTTCCTCTCCTTTTATTATTACCTTTTCCCCAGGACAGGTTTGTCAATCATATGGCCTAGGGAATGGGGTATCAGCAAAATCCCAAATAGGTGGGTACTGGAGATGTGAACTGAGCCCAATAATGTGGACGTGGACTGAGATTCATAAATTTGAAGAGGCCAGAAGACTGGAGTTCCCCCACTGCTCCCATTCCTGCTTCTGGACTGTTAATCTAGCACTAATCCATTCTGTTTTTTGAACCTGATTTTAAACTGAGTTTAGGTCTTTGGGTCTACCAATTCCCTCATCTCCTGCCAACTCTCACTGAGGTCTTCTGTCTCTGTGTCTACCTCCTTTCCCCACTGTTAGTGCCTTTCCCTCAGGCACAGAGGCAAGGACCTTTCAGAGCTTTAAATTTTATTATTTATTTGTTTGTTTATTTATTTATTTGATAGCATCTTTAAATTGTTGCAGATGGGCCAGGAGACCCAAGGCTGGAGTTAGAATGAGGCCAATGAGAGAGGATCATATAAATGCAGGGTTGGAACTATCTACAACTTTGATAATCTGTTTATCATGGAGTTTTCACAGGGATTTTGATTTTTTTTTTTTAAACATTGCTACAAAAGGCTCCTGTCTTGATTGGTGAGTTCTGGGGTACCCCTTACATTTTATGCCCAAGACAAGTGCCTTCCTCACCCTTTCCTGACAGGACCACAGGCCCATTTCCTTGTGGGTCTATTCTCCTTCCAGCTCTTGTTCAGGGGAAAGGAGGCATAGACATGTGATGTTGTCCTGGTCCCAGCTCTGTCCACCCTTGCAAAGCCACTGCCTTTTCTCTTCCTCACTCCTGCTCCTCCGCATCGTTGCCTTTCTCTCATTCTCGAAAAGGCCTGCCCCCTGAAAACACTGGAACATCTGGTCAAGGTCTGTACCTGAAGCAGAGATGAAGGACTGAAACAATCAACTGGACAAAAATCTGGTCCATGTGACTCTCAGGATGGATGGAGGTGAGTGAAATGATGTTTTGTTTTCCCCCTAAATTATTAGAGCAATCATTTCAACATTCCTATTCAGGCTGGGGTCCAGAAATGGCCCTCTGCTGTGACTTGCATGGAAGGATGGCATTGGATGTGTCAGAATGGTCTGGTTAAGGACAAAAATCACTTTTTAAAGCCAGTAGTGTGGGCCCCACTCGTCCCCTTCCTGAACATCCTTTGTCCCTTTGAGTGGGAGTGGGGGTCTGAATTTCAAGGATGTTGGGATGGATGGTCCCTTGGATGGGATGAAGTTATCTGCTTTCCTATTCATTTTTAAAAATAAAAGCTGAAATATTTTTAAAGACAACAACATATTCTTTCACCACATTCATTGTATCAAAGCAGCAATATCCAAAATTATGCCCCCCACTTTGCTGATTATATATTCTCAATGCATACTTACTATGGTTCTTGTAACTGGAAATTTAAATTTAACAAAGCTTGGAAATAAAAGCTAACAAAATGGCAGATGTCTCTGACATTATGGGTATATGCATAACTCTAGGCCCCTTCCCTCCCTCCTTCGCTCCTTCTTCCTTTCCTTCCTCCCTCCCTCTCATCTTCCCTCACTTCCCTCTTTTCTCCCCCACTTCAGTTTTAAATATTCAAAAGTCAATTGGGTTTGGTCTGTTAGCCATTTACAGCAATGTGTTCTGCTATCCTAGTAAGCCAGATACAGTTTTGTCTACATTTTAAGTACTGATAAATTTGGTTTAGCAATGATAATCTAAGGATTATTTTTGGCCAGATTAGGCATAAAGAATGTTTTCTTCTAGATGTTTCTAGGCATTGAACAGTGCTGTCTTTTACTGCACAGACAGAAAACGTTTGGATAGACTGCCATACAGTATGGGGCACATCAGAACATCAAAGTTCCTCTTTCTGGAACATGTTTTGACTGAAGCTTAATTCACCCCCTAGAGGAATTTAAAATAGATTCTTTACCTATAACATATATTTGGCAACACTTTGAATTTTAATGTGAACCTGTGCAATGGAGACACAACTAAATCTGGCAGCATATTAATGTCACCAATAGTACATTTTATTTATAGAATTTACCCTCTTCCCAGTTCTCAGTTAAAAGCCCATACACAGTAATTAAGCCATTATAATAACACAATAGGATATAACATGATAGAACTATCCTGCTGTCAAGACACACAGAGCAGGAAAATCAGGATAACACAAAGGAACACGATACATCCAATTTAGTCTTGCTGTGGAAATGCCATAAACCAGTGCCCTCCAAAGGATAAGTAGGGGGAAAAGTTATTTCCACAGACAACTGGGGATTGAGTCTTCATTTTCAGAAAACAGCAAAGCAACAAGCAAATTAATCAATCAACCAGCCAATCAATCAGTGAGGAGTAATTGCCATGGCATAGTGAGGAATATAAGGTGCAGTCTTTGTACTCAAGAAGCTTACAATCATTTGGGAAGTAAGGCTTAAGACAAAAATACGGTGTGACAGTAATGCAAGATATATAACAAGAAGGATAGGATTAAACATATAGAAAGCACGGTATATAAATCCAAAGGAAGACCATATTATAACAGCCCAAACATGCTGGAGAAGACTTTACTCAAGAAGGGAGCACTTGAAGTGAACCTAAAAGAATGTTGAAAATTTGCATAGCAAGGAAGGAAAAAGGAAATGATTATAAAATATATGTATATATTAGGAAGCCAGACGTTCAACAAAATATTCACATTCAAATATTTGCATAGCAAGGAAGGAAAAAGGAAATGATTATTATATATAGGTATTGATTTATATAGATATACATATTAGAAGCCAGACGTTCAATAAAATATTTACATTCAATATTTAGTGTGTTAGTTCATAAAATAAAATATCAGACAATTAAATTGTGGATATATTGTCTTTCTTTTAAAATTGAGCAATGATAAAATGATAATATATAGTAAAAATGTAGATACAAGACATATATAATACAATACATAAAAGAAATTCCTATGTAGCAGAGAAAAACGACTGGCAGGAAATATGTCAAATGTTAATTTTTTTAAATGGGAAATAGGAATATGGGTGATCTTTATTTTCAATTTAAACTTTTCTATGTTTTCTGAATCCTATCTAATACAATCTCTACAATGAAGCAAAAACAAAAGGAGGCCAAAAAATCTCAAAATTTATTGTTAATGGCTTCCATATATAAATCTTGCATTCTACTGTTCATTCATCCATAGACTAATGGGTAGAGTGTGTTAAAATGACTTTTCTAGACTAGGTATATGAACTAAATTGTTTCTCTCCAAATTCATATGTTGAAGCCCTATGCTCCAATGTGACTGTATTTGGAGATGAGGCTTTTAAAGAGGTAATTAAGGTTGAATGAGGTTATAAGGGTAGAATCCTAATGCAAAAGGACAGGTATTCCTATAAGAAGATGAGGAGACACTGGGGATATGCATTACAGAGAAAATCAATGGGAAGACACAGGAGAAGGCAGCTATCTGCAAGTCAAGGAGAGGGGCCTCAGGAGAAATCAAAGCTGCCAACACCTTGATCTTGGACTGCTAGTCTCCAGAACTGTGAGAAAGTTAACTTCTGTTGTTTAGACCACTCTGTCTGTGGCGTTTTTCTACGGAAGCCCTAGAAAATGAATATACTATCTTTATATAACTTATATGGATAATTTCATTTGTCCACCAATGTTTTTACTATAAAATTAACATTAAAATTACTCATGACACTTATCCCCCAGAGAGAAACTTCAGTACCAGTTATCTCTTGGTAATTTTTACTGAGCACAACCATTGGCCATTGGTTAACACCTGAAGAAACTACAGGTTGTATGAGACACAGAGGATAGTTTCTATGTGCCATGAAAAATAAAAAGTAGTATCAATGGGCCCTGCTGGTCATCTAAAGAGGCCATCCAGGTAGGAGATCCCATTCACTTCTTTTCTTTTGTATGTGGCTCCATTCAGCTCTTCCTTCCAGATTGAATTATTCCCTCAGCTCTGGGTGTGCTCCACTACCAGCCTTCTTTTGGGAACTGCCTTCTATGAAGACTGCCTCTTCACCCAAGGACTCCACCTTTCCTGGGGGCAGCCTCCATCAGATGACTGGCAGATCATTGGAGGCAGATAAAGGTCTGATCCCCTTCTCCCAATTGGAGACATTTCTGAAAGTCCAGCCCAGCTTCAGAACTCACCATGCAGTCAGCTGAGACCTTTACTGAGTCCATCATCCAATGTTACCCTCAGGCCAACCTTACTTTCTTCCTTCTGGACAGGTATTAACCCAGAGGCCATACCCTAATAAATTTCCTGTTTGCTAAACCCTATTGCAGAGACTCTAGGGCAGTGACCTACAACATTTCTTGGTTTATTTGCACCATCTCTTCCGGCCCCAAACCCAGATTGCTTATCTATGTAATCTCAAGGCAATTACCTGCACATCAAGGATCATGAAACACCCAGTGAAACATCTGTAATGCACTCAGGCGGCATGTCGACTTCCAGTGAGGAGGAAGATTTATTTTATTTCTTATTTGAATTCCTAGTGAGACTGTTGTTGATTACTGGGATTAAGTCATGAAGATTGTTCAGCTCCATCTGCCTTTTCCACCAGGTAGTTTTTGTCCTTATCCAGCCTTAAGAGTTTAAAATGGGGAATCTAGGTCTCCCTTGGTCTTAAGCAATCGATCTATATTAGAACCTTAGAATATTAAATGTCAAAGCTGAAAAGCACTTTAGAAATTGTCTAACTCTAGAATGGCCAAGGAGTTTTAATACATGTTGTGACTTCGATTCATTAGTAGTAGCCGTTGGAGAGCTGCCTGGAGGATTCTGAGGATGGCCTGGGCTCATTTGCAAACAGTATTGTGGTTGGTTATGGATGTCAGGGGTGGATGTGGGATGGGGACTGGTGGCAAGCATTTCACTGACATCCTTGATAACCCTCCTCTTCTTTTTTCACTGGAGATAAAACTGACCCAAGGTCAGACTTACCCAAGGTCATATGGCTGGTTATAGGAATTTGAACCATAGCCAGTATGTCTCAACTAACAGTCCAGAATCCTACATCCCATGGATGTTATATTTAGCCTCTCAGTCTAAACCCCCTCTGTTCCACCCCTGGTCTACTTCAGCACATGAGTCTTGGGCTGGATCCCAGTCCCCTCTTCCTTCTTGGCTGTCTTCTGTTGCCATATGTGAGCGTGATTCTTTGGGCCAAATTCCTAGGAGTAGTTTCTGTTTCCTCTGTGTCTCTCATAGTTAAGCCCAACAAAGTTCTAGCACTTCAGGATGGGTAAACTTGGTAACAGATTAATTCTCTGCCTCTGATTTGCCTCCCCCCCCCCCTCCATTCATTTATTCATGAAAACATGTTTTAGGTGCTTGCCATTGGAAATATTAAAATTGTGACCAAAAAGGCTACCAACACTTTTGAGCAGTGACTTAAATGTGTAATTCTGCCCATTCTGTCTTGTAGTGGACATTTCTCTCTTTTTCCTCCCACTGCCAACAGCATCCTGTTCTTCACCAGGGGTTTTATTCTTCCTTCCCCTTCCACATGATTCTATTGGAGATGTCAATCACACCAGCCCATGCTATGACTACACAAGTGCATATATGACAAAACCTGTCTATGATAGTTAAATAACGCTGCTCTTCTTTTCCAAAAGATGGTGATGCTCTCTTCTCAGAACCTGGGAATATGTTTTACATATTGGCTGCCATTTACAGATGAGTCTGCTCTTTGAAACACATTGCCATTACATGGCAAAAGGGACTTTGCAGATGGAAGTAGGGTTGTGGACCCTGAGATTATCCTGGGTTATCCAGGTGAGTCCAAAGTGATTTCATGGGCTCTTATAAGTGGCCTCTAGAAGCTGAGAATGGCACACAGGTGAGGGAATAAATTCTGGCAAAAAACTGAATAAGCAGGAAAACAGATTCTCCCCTAGAGCCTATAGAAAGGAATGTATCCTTCCGGCACCACCTCTGCAGGATTTCTGAGCTCCAGAACCATAACTTAATAAATGTGTCCTTTTTAAAGCCACTTGATGCGGCAACAGAAAACACAAACACCAATCAAATCTCCTGGCCACAGGGACTGGCCCAGAGATGGGCATGTGATTCAAGCTGAGCCAATGAGAGTCCTTCTCCCAAGAGTCCTTTTCCCAAGGGTCCAAGAAGTCTTTTTCTCTTGATGGAAGCTGTAAGTTTGCGTGGCCCTGGACCTGCTGGGAGCATGGCCCCTGCCAAGTAGAGAAGCTGATAAAAACTGGGCCAACACATGGCAAGGGTTGGAATGGGAGTCAGTGCAGGTCCTGACAGGGTTCCTCTCCAGCTGGGCTTAGCTCCAGCTGAGGACAGCTCCAACCCTACCCTTCCCTGTCACATAAGCCAATTAACTCTTTCTTTTGTTCATATTCATTTCAGTTGGCTTTCTGCTACTTGTCATTGAAAGACTTCTGATTAATTCATGCCCCTCAAAATACCAATCCCTGGTCTTCCGTACTTCCATACAAAATCACTTCTTCAGTTAACACTCTTCTCTAAAAATAACCCAGTGAATGCATATATCCCTTGTGAGTCTTGGTACATGAGCAGAAATGATTTTATCAAATAACAGCTTCCATTGAGCGATGACAGAGCCCAGAGGGAACAGTACACACAGTAGGGGTTTTGATAGAAGAGGGGATGGGGAAAGATCTGGACCATGGGTGTAACAGACCAGGGAGGTGTGGGAGAGGGTGTGGTATAGAGTAAATGAGTGAATGCAGGTGGAGGCAAACCATATTGATCTTAAACACTGGGACAGAAGTAAGGGTTAAAGAAGAGAAGGGAAGTAACCGTTCTGGAATCTGCGTGGTGCTATATACTTAGCCAAGATTTTCAGTCATCCTCAGCTTTCACGACAATTTTGATAATCTGTCGAATCACAATTCCTGTAAAAGCCAGGTAAGTGGCAGAGCCACCCCAGAGGAAGGAAGACACCTGTTCCTGGGCATGCCCCTGGGGCTGCCAGTTCTCCCCTACATCAAGTGCCTCTGTACCCCTTGGATTAATCTGCCCGAGTAGGCTGCCCTGAGGGCTACCAGGGTGGCCACTGAAGTCTTGAGTGGGCACAGACAAAGTGCCCACAACTTTCTGGAATATCACAAGGTAGAAAGGCATTTTTCTATAGAAAAGCAACACAAGACAATCTCCCTATGCCATTTGCTTATTGTTGGAGTTTGAAATTCTGCCCAAGTGTTCATAGTTCTTAGTTGTCAGCAGTTTAGCTTGAAACAATAGTGAAAACAGTCCTCTTGGCCTCTACCTAAACTTCAGCAGAGAAAAAACAGCTTCAGAAGTTGAACTTGAATGGTCTCCTTACCTTATTTGCCCTGACCTTGAGTTGCACTGCGCTAACAAGGAATTTAGAACATGGGGCATGGAAATGGTGTGTTTATAAGATGAGACTCAGGCTTACATATTCTTTGAGTCAGAGCCTCTGGAGTTGGTGATTTAGTAGGGATGTGGGAGGGAAGTGTGTTGCCAACTTGAGAACCCCCTTCTTAGGTTCAGCATTTTAAGCAAATTTGAAAACTCTAATCTTTCAGCTTTGGAAGTTTATTTTCTCTTGGAAAATGTCTGGATCCTTGTTCTCTGTAAGAAGGGAAGGAAAAGGCTAAGAGTGAAGATGACAGGTTTACTTGGGCATGAAATCACTGTTGGCCAACTCATTATGTTTGAGTTAAGTGTCAAAAAATCTGCAATTTACAAAAGAAGTTTTCCTGAAATTACACATGGGATGGATAATTGAGAGCAAACTGCCTGGGCTGTCTGGCTGGAGCAGTACTGCCCTTTCTGGGAACTTGTCCCTCCCAGTGTAGAGCCCCCGGGACAAGTTGTTTCCAGCACCAGGGTCTGCCCCACACCTGCTGAAGTCCCCTAGCCCCTGGCCTTGCCCAAATGCCCTCATTTTCTGAGCAGCCCTGAGGCAAGTCTCTAGTTTGTTTGTAAGATCTGCAAGTATTCAATTTTGTAGTTCCACCTGATATTTTTTTATGTGAATCCTGGGAAAATTGGTAAACAATTAGAATTTTATATGGCCTGAAAGAAAGGGAGGGAAGCTGTATCCTCCCCATTTAGCAATAAGTGATTGACAGCTTCTCCATCTGCAATGGACGGTCACCAATGCCATCAGAATCTAGAAGTGGACATTTTAGAGTTTTCTATTTGTATTTTTTGTAGTTCTGATCCGTAACTATCTCATCTCCCTATCTTTTGGCTGCTTTAACACATGGAAGAATATTCTCAAATTCCATGATAGCATGCAGGGCCTATGTGGAAGCCCACAACAGGCCATGAAATTTTAGGTCAGTGGAGTAAATGGCTTATTTCAAAAAGCCTATACATAATGTGGCTTTCTCAGTTAATGTCCTGCATATAGGGTTTTCTTAACTCTCATTTGTTTATTGTTTCTGTGTGTGTGTGTGCGCGCGCGCAGCACACATACATGCGCGCAGGTGTTAGGAGTTTATACCATTGTTAATTTACATTAATAGTATTATTTGTCATTCAGGAAGCACCAAATTAATCTTTAAAAACTGAGAGTAAATTATAAATGTTACCCAAAGAAAGAGAGAATCTGGAAAGAGTCAGTGAGCATAGGGAAAGAGACCTCTTTAGAAATATTGGCATAAGTTTTGCAAATTTTGGCTTCCCACATGAGGCCCAGTGGTGTGGGCCAGCTTTCTGTTCCAATGCCAAATGGTCCCTTGCTATAGGGAGCAAGGATTGAGTATACTCTGTACCCTTAGGAAGGGCTATTTTATGCCCAGGGTGTTCATATGATCCAAGTACAGACCAAGGGAAGTTCCTCTCCTCTGATATCAGACGGTCTATGAAGAAGCAAAAGCTCCCCAGTGAACAACCTTTCCCCTGGCCTCTCCTGACTGAAGTGTAAATGATTTTTGAGAGCGGACTAAGCCGGTCAATAAATTCATTCTTTGAACTTCTCTGACTGGGTAGTGGTTCTGAGACTTTGAAAATCTTCAAAGATCTCAGCCTGTGAAATCAATAGCTCATGTTTCAAGTTGCCGGAGTTAAGGCAAGAATTCCGCTCAGGGAGCACTGTGTTGAGGACCTGGTACATGGGTGTTTAGTGTTTAGTGTTCTGGACACTAAAGATGCTACTGAGCGAGGAAGAGCACAGTCCCAGCCCGTGAGGAGCAATCTGGAAAAGAACAGAGGACATACATGCCAGTAGGCCTAGTACAGACAGCTGCAGGAACCCAGGATGAGGATAGGCACATTGGGTTGGGCTTGGAGGAGGGAAGATGGGGAGGGCTAAGGGCTCTTCTCATGCAAGTACTTAGGTAAGTCAAAAGTTGGGGAACCACAAAAGTGATCCGAAATATCCTATCCTTGTGCATTTCTTGACTGAAAAGTTTAAAACAGTAACACAAATACTAATGACACCTAATATTTATCAAGCATGTACCCAATATCAGATGTTATGAATTTATGTAAATTATGTCCTTTAATCCTTATCACAAATTCTGAGGTTTGTAAAGCCACTCCTTTAAAAAAAAGATTTATTTATTTGTTTGTTTATTTATTTATGAGAGACACACAGAGAGAGGCAGAGACATAGGCAGAGGGAGAAGCAGGCTCCCCACGGGGAGTCTGATGTGGGACTCCATCTGGGGACCTGAGCTGAAGGCTGATGCTCAATAACTGAGCCACCCAGGAGTCCCTCTTTGTTTTTCAGATGAGAAAACTAAAACTCAGAGAGGTCAAGTAACTTGGCCAGGATTCTTCAGCTAGTTAGTATAAGAACTGGGGTAAAAATCCATGTCTACCCATGTAAGTCCAGTGTCTTCCCCCTAAATCTATCTATCTATCTATCTATCTATCTATCTATCTATCTATCTATCTATCTTTCTTTCTTTTTCTTTTCTTTTCTTTTCTTTTCTTTTCTTTTCTTTTCTTTTCTTTCTTTTTTTGATTGCCTTTTCTTTTCTTTTTTCCTTTTTATTCATTGTTGAGACCTGAAGAAGAGTCCTGTGGTCCTGGATCCTGAAAAGGGTCTACCAGAATTCAGAAGATCTTGTGCCTCTCTTGATCAAAGGCATGGCTCCTGGCAGCTGGGACCTGTGTCTTACCGCATGCACCATGCATCACTAGCTTCCAGGTGCCAGGGTCTGGGGCTGAGGCCACACATATCCACAGTTGTCTGCACAGGGCCTGGCTCCACCGCAGGCTCTACGAAGTGAATGCCCGGGATGGGTTTTCTTTCTTTGCCAGGTTACTTCCCTCATCCATCTGCCTCATTGGCTTTTAATACAAGCAGGAAACAAAACTGAGAAAAGGAAAATGATGCTTTATAGAAAAGGAAAAGCATCTTCCTTTAGCCAGTGGGGCTCTGAGAAGGGGAGTGATGACTAAGTTTTGTGGGATACTGTTACCTGGCAGTGTTACCTGGTGATAAGGAGCCACAGAAGCCAGAGGCAGAATGGACGATGCCATTGGTGCCTATCCCTGGCTTATGCCCAAGTGTCTTGTCAGCTGAGGGTGGCAGTAGGGGCTGTCAACTTCAAGGAGGATGCCAACCAAGCCTGCAACATCCGGGGGGCAAACAGTTGAAGAAAACACATACTTGAGAATGTTTGGCTTACAGATGTCACTAAGCTGAAGCTGTGATTCCTAAGAGCAAATAAATCACTGCTTGCAAAATTAGACCCCACCAACCTGATGTTCTCTCTCCTTACCCACAGGTGAGAAAGGATACAGGATAAACCACTTCTTGGCTGCCAGTCCTGGGAATATTATTTTGTGTTTGGAAACCGCCAGAGACTCATTGATGAGCCAGTACACTGTGTTGAGTAAATCAGTAGTGGTGGACTCCCTTCCATGTTACTGAGGAGGAAGCCAGGGCAAACACATATTCTGATACATGTTGAGTGGGCAGGCAGAGGCACAGCGTGTCCTGCGCTCTTTCCCTTTGGCTCAGGTGTGAGATGTGGGTTGGCTATCACTGTATACTGGGGCAGGCATGATTGCGTCTTCTGACTTCAGAGGTCATTGTTCTTTAAGGTTGTATGCTCAGGAGCAGATGATCTGTCAGACGTAGGGCACCTGCTCTTTCCCAGTGAAGAAACACTGATCGAAAACCACACTGGGCTTTGCAAACAGTGCTCACAAGCAGCAGCCAAAGGATGCTCTGTTGTGTGGTGTCTAGGCAATACTTCCATGCACCTTTGTGTCCTAACAGTATGTTTTCAATGATCAATAAAAAATATCCATCCCTATGCTTGGGAAATTGAGACAAAAATACAGCTATACTCTCATCATCCTAATTTGCTAATTATTGACATGCTTGCATACTAATTCCTAGTCTTTTAATCTAGACTTTTTTTTTTTTTTTAAACATATCTGTGGTTCAAGTCCACAACCATTCACTGAGCACCTACTAGTTACCAAGGCTGCTGAAGAAGTTCTGGGGGTTTTGGGGAATATCCATTTAACCAAATGGTAAGTGACTTAAATTATTTTTAAAATGAAATCAGATATGGTTAAACTATGTAGTAGAGGCAAAAAATGTGCATGAATCAAATGTCAATTCCAGCTAAGACTTCAAAGATGGACTAGTACTATACAGCCTCAATGTGTGGGGTGGAATAAGTGGGCTAGCAGCAGGCTTCCTTAGGAGGCCCTTGCAGCTGATTGAGGACCATCCCATGAGAGATGAAGAAAACCCATTGAGGACTGGACAGAATGGAGGACAGGTATTCTTACAATGTGGAGTTGAGAGGTCTTGGGAGCTGGTATGTATAAGACAAGAGGCAGAGGAAGGAATTGATATTTTAAACTAGTTTCTTTGGATATTTTACAGAAATTGGGTTTGTGTGGCTCTCGATCCTTATGGCAGCACACTGTCTATTACAGCTGCCCGACAATAATGCAGATAGCAGTCAGAATCTTAGCTTGCACTGACTGAGTTCCCTCTATGGGCTAGGCATCGTGCTGACCTCTTCCCATGCGTTATCTTGTTTAAGCTTTACAACCACCTATAAGGAAGGTTCTATTGTTATATTTCCTTTGCAGATGAAAAAATTGAGGCTCCAAGATGTTAGGCAACTTGCTCAAGATTAAACAGCTTTTCACACGCTAGCACCCACGTGGCTGAAACATCAGGAAGTCATCTTCCAAGATGAGAGACCTCACAAAAATATTAACAGCAACTCCTCAGTTTTATTAGAGTCCATTGAGTATGAATCTTTCTGCATAATGTAGTTCTTTTGGATATTAGAAACATAGTCCCTTTTGTATGCCTTTTATAAAGCTTTAACAACTTCGTGAGAAGGGCTTTTAAAAGATAGCCTATAAATCTCTGGTCTCTTATGTAGATTATTCTGTCTATCATTTAACCTTTGATTGAAGGTTTGTTTGGCTTTCAGGAGCATCCAAATTGTCATTCGGAGAGGCTCTCAGGGTGCCAAGATGGGTGGGGTTCTTGGTCTCCCTGGAGCTGGCCCCTGTCTGCCACTGCCTGCAGCCTCCATTCCCTGTCTGCCACCTCTGGTCCCTGCTTCCCTTGTCCACTCCATGTTTATCTTCCTACCTTCCTTTCCCATCACTTCCTTGCTCAGCTTCCACAGGAAGCATATTGGCTCTTGATGCGAAAGGCTGCTATGTACCAAGTGCCAGACTCTGTGAAGTCTCTACATGGTCCTGGTTCATCCTCACCACGGTCCTGGGGGCATCTCAGACTCAGCTTCCAGCCGAGAACACTGGCTTAGCCATAAGGCCATTTGTGTCTCCATGCTTACTTGCTTTTTTGAGTGTGGAGCTGGGATTTGAACTCATGTCTATCTAATTCCAATCCCATTTTCCTTAAGGTGTGGGTAGTGCCATCTGTAATAACTGGGCCTGCTCTTGGCCTTGCACATGACAAATGAAGGCATAGCTGTAGCCTACATTGCTTCTGGCTTGTTTTCACTAGAGCGACAATAAGCTCAAGGAGTATTAGGGAGGTAGCAGAGTCCTTACCTCCTCGGTAAGGAGCTCAGGTTCTGGAGACAGAGCTGAGGCCAAGCCCTTCATCTGCACACACTTGCTCTGTGACTTGGGAGTAATACCAATGGGGCAGGGGTGTTGCTGCGGTGCAAACAGCAGCAATCTTGTTTATGCGGGGATATTGCCACTCCGGTCGCCTGCCAGGCAGGGTGAGCATTTCTCTTTCTCTCTGCACCCATGCCTCACCCTGTGCCCTTCTGTCCAGCTCAGGTCTGTGCGGCTGCTGTCTTGCCCTCTCTCCCATCCCTCTCCCTCCTTCTTTCCTCTCTCCCTGCCTCTGTCTCCTCTTTCTTCCCATCTGTTCATACCTCCTCCTCTCTAGACTCACTCCCTTTCTTCTAGTCCCCAGATGGCCCCTGACCCTACAAGTTGCTGATTCCAGGTAACCCAGCGGTTGCTGCTGGCATGTTCCTGTACCTTGGCATGTGGCATTCCTCCCCAGCAGCCATGTCTGCCTAGAGCATGCAGCCTGCTGTAGAGTGCAAGTTGCTACCCTGCCACCGATTATGCCCATGTATCATAATTGTGCTTTTTTTTTTCCTTGAAAGCCAAATGATGAAGTTAATAGGGTTCATGCTGAGAACAGATGTTCTTATTTCTGCCCAGATGCGGTACATGGCAAGGATTCTCTGATTCTTTTGTACTTTCATTTGAAGTGTTGCTGGTTGAAAGGTTCTTGGGAAGGGCTGAAAAATCATGCTGTCCTTCCAGTAAAGAACTGGGCACAGGTCTTGAGGGGGTGTGAAGTAGCCATCCTTGGCATTTTATAATCCATCTGCTTCCTGAGGACATTATCCTGTTCCTATTTGAAAACTGCCTTTGCTCGCATTTTATAATTAGGCATTCAGATTTTCGCTTTTCTAGTTGTTTCAATCTCAGGGTAATGTGGCAATTAACAATTCTTCCATTTTCTGCTTTATTTCCTCTTCTCTCCATACTTGGAATTCATGGAAGGTTTTTCCTTTCCATTAAGAATGCTGAAAGACTGTGATAGTGTTATTCGTTCATTTAATATTTATCGAGTGCCTTCCATGTGCAAGGCACTAGTGTATGAAACAGACAAACTTTCCACTTTCATAGGGATAATGTTCTGGTCAGGGAAGTCAGGCAATAAACAAACAAATAAATAAACTCATTTCAGATTGAGGAAGTCCTACAAAAAAGGAGCAAGATGGAAAATACAGACAAATTGGGAAGTGAGGGTGACTTTGTATAGAGTGGTCAAGGAAAGTCAGTGAAGTTGAGGTAAGGGGAGAACATTCTAGAAAGGACAACAAGTGCAAAGGCCCTTGGGGCAGTGAAGAGTTGGGACATTAAAGGCACAGGACAAAGGCCAGCATGGTTGGATGTGCTGAGAGCATGGGAGAAGCAAGACAAAGTTAGAGTGGATCCTATATACCAGCACCTGGCTAAACTCTACAAGGAGTTCCTTAACCAACACTTGATGGTGGGGCTGATAAGTAGTACACGTGTTCTCCTTTACCCATTAGGGAAAGATTAACTCAGGCACATGAGCTTAGTTAGGCCTGTGCCCATGGTCACACAGCTAGCAATATGGAGAGCTAGGATTAGACCTTTTATCTCTCTGGCTTCAAAACCCATGCTACTAATCAGTGCATGTGTCACCTTGTGCTTTAACACAAGGAAGAATGTTCTCAAATATTGGAAGGAGAATATGTGAGCTCCTTGTTGTTGGAGGTGCTCAAGCTGAGATGCCATCATTACTCAGGGAGGTTTGTAGGCAGAGATGTGGCTGCATGACTTCCAATCCCTCTTCCAACCCTGAGATGTCACAGTGGTTCAGGAGCTAAGGAATTATGGGCCAGCTTGTTCACAGCTGTGGAGAGGTGGAGAGCCCAGCAAGGGCATAGGCTTCTCTGTTCGGATGTATTCTATATATTTGCCACTCTGTTCCAGCAAGAGCCTATATGTATGTTGTCCACTCTGTTTCATAGATCTCAAACCTGTGAAAAACCAAATGGGAAGCACTGAGATGGTGGCCTCAGAGGTGGGGATTGGCAATGACTCACCTTATATTTTTCAACATTTTCCGTCCTGAGCTACTTCTTAGTTAAAAGTACCACAATTATTAGGAATGGCCCTTCTGTATAAAAAAAGTGCTTCTTTTTAATTTTCTGAAACTATTGCAAGCTGATAAGCACATTGCTTGATTTCCCCAGTCCTGAAATGGGTGATCTAGGTGGAGAAATAGTGGGACCTGGAGATGGGCACAGATAGAAAAGTGTTCTGGGCAGAGAATATACCAAGTGTAGATCTGCTGGTCTCCCAGACCTGCCTGAGGCCCTACCTTCAGAAATGCTTTCCTTCAGATCAGAGGGAAGGGACCTCCTTTCCCACATGTTGGTTGTATAAAATAGCAACTGGCATCTATTAGTTTGAACCATTGGAAACTGCAATATTTTTAGGTTGAATTGGCTAAATATAGTAATATGGAATAATAGTAATAATACTAGCAATTAAGCAAGTGGTAGGCATTGAAGTTTGCTCATTAGTACTTGGATCTGCAAAGGATTGTAATGTGTTATTTTCTTTGATGGTCTCATTTCTCACTTGATAGCAGAAGGGTGGCTAAGGGAGGGAAAGCATGGTTTTTAATTTTCTGATTTAATGCAATTCTGGCTCTCTGATTTCAAACAGCCTCTTTTATGTTAACGGTTCATTTTGCGAAAATATTGGTCCTTTGGGATTTCTTCCTGCTCCTCTCCTCTTTCCCTTCATCTAACAGTGCCACAGTCTCAGAGCAGCTCAGGTCACATTATGGGGCAGGGGAAGGAGTCCTCAAGGATGTCCCTGGGTCCTTGCTGGGTGTCCCTGGGTCCTTGCTGGCCTTGCCAGAACTGGGCGTCCACCAGCGTGCATGGCTTCTGCAGGCTCCTGGGGACACATATAGGCTGGGCCTCTGCCTCCGCCTGGAGGCCCTTGGAGCTGTTGCCTCCTCTTCCTGACAGTCTTCTTTCTGATCTTTTGGTTTTTGTAGCATCGCTGAGATCCGTGGGGGCTGGTAAACTTTCAACCGCCTTCTTTCTGCGTGCCTCCATCGAGTGGGGCTCCAGAGGCTGCGCCTGTGCTTCCCTCTGTCCAGGCTTCTTTGCCTGCTTGTGGACATACCAGATATGCTGGATCCCAATGAGGCTTTCTGCAAAAGGCTTTCAGGCTTTGCCCAAGGAGGAGGGACCCTGACCTCAGTATGCTAGTAGTTTCTCAAACACATAGAGAGCTTCGAGGAATTTCATCTTCTCTCCCAGCTTCCCTCAAGATTCACTTTAATGGTAATGGGCAAAGAGAAGTGGGGACCCTCCTGGGGGAAGTGGGGACCCTCCTGGGGCTGACTCCTGCCCAATCCCCCCCCCTTTTTTTCTTAGCAGAAACACATTTATTTTATTTACTAACCAAAGGGATGATCCTAATTAAATCAACACTTTGAAATATTTGCATGTAAAATGTTTGTGATAAAGATAATTGAACACAGTGATGAAAAAAAAGCAGTGTGGAGAATTGCTCTTTGAACTGAGCTTGTTCATCCTCACAGCTAATTCCTGTCCAAAATGATGATGGAATTTTTACTCTACTTTTTCATAGACCTGAGTACAGGTGACATTGTTCATGATGCATTCCACCACTAATTTCCCATCTTCCAATTTTCTTGTTATTGTGCTTTCCTTCCCATCCCATTCCTGATGTTGAACCAACGCGCCGTCTGTGAAGTTGGAGACAGTATGAGTTTTTCTGCCATCAGCTGTAGTTTCTTCAAACTTCTCTCCCAGATTACATGAAAACTGTGTTATTTTCAAAGTGCTCTCAGTTTTTAGGGAGACGTTTTTGCCGTCAGAAGAGATGATACAATCCGGTTTGGCCACTGCACCCACTTTTCACAGAGCCATTCCCACTCCTACTCCCTTCATGTATTCGTCAAAGCCTCTGCCCTCCAGCCAGCGCCGTCTTCCTACCAGCTGCTGAAGGGGGCCGTGGTGGGCGGCCGGGGCAGAGGAGCCGGGCGGGCGTCAGGAGCCAGCCGTTGCCCAGCACGCGTTCCCCCTCCTCCAACTGCTCGCGCTGTGGTTCCCTCAAAATGCCAGCGTGTATCAGGAAACACCTCACGAAGGGGCAAAAGTGGCGTCAATTCTAAGAGTGGACAGCGAGGATCTTCTTCCAAGTCTGGAAAGTAGAAAGGAGATGACCTTCAGACCATTTAGAAGGAGTTGACCCAGATAAAACAAAAAGTGGATTCTCTACTGGAAAGTCTGGAAAAAATTGAGAAAGAACAGAGCAAACAAGGAGAGATGAAGAATGCTAAGTCAGAAGAGGAGCAGAGCAGCCGCTCCCTGAAGAAAGATGAGACTATGTGAAGATGGAGTCTGAAGGGGGTGCCGATGACTCTGCTGAGGAGGGGGACTTACTGGATGATGATGATAATGAAGCTCGGGGGGATGACCACCTGCAGTTGATCAAGGATGATGAAAAAGAGGCTGAGGAAAGAGAGGATGACAGAGACAGTGCCAATGGCGAGGATGACTCTTAAGCACATAGTGGGGTTTAGAAATCTTGTCCCATTATTTCTTTACCTAGGCGCTTGTCTAAGATCAAAATTTTTACCAGATCCTCTCGCCTAGTATCTTCTTCAGCACATGCTCACTGTTCTCCCCATCCTTATCCTTCTCATGTTCATTAATTCATATTGCCCTGTGCCTAGTCCCACTTTCACTTCCTTTGATGTTCCTAGTAGTTACGTTAAGTCTTACCCTGTAATTTTTGCTTTTAATTTTGATACCTTTTTATGACTTAACAATAAAAAGGATGTGTGGTTTTTTAAAAAAACAAAAAAACAAAAAAACAAAAAAACAAAACCCCAGGAGACTCTTCCTGTCTCCTCCTACTTCCCTTCTGGGTGGAAAGAGCTCCCCTTAATGTCAGATCACCCTCTTTTCCTCCTTGATGGAAGTTTTCTGCGGATTAATTTATGTGTTTCTACTTTATAACATTCTTTGGTCTTGGTGGAATGAACGTCACCCTTGCTTGGGAATCAGTGTTAGGATCCATTTGAGAGACAGTATGCTTGATTTCTATGAAAGGTGAGATAGGTGCCAATTACTTTGATTTGATTCTCCTAACAACCCTGTCTACAAACTCATTTTATAGCTGATGCAGCATAGGTGGAGAGATGGAATGATGTGTCTGAGATCATGTAGAATGATTGTTGCTGCAGAACCAGGATTTAGAACCAGACCTCCCAGACTATAAAATGTAAGGAGTGCACATTAGCTGTAACCATCACATCTGAAATATTGCTAATACTAGGGCACCTGGGTGGCTCAGTCAGTTGAGTGTCCTGCTCTTAGTTTTGGCTTAGGTCCTAATCGTGGGGTCCTAGGATTGAGCCCTGCGCCCTCAGTGTGAAGTCTGCTGGAGATTCTCTCCCTCTCCCTCTGCTCCTTCCCCTGATTACATGCACTGTCTCTCTAAGATCAATAAATAAAATCTTTAAAACATCACTAATACAGTACATATGTGTATCATATAAGTGTGCTTTTTGTGGGAACACCATATATTCAGATATTACCTAAAGTATAAACTCAGAGAGAAAGAGGAACCTGGACTTTTAAAATGTAGTATTTTGATGTTATTTTAATATTTTATTATTTAATAAAATATGTATAATATTTATGTAATATTTCAACTTGGAAAGTTTTGTACCTCAGTCTTGTCATCATCTGGCTTACTTCCTCCCCCCCACCTCTGCAAGGCCCCTTTGTTGCAGTGAATCTCTCTGCTGGCCATTGGTTGGGCCTGTTGTTAATAGTCCCAGATGTGGGTTGGCAGAGCTGGAACCCCATATCCTGCTTTCCTGTCCAGCCCAGCTCCACAAAACCTAGCACTGTGTCGTGTTCTATTCCCAGGGCGAGTGTAGGCTGAATGACAGGCTGTCTGAGAGAAGCTACCAGCAGATGGTCGCGGCCAGCAATCAAAAGTGGAGAACATTGTTTTGGAGTCAAAGTGATGGTGAACCATGAACCCCAGAGGCAGGTAGGAAGAGCAGCAGCAGACTTAGCAAACATTGCCAGCTCCTACAGACCAGCTGATGGCCTGTGTGAGCCCAGAATGGAAAAGATTGTCACATGTTGGGTGCCTGGCCTGGCCTGGACCTCACATCAGGCGGTGAGTATTGTCCATTCTGACCATGAAGGTCAGAGACTAAGGCATGAATACAGTGTGGGTCTAGTTGCTCTGGCTTCTCACTATGCCAACCTGTCAGCCCAGTGTGGGAACTCGGCCAGACAGGGCCTGGGAAGATCCTCCTGGCTACTCTCGCTCATGAGGACTTATGTAAGGCACAGGTGCCATGATTGTTGTGGGCCAGAGCACATACTACAGGACTGTCAAGGCCATGAATGTCATGGGTGTAACTAGATTTAGGGCTTCCATGGGAAGCATCGCTGTGTGAACTCACAATAGAGATGACATTTGAATTGGCTTCTGAATGGTGAGTGAGAGTTTGCCAAATAAGAAGTGGCAGAAAGTATTCTAAAGAACAGGAAACAGCAAATGCAAAGGTGTCAGAGCAGAAAGGTATGTCTATGTGTGGGATCTAAAGAATACTTTGTTGCAGGGCTGGTGCCCATTATGCCGTGTGTTCTTGGGAGGTTGTATTTTCTACTCCCAAATGCACTTTTGGACATCATCATGGTGACAAATGTCTGCTCCCCTGCTTTGTCCCTGACTATTTCCTAGCCCCTCCCTAAGTGGAGCTTACTTCTCACTCTGACCTCGGCCCACAGACTCAGCCCACCCTGATCCTTAGCACCAGGCAATGACTTTTGTAACAAAAGAGCTCTGGTTTAATTCTGGATTTTACTTGATCTTTCTCTGGTGAAGACTTCAGCTTGGTCCTCAGAGACTCATAGATAGGCCCATAGCCCAGTGTCCTCCTGGTTTTACTGATCTTCAAACATTTGAGTCCTTTTTTTGAAACTTAAGCTCAATGACTGGAGACCTAACACATGCTGTAAAATTCCTGTGGTGCAGCTGCCTCTAAATTGATCCATTATTTGTTTAGAGGAGCTACTTTTTTCATCATTCTCTGAAAAAAATCTTGATACTAATTATTTATTGTTTCCAAAATTGCCTCAGTCTCCATGTGTTGGCTCTGAGGTTTTCTCTCAGTTACCACTTTGTATACCCTGTGCTCTAAATTATTAGTGCTAAGCCCATTCCTTATGTGCTCCATACTATATCCACATTGGGGGTCCATCCTCCCTTCTTCCTTCCTTCCTTCCTGGCTTCCTTCCTTGAGTGCCTTACTATGTGCTAAGCACTGGAAATAGAGCAGTAAGCAAGACAAAGTCTCTGGTATCATAAGCTTAAGTTTTAGTAAAGGAAGACTGATAATACCCAAATAAATAAGTCAATAGGCAAGGTATTTAAAGACAAAAGATTGATGTGTTAGAGAGAATCTGACAGAAGGTAGAGAAGTGGTAATGGGATGACCTCTCAGGGGACCTCTTTTTATCATTTAAAAAGAGAAACTAAATGACAAAAACAGCTGAGGGAAGCACATTCCAAAAAGTAGGAATGGCAAGAGCATTTGCCACGTGGTGGGAAAAAAAAAAGCTTGAAGGCTTGCAAGAAGCAGTGGGGCATGCCATGAGACAGGGTAATAGACAAGAGCCCAATCTTGGGGAACAAGGCAAAGTTTTCATATTTTATTCTAATAGCACACTATGTTGATCCATGTTATGTGGGATCAATGTTAGTTAGGATGGATTAATAAAAAATGATTGCATTGGAAGATCCAAAGACTATACTGTGAGGATGGAGGGATGGAGGCTTCAATGAGGGTAAGAACCACACTGAGAGACAGAAGTGCCCCATGCTTTTGTAGTGTTCAGGAGGCTACAGGGAGACAGCCAGTTTTCTAAATTCTTTTTTTTTTTTTTTTAGATTTTATTTATTTATTCATGAGAGACAGAAAGAGAGAGGGGGCAGAGACATAGGCAGAGGGTGAAGCAGGCTCCATGCAGGGAGCCTGACGTGGGACTCAATCCTGAGTCTCCAGGATCACACCCTGGGCTGAAGGCAGCGCTAAACCGCTGAGCCACCCGGGCTGCCCGAGACCGCCAGTTTTCATCTTAAATGTCCATTATCAAGTCCAGAGGATAGAAATTGCTACCAACCCTTTAACCTGGTAGCATCATAGTCTTTCTTGAGAAGGTGTGTGTGTGTGTGTGCGTGTGCACATGTGTGCATGCAGGGAACATGAAATGTATGTCAGGCTGAACTTCTCATTTGTTTTCATTTTGTAACTCAAATAGCACATTGGCTTGGGTACTTTTGAGATGTCAGCTCTGGCTAAGAACTAGTGCAATTACAAACAGGGAAAAGGTATCAACGGGTCACCAAAACAAAGCACTTTCAGAACAAAAGTCAATATTGGCTTGCATAAACTACAGTGATTTCTTCCAAATTTTATTTAAGAAATAATTTTTTTGCATTAAAGGCATATAACTAACAACAGTGACATAGATTCATTTTGCATCAAAAGAGATTGCGCTCACTCACAAATTTGTGCTGCCGCATCCATTTAAGTTATGTAAACTGTGAGGGAAGGTTTCTCTTGCATATCAGTTGAACTGGACCATAAAATGATATAGTTACCTAAAGAATTGTTACACATAATACTTATCTATACAAATCAAAATTGTCTTAGTACAATAGATTCTGAGGTTAAGACACTGACTGCCCTCCATCACTGCTAGCTTAAAATACCGAAGTACCCTTGTGTCTTTATTAATTGACTCTTTGCATTTTGTAAATACTGGAGAGCTAACAAATAACTAATACCATGGGAAAAAGTGAAGGAAAATTAATTCCAAGTGAAAGATAAGAAAAAAGGCAAGAGGACAGGGGTAAAGGAGTCCTAGGCAGGGTGGAAGACTACTCTTTCCCAGCAGCCTCCTCTGGTGTTAAAGCATCAATATCTTTATGCCTTTTTTTGACAGTTGTCACAATTACAACAACTATTATGTAAACACAACATAGACATAAACTTATACCTGTATACACACATATGCATGTACAAACACATACATACAATACATATGCATTGATTACAAAGGCATTTCACAAACATTCACTTATTCATTTAAATGACAGATATTTGAACTCTACAAAGTGCCAGACACTCTTCCAGGTAGTAAGAATATAGCGGTGAACAAAAAAGACAAAATCTCTGCCCTCAAAGAATTTCCATTAATTTTAATAATTCTGGGTTATTCTGTCAGATATTGATACCATATTTGGCTTAGCCATTCTCCAATTGGTTTTGTGATCTAGTTGTTTCTCATAATTATAGAAGGTCCGCAAATTATAATGGTTCCGACTTAATGATTTTTTGACTTTATGATGGTGAGGAAGAGGTACCCATTCAGTAGGAACCATACTTTGAATATTGCATTTTGACATTTTCCTGGGCAGACAATATGCAATGTGACCGTCTCCTGTGATAGCTGGGCAATGGCCACAAGGGTGAACAACTCATACACTGATAATCACTCTGTATCCATAGGACCATTCTACTTTTGTACCGTCAGTATAGTAGTCGATAAATTGCATGTGATATTCAACACTTCATTATAAAATCGGCATTGTGTTAGATTATTTTGCCCAAAAAAGGCTAGTTTAAGTGTTCTGAGCATGCTTAAATTCAGCTAGGCTAAACGATGGTTTGGCGGATTATGTGTATAAATACATTTTTGATTTGTGACATCATCTACTTTTGATGAGCTTGATGAGGACGTAACTCCATTGTAAATCCAAGAAGATTTGTATTAAAAAATGTTGCACTAAGCATCCTTGTACATTTTTGTTCTATCTGTAGGATAGATTTTTTATTTAAAACTTCTACAAAAAGTTATTCCCCCAATTAAAAGCTTTGAAATGAGTTTCATTATGAATTATGCATTGTGATTAATGCCATTTTGCCAAATCTAGAAAATCATTTTAATAAAAGATTAGGGGAAAACTCCTCTTGTGTTCTTTTTCTATTTCCCTGCCTTTTGCCATATGCCAAAAAGAAAAATTTTTTTTTAATGATTTCCTTGCCAGTAACTACTCTTGGCATAGCCAGAAGCTGAACATCTTGGGGGCGGGGAGGAGGCGGAAAGGAGCATTTGGCTCCAAATTGCATAATTTGGCAAGTTTTCCTACTACGGTAGTCATGTTTTTGCAAGATTCAGTGAACTTTCTAAAGGCTGACTCTCCATCGATAGTTTGCTGCAGCAAAACCATGACAGCATGGCTGCCTCTCTCCCTTGACTCACTCCTCTCTTCCCTGTAGTTCAGGGCTCTGTGGAGGTCATTTGTTCAGGTTCTCTCGCCTAGTACTGTAGGCCTTGCTTCTTCTTTATTCCTTCTTGCATTTAAACTCTTTTTTGAGTACAGGGGACACACAATGTAACACTAGTTTCAGGTGTGCAATATAGAGATTTGATATGTCTGTACATTACTGTGCTCATGGCAAGTGTAGCTACCATCTGTCACCATACATGGCTTTTACAATTTTATTGACTCTATTCATTAACAGTAGCAAATATTCTTGAGCACTTACTCTGTGCTAGGCACTGTGATAAGCCTTCATCTTTTTTGTTTCATTCCCTTAAGAACCCTACAACGTAGGAACCATCCTTCTCATCTCCCATGTGGAAAAATAAAAGATGAGAAAGCAAGTGCTCAAAGTGCACACAGCTATAAGTTGGAAGATCTGGGATTTTTTAAAAAAGATTTCATTTATTTATTCATGAGAGATACAGAGAGAGAGAGAGAGAGAGACAGAGACACAGGCAGAGGGAGAAGCAGGCTCCATGCAGGGAGCCTGATGTGGGACTCCATCCCGGGTCTCCAGGACCACACCCCGGGCTGAGGGCAGCACTAAACCGCTGAGCCACCCGGGCTGCCCAAGATCTGGGATTTGGAGCCAGGTCTTTTGGATTCTGGACCCCCACAGTTCTTTTTTTTTTTTTTTTTTTTTTTTTTTAGATTTTTATTTATTTATTCATGAGAGACACACAGAGAGAGGCAGAGACATAGGCAGAGGGAGAGGCAGAGGGCCCCTACTGGGAGCCCAATGTGGGACTTGATCCCGGGGTCTTGAGATCATGCCCTGAGACAAAGGCAGATGCTCCTGCTGAGCCACCCAGGCGTCCCTGGAGTCCCACAGCTCTGAGTGCCATGCATCCTGTTTCATTTCTTGTCTAGGTTATGTCTGAGGGTGTTTCATGTTAGAGCACCTTTTCATTACTTACTTCTGTGGCACACATCAAGGCCATGGCCATGGACCAATGCTGAGCTTCTGAGGAACATGATAAGGGTATTTATGATGCTGCTGCTGATAATTATGACCTCATCTTCCAAGACAGACCTACTATGCAGAATAGAGGAGACAAACAAATTTAGACTCAGAGACCTGAATTAGAATACTGTCTCTCTTACTTATTGAGCATTGTGACCTTTCTAGGTTTCTTACCTTGGAAAATAGTGGCCATAATAACTCCCTTATAAGTTGTGGTGAGGGTGAGACAGTATGTGGATAAGCACCCACTAAAGGATACTTTTATTGACATTTCTTATTATTTTTGCAAGTGAAGCAAAGACAATTCAAATTTCCATGAGAATAAAGAATATAAGTCTGAGTTCCTAACTGAAAAGATACAAAAGTTTCCAGGAATTATGACATGGAGGACTCTTGAAAACATTACACAAAGTGAAAGAAGCCAATCACAAAAGGCCATATATTACATGATTCTATACATATGAAGTATCTGGAATAGGCAAATCTATATGGACAGGAAGTATTTCAGTGTTTGCCTATGGCTAGGAGGTTTAGGGGGAATGATTTGGGGTTTTGGGGTGATACAAATATTCTAGTGTTGATTGTAGCGATGGTTGTGTAACAACTGAACATACTAAAAGCCATCAAGATGTGTACTTTAAGTGAGCGAGCTATAAGGTATTGGATTTATATCTCAATTAAAAAGTTTGTTAAAAATAAGTTTCAGATGTCTGTTTAGTTCAAAGAAATTGAGAAATATCACATTCTATCATGTTTATAGTGAATGCATTTCTCAAAGAAAGAAGTGTCTCTTTCTTAGCCATGGCACTTAGACAAAAGTATTTAAAAAATACATATAAAGTTAAACACAAAAAAGCTAAAGGCAAAACAAACTCAGGAAGGGAAGCTAGACGGAAAAAAGTAGAAAGCTGGAAATGAGACTGCCTATAAGTCCACACTGAACCTGACTCATGCTCAGCAGGGTACACATTTTGAGCTGTTTGTGATTCATTCACCCTCTCTTGTGGGGAATCCATGTGACAAATGGCTTCCATGAAAAAGCAATTTGACCTTGCCCCACAGGCCACACAGATGTGTGTGTGGCAAGATGCTGAAGCAAGATGCGGACAATTGGGTACTTGTGGAATCAAACTGTGGTGTCTAAATCCCTATTAACTGACCTATCCAGGTCCAGCTCTAGGTGTTTGGTCTGCAGCAGATGTGAGACCTGCCAAAATATGAGAAGATGCAGAAATAACTTGGTTATAAATGTCTTATCTTTTGTCTCTGAGAAAAGAAAATACCTATAAAAGTGTCTGGCTCATGTTAAGACCTTAATGGATGTTTGTGGAAAGTATTGTTATTGGAATGAACCCAACCATAAAAGATCTTGTCTCCCTCCCTGATTCTTGGGTGGTGAATTCAGCAGAAAAAAAGACTTGAACCACTTTTTGACATAATAACAATTTTTATTTTTGGTGGTACCTTCCACTTTGTAGGGTGCCCCTATGTCAATAGCTCATTTGATTTTTTGAACAGCACTATAGGGTCATAGAATGCTAGACAGTAGTATACTGAGAGATGTCTGTTGTGTTCAAGGTCATATTGGCCAGGGCCAAGACCCAAGTTCAGTCCTCTTTCCAGGACATGTAAGTTGAATTGCTTGGCCTAGTTAGTCAACTTAATTTTTCAATGTTTCAAGGGATTATATTGATGCTACATCAAAGAGAGTGTTGTTGGTAAAACCATCACATATGGCAATGATGGGGACTGGCCAACCAAGCTACCACTTCTTGAGGCCAAAATGAAGGAGTGAACTATGCCTAAGGGTACAGAATCTAGTTCCTGTCAGAGAAGGAGCTTAACAAGGTGGTTAGGAGCACCATCACAGTTCTGTTACCTATAAATTTGGGGTAGTATCACCATCATATAATATTGTTGCAAGGGTTGAGTATGCTACTGTGTGCTGAGTATTTCACAGAGTGCTTAGCATGCAGTCAGTGCTCATTAAAAACTATATTTTAATCTGTCATTTCTTTTTCCTATTTATTTTTATTTAATCATTTCATTGTCATCCTCTTCACTGCCATTTGCTCAGGAAAGTATAGGGCCATATTATAACAGCTGAGAATTTGGACCACTTGTGAGGAGGTATAGAAATACTTGAGGGATTCAGAGTCAGCTGACATGCAGGGAAGATATGCTTTTTAGCTTAAAATTTGAAAACTGAGGCCAACCTGATCATGCTTGTTCTCCCCTTTCTCCAAATGCAATTTATCCATCTATTCCATTCTTCAGACCTTCTTTTCTCACTAACATTATTAAGCCTCAACCATGCTTTAGATTTAAAGCCCAGGAGGCTTGACCTTTCCAGACATGACCATCTGCTGAGTTGGAAAGAGTGGCTGCCAGGTCACCGAAACCATGGGTCAGAAATGACTGGGAAGGGGTGCCTGGGTGGCTCTGTTGTTAAGTGGCTCAGGTCATGATCCTAGAATCCCAGGACTGAGTCCCACATCAAGCTCCCTGCTCAGCAGGGAATCTGCTTCTCCCTATGCCCCTTACCCAGCTTGTGCTCTCTCTCTCTCTCAAATAAATAAAATATTTTTTTAAATTAAAAATAATAGTAATAAAAAAGCAATGAGCAGGAAGAGTTTGGACTAGAGGGCAGGCTGGGCTTGGGATGGATCATCTAGAGAGAATTAAGGGCTGGAGGACCAGGTTGTGATGTGAGACATGGGATTGGGGTTTATTGTGAGCTTCAAAGGCAGAGCTGTGATCAGAGTCTAAGTTATCCAGCTGAACTGGAAGGCATGGCTATAGTCTGGCCTCTCCATGGGCTGAACAAGATTGGAATTCAGAGGTCCACACAGGGCAAGAAGCACAGGCAGAGACATGATGAAGGTGAAGTGGGCGTGCAGTGGTGGAGGAGGCTGTGGCAATATTCAGGTTTCAACATTGCTATCTAAGCGGCCAGACACAGGACTTGCATTGAGAGGCTGAGACACGTGAGTAGGCCTCTCAAACTCCCAATCACACACTGAGGTTGTCCCAGCTCAGGGGCATCAGCCCTTTGCCTCCCTAACCTCAGGGCAAACTCAGGCTAGCAGATGGGTGCTTGCCCTCCAGGCAAAGTACTGACCTTCAGAGGTTAGAGCTTGCAGCAGAGGGCTCTGAAGAGAATCCCATTAACTCTCAAATATCCCAAATCTATTCTTGATGTTCCTAAGACATGAGAGGCAAATGCAAACTAGTAAGAGGTTCAGACTTTTAGTTTCAGATATTAAAAAGGGCTTAATTCTTTCATTCAAACGTATTTGATAGCCCCCTATTGGTTACTAATTAAATGTAGCAGGCCAGGAGGGGGCAAACAGAGCCAAGATCACCCAGGGTCTCTGCCGTCTAGAGGGTGAGGATGGGCCTCAACCAGCATGAGAGAAGGAAGCAGAGAGGGGAGGATAGGCAGAGGAGCAGGGTCTAGAGCCTAGAAGGAGAAGCCAGTTCCCTCAGGTTCAACAGACAAAGACTATGTCCAGGGAGCCAAACTGCAGGGATCAGGAACCACAGAGCCTGGGACACAGAGGCTCAGAGGTTCAGAAAGGGCACTACCAAAGCCCTGAATGGTAACCCCAGCAGGTGCAGAGTGCAAGCAATCCAAAGGGAGAACTGGCCTTCTCAGCATCACCTCTCCTCCCAAATCAGGTGAAAAAGATTACTGAAGAGACACGGAAGCAGCTCTAAGTACATGCAAACCAAGTGTTGGTGCTCCAATGGGAGTGTACATCAGGATCACCTAAAGTGTTTTGTAACACGCAGCTCACTGGGCCCCAGTCTCAAGTTTCTGATTCAGTAAGTTTGGGGGAGAGGGTGTGGAGTGGGCCTTGCCCGGAGCATTTGCATGTCTAACAAGTTCCCAGGTGCAGCTCATGGGCTGTTCTGAAGGTGACACTTAAAGACCTGAGCACACTGGGGCAGTCACTCTGAATTCTTGGCCTATGAAAGAAATGATAAGCAGAGGAAGTAGGTCGGACTGTCCTGGCAGCCTCCTCACCATGGCAGGTGTTTTAACTTGGCTCTGGCACAGGCCCAGACCCACCCAGAGGTGACACCAGACTAAGAGCCCTGGTGTGGGTGATGCTGTTACTGCTTTCTCCATCTCTTTTCAATCTTGGGTGGGGATAGATCCTTTGCTTGAGAGCCTGGTGCCCTCTCTCCTTTACCTCCACAACTTAGGGATGCTCAGGACAGGTTAGGACTATCACTTAGGGACACGGGCAGTTTAGGGGCATTTTTATTTTCTGGAATATTTGCACATGTGCAAACATTTTCTGTATCATGTTGACTCTCTTCCCTCACTCTTCATCTGCCTTTCTTCAAAGCTTGTGAGTGGTTGTGGTTACCCAATGACATCTTTTCACTTTCTGTGATTTGTGTGTGGCAGAATGCAGCTGCTTGTGCCACTTAAACTGGAAAAAGTTGGGTAGCCCATTTACTTTCCATCCCTTGCACAGTTTTAGCAATACGACTGATAATTCATGGAGGTTCTTCTCCCCCTTCTCCTTCCTTCCTATACCCCCTCCATTGAGACATGGAAGCTCTTCACTCTTCATTCACAATTTTCTCAATGCTCTGGTGGTGGGGAGAAAGATTAAGTAGAATGTATGAAGCAAGTTATTACTCAAGCATAGAGGATGAAGTGTGTTGGGCATGGTTGGGTCAGGGAAAATTCTCTAAACTGTTGTTTCCTAACTCCGGCTGTGTGATAGAATCACCTGGGAGCTTTTTGTAATTCATGGTCAGGACAAGATTTTCACTTAAGCTGATCTGGGATGGGACCTTTGGCATTGGAAAATTTGAATCTCCTCAGAGTATTATAATGTGTAGTCAAGCCTGAGATTTGCTGTTCTAAACCCATTTTTCTTAACAACACCTGGGTGCTAAGCACAGCTGCATTTTGGTGTGACTTCCTTTTAATAACCACAAGGCACATTAAGGAGGGCTGGAGGCTGCCACCTATGGGGTAGGAGTCCACACCACAACCCTAAATTTAGACAGGTAACAATAGGAAGTACGTATCTCAGGACCAGGTGGACAATATAAAAAAATGCAAGTTCTGAAGGCAGCAAAAAAATCGCCAGCTGAGGATGACAGAACCAAGTCAGGAATATGAGCCAAAGGTTGAAGTGCCAAGAGAGCAAACTACCAGGGTGAGGTTCTATCACAGGTGGTGGAGCCAGCATGGGGATAAAGCTTGATTCTAGAACCAACTGCAGCTTAAATCAGGAACTCCGTATGTCCCATGTCCTGGGGCAGAACTGGGTGAGTGGAAGTGTATTTACTTGGGGTTTTCACAACCAGGACACAAAGAAGAGAAGGTAGCAGGGTCTTGAAAAAGGGGAGAGGAGGGACGCCCGGATGGCTCAGTGGTTGAGCGTCTGCCTTTGGCTCAGGGCGTGATCCTGGAGTCCCGGGATTGAATCCCATATCAGGCTCCCCGCAGGGAGCCTGCTTCTCCCTCTGCCTGTGTCTCTGCCTCTCTCTCTCTCTCTCTCTCTCTCTCTCTCTCTCTCTATGTCTATCATGAATAAATAAATAAAATCTTTTTTTTTAAAAAAAGGGGGAGATGATATTTTTTGGTCTACATAATGCTTATTGACCCATTTTGCCTTTACCAAATTGACCAAATGTTTCTGGCATTGTTTCTGACATAATGAGAATTCAGACAGAAGAGTCTCTTAGAGCAGTGCGCCTTAAATTTGAATAGTGCAAATGAATTCTGTGGGGATCCTGTTAAATTGGTGATTCTAATTCATTTGGTCTGGGGTATGGGGAGGGGGCAGGTGGGCTGGAGGGGCCTAAGACTCTATTTCTCACCATCCACCATGTGATGTTCATCTGTGGACCACTTTTGAGTAGCAAGGACTTAGAGGACAGGATGGTATCTACCTTAAATGCACTGGAGATCAACACCTTGTAGAGACCTGTTGAGTCACTGTTGATGAGGAGGTTGACACATTTCCCTCTTTTCTCAGATTAAGGGAGTCTATGGTTTTAACAGAAGGGTCCCATTCCTTGAGCAAAGTAACTTTCTGAAGACCTAAGTACAAGGACAGCCTCGTGCCATAAACAACATGTGTTTTCACATCACCCACTTTCCTTCCCCTCACCCTGTCCCATCAGAAAGGCCGATATTCCACAGAGTGAACCAGTCTTGAGATGACCTAGTGAAGCAAGAACCACAAATAAGTAACCTGTTACCTGGGAACAGAGCAGCAATTCTTTCGTAAATGAATGTCAATGAGGTATAATTTTCTGCTGGAGCAGAATTCCTACACCTGACAGTATTCTTAATATACTTTAATTAAGAGGTTAATCTGTTGTAGAAATTGCTTTTCTCTGAAGCCACCTGAAATCAATTTAAACTCAATTACAAGTGGTTAGCTATTGTTTATGTGGTTAAAGATTAGAGAATACATTTTTGCTTGTCAGGAGCCATCTGAGCAAATTTTGAATGTCATGATCAGAGGAGAGTATGAATAGTTGAGTGCTCTTTAATGGGCATAGAGAAACCATTAGAAAATATAATCAGTCATATTTGATGACTTGACCTTGGGACTCAGCTAGAAAAGGGTCTAATCATTTCTGTCCCTTAAGTGCCACAAGGATTGCTCTACCGAAATTAATTGATCATTACGTGCTTTCTGAGAACCTAATATACCCTATTTGATGGAATATAAATTGCAAAAATAATCTGTAAATTATATAACAAGCTTCAGAATACATTTGCCCTCTGCCTCTTTAGCACAGATTAAATCTGACAGCTAGTTTCAAAATGATCAAAATTGCTTAACTCCTCCAATAGTTTGGAATGCTTGAGTTCTATGAGGGAAAAAAAAATCTATTGCCTGGAGTGTGCCCAATATATAAATTTGAATTACAATCCATTTTCCATCAGTAAAATGTAGAGATAAAAAGGTCTGAAAAGGTTTTCTGGGGCTTGAATACATTATTTTATTCAGTTGCTTAGTAAGGTACTTAGCTGCTATTAAAAATTTGGATGCATGTCAGAGAGAAGGAAGCTGTTTTGAATCCTCTCCACTTCCGCGCTAAGTATATGAAAGAATTACATGCCTCTAATAGGCCAGCCAGCTTGCTAATGTGATATCCCATAGTCTGGTTGAACGGTACACAATGACAGCACACTCTGCTGATTATCAGTGGGTTAAAGGTTTCTTGTCATCCTTTCAGGTGTCAAAATAATGAATCCAATTACCTCCTCTGTTTATGTGTATTCTTCTGGGATCAAGACATTCTGCCATTATAGTGTACACATTCCATGACATTTGGGTTAAGTTGCTGAAAGCCTTTCTCTAGAACTCTTCCCCTCCAGAGAATTATTTGAAAAATTTTCCTTCGGGTTGACACTTTTCATATTTGAAATAAACCTTCCAGGAATTTCTTCCCTAAATGTTGAATGGTTAACTATTGAGTAGAAGACCATCTGTTCCTCCTAATTGGCATAATGAGGGAAGACCACATTTTTGGAGCCTGAAAAAAAAAAAAGTGTGCTGAAGTGGGCTCAGAGTAGTGTTTAGCATAAGAGACTGGGGCAGCTCCCTAGATGCCAGGACAGTGGGAGGTTTTCTGGGAACTGGGCCTTTGAATGCTAATGTATCTTGGGAGTTGAGTGAGGGGTGAAGCTATGGGGACCAAGTTTATTATGCTAGGACTCTGGGTTGGACTACAGGGGTTTAAATCCTGGCTCTGTCATTTCCTAACTGGGAGCCTTCTTAGCTTCTTAAAGCCTCAGTTTTCCCAAATGTAAAATGAAGATAATAATGAAGATTAAATGCAGTGTGTATAGGAGACTTGGTAGTCAGGCATGCACACTTACTAAGCTCTTCATTCGTAATTAAGCAAAACATAAAATGATTTGGTGTCTCTCTTTTCTGAGCCCTAATCAGGGGTTCTTGATTTGAGAAAGAAATTTTTTTTCTGGCTCATGAACTTTTTGATTTGAAAGTCTTCCAAAGATACCAAAATGAAGTTGCATCTGATATTTCATTTCACAGGTACCTTTATAACAGCTCCTCTTGGAGTGAGGGTGGAGGTGAGGGATTGGAAGGATACTCAAGATAAACTCTGCACTGGGGAGGGGGTGGGGTGTGTGTGTGTAGTAGTTTCAGTTCCTCCATAATGCAGCTGTGTTGAGAGCAAGAAGTCCCTCCTCTGGGCTCAGTTAATTTGTGTAAAGTGACAGGGTTGAATAGATAACTGTTAAGTGCTCAGTGCTTTAAACCACCGAGATTCCATGATTCTATATTGCTAGCCATCCCTGTTAAAACATTCCCTGCTCCACACGCAGGCCACTATGGTCAGAGGGTGGGCACAGACAGGGCAGCTGGCAGTGCAGTGACCCCACATCTGTGGCTTTTGGCTTCATGCTGTTTGACCTGTCTGTTCATGGCACACATGGTCCCCCATGGGGGGCCCCATGTGGGTGGCCATTCACTAAGGTATGGTTTTACAGCCTTTAAAACTCATACCTCCCTTTGAGAAATACAAAATAAAAATCCTATATTTCCTGAATTCACTCTATCCTGTGAGATGCTAATAAGCCTCCTTCACATCCCCAACAACCCTTTCCCCGCTTTATGATTTGAGGAATATCTGTGCAGTCCCACCTCATTCTACCCTTTCCCAAACATCCATCCCCAACAGAGGTCATGACAGGGCACCCTGAGGGCCAGATTCAACTCTTAGATGATATTACTTGTCCCTCTGGAAAGGATTTCCACAATTGGAATTAGTTCCCAGCATTTAAAAATCAGAAGATTTCATATAAAACCCAGATTTCCAGCTTATTTTGGAAAAAAATAACAAAGAGGAAAATATGACCAGAATTTCCTCTAGAAGGATGATCTGGTTCTTACACCAGAGGGTGAAGAGTCTGGCCAGGAAGTAAAAAGGGTGACACCCTGACTCTTCACTCTGGAGTGTCTCAGTAGCAAATTGAGCGGTGTACCCTGGAGCCTCTCTGAACTGGCCCAGGACCATCAAATTAACCAGTCACACTGAGACCCTTGGTGCAGAGGAGCCTCATGGGAGAGCTGCACTCCTGCCCTGTGACTTTTTTCTCTCCAGGTTGCTGACCAGGCCCTCATAGTCAGTTGAATCTGTGCCCCTCCCATGGGTTCAGACCTTTAAGAGTTTCAGTTCTTTAAGGTTCAATCCTTGTAAACATGCAAATCCCTCAAACAGGATCTGCACTTGGAGATTTAAATATGTTATACATCACTGTGCAAAAGGCTCTGTATGTTTTGCTAGGAACAGAGGAAAGGGCTTGGGGATATAGAGGTTCTAGGAGGGGCCTAAGGGTTAAACCAACAATCTGGGAAAGGTGTAAGAGGGTGTGCGTCTGGACAAAGTGATGGCTTTCACAAATCCCCCTGAACTGCTTGTTTTGAAAGGAAGCCTGGGACAGAGTGAGCTAGGGAGTGACATGGCCCCCTCTCACTGGACTGATCTTCCTCTCATCTCTTTGCATTCTCTTGGGAGGACTGGTGCTCCTAGCCATCTGCTGTCTACAGGAGGACAAAAAATCTTCAGAGGCAATAGAAAAGTGGAGAGGAGGTCTGGAACAACCTCACTACCACTAATTTTAGGACTGGAACACATGTAAATAGCATGCTGCCTCTGGATCTGATTTTGCTTGGATGCCAAATTGCCTTCCAGCCCTGGATCTCTGCCATTCTGATTTCCTTTGCTATCTCACAAGAATTGTGACTTTGTGCCACATGGAAGGGTTCATCACTAGTGTAAACCTGCATCTGACTTCACATGATACTCCACAATTTATGTGTTAGTCAGGTCATAGTTGAGTCCTGTTGAAAGCAATCCTGTAGAAATTGTACTCTTGAGAAGGTTTATATTAGAACTACAGCATCACTAAATCAAAACTAGTGAGGACAATACCACCAATTGCTAACGTCAACCCATGAGATTGAGTTCAATGCGCCGGTCAATGACTGACCTCAGAAACAGTCAAAGGCCATGAAATCAATATCTACATAGTAACTTCAATATAACATTAAGCACTACCTTGAACTGAGTCATTCATTTGAGAACCCAGCTACTGAACCAAATGCAAGGACAGATGCCCCACACTACACATGCAGACAAAAGGAAATTCTGGCTGAAGAGATAATCTCCATTGACTTAGTTATACAATGAAAGGTTTCACTCCTGTACAAAACTTTAACAGGCAAAGGCTTTCTGCTTTGTACTCTAAAAAGCTCTAACTCCATTTCCCTAGAAATAGCAAGCATACTATGTCACATTAAATTCCCTCTCTGTCAGCTGAATTGTCTGGCATGGAATTATTGGGTTGAATCATTTTGTCTAAAAAGGCAAAAAAAAAAAAAAAAAATAGATCATTTGCTTTTTCTCTCCGTAATTCTTTTGTTCATTCACTGGGTATTTCAGCCAAATCCTATTGAAGGAATGAAATGTGGCTTATGCTGAATGCAGATGTGATAGGAGGTTTGGGTTATCCATGAAAGCTGTCAGGATATTTTTAGAAAAATAGTTAAAAACACAAATTCTGTCATCTTGTAATTATGCAACTATCATATCTGTATATCTCTAACATTTTTATGTACATTTATGTGGTTATAACAAAAATTAACACGCAGTTTTTTCTTTTGTTAACACTCTAAACTAGCACCATAGGCTTCCTTTCTAATGACTGGATAATAATCCATCAAATGAGTATTCTTTTGTGGTAGATTGCAGAACCTCTTCTAATTCTTCACCTCTCCCTGTTTCTACATCCTTTGCAATGTGATTTTGTAGCTACTCCCATTGGGGATGGGGATGGGATGTAAAGTTTATTTTCCTACCCCTGGAATACCATTTGGTTTTATGACTTGCTCTGGCCAACAGAATGTAGCAGAAGCGATGGTGTACAGATTCCAAACTTGTGCCTCAAGAAGATTTTTATGATTCTACTTGCCTTCTTGGAACCTGACTGTAGATCATCATCATGAGAAAAATCCCAAGGCTGTTTATTAGAGACTGGGAAACCACGTGGAGAGAGGTAGTAGTCATCCCACTGGTCATAGCTAAGTCCTTCCTAGACCAATAGGCTTCCAATTGACCTGTCAGCTGACCAGTTTCATAGAGGAGTCCAACTGAGACCAGAAGAAACCCTCTGTAGCCTATATGCAAAAGCAAATGCATATTGTTGTAAGCCAAAGAGTATTGGGATGGTTTTCTATGCAACAATAACTGGCAGAACAATAATTCTCAATTTCCATTTTGTTGTTTATGTAGGTGTTTCCAGGATTTTCTTAATTAGAAAACAATGCTATGATGAACATTTTGATGCAAGTGAAGAATGAGTTTCTATGAGGATTTTCATTTTGTTTGAGGAAACTGGCAATTAGACTTTATCTCCTCTAAGTGTTTGGTAAGTGTTACCAAAATACTGTTATTATTGAAATTCTGGGGTTGACTTTAAATTATCATTGTCAAGCAAAATTTAAGCTTTGATATTACATAATTGTTTTCTATGTCCATATGAGGAACAATAACAATGCATTTTCCTTATGGAAACATATGGCACATGGTCTATCTCATCTCAAACCAGGCAAGTCAAAAAACCTCAGAAGCTCATAGAAACTTCTGTTTCATCTGGGCAAACCCTGAGCATATTGACTCCTTTCAGATAGTTCTAAATAATAACATATATCATTTTTTTTCTCTTCTTTGATGAACCCATCTTTTCTCCTCTAGAGAAACTGTAATTACCCTCCAAAGTCTGGCAGCCTCCTGAAAAATGCCAAACCTCTTGCTGAACAAACTCTGGGTTGTATATTGGCAGGGTGGTCTCTAGCAAGTCATTTGCTTAAATAAAAAAAAAATCATTATACTAAATGACTGCTTATCAGAAAATTAGAACTATCATCATGGACTATTAGAACCACTTTGTCCTTCACTCATTTTGGAGAGCCATGGAAGTTCAGAAAGCCTTCCTACCTGAAGGAGGAAGGTAGTGTGGTACTTACTGTGGTGGTACTGACTCATGTTCTCTGAATTATACACATTATGTTCAGTATTCGCTAAAAAATGAGAAAAGCACCCCCTGTAGTATTTCACTCATCATTAGAGTCTTCATGATTAAGAGAAAGACCTTTTTTTTCTTTTCCATGTCAGTAGAAGTTACATTTTTGAAGCATTTCTGACATCTCCTTTCTTACCCAAATCAAAACAAAGTCCAAGAGGTTGATGAGTTGAGCCCCAAATTTTACAGTGTTCTTACCCACTTACATAATTCAAGTTTCTTGAGTCACACCCACTAAAAAACCAAGCACAGGACTCTCCCTACCCAAGGCATCTTGAGAGTCCAGACTGAAATATTTACAAATCTTCCGTATTTTCCCTGGGGGTTGCTTGTCACTTCTATATGAATGGAGAGAGAGAAAAAAACCCACAAGTGCCCTCTTCCCTCTCCCCAAGCAGTTGAAGCTTCAGGTTAGCATCATGTGCTGCAAGGGCCATCAGGGCAAAAGTCCTCTATGTGCCTCTCTGCATCCAGTATGACCCCCACACTCCTGTCCCCACTTTCTCAGGACCCTTCTTGCACAGCACTGTCCCATGAGGTCTAGGGCCGTTATTATGCACCTGAGGTCTTCTGGGATCAGGCACTTAAGTGATCGGATACAATTAGACTTAACTTGAAAACTGGACCAGCTGCCACCATATAATAAAATTGCATTTCCCTAAAGAAATATTTTGTGGATAATCATTCCATTTGTCTTTTTAAATATAAGAACTTAGCTAAACCAAAGAATTTTGTAATAACCATCAATAATTAGCTGAACACTGAGAAACTTTCAAATATTTGTTGGAACCTGCATTTTTTTCTTAAAGGAACACCTAATGAACTGTCTCAAATCAGATAAATACATAATGTGTTTTACTGAAAGATACTAAAATCTCAAAATATTCTCTGAAACAAATGGATTAATCAGTCCCCACCTTTTTGCTGCTTCATGATCAGGAATCTTGCTGTTAATAAAGCTTCTGTCTTCTTATGATTGCCTTCACTACCCTTTCAACAGGTTTTTCCTTTCCTGTCTAAACAGAATGAATGTCTTGGTGGGAGAGAGTCAAAGTGAAGATTTTGTCCCATGGCCATGGGGAGGCTCCAGGATATTGTCTCTGGGGTCATATGTCATCTAAAATCATGGACAGTTAATTTAAGTAAGAATAAAAATGATGATATTGTTGATTAACATTTATTGAAGGCCTATTATGGGTGGTAAATTAATCTTCCTCTTTCTTTTTAGACTAAAGTCACCCCTTTTCTTACTAATGCATAAAATGAACATTTAGTGAATCATCTTAGATAGGTGTTTGATCAGATCCATTCATTTATTGATACCTTCTGGGAGCTGAGCAGTGACGCATATGTTGAAGGTACAGTGGTGAATTTTAAAAAAGCCCTGCTTTCAAAAAGCTTGCATTCTAGTGGAGAGAGGGACAGACAATAGACAAATCTATTTGTCAGGTAATAATAGGTGTCACAAAGGGCGGAAAAAAGCAGGGAAGAAGGATAGTGATAGAAGCAGAGTAGAAAGGATTTTTTAAAGATTTTATTTATTTATGAGAGAGAGAGAGAGAGAGAGAGAGAGAGATAGGCAGAGGGAGAAACAGGCTCCATGCAGGGAGCCCGATGTGGGACTCAATCCCTGGTCTCCAGGATCAGGCCCTGGTCTGAAGGTGGTGCTAAACCGCTGAGCCACCCAGGCTGCCCTAGAAAGGATTTTTTAAAAAGTTTATAAAGGTGGTCAGATAGAGGATAAATATAAATTTTTTGCTTTGAGATTTCAAAACTGTGAAAATTTTCTTTTCCCCATAGGATAAATTCAGATAATCTAAATCTCTTTGGGCAGCAATTCCAAAATTGGACTCTAACTTGCTAAAAGCTCCCTTGCCATGCATTTGTATACCTGTTGAGATGTACCTGGCAAAGGCAAATAATCTAAAGAAACAAGAGCATATGACCCTGGAGGTCACCTTGTCCTTAACTTGTAAAACACCATTTGCAGCCAGTCTGACGTCAATTAGCAAGGGTTGAGAGATGATTCATCTGTGTTCATACCATTGTTGGTTCCTGTTATTGTTTTTCTCTTCACATTTTAGTTAATCATCTCTTTGAATTAGGTTAAATACTCACGTGCTTTATTAGGTCTTTTCCTACAGTTTCATCCAGCCAAACCTTTGGTGAAAATGTAGGTGTGGGTGACATAAAGTCCCTGTCCTTTTCCTGAGGGGGCCAGCAGATTGGCATGAGACTCCAGAATGAATGAATCCAGTTTGTAAAACAAAATCATGAATATCCATAAGCTGGGGTAGAGAATGTGCCACTCTTCACACAAGCAAGCTCACTTTGAAGGTCCTATTTCTATTCTGAAATTACTGGAAAGTTTATTTTTTAAATTATTTTAATTGAGGTATAATTGACATGTAACATTATGTTAGTTTCAGGCATACCATATAATGATTTAATATTTGTATACACTGAAATGATCAGTACTATTAGTCTAGTTAACGTCTGTCCCCATACAAAGGTCCAAAAAATTGTTTTTACTTGGGATGAGAATTTCTAAAATTCTCTCTCATAGCAACCTTCAAATATGTAATACAATATTATTGACTACAGTCACCATACTGCGCACTACACCCCCATGAAGTATTTCTTTTGTAACAGGAAGTTTGTACCTCTTGACCTCCTTCACTGGTTTTACCCATGCTCCCCACCATTCTGTTCTCTGTATCTATGGGTTTGGTTTTGTTTGTTCATTTGTTTTGTTTTTTAGATTCCCCACATAAGTGAAATCATACAGTATTTGTCTTTCTCTGTGTGATTTATTTCACTCAGCGTGATACCCTCTAGGTCCATCCATGGCACAAATGGCAAGATTTCATTCTTTTTTTATGGCTGAGTGGCAAAGTTTAAAATAATTCCATAATGAGCCATTGACCTGAATCCACAACATCAAATAACAAGAGAAGGGAAGGCCATGAAGATTTAAGGATAAACACAGGAAGGACAGAGACCAGACTCCACCAGGATTTCAAAAACCCAGATCTGCTTACAAAGTACATTCTAACCAAAGTTTCTGAGTCAAAAGTCACTCTTAAGATATGCAGACATGAAGGGAATAGCTTAATAATACTGTCCCACTGCCTAGCCAGGGAGAAGCATAGTCAGACTTCAGGCGGTCTTTAGCAAGTCCCACTTTCTTCCTTTTTTTATTTTTTAGTTTTTTAAAATATCCTCCTTTTTGGCTTTGCAGCAAACAGGACAGACATTCTGGATCTGACTGGCTCCATCTAGATTGGGAAGCCTTCTTCCTACCCACTTGTCAGAAGATTCTTTGTCCTCAAACACAGAAGGAGGTAGATCTCACTATTATCAACAAATGAAACTATTATTTTTTTAAAGATTTTTATTTATTTATTCATGAGAGACACAGAAAGAGCCAGACACACAGGCAGAGGGAGAAGCAGGTTCCCTGTGGGGAGCCCAATGTGGGACTCCATCCCAGGACCCGGGATCATGCCCTGAGCAAAAGGCAGACGCTTAATCACTGAGCCACTGAGGCATCCCTCCAAATGAAACTTTAGACTAGAGTAGAGTCTTTCAGGGTTGGGTCGAGCCCAGGCTGGGCCGTGCTTGCAGAACCTCCTAATGACTTGCTGGTAATCACCCAAGTCCGAGAAGCCTACAAAATGCTTGAAACAGGGTTTTGGAAATGAAAAAAGAAGTTTCTTCTCTTAGTTCATCTCATCACCATCTGGCTAGCTTTTACAATCCTTATTGCACTATGATTAATTTTTTATGCCATAGACTTCTGCTAATTAATTGTAATTACCAAGAACAGGAAATTTCAGCATGACCAGATCATGTTTACTCAGAATGGCTGAGTTGGAGAACTGTTCTTTAAGAGATGTTCTTGAGATTGTCTGATTTTAAGAGCTGGGTAGATCCTTGGAAATCCACTGGTTCAGACAGTTCACTAACACCTGAGCAACCTGTGTGAGTTAGTCTTGTGGCTAGTTAATAGCGGAGAGAAGAAGAAAATGTCAGCTTCCACACCACCAGGCTGGTGGGTGTTTGTACCAGGCTTTGCTGCCTTGAGAACTAGTTGGAACCAGAAGCAGCCACTCCCCTCTCCGTTTGGGTGGATTCGTCAAATCCTGGATGGAATTTGGTCAAAATGCCTCATTGCATCATCATGTTGCTTTGAAACTCCAAGTTCTTTGGACATAGAGTTCTTGTCTGTGTGATGTGAACCAATAAATTCTCTGGAAAAAAATCAGTCCAAACACTTGGCTGGTGTTTTGGAGGAAAAAATAAATGTGAGTGATTGAAGTTTTAAAACTGAATTAAGCAGCTGTGTTTGCATCTTATGGGCACTCATATTAGATCTAGACAAGCTTGTCCAAGGCTGGGATCGGGTCACAAATTGTACGGAAATTGTGCTGTGACTGTTAAAGCAGCGCAGGACATGTCAGTGCTCCACGGATGTCCAGGGTGATCGGCAAAGCTCCGGGTTTTAGTCTGGCAGTTTATTGGTTTTTAAACTGCCAAGCTATGTTTCACTTTGGAAGAGTATGTATTTTTTTCAAATGAGATTTTTATGTGTAATCTATGCACATAAAATAGCTAAGGACAATATTCTATGTTGAAAATGATAAATTTCCCCTTTCTAAAAATAATAAATGAGAAACATTTATTATTGAACTAAGATTTGAAATGGTGAGTTACAGGAGTCAGTGTTAGTCTCGGGGCATCGTCAGCACCGAATTCATTTCTGTATGTGGATTTACTGGCACTGTAACCTATTTGTCTGGTATATAAAGTGCTCAGCACATGACCTGACTTATGGGAAAAATGAATGCATCAGCAACTCTTAGCTTGGGAGCTTCGTAAAGGTAGGAGCCACATCTTAATTCACCATTTTTAATCCATCCCTCCCTGAAGTGACACCAGCTGCCAGACTTTACTGAAGGAGGCCTGCAACAAATACTGATTGGATTAGGAGGAAATGAGTTTGTACCTGAAGAGGTTAACTGATGGTGTCCATCAGAGGTGCTCAGAGCAGGGGAGCGTTGTGGCCATGGCCATGAGCTCAGTGGGATTCTCTAACAGCCATGTAGGGGATGAATTAGAACCCAATGCATCAGCGTGCTTCATACAGACTCTTCCTCCTTGTGGCAGGTTTTAATTAAAAATGTTCTCTCATATATGGTCGTCAGGACAAGGACATTTTTCAGTCCATCCTTGGGCCTTATTTTCCTCCACTTTCATCCAGTAACAAAGTTTATAGATTTCTATCCCTTCTGTGGCCCTTTGGCCACTTGAGATCACCATCTTGACTCAGGTCTTCATTATCTTTCACCTGGACTATTTCAATAGCACTCTAACTAAATACACCTGTCTCAAGAGTCTGGTCTTTTCTGGTTCATGTTGTGGTTTGTTATAAAGTTTATTTTCTAAAACTCAGGTCTGGAACTTGCCTGCTTAGATGTCTTTAACAGCTCCCTCGTGTCTGTGGGTTAAATTTCATTCTTTGGCATGGCATCAGCGGCTTTTTCTTCATCCTCACTGTCTCCCCTCAGGTGACCCTGACTTTACCTACATGGAAGACACAGCTCTCTTTGGGACTTCTGCTTTTGTGCTTGTGTTATTCTTCCAACTGAAACACCCTTGTACACTCTCTGCCTTTCGTCTGTCCCCCAGTAGACAGCACTCCCTATCAGAGCAGGCGCTGTGTCTCTTCCTCTCACTATTTTATTCCCAGTGTGTAGTCCAGTATCCAGAGCAAAATAGGCATCCGGTAAATATTTGTTGAATGAATGACAAACTGAAAAGGCTGAGAAATAGGACTTGCATGGAATTAAAAATCGAATATATGTCCAGTACTAAGAGATAGTATACATAGACCAAGCTGGCTCAGCGCAGTTAAGCATTATACAGAGTAGGAAACACAAAGACTGAGAAGACATGGTCTCTACACTTTAGGGAGTCAGTCTGAAATGATCGGGCTGGCAGGAAGTGTGGAAGCTCTCAGAAGAACAGGGCAGACTCCAATAGGTCTAATGATAGTCTCCTTATAGGATTCCCAGGGCCCCTGAGTGGCTCAGCATTTGAGCATCTATTTGCCTCTGGCTCAGGGCATGATCCTGGAGTCCTGGGATCAAGTCCCACTTTGGGTTCTCTGCATGGAGCCTGCTTCTCCCTCTGCCTGTGTCTCTGCCTCTCTCTCTGTGTCTCTCATGAAGAAATAAATAAAAATCTTTTAAAAAAATAAATTAAAAAAATATTTTTTTAAAAAGATTTCCTGCCCATGATTTCTGCTCTCCTCAATCCAATCTGCACTTGTTTCCCAGATTCACCTTCTCAGGGTGCCCTTTTAGATATATCTGCCCTTGTCTTAAAAACCAAATGTCCTGTGAGTCTTGCTGCCTGCAGATAAAACTCCAAACAACTTATTAAAGCCATATATTCTCCCTAAAGGCTCTAGTCTTTGGCTGTTGGGACCTGCTTTTGTGGGATTCTATCTTGTTCCATGGAGCTTCTTACATTCCACCAGCCCTGTGTTGGCCCATTACTGAAAGGATGCTAAGAGCCATGGCAAACCTAAGGCAACAATATTGTCCCCAGGACAGTCATCATCTGTGCTGGTGTGTGACACCTTGCTTGTCTGGATCCTAAGAGGCAGGTCTCAGTGTTTCAGACCAAACTCTTTTTTTTATTTCTTCTGACCCCTAGTTATGCAAATCACCCTCAGAACATGCATTCAGGGCTCTTCTGCCTGCAGGAGCATTGGAAAATATAACAGGGTTCTCTCTGCTGGCCTCCCCCAACCTTATAGTCAGGATCCACCACAGATAACTCTTAGCTTCACTTCCATGTCTCCCAAAGGCAGTTCCCTCCCTCCTGCTTTCCTCCATCCACAGCAAAAATTCTCACATTTAGAGTTGTGAGAATCACCCAGGAACTTGCTGAAATTCAAATTTCTGAGCCTTACCTTTGAGGCTATGCATTTTGGTTAAACATTCTGGATGGTTTTGATGCAGGGGGTTCACTGTCTACACTTTGAGAAATATTTTTAGTATGGTCACCCAACAGTTCTCCTGCATATTTTCTTTTACACACTCATTCATTCTTTCACTCAAGTATTCAGTCACAAACATAGGCATTTTTTTCTACAGCAGAACTTTTATAACAAGAATTGCATATGATAGGATCAATTAACTAAGAACAATGGGTTACCTCTGTTGTTAACAGTTATAAACAGTTTTCTTCTGAAACCATCCAATAATCATCTCTTCTTAAGGGGAAAAAAATGCTGGCATCTCCTCTGCACAGCTGCTTGAAGAAGCAGTGTGATTTACTTGGCCCATCAGTGGCTCATAAGAATACAGAAGAAATTTGCCCTTATGTGGTAAGAGGAAAAGAAATGCCTCACTTAAGTGAGATGGATGGATTTCCTCAACGATGTGTAGTTTTTAAAATGTAATTCTTATAGTATTTTTAATTCCAAAAGGAAAATGATAACTTTGTAACTGTGCATCTAGAAATTTAGTCCCTAAGGCCCTCATAAGAGTTTTGCTAACTAAGTATTGGTCAGGAACATAACCAACAAAGTACAGAGAACAAATTATATTGGTTCATTTAGGCTACTAAAGTCCAAATGCTATGGCAGGGACACAATGCTGGAATCCCAAATGGGACTTACTTTCCTGGCTTCAGTGTTTGGTCAGGGTTTTTAGTGGGTGGTGACATATGAAGATCACATTTTCTCAGATTCAAGATTAGGGGCCATGATATTGTATAGGGTCTTACAAATTGCAATGTGAGATTATTTTTAGAATGCCTGGGTATATGTTTCTTTTTCCACATAAATTTACAACTTCAGCTAGACTGATCTGTTCATCAGCCTCTAACCTTGCCCTGCACCTTCCATGGTTTCTTTTTAGCTCATGCAATTTTCCATTCTTGGAATTACCCTCCTTCTATTGTTCTACCATCTAAACCTAACCTTTATCCAAGATCCAGTTAATGTTCTACCTTCTTTGTGAAGCCAACCTAAATCATCTCAGACCACAATGAACTTCAGAACACTTTTATCCCTTATTGTTTACAGTCTTACTTGGCATTTAACATTGCAAACCTTCTTACGTACAGATCCCATTTCCCCATTACACCACTCCAGTCTTTTGGGTGGCAGTGATCATGTTGTATGTATCTTTGTAGTCACAGGATTGAGCATAACATCTGACTCATGATGGCTGCTACTTAAATTTAAGATACGAATAAGAATATGGATGTTGTCTTTATTTTTTGTGTGTCAAAATTTCTGTTTTGGGGGCCATTCCATTGTGCAGGTTCTGAATTCCACATAAGCCTATGACATCTAAAGCATATGACATCTAAGCATAAGCCTATGACATCTAAAATTTCAACAATGGATGTCATCAAGTTCAAAGTTATTTCCTGGAGTAATGGCTGTTTAAAACCAGAAGCCTCAAACTCATGTTTCCAGGGCAAGTTAAGTAACCAAGTAAGTCTGTGCCCCCCAGCTTCATATTCTTGCCATAAGGGGTTATGGGAAAAGCTAAGCCAAATGGGTCTGTTCTGCCAACAGCCAGTGGGGCAGCCTGCTTGCACCTGACAGTATACACCACTAGGGTTCTAACTCCACCAGCACTCCTTGGTCATCTCACTGTTATGGCAGTGTGTTCTCTGATTAAGACCCTTTGGACACCCAAATGCTGATGACTGACTGGAACCGAGTGCAAAATCCTATCTTCAGGTCTACTCTAACATAGTACTAGCTTTTCACATGGAGCCAATTCCCAAATACCAATATGGTCTTGCCAGGCAGGGCTTATTGTTGGCTTCCATCTCTGCCCTCAGTTTGATAGCCAGAGGTGTTCACCAAGTTACTCTCTGCTGCCCTCAACAGGCCCTTGACCTCATTGGCAACTCTAATTAACTGTGGGTCCCAGATGAGAAAATTAAGGTCTTGCAGTGTGAGATTCATCCTGTATTTTGTGTTGAGTGATTTTGTGTGCTTGGTCACTAATGTTTGTTCTGGTTGTGTGTGTGCAGTGGGAGGGATTGCTTGTTTCTTGATTTTCAATTATTTAGGTGCATTTTGATTTTTTTTCTCTATATATCCACAATTTTTCCTCTCATCTGCTTAAAAGATCAGTCCTATGAAGTAGGAGAAGTCCATTATTTTGGGAAAGGCAGTATGGTTTATTTTTTTATTTTTTATTTTTTTTTAATATTTTATTTATTCATTCATGATAGACATAGAGAGAGAGAGAGAGAGGCAGAGATACAGGCAGAGGGAGAAGCAGGCTCCATGCTGGGAGCCCGATGCGGTACTCGATCCCGGGACCCCAGGATTGCGCCCTGGGCCAAAAGGAGGCGCTAAACCACTGAGCCACCCAGGGATCCCCTGGCAGTATGGTTTAAACTAAAAACATGTGACATTTAGAGTAAGACAGATCTGTGTTTTAATCTCAACTCCACCTTTCACTGGCTCTATGAATTTTTCTGTTTTTTTTTTCTTTATAAGAAGTACATTATGTAACAACATGCAAGCAAAACCGACTCGGAGAGAGTGCTCAATGCTGGTTCCCCCCCCCCCCCCCCCCTTTCTCATGAAGTATTTTCACTTTGACTAAGGTAGCCAGTCATCAGCTTTCCTGTTATAGAGATTAGCAGTCACTGTGTGGGAGACATTTGTTATCTTCTTCTCCCTTCCCCTTCACCTTTCTTTGACATCTTCTGTCTGTGGTCTCTTAGATTCAGGAGGAAGAATATGCATTGAGCAGGTGTTTAGTTGGCATTCCCAGAACTTTCTCCCAGCACTGACCAAAGGGACCTCACTTGACCTGTGATCTCAAGAGCCATCCTTAGCCTACAAGCCGCAGTGTTAGTTATATAAAAACTGCCATGTCCTGTTAAATAAAACTGGATTCCGAAGGGCTTGTTGGAAGGTTAGGCACTAACCTGGTTTCAATGTGATTCTACTAGCAACATCAGTCCACGGCGGGACCTGATTGGCATTACCAGCAGTTGAATTTTTACTGTGTCAGAGATTTTATGGATCATATCATTCAATGATCAGAAGAGCCTTGTGTGTTAGACTCTCATTCCCACTTTACAGATGAGGCAACTGAGACTCAGAGAGGTAGAAGTAACTTGTTCAAAGTCCTATAACTGGTAAAAGTCAAAGCTTGGATATGAGCCCTGAGCCTGACTGGACACAAGTCTGTGCTTTTATCATTGTGTTCTCTCACCTCTAAAAAGCAAAGGATCCTGAGAACCAGCCAATGGTAAGGGCAGCCTGCAGGGATATAGATCTTCATTTGGCTCTGCACAGAGCCACAGGTAATGGCATTTAATTGCCCTAAAGAAGCTTTTAAAGGGTAAGTTGAAGGCCAGTTTTAACTATAATACTATAAAAGACTAATGTCAGATCATTGCCTTTTGTCTGTTTCTGTTCCAGTGTTGATTGATAGGTTACATTTTTAAAGATTGCATCAGTAATTCATGCTTTATTACTTCTGAATTAGCGTAATGCTTCAAATCATCTTGTTGTAATTCAGCATAATTATCTATAATTAAAAATAAATTCCTGTAGGGTGAGAATATTAATTCCTATGTAAATGTCTTTATTTCTACTGAGCCTATCAAACATTACCAGCTCATAGCCAGCAATTCTGAGCATTACCGTGGCACTAGCTTTCCTCTTATCCAATGGGTCCATACTTTCTGTACCACAGTGTGTTCTCTCCTGGGAGTCAGCGTTCCTCTATTATTTCACCTGGGTAAATGTTCTTAGGGCTATTGGCTTTTGTGTATGTATGGTTTATTTCACTTTGAGATTCTGATGAAAGCTCTGAAGCATGTTCTAGGACAAAACACATAGGTACATTTACACAGATTGTGCATGGAATTTTAGAAGAAGCAAGGATCTCCTAGGACCTGGGTTCTCCAAGTGGGGTCCTCAGAACAGTAGCAGCAGCATCGCTGGGGACTTTTAGAGAAGCAAATCCTTTGGCTTGAATCAGAAATTCTGGCAGTGAGGACCAGTAATCTGGGTTTTAATAAGCTTTCCAGATGATTCCAATAATGAACGTTTAAAAACTGTGGCACCAGGAGGAGTTATGAACCTTGCCCTGGCAGGGTGTCTGTCATTTAACATAAATTCGAAAAACATCAGCACTTCTGAAAGCAGAAAGATAATGGATCCTTGCAAGCTCTGAACTTGCTATTTTCACCAGATATTAAGAAGTGCTTCATGTTTCAGACCAGGGATCCATTTGCTCCCAGGGAGCAAGGAGGAGGCTGGTGACACCACCATGGAACCATCTGGGGACCCCAGGGAAATGTTCCCAGGTGCCTGGGAATATTAAAGTAGATTCAAAAGGTGATAGAAACAGGCAGATCCTCTCCTTAAGTACATATGAATCCTTAAGTGGCTCTCTGGCCCCACCTGTCCTCATTTGGAGTCATCCTTGCCCTTGAGGCACAGATGCTCTCTGGAGACTTACTCTCTACAGCAGAACCTGGGTATGATTCAAGAACACAGTTTGGTGCTCAAAGTTTCAAGAAGTTAACTATTGAAGTACCATCTCTAAGTTTTTTCATGCAGGAAATTTTATTTCAGCCAAGTAACTTGGTCATTAGAGCTTATTTTTAGACTATGCTTCCATGTTTAAGTTTTATTGTGTGAGGAAAAAATTACTTAGACTTGTAAAGTTCTCACCCAGGGCCTGAATCTTTCTTGAGTAAATGCTTTGACACATGGAATGAATTGTCCTGATTAATCACAATTATGTGTCTGCGCATCATAGACTCTGCTCCCAACTCTTGCCCCTTCTCCACCTAAACCCACCCACCCACCTCCCAAGCTTAGTGCAAGGAATTACAACACACAGAAAAAGTTGTCTTGAAAAGTGCGCTTCCATTTAGATATTTATCATGTTAAGTGTTTACGTTTGTGTTTTCCTCTTCAAAATGTAGAGGGATTATGTGCCTTAAATTTAACATTTTACCACTTCAGTGTATTAGAAGTTCTCTTGAGTATTACAAGTAGAGTGCTTATAAGAATGGGGAAATAGGATTATTATTTATTTTTATGTCTTATTTTTACTTTTTAAAAGATTTTATTTATTTATTCATGAGAGACACAGAGAGAGGCAGAGACATAGGCAGAGGGAGAAGCAGGCTCCCTACATATAGCCCAATGTAGGGCTTGATCCCAGGACCCCGGGATCATGACCTGATCCAAAGGCAGACACTCAACCGTGAGCCACTCAGGCATCCAAGATTATTACTTATGTTGGTTAATAGGCTTCTCTGTGTTCAGTGGCCATATTCCTTACAGATTCATGTTGTTGGTTACAAGGAAGGAGCAGATTGCAGAATATATATATATATATATATATATATATATATATATATATATATAATATATATATAATATAAAATATATTATATATATAATATATATATATTATATAATCAAGCCCATATATATATATATATATATATATATATATATATATATATATAGAGAGAGAGAGAGAGAGAGAGAGAGATAAATTAAGAAAAAGAGTCATCCCCTCCTCCTTACACAAGCTCTTCTCCTGAATATTTTCTCGCTTTCATGAGACTGCCAAGGTTTTACTCATTCTTTAAGATCCATATTAAATATCATGACTTCTGTACTAACACTGTCTTTTCATTATACTTGTATTATACACTTACAACACTGTTTGGTACCTCTGTTTTCGAGTCTATTCTCTGGCATTCTGTGACCCGCCCCCCCTAAATTCAAGCACTATGTTTTATTAATTGTGGTGCCTTCAACACCGATCATAGACTAGCACACCGTCAAAGTGTAGTAAGTAACCCTCGAATTCAGAAATGTCAGCATACACACAAAGAAGGCATGGGGGTTGGGGTAGAAACAAAGCACAACTTTGCTGAGTGAGCCACTTTGTGGATCCAGTGGAAGGCTAAAGTAACCCTTCTTACCTCTATTGACAACCAGGGCACCAAGATGCTTTATGACAGAGACTTCACTCCATTCCTACATTTCAGGAGATCTTACTCTCTTAGAAAGAAAAGAAAAACAAAACAAGAAAAGAGGCTACTTAATTGAATATTTGAATGAGCACCAAACTGCTAAGCACTTTACATGAATCTGAAAATTTCCCAACTTGCTTTCCTCTCTGGCTAACACCCCACCTCTTATTTGCCCAATATCTGTCTTCAGTTTTCCAGCCCCAAACTGGCTTCAGCCCCTCAGTCCATTGAATGGTTTGTGCCAAGATGACCAATGCTGACCCTGTCTCTGCATCTAGCGGTATTCAGTTCTTACCTTAGTCGGCTTCTCTGCGGTATTTCATGCTACAATCACCGTGTCCTCTCTTCTGAAATGATTCCTTTTTTTTTTTTTTTTATAAAAGCACATTTTGGGGGAATTGTAATTCATTAAAAACAAACAAACTGTTGTTGTTTCTTGGATGCCAACATGTCTTAATAAATGATGTTTCCTTGTCAGTTGCTGGATTTCCTCAGTGTGTATTTCCCTAACAGTTTTGGAGTGTAAAGGGGGTATTTCAGTACCACTTGACCAGCCATTCCCAGTGTTCACCATCCCACTCAAACTGTTCCCTATCAGTTCTTTGACGTGTCCTTCTTTCTGCCCTGGAATCTTTATGCTCTCCACTCCCTCTGCCTAGAGATCTCTCTCCCCAGCCCTGCCTTCTGATATTTGCACAGGCAGCCTGTCCTGACCACCAGACTACCTCCATGCTAGCTAAGTTATCCTTATTACCATTCTTATAGCACAAGATGCTTTTCCTTCAAAGTACATATCCACATTTCTAAATCTATATCTGTTTTTGTGGAATGATTGATACCTGCCTTTCCATAGACTGTAAGCTCTGTGATGGCAGGGACCAGGTTGGCTTACTTATATAATGACTGCTCAAAAAACGTTGGCTAAAGAAATTTATTATCTCATTGAATTTTTAGAACAATGCACTAAACTTTGACCTGACACTTATCAGGTGGCACCATTCCTCCCCATCTCTGCATTTCTGTCTTAACCGTCAAGTAAAAAACATATGCTCTTTCATTTTAGCATTCACAAAAGGGAGGAGTGCCTGTGTTTTTCTGGCAAGTTTGAGAAAAGCAACTCTTGTTATATACCTCTGCCTGGACGAAGGACATGCTCTGCTCCTGGCCTGCTTGTCTAAAGGCTTTTTGGGGTGAGTAGGCATGGGTGACTCCACCTGCCCTGTCACTAGGTGGGAGATCCACCTGTTTCTGGGTTGAAGACTAGCAACTGGTCTAAGCCACTTCTCCAGTCCTGCTTTATCAGTCTGATATTTTGATTCCCATCTCCTTCACCTCTCTATTTTCTCCATAGGTTAATACTTGTGATGCTAAGAGTTGGTGTTATTTGATACTCTAACAAAAATAGCAGCCTTCTTAATTTTTCCCTTTCCCCATTGTAACTCATGGCTTTGTTCCCTGAGCTGACTAGGTCTGAACACTTTTACTGTGTTCCACAAATTATGGTATAAATCTTACTGAGTTCTTTTTTCTCTCTGAAACTCCTTTCCTAGTCAAGCACTAAAATTCATTTACATGACCACAATACATTTCTCATATATATTTGGTCTTCCATCATGGTTCCTGACTCACACCTACCAAAACTTTTGGAATTTCCTGAATGTTGAGAGTGACAAAAGTATCTATTATGTTAACACGGTAACTTTCAGACCCCACCTAAAGTTGGGGTCCAGTTGCCAGGAGAACCAATGCATGAGTAGAGGGTTGGAAGTTTAGGTCCCTCCTTCCCCCCACCTCTACTGCTGGGGAGAAGGAGAGAGGGCCTAGAGGTTGAATTAACTGCCAGTGGCCAATGATTTAATCATTTGTGGCTATGTAATAAATTTGCCATAAACCCCTAAAATTACAGGCTTTGGATGGCTCCTGGGTTGGTGTACACATGGAGGTACCCCCAGAGGCCATGGAACCTTGCCCTTTCCCCATGTCTTGCCCTATGCATCTCCTGTGTCTGGCTGTTCTGGAGTTATATCCTTTTATGATAAATCTGCGACCTGGTGAGTAAAATGTTTCTCTGAGTTCTGTGAGCCATTCTAGCAAGTTAATTGAAAGCAAGAAAGGGGTCGTGGAAAACTCTGATGTATAGCCAGTCAGTCAGAAGTCCAGGTAACAACCTGGGCTTGTGACTAGCATCTGGAATGTGGGGGTGGGGGACAGTCTTTCAGGACAGAACTCTTAACCTGCAGAATCTGATTCTTTCTCTATCCAGAGGAGTGTCAGAACTGAGTCAAATTATAGGACACCCAGCTGATGTCTGAGAATTATTTGTTGGTGTAGGAGAACTCCAAACCCCCTTGTTGGAATTGGGTCTAAGAATCTCTTCAACTTACCAGACAATCTTCCATACCCTCAGCAACTGAGCATACTTTGGCTGGGGGCACTTGATCTATGGGCAGATACTAAGGGAATCCAATTTCTACCTGGCATATAGTCTGTGAAGCAGTCTGCACAAAAGCAGTGTTCCAACAAGGTCAGAAAATGATTAACTAAGCCAAATAGAATTCTTCCCTGAGGGAATTGAATTGGAGATGTGGACAAGTGTCCACTAGTTGGAAGGAGAACCCAAGAAGGGAAGTGCATAAAGAAGCTGGAATCTGATAACTGAGTCTTATTAAAGGAAGAACACCAGAGAGATATCACTGAAATCCTGCTGCTGGTTGCTAGATGGAAAACCAGGTTGCCAGAACTGCCTTGGATCCCCAGTGTGCCTATGCTCCACCTTCAGTACTGTTGGGAGCCTAGGTATTCTTTTCCTTTGCAGCCAACAAAGTCCAGAGAAGACTCTCAAACTTCAGGATGCTTCCATTTCTCTCTCCTGAATTTCCCTTCTATTTCTCCAGCCTCCCTCCCCACATCGAGGAAATTTCTACATGGTATTTCTTAGAACAAAACAAGAGCAGGTATTGGTATTCTATACCAAGCAACTATATCTATGGCCTTGGTTCACTTCCAACTTCTAATGTGACCTTTTTGGCCACAGGGTTACATGTACTCAATGCGGTAGACTAGAGGAAGCAGTGCGGAGCAGAGGGGGCAAACACACAGCTTGGAGGCTGATCCCAGCTCTTCCCAGTGCCTGGTTTAGCTCACAAGTATCCAGAAGACAAAGTTTTGAATTAATTTTTAATGTGTGTAAAAAGAAGGAAATTCCCCATAGGAATCAAGCTATCTAGATCCTTTTGAAAATTGAGCCCCCTTTTCCCTGAGTGCAAGCATTGGTTCGAACTGGGGAATGACCACCCTTCCCCTTTTACTTAGCACACCCTAAGCTCTCATTCATCCCCATTCTGCCTGGTCATTTGTGTGCTTATCCTACCCCTGTTGTCATTAGACTTGTGCTCACTAACAGACAGAATAAGGGAGCAAATGAATAAAGGGGACTAGAAGTTATTTCTTAAGCCAAGGCAAGAAAGAGCATTAAGGAAAGGTTATAGACGAGAGGTTGTCAGGAAGAGATGCTAAGGATGGGACCTGAGCAATATTATTCTGTGTGAATAAGAAGAGATCGCTGATGTTTTTCAGGAGTCCAAAGATTAGATGGCAAAAGGTTAAAGAAGCTGATGATGGTCATGTCGCATATTGGAAATTCAAAGAGCTGTGTCATGAAACACAGCAGTGTGATATAACTGTTTTGGAAATGTAAAATAGTGGCTGTTGATAATGTCTTCAGAATTTCAGAGACTTAGCAAAGCATCAAATAAAGTTTAAGCCTGTGATAGGAGGGAAAAATCGATACTGTCCAAAAGAGCAGTGATATATATCTTTGAGGAAATACATACGGTATTCTGATTATTACATGAGGAAAGTTAGTACTCCAGAGCTAGAGAGAGGTTATCCATCTCCTCTGAGATGTGTGAGCTCCTGTGGTACTTTGCCAATCCATGTTTTAGTTTTTCTTTCAGAATGGAAGAAATCTGAAAAGGTTTTTTGGTTCACAATTGATAGCAGCGCTTCCTTCAAAAAATGTTGCCAATGATAGCCTTTTTTTCTCCCAAATATTATCCTGTGGTATGTTTTGTTTTCCTCAGTGCTTTTGAGACAATCTTGTAGTCGCGATTAAATACTATTTGTCTAGTCTGTATGTAATTACTGAGAATTAGGACTTCTGTTTAAAAAATCAGTGTACCTCAACCTAAAACTGCTTGGACTTTATTTCATTACACCTTGAGATAGACTTGGTTTGTGTTCTGATTCCTGAACTTCCTGGGGATCTTACTAAATGCACCCACCACTATCTTCCACAAGCTTCCAGATAGAAATATCTGCTTTTGTTTACATTTTAAATTATTTATCATCACTATCCCTTCTCACAAAGTCATGACCAGCTCCTGACGAAACTAAGAAAAATTCTTTCAGATTCACTCACTTGAAAACCACCTCTTTTTCTGTGGCCTCAGGCTCTTTGCTTCCAGCTTTGTTGAAATCCGTAAGCTATTGGGTAATTTTTTTCCCTCTCTAGCTTGATCTTTACCTGAAGCAAAAGAATGGCTGGACTCCCTTCTGGGTTCAGCAGGGGAAGAAGACTTGGTTCCTTTCGCTGGTGGCCACCATCTTGTTTCTACTCCTAACACTGACGTGTCCCCACCCTCTATCTTGCCAGTCAGCTACTTCTCCCAGCATTGATTCCCTTCCCTGTGGCAACTCCCACAATACATGGCTGTGCAGATTTTTTTTCCTGTTTATGGTTTGCTGTAGGGTTCATTATATTTACTTGATAGGAAAGGTTCCAATTATAACTTAGCTGGCTTGTCTTCTTTAATTTTTACTTCCACGACTTGCTCTCTTTACCTATATTTCTAAATATACGGAAGGAAGATATTAAAAATATACTCCTGGGTTAGCCCAATTGTTTAGTTCTTTTCAATTAACAACTGTGTATTGCAAGGAAAATTAAAGTCTGAGGGCAGTGAGAGATTTATAGTATTTATAGCATCACCCATTATAGTATTTATAGCTTTTTGGAGCTGGAAAGATCTTGAAGAGAAATTAATCTAGACTCTTTATTTTCCAGATAAGGCTTGGGGAAGAGAGATGATATATACAGGATCATTTCATTTGCTAGTGTCAGATCTCCTGAGTTTCTAAGTCAAGAGCTTTTCCACCCCAGAATATTTATGTGTGTGTGTCTACCTAAAGAATGTTTCCCATACCTGTCAGAATCATCTGAGATATTAAAAAAAAAAAAAAAAAAAAAAAAACAGTAGCATAGTACACTACCAGACTCCCTGAAACAGAATCTCTGGGGCTGGGCCCAGGAATCCACGGTTTGGCCTGGAGAATGCTATTTTGTATATAAGTCTTTTGCTTCCTCCCCTTTTTCTCTCACATCAGGCAGTGCATTTTCTAAGACTGGCCCCAGATTTCATAACACCATTACCAATGTGAAATGAACCATAGGTAGGTTCACTATACTACATTGTCATGGCAGAAACCAGAAACCCAGAGGAGAGAGGTGTGTACAAGGCCTTGTACCTTTAAGCAGAGTTTAGCAAGCCTAGTGACTGGCTTTGTTTGTGTGTCCCACTAGCTTGGAGGCTGTACCTGGAGCCGTGGGCATTCTCTGGGGAAGCTGACACATGAGTCAGGCCTGCAGAGAGTTGTGGAGTAGTCCTTGATATGCTTGGTGATGATTCAGGGGCACAGCTGAACACCTTGCTGTAAAGTGCTGACCAAATAGCTTTTATTCCTCCTGACGCAAAGTTGGCCATTAATGGGTGGAAGGAAGTTGTCCTGACCTGAACAACTGTGTAAGCACTTCCACCAGTAAGAGATGGAGATGAAACTGTTCCCCCAGCATGAGCCATGGTGTGGGGGCCCAGGTTGAGAAGTGTGGGGTCAGATGGTCCAGGATGACCACCTCCTGGGCCAGTGAATAAATACATTTACTATTAAGGCATCAGCACTAGGACACTACAAATTAGCTGCATGTACCCTTGGACAGTTATTCATTAGCCTGACACACAGGCAGGGAACTGTGTCCCTTCATATATTCAGGGATTGGGCAAATCCATTCCATGGTGGAGGACTTGGGGCAGTGCTATGTGAAAACAGTGAGAAAAACCCAGTGACTTTGGGGCTGCCTCCCAGCCCCAATATGGGTATACACATCTGATTTTGGTTCAGCTGCTCTTTATTCTTGACCCTATGGAGGTGAGATATTGGCCTATTTTGTCCTGCAGACACCCAGGATGCGGCAAAGTTCATAAATATCCCCCCTCTTCTCATCTTATGGCTCTGATTGCACCCAAAGCCTTGCTCACATCTTACAGGATAACCAGAGGCTGAGGAGTAATACGAGAAATAGTGTGCCACTCAGATTTTTCTGGTATTACTTTCTTTGAGTTGGGAAAGTATGTCTGCTACCTCACATTCATGAATCACTTATGAATCAAGAGTCACAGAGCAGATATAACAAAAAGATCTCTTGGAAGTCACAGAGCACATATAACAAAAAGATCTCTTGGAAGTCAATGATAGATGCAAATAAGACCAATCATGTCCTTCCACATAGGCAAGGGATTACAATTCACATGATCTATGTGTCTTCATTTATTTTTACCTTGAATCCTTCAGGCATTTTCATTGGATAGCCCCAGTCCTGGGAGAGGGGCTTCTTGACTAAGTAGTTATCCCATGTTGAAAGGGCATAGTGGGGAGCAGTTAGCTAGGCACTGAGGTAGAACTACAACAACAGGTAAGTAATACCTGACTCCCTGAAAATGCTCCTTGTCAGTTTCTCTACTCCCTGAAAACGCTCCTTGTACAGTTTCTCTACTACCTAAGCACAGGTGGGAGCAATGGATGAGGGCACAAGAAGTGACAAGGATAACAATGAAAGCTGGGTCATGTAAAGAGAGAAGCCATGGTTATTGCAAGAAACAAGGGGAAATGAAGAAGTTCTCATATAAGAAACCACAGTATGATTGGTGCACAGAAAGATAAGAGCTGGAAGCAAGGTAGTTCTTGGGACCTTGGCACTTGGAGATGTTGGATCTTCATGCTCTGCCATTGAAGCAACATGACCAGCTCTTTGGTTTCTGTTGCTCTCTTTATGCATATTTTAGCTTTTCTCCCAGTACCTTTGACTTAAATAAGACCCTCATATGTCATATCTTCTGTTTAATCATAGTTTATACTTCCTCACAATTTTGGCTTGTTCTTAACTTCAGCTGGCTCAAGGCTACTCATAGCCTAACCCAGTGTACCTCAGCCCCCATGGCAAACAACCTGTGTCTCTGGGTGTCTCCCAATTCAAAGTTCTGCGAGTGAGGATCTGATTGGCTATGTGCATCCCTCTGTGAGCTCATGTGAGCTCTTTTTATACAATGGGTCATGTAACAAGCTTGAATAGGCAACCCTTGAGACAGGTATCTACTTCCAGTCCAATCAGAGGATGACAGAGGTAATAGGGACATATCTAGGGCTGCCATTTCAGTAGGGCTTCGAACGGGACAGTAATATTGTTACTAGGCCTTAAAATATGGAGAAAAGTTTGAAGTGACCTTGATAAACTATATACAGGATAAAATGTTACGTTGATGGAACCAAATAGTAAATTAAAGGGTAAATCAAATGATAGACAGATGCAAAATACAAAGATCTGTTCATGGTGGAACACAAGCACTGCTGAATATGTCAATAATGTTGAGTTAGAATATGATGTATAGGAGCCAATACAATCTCGTGTATTCTTCTCAACATTGGCTAAATCCTTATTACATTAATTTGTTTTCATATTATTGTTAATATGTTAATATTGTAACAATATTTTTGTTAATAAAAAAGAAGACAAGAAAAGATACTAGAGAAGATTAGGAGATACAAGGTGAAAGGAAAGAAATAAAAGGAATGTGAAATAATAATTGGATCCTTTGTGTCTGGGAGTTAAAAAGAAAAAGCAGGCTAAGGATTGACTTTTTAAATTAGGCATCAAAATCCAAGGCAGCAGATGGGTGGACTATCCTTTTATTCCAGTGCTACAATTAAATCAGAGAGAAAAATGGGGAGGCAAAAACTATTGGCAAGTTGATTGCCAAGCAACCGATTGGATTGCAAAGGGCCAAGTCAATTCGTTTTTCTTAACAACCAAATAATTGGGCTGTGTCTGAACTGTGTGAAATTATCTCCATTTTAAAAACACCAAATGAGTTTGATTATTCAGTAATCAATTCACTCCCCAGCACTGGCATGTTAGATCAGCCAAAATGGTTGATTTGACTCCAAAAATGTCAATTCAGTGGCACCATGTAAACATACCCCCAACTTTCATTGGAGAATGAGCTCTAGAACCAGAACTTCAGTCCTTTACCCAAAGAGACAGCTGACATGAAAGCCATTTGGCTTCCTCTTGAAAAGAGTAGTGCAAGGAGGCAGAAGATAGTGTGCTTTGACCTCCTTTGCTGGACCGTAGGAGATTCATCTGTTCATCAAAAATGTGTTGTAATGCAATTCTGACACTAACTACCCAGAGGTAACACAGACTTTACAGGTCAAGGGCACTTGTCCTCCACAGACTCCCTTCATTTTGCTCACCAGCCATGGCCACCCATGCTTCTGAACAATTTGCAACAAATTTGGGGATGTCCACAACCTCCTCAGATTTGACCATTCTCTAGAATGGCTCAAAGAACTCAGGAAAGCCCTTAGAGTATTATTAAAAAAGGATGCAAACTAGGACCAGCTACAAGAAAAGACGCACAGAGCAAGGTCTGAAAGGATCTCAAATACAGAGCTGCCTTATCCTTCCCTAATAGATTAAAGATGTATCACGCTCCTGGCACATTGATGTGCTCACCAACTGGAAACTCACCTGAGCCTTTGTGTCTAGAGCTTTTCTTGGAGATTTGTTCCATAGTCATGTTAACCAAGTCATTCACCACTTGATTGAAATCAGTCTGCAGCTGCATTCTCCTCCTTGGAGGTCAGCATGTTGATATCACGTGACTCAAAGCTCCAACCTATAGCCACATGGTTGGTCTTTGGGCTTGGCCAGACTCTATCCTGAACTGATCTAATGGTCCCCATGAGTCATTTCATTAGCATAAACCCAGGTGTGGTCCCAGGGGATATGATCTTCTGAGAGACTGGAAGCTTCCAAACTTCTGAAGCTGCCACCACTTCTCAATGGAGAGAAGAATAAAATTAAGAATTTATTTCTGCCTCCTAACCTGCCTCCCAGGGGCTTACCCCTCAGGCTTCCCTACAGCTCTTTTTCTTTTCATTAATATTTATTTATTTGAGGGGGAGAGAGACAGCAAGCGAGCAGAGGGAGGGGCAGAGGGAGAGAAAGAAACAGACTCTTGCTGAGCATGGAGCCTGATGTGGGGTTCAATCTCACGACCCTGAGATCCTGACTTGAGCTGAAACCAAGAGTCAAATGCTTAAGTGACTGAGCCACCCAGGCACCCTTAGCTTCCCCACGACTCTTAACTGCAGGCACCCAGAGCTCCCAGATGGGGAAGTGCCTCTTTTCTCCCATCCTCATCACTTTTTGATTCAGATTATCCATGTTCCGGGATAAACAACAGTGAAATATTTATTTGAAAGCCCCAGCCCATAGTCCTAAAAGGAAATAGTTTCTCACTGGGATATTTCCAAAGTCTGGGTTGGGCTGCTTGGTCCATGCGTACTTGAATCCTCCCCTCCTCCTGCTCATACACCACAGTCACCCAAGAACAGAGGCCAGCATGTGAGAAGCAGGCCTCTTTACTCTTAACTGAGAGAGAAAAACCAAGCTCTGGGGAGAGAAGCAGACAACAGACCAGCAGGCACAGCAGGCAGGATGCTGGGCCCCACAGGCCTGGGAGGAGGGAGCTGGAAGAACCGGCAGGAAGGACATGGAACATGGGCTTTCCTGCAGACAGCTAGCGAGGCCAGGCCGGCTGTCAGCCAACGGCCAGAACAGGCCAGAACATGGCCTCCCAGGGAGACAGGTCTGCGGAGGCTGTCAAAGCCAATTGTTTGAAAACAGAATTCTAAAGGAAGGATGGCAGCAAGAGTAATGGCACCGGTCCCTGCCCTCTTGCGTCCCCAGACACAGGGACCAGTAAAAGCACAGAGCCAGAACAAGGGCTTCTCTGTGGGTGGCCTGTGCTCACAAGGGCAGGTGGACAACACACAGGACACACTCACCACTTTTGTGTTCTCTGGGGTCGACTTGGTTGTCATGGAGATGGAGGGAGAGTCTCGGTTGTCCCCTTAGCTTCCAGATATTCAACTTACTATGGTGCTCTGGTACCAGGTAGACTTAGGTTTGAACCCCGCTCTGCCTCTGGCTAGCCACGTGGTGTTGGGCATGTCACTTGGCCTCCACCGAGCCTTGTTTACTGTGTGTGTGATAGATATGATAATACCTTCCTCCTTAATATAAATTAGAGCTCCTTTGTTAGTGCCACATTTAGGCCTCTTCCCTTCATCCACCCTCAGAATTCAGGTCTCTGTGCCACTGTCCAGTACACAGCATCCCGTGCCTGTAGATGTGGTTCCTGTTCCATCTCCTGCTGGGCTGTGACAACTCAGGATCTCCCAGTGTCCACCAGAGTTGGCGCCTGAAAGAGAACTTACCCTTTCCGTTTCCCTCTCCCCACAGACTTTTCTGGAAAAAGAGGGAGACTGGCATTTATGTGTTGTGATGTCAGGGATACTAGAAAGCCCTTTTGTTTCTTCCACCACCTCCCTAAAAAAAAAAATAAAAAACAAAACCAAAATCTCTCCTCTGTATTGTCTGCTGAAATTTGACCACTGGTGTTTTATTCTTTTGATTTAAGGCTTTTCAGTAGTTAAAGTGCAAATTTTTTTTTTAAAGATTTTATTTTATTTACTCATGAGAGATACAGAGCGAGCAAGAGAGAGGCAGAGGGAGAAGCAGGCTCCACGCAGGGAGCCCGACGTGGGACTCGATCCCAGGTCTCCAGGATCAGGCCCTGGGCTGCAGGCAGCGCTAAACCGCTGAGCCACCGGGGCTGCCCTAAAGTGCAAATTTTATTAGAAGTCATTATATTTAAGTCCTGACATTTGTCTGTCTGTGTGAATGAATGAATCTTATTCAATCTGGGTTCTGTGTGTTAGAGGGCCTGAGGCCACTGACCAAAGAGGAAAAGCAGCTCAGCTTCTACTGACACCTGCACCACAATTTTGCTTTGAGCCCTTTTCAGTGTGGAGGACAGGACCAATTTCTCACCAAATCCATAAACCTCTTATTTTCAGCCTTAGAGTTTTGTCCTGCACCCACCCTCACCCCCAGTCTACTTATCTCCACTTATATACTTTACTATCACCAGAAGGAAAGGGTTAATGTTCCTTGAGGGCCTACCATATGGCTAGGTGGGGGATGATGTGTGTCTTTGCATTTAAACCTTAGACAATGCATCTCACTTATAAAGAGAAGAAACAAGTAACAGAAGAGTTAGTCAGTTGCCCAAAGACACCAAACCCATGGGCGTCTAGCTGGGATTTGGACTCAGGCTGGTCTTGCTCTAAAGAGTTTTCATAAGGCAGTGTTAACTGTTTCTACTTTCTTCTCATCCTATTTCCCTGCTTCTATTTCTAGTTTGTTAATGTTAATACATAAATTTTTTTAAAAAGGTCTCCAGAAAAAGGATAATACATTTCAAACAAAAATAACCCGTGACAAAATCCTAGTATTTCAATGAGATTTTGTTATGAAACAAACATCCACAAAAGGTAAAGGATAGTACAATGAACCCCTCTAATCATAGGCTGTTCCTGCAGGTGAACAGCCCAGCAATAATTAAAAGCATGGGAGAGGTACCAGCACACCAGCAAATCTTGTATGCCTGCCAGAGTCTTTCTGTAATTTCTTTCTTACTACCCCTACCCTCCTTCCCTGATTCCACTGCCTGAGCACAGGCTCCTGTTCTGTTCATTCACAGGTGATGGGTAATGACAGTCACTCATCCTTAGTGGGAGCTCACCGTGTGGCCCATGTGCTTCACAGATCATAATGGATGTCATTCTTGCAGCCACCTCCTGGGGAGGGCAGAGTTGCCACCACCCCGTTTTGCAGAGTTGGGTGCTGACTGCAGAGATGTTCATTTTTCATCCCAGACCACAGAGCTGGTGGTTACTGGCAGAGTGGGGCAGGAACCCAGAGGCCCTGCTCATGTCCTGAGCTTGACTTCCTTGATTCTTCCCCCAACTAAATTTATGTTGCATGGGATAATCTGAAAACACCATATTCCCCATGTTTTATTTGATCGAAGTATTATGCTAATCTCTTCTTTTTTCTTTTCTTTTTTTTTTTTAAGATTTATTTATTCATTTACTCATGAGAGACACAGAGAGAGAGAGAGAGGCATTGACACAGGCAAAGGGAGAAGCAGGCTCCATGGAGGGAGCCCGACGTGGGCCTCGATCCTGGGTCTCCAGGATCACACCCTCTGCCCCAGGACTGCAGCAGGAGAAGGACACCGGGATGCCTTACACCATAGAAGAGGGGGAGAAGGCCAACTTGATATGGAAGTCTTCAGCGAGGCTTGGGAGCATGTGTACAGGGTCAGACATGTCCCTGTGCCAGGCTCTATACTAAGCCTTCAACCATCACCTTCCAGCTGCCCTACACGGAGGCCTTTCCCTTGCCACTGGTGAGTGGGAGCCTATGACACAGTAATGCTCAAGAATGTGGCTTGGGACCAGAGGGCCCTTCCATCCGAGCCGTCTGCAGTTATTTGGCCTCAGGCAAGTCACATAATTTGCCTGGGCCTCAGTCTCCTCCTCTGTATATTGGGGACAAAATAGTTTAGGTTCCACTGGGTTGTTGTGAGGCTTACCAGTTAGTACATACAATACTCTTAAAACAGTATGTGGAACCTCTGTGAGTAGTCAGATACCAGAGAGAAGAACAGTGCCAGTTGGCATCAGGCCGCCAGAGTCTGGATCCTGGCGCCGTGACTAGTGGTGACCTTTGGCTAGGAACCCAAACCCTCTCAGACTCCATTTCCTCATTTGTATCAGGAGGATCACCATAACCATTTCGGGGGGCATAGAGGGGTTTCAATGAATTATATTACAAAGCTCTTAAACCAGACAGCAACTGGTACCCAGTGAACACTCCGTGAAATGATTATTTCCCTATCACATGGGTGTACAAGACCGTCACCTGTACAGGATCTGTGATACCTGTGATTTTGTTCTGTAATGAGATGAAATTTTGGCCAGAAAATGAACTGCTTCTATTGCCTATCAGTCAAAATTTCCAAGAGATTATTTTCAAAAGCTATCGTCTTCATCACCAGCTCCTTATCCAAGATTTTTCCTGTTTCCTCCTACCTGAGTCCCACACCCCCTGATTCCCCACGTTGGTGACGCACCCACATGATAGTCCTTTGTAACCAACTCACGGGTTTCTGCCACCTGCCTGAGTCTGTACAGTAGTCATAATTGCTTCACAAAGTTATCTGGCTCATAAAGCAGAGCAGCATATCGAATGGAAAATTAAACCACAAATAAGCTGGTTTCATCACACTCTTGCAAAGGTGCATGGAACAAAATTGTTCCATGAGATTTAACTCCAGATTAAAAATTGCAGTAGGGCTTTGGTAAAGCCAGTTCCTATTTATATCTCGCATTGTTCTGGGAGCTTTCCGATTATCTCAGAGTCATAGGCATGCTGTAAATGTGTTGTCTGTTAGCTCCTCCCCCTTGTAGTGCTATTAAAAGTATGCAAGGAACAGGAGATTGGGGGATTTGCTAAACCAGTAGCCACACAGCATAGGCCAAGTGATTTTGGAGAACTGAAGAAGATAGGGGAGGGGGGCCTTAGAGGCTCCTGCTTGATCCTCTGTGCAGCTTGGATCGTGGAGATGGGCGGGGCCAGGGCTGCAGAGATGCAGACCGAGAAGTCAATCTATTAGTCAGGTGTCACTGGGGAAGGATCAGGTGGATTGGTGACAGCCTGGATCTAGAGCAAAAGAAACATTAAAAGAAGTCCCCCTTTTGAGTCTGGAATGAGAAGGAAGCAGATGTCATGGAAAGGTTGGGAAGAATCAAGGATTTACAGAAAAGAAAAACCCTCAGTCCCTGTTCATTGAGCACTTGGAGAGAAACCTGTAAAACATGTTTCTGCTCTTAGAAAACTTAAATTTTCCTTGGAGGAAAGAAGACACAAATTGATAAAAATCAGAATGATAGACAACTGTTTCAGAGATCAGTTTGGGCCATGAAGAGGGATGTTGCATGATAGGATAGCATTAATTTTGGCATATGATTACTTTCCAAATGATTTATATGGGGAATAGCTATTGGAAGGTCACCTCTGGCCAGGGTGACAGAAAAGGCTGCAGACAAAAAGGGCCATCTGAGCCACTTTTAAAGCATTGGCAAGAATTGCCAAGGTGGAGAAGGCGGGCAGGCAGGTAGGAGCAAGCATACAGAGGCTGGAAGGCCAGAGGCAGGGCAGTTGTTGCCAGGTGGAGCCCTAAGGGGTGAGTGGCTAGACATAAAGCTATAGAGGGAGATTAACATGAAGAGCCTCCATACAGACTGGGGAATTTACTATAGTGTAAAATTATGAACTTTATGTAGAATATGCAAGTATATTGAGCCTCCCACTGGCCATGTGACTTCTCCACATGGCTTTTGACTCAGTCTCCTAACAGTTACTTGCAGGGCAGAGGTTTAGGCTGGTGAGGGAAGGTACAGTCATGGTGTAAGACCGTAAATGGTTCAGGGCAACGGTGCTCCTGGCTGCAGAGAAGAACCCTTCAGATCACAGATCTCTGAAATGGATTAGTCATCATCTTCCTGCCACTTGAATATGTCAATTTATTTTTTGGAGTGAGGAAGAGATCGCTGATGGTCAGGCTTTTACCACTTACACTGTCAACAGGTGCTGAGCAACTAGTCTATGTCAAGCACCGTGGTAGGCATCAAAGATGCAAAGATGAATAAGACACAGTTTGATGGGGGACACACATCATCAAGAGATACTTACAGGAAAACATGAAAGTGCAGGGACTGCTGAATGCATGAGGGGGTGGGTGGGAGGGAGCACATACCCTGGCACCTCAGATACCTCAGGCACCAGCCTCAACTCAGCATTCTGGGAGGGTTTCCTGGAGCTGCTATTGCCTAAGCTGAGTGTTTGACAATAAGAAGAATATGGCAGGCAAGGGCAAGGAAGGGAGGAAGAACGTATTCCAAGTGGAAGGGAGAATAGAAGCCAAGCCATGAGACGTGTAATAAAATTAAGAGAGTGAGTGCTGGATCCAATTACCTGGGTTGAAATTCTATGACTGTCACTTACTAGCTACACAAGTTTTGGCAAGTTACATATCCTCTTTTCAACTCAGTTTCCTTGTGTATAAATGAGGAAAAGGGACAACTACCACATAGGGTTATTGTGAGGAGTACACGATACAACACTTGTGCAGAGATTAGCATAGTGTCTAGTACGTGGTAAACACTCACTGAATAATACTGATGATGACTGTGATGATGGCAATTGCCAGTGGTTTGATGTTACTGAAGATGTAGTAGAACACAAGGCATGGTGAGCAATGAGACCAGAGATATAGGTGTTGATTTAAAATAATCTTATTGATTTTTATTCTACAGGACAATGGGGATTTTTTAAAGGGAATAACATGATTAGATTTGCAAATCAGATAGATTCTTCAGGGTTATATGTCATGAACTGATTTGAGGAGGAAAAGACTAGAGTCAGGAAGTCCTGTTAGTGATGTTACAGTAGTTCAGGTGAGAGATGATAAGTGCCTACCTAACCCAGGGACATCACTGTAGGGATTAAAAGGAAGAGGCATATTTGAGAACTTTAGGTGGTAAATGTGACAGGAGCTGGGGAAAGAGAAGAAAGAGCTGAGGACACTCCCAGGGCTTCTAGTCTGGGAGATTGGATGAAGAATGATCCATCCACTGAGATGGGGAGCATAGAAAAGGAGCTTGTGTAGGAACCACAAAGTTAAAGTCATTTGGAAGAGCTGGATGAGAAGAATCTGTGGTTAGCCAGCTTGGACAGGTCCAGTAGACTTATTTACATAACAGAGATGCCTATGGGAAGGTCTAGAAATTCAGATTCAGACGTAACCAGCATAATGGTGGTTATAGAACCTACGAGGGTGGATGAGATTGCCCAGGGAAAGAATGCAGAGTAAGAAAGGAAGAGGATCAAGGACAAAATTCAGGGAAACACCACTATTAAAGGAAGAGGAAGAAGCCTATAAAGCCAAGAAGGAGTGATCAGAGTAATTGGTGGAGAAGCAAGAGAAGACGGTGTGATGGACATGAAGAGAGTGGAGAGTATGAAGAAGAAGGAAGAGATCAGCTAACTGGAGTGCCATATGGAAGTCCTCCAAAGCAGGACAGAGAGGAACCAACTGATTGGTAAATAGGAGGTCAAGAAGGGGAGGAAGGAATGTGAGATGAGGAAGTGGAGACAGTGCTGACTCTTTGAGATATGTTTTAAGAGAAGAAGAAAGAAAAGTAGCTAGAGCAAGGAAGGGAAAACAGAGTTAGGGGGAGCTTCATTTATTCTCCCTGCAAGTGGGAGAGATTGAAGAGAATGTGTATCTAATAGAAAAGAATTTACAGAGAAGTTGTGAAGGCTAGAGAAAAAAGTATTTGATGGATCACAGTCCACAAGGAGATAGGTGGACACGATACCAAGAGTTCAAGAGAAAAGAGGTTGGTCTGGAATGGCATAGATACAAAACAAGCAAACAAAACCACCATCTTTTCCATCTTCTGTGAGACTCTAGGCAAGGGGAGTGGATGAAGTTCTTTGTGGGGGCGGGGGCAAGCTTAAAGTTTGCATATAACACTCTTAGGTTGTTTAAAAGACTGGAGAAGTGGAGGCCATATGCTATAAGTGAGGGGTACAGGAGATTATTAAACCTTTCTTGAGAGTTGCAAAGAAGTGGAATTTCTACTAAAGGGATATTGGGCAAGGACAAGAGAAAGACAGAGCCTGATTCCTGAAGCTCAGTTGAGGAAGACCATGAATCTGTGGCAGCGGCCATCTGAACTGTTGGGAAATGTTTTTCCTCCCTCGTTTAATGAGTTGAGTACAGGAGGAGAAAGGCAGGTTGTGGTATTTACTCAGGGTTGGAGTTTTGCCACTGAGGCACAGTGAAAGGCCAGGGATGCAAGGCCACTGGGGGTTCTGATAATAGTAGCAAGCCCCATGCCTGAAAACAGGCTCAGAAAGCTAACAGTAGTTCTTCTGTCTTCTTGTTTATCACGATGAAGCTCAAGGGAAAGAAGTGACCTCAGAAGCAATTCCTTGTATCTTATTTGACAGATTAGATCCCATTTTAATTTTTGTTCCAGTTCACAATCATGAAAAACAATATATTTAACTTCAAATGTCTCCTTGTCCTTGTCCTGGTGTGATACATCAGCTTCAGCTTTTGGAAACTCCAGAATCATTGGATGATCTCCCACAACAATCAGAGGTTTCCCCAGTAAACTGGGGGATATCATGGTGTTATGAACTTTTAGCAAGGGATGGGGGAACATTTACCCAGATCTCCCAGGCCATCCAGCTCTCAATAGAAATGACCAAAGAAAGAACATGAAGTCACTTAAGCAAGCATTTGGAACATGTGATAGAAAATGAATCCAGTTATCCTTCTCTCCCCATAAAATAAGAATATGGCAAGAGAGGTAAAGAGATGATGATGATGATGATGATGATGATGATGATGATGATTATTATTTTAGAGAGAGAGTGTGTGTGAGCAGGGTTAGGGCAGAGGGAGGGAACCGTGGAGCCCAACAAATGGGGCTCAATCTCATGACCCTGAGATCATGACCTGAGCCAAAACCAAGAGTCTGATGTTTAACCAACTGAGCCACCTAGTTGCCCCTAGAGATTATTTTTAAAACAAATAAACAGGGCTATGCTCTAATGGAAGTCAATTGGTTGTATGTAAAAATTAAGAACATAGTGAATGAGGTTGTGGTGCTATCTTAATTGAATCCAGGCCATCTTTTTTGATTCTTGTTGATGGTGGCAATGCAGGAGCAATAATTATTTCCTCTCCCTGGTTTCACACCACTCCTCAGTGGAGTGGATAGAGAAAGAGCCCGGACCACTGTGGATGTCTCACAGTCAGTTCCTTGGGGACCAAGATGCTCTGAACATGTGCATTCTGACTCATCTGGAGGATATTTGGAAAGGCCTTCCATACTCATCAGGTGCAAGACGAAAAATTTCTTGACTTGGTGTCTCCTATTCATTAGCCATGGAGACATGCAGATAGTTTAACTTTAGACAGAGGAGAATTGAATTAAAGACCATAGAAATGTACTGGTAAGAGGAGAAATGGTACTGTGTAGCGCATTATGGTTTATAAAGGAATCGCTCTTGTTACCATATTTGAGCCTCACAAAAATTGTTAGTAGTAGGTTGTGATTCTGAATAAAAACAATCTCTTACATTTCTTAGAATGAAAATATATTTTTCTATCTTATCAATTTAATGGTATTGCTCCATTTCTTTCCTTGATCTTTCTTTCTTTTTTTTTTTTAAGATTTTGTTTATTTATTCATGACAGAGAGAGAGAAAGAGAGAGAGAGGCAGAGACACAGGCAGAGGGAGAAGCAGGCTCCATGCACCGGGAGCCCCACGTGGAATTCAATCCCGGGTCTCCAGGATCAGGCCCTGGGCCGAAGGCAGGCGCTAAACCGCTGAGCCACCCAGGGATCACCCCCTCCTTGATCTTTCTAAGTCATTTTTATTTCGCTCCCCTCCCTTCCTCCCTCCTAAAGCCTTCATAGATTTCTAGAATTAAAATCTTTCATTCAGGCAGCTTGGGTGGCGTAGCGGTTTAGCGCCGCCTTCCGCCCGGGGTGTGATCCTGGGGACCCGGGATCGAGTCCCACGTCGGGCTCCCTGCAGGGAGCCTGCTTCTCCCTCTGCCTGTGTCTGTTCCTCTGTGTGTGTGTGTGTGTGTGTGTCATGAATAAATAAAATAAAAAAAAGAATCTTTCATTCGTGGTTAGACAAATCATTGTTCCAACAGTATCTCCTCACTTCACCTCCCTGGAAACCATTTCTTTGTTCTCCTTTCTTTCTCCTCCAATCTCATTCTTGCCTTCCTCTCCTCCTGACTTGTCTGCTCTTCACAAGGCTCCATCGTGAACTTTAAGCAGCTCTTAAAGGCTTCACTTAAATACCATCTCCTTAAAAGAACTGTTCTTGCTAATACACTTGGATGTGATCTCTTCCTTTTCAAGATCCCCAATTTACACGATATCTTTGTTTCAACAACTATGTCATAATGGTGTCAAAGACATTTAGTGAAGTAACTTATTAGATGTTAACTTCTTGAAAGGCTGTACGTTTCTTCTTTTTAAGTCAAAACCCAGATCAAACATTGTTTCCAGTGTGAATTCTCTTCCACCTGCACTTAATTCCCTTCCCTGCCTAATGTGTGCTGAGGCGCTTATCACATTGTATTGTGATGGTTGGTTTTGATTTTTACCTTCCCTTTTAAGTTGGAAGCAACTTGAAGGAACATAGCATAGTGGTGAAACTGCCAGACTGTTGGGGTTTAAATTCTATTGCTGCTGTTTACTAGCAATGTAGTCTTGGGCAAGCTACTTAACCTCTCTGTGCTTTCTCGTTCTCTTATCTCTAAAATGAAAATCATAGTAGTCGCTACCTCATACAGTTGCTGCAAGGATTAAATGAATTTTACATGTAAAATGCTTCTCAAGCAGTAAGCAATATAATTATTGTATTTTATTGTCCTTTGTATTCTTATTGACAAGTACAATGATTAAAGCAAGTGGGCACACATTCTTTGTTTGTTGAAAGAATGAATGAATGAATAACAAAAAGTGTATATGATGTTTTTTTCTAATAGATCCCAAAGTCAAAGAGAGTATGTCCTTTCACCCACAGGTTTCCCACAGCAATTAATAGGAGGTTTATAACAGGTGATCAGTAAATGTTCGTGGAGCATTCTTTATGACTATGAATCCAATGACTGGCAGATTGAGAACAATAAGAATAATAAATTATACAATGAATACAAGTCTCACACAAGGCTATCAAATAGTCACACAGGATTTTACATTATGGTTGTAAGAACCTTTCCCTTTTGTTTTAAAGCTCTCAGTTGGGAAGATTACTTAACCTGCATGGTTGGTTTTAGCCAGACTCTAAATCTCTTAGTGATGTGCAAGATATCCACAAGGTGGATCTCAACTGGGATCACAGAGGGTCCAGGACCATGCAGGGGAGAATTTGACACCGAGATCCAGTGGCCCCCAAAGGGTGGCTGTGGACATCAGACCTGCCACTGGGGAAGGAGGACAGAGCCCTGTATACAGCAGCTCCACACAAAATCTGGCCAATCTGGACTCTACCCACCAGAGGAAGGCTCCCATCACACTGGGGCTTTGGCTAGGGAGAGTGAATCAACTGAGGATTTTGAAAAGTAGACTAAAAGAAATTAAAACAACAACAACAACACCCTTTTGGGCAGATTAATCAGGCAGGCATGGGGCTATTTCACAGTCCAGCAAACATCCACTTTTATGTCAGCCACCACACTGGAAAAAGCAGGGGACCTGTTTGTTCAGCTAGAAATGCTTATACGGGCTTCTTCCCCTCCCTGCCCACCTTTGTCACTAAACTTTCCTACTTCTATGTTGGAGAGGTTTCTTCCCCCCCCCCCCCCCCCCCCTTGGCTTTTTAAAGTAACATCAGTGGAGCAGCTAATGAGGCAGTGGAAAGCAAGCTGGTCCGTTCTGGGTTGCTAATGACTCCATTCCTGGGAGCCTAATCAAAGATTTGTACATTTAATTGCTGTCAAGTCAGCTCCAACCACCTGCCATTTCTGAAGCACCTGAGCTCCTAGCTCGGTAGCCGCTGATTCTAAGTGAATCCCTCACCATTTCTAAAGGCCAGGAAGCCAGGCTGCTGGGCAACCCTGAATGAAGTCCACCCTGGAGGACAGAGAGCAGCAGGCCTCACGGAGCTGTGCCTGATGTAACTGGGTCAGCATGGGAGGGAAACCTGTGCTTTTCTAGGATCAGACTTCTGTTTCTAGGGGAAGGAAGGGTGGGTGTGGTAAGGACTGGGGTGGGAGCAAAGAGAGGAGGAAGAAAGGGACATCCAATCCCATTCTTTGAGAATCTTTTGAGGCTTTTCTCCTGAAGGATGACTTAATTTCCATCCCCAGTGCACGGTTGTGTCAAGGATCAGTATTTGTTAGGCATCCTTTCCGATTTAAATGGTAATTGTTTTATTGTCTTTCCCAAATTCAGGTTGTGATTGTCCCCTGGGCTTTTTTGGAGATTTGGAGGATGAATGAATCTGGACCTGAGTTCAACCTAATGGTAAAAACAGGCTACCTCATGGGGATATAAATTAGTTGGGGAAAAAATTATGTTTAGCTGTTTTTCTAATTGCAATAAAAATTCTTTGAACACATGGACTACACACACTCTAACGTTATGCTTCTTGCTTGTGACAGGTGTATCAGGTATACCTATCATATCTGATCTTTTGTGATCAGTCTCCAGAGTGGTGGTTCTCAAACTTGAGTCTGAATGAGCATGGCCTGAAGGACTTATCAGACCATGGCTTCAGTGGGCCCTCCCCAGTTTCTGGTTCAGGCTGATGTGGGTGAGGCCTGATGATTTGCAAGTCCAACAGATTCTCAGATGATGCTTATCCTGTTGGACTAAGAGAACTTTCTCAAAGCCTCTTGGAAATACCAATCTCTGTCTATGGGCAGATGAGATTGCCATTTACTAAACACTTGATCAGCCACCTCTGCCTGCTAGTAACTGAGTTGCCGGTGGAAAAGAGGTACTGACCCTGACAGCTCATGTGGAAAAAGAAGAGAATTCTCCCTTTTCACTTTTCCATCACAGGCTCACATATAATGTGTAAAGGAAGAAGACAACAGGCCACATCTGTGGCGGGGCAGGTACTGTGCTTCACCCCATAGACAAATACCACCTCTCTTCCCCTGAATTCCTTTAGTTGGAATAGGGCTACTTGTATTTGGGAATTCACTCTCCCTTAGGATGACCAACCTTCCCAGTCTGTCCAGCCTTCCCAGTGCTAAAACTTAGCGTTATGGGAAAACAGAGATACTGTTCACCCTACCTCCCCTTTGGTTTAGCAGAAGTTACATCAAGAGGATATAATGTTATCAGATTTACAAATAAAACAAAGGTAAACATTGTCAGACTATGAACATTTTTTCATACCCTGCCAAAAATTAAAAAAAAAATTTTAAATAAAGAGGGAACTAAGGCTATTTGGGTTGATAAATATTCACCTATGGTCCCCAGCTTGCCATTGGCAAATACTTGCCCTAAGCAACTTTGGAACAGGGCCCATTTTCATTATTGATGAATAGTGAGGAGGTTTTCTCTTTAATTTCCTTCTGAAAGAAATTTGCTAAACTTGAACCGATTTTTAAAAATAAGTTAGAAGAGGCAAACACCTCCCTCATTTCACTGCCACCTAGAACTTCTTCTTGACCTCGACCTGAATTTCTAGCTTAGCTGTTCATGACCAACCGGTTGATTGGGTGAGGATGATGCAGTGACCAGCTGTCCCCTACAGCCTTCTGTTGTTGTTTTCTTGTGTATTTCTGTGTCTCCCTCCATTCCCCACAGTTGTCACGACGTTCCAGACACAGGCACTCTTGTTTTCATTTCCTCCTTACTGCTTGGTCTATTTATATCAGGGGACCCTGGAAAGTGTGCAAGATAACCTTACTAGAAAGCCAAATTAATTCTAAAAAGCAAACACCATATGATCTGCCAATCAGATGGGGAAAACACTGTTAATTGTTATTCACTTACTCCCCTAAATCTTTCTCTGGAGTGCTTGAAATCACAGAACTGGAGTACATTTGCCCTCTATTCAGCTTTGGAATTTAGATCTAAATGCAGTGGTGATCTGGGAAGATAGAACAAAAAAATCTTTGCTCTCAATCAAGTGTATGTATGGACATGTGTATCTATTTTCATGGGGAAAAAAAAATTGGCAGCCCTTTTGATGGAAAATGCAATGCTGTTTGAGAATTCCCCAGGAGCAAAACTGCCCTGAATAGAGGTCTCCTGGTTCTGTCACTTTCTGCTCCTCTGGCAAGGCTGAGCTGAAGCAGCCTTTTCCAGGAGTATCCTTCCATACCCAGAGCCTCTTCCCACCTCTGGGGCCACTTTGATCATTCCTTCCTCCTGTTGCAATTATTCTGTGCCCCTGCTTTAGTCCGCCGTATCTAGCTTTGGGGTTGTTTGGTATGTATTTGCTTTTCAACTTGACTGCAAGACTCTGAGGCCAGGAGGCAGGATCTATTCATAGTGGGTGCCTTGCTGCCTCATGCAGTGCTTGGCATCCAGTATATGCTCAATAAATATTTGCTAACTGAATGACTGGCTATTACATGTGAAACCCTTTCAGGGGTTCTAAACACATCTGCTGATCATTTCTACAGAATTTACGGTATTTATTTTAATACTGTAAATAGGATTGGGGTTAAGTCAAGAGATGTTTTATGCTCTGCCCTCGTAACATACAGTCTGGGCACAGACATCCCAAAGGTTAAATTGACCGAGAGATGGGATTAAAAGCAATTAGGTTTAAAAGGCAATTGGTTTGCTTTATTTCACTCATAGTTCGTGCACTTGCTTCGTTCCCACCGATCCCATAAAAACCAGAGCCATGGAAAGTAAAACAATCAGGAAGCTCATCCCTCTTGCCACGATATTTCTCCTTCCCCCTTTTCTGTGTTAGTTGGAAAGCTGTCTTCTGCTCTGCTGGGGGACGGACAGACTGACTCTGGCTCAGAGAAGCATCTATTATCATCGTCTAAACCTTGCCGGGAATAATGATCAAAATGGTCCCCTGGTGGCCTGGGACAGAGGTCTTTGCTCAGCTCAGCCTCATGCTCACATTCCTGCTTCAGCATTAGTCTCACCAGAGTATTCAGGTAAGCGGTGAAAGAAACTGAGAATGTTCTCTGGAAACTCTGACTTTATTGCAGATGTGACTCATTTTACCCCAATAGCTGTGGTCCCAAAGAGCCATGTGAAAAAAATTCCTTTTTTAGAAGTCTAGTTGTATTTAAAGTGCATTACACAGTGTATGTTAACTAGCTAAAGAGAACTTAAAAAATAAATTAAAAAATAAAAACACTTGTATTGTCAGGAGAGAAAAACAAATAAATAATAAAATCAAATAAAAGGGGCAAATAAAACACTGTACGTCAACCAACTGGAATGAAAACTAAAATTTGGAAAGAGTATAAGTAAATAAAAAATAAATAAAATGTATTACTAAAAAAACAGCTGGCCATTTAAAGGAGGTTTTATTTTTTTTAATTTAAAAAAAAACATTTTATTTATTTATTCATAAGAGAGACACAGAGAGAGATGCAGAGACACAGGCAGAGGGAGAAACAGACTCCCTATGGGGAGCCCAATGCAGGACTTGATCCCAGGACCCCAGAATCATGCCCTGAGCCAAAGGCAGACGCTTAACCATTGAACTACCCAGGTGCCCATAAAGAAGGTTTTAATGAATATTTTTCAAGTCTAGTCTTTACTAATGGAATATTAATTCATAGTCTCCCTTCTGTGAAAATCCAGATTTCCACCAACTAATTTGCATGCAAGACGCATGAGGACTATTCCAGGTTGGTTGCGAGTTGCATGGGGATGTATCATCATGAATCATTATAAGTATGTTTGGAATCCTCGAAGGCACTCCCTCTTGAGGGTTTCAGCTTTCCCTCTGTGGTGCTGCTTTGGGAGTGTCCCTCTCTGTCCCACTTCTCTCTCTCACCCCCTTTGGGCTCTTCCCCCAATTGGATAAAACAAGGAAAAAAGAAGAGGAACAAAGGAAGAGAGGCCTTTGCAATGTTCCATGCCATTTGGAAGGGGTGGGCTTGCTGCCAGAGGTGGTGAGCAAAATTGAGACGTGGTAAAAAAGAGTGGGGCTAAACCCAATCTGCAGAGTGTGGGGTAGCAACAGGGTTGATTGAAACCTCCTCTGGCCTTGTTCTTCTTTCTGTCATGCACCCTGCTGGAGGGGGTTTCAGTGTGATCTAGAAGGGTGCACACACAGCAATCGTCACATCCTGTCCCTACTTTCCTTTCTCACTAACCCTGTGTTCCACAGGCAGAATCTTGGCACGCCTTGAAGCAGGGCCACGGTATGAGGGCGCCACCCGCTTCGTGTGACTGCTCGAGTCACACAGGACTGTTTTTCAGTTAGGCAGTGTGCCAGAAAGAGAGGAGAGACTCTCCTCAGGATATTTCGCTTATCAGCTGCCACTGCAAGAATTTTCCCTGCTACGAACTTCCTAATATTCTGACCCCTTTGGTTTGAAAATTTCCAAGGCTGTTCCTATGCCAACGAAAAACATTCCATGATATATGTTTCTGATGCAATGTAGCGGCAGGATCTAGGTTACCAGGAAGATGTGTCAAAGGTGTGATTTATTTCCTATCCTTTTATGTGGAGTCTAGTGAATTCAGATATCACAAGAAAACCCTATGAAACACCGAAATATTCCTCTCGATACCCAACTACCATGTGCCTCCACTGGGTCCCTTAGAAGGTACGTAAGCCAAACCTGGGCTACGTGGAAAATAGCAGGCAGCTCATCTCCAGATATCCAGGTTTTTCAATTGCGTAGGTCAAAACACTTGAGCACTGCCCTGAATTATGCAATTATAAATCAGGTGTTGGTTTCATGCAGCTGTAGTCTGATGCTTCTAGACAAAGTCTTGATATTTTCTTATGTCTCTTTTTCAGAAATTCACCCTAATTTTAATCTTTCCAGTGAAAGGAAAAGCTTCTCTCTGTGCCTAACCAGTCTGTCTTCTTACTTTGATGATGGGCTCACTTCATGATGAAGAGCTTAACTACCACTAAATCACCACCACCAACAACCACCACCACCAACAACAACCAACCAACCAACAAAGCAGGCAATCAGAAGCCCTAGACCCCAGCCCCACAGTCCACTGTCTTGTTGTGATCTGGCTAGCTCATATGCTCTAGCCTCCACCTATTCACTTACACAACAGGGATGATAACTCTCATTCTGGGAACTTCTTAGGAGGACTCGATGAGATACTCTTTATTTGGAAGCATCATATTTTTGCCCATAGATCATTCAGGCTTTTGGCCTTTGCTCTAGAGGAGGACCACTGAAGGCTGTGTACCCTGAGGCACCATGCTTGGCTTTTACTCTAGCCATCCCTTTGGTATCCCAACCTACATGATCAGTAAGGTCTAGAAATAAACAACTTGGAATTATGCTTCCACAACCCTCTGTGGTCTTTCAGAACAATCATCAGCTTGCCCTGCTGGGTGAATATTGTTCATTCCTGATCTCAGTTAGCTATCATTTTAACCATTCTCAATTAAAAAACATCTACCTGAACAAATATAGGGGCCAAGAGTGTATAATCTCAGGAGCACCTGGATGGCTCAGTTGGTCAAGGTGCTGCCCTTGGCTCAGGCTGTGCTCCTAGAGTCCCAGGATCAAGCCCTGCATCGGGCTCCCTGCTCCATGGGGAGCCTGCTTCTCCCTGCCTCCTCTCTCTCTGTCTCTCATGAATAAATAGATGAAATCTTTAAAAAGAGAGTGTATAATCACACTTAGCCATTTGTTTTTTTCTTTTTATAAGATATTTTATATTAAAATTGTTTTGGCCAAGTTTATTGAGGCATAATTTACATACTGTAAAGTTCACTCTTTTATTGTATAGTTCCTGAGCTTAAAAAAAAGAACACATATTCTGTGTGCCCACCACTGTGATCAATATCTAGGTCAGTTCCATCATCTCCCCAAATGCCCCCTTTTGAAGTCGACGTCTTCTTACTCCAGCCCCTTAAACCATTAATTGGTTTTCTGTCTCTGTAGTTTTGCCTTTTACAGAATGTCATACAGATGCAGTCATGTAGCATATGGGCTTTTGGGTCTGGGTTTTTTTACTTATCATAAGGCATTTGCGACTCATCCAGGTTGTTGCGTGTATTAATAGTTTGTTCCTTTTTATTGCTTAGCAGTCAGTTGTCCAATGCATGGACTGTATTCATTCAACAGTTGAAGGACATGGAGATGTTTCCATTTCTTGGTGATTACAAATATGGCTCTAAGCACTTGTGTAAGGTGTTTTATGTGTACATACATTTTCATTAGACATTTGGCTTTCAGAGATGTATATAAGTTTAGTTCCAGATGAACAATCAGAAATTGCAAGATTTGGGGGACCCCTGGGGAGATGAGAGAGTATATATGTCCTTCACGAGTCAGTCAGGACCAGACCTGTCAGTTAAACAAAGGCTAGTTGTAGCAAGAGGCTATTATTATTTCCACCAAAGATACTTGAAGAATAGAAATGAAAACTGACATTATTTTTCTTAGCCCCTGGGGAAGAACATAAGTACATGATGGCAACTATCAATTTAGTGGGTCTATGATTGTCTAGGTGATTAAAGCAATATTTCAATGGACTTTGGCCATTCCCAGCATAGTTTACCTGCTGAAGAATATGGAGCATATTGGTAGACTGTTTTCTAACAAACTCCTCAGGGTCATTCCGGTTGAATAAACTCTCTTTGGGGTTAATTTGAGGGACAAACCATGGTTCTTGTTGAAATAGTTACATTGGAATCTCTACAGTCCATAGGATACCAGGGTAATTATCAACTCCCACTGAAGATTTCAGGCTTAACACCAATTCTACTTGTTTTCTTCTCTGTACCCATACATGTTAAGGAGGAGTTACAGCCATATCAGTGAGAGAGTTAGCTAAACCTTGGAGTCTCACCAATTCTCCCCCACCATTTCACCTTTATCACTCTCAGGCTCCTGTGTCCTCTATCCCCTCGCCATTAAATGTTTGTATCCACCCAAGAGATGTTTCCTGTGTGCTTGCCTCTCTCAAGCCCTCAGATGAGGGTGGGAACTCATAAAGATGATTACACTAGGGAACAATCTGGTCTCTGTCACCTAGACTCCAGTATGAATGAGTTTCAATGCTGGTAGTGCTACAATCGTCTCAGAACAAATTTTCAGAGAAGAACTGGCTAAAATAGCTAAAATAAAATTTAAATAAGAAACAATTTTCTTATTTAAATGAAAATCTTTTGCTTAGCTAAAATATCATATTATTCATGTATAACAGTCTTATGTTCTACTTTTTAATTACATTTATGGATATTTCAGCTTAACCACGTGGGCTGACCCTATCTTAAATGTTACTTCAATGGGGAGATGTGTTTAGAGATCTGAACAACTAAATTAAGAACAGAACTTCAAATATTGCCTATAAACAATCTGAAGAGTTAGATTTAAAAATGCCTGATTTATCTACTGCTTTGGGGTTTATTAACATCGATTTTGGGAGGTATTCCATCATCCCAGCTCTGAATTTCATTGGTACCACTAATTAGTGTTGAGATCTTAACAATACTAAAAATAGTAATAACAGTGGTAATAACAGTGACAAGAGCTAACTTTTTTTATGAGCAAAATCGCTAAGAGAATAGGAATAAATTTAGCACTGTAAGTGATTCCAAAGGTCTGGAACTTGCAATGAGTAGGGTGTTAGGTGAAGCATGAAGATGTACATACATACATATAATTGGGGAACAGACCCAGAGCCAAACCAACTCTAGTGTTGTTATAGGGCTTTACTGTGGGGTTTTATAGAGGGTAGGCTTAATTCCATTTTTGGTGATGACCATAAATGTGAGATTAGAGGCAGGTAATCCATCGTTGGAGATAATCCAAGAATGGGTGATAGATAAAAGCCTCAGGACAGAGAGAAGGTAGCAGACCCACGAGGCTATTTTATAAAGATAGACTCACTTGGGTTTGTTTGGTAACCAATTGAATGGGAAGAAGAAGAATATGTGGGGCCTGGGTTTCTAGTGGTTGGTCAGTGGTTCTATTAATTAGAATGGGAAACATAAAAGAAGGAGCCAGTTTAAAGAACAAGGAAGACAGATTTGGTTTTAGATCTGCCATGGAAATTACCTGGAACCAATTCTGGCTTGATATAAGGAAGATCTTCCTAATTATTTTAATCTATACAGAAGTGAGATCCCCATCACTAAGAGTATTCAAGCAGAGGCCTGTATAACCATCTATCAAGGTTGTAAAAGACACGTTTCCTATATTGGATTGGAGGCCAGAGTAAACAGCCTTTAAAATCGTTTCCAACTTTAGGATTCTAGGATGCTCTAGGAGTAGAAAAAAGGGCTATTTATTCTATACATTGTTGTAGTCTCCTGACAGATTTCAAATACCACTGTGACATATACCATAAAATAAAAACAAGTAGAAAAGAGGAATGGTAAGTTAACTGCACAGTTTTTATGTGTGTATGGATAGCTATATACTTACTTTATATACATATTTTATATGAGGCTGTTCATATCCAGAAGTTTCGTTATCGCATAACAAATCAACATTTAGTATTTGGCATACTTACCGATGTCAGGGCTCTGACATAGCTAGCTCTCTGTGCGTGTGTGTAAATGTGTGGTTACGTATGTGTAAATAAAAAGAGACCATGATTTGCACCTAAATGATTACTATTTTCCATTTAGAGCAATATCTATTCTATTACAGCAAAGCAGTCATTTATAAATCTTTCACAAGGCAGCGATTCGGAGGACAGTTAAATATCAATCTAAGTATAACATCAGTATGTAAACAGATTGATGAATTGCTCGACTGCTAGGATATAAACCATATGGAACTGTGAATAACGCTTTGAGGAGTTGGGGATAATTTTAGCATCTCATGAAAGCCGAGGACAAGACGGAGCTACCCTACCAGTTCTTTAAACTTCTCAACGCTCTTCTGTTTTCACTCTCAAGGCTATATGGGACAATTAGCATTGCGAACATTAAAAATATAACCTGTTAGATTGTTTCCCTCCTAAGGCAGGATTAATGGCCTCTGTGGGTATCAGTGCCGGAAAAGCCTACAAAAATAGTCCGGGAAGGAGTCTTACCCTGAGGGGCAGACTCTGTTATCTATTCCTTCAAATGCTGGACCTGTACGATTAAGGTTCCAAAGCACTGAGCAGGTCTTCAAAGGGACCCACAAATAGAGAGGGAAAAAAAGGCTAAGAGTCCTTTACATTTCAAGTGGTAGGAACAACACTAGAATTCAGGCTTCCTGTCTCTCAGCTCTGAGCTCTTTTTATAAAATGACACTAGCTTCTTATACTAAATCCAGTGATGGCATAATACAGTTTATACTTTGCCACAATCATGAAAGGTTCTCTCTCTCTCTCTCTTCCCCAGTTATGTAAGTAGATCCTTCTCTGTTTCTCATTGCGGATAAAGCCCTGCACTCACGCAGAGGGTGGATGGAATTAAGTGGAGGGGTCCTGGGGATTCTTTCATGATTTAAGGAATTTTCAGTTACAATCTATGCAGTCCGGATACAGCAGAGAATTAAGCAATTTTGGAGCACAAAAGGCAGCCAATGTGGAACATTACTTAATCCTTCATTGAATCTGGGTTCTGCAAATCTGACCTGAATTACCACAGAAGGGAACATATTCTGTGCAGGCCTCAGAGGTGAGCCACAGAGATTAGTAGAGATGGCTCTAAGAATTGCAGTCATTTAGCCAAGGAGGCAGAGGGTGGATGCGGTGATGGCTGCCAAGTTTACACAACACTGTCATGCAGGGAATTACAGCCCGTAAAGTCTGAGCACGGGAGGGTGGGCTAGGCCTACAGCCCCGGGCCTTCACCTCTGCTTCTGGGACCCTGTTGACATAACGTGAGAATTTGGACAATGAGGTGACCTTCCTCTTCAGAGGAGCAGAATAGCAGGGGGAAGCCAGGACTGGGGACAGGACTATCTTCCTGAGGGCAGAAGAAGGGTCCCTGTGTGCCTGGCCGGGCCCAGGAGGAGCTGAACATGGAGCAGACCCTGTGCATCTGACTCTAAACTGGCCTCCTGTCCCTCAGGAGGGCCTCTGGGAGGAAGACTGGGACAGAGTCATTATTTGCCTACATTTCCTATTCCATTCTGCTGGTGAGGTAGACTCTTCACAGTTTTTAAAATAAAACAAATGGAAGTGCCCTGGTTTAAAGCATTGTTATAGGGACACCTCGGTGGCTCAGCAATTGAGTATCTGCCTTTGGCTCAGGGTGTGATCCCGGGGTCAAGTCCCACATCGGGCTCCCTGTAGGGAGCCTGCTTCTCCCTCTGCCTGTGTCTCTGCCTCTCTGTGTCTCTTATGAATAAATAAATAAAATCTTAAAAAATAAATAAGCAAATGTTGTTATAGTTTTCTTTTAGGGACCATAGTCAGTGACTCTTGCCATTGGATATGATAATTTATTGTAAGTTCATCAAGTATCAATCCCAGACTTGTCTCCTCAAGCTTCCCTTGCTGCCCTTTCAATACGCTTCCCTACCTGGAGCCTGGTGAGGTGGTGCTCCTTGCCAGCCTCTTGCTGGACAGGCACAAGGAACAGGACCCCAAAGGAAGTATCACTTCTAAGAGCGAATGCATCAAAAGGGGGAGAAAAATATATGCATGTCACCTTGAGCAGTACCTGGTAGGGCCTGGTGGGAGGCCAGTCTGGCAAGATTTTAATGGAATAGAAGAAATATAAACATATTGGACAGTAGGGGCTTTGAGTCCAACAGATTGAATTTTAATTCAGTCCCCCTTTAGGGACTGATTGCCATTCTATGAGAGGATGGGTAATGGAGGAAGAGGAGGAAGAGGGGAGAAAGAAGGAAAAGAAAGATTCTGTAGCAGCAGAAGACACTATTGTAAACTTTAAGGCACTAAAACCCACTTCACTACCCAAAGGGCGTTTCTTCGTTTCCCTCACTACCTAGATGTCAGTATCCTCTCTTCACTGCAAGTGCCACAGTCAGAGGCAATCCCAATGATGTCAATTGCTCATTTAGGCGCATAACCTTTGGCAGAAATAGCGTGTATTTGCTAATGCCCGACTCCGGGTGACAAGTCCACATAGATAAAGCTCTCCCCTCAAGGCCATCTCCCACTGATGACCTTTGGGGCACTCGTGCTCAGCTTTCTGCTTTGAGAACTTCCTAGTGAAGTCCCCCTTATCACTGGGAAAGCGTGACCTCTAACACACAAAGCACACCATGGAGCAGGGGCAGCAGAACTCTCTGACTTTCAAATCAACTTGGCTTTGCTTACCTTTGAAATAGAGCATTTGTATTTTGAAACTGTTTATGAGAAGTTCTCTGAGTACTGACCTGCAAACACAAATACCAAGAAATTCTGGGGCCAGAGGGTCCAAATCACTGGGATAAGGACAATTGAGTTGAATAGTAATGAAATCTGACTCCAATTGTTTAAGCTTTCGAATTCTCCAATGGCAATCCTTCCTTGGCTTGGTCCTGTGTTCCAAGGAAAAGAGCACAGGATTTTGAAATAAAAAGAGTGTATTTGAGTCTTCACATTGCTGTCCAGAAACTGTGAAGACTTAGGTATAGTGCTTTGTTCAGGAAACTGAGCTTCAGTTTTATGAGATGTAACAGGGGATGGCAACATTGACTTCACAGGATTTTTGAGAGGATAGATGAAGTAATGAATGCTTCCCAAGTGCTTTCATGAGTAGGCCCCTCCCAACCCCCATTTTATAGATAAATACACTGAGGTCCAAAAGGTTGAGTAACTGGTACAAAGCAACACAGCTGGTAAGTATTAGATTCTGAAACTTAGGTCAGAGTAGGTGGTCAAAGAAATATCTGTTAAAATGAGATTAACATCATGTTACAATGATTCTATCTTCCTCAGAAATTTGCCTTTGGGGCAAAAAGAACCGTGGTGCTCTTTAACATTTTTACAAATTGCGTTAGGCTCAATTTTCTTCTATGAGCTATTCTTGGAGATAAAAAGGAGAATGAGCCCCTGTTGCATTTGTTTTCTGATCCTTGTAATATAAAAATTATAACAGAATTAATCCAGAACTGGAGATGTAAATTGAGGAGAGCATCCACAAATAGAGTCCTTAGTATTGAGCTTTGCAAATAATACATGTTTAATGAGTGTATGTTGATTGAGTGTTTAGGAAGATTAGTTCTCCACTGTTCTGATAGAGGGCCAACCAGTCCTGGAAAAGAACACAGACCTTTTATATGGCTTTAAGTGTCCTCATCTGTAGGAAAATAAACATGCATTGAGTTAGGACAACAGGGCTGGAGTCAACGTGACACTCTAGGAACTACAAAATCACGTCAGTTATTTTGGCAAATGGAGTTCTAGACACTTGCCACAGCACCAGATGATGTTTATTCCAACAAGAAGATTATTATAATGCATCTTTTGAGTTAAGTTTTTCCTTTTACAAGGACATTGTGTCAGATTCAGTTAAATAAACTAAGGCTGACTGCCTACCAAATGCAGTTGCTTTTCACTCTCAAAAGCACACCTGTATCTTTGTACAGTGCCTTTCCGACTTGGTCCTCAGAATGATCTCAGGGAATAGATAGAGCAGGTATTATAATTTGTGATTTTTATGGGGTGGGGCTGGGGAGCTTGGGTGTCCTGCCTGCATCTAGCAAAGTGGCTGCTCTATAAACAATACATGATAAATCAAAAATAAACAATAGCTCTCATTGAGTGCTTTTACTGAGTGGCAGATACTACTTTAGGCGTTCCACATACATGGACACATTTCTTTAAGGAGAACTCGGCATACCTGATGAGTGTGTGTGCCTGCCACTCACCAGCTGAAGCACCTTGGTCCCAATTTCATCACCTAGAATATAAGGAATAATGACAGGGTAACTTCGTAGGGTTGTTGTGAAGGTCACCCAAGTTGATACACATGCACAAAACATTAGAAATAGAGCTAGCATACTTGGATGCTCAATAAATACTGGCTACTGTTTGTATTTATCCCAGAGTAACCTCTCAAGTCATTGGTGGAACTAAGATTTGAACCGGGCTCCCTGGCTCAAGAGCCTATGTCTTTAATCACTATTTTGAATGAGTAACCAAGCAAGTGAATAAATAATCTAGAGTCACTCTGCAAGATAGTGGCTAAATCCAAGTCCCCTGTCACTCTCTAGTGACAGTTGTAGCCCTAGATATAGGCTGGGCCCTGGCAAGTGCACAGATCCCCTTCTTGGGAGGAAGCTGGAAGTTGCCACTTACGGGTTTCACACTCCCCTTCCCTGCTCAGGTCACACCACCTTCCAGGCTGCCGAGCCTGCACACAGTTAGAAGTACACCCCTACCCTGCAGATGTCAGTTCTTTTGTGTTTTAGGGGTAGAGGATTGGATTCTTTGGCACACTGAAGGAGAAATGAACTGAGTGGGCACAACTCTGAGAAGGGGCATTTGAATAACACTTTCTGGTTTACAAAGGACTTTCCCATCCATTTTCTCACTCCGTCATTGGACTTAGATTATAATCTCCATTTTTGAAGCAACCCAAGTGCAGAGGCATCATGTGGCTTGCCCTAGTGACAGGGTTGGCAAACTCCAGAATCTAGACTTTCACCAGGGTCTGCTGACTCTGGATTTCATGTTCCTTCCTTGACCAAAAAAATTGACCCTTACGTTGAGGGAGCTTTGTCCTTGGTCTTGTGGTTTGTCCTGGGCCTAAGAAAAATTATTTCATGATATTTCCTGCATAGATTTTGATCTTCTTGGGAAAAACTTGGCTTGGACCTTTGTGAAGATTGAGAAATGGGACAGGATGAATTTCCAGGTCACATTTATGGCCATGAAATCTGTGATTCTTTTCCAAGATTTTATGAAATTAAAATCATTTACTTGGAATGCTTGGTACAGAAAATATCATAGCAACTGTAAAGAGCTATTTATTTGCAACCATCTAACCATGCACTGTGATTGAAAAATATGGGAGAAGGAAAGGGGACATCGGGAAAATTATTCTATTTGTTTCACACACACTATTGTCTTATTCTGATGTTTTATTTCCAAACTTGTTCACGGCACTCTTCCACTTAAAACAGTGCTCTCTGGATCCTCCTCATTTCATCCTGCTTCTTTCCCTCATGTGTATAGAGATTGTTTTTCATTTCGAACCCAACTGCTTCTTTTTTGATTCTGTAGCAAATCGCCCTTCTGAGTGTGTGCCATAATTACTCCCATGGCAATGGGCTCAAGTTAGAGACAGACCATTATGTGAGCCCACAGCTTAAGCAGAGAGACCAGAGCTAAGAGTCCCTTTTAAAACTGCTATCCTTAATGATAGGGGTCCAGAGGTAGAAAATTACTGGCATTATAAATTGCTTTTTCCATAAGGGTTTTGTCCTTATCTTTTTAAAAGGCTGTGCCACACTGAGAAAATTTCTCTACATTTTTAATTGTAGATAATTTTGTGTAAGAAAAATCTCCCAGTGAAAATGGTGTAATGAAATGTGCTTAGTTTGGCTTCGGCGGGGCTCCATGTCTTCCTAAATGAGTGCATAAAAACACACACAAACAATATTTGCTACTACCTAAAAGTGCAACGGATAATTTACATCAAAAGCAATGGAGGAAATTGAGAAGTGGGGATGGGCTCCTCCCTGGAGCTCTACTGTAAAAGAGTAGGGCTAAAGGAAGTGTGGTGTGCTGCCACCCAGCGGTGAGCCACGGATGACTACCGGGACCCCTCACTTATCCGGAACCCAACCTTGTCTACCTGGAGGATGGCCTAGCAGCAGGAGGACAGTGCAGGAGACCCCAGCCCTACAGAAGGGACTGCTAGGAGAAGATGACTTCTAAAGGTTATGGGCTTTATGAAGAAAATGGCATGCTTTTTTAAGGCATGATTCTAACAAGCTTGGTTTTCAAGACTTACAGCATGTTAGAAGCAAATAATTAAGCATGGAAAGAAAGCAAGTGAATATATTTGGTTCTTCATAAGGATTTATTTTATTCTTTTTTTTAAAGATTTTATTTATTTATTCATGACAGACAGAGAGAGAGAGAGAGAGGCAGAGACACAGGCAGAGGGAGAAGCAGGCTCCACACAGGGAGCCTGACATGGGACTCAATCCCGGGACTCCAGGATCATGCCCTGGGCTGAAGGCAGGTGCTAAACCGCTGAGCCACCAGGGCTGCCCAGGCTTATTTTATTCTGACAAACGCCAGTATCAACCAGTGCTACCCCCGGTTATGGACTCATTTTAAGGGTGATAAAACAGATTTGGAGAAGGTCCGTTAGCCAGTGGATGAAGTCTGTCTTCCATTTTGTTAGGATTTTGTGACCTCAAAACTCATGTTTCTTCCTCTTTTTTATCCTTTCCAAAGACAGGCACGCTGACAAGCAAGCCCCAATGGCAGGACAATGGCAGGAGACAAAAATAGAATCAGTACTTAAAATTTGCCACGCTCTGGAAGGATCGGGTACTCACCAGTTCCCAAATACATTTATTTTAGAGGATAGTCATCACAACTTTGCATCATCAAGATGTCCAACTGCCTACAACCTTCTCTGCAAGCAGTAGGGAGCTTCCTGAGGGGGATACAGGGTGTTCGATTTTGGGATCCAAGTGTAGCTTTGCCTTTCACTAGCTGTGGGAACTTAGACGTGTTACATCACCTCATTGTGCCTCTGTTTCCTCATCTGAAAAATTAACATAATTATTCCACCTACCTCATGGAGTTGGTTTGGAGGATTGAGTGAGGCAATTCTTATAAATAGTTTAAAGTACTACCTGAGTGTTGGTAGCCATGGCATATCAAGCATAGACATTTTAGAAATGTAAAAGCTCACATCCTTTACGGACGAAATCTGAGCTCTTATTTAAATTGCTTATCTGTTCATTCATTCATTCAACACACATTTACTAAGTACATATTATGAGCCAGCAGCAGATAGCCACTAGGTAAACAACTATAAATAAACTACCACTCTTCCCAACTAGGGACTCAGATATGTAAACAAAAAGTTGCCATGATGAGGGAAGGCTGGGAAAGCATCTCTGTGGGAACAGAGATATGGGAGCACATATATCCTATCTCACCCTGGAGAGGTCAGGATGGCTGCCTGGAAGGAGAGGAGGGAAGGGGCATTCCAGTGAAGGACACAGCGTGTATAAGCAAAGATTGAAATGAAAGAAGAGTAGGTGATTTTTCCTGTCAGGTGTTGGGTGTATAGGTGGGGAGCAGAAGGATACGAGACTGAGAAGGCAATATACATATATATTTTTTCTAATTACATAATATTGAGAAAGCTGATTCAGGGAACTACTTACAAAAGATATATCTTTTTTGTTTTTTTAAAAAAAGAACTTAATTTGCAGTCTTGGGGTACTCCTGTGATTTGGAAGCTTAAGAGAGAAGAAGTAAGACATTTTTAGTTCAAATTTAAATTATTATCTGCCCACATCTTACATTTCTTACCGTTAAAAGTCAGATGAGAAGCAGCATGGCCCTAGAATCAGTTCTAACATGATGTGTAACACGTTATCATGATGTGTCCTGGTCCATGTCCACTTGTCACTGCCTGGCTGTCAGGCTAGGATGAAAATGAGCATTAGAGATTTGGCTGGTGCCTGAGTGAGCCAGGCCATGCTTGCACTTCTGGTGAGCCAGAAAATGTCTTGTGTTGAGCAGCTGACATGAACTAAGTATGTAGGTTCTCAACAAATATTAGCATATTTTTAAAAATCATTATTGTTATTATTATTACTATAAATTTGGGTTAAAAATTCTGCAAATATCTGAGTATAAATATATATAAGTCCTGGCAGCTGATGTCATCTTTTATTCATTTCCTGTTGCCCAGTGCCTGGCCCCAAGCCTGCCCCGTGGTAGGTTCTTCATTGACCTTTGTTGAGTATTGACTGAACATCTGGATTTGGACATTTCCAGAGTGTGCCCATGGTAACTGAAATACTGTTAATAAACCCTGGGGAGCATGTATGGTGGAGGAAGACAAGGCTTTGGACAACAGCTACAGGACATTGACATGAACAAGGACCATGCAGGCAGGGAAGCAGGTGAGGGAGACAGAGAGAGTGCCAAGATGGTGCTGAATTTCACAGTGGGCCCCAGGAGACTTGAAATCATGTGATGCCAGTTTGTACTCTGAGAATTCCTTCACCGCATTCTATACCGACATGACATGGCTTCCATTGAACTGACCTTTCCCTAACTTTAACAGACTATTGAAAGGAGCAAAGCAGCGATGTTCATGTGATTAGTGACAGCCTTTTTCAGGTCTGAGGACTCGTATACAGTTTCTACTAGTGTCCTAAAACCACATATGGAGGATAGTTAGGCTTTCCTACTCCTCATCCTCATTTAGGCTTTAACCTGAAACTTCAAGCTGGCTCCGTATAGTACAGCAAGACTTACTCCCTTTACTGTATCAATAATGTAATGGTGATTCATAACACATTTTGGGAGGACCTCTCACTTGGAAGGAGTTGGTTGGACTCTAGAGGATTAGTGGGTTGAGAACTGAGTTGGTTCAAATTGAAGGCATTGGGCTCTCTTACGAGGCTGAATCATACATCCCAATGGAAACTTTCCCCATCCTGGGAGTCATTAATGTGTCATAACCCATAATTCAAAAAATTATTGGGTGTTTAGGACTTCCTTTCTCACTTGGCCCCAGATTCTTATCCTCACACACAAATTGAACCTTCAGAATATCAATGAAGGAAGAGATCTTCCCATCACCTCCTTTTGGAGCAATAATGTGAGAAGAGACACAACCAAAATACATCTACTCTGGGCTTCCAAGGAGGGCCTTAATTTTTGCCCTCCTAAGTCCTTGTGTGTGACTGTAGCCTCTTGTTCTCAAAATCTTGGCACTTTTTCCTCCTGGCAGGCCCTAGTTGACTAGTCAAAATGAAGTACTCCTCCCAGGTTGGCAATTTGGCTCACTAAAGGCCAACCCATAAAGGACACCTGCAAAGTAAAGGGACAGAGGCTGTGCCTCTAAGGATGGGAGTCTACCTTGTCAGTGTTTTATAAGCAAAGCTGAATTTCTAGGTGCCCCCCACATAGGAGCAACTTTCTGTTTCTATGTTTGCCATCAGGGATCATGAAATGGAGGGGTGACAGGGATGGGGTCTGGTGTTTGTAAAGGTCGTTCAGGTTCATGTCTGAAAGATGAACAGTGATGCCAAGACCAAATGACCAGTGAAGACAAGGAGAAGGATGACAGAGAAAGACATTTTTAAAGGTATCACCCCCTACTTGCCCCTCTTGCTGTCCCTTTCTGAATCCTGCAAATTTCGATGTTGATGTCGAGATTTAATTTTATCTGCAGAAAGAAGGGAAAGTAGATCTCGTTAGAGATTTAAAGACAGTCATCTGTGTTTCTTATTTACTTTTAGATAAGCAACATACCCACATAATTTACTCTTGATAAACACTACTGGAACTGCTTGTTTGCCAAAGACATGTGACTTTTAAACCGTGAACAGTTTGAGATGTTACCAGAGCAAAACTCTTCATTCCTACTTGCCAATCCCCATCACACACACACACGTGCGTGCGCAGAGTGTTTTTTGAGCCATATTTATAGATGTTACCAATATCCCGTGCTTGCATCCGTCCCTGTTTAAATATCTTCATGCCCATATGTTGTGACATCAAACTCTGCTCCCTGCCAGCTCTACTGTGTTCCTCACATGCCCAGGGGCTCTCTTGATTTGCTCTCCAGCCTCCCAAACCCTATCACCCTCCAGAGAGTTCCATACGAGGGAGGATTTCTAGGGTGTGCACAGAAATAAGGACATGGCGGCCAGGCCTGTGGAACAAGGACATCTGTCTGACTGCTCCACTCATTTCTGCCCATGACCTCACAGAGGCCTCAGTTGGATCAGGCAATTAGTATGGTCAGGATCAAATGCCACCCAATTTAATTCAATTACTGTTCACCGCAACAGAAAATATGGTTATTATAGTGACAGGACTTGTGTGAGGAATACAGGCTCCGGGCCAGCGACCTGCCAACATGCCGCCAAGCTGTGAGGAACAGGGAGGGTGCAGATGAGGATGATTGGACAGGATGGGGCAGAACCAAACCTGCTCCCGAGCCACAGACGTGGGGCTGATGTCTGACTACCATTGCCCAGAGGCCCCTTTCTGCCAGAAACCCACAGATGATGGGAACATATCTGTTACCCAGGCCCAGAATTGAGATGTGGGGGAGCCAGCTTTAGCTGTTCCATGAGATCCTGGGGAGAAAGGGATAAAGTACAAGTGACAGCAGCCAGAAGAGAGCCACTATCCACTGGAACAAAGTCTCTTCAGTCAATGGTGCTGGGAAAATTGGACATCCACATGCAGAAGAAGGAAACTAGACCACTCCCTTGCACCAGACACAAAGATAAACTCAAAATGGATGAAAGATCTAAATGTGAGACAAGATTCCATCAAAATCATAGAAGAGAACACAGGCAACACCCTTTTTGAACTTGGCCACAGTAACTTCTTGCAAGATACATCCATGAAGGCAGGAGAAACAAATGGAAAAATTAAGTATTGGGACTTCATCAAGATAAGAAGCTTCTGCACAGCAAAAGAAACAGTCAACAAAACTAAAAGACAACCTACAGAATGGGAGAAGATATTTGCAAATGACGTATCAGATAAAGGGCTAGTTTCCAAGATCTGTAAAGAACTCATTAAACTCAACACCAAAGAAACAAACAATCCAATCATGAAATGGGCAAAAGACATGAACAGAAATCTCACAGAGGAAGACATAGACATGGCCAACACGCACATGAGAAAATGCTCCGCATCACTTGCCATCTGGGAAATAGAAATCAAAGCCACAATGAGATCCCACCTCACACCAGTGAGAATGGGGAAAATTACCAAGGCAGGAAACAACACATGTTGGAGAGGATGTGGAGAAAGGAGAACCCTCTTGCACTGTTGGTGGGAATGTGAACTGGTGCAGCCACTCTGGAAAACTGTGTGGAGGTTCCTCAAAGAGTTCAAAATAGACCTGCCCTACGACCCAGCAATTGCACTGCTGGGGATTTACCCCAAAGATACAGATGCAATGAAACGCTGGGACACCTGCACCCCGATGTTTCTAGCAGCAATGGCCACAATAGCCAAACTGTGGAAGGAGCCTTGGTGTCCATCGAAAGATGAATGGATAAAGAAGATGTGGTCTATGTATACGATGGAATATTCCTCAGCCATTAGAAACGACAAATACCCACCATTTGCTTCAACGTGGATGGAACTGGAGGGTATTATGCTGAGTGAAATGAGTCAATAGGAGAAGGACAAACATTATATGTTCTCATTCATTTGGGGAATATAAATAATAGTGAAAGGGAATAGAGGGAAGGGAGAAGAAATGAGTAGGAAATATCAGAAAGGGAGACAGAACATAAAGACTCCTAAGTCTGGGAAATGAACTAGGGGTGGTGGAAGGGGAGGAGGGCAGGGGTTGGGGGTGACTGGGTGACGGGCACTGAGGGGGGCTCTTGACGGGATGAGCACTGGGTGTTATTCTGTATGTTGGTAAATTGAACACCAATAAAAAATAAATTTATTATTAAAAAAACAAAATTACCGTTTTAAGGGGAATCTCTTATTTATTGTTCTTAAGTCTCTATGACAAGTTTGACAATTAAGAAGACAATGTAGACATTAAATCTTTTTTATAAAACTTTATCTTCCGTTAAGTGCTATTTATCTCACCGCATTTAACAACCAGCACTTTTATTCAACATTTATCCTGCATTCACTGTTGGCCAGCCATTGTTGGATGCTGTTCATGTGGGCCACTTCCTTTCAACCTCCCCCAAACCCTGTAAGCTAGAGGCCTTCATTACCCCTATTTTATAGGTGAGAAAAACAAAGTTTTGAGAGGCTGAATCACATAGTTGTAACAGTAGACTCCAGCTGGATCTGTTGATCTCAGGTCCCTTTTTCCTGACCATTATGCTGAACTTCTCCTTAGCTTTTTTTCCCCCAAATCTTTTTGGCCTTTCTATGCACACCTTCATGTCACTGAAGAGAGAGTGAAGTATTCCCAAACACTCAGAAGTACATTGGATAAACAAGAGCCCTGATCCACGCAGAATCATACCATCATTTCTTAACCAGCACAATGGTTAAACACATCGAGCTCTGTGTTCAAACCCCAGCCCTGCTACTTCTGGCTGTGTGACTGGGGAATCTCTGTATATCAATTTCCTCATGTGTAAATGAGGAATATATTTCCTCATAGACTTGTGGGAAGAGCTATCCTACTCAACGCACTTAAGATAGTACCCAGGAAAAGTATGCAAAAATTGTCAGCCCTTTTCACAACTTCAGGAAGCAAATAATGCAAAGATTGGAAGGAAAGTCATTTTCTTCTGTAAGCACACGTGCATGCTTTGAAAGGTAGACTACACATATTGGCAGTGTACACAATAGTCAGTCTTTCACTGGGCACTGTGGTCTCAAAAGCTGACAGCCCAGACTTGGTGGGGGTGGGGAAGCTGTAGGAGAACTGAGTGACTCCTGAGCAAGTTCCTTTTGGGGTCAAGTAAGGTATTCCTTTAACCCAATACCTTATCTTAGGCTCTACCTCTTTTTACTGAGGAGCACAGTGAATGGGATAGACTGGGGGACTCCCACAGGGAAGGGGCAGTGGTCCCTCCACCCCCAGATTATACTGAGTGACAGGAAGTGCTTATGACCCTTCACATTCCCTCTGGCCCTTCACATTCCCACTGTCCCCCATTTCAGAGGATCAGGAGTGTACAGTACTGGGTGTCCATTGTGGTAAATGGCCTTCACACAAAATCTCTGGGTTTGCCAATATGCTTTATTTAGATGAAGCACTGTTTAGTAACTTTGCAGGGAGTTTTGAAAATTCTGGAAACTCACGGAATTTCCTCAGGGCCTTACCACTCTTGCTTGGATCAGCATGGTGATACCTCTGTGAAGCCAGGGTGGGGGCAACTCCAGCCAGATGAAATGCAGTGTGATGCTTTGAGTCATTCTTAACCACTTGAATTTCTTCTAGGGCCAGGGTCACTTTTGCAGGCACCACTGATCTAAGCTATTATGCATCTCAGTATAAAAACCAAGTGATATGAGCTCTGGTCTGGAGTCAGGCTTTACAGTGATAATTTCCTCTCTCCACTAGTGCCCATCACAGCTCTATATCACTCTGACATGGTGTGATGAACGACCATGTTCAGTGCCCGTTGTGATCACTTATGATGTCTTGGCGCCACACCCTCTGCTTTCAGATCCCCTATGGAGGATACAAGGTGAGCTACAGAAGCCACATCATTTTGTTAGTTTTGATTGAGCTTTATGGAGTTATAACTCTGAGAATGGTGCTTTCATTAAGAGGAAAATATCCTAACTGGAAATGGTGCTTCTTCTATGGAACTGAAGCTGGAATAAAGAGAGTGAACCTGAACAGAAAAGCAGGCACCTGGCAATTCTTCCTTGTTGTTGTTTTTTTTTTTTTAGATTTTATTTATTTATTCATGAGAGACACAGAGAGAGGCAGAGACACGGGCGGAGGGAGAAGTAGGCTCCCTGTGGGGAGCCCAATGTGGGACTCGATCCCAGGACCCCAGGATCATGACCTGAGCCAAAGGCAGACACTCAACCACTGAGCCACCCAGCCATCCCTCTTCCTTGTTTTATGCTTCTGAGTAAGTGGTGTTGCCCTTCAGCCTCAGTTTCCCCATTGCTATGGGAAGTGAAGTCAATCCTACAGCCCACCCTGTCTCCTGCAAAATAAGTTGGACAACGCCCTGAGCCCTCCAATGGCCAATGCTATAAATTTAAGTTAGAATTGCTGGTATTACTCAGACCAGGAGAAGAAATGTTTCCAGTTCTGGGAAGAGCAGGGCTCACAGCTGTAGCTGAATATAAGACGAGGGAGGATGACAGACCACAGACACGGGCTCTTGGGTGCCTCAGGCAGAACCTGGGGAGAAAATGGCAGCCACAGTCAGGTAACTGTTTCAGGTTACTCTTCATGTTACAATGAAGAGATATTATCTGGATTTCCACACCAGCTGAGCTCCTGCATAATAATATTTTAAACAACACAGAGCATAACACAAACAGATCCACTGAGCATCTGGGGAGCCTGTTGCACCCAGGCTTGCCCAAACTGGCCTTTCTTATTGTAGGGTGTGGGAGAACACAGTGATTTGTGGGTCCCTGGACGGCCTGCCAGGCCTGGAGCTGTTGCTCGGCTGTGGGAAGCACGCCAGTTCTCAGGTCTGCTAATGAGTGGTGTGGTGTCTGGCAAGGGCCTGGCCTGTGAGTGAGTGTGACTAATCATGAATCTCTTCAATAACGCTGACATTTCATTCTCTGCTCTCTCCTTCGCCTGCTCTATGTGCTGGAGCTGGCTGAAAGAGGAGCAAATTAGCCTCATTCTGGAAAAGGCAGGGCATGATAAAGAAGCCCCTAAAACGTTTCCAGTGCTCAGTGCCTGGATGTTTTGCAGCCAGCGTAATTATCTGACTTGGGTGGCTTGACAGGATATTTTTGTTGTGGTTCCCTCTTCTGAATAGCAGGCAGTGTCTGAAGACAGTGCCCTGTTACTGCTCTGTGAGCTGGTTAACAAATATAGGTTTGACACCAGCAAAGACAGTGTCATTATGATCCTGCATATGCTCCAGCCCAAACTGACGACCCTCCCATTTTCCATTCAAAGGGTTCGTTTTATCAGATTGGGTTTCTGTCCCCGCATGGAAATGTGGTAGGCCTTAAATGCCCTGGACTCCTTAATTGAGGGTGGGAGCCAACGAGGGGATGAAGCTTTCCTCAGATGGCTCTGCCTCTCTGCCACCCACTTTGATGCTTGATGAGTTCACTGTGCTTCTAACATCAAACTGTGTGCTCTGTCACAGGGAAGGTGTGTCACTGTGGGTGCATGCATGTGCATATATCTCAGAAAAGTTAGTAATGCAATTTGTTGATCAGTGGACTGGAAGAAATTCAGGCTGGAAGGAGGGCTTTGCTGATGTTTGACCAAAATGTTTAGAAAGGAGTAGTCATTGTCCAATGGATATGGTACTGTCATCATGAACTAGACCTCTGAGAATGACTCACAGATAATTTCTTAATAACGGAGCCAAAGCATTTGGATTTTGAGAGACATGAGCTAGTGAAAGGGGAAGGGATGTGCAACAAGAGCTGGAAGACTAAGGCAGTGTTTAACATCCCTTATTCCCTAAAATAAACATATTGTCTGGCACTTTTCACCCTTGAGTATGTAGGCCTGTTTCTTCTCTCTTTCTCAGCCTGGTAGGACTACTACTAACTTTTAAGGAGATCCAAAATGCTAACTAGAGAGATTCAGGCTGTATTTTCCAAATTAAAAATTGAGACATGTGTTCCAACACGTGTCAGAATATTTTCAGGAATGTTAAGTGAAAGTATTTAAAATTAGAGCTTTCTTTGAACATTCTGACCACAGAAGTCTCTTTCCATTTCTGAATGCCTTGTGTGCATAAGGTGTCATGGATTGCAGTTTCAGGTAGGAGTTGTAACTGGCGACCACAGGTCAGATCTGCCTTCAGCCATGTGGCATATGATACATGCAGTGTCTCAAAAGCCAGGAAATTTCTCATAAACATCTGAATTTCTAACTTTCTCTTTAAAAATCCTAAAATCTGGCAACATGGACTTCATAGACCAGCCTGGAACTGAATGGCGGCTGCCTTTTTACAGTATACCTTGTCACACTCCTCACTTCTTTTTAGGGCTTCCTATTTAGCCTCCTTTTCCTACTTACATGATCCACCTGCCTCTCCAAGCATTTGGACTTGTGCTTGCTGACTCAGTCACATAACATGCTGGTGGTCTGCTCACCATCAGGGAAGGGACAGAGCGTCTTCACTCCTGTCATGTCCCACCTCAGATGGCTGATCCTCAGCAAGATATGGGCCAAGATGTGACATTTAATACTTGAGGTATTGGGAATCCCAATGCCTATGATATGTTTTCAGCTTTCCTTCTTTGATCAGAGAAGATCCCCAAAGAGGGAATAATCAACAGATGATTTGGGTCATTCCTTGATGATATAAAATGCAAGACACAAGCATCTCATATGTGTTGTTTGTTCTATGCTTGTTCATCACATTTGGGGCCAGTTGTGTAACAACAAAAATCATTTTTAGAATAGATAGCTGGGTCTGGGAGCAGGACTTGGGGATAGGAAAATTATTTGGCTTCCAGATAATATACTGATTAAGTATGGGACTTCTTAGAGTGTTTTGAACTAGTTCAGTAAGGGATGAACAGTGATGAGTATGTACAAATTTAGAATTCAGGATGGTGTTAGTTGTTCCAAAGTGTGTATGTGAGTATATATGTGAATATGTATGTGATCATCTTAGATAATTCTTAAATCTTCTGTTTGCCTGAGAACAATATTTTGAACCGTATCATTTTATGAAAAAACATAACTCACAACTCACAGATACAACATATTTTTAACAAAATTCTCCTGGAAGGTGAAAATAGTATTAACAAGTATCCAGGAAGATACATTAGTGTTTGTGAAAATCATGGTGTCATTTATGACACTTGTCAACTAGTAGTAGACCAGTGGGGGGAAAAAGTAATCATTCATTCCCTCATCAGCAGATATTTACTGAACACCCATTCTAGGTCAAACCACATAAAAGTGTCAACATTTGAGTTTTTAATCCATGAAAACAGAAATCTCACAGGGTTCAACATGTAATGTACCAGAGGCTACATTAGGTACTGGTGATACAAGAGTAAGAAATAGGAAGAATGGCCATGCAAACAGCAGTGCAATGAAAGGTCCTAAGTGCAATGATAGGGAAGTATAGAAAGGCTTGTGAGAACCTAGGGAAGGTAGAAGTCAGAGAGGGGAGGTCTTTTGTGGTGAACATGGTAATCTCAGTAGACGATGAAATCTTTTTAAAATTATTATTAGTAGTAGCTAATATAAATTGAGGATTACTATTACAGCTCCCTGTTGAAGATTTTACATTTATTTCATGTTATTCTCACAGAATCCTATGAAGTAGATATCACAATTCCTCTATTTCAGAAGAGAAAACTGGAGAACAGAGAGGTTACAGACTGTATCCAAATTACACAGCTGGTAAGTGTTGGAGCTGGGATCCACACCATGACGTGTAAACACAACATTGCCCTGGTTGTGAATAAATAGCAGTGAATAAATAGCAGAAAAGAAGTCTGACTTTTCGTGTCAAATATTTCTAGAGATCCATAACCCACTAGGTTTCAGTCCCTAAGAGGCAGTTTGTAGGTGCCAGTATAGACCACTTAGAGTAGAAGTAAATAGGAGCACACTGACACTCACATTCATGCTCACATGCACACTTTGAAATGAACTTACCCCATTCTGAGTCCTGAACTTGTTATATACTCAACAATATAACACAAAAGCAGTAAAATGCGATGGTTTCTCAACCAAGTCTCCTAGTAATGAAACACAATGAGAATGTTGCCATGATGTAAATTCCAGGGATATTCCATGAGGAAGCAGTTCCCATTTGTACAGTGATTGATTCTCCTAGGAGGAATTTGAAATGGTCATTATTCATTGGCATAGCCTCGGGGAACATCAGGGGAATAAAAAATCAAAAAGAAAATTGTAAATTAGAGCCCTTGAGCCTCACTTCATCATGAGCACAATGACATTTGGTTTCCTGGGTTCTCAGGGCTCTTTATGCAACTAGCCCTTGGCTCTGTCCTTTCCAGAAAGAATCCAGAAGCCATTCTTACAATGTAGCCTCCCTTCTGATCTCAGCAGGACACTTACAGCCAAGAGTTGAAGTGTGATCCTTAGTCCTGAGATGGAAAAGAGGCATCAATGTGGAAGGAAAAACAGTGAAGGAGAGCAGACAATCAGAAGAGGTGTCCATCACCTCCTTCTCCTTCCACTTCCCGTATTCCCGAACTCAACTCTTAGCAGAAGTAGCCTTTGTAAGAAGAAAACCAAGACTCAAGTTCTAATGGATTGACAGGTGACTCAGAAGAGATGTTATACTCCTTCCACCGTGATGATAGAAGTCTTCAACCAGAAGAGGGTCCTCATCCAACCATGCCAGCACTGTGATCTTGGACTTCCAGCCTTCGGAACTCCAGAACTGTAGGAAAGGAATTTCTCTTGTTTACAAGCAGAAAAAAAAAAGTTATAGAGAAAAACTCAAAGAGAAAAAAATGTGAAGAACCAAAAAATGCGGAAGAAGTCATGAAAAGAGGCTTCTTGTCAATTACTGTTAGTGAAAGGAAAATGACATCCCCAAGAGGGGAGGGGTAGGCTGTGGCTGATACACCACACCCTGCCATGTCAATTACATCAACACTAACATGGTAATAGGCGAGTCCCCAAATTGCACTGGTTTAGCACAAAGTTTATTTTTTGCTTAAACATCAGTCTAAGGTGAGTCCTTTGCAAACAGCCTTCCATACAATGTTTCAGGGACCCAGGCTTTCTATATTGCAGTGTCATCCCCTAGTGCCTCAGATCCCATGACTCCAACCAGAGAATGGAGGGCAAAAGAGAGCTTGGAAGATCACAGGCAGGTTTTCATGGGCCAGGCCTACGTGTCACACATTACTCTTGCCTGCATTCCTGACCCCAAGCTGAGCCAGTGTGGACCTTCATAGACACCAGGGCAGCCACTTTTCAGATATGACTCTGCACCGTGGAAGGGAAGCCTGAATCTTTGATATGTAGCTCTTGTCCCTGCCACACCTGCACACATATTACAATTTAATGGATGAACTTTAAAAGATTGTTCCAGAGGGTCCCACTCTCCAATTGCTCACCCACTTCAAAGAACTACTAACATGCTGAGCAATTTATAGCAGGGCTCTACTTAATCCCAAGGCTCAAACAACTGAGAAGGTAACCTAGGAGTTCACTGTTATTTGTAAGATAAATTATATTTATTACGAATTCCATTCTTTTTCTGATGCTCTAATTTTGAAACATTTTCTGTTAGATTCTAGGTCCCTGGAAATGTTACTGTATTAATCACTTTCAGAATGAGCATCTTTTATGGTAAATCAGTTTGTCAGGATACTTTATTATGGTATTATAGACACTTCATTTGGTTTAGGTATACCATAGAAACATTACAAAGATAGTCAGACTTGTGTCTGTCTATGTGGTGTCTGTGTTTTTAAAACACTTGAAGTTAAAAAGGATTTGCATTTAATGAATCTTTAGATGATTTCCTTCGTGACTTAGGGTATCATTGTGATAATTTGCCGGGTAGTTCTTATTAAACAGGAGGTAAAGTCCTCAGACATAGCATAGAGGGAGCTATCTTCTGTCTGCCTGGCATGTGTTCATATGTGGTCACGAAGGGTTCTCTCTGATAGTGGGACTAGGGGATTACCACTTCTTTTACAGTTCCAAATTGGTAATTACCAATTACCAGTTCCAAAGGGTGAGGGGCTTTTCCCATCTTATCCTTTCTGAGCATTTCAATTCTGAACACAGGAACAGCTGAAACCCTGAGTGTGTAGGGGATGAAAGAGATCATTTACAGTTTAGTGTAAGATATTTATTTGAAACTAGATTAAAATACATCTATTTCATATCTACATATTTCTATGTATCAGTGTATCTGTTATCTGCCTCAGATATGTTGTATTATTATTCCCACCGAATAAGTCTTATCCTTGTTATATACTTCCTCATGTCAGGGATTGTTTCTTCTATTATTTTTATAACCCAACCTCTACCCCCAAAATGTGTACACACACACACACACACACACACACACACACACACACACACCACCCGGCTTGAAAAAGCAGTCCATGACGTTATGTTGCATTTTATGTTTTCTTATTGAAGAAACAAGATATAGTGGTAAAATAAAGACACCACAATTCAGAATAATGTATCAGAATCAAGTAATACAGTGAATGAGTGAGTGATATGAGAGTGCAAACATTTTAGGCAACAAGCTGGATTAAGTGGGAGAGAGTTAAGGGTAAACTCCAAGTTTCAAGCTAAGTTATCCTACATTAAAGGGCTATTCTGGAAGTTAAGCTCAGTATTTCAATTTGCACTGTACTTGTCAGAACCTAGTTAGAGATCCATACCAACTTACAAGGGAAATCTGGGAAGCACAAATTTTGGTTGGATGTCTTATGACTGAGACAAAATTGGAGTATTTTTAGTAGTGAAGGAGAGAATGGGCTTTAGATAGGCAATTCACAGTGTCTAGCAGAACAAAGTCATGTTTTGGGGGCCATCACTGGGAATGGAGTCCTAGAACAAAATAAAGTCAGTTATAGAAAAAAAAATGCTAAACCCGTTTTTCCCCAATCTGAGCTGTATTATGGAAATTTCAATTCTGCTGTTCTTTTGCTACACCTGAGGATGGATTCTCTTTGGTGATGGTGATTTGTTGGAAAATATTTCATCAGCAAGCAGAGGGAAGAAGCATACTGTAAAGTGAAGATAAAACCAAGGATGGTCTTCTTTTTACTGAAACACACAAGGGCTTTGCCACAGCATAAACAATGATGACAAAATATCTATAATAGCACCACTAGTACTTGGAAGGGCATTGGACAATTACACACATGGCTTAGGAGTTGCCACTGTGAGGGGGTAAAAAAATGCACCCTTCTTGACTCCTCTGTTCCAGAAGAGGTCTCTTCCTGGTGATGACCAGGAAGGAAGATGAATGGGTCCAGTTAAGCTCCATCATGGCACAGTGTGAACTAAGGAAGCTTTTCAAACTGTCCAGGGAATGTTATTAAGTACTTAAATTAGGCCAGTGCCCTAGAACAGCCACATGAGAAATATTTGCTATCTCTCCTCTCTCCCATGTCTTTCTCCTTTCACCCAGCCATGGGGAACAAGTGAGTTCACTGTCTGAGCAGAAGTAGGTCAGCTGAATATCAAGCTGATAGAAGGGAGTTTGGTGCTAACATTGATTAAATGAGAAGTGAAAAGAAAGTCTCACTCTGAATCTAAATATGGGAATTTAGAAGGGAAAAGGCTAATATTGGGCTACTTAAGGATTAATATGAAAAGACACATTATCAGAGAATCAAAGAATTTCCATCCATGTCAATACTGTATGGTAAAGAAGCCACATTTTTATGTTGATAGGCCTTTAAAATACTTAAGCTTTAGCTGTTAGGATAAAAACTGTTCACTTGTTTTTGGGGAAGTCTTTAAAAACCATATACATTACAGCTCTTCAAATATATATCATGACATACATTATTATTGCAGGACTATTTCTTAAGAATTTTCTAACTGCCACCTTCCACCCTAGAACTGAAAGAGTAACTCCATCATAAAGGGGACAGCTTCTGACAGTCTTGCCTCCACATAGAAATGACAATCTCATTAATGATGCTAAGTTTATGTTGTAAATATATTATCACCACTCTCACACCAACTGCTTATGTTAAAAAATAATTACTAATTAGTTCCAGCAAGTGCATTATAAAAGGTTGCTAATTTTAACTATTTTTCTTCTCCCCATTTTAGAAGAAAAATGAGTGATTCAGAGAAGGCAATCTGTTACCTGGAGGAATTTCGAATTTTTAAATGATCATTGATCAGAGTTTTTAAGAATCTCATGAAAACGGTGGTTCAGATAACAAGAAGGGAGTTGCAGCCTCCAGGTAGTATCTTTCTCCCCAAATTTAATGATAAATCTATTAAAATGACTTTATCTTTGTTTCTAACTTATCTCTTGGATGCCTTCTAAGATGTGGTCTGAACACCCATCCTACTCTCTGACAGAGGCGGATACTCTTCTAGGTCTCTTCCTCTCTTCCAGCCGGGATACCTGCTCTTCAGCCTCATACAGACGTCTGGTCTCTGTTACCCTTCCCCTCACTCTCTTTAAATACCACCACCACCACCACCCCCATCTTTGCAGCCTCCCTATTCAGCCTAGACTCCAAGATGGAATTTTATAAAGCAGTCTCTCCCTAGACCTTGTCTTCCTTGTCCATCTTGTCCTCGGCAACTTTCCAGCAAAACTCAAATTCAGACTTGATCAACCATCTGATTTCTCTACTTTTAATCAGGGATGCCAGGTACTCACTGCTTGAGAAAAGTATACATTTCTGTATATTGGTTCTACTACAGATTTGTGTCTCTAATGTCAGCTATTTCCTTAACACTGCCCAGAAATCCTGTCCATTTCCCAAGAGCTTGGATTGCTCATCATGGTGGGGCTGAACCTGACCGTTCACCATTCCCAGCTGCAGTCTGGCTGAGCCCATAGTGCTGTCTGGACCCTCTTCTTGCTGAGTTCCACAGCACCTTCTCTTTGCCGAGTTTGTATTAAATGGTCACAAGTGAGAATTTGTTTCAGGGAAATTGGCAAGTATGAAATTTCTGATCTGGGCAGCATGCTATTATTCTTTTATTTATTGAGCACCTACTCTATAGCACATCCTGTTCAAGACTCTGGGAATTGAGCAGGGAATAAAAGCAGGCAAATTCTCTGCCCTCATGCAGATTATAGTTAAAAAAAAAACAAAAAAAAAAACAAAAAAAAACATGGACCCAGAGGTCAGACAGTCCTGGGTTCAGAAACTAGCGATGTCACTAACTAGTTGTATGACCTTAAACAATTACCTACACAGTTTATTCAACTGAAAAGGTTGGAATTACACTTTCTTTGGATGGTTATTATAAAGACTAGAGATAATGTATAGAAAGCTCTGGCACAGTTGTGGCACACAGGTGGTAATAAATGCTGTTATAATTATCATTATTATATTCATCGAATTCTAACCATCTGTATGCTTCGCCACAAACTAGTATTATTAAATACATACCAAACAGAGACCATTATAACATTACTCTAACTCTTTCTGCCCAATAAAACTGTTATATATGTGTCTTAAGTGTTCGTACTTTCCTGCACTCTGATTTTCAATTTCGTGAACATGATTTAACTCATGGTACATAAGTTTGCAATAATAATAGGATTTGGAATAATAATAACCATGTGTAACATATGGTGACATTTGCCATCTTCCTTGTGAAGGCAGATGTTTAAAGTTAGTGTTATATTACTTTATTACTTCTGGCGATTATTTTTTTTTTAAATTAAACAATTAATTAATTTAAAGAGAGTGTGTATGTGTGAGCAGAGGGGAGGGGAGTAGGTTCAGAAGGCCAGAAGGAGAGAATCTTTTTTTTTTTTTTTAATTAATTTATTTATTTATTATAGTCACAGAGAGAGAGAGGCAGAGACATAGGCAGAGGGAGAGAAGCAGGCTCCATGCACCGGGAGCCTGACGTGGGATTCGATCCCGGTTCTCCAGGATCGCGCCCTGGGCCAAAGGCAGGCGCCAAACCGCTGCGCCACCCAGGGATCCCACTTCTGGCGATTATTAACTACTAAGTTTAACGTTCATGCAAAAAGGATGCGTTAGGAAACCAGGATCAAGACTTTAAAATAGTACTATCTACAAATATATCTACCAGACCTGCATAATTAATTACCATGAAATCTCTTTTCAAATTCTCTGGCTCATAACTACAGTTTTTCACATGGAAATTGCTACAAGTTCAAACTCTTTATAATTATCCTCATGTTGAAGTTATTACTGGCACTTTTATATATTTATCACATTTGATTTCACCTAGGCACCCTGGACTGAGTTTCTCGTGTTGTCCATAATATGTACTTATGGTGACACTTCCCAAGAAAATGCAATCGAACCGGAAAAATGTGACTGATTATTTTGCCAGAGGAGGTTATTAGCGGTTGTTCTGGAACTTTAGATACTTAAGCATTGCCTGGGAGAAAGCAAGGAGTGAGGGAGTGTACGTTTGACAGGATTGAGGATTATCGTAAATGCAGATTCCTGGGCCTCACCCTCTGAGACTCCAGTTAGGAGATTGGCCATGAATAATCTCATAATCTGCAGAGGGCACTCAGTGGGGACCTTCCACTTCTTGTGCTGGTGGCCAGCCATCAAAGCTGCAGGTAGGATATCTGCTGAATTCTTATACTTCAAAGCTTTTCTTACAGTTTTTCCTGCAACACTGGAGGTCAAATCAATTTGATTACAAAAGGATTTGTTCAAGGCCCATCAAGGGCCAGCCAGTGCACTAGGTCTAGAGTAGAGAAATGTATGAGACGTCAAGGAGCTCAACATCCATCAGACAAAAGAAGCATATAAACAAAAACTAATAATATAACAGTTGAAAGATTAAGGCATGAAGAAGATGTCATGGAAATGATGGTGAAGAAACATTGAATTTCATGTGGATGCCCAGGGAAGAAGTGACATTTAAGCAGACTTTGAAAAATAGGTGTAAATGCATTCAATAGAGAAGGCAGGAGGGCCATAGAAGCAGAAGGAAGAGCATGAGCAAGGCTGCAGCTGGGACAGCTGGGTTATTTAGGTTGGCAGAGTAGTAGAAATAGACCAAGCAGAGAAGCTGGGCCAGGACTTGGAACATTTCTCTGTAGGGAGCTTTTCAAAAGAATGATATGATCAGATCTGTGTTTTAGAAATGCAACTGTTTCTATGATACATAACCAAAATGGGGCATGGTCCTGACCCTGGATCTTTGCACATGTAGCCCCCTTGCCTGCATGCCTTTCTCCCACCATTGACCCTGGTTAGTGTTAGTGGCTCCTAACTGTTTCATGGCATGTCTCCAAGTGTCTGGCAGGGAGCTCTGGTCTATGTAACTCCTGCTCATCTCCAGGTCCTAGTTTTAGATGTCAGTTCTCCCAGGAAATCCTTCCTGGCAACCCACCCTACCCTCAAAATGGGTCCAGGGTACTCCCCAAATGCCCTGTGACCACCCCCATCAGAGTCCTTATCAGACAGTAACAAAATGTTTTGTCTTTCTCAAAAGACCGAAAACTTCTTCAAGTCAGAGAAAGTATCTTGTACATTTTTATATAGATGGTGTCTGCCTCCTCTCTTGTCTGACTTACAGTGGACACGCTTTATTTTCTTTGAGCTGAATGATTTAAAAATGAGAAAATAATGAGTTCTTTTGAGTGTGTGTTGGGTTAAGATGCATAGGGCACAAGTCTGACTTCAGTGAGACTCTGAGCTCTGATCTTGTTCTCTATTCACTGCTGTGCAATTTACGGGAAATTTGCCTTTTCTGTGCCTCTTATTTTCTTGTTTCTCATAGGGGGTTAATAATAGTACCTAATTCATGTGGTGGTTGTAAGCAGTCAGTGGAATAGTAGAAGGAATGGATTCCTTTTGGTGTCTGGCACTTATTAAATGCTCCAGAAATGCCTGCAGGACACACATAAGAGTGAGGCTTGGCAAGCTGAGAGAAAGGAGTCTGGCCTGCAGACCTACTGACACACAGTATCTAAGGAACAGGTCTGGGAATATGGTTACATTTTTCTTCAATCTGTTTAACTTTATTTTTTCTCTTTCAAAAGTAATTCTTGTTCACTTTATAACGCCTAAATGATGCAGGCACCTTTAAAATAAAAAATGAAAATTCTGTACCTCTTAACTCCATAATTCAACCTACCCAGTGATAATAAGTTTTTACAGTGTGCACACCCTGTTCAGGTATAGAAGGTACAAATAATAGATGTGGATTAATGGATGAATAGATTGAAAATATGATAAAGTAAGCTTCATAAAATGGTAGTGGTAGTAAATGAAAGATATACATGGTTCACAATAAACTTCTTTTAAATCTGCTACTTGGTAGAAATTTTCATAGCAAAATATTGAAAAAATAACCGGCATCCATAGGTAGAGAACTCTACGATACATAAGTAGAAAAGACCAAGTTACAGAATATCATATATGTTGTCATACAAGTGTGTTAAATAGCTATTTATTTATATATTTATAAATCATTATATTATTAAAAGAATAGTGACATAAATGTAGATATGGAAAGGGTTGTAGATTCAGATCTATCATTATGTCTATATTATACCCATATTTCTATGAATATCTATATCTGGGATACAAGATATAGCCTTTATGTATGAGCTTAGAAAAGTTAAAAGTAAAAAGCCAAAAAAAATATACATCTCTATCAAATACTAACCCAAAGCAAATTGGCATAGTTATAATTATATAAACAAAGTAGACTTTGAGGAGAAAAACATTACTAGCAATAAAAAAAATTTCATAATGATCAGTCAATTCAACAAGAATAGTTTTAGATTTATGTTTCTAATAACATAGCCTCAAAATATATAAGAATTAAAAGGAGGAATAGACAGAAGCCATAATCAGAAATGAATATTTTAACAAACTAACAAAAGTCAATGAAATATAATAGACCAGGCATCAAGATTAGTATACACAATGTCCAAAGAAAACATTTTCCAAGGTAGAACATTCACAGCTTTCTTGAAAAATTTCGAATGATTGAAATCACTCAGATGTTTAATGTTCTCTGACTATACGGAAATTAGGGTAAGAATATATTTTTTAAAAAATGAGAAAAATGGAACTAGGAAATGGAAATTAGAAAATATTGTGAACTGAAGGATAATGAGAAGACTCCAGTCAAAACTTATAAATGGAAAATGAAGCCATTCTCTTGGGGACATTTATACTTTTAAATGCATACAATAAAATAAAAGAAAGGCTGAAAAAAAAAATCAATGACCTAAGTATCCATCTCAGCAGTAAACAAGGAAGCTTTATTAAGATCTTATAGACATTTAAGAAATAATAAGAGGATAAACACCTTTATGCTAATCAACTTGAAACTATGTATGAAATTGATGAATTCCTAGAAAAACACAGAACATAAATGTTCTGGTTTAAAAAAAAACACACACAAAAGAAAAGAAAAAACAAATCTCTATGTAGTCCAAAATCTATGTAAGAAATTGGACCTTAATATATATGATTATGGTGATGGTGATGATATTTGAAGGGCTTAGTAGATTCTAGCTTCCATTTTTCATATTGTGGGGGTTTTTATTAGCCTAATGTCTGGAATCCCTCCCTCTCTCTTATCTATTCCTCTAGACGGAGAGGTGATTACCTGTCAAAGGAGTTGAGAGAAGGCTCTAGGCATGCTCAGTTCAATCTTTCCTTCCCTCTATTCAGATCTGACTTCCTGCAGAGAGGAAGCCTTCTGGCCTGCTCTCTGCTCTGTAGGCAGTAGTCTGCTGCTCTTCCCGAGGGGACCCTCAATTGTCCAGTGATCTGTAAGTGCAAGGGCAAACCGTCTTCTGGGAAAAAAGATTAGCAAGGCTGCGTTTCTGAAGACATCTTCTCTGACTATAATAACAATACAAGTAATGTTTAGAGCTGCATCTAACTTATTCCTATGTTTATCTCTCATTTCTTTTCCAACCTAGGAAAGGAAGAAAGCAACATTATTGCTTATCTTTTAAATTGCCAACAAATAAGTGCACCACATCCTCATCTGTAAAATGAGGTAATAATAGTATTGTGTGCAGGGAGTGACAAGGACCTTGCCTTGTAAATAATAAGCACTTAATAAATGTTAGTTATTAGTTTCTTTTAAAAAATGAAAACTTACTGCATGCCAGAACTGGGCTAAATGCATTATTACTGTGTTATGTTGTGTAATATTTACAAGAAACCCATGAGGTAGGCACTGTGAATACTCTTATGTCACACATGAGGAAGTTGAAATTTGGGACAGTTAAGTAACTTTGTCGAAGGTCACACACTTTGTAAGGTCTGCCTTCAAAGTGCCCAGCTCCAAGTAGAGGAAACAAGAGAGAGCAAAGGATTTATGGTGAATTTGTCACTGTTCTGGGAAAAGACATGTGGAGCATAGGGCCTACTGAAGGTCAGCCAGTAAGAGCATTGAGTCCTGCAAAAGTGGCAGTAAGGATATCTAAAAAGGATCCAGTTTTACAGGAGTGAGATTCAAAGGTACATTACATATCTATGGAACTCCAAGCATGTCCAAGAGTTTTCATGAGCACCATTAAGTGACAAGATTTGTCACTTAGATATCCTATCTAACCTTTGGACCCCCCAATGCCATTCTCTTTGGTGTTTTACCTCCATGAGAAAGTCTAAAGGAATCCTATCTCCCGTCATTCCCATGGGGGTTAAGTTAGATTGCTCCACTCTTGCAAAAGATTCCAAATATTTCCTGTCTCTCCTCTCCCACAAAGCTGGACTAGCCAATACCTTCTTTCTTTTCAGCATTCACAGTCTGGCAATCAGCCTTAGCACACAAGCTTTTCCTAATCACTGCTGAGAAGGAAAGACCTTTTTGGAAAGAATAGATGATATCTGAAGCAGATCTTGGATCAGTGTTTGGTGGAGAAAACATGACTTTTTTTAGACAAAAACATTCAGGCCCCTTTAGCAGATTTGGATCTTGCTAATATTCATGCAGGTGTTTGGAAAATCTTTACAACCTGAATCTGGGCCAGGAATTAGAGAAAAGATGTTTCTTACACTTCAGTGAGAGAGTACATATGAGGGAGTTTACAAGATTACACTCATTTCTAGAGACCAAATTGTAGAGTACTAAGAAGAGAGCTATGCATTAAATTTTAAAGTGCTGTTCACATGAAGTCAAATTGTCCAAATATCTGGAGTTAATGAATTAATCAACATTCAGTGCATGTGAACAAAACTAGAAACACTTCAAAGTTTTTTTTTTAAAGAAATGTATTTGTTTGAAGCCTTTTTTTTAATCAAATAAATTTGACATATAACAATGTGTAAATTTAAGGTGTGCAGCTGTTACTTTGATACATTTCTATATTGTGAATGATCGCCAATGTAGCAATGTTTACTATATTACATAATTACAGTACCATATTACTGTCTATATTTGTTATATTGCGCATTAGATCTCTATGGCTTATTTATTACTTGTTACAAGCTTATACCCATAAACACCATTAATTTTATCCTTTCCCCCATCCTCCAGGTAACCACCATTTTTTAAGGTTTAAGCTTGTTTAGATTCTATGTATAAGTGATGTCATACAGTCCTTGCCTTTGTTTGTCTGACCTAAAAGTCTCGTTTTTAATGACTGATTTGTTAGGTCTTTGGGCAAGTACATATCTATTCTCAGGGAGCTCAGTTTCTGCATCTGCAATGAGGACTCTATGAAGTATATTGCCGTGTAAAGATGATTCTTCTGTAATGCATGTATTTCCCTTTAACTCTCTTGGATATGGCATCTATAAAACCACACATACCTGAGCCAGATTTTCCTTATGTCTGAGCTGTCTGCCCCAGGAGGATGTAAAACACTTTTCAAAAGTACCATTAGCTCTGGTGAATTGCGACTTCCTTGTATTATATGGTACCCAGATGGCTTTTAAGTGTTAACACAACTTCCTCAAACTGCCTTCCTGGGTCCCAAGGATTAAATAAGGTACTTGGAAGGTAAGATCTGCTTATTATCTTAAGATTTTCTGTATTTTCTTTATAGGTTATATTCAGTTAGGCCACCCTGGAGTTTCCATTTTACAGGAATGCCCCTTCCCAACAGGGAAGAGTATTTATGAAGCTTGTTGTGACATGTCCAAAATTAAAACAATAAAAAAATTGTTTAAATTGCTGATCTGAAACTAATGTTACCTTTCCAATAAGAAAGAATTTTTATGAAGTTTGTTCTAACATTTTTAAGCCTGCTTTTGTCTAATGAAGAGAACACAGTTAAAGTCTCTGTGCATGCCTGTGTAAGACACTCCAGTGTGTGGTCTTAGAAGAGCACTCTCTCCTGTCCTTTGGTTAGCTTTGCCATTTCTTTGCCTGGTTTTCTTCCTTACATAGAAATATTACCCAAAGTTCAAGGCTGTGCCCTTTTCTTCTCCTCAAACTCTGTTAGCTTTATACATTTTATTTATTTATTTATTTATTTATTTATTTATTTATTTGAGAGGAAGGGCGGGGGGGGGGTGGAGAATCTTAAGCGGGCTCCATGCCCAGCACAGAGCTGATGCAGGGCTTGATTTCATGACCCTGAGATCATGACCTGCACTGAAACCAAAAGTCAGATGAAAGCACCAGAGATATATTCCCCCATTTCCAGAGAAACCATTCAGTCACCAAGAACACATAAGCCTACTTGGGAATCTCTCATTGCAGAAGCAAGTAAAACACTCAATTAAAAAACATAGAAGAAGTATTCAATGCAAACCTGAGAAAAACATTCTTTTGCTCGTTTATCAGAGCAAATAATCAAATTCTTAAAGACCCTTTCAATTGCATTTGCATAAAATATACCCCATGTTGTTGATCCATACAATTTTTAAAAATTAATTAATTTATTTTAGAGAGAGAAAGGAAAGAGAATGCATGCACATGAGTGGAGGTAGAGGCAGAGGGAGAGAATCTTCAAGCAGACTCCCTGCTGGATGCAGAGCCTGTTGTGGGAGCTAGATCCTACTACCCTCAGATTATGACCTAAGTCAAAATCAAGAGTTGGAGGCTTAACTGATTGAGCCAACCAGGTACCCTGATCCACACAACTTTTAAATCAAATTTATTTTCATAATGGTAACATGAACAAGATGTCTGCACTTGTGTGTGAGTATGTGTTGGGGGAGGAGAATTAGTGGGAACAGTAACCATAAATGATAATAAGTAATCATTGTTACTGTAGAAAAGTAGAAAGTAAAGCATTTCTACTTTTTTATGCTGTTAATTTGTAATTATTAAATCCCAGACTTGAGATTGAAAGAAAACAATTTGTTAAACCACAGGTTCAATAATAAAAACTATGGTATCTGCCCAAACTTTGCAAGAATAAAATCCGTGTGTGCAGGAAGTTTTGATGGATGATGAAACATCTTAAATTTTTCTCTCAAGCTTTACCAGGTCTCCGGGCTGTGGCTGAATTATAGCTTTGAAATGTTTGGAGATGTACACTTGATTCCTTAAGGAAATTATACATGGACTTGTGCTTTAAGCATTTTCTAAATTTATAGTTGTTTTAAATGGTATTGAATCCCAAAGTGGCCTCAAAATAGAGGGAAAAAAATACTGCCTTTTTTAAAAATAGCATTCCTTTCTTATTAAAACAATTATAGGCAGTACAAAAAATTTTGGAGGAACAAGTAAGAAGAAATCATGCATAAATTGGCATTTAGAAATTAAGAGCATCATATCATCTCATTACATCTTTTCTCTATCATTTCTAATGGCCACACCGTATAACGTAGTATGGATATACCACAGTTTACTTAACCAATTCCTTGTTGTTGGAAACTTAGGGTGGTTTTTGAGGTTTTGTCCCAATACACAGCATGGCAGTGACTGCGTCTGTCACATAAATCTTTGTACAGATCCATTTCATATTCTGCAATTAACTTTGGGCAGAAACAGAATGTACACAAAGAGAAAATGTAAAAGATAGAGGTAGCAAAGAAGCCTTGCTTTCTAGGAGGTCTGCCCTGGCTTGCACAGGCCACCTGGGCCAGACTCAGACTCCTGCTGCCTTAGGGGCTCCCCATTCAGAGACTCCTCATTCAGAGATAGTGCACTTTGCACAGCTTCACAGGGAGAGATCAATAAGATTCCTGGAGAGGTTCTAGAAACACCTTATCTGGTTCCAGCGAGGATGCACAGCTCTGAGGCTGAGTTATGTCTAAGCTGGAGACTGGGATCTGTAGGAGTGAGGAGAGGGAGCCAGGAGCCAGGTGGAAAGACTTTCCTTGGCATAGATCCTATCGACATATCCCATTGCTTTGAGAAACACTGTGGCACTCTGCCAGGGCATATCCTAGGGTGCTGTGTGCCCTCATATGGGTGCAGAGGATAGTAATAGGCTGCTTTTAGGATTTTTGCCTTGGCAGGGAAAGCTCCCACCCTGTGTTCTCTTATTGCAAAATCCTCAGTGAGTCCTTAGAGCCCACACAGCATAATTTCTTAACTTGGCATTGAATGAACTCTCCTCCCCCTTCCTGGCCCAGTCTTACCTAACCACTCATTCTCAAGGCATTGTCAGGCCTTGGTTCCTTCAGCTACTTCAGCTTGAATGTCTCTCCTCATCTTCAAAGTCTCCTTCTTTCTATAAAACACAGAATAGGGGCACCTGGGTGGCTCAGTGGTTGAGAGTCTGCCTTTGGCTCAGGTTGTGATCCCAGGGCCCTGGGATCCATCCTGCATCATACCCTCCATGGGGAGCCTGCTTCTTCCTCTGCCTATGTCTCTGTGTCTCTCTTTGCCTCTCTCATGAATAAATAAAATCTTAAATATAAAAACAAACAAACAAACAAACACAGGATACCCAGCATGTCCTCTGTGGAAACTTCTCCAAGATTCCAGGCCAAATTACTTCCTTCTCACTCTTATTCTGATAGCAGCCTCAACTCAGGTCTGGACATCCCCATATCGCCTCCCCGTGTGAACCTCTTCATGGTTAGCACTGTGGCTCTGCGGGTTTGCCTTGTTGCTGCTGAGAACAGAGTCCGACCCACAAAAAGCACAGCTTTTCAGCACCAGTTTATTTTCAAACAAACAATTTTATATGTTTAAAACCACTAAACTCAGGAATTTGAAGCTGAATATTTTTAAACAGCATTCATTAGCCAATATCCACCCTTATAACGAAATTGTTCAGGCAATCCACTTGACCTGGTTATTAAAATGGGAGGGAAGTCACAAGACAAATTTGTCACAAAATAATTTTTGCAAAATCTTTGGTTTTCATTGTATATTGCTTTTAAAAGGGCTACCAAAAGAAGCAAGACAACAGAAAAGCTGCAGCATCATACTGCCCTGTTGAGAAATATGTATCCTCTTATTTGCCTTGGTCTACTTAAGTATTCATGGGAATAGCAGAGAATCTCAGAATTTATGTGAAATCCGGAATGGGTCCCCACATATCCCTTTATTAGAAGGCTTAGTCCAGTGGAGATTCAGTAGAACCTCAATATAAAGAGGGAAGTCATTATCAAATGGCTATAAATCAATAATAGAAACATACAATACATGTTTCAAAAATGAATATGAACTAATCTATTCCTTTAAGTGGCTTTTGATTTTTTTTTTTCTCATTTAGTTCTTGGGAATGGCCACTAAAATTCATGCTGCGTGACAGGCCAGAAAGCCTCCTGTTGTGGCCATTTTAAGGAAGAATTGTAACAGTTTTAAAAGTACTGTCCAAACATGAATTTTATTTTGATGGTCTAAATCTGGTATAAGGAGAGGTTATGGTGGATATTACACTAAGAAATGAGGTTAACTTAATACTATTAGGTCTTGGCATAAGGTAAGTGTATCTGCAAAGGGTGTCAGGGCAGAGAATCCATAGGGATTCTATGTAGGGTTTTCCTCTGCATTGTGGGGTCACTCTATCTCTCTGTGAGTGTCCAGTATTCTGGGGACAAGGAAAGTATGCAATGTGTATAAAGGACAGCAAGGCTCCTGGAGAGAGTTGACAAGGAGAACACCACCAGGGTTTTCCCAAGGGAATGTCATCCTTGAGGGTTACAAAAATGAGTTTCTAAAGGAAAAGCAGCCTGCACTTTACTGACAATATTTCCATGCTTACACTTACATTTTGTTTAAATGCAGAAATTGGTAGTATTTTTGAGCTTTCTTCCACTTGAAAGTCATTTAAAGAATAGCTTAGCTAATATAAAGATCTGGGAGCAAGCATCAGAGACATCCAGGATGGATTGCTTCTGGGAAAGATCCTAGGAAATTGAAGGTTAACGTAACAGAGGGGTATATACTAAAATCAATCAATCAATCAATCAATCACAGTTCTTGAAAAGTATAGAGGTATTACATACAAAATATAAGACTAGTCCTAGAGGAAATAAATTCTGAAATTGTTAACAGCCTGTGCCTCTGGGTAATAAAGATGCAGGGAGACTTAAACTTTTATTTTGTGCTCTACTGTCTGGATCTTTTAAAAATTACTGTTATATGCATACTTTGCTTTTAGTAAAGGAAAAAAAACCTTAAAATAACTATAATGGGTAGACCTTTAAAAATAAGTAGCTTTGATTTTGGGTCCTCAGGCTATGACTCAACTTGTTGAATCTTTTCAAGAAGCTGCCTTGGTAGACTATGTCTTACTAAATTGTTACCATTGTTTCAATGAAGCATCTATTAACTCTATAAAATAAAAAAATGAGATACTTATAGCAATTTCCTTAAAATCTAAAAACCAGTGGCAGAGAAAACAATGTGGACTTAAAACAGGGCCTTCTATCTTTATCCTCACAAATTACATTGTTTTGTCTGATCCTCGAATTCATCTAATGCATGCACATTTTCAACTTAAGTTTAAGAATAACACAGAATGATAATTCCAAATAAGAGTACTCCTAAAGAAATGCCCCCATAAGAATAATGGTGTTTGTATTCTAGTCCATGAAAATGTGATTTTCTCCTTCTTTGTTCAGCCCAGGTGAAATGATATTGGGTCTTAACAAAGCATTTTGTTTATTGTTACCTCTTTATTAATAGGGGACCAATAATGCCTTTTAAATGAAATGTAATTCAATAGAATTAGTTTGAAAATAAATAGAGCACATGTGGTTAACTTTGCTTTTGAAATTACCCTATCAGGTGCAGATCTCTGTAATTAAAGAATCCTAATTCACAATTCTCTGAATCACTGCATTTGGCAGGCAAATGCCAGTAATTTTCATTTCACAACACAGTGCCTCAGACAGTAATAAGCCAGAACGAAACACATGCAGGTTTAATCAGGTAACAAAGCATGTCAAATACTTATCCTGAAATGAGGGAGTCTGGCACATGAAGTGTGAACCTCCGAGAAGTCCCTTAGGGGATGTTATATTCTCTCATCTGTACCTTTTCACAGCTTTTGCTGACACCTTTAAGAGCAAAAAAAATCTCACCCAGAACAGGAGTCAGAATTCAAAACAAATCTCTCAATGGAACTTCTGGGAGCCAAAGAAACAAACACAGGTGTGTGCATGTGCATACACACGTGCACAGACACATAAATGCACATATACATACATGCATATTCACTCACAGATATGTATTAGTGCAAGTTTATATAGTAAATAAAAGGTACTTGGAGAATAGTCTTTGTGGATCATCAAGTAACCTTAGTCTAAATGGCATAAGAAGAAAAATGCTACATTTAACTCTTAGGAAAGTGTGTGAAAGCTCAACTTTGGTCTCTAAGGTTCCCAACCAGCTGTCTTAGAGCCCACAAATAACCTATTAAGGTACTGCTCTTTGATGGAGAATCACAAGATCAGAAGACTTTCCATGGCTTTCTTAGAGCAGCCCAGGAATTCTAAGGAGGTTACAGAGCAACCAAGGAGCTAGTGAGGAGAAAATTTTGCAAAATACATCTGTGTAGCCCACATTTCAAAGTTAAATGTCATCCACCAGTGAACTTGGTTGCCCCAATTGTGCCTCCTTTAGACCAGAACAGCCAGGTTAGCCAGCCTGGCACTCTCTTTTGACTGTGCCTCTCACTGCAGGGTGAAGAGTCCACAGGGCCAAGGGGAAGAGCCCATCATCAAGGTCTGCATATGTGGTCCCCAGAACACACCCCCTCACCACAAGCCATTTCTGTCTCAAGTCATTTCTAAGTTCCTTGCTGGCTTTTTCTGAGGCCCATCCTTCTGAGGACATAATTTATTGCTGGAGTACATAGTCAGCACCCAACGTGGTGACCAGAGAGGCTGATTGTTGGAGTGATGATGCCTCACACGTCAGATTGGGGGTGGAGGGGCTCATAGTATGTGCTCTATGCCTTTGGTGAGGCACATGGAGCCTAAGCAGGAGACAACTGGGAGTGAGCCCTGAGTAGAGGCAGGTGGACCTATTTATTCATTTTCCATAGCCCCAGATCATTAGGAAAGGACCTAGCCACATTTCTGCTGAGAAAACTTATGTAGGTTAATCTGAGGCCTCAGCATCTCAACAGAATGATGTGCTTAGCTTCCTTCTAATTTCCTTTCTAGTCATGACCAAGAACCTCTCCTTAGAGGCTTTCCATGGCCATTTGATATCCAATGACAGACTTATGTGCAACTATAATAATGAAATATAAAAATGTCAAGTAAGGAAACACTGTAAATTTTCTTTTCTAGGTCATTGTATATATATAATCAAAGTAGTCAAAAGTTAAAATTAAAGTTTACAGTGTCAGAAAGTATGCAATCAATAGATCAAAAACTTTATAAAGCTTTTGTAAAAGGGGGAACATAGCTTCCTAATTGTTGCAATAATGAACATACGTTTTGGTTTAGTAACAAGTACATCAAAAATCACACGAACATTAATCTATTAAAAAATTTAATGTTAAAAAGTCAAATATTTCTGTTTAGATTGGTGTTTACCAAACAAAAATAGTTTGCTTTGCAAATTGTACCCTAACTCTCTGTTTTAAATTTTAAACACAAATAAAAGTGCTGCAGAGTTACAGTGAATGACTGAATTGAGGTGACTGAAGTCTGTTTCTTAATCTTTACATTCGTTATCAGTTATGGACTGCATCACATCCCCCCACTGAAAATTCATATATTGAAGCCCTGATCCCCAGTGTGACTGTGTTTGGAGGGGGGGCCTTTACAGAGGTAATTAAGGGTATATGAGGTCCTAAGGGTGGGCCCTGATCTAGTAGGATTGCTGACCTTATAAGAAAAGGAAGAGGGGCACCTGGGTGGCACAGCAGTTGAGTGTCTGCCTTTGGCTCAGGTCGTGGTCCCAGGGTCCTGGGATCCAGTCCCACATCGGGCTGCTTGCAGGGAGCCTGCTTCTCCTTCTGACCTATGTCTCTGCCTCTCTCACTGTGTCTCTCATGAATAAATAAAATCTTTTTGAAAAAAGTAAGAAGAGAAAGACACCAGAAATCTCTCTGTGCATGCACAGAGGACCACGTGAGGACACAAGGAGAAGATGGCCATCTATAAGTGATGGAAGAGACAGGCCTCAGGAGAAACCAGCCTTGCTGGCACTTTGATCTTGTACTTCCAGCCTTCAGAACTGTGAGAAAATTTCTGTGTTTGAGCCACCCGGCCTGTGCTATTTTGTTTTGCAGCCTGAGCTGACTAATACATGATCATTATTTTTTCACTGTTAATTTTGTATCTACTGTTTAGTCACAGGAATGAGTAGCACTGCAGAAAATGAAGATCTGCAGTGTCACTGAAGTAAGCTTGAACAATTTCAAATTTTTAGCCATAAACTCTTGCAAGAAAACATGCTGCTCAGTTGGCATGGGCGGGGGCCACTGAGCAAAGTGGGATTCTCTGCATTAACTTCTATGTAAAACACCACGTTTATTAAAGAATACACAATCAAACATGCTAATTTGAAGGTCACATAGACACTTTTATATGTAAAGTCAACAAAAACTTCAGCAATTATTCTAAACCCTGGAGTATAGATGAAAAATGAATTTTTTTCAGGAAGGCATGTGTTATCACTGATGTTGTTGAGAATTGCTAGCACAGAGAGATAATAAAAGCAGACAGATTTGTTGCTGATTTTATCCTTGCTTTTAAATTCTCTACAAGTCATGTAGTCTTTTATACCTGCACTCGGAGGAATCACGTCCACAGCCCTGTCTTTGACATTCCACTGCCCCTCCTTCTTCTGGATCTTCTGAGAAGTGGCCCACTGGCCTCATGAGACAGTGGCTACAGCCATTGCAATGGGTCTCATATCACATGACAGCTCAAGCACTGTGATCCCAGAAGGAAGGGAATGGACCATCTGCCTCTGTCACTTCAGGGCTGCAGTAGTATTTCCTTCATGTTACAGCAGCCCTGCTTCATGTGGGAGGAGGAAAAAAGGAGTGGTGGAAAATAATGTTGAACCTCTTTTTTGTCAGCAAATGATAAAGGAGGCTTTTTGGAGTCTGTTTTCAGGTTGATCCCTTGGATTATGTCATTATAGCAGATCGTACTGGTAGTTAAGAGGCCTACTGGCTATGATACTAATATTCCATGTGATTTACTACCCTTCTCAGTTGTGGCATCTCTGATATTACTTACAGCTGGAAAGGTACATCGAGACTACGCTTAGTCACGGAGCGGAACGGGGCTTTGGTTGGATTAAAAACTATGACGTGAAGTCCAGTAGCTAAAATGAAGGGAAAGTAAGAAATTCTAGCTCTTCCTTCAGAAGAAGCTTCAAACAATTCTGTTGTGGAAAGCCCTACCACTCATCTCTGATTTAATAATTTTATTTTCTGATAGCTCCCCTGGTCTACCATATCATTAATTAGTTGAGTGCCAGCTATCTCTTTGGTGTAGAACATAACTCCACCCACCCCCCATCTCTTGGAGCAGAAAATGCAAGAAGGATTGTGCTTGGGGGGGGGAGCTGAAGAGCCATTTAAAGAAACCACTAAAATGATGTTTAAAAAGAAAAAAAAGGGATCCCTGGGTGGCGCAGCGGTTTGGCGCCTGCCTTTGGCCCAGGGCGCGATCCTGGAAACCCGGGATCGAATCCCACGTCGGGCTCCCGGTGCATGGAGCCTGCTTCTCCCTCTGCCTGTGTCTCTGCCTCTCTCTCTCTCTCTGTGTGACTATCATAAATAATAAATAAAAAAAAATTAAAAAGAAAAAGAAAAAAAAAGGCCTGTCAATTTCAGAGTTAACTTTAAAATATGGGTTTCAAGCTATGGAGGGATGTGCAAGAAAACATATCAACTGGACTTCTAAGGGGAAACAATGCCTGGCACATAGTGGGAGCTCAGTAATAGCTCTTTTTTTTTTTTTTTTTTTAAGATTTTATGTATTTATTCACGAGAAACACCCAGAGAAGGGAGAGGGAGAAGCAGGCTCCCCACAGGAAGCCCAATGCGGAACTCGATCCCAGGATCCTGGGATCACAACCTGAGCCAAATGCAGATGCTCAACCACTGAGCCACCCAGGTGCCCCATTAAATAGCTATTGGTCCTTAGAAGAGAGGAAAGACTTAACTAAATTTTCAACTAACTGTTTAAAAATAAAAAATATATGATTGAGTCTCTGTTTTACTATTACATGGGCAAATTTTATGACTTAAAGAAAAGGAAGAGAAAGAAACGGGAGCTTGAGTGGATAGTAGTGTTCGTAAGTTGCAACAACAAAACTGGTTTCAAGAAGTGAAATCCGGGAGTCTGAAACTGTGGCCTGAACTGACTGTTGAGACGTCTAGTGATACAAACAATCCTTCAGGAGAGGTCAGGCCACAAATCAGAGCACAGAGAAGTCTGCCTCTGGATGGCTAGATAAGGTGACATATGGCAGAGGGCAAGAGACCCTTCTAGGTCCTTTAAACAGGGCTGGCTGAAATGGTGGCCACAGATGTTTGGACAGCTGAGGGGCTTGCAGAACATTTGGCTTTTTTCCACTTCATCTTGAGCTCTCCTTGCAAAATGAACCAACAAATAAATAAGATAAATAAGAATAGAATCATGAGACCTAAGGATGAAAGTGTGACTCAACATTCTGACCACTGACCTAACCAGATCATAAACATAAAATGCTGAAGGTCAGAAAATCACCACCTGTTGCCAAAACAACTAAGTTTCCAAGAGGTGGCAGGGTCCTCCTGAGCAAATTGCATCCTTCTGAGGACAGTGGTAGCCATGTTCAGGGAGTGTTGTCTTACTCACTTTTAATTATAACTTGACACCAGGTAACAGCTTGGCAGAGACATTACAGAGTGATTTCAACTGTAGATAACTGGGTGGAATAGAAATACTTGAAAGTCCTTTCTGAGGCTAAGATTCTATTGTGTGGTGCCTTATTTGATCACTTTACATTCTCTTATTCCACTCCATTAACTGATGCTGGGATCAAGTAAGTATAAATGGATGATGTTCAAATCTGACACAGAGGGAAAAATCATCCAACCACACCCACTCCTCAGTCTATCCCCGTCCTTCTCTGGTTTAAAAAAAAAAAAAAAAAAAGTCACATCGGTAGTAAAAGTTCAAGGTAAGTGGCGAATAGTGTCACTTACCGATACTTTATTTTTGATGAAATAGACTTTAATGAAGTATAATCCAGAGCTAAATCCAGAATGTAGTGTTCCCTGAAGCTCTTTCCTAGATAAAGGATGTTATCAAATTGCCATTTTCCATCCAGCTGTACAGGTCACCAGATTTCTCCCAGTCCAGAGACCTTGGAGCAGAGGACAAAAATGGAGTAATCTTAATCATGTGGCCTTGTGGGAGGCACAGTGCCTGCTTTGCTTCCCTATGGGTGAAGAAACTATAGAGTTCCATTATGCAGACAGTTCCCAACAGAAAGCTCCCCAAAGAATGTGTTTTTTACTTTTAGCAAGATTTTTTTTTTCAAGATACCTTTTTTTTTTTTAAATTGGAGTTCAATTTGCCAACATATAGCATATCACCCAGTGCTCATCCTGTCAAGTGCCCCCCTCAGTACTCATCTCCCCATCCCCCAGCCCACCTCCCCTTCCACTACCCCTTGTTCATTTCCCAGAGTTAGGAGTCTCTCAGGCTCTGTCACCTTCACTGATATTTCCCACTCATTTTCTCTCCTTTCCCCTTAATTCCCTTTCACTATTTTTTATATTCCCCAAATGAATGAGACCATATAATGTTTTAGCAAGATTTTGAATAAGAAAAACAATTTTTGGTATGGTTCCTTAAGCAATGCTTTTTAAATTTTGAGTCGAGGACTAGGTGCTTATTTCTTCTGACCTTGACCATGACCAACATCTTCCATCAAAATAAACCTTGGGTTATTGGGTATGGATGCATGGATTTGGAGAGAAATAATAATAGCAAGGACTTGATAAGAACAGTACTAACAACAAGTTGGAAAAGAAGCAATGAACCGTATCAAAATGGAATGTTCCATTCAGGGAAAAATTTTCATGGATTTTTTTTTTAGATCCTCTATTTTGGACTTTCAAAAGTAGTGAAGGAAGCACATTCTAAAATGCTTGGACTTAGCTCAAACAGACTGTGTCATTTTATCTTGACAGAGATCTCTTCCAGAAAAGACTCCCTGAACTACTCTGGATATGAATTAAGTTCCTTCTGTCAAATCTCAACTTATAAATATCTGAGAGAAGGCTCAAGTTGACCAAGAATGCATTTTTTTACTTGGATGACATTCTTCTATATGATGCATTGTTATTAATAAGGATTTAACATTTACCTTTAACTTACCAATTGCCTTTTGGAGAAAAAAATTGACCTCAGATAAATAGGAAAGTGCTACAGATTAAGGGTTTTTTTTTTTTTTTTTGGTTTTGTTTTTGCCCATTAAACATTAGACTTCATTGTTTCATAATTTTTTTTGTATTCTATAACATGGCTCTGCATTGGCAAGTTTGCTTATTTATATGACAAAAATTCTTTACTATGTATCTAATATATACCAATTGCAAAATACCAGTAATTCAAGCATAAAGTGAGGATACCCCTTTATTTCAAGGGATCCCTGACCTGTTGAGCAAGATGCACCTACAAGGCAGGGATAACAATGCAGGGTAATAACTGCCTCAGTAAAAGTTGTGTACAGGTGAGGGAGACAAGTGAGTCTGTACTCTACAGGGAATAGAAATATCAGGACTGCCATGAAAAAGTGATTTTTCCATAAAAATCGCCATGGTGACAATTATAAAAGTAATGATCCAATGGCACGCATTAAATTCCTTATGAAGTTATACTATTACCTAAATTTTCAATGGGAAAGGCTATGGGTAGTTTAAAAAAAATGATAACATATTCATTCATTTGCTGCTAGTGTATTTATTTCCTTCCTTCATAATAAAATTGAGGAAAAAAGGAAATATCCTTGTGTATGCAAAGTTACTTCAGTTCAGAATAATATTCATTGATTAACAGAAGAAGCAGCAACTGAGCAGCCTGCAGAAGGCACTAGAGTTTATGTTACATTGGGCATTTTACAAACTCATTTTCCAGGGAACTGCCTTAATAGCTTTCAAAGAGTGAGTTTCTCATCATGAAGTTCATGGATCCTTCAAGATGGATACATTTTTGGTGAAATGTTTCTGCATCAAGCAAGAAGTCCTATTCACAAGGCACTTGATAATGGCTAGAAAGGTTATCAAGAGGCTCTGGCACCACTAAAATAAACAGACACCATATGGTACCAGCCCTTACAATCAAGTGCCTGGACTTGAAATGAATTCCTTGTTGTGGTTTCACAAGGGGGTCTTGGTGACATTTCTAGAGGAGGCACGGTTCTTGGCACTTTTCTTACCAGAGTGTCTCCCCTAATGAGATGAGTAAAAGCACCTCCTGTGTGACTAGCAAGGCAGGAGTCAACAGGAGAACAGACCAGGAGGCCAGGGAAATGAACTGTCCTCTCTGTGGCTGCTTTGTAGGTGAGTCTACCCTGATGTCATGATATTCTCAGCTAGAGCCATTGGGCAAACAGGCGACGTGAATCTCGGTTCACACAAAAGTTCCACTGAAAGAAGGCAAAATATGCTTTTATTTTTTTAGTACCCCCACTTCTGTGAGTAAATATGAGTAGTTGTCAGCATCTGCAGAACAACAGAACTTGTTGATACCTATCAATTTGGAAGCCTCACCTCTCTTTAGAAGCTGCAGAATGGGACGTCATTTTTTTATAACAATCTCTTGTGACAAGAGTCGCTAGGGGGGAAGGGGACCTTTGTTGGTGGGCCAATTTGTGATTTAAGTGCTGAAGTTTGTGACACCTAAGTGTATGCATTTTAGAGAAAGTTGGATTGACTCTTTGATTTTCATGGAGCATTCACCTACAAGTTTAGGAAAGTCAGTCCTGAGGAGGAGACAATAGAAGTTGGCAATATCCCTGCCACTCTCTAAAATGTGAAGCACCCACATTTTAAACATAAAGAAATTGAGGCTTAGAGAAGCCAATAATTTGCTCAAGGACATTATCGCTGATATTAGAACTAAGTATTTCAGCTCTTTATCTAGCAATCTTTGAAAAATAGTGCATTGGCCTTTCTATGAAAGGGGGTTGGTGTGGGGAGAGACATATTCTTTGATGATGTGATGAGCCAGGTATCGAAAGGAAAGCTCTCCACCTACAGGTCTGGGACTACTTATGAGTAAGAGCTGTGCTTTGCTTCCCACCATAACCAGCCTTCAGTTGAGCAAATCTTGATGGTTGAATAGGGTTTCACTTTCAACCTCAGCTGACAGAAATGGTCATGATTCACCTAAATTCCCTGTGAACAGAATCAAGTTGGCTTCCCACACCTCCAATGAAGGCTGGACGGAGATGGTGGATGGCTCCCAATCTCCATTTCTAATTTTTCTGGCCCATTTGATATTCTTGAGAGCATATTTTAGATCGACCATCTGTGCTGTGAATGACATCCACATCTCACCCATTGACAGCCACTGCTGTTTGGTGAAGCCAGAGTTCCACCTATGTAGGGACAAATCCACTGTGCATTGTCAAGGAGTCAGATCAGCTTAGCTGTGGAGTGGTTTACAATTGGTCATCTTCAGTGTCCAAATAAAAATAAAAAACGCTACCAATGGCTGAGTGCTGGATCCTCTTGAGAATTGTACTCAGTTGCATGTTGAGGATGAACACATGGACTCAACCCTAACAGACAAGAATGCCCAGGAACAAACAGGGAGCTAGTATTTTCTTCTGAAGGGATTTTAAAGAAATTTCTTTGTCTTATAAAAAGTCTTGTTGAGGATTCTTCTATGTCAATGACATTGCTAGCTTTTCTAAGATACACAACTCTGATTTTATAGTTTCAGGCTCAGGAATCATTTGGTTCCAAGTGACAGACTCACTTCAACTAGCATATGTTAAGATGAGAAATTTGCTAGAAGGATATGAGATTATTACTTGGAGAACAAGGGCAGAAAGAGGAGCCAGGGTGCAGGAAGCCCTGGAATGAGGAACTGGAGGTGAATCAGGACCAAGCATCCTCTCTGGGGAGCCTCTATCATTTGTCTATTTCTCTATGAATCTGGATCATCTCTCTCTCTCTCTCTCTCTCTCTCTCTCTCTCTCTCTCCCTTTCTTTGTAGACTGGCTCTTCCCGCTCTTCTGGAACCTTGGCTCTACATACACATACTTCCCAGTCTCAGGGCTCTCAACTGACTGACCCAGGTTCAAGGTACCCCTTCCAAATTTCTGAGAAAGAGACACTAATAGTTTCAGCTTAACTAGAGATTGATGCCTCTTTTACACCCTGGGTTCAACTAATCCTGGCCAGGAGTCCAGTAGCATATCAGATGATCGGGCTGCTGGGGCCCAGTTCCTGGGGGTGGGAGTGTCGATTCTCAGAGGAGAGTGATCTGCACTCAGCAACTGCGCTGAAAGCATCTCCCAAGAGTTGTCATTCTAGGAAGGAGTTCAGAGTGACTCATAGATGCTGTAGCTGTAGAATTTATTCTCTCAACATCTTAAATTTAGCAGGGTGAGCAAAAACAATTTTACAGATAGGAAAATGAAGGCAAAGAGTTGTCAGTAAATTGCTTAAGTCAATTTGAAACCTGAGTCGCTGGCTTCTGACTCAGGCTATGCAATGCTCAATATTCGTCTCTTGCACTGTGAGGGTTAGCTAGCTAGCTACGGATGCTCTGTGGCTTTCAGAGAAGGGTGGAGAAGTTGGTTCAGGTAATCTGCAGTGAAGCCAGGTGAAAATCATGTAGAAACCTGATTTATGCTATATCATCTTTCTCTCTCTCTCTCTCTCTCTCTCTCTCTCTCTCTCACACACACACACACACACACACACACACACACCCTTCCCCAAAGTGCAGTCTGGCTTATCAGGGAGTGTCCTGCTACCTTCAGAAAGTGTAGCCCCAAGTCAAACATGGTGGCTCAGCTTGGTCTGGTTGAGCCTTGCATTTTTCATCAATAAAACGAACTTGTTAAAATTCATGTTGAAATATTCTTCCATCATTCTGAAAGTATGCGCTTTACTCATCTGAAAAATATAACCAACTTGCCAGTTCCTAAGTTGAAATTTGTGTGTCCTGCCCAGAATAACATTGACTCAGTATTCCTCTTAACATCAAGCCTCAGTAACATTTTCTCTTTCAGCGTTCCTCTTCCATACCGTTCTGACAGTCTTCTACATGTAGGTGTGCACTCGCACATGTGCACACACATGCATATACACGTGCAGCCATGCACATACTTTTCATGTGCCTCACAAATTATAAGGGATTGATGAAGAGTTTTTGGACTGAATAAGGCCTGGAGCTTGACTTCTTCATGTCAGAGGTTAATAAATCAAGCTTTTGATAAGACCATCCGTTCCTCGGCCTGGTATCTCACTCCTCGGTACCACAGATGGATTGCTGCATGATGGTTTGCTGTAACAAAGGTTTGGCAGCACAATCAAGTGAGATTTCAGCCAGCCAAAAGGTAGATGCACTTTTCTAAGAAAAGAAACATTAATTTCTAATGGAATCAGCCAATGATCCCTTATTTTAACATATAATTGATGAAAGACCCCTGGATGGGCTGAAGGGAATTCTGAGGCCAGAACACGGTCCTGTTCTTCATTATTTTCTCATTCAGAACACCTGCAGAGTGATCAATCTTTGCAGGACTATCATCTCCCAAGCACATGCAACAAAACTAAAAACACAGGAAAAACCCTTCCAGGACCTCCGGATGAGACATTCCCTTGGTCAGAATCTTCTCTAACAGTGGGTCTACCACTCACTGCTGTTATTTCTTGCTTTGCCCCACACCTGACCCCAATCTCATCCAACTTCACGCCACCGGGAGGGTACACGCGTTTCTTTCTGGCATACTGACCTGGCCCACAAATACAAATGAAATCCCAATAGCGACTATGAAGTTTCCTGAACCCTTCCTATGGGGTAGTCATGGTGCTGGCGTCACAGCAGATCGCATGTCCTCCTAGCTCAGCCCTGGGACATGCGTTTAATTCCCAGGCTATACATGAGATCTGCCCAACACGAAACCCCGTGCTTGCAACCATTAAAGTGAAATTTTCATTTGCAACAATATTCATTTTTAAAAAGATTTTATTTATTTATTTATTCATGAGAGATACACACAGAGAGGCAGAGACATAGGCAGAGGGACATACAGGCAGAATCCTGTGGGACTTGATCCTGGGACCTTGGGATCACATCTTGAGCCAAAGGCAGACCTCAACCACTGAACCACCCAGGTGTTCCTGCAACAATATTCTTAATAGTTATTTTGAATATTAAATTCTTCAGTGCTCTAATCCTAAGATGTTAGGGGGAAGCAGAACATTGATGGGATCTCCAAAAGGAGCACTGCAGACTTCAGTTCCAGCTCTGACCTCTATCCAGCCCAGACCCACAGAGCAGTTGACGTTTCTGGGCTGAGATAAAATGTCTGAAATGACTGTGAGAGGGAATGCCAGTCTTGAAGATACAAATAACTATAAAACCTAAGGTTGGCACAACTTCTCCCTCATGGTGGATTATGGTTTTTATTTTTGCATCCCCAGCAACAACAGGTGTGCCTTCCTGAAGAGAGAAAGTGAATCCCAGAAAATGTGAGTTAAGGAGAATTACTTTCAGGTGAATATTAATGTTCTTTAGATTCACAGGAGAAAAATAAATAGAAGATCAGTACCAGAATGGCAGAGTCTTTAAGTTACAATGATTTTAAACTTCATTTTACCTAATTGCTTCTATTTTATAGGCAGGGAAACCTAACAGAGAAGACAAATACCTTAACTTGCCAACTCTGCTCTATTCCATGAGGTTGGATATAATCAAAACACATTTGGAAATGCAGCATAGCTTGATAATCAGCCTTTGAGGAGAAACTATAGTTTTTGATAGAATTACAGTAAAATGCGAAATTTTATTGGTACTCAAAATACTACTAACACCACTATATAATGCTAAGACCAATGATTTTCAAATGAAATGACTGATTAAAAGAGACTATTCAGTTGAAAAAGCACTCTATAGGGTCGTGTTTCATTCAACTTTGGCTCCACAGATATTTATTGAACATCTGCTAGGTGTCAGGAACAGAACAAGGAGCTATGACTTCAGAAATGAAGCATAGTTCTTTCCTGTTAAGAATCTATAATCTTGTAGATAATCACTAGCTTTAAAATGTAAGTGATGGAGACAGCTTTAAAATTTTTTTTAGGGGATCCCTGGGTGGTGCAGGGGTTTGGCGCCTGCCTTTGGCCCAGGGCGTGATCCTGGAGGGATCCTTCTCCCTCTGCCTGTGTCTCTGCCTCTCTCTCTCTCTCTCTCTCTCTCTCTCTCTATCATAAATAAATAAAAATTTATTTAAAAAAATTTTTTTAGTAATTTTGCTAGTTTATCAAAAGTTCCAAACCACCCCACCTCATTTACATGGAAGGTCACACACACACACACACACACACACACACGCACACATGCACACACAATACGCTCCTAATACATATCAGCGTCAAAACTGAAAGATCTGAGGTTTTAACCTACTTGCAAACTAAGAAGTAAGCCTGTCAGTCTCATGGATGCTGGTAAAGATATGTGACACCTGAATTACAGAGGACTTTATTGCTCATAGCAGTAGTAAGAGGCTGATCTTATTTTATCAGTAGTGGGGCTGTGGTAGATTATTATATATGTTATATACTCTCTCTCTATACACACACACACACCTTATCTATATTATATATGTTCAGACTACCAAGATTTTGCTCCACTTTTCAAAGACATGATGAAGAGCAGGGCTTCTTTAAATTATGGCTATTTTGAAAACTTTTAAATTACATGGGTTCAGAAAAGCACCATTGGAAAACATTGACTAGTAACTTTGAAACCTATAAGATGAATAGACTGATGCAGGGGCTTCCGAAGATGGTTTACACTGTGGAGGAGTTGGCTGACTTTCAGGGTCACGCCCATCCCCAACCTTCTATGATGTAAACATTAGAGAAGGCCCCCAGCCCTGTGGTTGAGGGAACAGAACTGCTTACTGCCTGTACCTTTTTCCAATGTCCCTGGGATGTGCTATTGCTAATTCCATTAACTGATCCATAGCTGCAGTGGCCGCCAAGAACTCTCATATCCATCCTTTTGCTCAGCCAACAAATCTACTGACTATAACTTAAGTGGAACAATTGTTCCCTAGGGCACAGGAAGTGGAGAAACTCGTCGTTGCTCTATCACAAGACCTACTACTAATAAACATCTCCAGTAGCAGAAACGGACATAAGCTCTCTCCTTAAACACACAGCTTTGTTTCCTAAGAGCAACATCATTTTGTGGCCTATCAAGCAAGAGGCTACTCAGTTTCTTTTATCAGTAGTGGGACTTTGCCAGATTACTATATACCTATGATGCTCCTATTTCAAATCTACCAAGACATTACCCCACTTTTAAAGACATGATGAAGATCTGGGCTTCTTTAAATTACAGCTGTTTGCAATCTTTAAAATTCTATAGGTTCAGAGAAATATTTGTGTAAAACATCGACTGGCAACTCTGAATCTTGTAAGATGAATAGACTGATGTGGAGGGCTTGACTTCTGTAACTCAGAATTGAGTACTGAATGCCTACTACGTGGCAGAACTTTGGTATAAACCCTTTCACTCCCTTACATTAGTCCTTTAAGGCAGAGATTTCAATCTCCATTTTAGAGGCCAGGGAGCTGAGATTTAACATGGGTTACAGAGCATGCCCCAGGACAAATAGCTTGCAAGGCTCTGATCTTTTTTCTTTGCTGCAACTGCTTCTCTTTCCACTGACAAAGAGCTGCACCCACAAGATGCATCAGATTTCACCTTCTACAGAACCATGGAACTTTTAATTCAACTCCAAAAGTTTGTGTGCAGATCGATGTGTAAAATAGCTGTAACATATATGTTTATGCACAGATACATGGCACAGATAATTTTCAGCAACTACTCTAAGGATCATTTCCTTCCAAGTTGTTCTACTACGGTCTGCTCCCTCATTTTCTTGGTCTTTATTCAGATACTATCCTTCAGTATCTGAAAATTCTGCAATTTCAGAATTCTGAATTCTGAATGGATGGATTCCATTCAGATCTCTCTGAGAGATCTCAGAGACTCTGACTTATTCAGAATTTTCCTTATTTATTTTGTTTCTTATCTGTTCTGCCTTCACTAAAATGCAAGCCACAGGAGGACAGGAATTTTTATCTGTTTACTGTTAAGTTTAAAATAGCTTCTGGCATGTGGGAGGAGAAAAAATATTTAGTGAATGAGTCATGAGCGTAATCTCTACGCTGCTATCTAAAAGTACTATATGTGGGAGGCTCAGCATACCTTCTGAAAAGGGGTGGAGATTCTGGCCTAATTTAACACAAGAGTTAAGAAATGCTTCCACTAAGTAAATACCCCCAAAGGAAGCAACCAGTACAGCTTCTGTCTTTGAGAGCTTGCAAACTAACTGGGGAGACTAAACATACAATGGGTGAACAAAAAACAAGACTAGATCCACAGAAAAATTTATCAACCTGAACAGTTAAATGCAGCAAGGGCTGATTTCAAAAGTGGTGAGTCAAGGAGGTTTATCAGAAAATGTCTGTTAGATAGAAGTAAATCAATATATACCTGAACACCCCCCCCCCCCCAGAAAGCATTTTTAAGGATACACTCATATGCACCTTATAGAATAAGTACATTTAGAGAATATTTCTGAGAAGGTCTCAAGCGCATGTAGTAGGTAGGAATGTTTAGTCTGTAATGTGAACATGCAAAATATATTTCTCAGCAAATCCTTTGTCTCTTATAAAAACACAGTTCCACCAAGTGGCCCAACAGCAACGTGAGAAACATGGAGAAACCCCAAATTCCTGGGAACACTCTGGATGGGCAGAAAGTCATCACCAAACTGAAATCTGGGCACCACCTGATGCAAACCAATTAAATTTCATAGAAGTGGTGAGTGCTGAAGGAAATAGAGTTAACTGGGAAAGAAAAACCATGACACTTGCTTCTAATCTTTCTGCTGTTCTATCTATTTCTCTCCTTTTTGTTTCCTCTTCCCATTAAGACTTTCTCATTTCTTAGATGAGTAATTAAACCCTGACCTCAGGTATAAATCTCAGAAGCACTTATCAATAAAAACAAACTCACCAACTAACCGGGGGCAACTTCTGTTTCAACACTGATTCACCACATGATCTTAAGTTGTGTACATAGTACGCTAACTTCCTTGGGGAAAAATGCACTACACAAAGTAGGACATGATGGTAACAGATACTGCTATCATTTGTCTAAAAACAATTCCAGTTTTACTTCGGATGTCTAGAAGCTTCTATATTTCTTTCTTTCTCTCTTTCTTTCTTTCTCTCTCTCTTTCTTTCTTTCTTTTTTTCTTTCTCTATTTTCTGTTTTTTCCTCTCCTCACTCATTAAACCTTCCAGTAGGGCAATAAACAAATTCATGGGGGTAGAATATATTCAAGATTCAAAATAGAAAACTGTATTTATGTGAATTTGTGGACATTAAATAAATTTTTATTAAGTGTCCAACACATTGAGATAGTAAGGAAATGTGCAAATTTCTGAAAGAATATTCCAGAAAGGTGTTTTTCATTACATTAAATTGTATATTCATTTAAATTACATTAAATGTAACCAAATTTTAGAAGTGTAGAGACAAAGTAAGACAGCTTCTTGAGACCGAACTCCACCATGTCATTAGAACATAATGAACTTGATCCCCGGGTAGAAATGTCTTCCCGACGAATTTCATTGTTCTTCACTTCACAATTCAGAAATAAAAAGTACTTCATGGTGGAGAGTACACACATAAATGGCTTAATGTTGCATTACACTAGATTGTTCACCCCTGTGGTAGAATATTTGAATACCTCTGATAGATATACAGAATAAGTACATTCGGAGAATATTTATAAGAAATGTCTCAAGCACATGTACTGGGAATGCTCTGTCTGTAATAGAAGCACACAAAATATAATTCTCACCAAATACATTGTCCCTTAAGTCATTTACAAATTACTTGACACATGAAATAGTATGTGAATTGAAATATACAAAAATAGAACAGAAATTTCTAGAAATAGCACACTTTAAAGGATGGATTAAGGATAAAATAGGCAATATTTTTCAATGTCTTGCTAATTATGATGGCTTCATTTTATCATTAGCTAACATCTCAAGGTTCAGCGTAAACTTCAGCCATTATCATACTAATGATAATGAAGTAAGTCCCTATTTCAAATAGTCTTGTGTGGGTAATGCCAAATGTTTTCTTCCCAAATCTTCTCAGGTGTGGCCAGACCGTCATTGTGTTATGCCCACAGTGGGACAGGCAAAGAGCCTTTACTAAGAGGAGAAGGGTCAGCTGTGCTATTTTCTTACCTTGTGCTTATTTCATATCATGTTATCTTTCATCAGGGGCTCTTTTGCGCTATTTTTGTTTTTTAAGACTGATTTATTTATTTGAGGAGGAGGTGCAGAGGAAGAGAGTCTTAAACAGACTCTGCACTAAGAGTGGAGCCCATGGTGGGCTTGAGCTCAGACCTAGATCACCACCTGAGCCGAAGCCAAGAATCAGACACTTAACCTACTGCACCACCCAGGCACCCCGCAGGATTACTTTTAAGCCAGTGTTTTGTGATGCTGATTTAATTAAAACTAGGTCATGTAATCGATAAATCTTTTCGATAAGGGCATGTGTAAATGCCATATGTTGTATTACGTTAAAAGCAATAGGAGCATGGGAACAGCTGTGTTTCTGGGTGGTAGACCTCCTCCCTCACCTGCCTTCTGATTATTGACTAAAAGGGTCATCCCAAACCATATCATAAATGATAAAGCTCAGGATTTTTCTTATTTTTTAGATAAATACAAAAAATCTAATATACACTTTCCAATAATTTGTGTGGGGCATGCACACTGAATACCACTGCTCTAGGAATTTTTAAGATATGAATTCTTCTTAATTTTGAAAACATACTTAAGGCATTGTGTAACCCTGGGAGTACCAAACTTTAATTTTCAGATGTCTGCATGAGAATATCAGACTAGGATAAAGTTACCAAGCTAAGACCAGTCTACCTTATCCCCACCAAGGCGACAAAATAGCCAAATGCCAGATTTTACTGTCCTCATGTATTATTTTTATATAAATATATATGATAATAGTTCATTCTTATATTCTTATGCTAATAGTTCTTCATCAGCAATGCTGAGTCTATAATCCCTATTATTTCTTTATAAAAAGTTGATAGTGTAATTTATTCCTTTGGCATATGACCTATGGAACAAGGGCAGGCAGTGAAGTAATTTTTCAACTAAGCAATTAAAAATGTATTAACAAGTGAGCTACCAATACATGCAACAACATGGATACATTTCAAAGACATTACGCTGAGTGAAAGAGAGCATCTGCAGAAGAGTACAACACTCCATGATTCTGCTTATCTGAAATTCCAGAAAAGGTAAACTAATCCATCATGATGGAAATCAGGATAGATGATGGTTGTCCCTTCAGGCATGGAAAGATGGGATTAACTGGGAAAGGACACGTGGGAACTTTCGGAAGTGATGGAAGTGTTCCATATCTTGACCAAGAATTGGATTAAATGAATGGGCACATGTTTCAGAACTAATGTATCTGTACAGTTGATGTCTATGCATTCATAGACATTATGTATGTAAATTACGTCAATAAAAATTTCAGGTGCAGAGGAGAGCAGTTTCTAATGATGCTGTCTTATGATACCTTATTCAGTGCCTAAATCGCTAGTTCCATTTAGTGAAGTTAGTTCCAAAGTGAAGAGGTTTCAGCTGGTAAAATCTGCATGTTAGGTGTCAGCATCGAGTGGTAATAATATTAATAATAAGAACAAGTATTATTTTATTGCATATTGACTATATGCCAAGTACTGTGTTATTGCTTTCCCCTGGGGAAGAAAACACTCAGTCATTAAAAACACACAAACAAACAAATACTTGAGTAATTTTCCCAAAGGTATATAAGCAATAAACAGTGCAGTTGAACGTGGATCTCAGATTTCTTTCCTTAGGAGCCCATGCCCTGTCTACTACTGGGATAGATGCTTCTTAGAGAAGAAAATGAGAATTTTCAGTCTTTTCAAGGAGGCAATATAAAAACAAATATTTATTGAGTGTGCACTTTGTCCCAGGAACCATAAGAAGTACTTCCTGTCCTTATCTCTGTGGAATTCTTATTATTTCTATTATTTTATTTATTTTTATCTTATTTTTTTACAGATGAGGAGTTTGAAGCTAAATAATAGTGAAAGGGAATATAAAGGAAGGGAAAAGAAATGTTGGGAAATATCAGGAAGGGAGACAGAACATAAAGACTCCTAACTCGGGGAAACGAACTAGGGGTGGTGGAAGGGGAGGAGGGCGGGTGTTGGAGGGGAATGGGTGACGGGCACTGAGGTGGACACTTGACGGGATGAGCACTGGGTGTTTTTCTGTATGTTGGTAAATTGAACACCAATAAAAATTAATTAAAAAAAAAAAGAGAGGTTAAGCAACTGGTTGAAGATCACACGTTACATGAAAGATTTCTGATTGCATTTCAGAGCCATTGAAATCAAAGTCCAGTTTTTTTTTTTTTTTTTCTATTTCCAGTGGTTCTTAACTAGAAGGTACATCAGAATCAATGGTAGCAATTTTTAAGAATTACACATTTCTGGGCCTACCTTGGCTATTTTTATTCTGCAGATTAAAGGAGCACTTGGCACTTAGTCTTTACAGGGCCCACCAATGATGCTAAAGGAAATCCTACCTAAGGGCCATGGTGCCAAGTTGTCATTGGTTTCTCAACAAGACTCCCTTCCTCACTCCTTTTAAGGTGCTTATGCCTTTATTTTATTTAAAAAATTAAAAGACAAGGGGCCTCCGGTCATAATAAACAGGAGTAAACAACAGTAGACCTTGGCTTCAGCCTTGTTTCTGCCACTAACTGGCTGTTAGGGCTTTAGACAAAGCCATTGAGATCCTTTGGGCCAGCTTTCTCCTTTAATATTAAAGATGGACATGCCTTCTTTAAAATCCCATCATGTTCTAACATTCAATAAATTAAAACTAATCCTATTTGTTAAATGCTGTGATCTCCTTTGAAGTACTGGAAAGGACCCTGGGTGTCTATTATACAGATAGGTGGGAATTTGCTGAAATAGTGATTATTAACCTTCAAGACAGCTGAAGTGGAGCGAAAGTCTCTAGGGGAACCTAGAGATACCACTGGTTTCTAGACAAACTGACAGAGCATTACAAATTACATCACTTCAAGAAAAATTAAAGAAAAGCCACAATTTTGTACTTCACACCTTTTGTGCCAAGTTTACAAGACTGTTTAGGTATGAAAATGTAAGAAGGGATCTTTACTTGCAAATAGAGTTCAGGAGATGTATCAGATAGACGTAATCAATTGACAAGTGAGATATATTTGCAGGAAGCACTTATAGTGATGTGTGCAGAGCAGCAAAGTTGCAGGAGGCTGCCAGTTGGGCCACCAGTCACCTTGCTGGAATGGGAAAGAAAGGTCAGGACTTCTGACCTGCTGTATTAGGCATTGGAGACCAACCACAGACAGGGGCCTGAACTTGAGAAGAGACAAGACAAAATCTGGAAGAACAAATGCAGATGGGAAAGAGCTGGAGGAATGAAGAGTGGGTTGCCTACTACGGTAGATGGATGTGGAGAACAGGCAGGGGTACAGGAAGAACCTGAGCATCTGCTGCCTACCTGTGGCCCGCCAAAAGACCAATGCTGTGGAAGATAAAAGGAAACTCTGGCACCTACAGTGCTCCCCCAGACGCATTTCAGTCTTAGCTCCTCTTCTCTGATCCCATTGCCCCTCTTTATCCTCCCCTCCTTACTCTGCCACAAGGGGCTGCCACCACCCCCTCTCCTCTCCTCTGGTAGTTCCTGAAGCCAGGTTCTTGCAGAGAGGAGCCCAGGGAGGAGCCCAGATGAGGAGCAGGTTTGGGTGCAGGAGGTCAGGGTCTGTGCCCCTTTGGACTTCTGCTTCTTTGAATCTCTCCTAGGAATGGATTTTTGTTTGTTTTGTTCTCTCATATAGAGAGGTGAGCATAATTAGGAAGAGCTCTTGAGTCAAATCCTACCTCATGGGCTACAATCCAAACCCGCAGATATCTGCCCACAACAGCGACAGATCTTGTGTCTAACAACTGTGTCCAGGATTGTACTTGCCCTACTTCAGGTAGGACACTCTGTGAACAAAAACAACATCATCCATCCCTTTGATCATTCTGGTGTAGAGGGAAGCCCTGGACAGAGAAATCAATTAGAGGCTCATGGGCTTCTCAGATACGACTAGAACTCCCATAGTCACAGTTAATTGAAATAAGCAGAATAGTTTGTTTCTCTTCAATTAAACTTTTCCATTTTAAAACATTGAGTGTAAGTTCCTAAGAAACTATAGTTCAAATACAAACTAAAGTTTAAAACAATGTGTACAGAAATACGAACAATTGGGATCCCTGGGTGGCGCAGCGATTTGGCGCCTGCCTTTGGCCCAGGGCGCGATCCTGGAGACCCGGGATCGAATCCCACGTCGGGCTCCCGGTGCATGGAGCCTGCTTCTCCCTCTGCCTGTGTCTCTGCCTCTCTCTCTCTCTCTCTCTGTGTGACTATCATAAATAAATAAATAAATTAATTAAAAAAAAAAAAAAGAAAAAAAAAAGAAATACGAACAATGAAGTCTTTAAAGCACTGGATTTTTGAGGAAATAAAATATATGTACAACATAATTCATCAGCTTTAAGAGTACAATTTGTTGAGTTTCATAAATGCATACTGTAGTCCCCCACTTATCTGGGGGGCTATGTTCCAAGACACCCGCCCCCCCCGTGAGTGCCTGAAACTGTGGATAGGACCAAACCCTATATATGCTATGTTTTTAATTTAATTTAAGAATTAGGTACAGTAAAAGATTAGCAAAAGCAACAGCAATAACATGGAACAATTATAACAATATATTATAATACAAGTTATGTGAATGTGATCTCTCTCTCTCAAAACATCTTATTGTGCTGTATTCATCCTTTTTCTGGTGATGATGTGAGATGATCAAATGCCTACGTGATGAGGTGAAGTGAGGTGCATATTGTCAGTATTGTGATGCTACGTTACGCACCGCTAATTTTCTGAGGATACGTCAGAAGGAAGATCCTCTGCTTCCAGACCACTGTTGACCATGAGAACCTGAAATCCCGGAAGGCAAAACAGTAGCCGAGGGGGACTACCGTTACCGTCATTTGGCCACCACCACAATCGTGATATACAATGTTTCCACCACCTTAGAAAGGGTCCTCATGTCTCTTTGCAGCCATCTACTCCACCCACACTCTAGTCCTCCACAGCCACTCCTTTGGTTTCCGACACTATACTTTTGCCTTTTCTAAAACTTCTTATAAATGGCATCATGCAGTACGTACATAGTCTTTTGTATCTGACTTCTTTCAATTAGCATAATGTTCAGAGATTCATTCATGTCGTTGTTCAAAAAAACTTTAGGGCTGTATTCAGCTCTGGTTCTGGTACTCAAGGTCAATGTGACATTAACAATATTTGTAAGTTTTGTTTGATGATATGGATTATCTTTTCTGTCCACAAAGTTTGAAGTACCTACCAATTATTAGACAACAGATTTCTGTTTGTCTCTCCATTTGCCCTGTCTTTTTTCACTTGCTTTTTTTCTCCTAAGAGAAATAAGGAGAATGTGTCAATGAGACCCATTTACCCATATATCCATTCTTCTCTCCTCTTCGACAATGTTCTGCCTCCTTTGAAGTCAGGCACAGCCACATGAACTTTTCGGCCAATGAGATTGAGTAGAAGTGATGTCTGCTCTTTCCAGATGGAAGTTTTAATCTTCATTGCCCTGGTAATTATAGCAGCATGTGTGGAGGGAGATCCCAGGTCTATGAGTGATCGTAAACAGCAGAGCCCTCTACCAACCGGGCTGAACACGAAGCATGAAAAAGAAATAACAACCCTTCACTACGAGTAATTTTAGGGGTAACTGTTACTGAAGCATAGTAGCACACTAGTTGATCCTGGCTGAAAAAGGAAGCAAATGACCAGGCGATGTGAATGACACACAGCATCACTGTCATTGTTTTACTAGAGGATTTTCATTCTTTTCTTTCTGGCTTGCTCAGCAGTTCCAAAATAAACTTCTTCCTTTATGACCCATTGCATTGAAAGATTCAAAGTGTTTATGAAAAGTGTTTATCAAATGTTTGTTCAACTTGGTCTCTGACAGAGACTGTCATTGCTCAAAGAGATTGTGTCCTTTCTATGTGACATGCGATTTAATTTAATTTTATTAAAAAGTATTTATTTACTTGGCAGAGAGAAAAACAGAGCACAAGGAGGGGGAGCAGCAAAGGGAGAGGGAAAAGCAGGCTCCTGCTGAGCAGGGAGCCCAACATGGGGCTCAACCCCAGGACCCTGGGATCATGACCTGAGCTAAAGGCAGATGCTTAACTGACTGAGCCACCCAGGCACCCCTTGGCATTGGATTTTAAACAGAGTGTAACAGGCATAACACAATTCCTCCATGGATGAATATGGAATTATGAATATGGTAATTAGTAATGTCGGACTCTGCAACAGAGACTAGAAGTCATCAGTGCCTGTGATGTCCTCTTCTTCATGAGCATGGCTAGACTACTTCTTCCAACCAACCTCTCTGTAGGTTAACTATTTGCAAGCCCTGAAAGCTAAGGGCAGCTGTGTTAGTCCATGCTCTCTTTCTTTCTTTGAACAGCTGATTACAGAAGAGGACAAGACCTTAGAAGAAAGTAAATGAGTGGGAGAGAAGGAGCCTGGGCCTCTAAGTGACAGCATGGAGCAAGGTCTACCCATTCACTTCCCATTCCTTCAACCCACATCGGGCAATGCTGTGAGCAAGAAATGGGCCTTTATTTCCGTAAGCCCCCGAGGCTTGAGATTTGTTTGTTACATCAGGAAATGTGAGTTATCCTAATACAGGGGCTAATTAACAAGGCTATGGCACTGCAGTTTGAAAGCAAAAATTCCTCTATTCACACGCACACAATACTCTGTGAGCCCCATTACATTCGTGAAGAAAAGGAGTCACTTACACGGCTTATGAAAGCCATATACATGTTGAATGGCAAGTACCAAAATTCATTCTCTGTCCTGAATCTAGTGCTCCCACCACACCATGTAGCAGTCATAAAAGGCTGCAGTGTCTTGGCAATTTACTGTCGCAGCTTTAGTAAAAATATATAAAAATATAAAATGATTAACATATATGTATACATATATTTCAAGGAAGTGGCTTACACAGTGGTGGGTTTGGGTTAGCCATCTCTCTCTCTCTCTCTTTTTTTAAAGATTTTATTTATTCATGAGAGACACACAGGGAGAGGCAGAGACCTAGGCAGAGGGAGAAGCAGGCTACCTGTGGGGAGCCTGATGTGGGACTTGATCGCAGGACCCTGGGATAATGACCTGAGCGGAAGGCAGATGTTCAACCACTGAGCCACTTGGTCTCTGCATGTGATGTGGTATAGTCAAGAGGAGATGGATCATGAGCAAGACAAAAGGAGACCCCTACAAGAACAGACTGACACTCATGGCTGTTGCTGCCTCTGACTTTGGTGATGAGAACATTCTTCCCAGATCAGTCCTTTATTGCAGAACTGAACATGCACACACCTGATACAGGAGTCACTGAACCTGAAGGAAGATCCGGGAAAGATGGAGCAGCCGCAGATGCCACTGCTGCGTCACACCGATGAGGTTAATCGGCAGGTCTGTGACCATGCATGTGAGCTTCACGATGGTCACTGATTCCTTTTTGGCTTTCTCATCTCATGAGAATCTGTCTTATGACCCACTCTAAGCAGACATTTGCAAGATAGGGAGTTTGGGGAAATGTCTGACAGCCCCGTCACATTGCTGCATTGCAAAGGCACCACGGCACCACTGAATATTTCACTCTTTTAATATTGAACGGTCTGTGAGTACTGGTGATCAGTCGTGAAATGCAAGATTCCCGCTCTGAGCACTCTGGCTCAAGGCAAAATTGCTAACCAGGTGTTGTTCATCTGAATTATTCCTAACCTCCAGTTTTAGGTGACTTTTCCATTCTCCTGGTGTCCAAACCATTCCTGGTGGTTATTTCACTTTTTCAAAACCTTGTCTCGGGAGAGGTGCTGATACTATTCTTGACACCTTTTGATAGCTTTAAGTCAAAGCCATCTGCTGTGGGCACTCATGTTTGCAGCCTCTTCTCCATTTGGAAACCTCAGGTCTCTGCCACAGGGAACCACAGATGTGTGGTCTTTGGAAACCATGCCCAGTGACAGTGTTTCCCAGAGAGCAAGACAGGTAGCCTTGGTGGATGTGAAGTGGCTCTAGATGATACAGGGATACATTCATTTTAACAGACATGTCCTTTTAATGTGCACTGGAAAATTGATCAATAGATAAAATAAAACAAGGGTAGTGATTTAAACTTTTCTTCTGAAATAGTTTCACATTGTAAGAGTGAACATTTTTTAAATTATTAAGTAAATGATAGCGAGTTAATATTGAAAATATTAAGCACATGCTATTGCAAATGATCCACCAGAACCTCCAAAATCATAAAGGTAAAATTCAGACTGTTGAGCTTTGAAAAATACTCCCATGTGAGGCAGTTTAAGTCCTGATCTTTATGACAATCCAATGAGAATCCTAAATTCTACTAGCCAGTTAATAAAACCCTCTCCTCTGAAGCCCCCAATCCAATTTCGGCTGCTCCATCCTGAGTGGAGTTAGAGTTCAAGTTGTCATGATCTTGTGTGGTAATCTCCTGAAGGCACTGATGGTGTTTGTACTGAACTAAACAAAGGGTTGTTCAGACACCAGCTCCGGGACAGCCCATTCATTGCAACAGCCATGCCTGCATGTTTCAGATGATGCCTGCATCTTGGAACCACGGACTACTCGGTGTCTTCCAAGAAATCAGGGAGTAAAAGAAGAAATGCCCATACACTTGAACCCCACCCTTCTCCCAATCCCTTGTACATGCAAAACTCAAGATGAATTCTCCTTCTCTAAAATTTCTAGCCAGCTCTTGAAAAACTGAGATGTCTTTGTTCCAAGACCATGGGTGCCAGAGTCTGAAATGCCAAAAAAAGGAGGTCTTGCAAAAAGGGAGTGTGCCTTTTGAGATCAGCCCTTCTGCTGATGTACCTGAAGGGCAACTTTGCTGGCTGGCTTCAGGGGAGCAGAAAACAGGCTCCCCCTGACGTTCATTCTTATGATTCAGTCATTTGGGGTCACGGTTTATAGATTTCTACTCTTTTGTCTCCATGGACCTGTGTTTATGGAGAGTTTGGGGGTACAGAATATCAGAATACCAGAGCCCCTGGTGCTCTCTGCAGCCCATTCACATCTCAGAAGCAGCCAGTTCAGGCTCCCTCCCAACCTAGTAAAGAGCGCTCTGATGGATCAACCACATCTCCACACAGTTCTTGCTGTTCTTAATGCCAACACTGCATCAATCAAGGAGGTCAGCTTCCTTGACTAATGGCAGGAGAAGATGGCCAACACATAGGCTTTGTCGCATTTCTAAAATGGATGAAATGTTTCTTAAAAATGACTATTGCAGAAAGTAGACTAGAAGCAATTAGTTAAGATGGTTCCAGATCGTGTTTCTTTAAGGTATTCTGGTGTGTGTGTGAGAGAGAGAAAGAGAGACAGCAAGCAAGGAGGACAACAACTGGGGCTTGGGGATAATGCATTAGCACACTGACTGGTGATGGATCTGGAAAGGAAGGACTGAAGAAGAGAAAATTAGTTTCTCCAAATTTATCATAGGCCCCAAGCTCGTTGACCTAAGATTCGGAGATGTCAGTGGTCCAATAAAAAATTTGCTATCAGTGGGCAACTTGCTATGGCCCAGTCCCTTGTTTTTTCCAGCTCCAGGCTCATCCAGAAATCAGCTGCCATTTCACTTCCTACTCAGCCTTCTCTGAAGGAGGGCAAGAGGCAGACGGTCAACTGTGCCTAAATACGCTTGGTCCAGGTCCATCCTTCCACCCAGTTTACAAGTTCTTCTTGCCAATGGGACATTTGGCAACCACAGATCATGAGGATTATTAAGTAGAGTGATGGGAAATTTTGATGACAGATTCTTACATTTTGGTCTTCAAATTTTAAGAGGATTTACCTTTTAGTCCAAATATTACTGGAATGATGGAGTGATGGTCAGAAACCATCCCCGCATATAAAATTTGGAATGGGCTTGGACATCGGTTGCAAAACATCTAATTCAACTCTTTACTAAACTCATATTTAGATCATGTGATATAATGTATACATGCTTCAGGAGTCTTCATTCGTTTGACAAAAATTCCGATTTTTACTACTAACAAGCCCCTCTGCAAATGGTAAAACCTTATCTGGAAGGATTGATCCGGGGAAAAGACCTATGAGACCCAATACCAAAGCAGAACCATGAACCTTATACTGTTGTTGGCAATGAACTGATAGTGTAAGCACTCATTTCCACTATGCATTGCTGAAGATGTTGCTTTCCTTTCATTTAAATGTAGTACTAAATATTTGTGTGCATTTTATGATTTGAAGCATTTAGGCTTTACATGATTTTGCTGATGATATTTAGGACCAATCATTAATACATTCTATTCTTGTGGACTATTTTGAAAGAAACCACAAGGTCAAACATGATTTGGGGCTAGCAGAGCATTTAAAAAGCAATGCTGTAAAGGGAGTTACTTGATTCATACGATCTTGACTCTACAAACCCCACAGCACACCCCTTTCCCAGGAGTTATTTATTTTCAGGGGAAAATATCCATATTTGTGTGAGATTCTGACCCAAAACTCAGCAAAGATTGTCTTAATGGTTAATTATTTCCATTTTTATGTGAATTATTATTTGATGCAGTGACATCATACTTGGTGAAAATTGCATAAGGAATTAGAAATTAGTTTTGATCAGTCATCTGTAATGGAGATGGTATCACCCTCTCTTGCTAAAGATTATGAAACTCCTTTATAAGATGCTTTTCCACCTCATATTTTGGCTTTAGCATTCACCAACTTTCCAGATCAGTTTTATTATGAAGTCTATTAACTGTGTAGCTTTTGTTCATTTCAGGAGGTGTAGATTATGATTCACATACAATGCATTTTTTTTTTCAAAATGTTACATGGCAACAATTTTTTAGGGTCTTTTTGAAACTCTCCCATTAGAGAAAGCATCCTTCTTTGCCGTTCCTCGGAGTTATTCACTCTGCATGTCATAAGGCCACTGCTTTCCAAATGTTCCATTGGTCCTTCCTAATAAATCATTTGCCAATAAATTCTCCTTGAGCTCAGATACGGTGTTTCAGCTTTGGATTTTCCTCATTGCTTGACCAACCCTTAGCACATGAAAAAACAAAGGCAGACTCAGGATGAAATGTGGGGCTGTAGAATGTTTGAGTCTGTTTCTAAGCTTTTATTCTGTGTTATAATTATCCGTTTACATAAATCCCCACCAGAAACTGGGGTCATATCTCTTTCACCTTTTTATCTCCACAAACGACCACAGAGCCTGATTGAGTTCATGACTCAAATGTATATCAGAGTAATTAAAAAAAAATTGTTTCCCTTTTGCACTTCCAAAACTTTCTTTAGCGTAAGCCCAAGATACTATCTGCAGGGCTGGTAAAATGGGAATGCAAAGATATATAGAAAAAAGTCAATGCTTATTTTTGTTTTCCATTACCAAAATAAGATTTTGCATCAAGTCTTGGGAGCTATATTTTCTAGGAAGTTTCCATTTGCCTAGGGTAGGGATCCTGAAGATAGCTAATGGTGCCTGCCTGCAAGATTGCCATTGGGTTTACTATGTAGCAAGAGGGTCCTATTAGCCCCCAAGCTGGAGGGCAGATCACCCAAGCCAGGAATGAGCTGTGGTCACATTTTGGGAGATTGTCATCAACAAAGTTAAGATAGGCTGAGACAAATGAGGGGTCCTTTGTGGGGTGTCATGTGTAAGAAGAAATATCTCTATACATACCTCTATGGCTATTGATAACTATATTAATATCGATAGCTAACAAATTGCTTTAGTTCTCTGTCTTTGTCAGTTACTGATTAAATGTGATAAGTTCTATGAGCTCTCAAAGTAATGAAAGCTATAAACCAAGACATCTCTCCCTATTTTTTCCTTGATGACATAAGATACAGTGTGGATAAGGATCTGGATTTAGATATAGATACAAAACAATATATTGGGGCATGCTCGGTGGAACCAGGAAGAACAAAAGATGGTCAATTCATGATCTACTTAATATTTTCAAAATGTGTTTAGTAACAATAGCAAATGCCCACCTTCTCTACATCTTTATTTTTTGTAGTTCAGGAATATGTGATCAGGAGTAGGCTTTCTTTCTTCTTCTTCTTCTTCTTCTTCTTCTTCTTCTTCTTCTTCTTCTTCTTCTTCTCTTCTTCTTCTTTTCTTCTTCTTCTTTTTTTAGATGGATGTGCTCATTCACTTATTTTTTAAGTAAACATTTATGCCTATTATGTGCCAAGAGTTATGTTTGGAAGCCACTGAGGGATTTGAAACAGAGGAGTGACATGACATTTTTGACTCTGGAATATGAGACATGACTTTGTTTTTTCTCCCAGGACTGCTTTCCAATGTGTTCTGCCAGAACCTTTCCTCCTCAACCTTTGTCAACATCTCTGGAAGGTTTTGTAGGTTTCCAGTCACGTTTGGCTCTGAGAACAGTCTTACTTTGACAATGGACACATTTGTCAATATTAAAAAGTCCAGTAGAATCTAACTCAAAACACCAATCTCACATTCTATCCATAGCTGCTTCTGCCCCCCCTCAGCTCAGTCTTGATCTGGGGTTTGGAACCTACAGTCAGGGTCCACTCTATCATTCCTGTTTCTGGGCCCTCCAGGACAAAGCTTAAAGAGAAGAAGGGTTAAACGAAGTGCGGGAGGCTCCTTTGCTGGGTGCATTTTCAGACTTCTGTGGAAGACTGTAAAATCTCTGTACTGCGTACTTTTCCCACACAGGTGCTATATTCTGGAGATCACCTCTTGCAATACCTCCCAGCTCAGCCCCTTCCAGGACAAGTGTGTCTCTTCATTCCCTTACCCCTGGGAGGTCAGAGTACCTTAAAGATAACTTCAGTCCAGCTTCCTAAGGTAGCATGCATTTTCCCATGACAATTTATATATCCCTACTGGGTGCTCGAGCCTATCCACTATTTCGTCTTCTCCCCCATTTCACCTGTCACTTGCCTCTATCTCACACATGTTGGCAAACTCCAGGGGACACAAGTCAAGTTCCCCCTGGAACTCTCTATTGTTCTTGCTCTGGGTTGCTCCTCCCAGTTAATGTCATTTGGTAGACATTTAGGCATGGAGTGAGGTTCTGGTATCCTTCTTCGCAGGCATCTCTATTCTTCATGAAAAATTTTCTTATATTCCATATCTCTTCACTCAAGGACAATGCCTTCTCTTCTCCAGGTGAGGGAGAGAGGGGAAAAGCCAACGCATTCTATCCCTTCACCCCAGGTCTCAGGGATCCTCCTCTTCCTTAATGAACTAATGAGCTCCAGCTTTCCGTGGATATATGCTGGATCCACTGGTGGAAGTGAGAGCTCTTCATCTCATTTGACCACTGCTCAGTAAGCCCTGGAAGGGAATGTCTGGAGCTTCTGTGGCTCTTCAGGGTAGCCTACTTTTTTCAGTAGTGGGGCTCCCACTACTGAAATTCCCAGATGAAATTCCCAAGACAAGAACAAAACTCCTATTACACAGTATATTTCATCTTGTATAAATTGTACCATGATGACGCTGTGAAGGGCTGACTAGAAGGAGATGAGATCCAGAGAGAGATTTCAGAGCGCCATCCAGGTGAGAAATACTTGCAATTTGAGCTGAAGTCATGGCAATGAGAAAGGAGGGGAGGGACATGGGTTTGTGAGATATTCCTTCAAGTTTCTTTTTTTCTTTTTAAGATTTTATTTATTTTTTCATGAGAGACACAGAGAGAGGCAGATACACAGGCAGAGGGAGAAGCAGGCTCCCTGCAAGGAACTCGATGCAGAACTTCATCCCAGGATCCCAGGATCACAACCTGAGCTGAAGGCAGATGCTCAATCACTGAGCCACCCAGGTGCCCCTCCTTTAGGTTTCTGGCCTGGGTGAGTGGTCATACTGTCGGCAAAGGCATGATATAGAGAAAGAAGAGGCAGGCTCTGAGAACAAGTTTGTGCAAAACTGGTGAGTTGTCTCCTCATGTTGAGTTTCATGTCTGTGGAGGACCTTGGGCATCAAGGCCTAGGAGTGTAGTCTGAGGCTCAAGAGGAAGGTCTGACTTAGGGCTGTAGTTGGAGGAATCCCCAGCATTCAGCTACAGACACCATAGAAGTGTTTTGGGTCACCCAGGGAAAGTGTATATAACATGACAAGGAGAGGAGGTACGGTCAAGCCCCAAGATGCACCTGCACTGAAGAGCTGGATTAGTTTGGTTTTTTTTTTTTTGGATTAGTTTGTATGTGAAGATTAAGAGGACCCCAAAAGGTGGGAAGGAAAAGTTCTCTGAAGGAACCAAAAAGTGGATAAACTCTTTTATTAAATCCTTCAGTATATGTGTCACCAGTCACCTGAAATTATGCCTCTTGCACTTCTTTTTCTTGTCCCGTTCTCCTCTTCATCTTCCCCTAAAATGACTCCTTTTTGTTATTCACTATTTTACAGGGCCTCAAAATGAAAGGCGGAGTTCCTTTGTTCTGAGACTTCTACTGCTTCCCCACACAATAGGCTCCTTAACAAAAGCCTCCAAGATGATAGATAACTAATTGGAGGAATGTTATTTCCATTCCTCAGGTGTGCTGCCAGCCTCTGGGGCTTGTGGCAGGGTGCCACAGTTCTGCCATGGTTCTCTGCCTTGCCCCCCCTCACGCTTCGCAGCTACCCCTTCATAGTGGGAGCTGGTGCTTTCTGTTCCTCAGCAACCTAAATGCTCAGAAGGTCCAAAAGGCTGAGTCATCAGTGTCCCTCAGGTGTGGCAAGCAAATGCAATTGGGTGGGCCTGGCTGGTTTTTTGCATTGCTGGAAAACATCTCAATGTCGCTGGCAGAAGATGAAGCTGTCCATCAGATGTTACAAGTGATACGTTGTCACAGAGTTCTTAGAGCTCCTCTTTAGAGAGGATCACCACAAAGCCCTCATTAATCTTCAAATAGAAAGAGACTTCCAGGGATCCCTGGGTGGCGCAGTGGTTTAGCGTCTGCCTTTGGCCCAGGGCGCGATCCTGGAGACCTGGGATCGAGTCCCATGTCGGGCTCCCAGTGCATGGAGCCTGCTTCTCCCTCTGCCTGTGTCTCTGCCTCTCTCTCTCTCTCTCTCTCTCTCTGTGACTATCATAAATAAATAAATACAAAGTAAAAATAAAAAAAAATAAAGAGACTTCCATTCTCACCAGTGGATTTCTCTTCGGTGGATGGAGAAAAGGAAGGAGGATCATAAAGATGGCCAAAAAAGAACGTTTCTCAAGACACCCCAAACCAAATCAATACACTTGGGAGAAAGAATACAGCATGTGAGATCTGGTTCCTTATAAAAGCGTCAGTTGAGCAAACCACCTACTCTGAGTAGTCGTATACTTTGCTTGCTTAAAATAAGAAGGGTATTTCCCCCTCTTCTGCACACTTGCCTTTCCCAACTCCTAGAGTGCAGGTCAAAACTCACATCTGTTTTGCTTTCCAGTTCTTTTGAAGTAGCATGACAGTGTGCAACACTGGCTCTCGTGCCAGGAGAACCATGCTATCGTGTGGGCAAGCTTTTGGTTTCACGCTGTAGGTGGCTCGCCAAAGTCATGGAGGAGGCTGGTGGGGAGGTCAGGAGTCTTCACAATGTCAGACTCTCAAGCCCCTCCAGGAAGCTCAGACAGCTACACTGCTGCTTCTTTCATTGCAAGCGTTCCCTGCTCTGGTGAGGAGTCATTTATCTCTTTCAAATGAAACACGTAGACTATCCGTAAAAGCACCTTGCAAATACGTGTCTGTGTGAGCATGTACACAGGTTTTAGGGGCATGGTATGCAAATTCCTAGCACCTCCCTCAAAATAGAAGGCTCTGCTATTTTCAGAAATATCCATATAATTCTGGTATGGGGGGAAAATCACAATTTATGATGATAAAGATTATCAAGTGATCAGAATTTTTTAGGGCATACCTATTTTCCATAGGTATGCTGAGTGCCCTGGAAAAGTCTGTCTACAACACGGGTTATGTGATCGTAACTACAGTGTAAGAGAAATAGGATATGTGCAAGCTGCTGTGTGGCATAGAAGTGCCTTCGACCAGACAATAGTACTAGGACAAGAGCAGATATTTACTGAGCACTTTCTATGTGGCACACACTCTGAATCTCTTCACTTAGTTCTTAAAATAACTGCAAGGTAGCACTATGATTACCACCATTTTAAGGATGAACAAACTGAGCTTGAGTTGGCCTTAACAACTTATACAAAGCTACCCAACTCATGCAACAGTGGTGGGGGAAAAGAAGATAGTTATTAATTATGTTGACAGAATCTATCTTTGGAGGGGCTTTTTCCCTACTAAGAATGTTTTCCCCTACTAGGGGAAGATATGCAACCCAAATTTTCTCTATGTCTCATTTTAGCTGAGAGCTTGTCAACTGTAAATCATAATTAGTAGTCACAAAATAAAGTTTCTTTGTTCATAAAGCCTGAATGCACTTGGTCTTAGACCTGAAAGAATTTTAATAAGTACTGCACATTTCACAACAAATATTACCTATTGATGATATTACCATATATTTAAATAATTGTCATGAAAACCATTTGTACAATACGTTAGTTTAATTTCTAAATTTAGCAAGCAAATACAGTAAAAACATTTAAAAATTGACTTAAGATTTTTCAGTGTCTTAAGTAATTTTTCTGGACACAGAATTACTGGAACATGTACTAGAAAATATTAAGCTCTGATTGTTTTCTCATAGTTTATCTCTTTCTCCTATAAATGTAGCTAAAAAGAAAAGGAATTTGCTATGATTTTACCCCATATTTTTCAGCAGAATAATAACAATCAACCCATTGGGCTCATTTTCCTTCCCATACATTTCTCTTGACAGAAATGGTTTTAATCTGCCCCATTTCTAAGTACAGCCTAATTCAGTGACCTGAGGCCCCACCACTTGATTGGCCAAACTTTCTCTGCCCATTGGTTTTGGAGCTTCCTCCAGTCACAGACTCTGAGGCTTCATTCCTCTGCTCCCACCTTGTCTACAGGCTGCCAAGCTGCTGTCTCTGCTGTTGACCACCATTCTGAGGTCACCAATCCACAAGCATGGCAGTTGAGTCCCCACCACTCCTTCTTCCCTCTTATACTCAATGCCAACTGAGAACAGGCCAGTTCTCAGAAATTCTTACTCGCAACAAAAGTGAGATTATAACTTTTAGCGAGTTTACACTGAGGATTCAGAGCTCAACGAAGAAGAGTGCCAAATAGGTATCATTATTTTTTAAAAGATTTTATTTATTCATTCACAAGAGACACAGAGGGAGAGACAAAGACATAGGCAGAGGGAGAAGCAGGCTCCCTGCATCCTAAGACCCCAGGATCATGCCCTGAGCCAAAGGTACATGCTCAACTACTGAGCCACCCAGGTGCCCCTAGATACTATAATTAATGCAAATAATAATATGCAGAGACAATATCCCTTTCCCCTGTTCCCTAGCATTATAATCCAGAGTGCTGGCCAAAATTAGTGTAATGAAAGGAAAAAGTTGTTTTTTGACCCAATCTAAGGACAGTTTCCTCATTACTTTCCTAGGATCACTTTATTCAGGCTGATTGACTATACAAATACTCTTTCCTTTTAGGAAATATTCCACCCATTCCACAGGTGTGATCAGACCTAAGGCTTTAAGAGAATGCTGCTATAGCTCTATATCAATAGATCTAAGAAAGTCTGGCCTGTTCACTTTTAAATAATATTATCTGTGAGAGAACAACAATCCAATCCACAATTAACTTCATCAAACTCTTCCTGATTCCTTTTCCAGCTCTCTACCACCAATAAGAGGACGGTTGGCTCACCTCTCCGTCATGGTTCTGTTTTTCCTGCCAACAAACCCTCAGTGAAGAAGCCACAAGACTGAGCACCAGCGATAGAACAGAGCATAGTTAGAACAACCAATTACTTCATCTGTACCATTTATCCAAACTCAGAAACTTTTTCATCTTTGCAGGAGAAATTGATGTGCTAAAGGATGTAACACACACCTGCTGACCCACACATATCTGCTTACTGCCTTTTAGGCTTTGCCCCAAAGCTACATTTGCTCAGCTGAGGAGCCTACTCAGTGCTCTTTTCCTAGAACAAAGGGGCAGTGAGCCTTCAAGAGTTGTTTTAAGATTCCACTTCTTGGAAGGCACAGAAGTGCTTGAAGCTTCCATAAAGAGTTCAAAAATATTTAAATCTTAACACCCAATCAGATTCAGCCTGTGGCATAAGCAAACTTCTCTTTCGTCTTTAGATCTACCCCTGAAAAACACAAATAATGTTCGGTGCTTCTAAGAAGCCATGTGACTCAGTCGTACCCTAGATCATCTATAGGTAGGTGTCACTGTCTCCCTGGCCTTGGGCCACCACACTGTAAAGGTCCCACCAAGAAACTGGACAGAACAGCCCACAGAGGAGGGGGGATGCAGGGGATTCTCCTGGCCCTGCTGACCATCCCATTACTTCTACTCAACTTTTGCCCAAGCAGCAAATGGGGCCCAGTGGAGTACTCACTCTGACTTCTAATTTCTGCCAATGTTCCTGCAATCAAAAGTGAACAGTGTCTGCACCCTCTTGTTTGCTTTATTGCAACCACAACTAATAATTTAACCTACCCCAGAATTTGCTGTAAGAAATCAGTGGCATGATTTACAGAAAAATACTTTTTTATTACAAAATGCTATACAAATATTAATTGTTATTATTATCTTCCATGATCAAAAAATTGCGGGTTTATTTCAGTTCACTCTTTTAAGTGCTAAACTGCTGTGTCTATCACAGTATTATGAAATTCTACTCGTGTTCGTGATTTCTTAGGCTGTTACTTATATTTTCTCCATGTTCTCTCCCCTGAGTTTTGTAGGCACTTAAGATGGAAAACCTGCTGACCTAACATCAGTGCTGCTGGCAGGAGTTGCTTTATTTTTCCAATTACAGTCTAATGATACCTGCAGATCATCTCTAAAATGTCTTGATTCCATAATGATTTTGTTATTCTTGAAACATTCCCCGAGACTGTACCATATCCAAGACTCACATCTACAGTTGCCTTGAAACTGTATAGTTTGATCAAAATATTTGGGAGAACAACTGAGAAGTAAGTATAATTTTTAAAATTGGTATGGTGTCTGAGTCAGTGTCCTGGCCCTTGATCTGATACAGAAACTAAAGTTTTGCCTGTGGGAACTCCTGCTACACAATCGTTTCATTGTTTTTGAACACAATAAATATGATGGCCCTAATTCACAAACTCTTCCCAGAGTGATCCCTTTAGACCACTGCCTTATTTTTCTAACTGAAACGAGTAAGATTTCTTCTTTGCTCTGTATGAAGCATGAGAATCCCCAAAGGTCAATCACTGAGGCTTTCTTCCATCTATTTTCACACTCAGGGAGTCTTTCTAAAAGGCTGTTAGGTACTCTGAGGGGTGTGCGAGACAGGTCTCTGTCTTAGAGTTTCACCTAATTGCAGAGATCCAGGAGACACATGTTAGAGGAAACCACAGGTGCTCCCTTGGTCTGCCTCGCTACAAATAGAGAGTAACTTTAGCTGGACTCTGAGTGTGGCTCTAGAGAGGATAAACCTCCAGATGCTAGACCAACAGTCCATGGCTCAGTTATGTGATGGTGATGCCAATTGGCTGGATTTCCTCCTTGCACTAATTTGGGATCCCTCATCATCCATTTTGTGATGTCCCCATATCACCACGTGGCTCCCAGAGGCACTGTGGCAGGGGAGGAAAAAGCTGGAGGTGGCACCCCAGCTGCCCAGTGCTTCATCATGGAAGAAACAGAAGTCACATATGGTCACTTATTGGGGGCCAGGACTAGCCATGTGGTCTTGCTTAATTGCTAGTTGGCTGGAAACGGCAGGGAAGACCCTGGAGTGTAGAGTGCACCGTTGCAGTCACATTGCTGGATAATTCTTTTGCTTCCAATCATTGGAAAAATAATTATAGAAAGATTATTTTCTTCTATGGTTGGCACATGATCTTGCTTCCGCTTCACTGAGAAAAATCAAGTTATTTAGATAATCATTTCTCCCTTTTTCATCCCCAGATTTCTTTTATACCTCAACAGAGACAACTTGAAGAAGTGGCTTTCCTCATTTCTAAGGTTTGCTCTGTCACCTTACTTTTCCTTCTTTGACATTTTGCTATCTCCAAGCCAAAACTTAATCCCATAATTATCTATTCTCACTCCAACATCTTCAAATACTCACAGCGGGTGTACATCTCAAACTTAGGCATGTAAGAACTAGAATTATCTTAATTTTATAATCATGTAATTTCTCAGTCTCATTCTGTCAGGTTCATAGAAAGCTTAACTTCCTTTAGTTCTCACTTATCAAATTAGGCTGAAGTTGTCTTTAATATTTGGCTTATTATGGTAGATCCATATTTTTGAAAGATGGCTTTGTTCTGAGATGCCCTCTATCCCTGTGTATCTGGAGGAGAAGGTGCTGGGCACAGGCTAGGGGCAGGGCCAGCTCTTCCTCACTCCTTGTCTGCCACATGTGTAATTCTGCTCATCATAGTTTGAGTCCAATGCACCCTCTACTACCACGTTTTCTCTTAGCCCTCCAGATTGAATTTCTCCACCCTACTCTGGGCCTCTATCATAGCATATATCCCTTTGCACTTGAACTGAGGTTATGATGTTTATGTCTCAGCTTTTTCACTAAACCAAACTCCTCCTTTCAAGCAAGATCCATATCTGACTCATCTCTATGCTTCCCTCCTAAAATAGTTGCCTTGCAAGTAGATGCTCCATAAATATTTACAGAAGAATGCCTAAAATGTCCATATATTTAAAAAGTGAATGACTCTGATATCTGAGAATTGCTTTACATTTTTCTAGGGAAAAAGTAAGGAGGTAGAGGGGATAGTTGAAACAGGGTCTTCACAATAGATGAAACTGGGTAATGGACAAATAGAGGTTTATTAAACTGTTCTATCTACGTTTGTGTGTGTTCTTGAATATTTTCATAAAAACAGTAGAAAAAAGAATGACATGTCTCATTTAAAAAAAAAAAGGAATAAAATGGTTACTTTCAGAGATAGACATCCCATTTCAAACAGCTGAGTAGAATAGTTCATTCCAACAGGTTAGTTTTAGGATACTGGAAGAATAAAGTCCAAGAATATTTTTTTGGCTCTCAGCCTATAGCTCTTTAAAAACTGGAAATTATACGTGTTTTCATTCACGGAAAGTTTCTCAGGGTTATTTGTAAGTGAATAAGTGGTGGTGCTGCTGGGTTCTGTGACATTGCTCTCTCCACTTGAGATGCTCTATTTCCACTGTACTATTCCTAGAACGTGATTTGCTGACATAATTTCTGTAAATCTGTATGGAATATTAATATTTCTATTCTATTTAATAGCTTTAGTTATGAGTGCACCTTCCTTATATATGAAGTCATTTTTAAAAATAATCCTTTTATTTCAGAATAATTTTAGATTTAAAGAAAAGCTGTGATAGTACAGAAAGTTCCCATCTACCCAACACCCAGTTTCCCCTATTATTAAAACCTTACTTTAGTATGCCATCTTTGTCACAACTAATGAACCACAATTGATACATTATAATAACTGAAGTTTATACTTTAATCATATTTTCTTAGTTTGGCACAATGTCTTTCTTCTGTTCCATGATGCCACCTAGGATATTATGTTACATTTAGTCATCATATATGAAGTAAGTTTTTTATTGTTATTTTTTAAAGGTTTTATTTATTTATTCATGAGAGACACACACACACAGAGAGAGAGAGGTAGATAGAGGGAAAAGCAGGCTCCATGCAGGGAGCCCGATGTGGGATCACAACCTGAGCCAAAGGCAGATGCTCAACCACTGAACCACCCAGGTGCTCTGAAGTAATTTTCAAAAAAATATTTTATGTTGATTTGTCGATCTGTTGTATCAACTCAATATCTTCCCAAAATATTCATCTTGCCTGGGAAACGCATAGTCCTCTTGCTCTCTTTTAAAATATTTTATTGATTCAAAATTTGACTTTGCTTGGAGCATCCCCTTACAAATAGCACTTTGAAATTTCAGGACTGGGAAGTAGAAGCCCCAACCCTCTGCCCCAAATCCTCTCTCACCTCAGGTTGGCCTTGAGTTGGCCAGTGCTTCAGGCTTTGAGCTCAGGAGTTTCCTAAGCCCCAGACAATGGAAACACCCCAGAGTGAGATAAGGTTCCATCCATTAATTTGCCTGCCTTTCTTCCTTGGTTTAAATTAGTTCTGAATCCTTTGAGCAGTTTTTGCTAGTGGAGAGTAGGGAGATTATAGCTCCCCAAATCTAGTGCATGGAGGCCCGGTGCCCCAAAGCAAGAAATTATGTCATAGGTGCAAAGCAAATGACACAAAAAGGCCCCAGAAAGGGAAGAGGAAGAAAGAAGAAAAGCCCCATCCTGAAGGCCTCCCACCTTTGCCCTGGATATCCAATCACATTTATCCCCACAACTGGCCATGTTGGTGTCTGAGTCCAAGCAAGAAGCAAGATTACCATTCTCAGGACAGAAGCAGTAACAGTGCATTTGCTGCTAGAAGAGGGTAACTATAGGAGGGTAAAGGTTTTTACAATCATAATAAAATTTTGCTTTAAATTATTGTGCCCAGGACAATGATCCAAGCCCAGTTTCAGGCAGGCTCTGCCTGGGTTCTACTGATGTTACCTGGAAGGAAAGCTGAGTGTACAGGGAAGGATGGTCGCATTGACCTCTCAAGCTGAGCTGCTTGGCTCAGTCCCAGGCCAAAGATCACTGCCAAGGTCTCCTGAGGCTCAGCCAACCACCAGGTCTAGACAATCACACTTTCTCATTTGGATGTCACCACATCACCTCCATTCCTTCCACCTGTGCTCTGTTGCCTACCATCTGCTTCTGCACTTATGCTAACACTGTGAAGTCACCAGGTTTGCTATCAGAAGATACGAGTGGGTAGTGTGCAACCAAATGGAACTCCAGGCTGGTAAACAAACTATGAAAACCCCATTAACATGCATCAGAGGGTGACTGAAGCAATCAAGCTAGGGCTTCAAGGCTCTGAAAGGGGCTGAGCAATGGAGAACGTCCTGGGAGTCATCAGCCACTTGGCGCCTGGGAGCAGCAGGTCCTGATTCTGTGTTCAGGAAAAGGAAGCTGAACTTTTTCTGGGCAGAGGCCACCACAAAGAAAGATAAACCAGCGAAGACTGTGGCAGTCACATGGAGCTAAAACTCAAAACTAGACTTGATGAACTAAGATCCTGGTCAGACAAGGGGTTGGAGAGCTGAACCTAGCACATGGGTCATTTTCCCTGCGAGATGTTTACCGAATCCTAGGAGTTTAAGAAGCTAAGTGACAAGTTTCTGAGAAGCACATGTGAGTAACTGGTAACCTTGCTATACTGAGGAGACAAGGATCAGAGTTCAGAAGGAGGGATCCCAATGAGTAGATGAGGCTCGTACTGTTGGCAGTGGAGGTAGAATTGGCAGAAAAAAAATGCAGAGTGAGGTCCAATTCAATTTGAATCTCAGATAAACAATAAACAATTTTATAAATATGATCCATGTAGTTTATAGGACATGCTTAAAATACAAAATTATTTATTGTTTATCTGAAATTTAAATTTACCTAGCATTCTGGCATCTGTATTTGTTAAACCTGGCAACCCTACTTGGTAAACTTGTGGTGGGCAGAACAATGGCCTCCAAAGATGTCCACACACTGATCCCTGAACATATGTCCATGTTACCTTATGTGGAAAAAGGGATTCAGCGCATGCGATTAATTAAGATTTTTGAGATAGGGAGATTATCCTAGACTGTCTGGGCAGGTCCAATCTAATCATAAAGGTCCTTATAATGGATAGGCAGGAATGTCAAAAGCAGAAAAAGGCAATATTACTATACAAATAGAGAAATAGATTGGAGGCCACTACACTGCTGGCCTTGAAGATGGAAGAAGGAGCCATGAGCCAAGGAATGAAGGTGGCCTCCAGAAATTAGGAAAGGTAAGGCGATGGAGTCTCTCCCCAGAAACTCTCCGTATATTGATCTTAGCCCAGTGAAATCTATGCCAGACTTCTCACATGCAGAGGGGTAAGATACTCCATTGTGTTGTTATAAGCCACTAAGTTTGTAGTAATTTGTTATTGCAACAATAGGAAACAATATGGCAACAATAGGGCTGTCCTTAAAGAAGAAATTTACAGAGATAAACAGAGTCTTAGTAAAACTATAACTCAGCTTCTAATTATCTCAGTGTATACTTGGATTAAGACACTATCTGCCAAGCAGCCAGAGAAGTGGAGTCTCTCTGGAGGAAGATAGCACAATCTGGAAATGCCAAAAGTTGTATTAGCAATATCCAGAATTAAATAATAAAATTACTAGACAGGGGCAGCTCAGCGGTTTAGTGCCTGCCTTCGGCCCAGGGCATGATCCTGGAGACCCTGGATCAAGTCCCACATCAGGCTCCCTGCATGGAGCCTGCTTTTTCCTCTGCCTATGTCTCTGCCTCTTTCTCTCTCTCTCTCTGTGTATGTGTGTGTGTGTGTGTGTCTCATGAATAAATAAATAAAATCTTTTTAAAAAATAAATAAAAAATTAAAGATAAAAATAAATTTAAAAATAAAAATAAAATTACTAAAAAGAACCATACGGCTGAAAATATGACAACAGAGACTGTCTCATAGGTGATCTAAATATTGGAATTAACGGGACCTTATAGCTTTGAGTAATATTATTAATTAAAGGGATTAAGTGTAGTGAAAAAATATTTTAAAAATGGAAATCTCACCAAGAAAGGAAATCTTCCAAAAAGAATAAATATTCTTGAACTAAAAAAAATTATAATAACTGGAATTAGGTACTGATTATATATATATAGGTATAATAGCAATTTACACACAGCAGAAGAGAGGGCTAGTGAACTCTAGGGCACATTGCTAAAAAATATCTAAGCTGAACCATGTGGAAAATGAAAAGGAACTATAAAAATATGTAAGAATTATAAAAACTTCTGACATTCATGTAATTGTATTCCAGAAGGACAGGATAGACAAAATGGGGGTAGGAGTATGTTTTAATAGGTAGTGGTCAAGAATTTTCTAAAATGATGAGAAACATCAAGCCAAAAATTTGAGAAGCTCAGCAGAACCCAAGCAGGTCAACACAGGACCTGTGAGATGAAAAACATAAAACAATATTGAAAGATAAGCGAGGAGCATTGAACACATTGAAAGAATAGGTTTTTGAATGGAAAACTCAACCTTATAAACATGTAAATTTTCCCCAGGTTAATTTATAAGTTTAATGTTATCTCAGTAAAAAAAAAAAAACACATGGTATTCATGTATGAATAAACAAATAAAATAGAAAATTCAGAAATAAATTTGAGGCAAGTAAAAATTTAGTATAGAAAATCTCTAGGGAAATGGTGGACTTACCATATAGTGGTAGAACAACTGGTTAAAAAGGATAAAACTGGATTCATACCTCACACTGTACACCAGGAATCATTTCAAATCAACCATGACCTAAATGTAGCCTCATCTATATAAGTTCTAGAAGAAAACAGGTGAATTTTTTTAACTGGGGATGGGAAAGACTTTATAAACTATAACTCAATATCCAGAGGCAGTAAGAAAATAATAGACATATTTGATTACTCTGTAAAAAAAACTTTTGCATAACAAAAACACCAAAACAAAGTAAAAACAACTCTATGACAGTAAAGAAAATATTTGCAATTTATATCACAATGGGTAAATATCCTTAAATTTGAAGAGCTTCTAAAAATAAATAAAATGACTAATAACTCTATTGTGTGTGTATATGCAAATTATAAAGCAAAATTAAATTTTAAAAGCAGGCCCTAAAACAAAATAAAAATTAACAAATGGATCTATGTACTGAGTTGCTGACTTAATCATAGAGAATATTTCAAGTAACATTTAAACAGTATAATGTAACAATACACCTATAGTTGGAATACATGCTAGAATCAAGAAGATTTAGAAGTTCAAGAATCAAAATTAGAAAAAAATGTTTTTAAAGATTTTATTTATTTATTCATGAGAGACACACACAGAGAGAGAGAGAGAGGCAGAGACACAGGCAGAGGGAGAAGCAGGCTCCATGCAGGGAGCCTGATGTGGGACTCGATCCCAATCCCAAGACCATGACCTGGGCTCAACCACTGAGCCACCCAGGTGCTCCTAAATTGAGAAAATTTTAAACTATTTTTGGGAATTATATTAAGAGTAGCAACATTCCTTTCATTATTGTGGACTATTGCATTTAGGAAATCATTTTCATCATAAGAGAAATAATACATAAATATAAAATAAAAGATGTTAACAGCACATAATCATAAATTTGATTTGAAAATATTTTTAAAAACTCATTTTTCTCTAAAAATAAAATGTATTTTCTACTTCTATTAAAAATGCCAAGAAACAATGAACAACCTAGTTATACTGACCACTTCCAACATTCAGATTGTGGTCTCTAAAGGTCATTTCACAATAAGACAGAGCTGCTTGAGGAAGTGGCTTATTTCAGATCCAGGGCTGAAAATGTTCTGGATGAATCAGGCACATTTTGTTGTGCCAGAAAACGAAGCAGTTGTTCAAGGTTACTTGGGTCATATGAAAATAATTTAGGACTCAACTTGTAGGCAGTTCCACCAGCCAAAGATTAGATAATTTGAATTTTAAAAAAGAGAACAGGGGAACCTGGGTGGCTCAGTCAGTTGACTCTTGATTTTGGCTCAGGTCTTGATCTTGGGGTCTTGAATTCAAGCCCTGAGTTGGACTCCACACTGGGCATGGAGCCCACTTAAAAAAAAAAAAAATCTCTACAGAGATTAGCCCTAATGGATTAAAACATATTAAGTAAGTTCAAACCCACCCATTTATAATTACACCAATAAATAAAAACTACAACATTGTTAGTCACCTTTAAAGAACCAACTCATTATTTATTCCTAGAACTGGTAAAGTAAAAAATGTAGATATTTTATATTGTCTTTCCTACCCATGTCGTGCCTAAGAGTAATCAAATGCTTGATAACTGGAAGTTTTTATTTGTAAAAGAATTCCAGCCAGTAAGAAATAAGAAATGATAGAATTAGAATATTAGTATTTTCCAAACTCTAACAGCAATAGCCAGGGCTGTTAAAACCCTTGGATGCACCTCATAAGGAATAAATCAAGCTGCCCATGCTCCAACCCACTGATCAATCTGAATGTCACAAAAAAAAAAAAAAAAAAAATTAAAAAAATTTTTAAAAAATCACAAAATACAGGTATCTTGAAGATGCAGTAAAAAGCAAACATCAGCTGTAAGGTTTTCTTAACAAAACATCAAACCTGAACTTAACAAGTCTCTGGATCTACTACCACTTCAAGGAAATAACAAGAGATAGAGGAGAAAGTTTAAAAAAAAATGCAGATTTTTTGCCTTCAACTCCAAAATAAAATTGATCTGAGGAGAAAGAAAGTTTCCCCAAGAGATATACTTTTGGTGGTGAGTCCTATAGCACTTCCTTGATGATGAAGGTAAGTTCAGGGTAGGAGGGAGGGAATGACATTTGTCATCGTTCATTAGGAAAGGATCAGTCAGGCCAGCCCGATAAAGGTTAATTTGTACTCACTTATAAGGACTTGAAGGGAATAGAAATACAAATAAGAAAAGAGACTCTGAGATGTTCAATACATGTGTAGGGTGACGTAGATGATAAGACACACAGCCTGAATTCAAACTGCTGACTACAAATTCTATTTTTTTCTCCCCAATTATTTGTAGGTAGCAAAATCCAGAATGTAGGAGGCTCTACAGAACCAAGTAATCAGAATTCTAAAACCTACATACCCAAATATATTGCAATAGGAAAGAGAGAAGGTTGAAGGAGAGACTCTGCAGTTGTTATATGAGACTAATCAAGTGCACGCAGCAAGAGCTATTGGGGGAAGAAACACTCTGACTTCAAGCTTCTAAGGTATTTAGGATTGTGAGGATAGTTTGTCATTTCAAGCAAATGCTGTGGGAGGTCACGGCTGCAAAGTGGAGTGGGGAGCCTCGGAGAATACAGCACACAAAGTGAGTGTGAGTGGAGATCCTAGCGCCAAGTCTTCCCTCCTTCCACTCATGCTCTAGGCCCAGGTGGGTTGCAAAATATGCATGTATATCTGGGGCATATATCCACATTACCCCTGTCTAGGAGTGCCTCTCATCTTCACCATAGCCTAAGGGTAGGCTCCTGATGTTGCAGGGTTGAAATTCTGTATTCACTTCAAATATCATTGTTTCCCCACATAAGTCAAGCACTGAATCTTCCCATACATTACCTCACATAATGTTCACATTACCCTAACTTAGATATGATCTCTACCTTACAAATAAGAAAAGAGACTCTGAGATGTTCAATACATGTGTAGGGTGACGTAGATGATAAGACACACAGCCTGAATTCAAACTGCTGACTACAAATTCTAAGTTCTATTCCCTTCAAGTCCTTATAAGTGAGTACAAATTAACCTTTATCGGGCTGGCCTGACTGATCCTTTCCTAATGAACGATGACAAATGTCATACCCTCCCTCCTACCCTGAACTTACCTTCATCATCAAGGAAGTGCTATAGGACTCACCACCAAAAGTATATCTCTTGGGGAAACTTTCTTTCTCCTCAGATCAATTTTATTTTGGAGTTGAAGGCAAAAGAAAACTTTTTTCTCCCCAATTATTTTGAGATATTCAGATTAAAATGACACCCTTGTCAAAGTATTCTTAATGGTGTGCTCAGAGCTACACAAATGTAGACAGATGATGGAGGGGAGATGAGGGGTGAAGAGGAGGTGTCCCTGAATTGATTAGAGATTGCTCAAAATGGATCATGTTCAACTGAATGATCTTCATTCTCTTCATTGTTTTCTGTTCTGATGGAGCAGCATCTGACTGGTAGGTGGAGACTATTTTGTGTCTTTTTTTTTTTTTTTTTTTTAATGTAGTTGCCAATTTCCCCCACTGTGTCTTATCATTTGCAGACACAGCCTTCTCTGAGGCGATTACATGTGGCTGTATGGGAGTGAGGCTGTTCAGAGGAGGAGACCCCCAACATGGAATACAAGCCTGCTAAGGTGCGGACAGGTCTTCAAGAAAGGACCCTGGGCAAGAGCTTCTTATTGCCCCTCCTAATAATGATTAAAGAGGAAGCTGAGAAAAGGGTTTCATAAAGGTGCACTCAACTATGTCTCTGAGGTGTCCTGTGCCCCAGCGCTTCCAACTGCATTGGTGTGAAATTAAAACTGCAAGCCTGTCTTTGCTGGGGAGTCGATCATTGAAGTGGTTGGAAGTGGAGAGATATTCCACAGAAGCTCATTTCCTTTTCACATCAGCATTGGGATACGCACTTAGTTTAAGCTATAAAACTCCCCGTTTTTTTAAAACTCCCTGTTTAAGCCATAAAACTCCCCATATCTTCCCTTGCAGGGAAGAAATCACAGTAAAAAAGCAAAGTGACACTCTAAATTCAGCCAGGATTTGAGCCTCTCATTTCCATTGTTTCAATTTTTTTCTGCCACAACACATTACAGAATAGATTATAAAAAGAACATTTGTTTCCATCACTTATGACCACATCAGTTGATATATTTGTAAATGAGACAAACCTTTGAAATGATACAAAAAGTCAAAACCAGGAAACTAAATAATTAGCATATTGGCTTGTCTTTAATGACCATAGTGACACCACATGTGCAATCTTCTTCCTGTTAATGGATTCATTAACAGGCACACAGCTCAAGAGACCCCTTGCTTTCAATCACTGATGCTTGGCTGGTTATTCTTTCTTTGTCATGACCATGCAAACCCTGAGTATATGAGCCTGAATATAGAAGGAATTATGTGGTTTCAAAAGAGAACCCTTTCAGAGCTGAATATACCAATCTGTTAAGAATAAGATGAACTGGGTGACGGGCACTGAGGAGAGCACTTGATGGGATGAACACTGGGTGTTATACTATACATCGGCAAATCGAACTCCAATAAAAACAAATGGAAAAAAAAAGAATAAGATAAAGATGCTTTGAGGGACTGCTTCAAACTATAAAGTAGAAACACTGGTAAAGACCTATTCAATCGTATGAAGGCAGTGTTTGCCCACTGGCTGCCTGAACGAGATTCCTCGAATCTCATGCCAATGGTTAGCTACTGAAAGGTTAGCAGGTAATCAACTCTGTTCAGGTAAATTCTTGACCATTCAGAGATACAATGAACATGATGGAGTCTGTACAACATTCAAATTTGTAGTTTCGATTTCAGACCCACTATTTTGGCCAGTTAACATCAGCAGCATCTTTTTTGTAATATTTGCTTTAAGAAGTATAGCCCCCATTTAAGAAACTATCATTCGCTAAAACAAGAGTGAAAAAAAAGTTCTTGGAGCACCTGGGTGGCTCAGTCAGGTAAGCATCTGCCTTTGGCTCAAGTCATGATCCCAGGATCCTGGGATGGAGCCTTGCGTTGGGCTCCCTGCTCACGGGGGAGCCTAAACCTCCCCTTTCCTCTGCCCCTCCTCCTGCTCATGTTCTCTCTCATGTGTGCTTTCTCTCTAGAATAAATAAATAAAATCTTAAAAAAAAGGAGTTCCCATAATTCATCCAGAAAGTCGTCAGTGATGTTGACCCAATTGAGAAATGGAACGACTGACCAGCTAGCTTACCCAGTATGTTTTGGCACACATGATATCCATTCTTAGGTTTGGACCTTAAGATCTCCTGAGTTTTTTATTTGACAGAGTAATTGACACTCTTATTTCATTGAGTGTTTCCACTCGAACACTTTATGAAGACTTGCAAATGAATTACCATTGCAATGATCTGGAAGAAGGAAGAAAAATAAGCAGGAGAGGCATTTTCTCTTTATCAGGATGTAAATGGTAGGCCATTTTTTATTTTTTAATCACTTCATAAATGGATCTGTCATCCAATCTCAGTTAAAAATCATCTCTTATTTTGGGGAAACTTAAATCAGGAAGTTCATACTATAGTGAGCCACCGCACATGGGTAGAGTGCTTTTCTCCACATTGCATTTCTTAGTACAGATCTACGTATATCGTAGGTGCTTACTGACTCTTTGTTGTATATTAATTAACTAATTAATTAACAAATAAACTTAGTATAGAATTTCAAATCAGATGAAGAATTTTTTTAAGAATTTAAGGAATTTTTAATTCATTTTTTAAAGAATATAATGAAGAAACATCCATGACCCATGAAAACTACACTCTGAATTTAAAATAGACCAACATTTGATAATATCTGCTTCAAATGTTTTTTATGAAATAAAGCATTACAAAAAATGTTGAAGTTCTTTACATTTCCCTTTTCAATGTCAACCCTCTCCCTCTTTCCACAAAGGCAATACTAGATGTTCACTTTTTTAAAGATTTTATTTATTTTTTTCATGAGAGACACAGAGAGAGGCAGAGACACAGGCGGAGGGAGAAGCAGGCTCCATGCAGGGAGCCCGATGCGAGACTTGATCCCAGGACTCCGGGATCGATCTGAGCCCAAGGCAGATGCTTGACCGCTGATCCACACACAAGTCCTTAGATACTCACTTTCTAAGAGTCGGTATTTAGAGAAAGTCAAAGAGCAAGTGTAGTCAGAGGCTTTCTGTTGGCTATAATTATAATATTCGGAATACTTCCTGACATGTAGGGACAACCTAGTAGCAATCATGGAGAATAGATATCGCACACAGGCTCAAAGTATGAGGATATTGTGTATCTTGAAAACATTTGTACACGTGCATGTGTGTGTGTGTGTGTATGTTATTGTAAATATTTCTAAAAGCTATTTTCTAAGTACCAAGAGTCTGAAACAAAGATAAAAACTATAGACTCAGACAATTGAATACGATCTTCCCATTTTATCTCTAAATGAACCATTTCAAGTTGAAGGCTAGAAGGTGTAAAAAGTGATGAGAACGTATAAGATTATAAGCTTTTAGTCAAGCCTTCATGAGCTGCATTTTATAAAGCAGTTATAACATTTTATATAAGACGTTAAGGAAAGCAATTATTTTTTATTTTTTTAGGAGACGCCCAGATACCCAGCAAGTGTGACCCATGTAGGTTTGAACACTGCCAGCTTCTTCTTCTTCTTCTTTTTTTTTTTTTAAGATTTTATTTATTTATTCATGAGAGACACACACAGAGAGAGAGAGAGGCAGAGACACAGGTGGAGGGAGAAGCAGGCCCCATGCAGGGAGCCCGACGTGGGACTCGATCCCAGGTCTCCAGGATCACACCCCGGGCTGCAGGCAGCGCCAAACTACTGCGCCACCGGGGCTGCCCAGCAATTATTTTTTAAATTTAAATTCAGTTCACCAACATATAGCATAACACCCAATGCTTATCACATCACATGACCTCCTTAATACCTATCACCCAATTACCCCAGCCCCCCACACTCTTCCCCTTCTGTAACCTTTTGTTTGTTTCCCAGAGTCAGGAGTCTCTCATGGTTTGTCCTCTTCTCTAATTTTTCCCCACTCAGTTCCCCTCCTTCCCTTATGGTCCCTTTCACTATTTCTTATATTTCCACATATGAGTGAAACCATATGATAACTCTCTTTCTCCAACTGATTTACTTCACTCAGCATAATACCCTCCAGTTCCATCCACGTCAAAGCAAATGGTGGGTATTTGTCATTTCTAATGGCTGAGGAATATTCCATTGTATACATAGACCACATCTTCTTTATCCATTCATCTTTCCTTGGACATCGAGGCTCCTTCCACAGTGTGGCTATTGTGGACATTGCTGCTATAAACATCGAGGTGCAGGTGTCCTGGCGTTTCATTGCATCTGAATCTTTGGGGTAAATCCCCAGCAGTGCAATTGCTGGGTCGTAGGGCAGGTCTATTTTTAACTCTTTGAGGAACCTCCACACAGTTTTCCAGAGTGGCTGCACCAGTTCACATTCCCACCAACAGTGTAAGAGGGTTCCCTTTTCTCCACATCCTCTCCAACATTTGTGGTTTCCTGCCTTGTTAATTTTCCCGACTCTCACTGGTGTGAGGTGGGATCTCATTGTGGTTTCGATTTGTATTTCCCTGATACTAAGTGATGTGGAGCATTTTTTCAGGTGCTTGTCGGCCATGTGTAGGTCTTCTGTGGAGAAATGTCTGTTGTGTCTTCTGTCCATTTCTTGACTGGATTGTTCGTTTTTTGGGTGTTAAGTTTGATAAGTTCTTTATACATCTTGGATACCAGACCTTTATCTGATACGTCATTTGCAAATATCTTCTCCCATTCTGTAGGTTGTCTTTGAGTTTTGTTGACTGTTTCCTTTGCTGTGCAGAAGCTTCTTATCTTGATTGAATCCCAATAGTTTATTATTGTTTTTCTTTCTGTTGGCTTCATAGGCATATCTTGCAAGAAGTTGCTGTGGCCGAGGTCAAAAAGGTTGCTGCCTATGTTCTTCTCTAGGATTTTGATAGATTCCTGTCACACATTTAGATCTTTCATCTTTGTGTACGGTGTAAGACCGTGGTCTAGTTTGATTCTCCTGCATGTGGCTGTCCAATGTTCTCCGACACCATTTATGAAGAGGCTGGTTTTTTTCCACTGGATATTCAAGAAAAGCAATTCTTATTCTTCAGATCTTCTTGATACGTCATTTTCTGAGGTAACTTTCCCTGTTCCTTCAAATCAAGTCAGGTAACCCTGTCATCCACTCTCATTGTAAACTTTTATATAACTTATTATAATTATAATTAAACTACTTTGTTGAAGTTATTTGTTTGAAGTCTGCTTCCCATGGTTTATAACTTCCATGACAGTGAATACATCCATTGTGGTCATTGACGTGTCACCAGTCACCCAGCATAACTAATTTTGGAAAGAAAAGAAACAGAGAGAGAGGGGAAAGAAAGATTACTGAACATTTGGATTGGGAAAATAGTGCCCATGTCTGGACACTTACTGCAAGTGCTCAGTTGGCCAACACCATATTCTTCTTGTTTCCTCTTAGCTCAACTGTCAAGCAGAATCCTTGCTCTCAGACAAGTTATTTGGGTTCAGATCTCTGTCTTTGCACACTCAGCTCTATCCACTCACTTAATGCCTCTTATGTTTCAGGCTGATACACTCTGCTGCCCCTATAAGCCCCAAATTCTCAAAGGCTCAGAAAAATAATTCTCTATCAAGGCTTGTACCCATTTTAAGGATAGAAGTGTAGGAGGGGAAACTGAGAGCTTCAATAAATGGAATAGCCAGGATTAAGCAAGCAAAGGGAACTCAATGACTGAGGTGGTTGGTGTAGAATTCACTGCATCTACATCAACATCCTCATCATCTGCCCTTCAGTTTCCTTGTTCTTTTTGTCTGGATTTTTTCCCCCAAGATATAATTGACATATAGCATTAGGTAAGCTGAAGGTTTATGATGTGTTAATTCAATGCACTTATATATTGCAATATGATTACCACCATAGATTTAACTAACACCTCCAGTACTTCGAATAATTATTGTTTCGTTTTGTTGTATAACATTTAAGATCTAGTCTCTTCGCAACTTTAAAGTATATCGTATAGCATTGTTAACTATAATCACTATGTTGGGCATTAGATCTTTAGTACTTATGTGTCTTCTAGTTGCAACTTTGTATCCTTTGACCAACATCTACCCAGTTTCCCTGGCCCCTGAAAACCACCTTTCTACTCTGTTTCTATGAATTTAGCTTTTTTAGATTCCAAACATAAGTGATATCATTCAGTGCCATGCAGTATTTGTTTTTCTCTGTCTGACTTATCTTACTTATCATAATACCCTCTAGTTCCCTCCATGTTGTCAGAAATGTCAGGATTTCCTTCTTTCTCATGGCAGAATAATAATAATAATAATAATAATATATATATATATATATACCATCCCCCTGTTGGCAGACAACTTAAGCTGTTAGAGAGAAAGAGTCACAAGTTTCTGCATAAAGAATTTAGTGACATTTATGAGTTTATGAGGAAAGAACTGGTTTATGGGTGGAGCAGGTGTGAGATCTCTAAGACACATTTTTGGGATAATGAACTAGAGTCACTAGTTCCAGAGAGAACACATTCCTGGCGCAAAAGCACAGAGTCCACATGACCAATGACAGCTCCAGTTGGATCTGCAGACAACTGGTGTTGAGACTCCCTTTGATGACTTCCATTTTTTCAACTGAAATGTCTAATAATGTTTTCCAATCTTAAGGAAACTGACTCGGAGAGGTAATTGAAAGAGAGAGAAAAGATAATTTCCCTTTAGCTAGCTCTTTTCATCTGCCTAAGAAGCAGTTTCCAGGAAGAAATATTTGAATAGAAAAACTAGATAAAAAGGCTCAAACATTTTTCTTCCCATTTTAAGGTGGGTCTCTATGTAAGACCCCATTATTTTGGTTATTTCAAATAGTTAACTTTGGGTTCATGTTTTTTTCCAGTGGTCACTTTAATATGAGCATTTAGTATATAAATACCAGAAAACATATATTTTTTTTTTCAAAAAACTATTGGGTTTCCTTGTTAGGACAAAAAAGAATGAGGCATCAACTACTTCTGAAAATACTTGCTTTTTGTCTTCACAGATTGTGGCTCTTATGATGTGTGATCAAATCAAGAGATTTCACACTGTTCTATAGCATGTGATACAAATCCAAAAAACTTGAGAAAGCAAATAAAAAATTATCTGAATTCTCTCCTGAAGTAGTATCTGAAAACAGGGAGAGCATAAGATCTATGGCTGAGTTTTCTCATCAACTACAAAATTCCAAACACCACATTGTTTAGTCCGTTCAAATCACTGCATTCAGGATTTTTTCTTTAAGTGAAAATAAAATGCAATCATTACTTGAGTTTAAAAACTTGTTCAACATAATTTCTATACTGCTCTCAAAACATGTGACTTAGATGCATAAATCGAATAAATGCTTAGAACTTAATACCACTGATACAGGGGCTTATCTCTTCAGGCTTGTCTCCACCGCCTACTAAATGATAATCCTAATTAGAACCCTAATTATGTTTCTGCTCAGAGTATTTTTAGATAGACTTAACATTTGATCTGTTTAGTCTAGTTTTACAGGTGGCAATAGATTAAAAACAGGTTTTAAAATAAGATATGACTATTACATTTCTAATAATAGGTGATTGTGGTCTCAGAACCACTTTTTAGTTAGTGACGCATGGAACAACGCTTTGATGATGGTAATTGTGCCCACACGCCCTATCCCTACACTGGGAAAATAGGCTACCCTTTGTAGTCAGTGCCTTATTTCTACTATATAAACTTTAGCCCTTTCAATTCAGGTTCTTGAGTTTCTTTTATTCTTTTCCCCTAAAATAACCTAGCTTTTCAATCCTGCCCAAATCCTCTGGTTACATGTTCTCAGGGACACTTGTCCTGATATTACCTTCATTGCCTTGCTATTCCCTTAGCAAAAAAGTCACTTGCTTTCAATGCAAATTCGTAAGTTTCAGTGTGCCTTAGACTCACCCAGGAGCTCATTAAAAAATGCAAATTCCCAGGCTGCACCCAGAGGGGTTCCACCTTGTATATCTTTCAGGGGGTCTGGGAACCTATATTTTAAACAAAACAAAACAAATCTCAGGTGTTTTGGAGACAAATTTTGAGAAACATTGCTTTAAAAAGACTTATTTTTCATTTCCAAATACACAGTTTCAAAGTTTCCATCATGCTTACAGTTGTTTTCCATGAATGACAACATCCTACAATTATAAAACATTAGACAAGTAGATAAATATAAGGTGGTTTTTTTCATTATTTTAATATTTTTCTAGAGAAAACATGGCCCTGCCTCAAATCAACCCAATTCTTCCCTCACTTTACAGGGTAGAAGAAAGGCTGGGCACATCAAGACATATACAAAGAGGCAGAAAGAGACTCCACCCAAGTTTACTTTGGCTGGGCTTGGGGTTGCCTATGGCTCCACTGTCTCCACTCAAGAGGTATGCTTAGCTCCCGAGTATTTTGATATCCAGATGATTCTGATGCATGTGGGTCAATAGCCATACCTGACAAGGAAGGCAGGACCCTCAGCCCGTTCATTTGTCTGACTACAGCTTGACCATGTCATGCACTTATGTCTTCCACATGGCCAATTCTATTGTCAAAAACAGATAACAAATTCTAAAGGCAAGTTGGGATTTACATTATTTTTTTAAGGACAAAATCAGGACAGCTTTAAGCTACTCAGGGTATATGCAACATTTTGGGAGAGGGTGACCTCAAGTGACACCGGCTTGCAGAGCCCAAAGTTTGGTAGCTTAAAATATTAAATTAAGCCATGGTAATAGGACGTTTGAGTTTAGTAATAAATGGCACTTGAGTTATTACCTGTGAGTGCATTCTATGATATCTCTTACATTTAGAAAGAGTGAGTCAGCCATTCACAAATATTTATTCACGAACTTTTACTATAAATATCTATTATGCAGTACGCAACAAAGAGGCAGTGATAAATAGTCCTGGGGGCACCTGGGTGGCCCAGAGGTTGAGTGTCTGCCTTTGGCTCAGGTCATGATCCTGGGGTCCTGGGATCGAGTCCTACATCAGACTCCCCTCAGGGAGCTTGCTTCTCCCTCTGCCTATGTCTCTGCCTCTTATGTGTGTGTCTTATGAGTAAATAAAATCTTAAAAAAAAATAGTCCTTGTCCTCAAAAAACAAACCCTGCAGATAGGGGAAATTCCCATCTGAGTGTGGTATGTGCTATGATAGAAGGAAGTGTGGGTCACCAACAGGCGCAGGCAAGGAGACACAGAGAGGAGAAATTGACCAACAAGGGTTTCCCAGGGTAAGGGACACTCAAGCTGAGTTTTGAAGGATAAATAGAAGTTAGCCAAGAGGGGGAGTAGTGGCTGCCACTTTGGGCAAACACTTTGTGTGCAACAAATAGAAGCTAAAAAGGATATGGTTCAATTTGAAATGCAAGGTTTTTTTTGTTTGTTTGTTTGTTTGTTTGTTTGTTTTTACTAGAGAAGAGAGGCAAAACCACATCCAGAGGGCATGCAGAGAATGTAGTATTTCTCTACTAGGTTATGACAGCATTTGAAAGATTTTAGGTAAGGAATAAATGTGGTAGATTTGGGTTCATTCATTTATGGATTTGCTGCAACTGATATTTGTTATAAACCAACCAGGTGCTAGGCATCGTGCCATGCTGACCACTGAGAATATAATGATAAAGAAGACAAAAATGGTCCCTGTCCTCTGGGAGTTTAAATTCTGACTGAAAAGGCATACAACAAGCAAGTAAACAACAGCAAAAGAAAAAATAATCACAGTTGTGGTAAGTACTAAAAGGCAAATAAAGATGGATATGTGATGACGGTGGGGGAATTGATGGGGAGAAGCTTCTTTTAGGACATACTTTGAAGTATGACAAGGAGCAAGTTAGGATTTGGATTCATCTGTTGATTTGCTTCAGTAAATATTGATTACATACCAACTTTGGGTTGATTTGGGAGAATAACGAGGGAAGTGCATTCTCGGTAAAGATAAGAAAAAAGGAAAATATCCCAAGTTAAGAAAGAGTTTGGCCTGAGAACTGACAGAAGGCCAGACCGCTAGGTATCTGGTGGACAGACTGGGGACAGTGTGAGATGAAGCGGGGAAGATGGGCAGCGAGACACCATGGGAGTTCTAAGGAGAGAGTCATATGCCTTGATTTTCTTCTGTAAGGACATTCTGACCACTGTGTGGGAAGAATTGAGTTGGAGCTGGTGAGGGTAAAGCAGACCTCCTAGCTGGGCTGTTTTGGTGGCGCAGGTGAGAGGTGAACATGACTCAGACAAGATAGTGGTTATGGAGATGGGGAGGACTTTTAAGGTTTGCCTTGGACACAGCAGGAAGAAGAGAGCCTTGCAAAAATCACACTGCTATTTATAACCATGCTGCTTAATTACTGCCAGAGCCCAAACCGGAAACCAGGTCTTTCCACTCCTTAGCGGTGGTTTTTCCACTACATGATGTACACTCTGAAGAGTTCAAAGATCTATAAAGTTTGGGCAAATCCTTTCTTTCTTTCTTTTTTTTTTTTTTTGGCTTTCAAATTGCTTTGATTTGAAGTGCTGTCAAGAAGTATAACACATCAGCGACATGGATATTCCAGGGGAAAGGAAGCAAAAAAGAGTGAGCAATGATTACAGATAGTGTTGTGGTTTTCATTTTATCATTCACTCCTTCACTTATTTACTCATAGATGGTTTTTATTTGGGACATATTTACCCTGATGCTTTTGTTATGTAAGAGTGTGCATTAAAGGTTTTCATAAGCTCAAATATTTTCCTTTTAACGCCCAAGAGGATGTTAGCTGTGTGCTGACTAGTAGTCACAAAATTGGCTTTGGTGGCCTTGCCATTCTCTGCATGGGACTTTGTAAGATGAGAAACAGAGGAACAATAGAAGCATAGCAGTGTCCTGTGCTAATTCAAAGCACTCCAGGAGGTTTGAAGGATGGTGGTTTTTGCTTTTGTTTCTGTTTTTTGTTTGTTTGTTTGTTTTTGTTTTTTTCTAGTCTGTTCCTCCTGTGGGCCAGGACACTCAGATCTGAAGACATGGCGGAAAGACTCAATTCCCTCTTGAGTAGCCCGGGTACTCTTACTTGCCCCATATACATCAGGCTCATCTTTTTCTTTGTTCTTCCAAGGCAGTCCTTCCACTCACTTTTTTCTTTCACTCTCTCTTTCTCTCCCACACCTACTTTCAATAGTCCTTAACAATACATAAAGGGAGAAAAAGACAAGATAAAATGTTTCAGGGGAAAAAAAGTGGTAGAAGACATTTTCTGTTACAATCACCACATGTAAGTGCCATTCATTATGTATTGTTCCTTCAAATTAGTAGCTTCATCTAATTGAGCTATGCTGCTCTCTTGAAAGCTCTCTATCAATGTCAAAATCAAAGATAGAGGGTGGAGGAAAGACTATGTTTGGGAAGATGGTATTTTAAATGTGGTTTTATCAAAAGGAAATGCCATTCTTCTTCCATCTATCTTTGTATGCTTTTATTCTTCTTATGTTAAGAACTCCACCAAAGTTAGTGGTTTTAACACAAGTCCCAAGGAGAATTCTTCTTGGGAGTTAGGCACATGAACCTGGAGGGTTGGGGCTCATTGTGTGATGTGAAGGAAGCCATAGATCTGGACTCAGAGTTCAAAGTCTGCCACTCAATAGCTCAGTAACTTGGGGAGACATATCAGATTAGAGATAAGTCCTAGAGCCCATTGTCACTGTGTACATGAAGTCACTTCACGTATCTGGGCTTCATCTTCATCATCTCTCATGAGGAAGGCTAAAGAACATTAATAGACCAGGCATTGAACTGAGGGCCCATGCCATTTAGAACCAATGACGTAGGGATTATTATTCCAATTTTATGATGAGGAAACCAAGGTTCCACAAGTCAGTCTAATTTTAAGACCTGGGCTCTTTCCACTACATGTGTCATCTTACATGATTTCCACAAACATTTCACATAAAATTTACTTTTTGAAAGTCCGTATTCATAGTTTGCAGTGTAACAAACCCAAGAAGTACACTCAAATATGTTTTATCACACAGGCTACAACACTGGAGATGTTATAGTCATCACTTTCTGCTGCTGAGTTTTTTTTATTTTACGGGGAACGTGTACTAATGCTTCCCCTGCTTGCCTTCTCGGCCAAATTCAAAGGAATCACAGACAGCAGGGCGAGTTGTTAAAAACAGAAAATAAACAAACCAAATCAAACAAAAATACCCTTCCTTTTGCAGCTGCTTGCCTGGTGTATTAGTTATCAATTGGTGCATAACAAGTTATTCCAAAATTTAGTGGCTAAAATAACATTTGTTATCTCACAGTTTCTATAGGTCAGCAATCTGGGCACAGCTTTAACTGATTCTCTAGGTCTCTACAGGCTACAATCAAGGTATTAGCCAGGGCTGCAGTCATCAAAAAGCTCCACCAGGGAAGGATCTGCTTCAAGCTCACTGGCCTGGTGGTAAGATTCAGTTCCTCACAGGCTATTTACTAGCAACCTCTGTTTCTTGGCACGTAGGTCTCTCTACTGAGGCAGCTCACAACATGGCACCTGGTGTCACTAGACCAAGCAAGCGATGAGAGCCACATGTGTACTAGTGAGACAGAAGTCACAGTCTTCTCAAAATCTTATTTTGGAAGTGACATCTTATTGCTTTGCTGTATTCTACTCCTCAAAAGCAAGTCGTGAGGTCCACCCCTATATTCAAAAGTGGAAGTTGCACAAGACATGGACATTGGGAAGTAGGGCTCTTTGGGGACCATCTTGGATGTCAGCTTACTACACCTGGTGGAGAAGTACATTCCAAACATCATAAAGCCAAAACAAAATTGATAAATGACTTGATGCTGAATGTAGGAGCACTGTTGTCACCCCTAACTTCAAATTTCACATTTTTGCACTCAGCAGGATCATGGTTTTTATTGATTCAGCTAGCAATATATTTCAATTCATGTCAATAAATTCATATTTTAAAAATATCTCTTTATATCTGTGCACATATTGTGTTTCCCTGAAAGAGTTAGTTGGGTGGGAATGAGGGAGTGGAATGTCTCTGCTTACAACAAAACGTATGAAATGGTCTGGGTTATTTCATGTACCACGGAAAACAAGGGGACTGGACTTTTAAACTATGTCGAAGTTTCAAGTTTCCTTCCAGCTCTAAAATCTGCATTTTCTCATCTGTAAAATGGTCACATTAATTCTTTCTCGACTACCTCACAGATGTGTTAGCAGAATTAAACAATTGATGATGGATGTAAATGTGTTTTGGTAAAATTGCAAAATGCTGTTTTATAGCATGCATTTTAATTTATTTTAATTATAAAATTCTGTTCAACCTAGAGTTCTCCACCGTTGACACTGTATGCGACTGCTGGGTCTTCTGAGTTGTCTTGAGGGAGGTGGGAGGACAGTTGGAAAGAGCTTCCTGAAGGAAATAGTGACTGCATTCAGTAGGCTGCAGTGACTGGCCAATACCTCCTGGTGTCCTGAAGGGAGACCTGTTTCCATGGGATGCTCTGAAAATGACCAGGACTCACAGACTGCACCTTCAAAATTTGAGCCACACAAAGTGACTCAGAACTGGGTAAGATGTTTCCTCCAGGTAATTTGGCTAAAAATAATATGATCACAAGCAATTTAATTCAAAACAAGATGGCAGTGATGGAAATGAACTTATGTCAGGATGAATATTTGGTTTGGGTAGATGATTTCTTAAAACAAAATGGATATTTCTCAAATGCTATGTTTTTTCTGTGTTGATAGTTTGGGTTCATCATCCACCAGTTTTATAACTATTTATGAAAAAGTTAATTATTTTGCACTTTTAATAATTTGTTAGTAGATAGAGATATTTTTTCTCCCTCCCCCCCCCCCCCCCCCCCCCCCCGTTTTCTCCTTCCAGTACATTTTTCTGCCAAGGAAATGATTGTACTCCATGGAGTTCATCATTGTGGAAATGTGGGAGCAATTTATTTTTTTTTAAGATTTTATTTATTTATTCATGAGAGACACATGGAGAGAGGCAGAGACACAGGAAGAGGGAGAAGCAGGCTCCATGCTGGGAGCCCGATGTGGGACTTGATCCCAGGACTCCAGGATCATGCCCCGGGGCTGAAGGCAACACTAAACCCCTGAGCCACCCAGGCTGCCTCTGTGGGAGCAATTTAAAGGTTGTTTCCAACTCCTCGATATTACAAATAGTACAGGGCAGGGACATTTGGCTGAAATAATCTCCAAATTAAAAATGATAAAAGTAGAAAAAATTTCTTAAGAGACATAAATATCAATTGTGGCTATTTCATTTGGATCACATTATTAGTTCAATCAAATTATTGTCCCAAGTTACTTTATTTTTCAAAAATACATTTCAAATGTTGGCATTTTGCGAGAGTCCCAGGATGCAGGGTTCTGGGCACAGAATTAATATCTTCACCAAGGAAAGCAGCTCTGGAGACAGGCACAAAGCATCCCATGGAGGATGGAGGACATGGAGGAGACTTTGGAAAGATGATTTACAAATACTTGTAAGATGCTCCCAGGAAAACCCAGAAATTAGTTAATGGGGCTTTAGGAAAATTGGACATATTGCACTGTGTAGGTAAGTTTAAAATGACAGTGACATTGAAAACGTCACTGTCCAAGGTGTTTTTTTGTGATGTTTAGGAAGATCAGCTGTTCAGATTGTACAGCTCTTATAGCTGTAAGTCTTATTAAGTCATTATTTTCCTCTTGCTACTACTCCCTGTTATTCATTTTAAGATCATGATTGTCAAAGTGGGATGCAAAGATGATCTGATGAATCTAAAACTGCTTTAAAAAATAGTTTGTATTTAAAAAGGTGATTCACTGAAATATGGGGGGGAAGTTGCACTTCTTTTTTATGTATAATCATATATAAAAAGATAAATGAAATATACATTAGTATATTAGTATATATATTATATATTAGTATATGTGACATAAGGATCACCACGGCTTCCTTACTCCATGCCTATGTCTAGTTGTCCCAGGCTACCAATGGCAGATGAGGAATGAAGTCACTTACCATCCTAGTTCTGTGAATTGTGATGTGTTGCAGTTGATGTGTGCCATAGTCAAGTGGATTATAGCATTTAACTCTAACTAAACTAATGCTCCTCCAAATATGCAGGTGGTTTAAAAAGCTTCTACAAATTAAACATTCAATATAATTCTAACAATGAGAAGGGGCAGTTATCAGCAAGAAACTTATAGAGTTCCTTCTGATCCAAACTTTCATTAGACGTAAATGTAAACTCTCCCTTCAGTGTACCGGTGACATCACAGCAATGAATACAAAACCATCCACTTTTCAACAGAAACTCTGGCTATAGGGAGAACCCCGTGGTAACAAACGTCTAGAAATGTTTCCATTGTTTTATTGTTTTAGTGCCAGAAGCAATATATTTCCCCTTAAAAACTTGTAACTTACATATTTAGGAAACTTGGAAACTTTTTTCTAGCCTGTTTAAAAACCCTCCAAAAAAAAGTTTCAGTGGTTTTTAAACCCATTTGTCAAAAATGTTAAAATGTAACAAGGTCTGATTAGTTTTAAAGAACATCTGATTAACATCAGAGTAGATGGAAAATTACTAGCCACATTTCAACTAAAACTTTTATAGGATTATCGGAAGGGATGGCTAATAGCATTCAGGATTTAGTAGTGGCAGCTTGAGATGCATGTCCCCCATTGGTCATACTTTGGGGTACCTTTTCCAACTATGACAGGTTTAAACCAAGCATGGGAACAAACTCAGTTTATACCCTGAGCTTCAAGTCATTGCATCACAGGGTGGTAAACCAAGATTTGAACCATTATAAGGATTTTTTTTTTATCACTAAAACAATGCACTTAACATAAAAAGTGCATAACAATAAACAGACACGACCTATATTGAGGAAGATTCCAGAATAAAATTCCAGAATTTTATTAGTAGGAGTGCAAAATGAGAAGTCCTAGTACCATATATTTAAGACAATAGTGACTCTAATAAATCCGTAATCCAAATGCCAAGGAAAAAACTATGCCCTCTTCACAGTAGCCAATATTTATATTAATAAATCTACTTCTTTTGTCGTCACAGTTGGTCTTCACAGCCATGCAGATACCTGAAAGGAGAGACTTTTTGGCTCCCATACAGACCTGGGACAAGTGCAGGGGACCTCAGACTATGACCAGCATCACCCTGCCACAGGGTGAGCTCAGGCTGCAGAAGAGATGTAAATTCTTAGAGATGCAGCAGAGGAGAGCATGATCAGTACTCAGCAGTGGTTTTAAAATGGAAGAAAAGGACGCTTACAAGATTGTTCATGAATTCTTTTCTAGACTAAATTTGCAAAAAGAATGTGCTCTCCATCTGATTGAGCGAAGTTAACAAATCATTCCACCAAATGGACAACTCTCTTCCACTCTAGTCCGAGCCTGTATCCTGGCATGCTTGAATCCCTGCAAACCATTTGCTCCTGGTTTCTTTGGGAGCAACTGCTCCAGCTACTTCCTATGCTAACCTGAAAGCCTGAGAGCATCTATTCATCCACGCTGGGGACCCCACCAAAGGGTTCTTCCTTAAATGCCATTCCCTTATTCTGTGTATGGAACAGGGTGTATCAAAATGCCTGCCAAGGTTTTCTGCCATATGTCTCCACCCTTTCTTCTGGCTTTTTTATTTTTTTATTTTTATTTTTTTTTACTTGGCAGTAACAGCCTAGTCACATCAATCAGACCAGGCACTTTAACATTCCAAAGACACATTGTTCTCACTGCTCTTTTCCAAAGGTTGATTCCTTGCAAAACAAACTAACAAACCCCACCAGCTTCTCTTCCCTTCCTATAATCCGTCAAGATGCCCACTTCAGATCCTATTCCTCTATGAATCTTCCTCTGTCTATCCACGCCCTCGGGGACTCTCGTCTCTTCTCGGTTTCCCCCATACTTAAAATGTGTTAGACATGATCCAGTATCCTCTTGACTTGTTTGCTGCTATTTTACTGCTTTATTCTGATATTTTCAACTAGATTGAATCTTTAGCTAGAGAATAGACAATTTTTAGCCTTTGTTTATTCTTGATAGCACCTAAACCGAGTAGTTGCTCAGCAAATACTACCGATATATCAATTTCTCTGATCCAGTATAATTTCTTTTCTTTCTACCTCTATTTATCTTGTTGAGTTCACTTCCCTTATCTGACACATTCTTAAGATAATTGAAATCTCACTCTTTCTCCGAAGGTTAAAGGCCAAACTTCAATTCCAAGCCAGGCTCTGCGATTTTGGACAGCTTCTCCTTCCCAGGCAGAGAGAGCTCTGATCCTATGAATGAGACCATTGTTTGTTTAACAAATAAGCAAGTAAATACAGTTTCAAATCCCCTCTGGGAGCTTTATTATTCTGGAAAGAATTAACCTAAAACATAAAAGATAACCACCATGTAAACCCTTAAGTAAACATGAATTTTCATTCAACGAAGCTTAGGAATAATAGTTTTCAGATTTCAAATTCTTCACATTATCCTAAAAGCACGTATATGTGTCCAAACATACTAATTCACAGCTGGAATCTTCTGATCACATTTTCATTCAAAAAGTTAATTAAAAGGAATTAAGATCTTATGGATTCACCGGAGGTACCTACTCATGAAAGTACTGCTGAGCTGGCCTTTCTGCCATGAAATCTAAGACAGAGGGAACTCAAACGTGTGACATGGAAGCAGAGTTTCAGTTCCTAATGGATTAATCAAACCAGAATCTACTGAAGCAGTTTCGTTAATAGATTTTAAACAGAACTGGAAAGCCTGCATCTACCGAATTTTCTTCTCCTCGGGTGGGCATCACTCTTTATTTGTTTGCTAGATACACTGTGTTTATAGCCAGAATGAGCAGAACACAGCTCATGTGCGAGGCAAGAAAACAAATCTCATATTTTAATCCTACCACAATTGCACTTTTTGCCTTTGCCACTTTTCTTGACTTTTATTTTCATTCTGTGCATAGCAACTTCTTAATTAACATTTTAGATGAGAACGTCAAAAACAGGGAGATGACAGACTGCTACTATTCTTGGTCTTGCTGACACTTTCCCCGTGGCAGAATGACAGTCACAGCTGCAAGTCATTGCAAGGAATCTGCCCGAAATCAGTATTAAGCTTGGGTCAGAAAAGCTTCCAGTTTGCAAAGCAGTTCCGCTGTTCCACGTAGCACGGAACCCAAACCGAAAGTCACGAGTGGGTTTGTGTGTGAGCCTCTTTCAAGAGCCATGGTGCGGGGGGAAGACCGCAGACTAAACAGTGCGTTTCTCAACACCTGTTTGGGTTAAGTGAAGCAGTCCACAACCCCAGACTCTTACAAAGGCTCAGCAATCCCCCGTGTTGTTCACACCCAGCTGCATAGAGACGGCACCACTTGAGTTGTTTTATGAAGGAAAAGTTGGCAATTAGGCAGTTATTTACGCTGAGTACTTAATAAAATCAACCAGCTCAGTGAGCATGTGTACCAAGGGTGAGGTGGGGTAAGAGAAGATTCATTCCTTGATAACAGGTTTGGATGGAGCCACCATGAAGCAGGTGGTTTCTGGCCACTTCTCTTTGCCTGTGTAGACAGTGATGTAAATGTCCAGGCAGGCAGTGGTCGTGACCCTGGGCCTCGAGATTCTCGGTACACCCCGGGCTCAGTGGATGTTGCTGACTCTTTCCGGTCCACTTAGGGGTATGGGGCTGGTGGTGACACAAAAGGAGCTGCCGTATGAAGACACAGACTGGCATGACTCATCTTAGCTCTCGCCCTTCAGACTGGATTCTTTTCTTTTGAGGGAGACACTCATTGGCTTTTCTTTTACTTTTTTGTCTGGATCTGCACTGGATATTAGGAGTACGAGAGATTTTCAACGTGAGCCTTTTTGTCACCTGCTTTAAATACACATCCACTTTGTTACCGACAGTACCTGTTGCTTCCTCCAAATAAAATGGGCATCCAAGTAATTTTTTGTCACAGGCAAAGAGATTTGTTGTGGCTTCTTCCTCTTCTTCTTCTTCTTTTTTTTCTGCCAGTGAATCTTGCCTGATTGATTACTATGACATAAACCCAACTGAATGCTTAGTGAAAGTAATGGTTTAGCATTTAGCTTCTCCTAGCACTAATATTTCCAGAATTTTTGAAATCAGCTATCCCTTTCAAAGATCTTTAAAATATTTTGAGATGACAGCTGATTGTCCTCTCTCTGGAGCCATCCTTAAAAGTGCTTAGAAAGAAGATTCTACCCTTACTCATTCCAAGATGCTAAATCGGGTCAATTAATATTTGTGAGCAACCAATGGGTACACGCCATTCTGCCACAATCAGAGGAAGCACGTCAAATGTTCAGAAGTTCTAGACACAGGGAATTCATTCATCAATACCAGCACGGGTTTAACTAGGTATGAACAAGAGCCTCTATTTCACACAGCCCGCAGAACCATCCAGAAGTCTATTCGGGTACACATTCTTGTGTACTGGAAAGGAAGGGGATGCCTTTTCACCCTGTTTCTCTCATGCCCTCCCAGTTACTTCCTGCCCTCCTTAATTGTGTCCCTTCTCTCATCCTTTTCCTGGGAAAGAGAAAGTAGTAAAATGAGGCTCCAAGCTAGGTAGCACCATCTCCTCAAACCACAGACGCAGTTTTTGAGCTTGTTGCTTACTCCAAGACCACCTCCTAACTAGCTGTAAAAGTCCATCCATTCGTCCCCATCATCTCCACTGCCTCCATCTTCAGACTACCATTATCTCTTGTGTGGCCTGGGCCCCAGCACTCTAGGCAGCACCTAGTTTGCCAACTTGTTCCTGGACTCCATCCCCCCAGTGGAGGGAGCTGAGCTTTCTTTTTCTTTTCCTTTTTTCTTCTAAAGATTTTATTTACTATTCATGAGAGACACACAGAGAGAGGTGGAGACATAGGCAGAGGGAGAAGCAGGCTGTCTGTGGGGAGCCTGATGCAGACTCTATCCTACGACCCTGGGATCATGACCTGAGCCACCCTGGTGCCCCATGGGAGCTGAACTTTCAAATACACAGATGTAATCATGCTGCTTCCATGTTAAAAACCTGGTAGGAGTTTCCCATTGTTTTAGATTATGCAAAGTCCAAACTTCCCAGCATACTTCACCAGGCCCCTTATACATACCCATAGTCTCATCTCACACTACTTTCCACCTTTCATTCCTTCCTTCCAGCCACACCGAAGATCTCCCATGCCCCCACTCATGCCTGAGCACTAGTCTGCTTTTGTCCCTCTCTTGAAATAGTCTCTGCTCCTCCAACTTTCCAATACCTGTCCAACCCGGTGAATTCACTATTGACACTTTGGGTTTCCATTTGAACACCACACACTCAGTTCTGGATCACTTGACAATTTACAATCTGTTACTCTCGGTTCTCTTGTCACTCTTCCCCTTTCAAAACAATTAGCATGCTCATTACAATTGTAATGCTTATGGAATTCCCTTCTAGACCAGGGCTCAGCAAGCTATGACCCACAAGCCAAATCTGGTCTTGCACCTGCCTTTGTAAATAAAGTTTCATTGAAACATAGCTACGCTCATTCACCTATGCATAGTAGGTGATCACTTTCACACTACAATGGCAGAGTTGAATAGTACCAAATATCTAGTATCTGTCCCTTTGCAAGAACATTTGCCAACCCCTCTTCCTGAGTATGCACTCCATGGTTGCAGAGACAGAGCTTGCCTTGGGTATCAATATTTCCTTAGTAGTTGACACAGTACCTAGAGGTTAGTGAGGATTCAATAAATATTTGTCAAATGAAGGAAAAAAAATGAATGGATAAAGTTGATATACTTAGGGTTTGATGAAAACCATAGGGACTCTCGTTTTGCTCCAACCTGAAGGACATTTGTTAAACAAAATAGGGAAATGAAGCAAATGTGGGCACCCTGATCCTTGCTGTGCCTCAGCTGTTTTGGTTTGAGTGGGCCTAAAGGATGTTTAAGTGTAATATCTCTTCAACTCTACTTGTTGTCCCCCAACCTCCCACCCACCCCTTCTTTTTTAATTTTTTTTATTTATTCATGAGAGACAGAGAGAGAGAGAGAGAGAGAGAGGCAGAGACATAGGCAGAGGAAGAAACAGGCTCCATGCAGAGAGCCTGATGTGGGACTCAATCCCAGGACTTCAGGATCATACCCTGGGCCAAAGGCAGGCTCTAAACCACTGAGCCACCCAGGGATCCCACCACCCACCCCTTCTTGTAGGGTACTGCTCACTTCTGCTTCCTTAATGACCCCTGTAGAGTCTTTCTCTATTCAGTGCTTGACTCACTGTAGAAATTGATTACATATGTGTCACATGAATTGCAAAATCTGCAACGGTTTTGCAATGGTTTCCGTGGCCTCTCATGATTCCCCAGGCCCTCCAGGCCACACCCAACCATATGTCTTGGTGTGAAACTTTTCCCCTGACAGGTTAATTTCCTCCACTTCCCTTCTAAAGACACATGCTGCCCAGGGTCACCATGATGTTTTTGCTGTATTGTATTCCCCATAAGATTCAGCAAAGCTTTCAAGCTGCTCTGAAAGGGGAGTAGTCCTGTGGAGCCACGCCAATTAAAGCAACTGAGTCAACAAGCAAACTACTCAGGAAAATCCCTCTGGATCTCTCCTTGTTGACCCAACTTCTTTTTGAACCTGATTACCTTCTCTGCCTTCTGACCTGGTTCTCACACTAGACTTTGGGATTCTGACTCCCTTGTAGCATTTCTCAGTATCTTCTGGAATAACACTAGTTATTAGCCCTACTATCCTGCCACCAGAGCCATGTGTACACTCTACTACCTCCTGTAATGCCCACCCTGGTCATACCCCATCGAGATTCCACCCCTCCTCAAATATTCAATCTAGATCTGACCCCCTGCACCAAGACTTCCTCATCTGCATCAGACTCCTTCAGGCAGCATTTGGTGTTTCCTTCTTGGGAAACTGAGATGATCTGGTGTCAGAGAATGGAAAATGAGGCTCCAAGCTTTGCAGGAAGCAAATCTGTCTATACCCACTGGCCTCAAACCACAGAAACAATTTTGAGCTTGTCACTTACTCTAGTGATGTCCCAGGGCTGTTGAAGGCATATGGGACACAAGAGAGAGGAACAGGGGAGTCTGTTCCGGGAGTGATAGTATAGTAAGAAGGGCTGTGAAGTTTAATCTGTCTCACTGTTACTCCAATCTCAGTGGCATTTCATGGTAAAACATGTGACACATGTGACAAAGGCAAAGGCATATTCGAATATCCTAGTTAAGATTTGAAAAGAAGGCAAATTCACCCATTATGTAGAGGAGGGATTCTGAAATGCTAGCGGTGGCTTTGCAAAAGTTTTAGGGAAAATACCATGTCACAAAAGACAGTGCAAGAGAGGAGGACTATCTCTATCTCTGTCTCTCTCTTGAGCTATCTCTTGATCTATCCATCTATCTATCTATAGAGAAAAAGCATATATAATCACCCTGGTTGGTTGTTGGGGAAGGAAAGCTCTGAGAAAGACCAAGATAGCTGGCTGGAGTAGCGTGAATTGGAAGCTGCAAGCACCTCTTGAGAGAAGCCAGTGGATTTCCTGGAACCAGTGTAGGCTGCAGCTGATATGGATTCCAGTCATTCAAAAATACTGGGCACCTACTACGTTACCGACATTGAGATGACATCAGAAAACAATGCAGGTGTGGCATCTATCCCTCAGAGCTCACAATCTATAGTCCAAGCAAATCGACCCTGCTGACCATCAACAAAGCTCCTCACCTCCAACCCCACCCCTTGCAGCAATGAGTTTGCCTCTCCCATGACAGAGGAAGCATCCTCTATCAGCATTAGTCAAAAGGGGTGTGGCTGTGACCCCACTTCCCATGGGGAGCAGCATTTGACAACTGAAGGACACCCTTGAGAACAGGAAGGTTGGTGAGACGTGGTCAGGATTCCTCTCTCAACCTGGTCAGCAAAAGGGCTCCACCGGAAAGGCTATTTTGCAAGTCAGCTGGAGAGCAAAGCACAATGCTTACTTTGCTACACCCAGGCTTGTGTGGGCTGAAGGACATACCTGTTTTACTAGCTCAGTGCTAGTCTTGGCACACAGAAGACCTGGCAGGCACTGCCATTTCCCCTCAATTGTATCCAACTTTATTAAGAATTTTTTTTATTAACATTTATGGTAATTTAGGCAGGATATAGATGACAATACATAACAGTATAAAACCCCTCTAGCGGATGCTAAAAATATTAAGGCACAATCAAATCCAATGATGTTCTCAACTGGTATTTTGGATAAGGAAAGTTTAGAGGGACAATTGACATGCCTACATGTAGTGCACTGTTGAAAAAACTTTTCACAAGCTGACCATGACTATTGAGGGAATAGAAGAAAGAAATAATAGATCTGAGAATCCCTAATCTGGGAAGAGGAATTCTGGCTTCTGTGGGTAAAACTATCTTAAAGACGATGACACTGGAAAATCCAGATGGCCTGATCCTGGATTCCGGGCCAAGGTGCAGATCCCAGGATCTCAGACTTTAAGGTAATACAGTCAGGATTGAGACACTGGAGAGGAAAAGAACTAACGTTAATAGCCTGTCATCTTAAGGTTCTTGCGCGCCAGTTCGGCTGCTGAGTGTGATCACAGAATCCCTGCAAGAGGAGTTCAAGCAGATCCCTCTCCAGCCCGAGTGCAGGCCCAGCCCCGGCTCCTGAGGTGTCCTGGGGCAGGCAGCTGACCCTTCAACAGCGACGGCTTCTGTGGGCTACTCACATAGCTTAAGGAAACACATAAAATTAATTTTTTTAAATTAAAACTTGAAAATCACTATATCTCCAACTGTGCATTCACCAGAGTATGGGTATCTATCAAGGAGGTAGAGCCTGCGCGGGCGCAACTCCGGGAGTCTTGGGTTTCTCCTCTGGGCCGTGTGCATGCCCATTTTCAGTGGGATTCTTCCCTCTTCTCTGGCACCAGGCTTCCCTCTCCTCCAGAGGGTAACATCTGTCTGTTTTGAGAGCCTTTGCGGCTCCCGAGCTCTGGTCTGGGAGGAGAGCTGGCAGCCAGCCTCACCCCCTCTGGCGCCCGGAGCGCCCCCTCTTCTCTTCGATTCTCTGGCACCTGGTGGCAGTGGGGTGGCCTCCCAGGGCCCTGGCTGCAGGATGCGTGGCTGTCAGATTTTTCTGCTGTCTTCCGTGTTTCCCTTTTGATACATCCACATCAGGAGTTAACAACATGTGCCACGTGCAGGAAGAACTGAGGACGGCTGTCGCCCCCCACCCCCACCCATCCCCCAGTTCTTGTGTCTTTTCCTTCTTCCCTTCAGAGACAGAAGCTGAGGGAGAGACTAGAGCTCCCTGCCCGCTGCTGAGGAGTGATGGCCCCTCGGTCCGGGCCTTGCCTCTCCCGCAGACAGCGGCTGCTGTGTTCTAGCTTCCTAGGGAGGCTATTCTGGTACTTAAGGTAATGACTACCCAACCTTCCTCTCCTGTTCCCAAGACAACCCATGACTGCAGGTTGCCCTGAGATTCTTTAATGCACAGATCGCTAAGGTTACCTCCTAGTAGGGAAGACAAATTTTCCCGGGTGGGCAAAGGCCAGGGAAGCTGCCTTGGACTCTGGCTCCTGTGGTGAGTTCCCAAGGATTGTTGATTGCCTCCAACAGAACGTTCCCTGGTCTCCGAGCCTCCTGCATCCTCAGGTTCTGAGTCCTGCCCTGCGTGGCCTTCAGTCCTGTCTTCCCTTGGTTTCATCTTCCAACCTGCCATCCAGAGGAATCCACCAGTGGCTTTTCCCTCCCATGTCCCGCCTCCACGCCACCCGCCTCCCCCACCCCTCACCCCTCACCCCCCATCCCCGGCGAGATGATCAGTCCCCTCCCTGATGTTATCGTCAGCAGGAAATCAGAACACCATGTGTGTGAACATAAAATTCTGTCATTTATTTATGCTACAGACTTCAGGAAGGAAAAAAAAAATTACAGCTCTCTTTTCATTAAAAAAAAAAAATTGGCACAACGTTTAAGCATTGGTGGCCTTAAATCAGCCTGTTATTAACAGCCAGGAAATGCCTGACCCGAAGGTCTTCACTGCTATTATAAACTGTGAAAATTATAAAAATGGAAATAAAAAATAAGGTAATTACCTCTTCGTGTGTTAAAAAGTTAAGTTGAATGGCCAGTTGCCATGGAGATGACTTCCTGTTTACTGTGCTGGTCTTCCCTAGCAGTTAAAGACCTTCACCAGCCAATGGGAAATCGGCATTCAGCCTCCCATATTCCATTAACATTTGTCATAGTAACTAGTGTAGTCTATAATTACCAGTGAGTAAAATTTGGTAAATTGTATTTTCAGATGTATTGGTGGTTTTTAATTTTTTATTCATTGTATGAAATTACTATCGTGACCAAAAGCACTACTTTATATTTTGAGGCAGCGGGATGACCCTATATTTCAAATATCCTGGTTCTTTCTTTTAAAAACCTGCAGAGTAAAAGACCTCCTCCTCTCCTCATTGCTTTTAAGGATGCCTGTATTGTTACCAACAGTGGTAAACTGATAATATTCACGTTAACAATGACAAGAACCAAAGGCAGCCATTCCTGTTAACTGCCTATCAGTTCTCTGGGCATTTTATTTGAAAGATCCCAGGATCCTAAAATAAACTATTTGGTGCGTGATAACAAATAAAATATTTTGAAAACCAAGGAACTCTTTGCCTAAATGTAAAACCAAAACCTCATACAAAGATATCAAATGTGACTTAGGACATAGTACCACAGATTGGAGTGTCTTTAGAAGGGGAGAGATGTGTTGACTTGTTAGAAGTTTCAGGCACTGTAGCAATCTGAACTTTGGCGATACACAGGCTGGGGAATTGTATGCTTTCTCTTGCACATTGGGCTGATAGGAAGGCAGCTAGAAGCAGTTTGACCAAAAAGCTGCAAAGTGTTCATGTTACATACTTGGCCTCACACCACGGCTGGCGAGCAACCACCCTCCACATCCTTTCTGTCTCCTTCTTACTGGCCTTGACTGTGTCTCTGACCAACCCCAAAGCTTCCGTCTTAGCCACTCTGCTTTCCCACCATTCCCCTCCCTGCCCAGTACTGCTGCTGGCTCCTGCCTCAGCCCTCTCAACCTCTCCTTCCTGCCCCTCCCCTGCCACCCACCTGGCCTTCACAGCTGGCCCTCTGCAACACCTGGAGCTTCTAGACGCACCCCGCCCTGCAGGCACAAAGTGTAGGCCACAAAATGAAACAGAGACAGCTTGTGTAGGACAGGCTAGTGCGCTTGAACTTTATCTCAAATAATCCAAGCATTTCTTGCACTCTCAAAAGGGTTTTAATTAGCAATAGATACAGGTTCGGCATTAAAAATTGAAATTGTGGAGCGTGATTCTAAAGCACTGTTGCTTTGTGTCCACAATGGGCACCCGCACACTGGGTTGTTCCCATAAGAGATTGTGTGTGTGTGTTCAGTTCTCTTTTTCTGCACTCACTGCATCTTGAAGGCAGCAATTCTTCTTCATTGATCCTTGTATCTCTCATAGTTTCTACTGCAGGATCTTGGTCAGAATAGAAACTAGATGAAAGATGAAATCAATTAGATGAAAAGAAATAGGCTCTAAATAAGATCAAGATCTAAATAAGATCAAGATCATATTTTACATGCTAGTCATCTTATCCTGTTTGTATTAAGCCCCCTTAGCACTTTGTGTTTGTGAACAAGCTTGTGATATGCGTTTTGGGGAGTTGAACCAGGGTTGAAAGGTAGATACAAAGGGAGGTAAGCTATCACTTCAGTAGGTCGGATAAAATACCCAAAAAACCTCAAACAAAGGACAAAATGAGCTTTGCTTTTGTTTTAAAAGGGATGATATAGAGTTCAGGCAAAAAAGGAATGTAGCACTAGGGAACAGAGTTACAAGTACATTAATAGCTGGACTGACCTCTCTCAGATGTATTGGAACTTGTCTGATCAATGAGGGATGCCCCCTTTAGAATTGTAGCATTTGGGGACTGTGAACGTTTGTGGTATGGGTGGTTTTAAAATCACCCCTTGGGATCCCTGGGTGGCGCAGCGGTTTGGCACCTGCCTTTGGCCCCTGCCTTTGGCCCAGGGCGCGATCCTGGAGACCCGGGATCGAATCCCATGTCGGGCTCCCGGTGCATGGAGCCTGCTTCTCCCTCTGCCTGTGTCTCTGCCTCTCTCTCTCTCTCTCTCTGTGTGACTATCATAAATAAAAAAAAAATTAAAAAAAATTAAAAAGATTAAAAATAAATAAATAAATAAATAAATAAATAAATAAATAAAATCACCCCTTGAAACTACTGCTGAAAGATGCACACAGTTCTGTTGTGTGTGTTCTAGAATGAAACCCAATTCATTGTCTAATGCCTATCCTACCTTTCTTAAGGTGAAGCACATTTTTATTACCATTGCTAATTATAAGATGAAAGGATTTACCAACTTTGATTGGCAGGTGGAAAAAGCTTGGTTTCTTAACATTGGGAAGGTAAGAGGGGAGAGGTAAAGGGAAGAAGTGCCTTGGGATCAAATGTGGACACTCTGTCATGGAGATCAAGAGCTGAGATAGTAAAGAGGCATCGTCATATGTCACAAGAAGGCCAGAGGCTTATTCTGGAAGCAGAACTTTGGATATTGACCCCAGCAGCTCCTGCCACTTTGAGAGTCCAAGGGATGCCTACATTGATGCTCCAGAAATTAGAATTAAAAGTCACCATTTCATTTATTCACATCATTGCTTCCATTTCTCTTTGCTCTGACTCTTTACCCTGGCTTTGCTGGCTTTGGTCAAATCTTTTAGGAAACCTGTTTTAACAGCTTATATTATTCATCTGTCTTCAGCAAGTCACATAAAAAGTATTGAAAAGTAATGAACTTTTCTGCCTTGTGAAAGAGGAAGAAGCTGGAAGATTCCTATCGTGTTGCTCTGAAAAAGGAGGTGACGCACAACATACTTATCTGTCTGACACATGCCAGGTAGTGATATGTGATGTTAACAGAAAGGTCAGCTGGGTCTGCCTCTAAAGAGACAGATCACCCAAGCAGCAGTATTTCATGAAAGTTCATCTTTCCAGTGTCGAAATGCTAAATGGTCGAACACTTCTGTCCTGGGGGGAAAAAATGATAATGCCTGTGTAAGATTTTTTTCTCCCTGTAATGTCTGTTTGACTTTCGTCATCTGTTCTGATTCACACAGAAACTCTGGGCAACCATGGAACGCATTTAATACGCTGGGTGTTGAGTTTCATCTGACACAGGTTTTTAACGCTGCAATGTGGGACAGGTTCATCAGGCGTGAGGCTCTGTACATGAGGACAGTGATCTGTAGAGAAGAGAAATCAGAAAGGGTCGTGGTGACATGAGCATCCAAGTGATCTGGCTGCTTTTCAGCAGTGCCAGAGCAATGACACCGGCTCTTGCCGGAAGCTGGACTTTTCCTTAGGGGCCAGTCCTTGTCCACATCGTCAAACTTGCCGCGAGCTCCTGCCAAGGCGCCCTCTTCCTCCCCGCCAGGAGCACGTGGGAAGGGGCTCAACCGGGGCTGGGCTCGCCCCCGCCCCCGCCCCCGCGGGCCCTCCCTGCCCCCGGCCCCCCGCCCCCGCCCCCGCGGGCCCTCCCTGCCCCCTGCCCCCGCCCCCGCGGGCCCTCCCTGCCCCCCGCCCCCGCCCCCGCCCCCGCGGGCCCTCCCTGCCCCCGGCCCCCCGCCCCCGCCCCCGCGGGCCCTCCCTGCCCCCGGCCCCCCCGCGCCAGCCGCGCTTTCCGCTCGGTGCAGGCCTCGGTGCAGGCCTCGGCGCGGCGCTGGGCAACGCGAGCACGAGGGGGCGCGAACACGCGACTGTAGATTTCTTTGACGTGTCCGGTGTGAAGCGAGCGATGCCCGTTTTAATGACATACTCCGTTTAGCCCACTCTACCCAAAGTGTCACGATTTGCACATCTAATCGGTGTGAACACATCGGGGCATCTCCTCCTCTTTTCTTCCCTCCCCGTGAGCCCGAGGCCCGGCCCGTCTCCGCTCGCAGCGGCTCGGGGACCACCCAGGGACCACCCGGGGACCACCCGGGGACCACCCCGGCCTCGCACGGACCGCGCAGGTGGCCCGCCTGGGCGCCCCGCCCCGCTGTGCCGCTGGGAGCTGCCCCGCTGCTGCGCCGGGGAGGGGGAGGGGGGAGGGGGAGGGAGAGGGGGAGGCGGGGGGACGGGGGGCGCCGCTTCCTGGAGGAGGGCCCGGCGCGGCGCCGCGGGGTGCAGCGTCCCCCCGCCACCGCCCGCAGGACCCCGCCCGCCCCGCCCCCCTGCCCCCCCCGCCCCCCTGCCCCCCCTCCCCCGGCCCGCGGGACCCCGCCCGCCCCGCCCCCTCCCCCCGCCCCTCCCCCCTCCCCCCTCCCCCCCCGCCCGCGGGACCCCGCCCCCCCCGCCCCTTGACCCGGGCGTGGGCCGCCCCAAGCCTCCCTGCGCCTTCCCGCGCGCACCCTCCTTCCCGGAGCTCGCGGGCCCGGGGAAGCCGCTCAGGCCCGGGACCGGGGCAGACCCGGCCGGTCTCGGCCAGCGACCGCCCCGCCCCCAGCCCTCGGCTGCTGGACGCGACCGCACGGAGCCCCCGGGACCCGCTGGGACGCGAAGGCGGACCGCGCCCCAGGGAGGCTCCTCCCCTCGGACGGAGCCGCTGGAGAGACGCCGGCGTCCTGCCCTGTGCACGTCGCAGCGCGAAGCCGGAGGCGCCCGCAGCTCCCGCGCGCACGACGAGCTTCGCGGGTGCAGCCGCGCTCGGGGCCGGAGCTCGGGCCGCTGCGGGCCGCGGAGCTGAAGCTGCCGGCCGAGCTGACCAGCCCACCCTTCTGTCCCGCTACACAGCCAGCACACTCCCTACTGCTTATGCGTTTTGAAGCTCTTATTTATTCATGGGAGATGCGGGCTCCATGCAGGGAGCTGGGGCTGGATTCCAGGCCCCAGTCACGCCCCGAGCCGGAGGCAGCCGCTCGCCCCTTGCCACCCAGGCGTCCCCTTTTCCTACGGCTTAGACAGCCTGTGAGGCAGCCCACGTGGGGTTGTCGTGGGCCAGCAGAGACTGGCCTGGGTCCTAGAAACTTCCTTGCATAACCTATAGCTCCTGGAAGCAGATGAGCAGACCAAATTCCTGGCATTATTTACGTGTGTATGTGTGTGTGTTCATGGGGGGGGGGGGGTCAGGCTGATGTCCTACGCCCCTAGAGTAGATTGGTATGTTACATATATGCTAAACCTGAGGTGAATGATGTGGGACATCTGCTTACTTCTAGGATGGGGGCATAGAATCAATTCGATACTTAATTAGTACGATTTGAAAAACAAAAATAGAGATGCCAGCCACTCTACAGACTGAGATTTCTATTAGAAATTCAAGGAAGTAGCAACATTGAAATAAGTCTGTGGGAACTTGCCCGTTGAAAGGACTTTCTCTGGTCCCTTGGTGCACGTGACATGCCTAGCCTTGTCCTGCAAGTGACTGCCTCGGTTGAGCTTGGGGGGAAGACGGTGGGGGCAAACCCACAAGTCCCACCTCACAGTAGGCCAGTCCCGCCTCCCTGCTCCAGAGCCACAGGCTCTTCCCTTCTCATCCCTGCCATCTGCTTCAACACCTCATCCGTGGAAAGGGATTGGCATTGTGCATTCTCAGCTGATTGTCAGATACCTGGTGGCAGGTGCTTTAGCACAGACTCACCTCTGAGACTGGAAGAGCAGCCATCAGCCCTGACCTTGTGAAAATGATCAGCTCCTCACTGAACCAGCTGGCCTAGGAAAAGCTGAGTGCATTGCAGCTCTGTTGGTTTCCTGGTGGTTCTTTTTTGTCCTGCCCTGTGAGGACTGTTTCATATTCCCTCCATGACTTGTGAGCTCCCAGTTCCAACCTCTCTTTCTCCCTCTGATCAGAGCCTTGTCCTATCTTCTGTAAGAACATCTAAAGCCTCTAACGCACATGTACACAACCTCTAATCCCTATCACTTTTAATCCAGAGGAAGGCTTGTCTTGCCAATATTACTTATTTCTGTTCCCGAGAGTTTGATTTAACCAAATCTCTAGCTTTTGACTTCTTCTCTTTCTAGAAGCTTGTCTAAGAAAGCCTATATCACAGAGATTAGAAGTCTGAGGCTCTAGATCACACTCTCTGCTTTTTAGTCTTGGCTCTGCCACTTACTGGCTGGGTAGCCTTGAGAAAGTTAACCTAATTAGTTTCCTTTTCTAACCCATAAGAATAATGTTCCTGGTATATGATAATCAAAGTAATTAATGAAGGTAAAAGCATTAAGACATTAAATGCATAGACGATTAAAACATAATCTGTCACATGAGCACTCAATAAATGTAGTTTTTATGAAGCCTATGTCACGAAGAACTTAAATGCTACTCCTTTTAGGGTAGTATTTCAACAACTGTTAGCTGTTATTTTACTGTTATTACTACTTTGTAGTTCCGCCGTTCCTCCTGACCACTTTTAACCAAAGGGCTGATGGGGAAGATTTGGAAAGGGAACCGAATGGATTTGTGATCACCTACATATGGTTTCCAATATTATCTATGTCACTTACAAGTGTGTGACCTCTGTCAAGTCATTTATAGACTCGATTCTCAATTTTCTCATTCAGAGAATCAAGTTCAGGACTTCTAACTGGAAGGTTTTGGGTGATGATAGCAAAGTAAAATGTGGCACTTGATAGGTGTTCAGAATTATCACCATCATTATGACTTTCCTGGTGAGCACTTCTGATAAGAGGATTCAATACAGTAAGGTGTCATATTATGCACTGCTATATAGTTTGGATTTTCAACTGATATTATTTATCTGTGGCAACACTGACTCTATCAACATATTAAATGGAGACAACTGCATACATACCAATTTTGTAGCATTTCTGTTATTATAAAGGGACACCTTTTTATTTTTAGTTTGTATCCACATCTGTAGCACCAGAACACCCTTGTCTTTATAAAAAGAAAAAAAAACCAAACACGAGCTGATATAAATATGTCTAACAATCAGCTGAGAATGCACAATGCCAAATAAAAAAAAGGTGACAACAGGTTGAAAACAGGGTCTGTCCATGACAAATGGACTCAATGTAGTGATCAGTCACATTTTTCCCACTCAGAAATCTTGTTTGGTGATTTAGGTATTAAGGTCTCCATCCCCCACCCTCCACCACCAAACACACACATGCACCACACATGACACACATACTGTGCTGGGTTTAAGAGAATCATCTCTCTGCTTGGCAGACAAGTTGTAAACACCCACTGTCCTCATGTCCTCACTGGCTACACAATCACCGGCCCCTCTTACATGTGTCCTCTTAAGAAGACAGGGTGACTCACTGCGCTCTCTCTTCCATGAAGAGTTCAGGAGGCAGCGCAGGGAATTGGGTGAGTTTGGGCGCCCTGCAGACTTAAGGAAATGCAAACATTTTTGTATTGCATTTCAAAGTGTTATTACTTTCAGAACTTGGTGAATCTTTGAAAAGCTGTGCATATTTTTACACAATTCATTAATGCTGTGGAGAGTTTTTCCCATGGAGCTGCAAATACTCACCAAGGATAAGCAAATACAAAGACCTAAAGGTGAAACCAAAAGTGAGCCCTCAGTGTTAGAGGAGAGATACCACTGTTGCCTTAGAGCGAAGGATCCTCTCTTATGTGAAAATCATTTGGGAGGCTTGAAAGGTTTTTCTCAAAGAGTTTTTTTCCAAGAGGTCCTCTTATTTTAAGAGCATTTTATCACATAAGACAAGAATAGATGAGACATGTTCTGCTTTCCTGGAACAAACTTTAAGTTGACCATGAGGGATAAGCTGACCCAGCGGTATTTGGGGGCTAGACAAATGTTCCAATTGTTGTTTTCCAATGTTTGGGTTTTTATAAACCAAAAACACGTTTTGCCCTAAGCTCTTTCCCCTGGATTTTAACAAGTCATGTGTATTTGAAGGGAAATTAAATCCAGATGTGACCAATCTATTTGCACTTAAATCATTAAAGTGTTGTTTTGTAAGATTATTTAGGTGACCAGGAAACCTTTCGAACATCTTTAGAACTCTGCTTCTTACACCACAGAAGTCCTCATTCTGCGAAGAGCTCACATTTCCCCCAGGCCCTGTAGCCTGACTTTATAATACATTCATAAATCAGATTCCTAAGACTGTTCTAATTTAGTGGGTTGATGCCACATGATTTCCCAATTCCAAGAACGGAAATAAGCTTGTATGTGTGCTACCAAAAAAACAAATGACTCCAAAGGACCTTGGCAACAGTGATAGCTTGTCCAATTTTGGAATGAGAAGACAGTGGCCAAATTAGGAATAAAAATATACCCTGTAGACACAAAATATACGGATAATTGAAAGCTGGAAATGGATCCAAAATAGTGCTTGGGATTATCACAAAGACTGAAGAATGGGAAGCAAAAGTAATCCTAGTCAGTAGGCCACATAATGAATCATGCACCTGAAGGGCTTGTTACCACAGGTTGTTGCAATGATAGGTTTAAAACTCACAATTGTTGTGGGAGAAAAACCTAGGCAGGTTATTGCATCACACTTTGCAAAGATGGTATTTTATGCAGGGCTGATGCAGGAATAAATAGGAGTCATTAATGCTAAGGTGCCCTGCAAAGACTTGCCAGAGCTTCCCATTGGAACCTCTGCTGAACACACATAATGGGAATCCATTACCTTCACCACACCAAGTCAAAGGAATATGTTAAGATCAAGCTCACAGTTTGACTATCCCCAACTAGTCCTTCTAGCAAGGCTAAGTCCAATCACAGCTCAACATACCACATTATAAAAGTTAAAATCAATTCTAATGCTGGCAGACTTTCCACCTGGAGAGCTCTATAAAAGCTCTTGTAAACTACACCCAGTTTAATGAATACAATCATAAAGGGAGTTTTGTCTTGTAATGGACACTGACAGCTAAGCAGGAGGTCCCAGGGTCTCTCTTTCCAAAAACATGCTGTAGATCTAGACCAGACCTATGCATAGAGCTGTGCTACAGAGGGCTTGGCTCATGGCTAGACTAACTACAAAATATTTGCCAGAGGATGATCTCTGTTTTTCACGCAGCTGCCCTTTTCTGAATATCAGCAAGACAGTCAATGTTAAACACATGTTTAAAGAGAGAAGTAAGTGAGGGGTGCCTGAGTGTCTCAGTTGGTTAAACATCTGCCTTAGGCTTAGGTCATGATCTCTGGGTCCTGGGATCAAGCCCCATGAGGAGCTCCCTGCTCAACAGGGAGTATGCTTCTCCCTCTCCTTCCATCTGTCCTCCTGCCTCCTGCTTGTGTACGGATGGGCACGCACGTGTGCTTTCTCTCTCTCTCTCTCTCTCTCTCTCTCGCTCTCTCTCTCTCTCTCAAAATAAAAAAAATAAATAAAATCTTTAAAAAAAGAAAAAAAGCAGTAGGTAAGAGGTTAACACACACACTATCATGTTGTCATTTCCTCACCACATCAGAAACCACATTTCAACTCACTGCATCCTGGCATAGAAATGCCAGTGTGCTAGGGGAGAACCTTGGCTTTCCTGAACACAGACAAAAGGCAGAGGGCCCGGGTCTAAAGGTGTGATGGGTGAGGACCATGTGCCAGGCTTGGACTAGCCACTTTGTACACAACTAGCTCTCAAAGTAATCCTGTGTGGGAGGGAAAATTAACACTATTGAATGTCTTCTTCATCAGCAACTTGACAGATTAATTGGGTCATTTAATCCACCCAAAATGCCTGGAATGATGTTTTGAAGCTTGCCTGAGTTTTACTTTCCCCAGTGAAATAAATATATCAAGTATTCTACAATTTTTAGTAGTTATATGGCATTGCACTGGATAAATATACCATATTTTATTATAATCTCATATTGTTGAACATTTATAATATTTGTAATGTTTTGCTCTTATAGATAATGCAACAATAAACTCCCTTTTAAATGAGATTTTGTGCACTTCTCTAATAATTTTGTCAAACAATTACTAGAAACAAATTTTGGGGTCAAAGAGTTGGCACATTTTAAAGAATTTTGGTTCGTATATCAAATCCTTTCCTGAGATATGGAATTATACATATTCCCTACCTAGTGTGCATGAATTTTCTTATAAAACTATGGTCTCTTTTGGGCCTATGATTTTAACCGCTTCCTTGTGACTGTAGATTGATACTCATTATTAGCTTATTGCTACTCATTACTACACAAATCTTGTTAATTTGTAGGGATTCTTTTCCTTTTAAAAGAAATTGCCAGAAGTTTATCCAATACGTTGGTTCTTATTTGTTAGTTTTTTAACTCACGAAAATTGAATTCCTATACTTGTCAATGGTAACACTTTTCATTTCTTTCACTTATTTTTCACTATCTCTAAAATTTTCTTTTCGAGTAAATTTTTTAAAAAATTTTTAAAAATTAAAAAAAATTTCTAATGAGAGAATGGAATGCTGGTTTTGTTTGTTTTTAAGTTCTCTAGCGGAAGTAACAGATTAAGATTGCTCTGTAACGTTTAAATTTTCAAGCAGGCTAGCAGTGTAGTTTGATTACCTCCGTGAATCAACAATGATTAAAAGAGTAATTTTAAAGTCCAAATGCCGGAAAGTTTTGTTTTGTTTTTAACTTTTTTTACTAATTTCTGGTGTCGCTTCATGATAGTTTGAGGATTGGGTCTACCCACCCTATTTCAACTCTCAAGAATTTATTAACATCTAGGGCAATAATTTTCAACCTGTTGTTATTGTTCAGTCAATGCAACACTTAAAAATTGAAGCCTTAATTGAAACCACAATACGTAAAAAGATGAAAAGCAAAGTATATTTAGTTAAAGGGAGAACTGAGAGGCCTACAAAGACATTCATAATTAGGGCCCCTTAGTTTTGCCTAAGGCAATCCCAAGGCTCTTTTGAAACCCAATGGCTTTACATAGAGCAGTTTGTGTCAGTACATGATCAAGAGAGGTGTTCACAGGTCCTTGAAAAGAAGGGAAATTATCTTTCCCTGCAGACTGATACATTGTTAATTGAAGATTATCACTAATGATTCAAGTCACCTATGTACTTACTTAAATCTCAGAATGCTTATATTAAACATCAGAATCCGGATGTTTTTCTATGTACTCCATGTTGGTCTTATTTTCTGTCATTCTTTTTTGTTTTTTCTCATTTTCCTAGAAACATTTGTGAGAACTTCTGAAGCTTACCTTCTGTGTTACTGATGAGCTTTTCTGTCACCAATTCTGATTTCTTACCATTTCCAGTAAAGATCTGAAATCAACCATTGCATTTTAGTTTGATATGTACTAGGCACTGCTGGAATTACTTTGAATTTTGCAGTAAGTCAATGAAACAGGTATTATTTTAATCCCCATTAAATACACAGGAAACCAAGTCTCAGCAAGGTCAAGTGATCTGCCCAAGGTCTTGCAGCTAAGAAGCTAGGTTTTGAAGGATTTGGGTCCAGAGCTCTTTTTTTTTTTTTTTTTTTTAAGATTTTATTGGTTTATTCATGAGAAACACAGAGAGAGAAGTAGAGACACAAGTAGAGGGAGAAGCAGGCTCCCTGCAAGAAGTCTGATACTAGACTTGATTCCAGGACCCTGGGATCATACCCTCATCTGAAGGCGTATACTCAACCACTGAGCCACGACGGCGTCCTGGATTGAGTTCTTATGATGAACTAGACTTTATCAGTCCTAGTTTATGAGAACTTTATCATAAATCATTTTCACATTGCTTTATTATTTGCATTTCTTCAGGAGCTTATTCTCTTGTTACTTTTATTGTTCGTATTTCTTTTTTTATCTTTTTAAAGATTTTATTTATTTATTCATGAGAGACACACAGAGAGAAGCAGAGACATAGACAGAGGGAGAAGCAGGCTCCATGCAGGGAGCCCGATGTGGGACTTGATCCTGGGACTCCAGGATAATGCCCTGGGCTGACGGCAGGCGCTAAACCACTGAACCATCCAGGCATCCCTGTTCATATTTCTTAATAGTTATTTTATCTGATTTCTCTCTCTCTCTCTCTCTCTCTCACTCTCTCTCTTTCACACACTGTACACACACACACATGCACGCACACACACACACACACACACACACACACAGTCCCCCGGCATATCTAGCAGTATAACTAGAACCAGCTTTTGGACTGGTGCTTAGATTTCTTTCCATAATGAGATTGGGAAACATCAGAGATCCAGTCCCAGAGCCTGCGGCTGCTGGCCCCATGCCTGGTTATGCAGTTGTCTGGATCCCTCTTTACAGCCCTTGTAAGTAGATTGATGTAAACCAATGCTCTCGGCAGCAGTTGAAACTTTTTCCACTTCCTTTCGGAGTGGGGGTGCCCCTCCCCTCAAGCCAGGTTTCATGTGGCTGGTTCTGGGCTCTGACACATATGGACACTCTGTGCATCCAATATCCTAAAGGAATCAACCCCCAGTTGCTTTGATCTATTCTAGTATGAGGGCTTAAGCAGCTCCTGCCTGCTCTCTGATTTCTGGTCCACAGAGATGTGCATCTCTGTGTGGCAACAATTGCGTCCTTTCAATTTCCTTAAATACGATTTTTCCTTCCCCTTATGTTACTGTAACAGTGCACATAAAACTTGGAATCTTGATACCACCTTTACCAAATGTCCAATAAATCATTCTGAGATGTTTTGAGAGATTTTCTCTGTGCCTTCATTTTATTATTCCTTAATATCTTTTTCTCATTTGCTCCTTGTGCTATTGTAGTGTCTCCTATCTATTTCTCTGAAAAGAAAACGAGATTGATGGAGTAAGTATTTTCTAGCTGACAAGGTCCATAACATGCCCTTGGCCTTGTGTGTGGCTCGTTTACAACTGGAAATGATTTACAATTGGTGGACAAATTGAGGAACACGGTTTCTCACCTAATTCCCAGTGACTGGCCCACATCCCACTAGCACAACTGTCCTGAGCTTAGACTTCCTCTGACCCCCAGTGCCTGTGTCCCTGTCCCCATAAACTACTCCCAGCATGCCCTGGGGTATCTGCTCTCACCTCTAACTCCTTCTTGTGGCTGAAGCTCCCAGAATACAACATACCACGGCCAGGCCGTCTCTTTCCTTCTTTGTGCCTCATAGCCTTCCATACACGCTTCCTGCTCCAGGTTTTCTTAGAAGTTAAAATCTCCAAATCAACAAGGAAGAGAGACATTGGTGATGGGTTTGGGGTATGTGGAAGGATTAGCTCGTGAACTGCACGGAGGCCACACTGTTTCCAGCATGGTACAGACATTAGATCCATGAGCCAGGGCGCAGCACTGAGACAAATCTCCCTACCTCAGCTGAACCAGTCTAGTTCTATGTTGTCTGGGGAGGCACACCCAGGTAAACTATTTTGATTTCTATTTGTATCTCATATATCACATCACTGGTGGAGTTCTTTCCAGGATTCTGGCAGTATGTTGGCTGCCAGTTTCACTTTTGTATAAATGTTCATTCTTTTTGCTGCCTTTATGGTTATTCGAGTAGGAAGTGAGGTGAGGTGGTGTCAGGATCCGTTGGACAAATGACTGTAAACCAGAAATCTGCCACTGATTTTATTTTTTAATACAATTTCGTCTGCAACTATGACTAATTAGTAAGGTCCTATTTCACCATGTTGGCAAGAAAATTTCGGTTATTCCCCTCAGTGTAGACATTTAAAAAAAAATCTCTGTCAGACAGACGACTCAGAGGCCACCTGTTGAAACTCCCCACTTGCCGGGCCTTGTGAGACGCTGCTCAGTCCATTTTTGGAAGTCAGTCTGGTCCAACTTAAACTACAAGACACATAAATATCTTTGAAATCAGAAGTCTCAGTTTGAATGCCTTATTCAGAACTGGCATCAGTACACACAACCCCTTTGCGTGAGTTTAGAAAAAAGTTAAGCCTTCATGAAGAAATTTTACTTCTACCTGTTAAATAATTGCTATATTACACTTACTTTTGCATAGCAAGATGCTTTACTATAATTGCCAGAAATTTGTCAAGATAAATATAGACACAGCATTTACAGCAGGGATAGTTTCCCTTAGAGTTGTGCACTGTACTCCTCACACAACTGCACATGACAAACCTGCTCTTGTGCTCTTTTTGCTCAGAAAACTTCTTTTGGAGATGACAGGAGAACTTATGGTTAAAAAGAGCAGGTTAAACAACTACCTACTCTTCTGAAACCTCACAAGAATCAAAGTGAAGGAAGGAAGTTTAAGGCATTTGCCCGCAAGGAAGGAGTGAAAGAAATGGAAATAAAATTGTGACAGTTTGAAAGCAAAAGGATGACTGAGAAATGAAATAGCAGGAATTACAATGAATACTTGTTTCATCCACTTGCCCCTCAACCTCTGGCAACCACCAATCTGTTTTCTGTATCGATGAGCTTGGTTTTTAATTTTTTTTTTAAAGATTACACCTATAAGTGAGATTATATGGGTTTGTCTTTCTCTGCCTCATTTTGCTTAGCATAATGCCATCAAGTTCCACCTGTGTTGCTGCAAATGGTAAAATTTTATTCTTTTTATGGCTGAGTAATATTCCAGTGTGTGTGTGTGGGGGGGGGGTGTATGCATGCACACACATGCATTTCTCATGTGTTCTTTATGCATTCATCTGTGGATGGACACTTAAATTGTTTCCATATCTTGGGTATTGTAAATAATGCTGCAGTGAACACAGAAGTGCAGATACTATTTTAAATTAGTGTGTTTGTCTTCTTTGGATAAATACCCAGAAGTGAAAATGCTGAATTGTGAGCATTGTCGTATTTTTAATTTCTTGAGGAACCTCCATACTGTATTCCAGAGTAGCTGCACTCATTTACATTCCCACCAAGTACATAAGAGTTTCCTTTTCTCCATAGCCTTGCCAACACTTGTTATTTCTTGTCTTTTTGATAATAGCTTTCAGTTATAAAATAAAAAAGTCATTGGGATGTAAAGGACAGCATGGGGGACTATTTGAAAGCTGTTAAGACAAAAGATCTTAAAAGATCTCATCACAAGCAAAAAGAATTCAGTAATTATGTGTGGTGACAGATGTTACCTAGAATTATTCTGGTGATCATTTTGCAAGTACCAAATCATTATGTTGTACCCCTAAAACTAATATGATGTTATGGGTCCTTTATACCTCAATAAAAACCATTATATATAGTTCTCTGCATCAAACTGATGTATGTGGATTTAATTAAAATTACTTCTGACCATAAAAACGGCAAACACTAAGCTGTGGGAGAAGCTAGAGAGAATATGATTGGCACCATGGAGCCCCCCGCCCCACAACCCCCATTTAGCTACTGAATGTTGGGATTGTAAATCATGTATTATCACTTAGTTTCCAGGCATGGGTAGCCAGGCACACACCCTACAGAGAAAAGAAGTTTCTTCACTTAGAATCTGACCATCCCCAAGAGGATATGTCCAAAGAGATTGACTTCAGTAGATCCCAGATCACCATCCTGCATGCCCCAATGTGGGGAGGTAGTTTGATTGTTCAAACTATGCAATTTTCTATGAATTCTGTAAAATATAATCTTGATTTTTTGAGTATAGTCGACACACAATGTTGCATTAGTTTTAGGTGTACCACCTAGTGATTTGACAAGCTTATACATTATGCTCTGTTCACCACAAGTATAACTGTCATCTGTCCTGATACATGGTACATCTCTATTACTATATCATTGACTCTATTCATTATGCTATACTTTTTAATATAATTTTGATTTTTAAAAAATATTTATTTATTTATTCATTCACAAGAGACAGAGAGAGACGCAGAGACATAGGCTGAGGGAGAAGTGGGCTCCCTGCAGGGATCCTGATGCAGGACTCGATCCCAGGACCCCAGGATCATGACCTGAGCCAAAGGCAGACAGACGCTCAATCACTGAGCTACCCAGGCGTCTCATAATTTTGATTTTTTTTTTAAACAAATCTATATTAGAATCATGGAAAGAAAAACACAGATAGGTATAAGGGCGAGATAAATTAAAAGATATTAAGGAATGAACAAAGACTGGATAAGGACAAAATAGAGAGAGGGACACCACCCCACTTATTCCCCCCACCCCACTAAATTATGATGAAGAGGCAGGGGTGGTGGAAATGGAGCACAGTGGACACCAAAATGTAGGAGGACGCTGCTAAACACCATTGGGATATCTGGTCTGGGTAGGAGGGAAGCCTCTTCTAATACATGACAAACACTGGTTTTGTTTATAAACTATGTTTACAGCACAGTTTTAAGTATAGTTGACACATTAATTTCAGGTGTATGGCATGGCGATTTGGCAAGTCTATACGCTATGCTATTCTCACCACAAGGGTAGTGACCATCTGTCAATCATTCAACCCTATTAAATACCATTGATTATATGATGTGCACTATTTTTAATTGGTTGAGGATGGAAAAGAGGTACATGTCATTTAGAGAGTGCCTACATTTGATGCCTCAGAAAAGGAGGTAGCACATCCACCTGTGCCTGCCTGAGTCCATCCTGGCTTCCTGCTGCCTTTTCCTCCAGCCCACCACCTCCTCGCTCCACTGGCTCCCATCCCATTCAGAGCCGCTTCTCTGCTGCTACCTCTCACCTAGCAGTAAAACCAGTAACAACTCTGGACAGGGTGGGGCAATCCCCTTTCTCTTAGTTTCAATACAGTCAAAGTTCATTTTTCAAGAATCTATACTGAGGAAACACATTAAAAAGGACAAAACAAACTTCCAAAGTTTACATGCCTTCCTCATCTGTCTGGGCACAGACTGATATGGCTCAATGGACACCCTTTAGAAAGCACCAGATGATCCCTCTTTTCTGGTTGTGAGCCCCTTTTCACAATCTCTGCCCACATCACACATTTACCCAGATGACAAGAATGAGATTGGGACTATATCCCAGGAAGAGAGCTACTGGAAATCAAATTAGAAGGAAAACATAGGAATCCACAATAACTTAAAGAGCTCTGAATTGTTTAAGGAAAAGTAGAAAGATAAGTCATCACTTTAAAAAGTTTGAATTACTTTGTCTCAGACTGTAAAAGAGTTTTTCTCAACCATTTCTTTCTTGAACTCAGCAGATGATTGGCTTCTGTGGAAAGGTGGACATTTCATGGATTGCCACAGAGAAGTAGTCATGGACAGATGTGTACCTTTCCACAGCACTCAACAGGCAGAAAGGCCACCTCACTAAATGTTCTTTCCGATCCTTTCTGATGCATGCCAGAATTATTTTCCCACAGAAGAAGCTATTGATTCCCATCACAACAGACATGACTGAGATATTCATTGCACAAGGGAAAGAATTGAGTAATTTTCAATGAACCATGAGAACATTATCTGTTATGTGAATTATTCATAAAGACACAAGACCTACTCCTTCAACTTCCTGACAAGACAGACTTTCAAAGATAGAGATTCTTATTGTGCTCAGTACAATTCCATCTTGTCTTAAACATATCTTTGAAAGTAAGAATAATACAAAATGTGAATTTTTGATGGGATTCTAAAGATAATATCAGCGTGTTAATCATCTTTATTTGTATTATTTACACTTCTTCCCATCAGCATGAAAGATTTTTACATTGGTTATATTTACCTAACATTGATCAGATACAAGGAAACAGAGCCTGGACTGGCACTCATACTTCAGTCCCCTTGCCAAATAACATATGATGTACCAGAATTGGCTAAAGAAGATCCAAACTGCACAATTAGGCAGGCAAACAATAGTACAGTGGGGTTCTAGACTTTAAAAAAAATTATTAAAAGCAATGGACGTTTGTCTCAGAAAATTGCAGAGAGGAAGTTATGCTTAAAATTACAAGGGCTTATGGACTTCCCTGGAAGTATTGAATATGAATTCTGTTTTTCCAAAATAAAGAGTACGCAAATTCTTGCTAAAGGTAATTTTCAAATTTGTGTCTGACTTGAAGAAATTTCTAATGGTTTCTACTAATGGGTACATTTTGGTCAGGAAAATAATATGGCATTTGACATGAAGCCTCAAGGTTTTCACATAACAGCTGTTGGTCAATACTGAGGCTTGGTGCATTTACTGAGGAAAATCTTCATACCTCAAATTATTGCTTCAAAGGGTATAAAACCAAAATAATAGACAGAGAAAAGTTGTAAAAAAAAAAAAAACAGTGGGAGGAGGATGTCCTTTAAATAGAAGGGTAGGGCTTGTCACCTAATTTACAATTTATAGCTATGACAACAAACAGGATGTCAGGCTGTGTCCCTCTCACAGGGTGTATAAATCAAAAGAAGTGCTATTGCTACACTGAACAGCAACTAAGAGAGACCAGCTTGCATCACTATTCATTGAACAAGACTAGAGGGCTATTATCCTTGAAATCTAAAACATGCAAGATGATATTCATCAAGGCCAAGAGGATTCTAATTCTCCATCCAATGGCCAACATCTGGCTGGAATTGTTGGGTATATCAGACACTTGACCATTTTGCCCCATCTTTTCTCACTATATTTTATATGCCCATTGGTTTAGCTCTTTGTGCAACATAATCTGACTGGACCATTTATATACTTCTAGAGTTCAAATTATTTGATTTCTCTTAAAGTTATCATTCCTTGATGCACGATTCTCTTCAGATTCATCTTAGTTTGGATTCCTGAAGTTTCGTTCTCTGGTGATGCTCTTGGGTCCAATTTTATAGGAACTTTCAGTCTGTAGGGAACAAAAATGACAGTCACAAAAGGCTGATGTTTATGAAGAAAGCCAGGATGCTTATAATGGTACTGCCCTTGCCCTGATTTGGAAGAGCATATTTTAAAAAGGCAAATTACCTTTTCTATACCAAGGAAATCATCTGATAATATGTTTTTTAAAAATTATCAAATAAGTAATTAGCATTAAATGTTTTTGACTTCACCCCACAAGGGAATGGTCCCAGAAGAGGGCTTTATACTTGCTTGTAAACCTGGTCTTAAAAGAAAATTATTTTTAAAAATCTTATTAGACAAATTAAACCTTAGTTATTATCTAGCCAGAGGCCATATATTTGAAATTTAAAGTCTCTGACTTCTAATCACTATGCAGCCAGCAGTTTGTTTTGTGACCTTAGGCAAGTCACTTAACCTCTTACTGGTTCACATTTCCTCCTCTGCAAAATATACACATTAGCATTAGCCGTCTTGGAAATGATCATGAAGCACTTGTGAATACTGACATAAAATAATGCTGTCCTTCTTTTACAAGATGTGGTTACTGATGTGAAGTTTGGCATATAATAGGCAACTCAATAAATGTTTATTATGTGTATTAATGAATGGATGGGTGATCCAAATGTACTTTGCCCTATTTTTCATTCAGACAGCCCTGGAAATCCTTTGAATATATATATATATAGTTCATGGGTACATTCTGTTCAGGAAGACAATGTGTATATATATATACACACACATACATATACACACACAGAGAAAGAGAGAAAGAGAGAGCGCCTATATATACATACATATATAGGCTGTATGTATACATACTTACACACACACACGTATACATGTATATATAGGCTCTCTCCCTATAAATACATTCCCACAGTGCTATGCAATTATCCCAGCTGGGTGGCCTTTGGTCTAATCTTTCCTCCTCACTCCTACCCTTCAGCCCTCATCTCTCTCACTCCCATGTTCTTCTTCAGGACACCTCTTTCTTTTCAAACTGTTGTTCCCCAAACTGATCCCACCTATCATTCCTTAACTCATTCCAGTGCTAAACCAAACTAGTTCAGGGCTGGCCTGTAATGACAAGATAGATAAAAATAGATGGACACTTATCCAAAGAATTGGGAAAGATTATCAACATCAAGCAGTGGTGTTCCAACTGTCTGCCTGTCTTTTAATAATAATCCAATTATCAACAACTGACTCACTGAAGAAGAAAGAATATTTCTCAAGCATGCAACATTCATGACCTCCAGGGATGCTTCTAGAATAGGCAGTCACATGGATAATATAAAAGAGAGAGAAGTTCTCCTGGCTCCAGGGGACCTGTAATTTGCCACCTCATAAAGCTTAACAAATATTTCCCAGGTCTGGCACTTACAGTGCATGTTAGCCTGTGGCAATGAATGGACTCATCCTCAAATTCTATATAGGTTCTGTAAGATTTCCTCAGACCTAAAGTTTCCGAATCAAAACAGTAAGATTATCGTTATCTTAAAACAATTGAAGCATTTTTTTTTCTTTTTCATGGCTAACTGATGAATTTTTACTCTAAAGCTCAGTATTCTCTGAGCCTCCTGGACACAGTTATAGATCCCATGGCTCACTGAAGTTTAAATTTCAAATCTTCATACATTTTAAAGAAAGGATAGAGATAGTAGAACAGCATAGGCTAAACAGAGGGGGCTTTATTGACTACGTTTTTTAAACAATGCTCGGCCAAAAAAGCCAACAAGCTACAAGAGCCTGTCCATTTTGCTCTTTGGCTGCAGCATAGTCATGACTGGAATATTTCATGGTAAGTGATAAGCCCATGGTTATCAAGAGTTCCAATAAGGCAACCAGATGATAAAGTCAGGGCTGTAGGGTTGGCAGGAAACTTTCGAGATCTGGATGATGACACTGAGACCTAAAGAAGTGACCAAACCAAATGCTTGCTATGAGCAACAGAATGCCCACACCTGGAAAGTTAAGTTATAATGCTAGGCACTCAGGTAATGAGGAAATGATTTGATGGGTCATTTAATGGTCTTTTGCCATTAAGCAGATTTGAGTATTTCTTTTAATTCCAAAAAGGGCACAAACATTTTAGCACTGAGAATTTTTTAAATGCCTCCTTTTATACTAGTTCAGTCTTAAATTCCTTTGTGTTAAGACTAATGATCAGCAACCTACTCACTTTCCTATTGGCTTTAAATAAAAATGCCCTTGGTATCATTGGAGGGTAGCCAACAAAAAGGGCAAGAGAGGGTAGAGAAGACGCACCCAGTTTTTAACTGCCTCAGCTCTAAAGGGATATACTTACTTCATTAAACTTGTACAATGTCACCTGTCAATTACATCTCCATTCACCTGGGGGAAATTGCTGCTAATATTAATAGGACGATTCATATGAAACTTAAAAGGGTTTTAAAAAAAGATCAAGTCTATTCATAGAAAATAAACACATAAAGGGACACACTTTATTCCCACTCTCATTCCATTTGCAGCCACAAGTCACGGGTGCCCATCCTCTCTCACACCATTTAGATTCCTGCATAGCTTGTATCACAACCTAAAGATGGCAATAGTCTCAGAGTAAACTGAGTCACAGGCACTCCTGGATCCAGGGGCTTAAAGCAGCTTCAGCAAGATTCTGTATCTCCCTTCCATTTCTTGCCTTTGCTTTGCCTTCGCCTTTGTAGGCTTCCTTCTCAGGCAGGCTGTCACCACCCACTAGCCATGATGGCCAATTAAGAGCTTACAGTGTATTGTCTTTAGAACCAGCAATCTCAAAAGAAAAAGAAAATGACAAAAATCACCCCTCTCTCTCATGAAATCCATAGCAATCCCTAATAATAAATTGGACTGATCTTACTTGAGGTGCATGCTCACCACTGAAGCAATCACCATATGTAGGAGTAGGGGCTACTCCAGTCAGGCTCTCCCATGGGAGAAGAGGTGGGGTCATGGGACTTATTGCTCAAAAGGACTTTGGGAAGGAGCAGTTTCTGAAAGGAAAAGCTGTTGGCGTACAAGGAAGTCCCAACGGTTCTGACGGACAGCATTAAGAATGGGACATAAACAGACATGGAACTTGTGAATTTGCTTATTATGATTTCTTCCTGTCTTTGTTTTCTTTTAGTCTTTAGGAACACATATCTTCTCATTTATGTTTGATACTTGGTTATAAGAAGAAAACTATAGTTCTCCTTTTCTTTCTTTTTTCTCTCTCTCTTTTTCTTTCATTCTACTACAGAATTTCCCAGGTTAAGGATGATGTTACTTCTCTAAAAACAGCTTTAAGTAACTGAGGTGGCATTCCATAAAAAATAAATTTTGATAAATATCTTGATAAATAGATCTCTTAAACCACTGATAAAATCAGATTAAATTTTATTTATTTTCATTTGGGAGAGTGTTTTGCTTTTGGGGCTTTTAAAGCCTCTTGCTGGATGTGAGCATTTTGTCTACTAGGGAGATTGGAAGTTTCTTAACAAGTATGTATAGTTCATAGTTGCCAGACCTCTGATGTCTTTCAAATCTGTACCATGTGGATGGTGCCTAGTTTGAAATATTGATTGATTGACTACTTATTGAGGAAAAGTTATTATTAATAGTATTTTTTAATTTTATTTTAATTCCAGTGTGGTTAATATACTGTGTTATATTAGCTTCTGGTATACAATAATTATTAATATTAAATATTAGTACCTACCATATGCCACTGACATTGGGCTAGGCACTGGGGGTATAGCTATGACCTTGAGTTATATCTACAAAGACCTTTCTTCCAAATCAGATTAATAGGCACAGTTTCCATGGATTGAGACATGGACATGTCCTCTTGAGGGCCTACTACAGAGGGCTACCTTTCCTGAAGCTATTCGACATTAAAGTTGAGGCCCAGAGGATGAGTCAATGTCTGGGGAGTTGAGGTTGGAGAGTCTTCCAGACTGGGAACAGCATGTTCAAAGCCTAGAGGCAAGAGTGTGGTGCAATCAAAGAACTGAAAGAAGTTCCCATTTGGGCCCAGCTCGGAGCATTGGGAAAATAAAATAGGGGGAAAAGATGGAGTCAGATTGTGTGTAAGCCACATGAAGGAGTTTTAAGTTTATCTTTAGGCAATGGAAAGCCATTGAATGTTGTAACACGAGGAGAGATATAATCAAATATGCACTTTGGGAAGATCTCTGGCTGGTGTATTGAAAATGAATTAGGAGAGATTAGAGTAGGAACAGGGCACCCAGGAGGAGGTGACTATCGTGGGCCAGAGAAAGAAAGATACTGTTGAGGTAAAGATAAAAAGAGATAGCTAGGGAGGTCTGGGTGGCTCAGCAGTTAAGCATCTGCCTTCTGCTCAGGGCATGATCCTGGGGTTCTGGGATGAATAAATAAATAAATCTTTTTTTTTTTTTTTTAAGATCATATTCTGAAGTACTAGAGGTTAGGACTTCAACATATACCATTAAACTCATGGCTTTCAGGAACCCTGGATGTCTTTCCTGATACCTCACTCTCCATCTCCTCTCCACATGGAAACCATCTGAATGTTCTTCCAGTTCTACCTTAAATACATGTTGTTTCTAGTTATCTCTCTCTCCTTTTTAAAGATTTTATTTATTCATGAGAGACACACACAGAGAGAGGCAGAGACACAGGCAGAGGGAGAAGCAGGCTCCCTGCAGGGAGCTCGATGTGGGACTTGATCCCAGGACCCTGGAATCACGCCCTGAGCAGAAGGCAGATGCTCAACCACTGAGCCACCCAGGCATCCCCAGAATATGATCTTATTTAGAGACAGGACTTCCCAGACGTTGTCACGTTAAAATAAGTTCATTAACATGAGCTCTAGTCCAACATGATGGGTGTCTTTATAAAGTGTCTGAAGACAGACATCTACACGAGGAGAACACCTTATGAAGATGAAGGCAGAGATCAGGGTGGTGCTCTATACTCCAAGTAATGGTAAAAGTTGACAGCAAAACATCAGAAGCTAGGAGAAAAGATGAAATGGATTCTCCCTCACAGCTCCTAGAAGGAACCAATCCTGTTGACACCTAGATCTCAGACTTCTAGTCTCCAGGAGTGTGAGACAAATTTCTATGGTTTAAGCCACTCAGATTGTAGTACTTCGTAAAAGCAACCCAGAAAACTAATAACCTGAGACATTGGTGGTGCCACCTGCTAAGCTAGAGAGCACAGGACAAAGAGCTAGCTGGTGAAAAATAATGCTCTTAACCTACCAACAGAAGTAATTTTCCAGCCACACATCAAAGAATTATCCTTTTTCATCTGAAATTGAGATAATATGTAACTTAAAGCCAGTTTCCAAATGATCGAGAAACTAACCATTTGAACTAAATACCCAGCCAAACAATAAATCCAGTGTAAAGGTGGAAAAAAGACATCTCAAATGGCTAAAGAGCTTTACTTTTTTAATTTACTAATGGGATTAGCCTAGAAAACAATAGCATAGCCACATGGTGTTTCCCTTAGGCCATGCTTTCCTCTCCAGCTCCAGCCCCAGCCACATCCTTCCTAATTCCTGGACTGTACTATTCTTCCCTTTACCACCCTAGGCCAAATGGCTGCAAGAAACCAGATTGCTCCAGAGGACCTCCACCGGAGTCCAAAAGCCAGCAGAATAGTAAAAGTTGGCAAGAAGAAAAGAAAGGAGATCTTGAAAAGATACTTTTAATTAGGTGATTCAAAACAGCTAGAGACCATTTATTGACTCATTACCAGAGTATTGTGGTTTTGGGTTCTGGCCTTTAGATAAGTATGGTTTTCCTGTATTTGGTTAGGAAATTTAAAATAATGCAATATCAAACTTCATGGGATAACAGTGATGATGATGATGGTGATGATGATTAGAGATTTTAAAAAGAGAGTTAAAGAAAAATACACATAAATTGGTGAGTTCAGGTTTTCTGGAGCAGTTGATGAAAGTATCAAGCAACTTGTGATTAGACTATGACTTATACTTGTTTTGTTTTCTATATAGCTTATAGTTTTCAGTAAAATCTTGAAAAAGATGATGCAACTCCCTTTGGACAGATACCTATTCATAACAAAGGCATATATTAGCAATCCTATGTAATAATCAGAGAGATTGAGTGTATTTCTCTTCACACGAAAGTTACTTCCTGTTGGAATACCTAGGTGGCACACAGAGACAAAAATGTGGTGGAAATTTAGCAATTCAAGGTGTATTTCTACAACACCAAATGTTGGCAAAGATGTGCAGAGACAAGAATCCATTGCTGGTAGAAATGCAAAGTGGTACAGCCACTTTTGAAGACATTTTGGTGGTTTCCTGAAATGCTACATATACTCTTACCATATGATCCAGCAATTGTGCTCCTTGGTATTTACCCAACGAAGTTGAAAATGTATTTATGCACAAAAGCCTGTACACAGATGTTTATAGCAGCTTCATTCGTAATTGCCAAAACTTGGAAATAATAAAGATACCTTTCAAGTTGGTGAATGGATAAATGAAGTGGGGTACATCCACACACTGGAATATTACTCAGCACTAAAAAGCTATCAAGTCACAAAAGACGTGGAAGAGCCTTAATCACATATTACTAAGTAAAAGAAGCCAATCTGAAAAGGCTGCACACTTTAGGATTCCAGTTATATGACACTCTGGAAAAGAGGAAACTAGGGAGACGGTATAAAAGATCAGGGATTGTCAGGGATCATGATGGTTAAGAGTGAATAGGGAGAGAACAGAGAATTTTTAGGGCCATGAAACTACTCTGTATGATGCTGTAATGACACATCACATGTCATTATACATTTGTCCAAACCTATATAATGTACAACACCAAGAGTGAGCTCTAAGATGAACTACGGATTTGGGGTGTCATATTTATTGATGTAAGTTCAACCATTATAACAAATGTGTCCTGTGGTGAGGGGTATTGATCATGAGGAAGTCCATGCATACATAGGAACAGGAGCTATATGGGAAATTTCTGTACCTTCCTCTCAATTTTGCTGTGATCCTAAGAACGCTCTAAGAAAAGGGGGTGGGGGGCTCAAAAATTCTTTTAGCTTGATGATCCTTACTGAAATGTAATAATTCCAGGAAATAAGAGTGCATTAAACTGTGAGGAGTCACTGGAGGGTTGCGGTGGGTGAGTTTTAAGACCCTTCTGAAAAGCAGATTTTTACAAAGAAGGGACCAGAGACTAGGAATTCAGTGCAAACACTAGCACAGCAGAGGCAAACATCTTAGGTGTTACAGCCTCAGAGCTGTCTGGGTATTGTTTGTTTACTCATTCAACAGATGCTAATTACATGCCTAGAATGTAGCAGGTACTATTTGAGGCTCTTAGGATATAAGTAAATCATACAGGTAAAGTCCCCTGTCTTCCCAGAGGAAGGGATAGAAAGTATAATAATAAACACATAAAATTAAATCATGTAGTGTTTAAGAAGGTGATTAAGTTGCTAGAGGAAAAAAAAAAAAGCAGAGCTGGGTCAAGAGATTAGGAATGCCAAGGTAGTAGGGGCAAGTTCTAGTTTTAAATATGGTGGTGGTTTGCTTTTTCAAAGACATAATTCAGTTAAGAGTCCACTGGGTATATAATCAGCTCCTGCGCTTGAAAACCATAAAGTGCATCTGTGACAACTGCTAGACACTGAAAATGCACATAACATGTGGGCTTGGAGGTAGTAAAGGCATTTATTATCCTCTGTGGATATTTATAGATGTTCAAATAACATCATATCCTTTACTGTTTCATGAATGCAAGGGATGTGCTGAGTTTCACTATAAAAAGCAAAGGCAAATATGTCTATTTGAAAGATGACACACCTTCACCTCCTCTTCATCTGTAGGCTGCCAAAGGTACAAATCACACCTAATTTATTGGATGTTTCTTTCATCAACATGTGAAAATGTTTAAATATTTGAGTTGAATATACTTCCAAAAGATGGTGGTTATGCATTGAGAGTGCTGTGATCTGCCTCATGGTGAAGAATCCAAGACCAGATAAAGGGTTGCCTTAGTACGCTCTCCTGTTCTAGTAGAAAGGAGGCCCTTAATCACCAGGTTCTGTTCTCAGTCATTAACATTCAGGGGGTTGAAAAAGCATTACTTGGGAAATGAAGCTCATTGATAATTGCAAGGGAGAGAAGGTCCTGAAAATCACACATTAGAGCAACACTTCAACTCAAGATGACTTTATCCTCAATTGACAAAACTATGCCTTGAGATTTGTTTGGTGTTGCCTTTTGCCCCTAAATCGCTCCTTCTGGTAATGAATTCTTAACAAAACATATGTGCTAGGACTGGAGAGGAAGAGAAAGAAGTGATCAAAAAGTTAACAACCTGACCAATGCAATTATTGAATGAAGTTGAACAACTATTAAAACAAAGACTTGTGCAGCCAGAATCCATATCCTGAGTGCCCATAGCAGATGTTTGAGGTGTAAGTTACCTAGGTAACAGATGGTGTTCTGATTTGAATGTCTTGAGTTTGAGGTAGCTTTGAGATGTCAATGGTACACACTTCTTAGTGGGAGAGGATTTGCTGTCCCACATCCAGTCCCCTTTGCTGTTTGGTGGAAATCTCTTTGGTGTGTTGGGTCAGCTAGAGCCTTCCCCTGCCTGCTCCTAGGGCACAGGTAATATGATCTAGGATCAGCCAATGGGATGTTCTAACTGGAGACTTTAATTCTATGTGGGATATCAGGATCCTGACCAGGTGGTCAGTTCACTATGCATGGAGCATAGTCGCAATGATCAAGGCAGCAATATCTGTGGTCATGTCTGCAAAGGTAGCCTGTCAGCAAAGTCAACCTTTCCCTCTAGTGGGACTTGTCGGTAATTCCAGCTATGTAAACTCCTGGAGGTGTCCTGTTCCAGACCTTAAGTCTTTCTCTCAGCCTTAATAGCAATTCTAAAGGTCACAGATAGCCTATAGTAAATTCACTTTCTCTTTAAGTTTCCCTCTCCAAACAAGATCCTTGGCTGATAAGATCCATGTGAAACCTGAGAGATGCACTCCTTCATCTCACAAAAGAGGAGAGCTTGTCTCAGAGAGGTTGTGACTTTTTCTGGGTTTCTCAGCAACATGGTGTTCATAGGACCATTCATTGCCTGAATATTGAAAAGATTACTGGAAAAAAAAGCCTGAGATAGCAGAGCTAAGTCAGAGATAGATTGAAAGTTTAAGCCTTGGGAACAAATGAACTCACCATTTGAGGGCATGTGATGGTACCAGAGGAGGGAGTGGGAACTGAACCACAAGAACAGTTACTTTTAAGAAGTGAGAAAACAAAACAACAAAACAACAAAAACAAAAAACAACTAGAATACACACTAAGGCAAACTAAGAGACTGATAAAATACTAAGAGAAAGGACAGGAGTGTAGGCTTATGAGAGAAAAAATAGGAGTATAACGTCATTGAAATCAAAGCATGAAAAATGATTCCAAAAAGACTTAATTGATCAGCAGTTGATGACATTATCAACAGCCTACTAACATTCTGGTCACCAATTATATATAATAATAATATATATATATTATTATTATTATTATAGGGGCCTCCACCACCAAGCAACTCTCTGACACCAGCTGGGTGTCCTGCAGTTCAACTCAACTTGGACACTGTCTACCTGGAGATAGCATCAGAGCCCACAGGGTGAAGTCTCCCATCCAACAAGACTGCCCCCCCCCCCGCCCCACTTCGTACACCATCACAAGTCCAGGTTGTCACCTGTGCTACTGCCCAGCTGGCTGTAGATCACAGGTTCCAACGATCCCATTCTTGGGTTCAATTAATTTGCTAGAGCAGCTCATAGAACTCAGAGAAACATTTTACTTTTTGGATTACTAGTTGATTATGGAAGGATATAACTCAGGAACAGTCAGATGGAAGGGATGCAGGGGCAAGATGTGGGGAAAGGGTATGGAGCTTCCATGCTTTCTGAGCTCGCCACCCAGCACCTCCATGTGTTCACCAACCTGGAAGCTCTCCAGACACTTTTGGGGTTTTTATGAAGGCTTCATTGATGAAATCATTGACCATTGATAATTGAGCTCAATCTCCAGACCCTTGCCCCTCCCAGGAGTTTGGAGAGAGGAACTGAAAGTTGCAAACTTCTCATTACAAATTGGGCTCCACTGGCAACCAGGCCCCATCCATGTGGTCAAAAAGTCACTTCCTTAACATAAAAAAGACATCTTCATTACTCTCATCTCTATTGCTCTGTGCCAGAAACCAGGAGGAAGATCAAATGTATATTTTTATTTTAAATCACGATATCACTATGAATTGGGACAATTAATTTTGTAGTTATGGATTTATTTATAAATTGAGATATCTTTAAGATAGAGGCCAAAGTCAGCTTGCAAAGGGTGCAGAGTAAGTGAGGATGTGAGGGTAGCAAATGTCACTTTTTCTTTTAGGAAGTTTTGTGCAGGAAGAAAGGCAGAAAGACGGTGTATGCTGAGCATCAGAGGAGGGAACTTTGTATGGGACAGATGATTTGAACACCAAAGAGAAGGAACTAATTTAGAAGAATGTATGAGATGAGGATAAAGATTGATCCACGGTTTCTCTTGACTGTCACTTGGTTGCCTTGTGGCAACCAGGAGAATTATTTAATACATTCAATTCACAAATGGTTAAAGTTGCAAATATTTGAATACTTAGATTTGTACCTGCTTTCTCTTTAGACCATTGATGCCTGGCTGAATATTCTTCTGGTTCAGCTTCATGTAGCCATAGCCTGTTGCGTAGTTAATCATATTTTCTACATTTGACTCAATTGCTATAATTTGTTTTTATTGTGCACTACCACACAGGAAGAGTTAGATGTTATTCATTCAGCAGGCACAGATATATTCATCACCAGTGGGATTATGCTACCCTTTGATGACAATTACCTGGATAAGTCAAGCCGGAGAAGGTTGGCTGCCTGGGATATCTGGCTGCTTTATGCCTGTATGTGGAGTTTGGATGCACTTTGAGTGAGTGACACTATTGATTTCACACTGTATATTTCACACTGGACTCAGACAGTGAAAACCTAGCAGCCTCACCTGTCATCTTCAGGCAACCTCTCTGGAGGAACTATGACGACACTGAGTATCTGAGAAGGAAAGATCTTTTTGAAAAGTTCACAGACTTCAGAAGAGTCATTTTTCCAGCTGGTGCTATGTATTAGATATATAACATCTAATTCTGAGTCCCTCTAGCATGAGTGGGTGCAGCTATTGATAAAACTTTCCTACTTTCCTTCTGGCTGTATCTTGTGTATAATTATCAGTCTCAATTAGGTTGAATTCTCGACCAGTCTACAAATTATTAGCTCAAATTATTAGTGTCAAAACTATTCTCCACTTATTAGTTCTGTGATCTTGGGCAAGTTACTTAACTTCCCAGAGGTTCAATCTCTCACGTGTAAAGTAATCATATAGACCCTTGGGGGCTGTTGGGGTGATGAAATAAAATGTGCAAAGCACGGAGCACAATGCCTATCACACGGTAAATGCTCAATAGATGGAAGCCCCACTTCCCACTTTCTCTAGACCTTTGGCTGTAATTTTTTTCACAAATAATGATTATAGAGTATTGTGTACAGCCTGGCTAGTGATCTTTCTGTTGATTCATATCCCTTAACATTTTCATACTAAAACACTATGTGACTCTGTTAATATTAAATATGAAAGTTTTTATTGAAAATAGACATTTAGGGGGCACCTGGGTGGCTCAGTCATTTAAGCATCCTTCTCTTGGTTTTGGCTCAGGTCATGATCTCAGGGTTGTGAGATTGAGCCCCATGTCAGGCTCCACCCACAATGGAGAGTCTGCTTGAGATTCTCTCCCCCCCTCCCTCCCTTCTGCCCCTCTGCCTGCTCATGCTCTCTCTCCCCCAAAATAAATATTTTTTAAAAAAAGAAAAAAATAAACTTTTAAATATTATCTCTAATATACTGGCTCAAAAATAAGCCCAACTCATGTCAGATTTCTTGGCATTCAAACAATGTTGGGTTATGATTGGTTAGGCTTTGTCATATCTGTACACAGCATAATCTCCTGCTTTCTATGAGGTCTCACAAAGCCTCAGTGCTTCCCCCTACCCCATATCATATTGGGAGCATATCAATGCAAAGGCTACCTTATATTGTCTACTCATATCTTCCATACAAATGGAAAATATGCCTTTGAAATGTGCAGAAATATGTCCATTTAGAAACTTGCATTAGTTGCTTTTATTTCAAAAAGGCATATAAAGAACACTATTGCAATGGGAAAAAAATCCTGGTGTCATCTTTGATTCATCTTTTTTCCCCACAGCTAGCAGCCTATCTGCCAGAAAATCTTGAGGGCTTTTTCTTCAAAAGATTTTCAAGACCCAGCAATAAGGATCTTTTCCACAGGTTGCCCCATTCACTCTTGTCTCTTTACAGCCTATTTTCCTCATGGTAGCCAGAGTAATTCGGAAAACCAAATTCATCCCTCTGTTCAAAAACCTGAAATGATTACACTTCTGATTCTGTACCCAAAAGAATTGAAAGGAAGGACTTGAACAGGTATTTATACATCAATGTTCACAGCAGCATTATCATAATAGCCAAAAAGTGGAAGCAACCCAAGTGTCCATCAATGGGTGAATGGATAAACAAAATATGGTGTATGTATATAACAGGATATTCAGCAATAAAAAAGAAAGAAGTTCTGACATGCTACAACATAGATGAACCTGGAAGACCCAAGCAATGAGGACCTTATGCTAAATGAAATAAGCCAGTCATGAAATGATACATATGGTATGGTTCCACTTACATGAGGTACCTGGAAGAGGCAAATTGATAAAGATAGAAAGTAGAATGGTCATTGCCCAGGGGATGGGAGTAGGAGGGAACAGGGAATTACAGTTTCAGCTGGACAACATGAGAAATTTCTGGAGATGGTGTTAATGTCATGCAAAGTAAGCATATTTAATTCCACTAAACTGTACACTTGCAATGATAAATTTTGTGTTATGCCTATTTTCCCACAATCAAAAGGAAAAACAAGGTGAAAGATTACTCATCTCAGAATGAAAGCCTAAATTCCAATTTTGACCTAAAGGCTGTATGCAATCTTATGCCACATTACCCTTCTGACCCAAGTTCCTATGCTCTGACCCTTGCTCATTCCACTCCAGCCATGCAATCTCCTTGTTAATCCTCAAAACCCCAGGCCATGGCATGTTCTTAGGTATTACTGTTGACTCTGCATAAGATGCTGTTCCTCAGATTCTCCCAGGGCTCTTCACTTCCCTCTTCTATCACATCTGTGCTCAAATGCTCAGGGAGGCTTTCCTGGCCATTCTGTTGAAAATGAGAACACTTTCCTCCCAGCATCCTTTACTCCCTTTCCTTCTTTGCTTTTCCCCATACAATTTATTAGCATTTAATATGCTATATAATTACATTTTTATTTGTTTCCCCTACTCTAGTATAAGTTCCATGAAGGTATGATTTTCTCCTGTTTTGTCTATTTCTACTTCCCCAGGGCTTAGAATAGTACCTCACACCTCGGGTGATCTCGTAGTCACCCCATAAAGTTTTGCTGATAAAAAGCCAAAAGGTGAAGGGGCTCCTGGCTACCTTAGTCAGTGAAGTGTCTGACTCTTGATTTTGGCTCACATCATGGTATCAGAGTCTTGAGATTGACCCCTGTGCAGGGCGCTGCTCCATCCTCAGTAGGGAGTCTGCTTCTCTTTCTCTCTCTTCTTCTCCCATTGCCCCTCCCCTCTGCCCTCTGTCTCTCTAAAATAAACAAATCTTTTTTTAAAAAGCCAAAATGTACAAATTCATAAGCTGATCTAAAAGGCAGAAAAATACACTTGAAAGATCATTTTAAAATCCAAGGTCTTTATATTCATTAATTAAATATTTCTCAGGAAATCCTTGTAGATGAATCACTGATTGAGAAACAAATCATTTAAACTTTAATATTTAATTTTTCCTGAGTAATACTTGGCTTTTATGTTTTTGATATTTAATATTTCAAGGTATTTTTTATTTCCAAAATATCTTGCATTACTTACATTCCAATCTAATTTAACAAACACTTATTGAAGGCTTCTCTGTACTGGGCACCATTTATCCAGTTTGATTTGGCATCATTACTATCAAAGCTCTATAATCTGTCAGTAAATATTTTTGGTTTTTAAAATATGTACTCTTTCAAATTTGAATAGAAGCAAATTTTTATTTTCTGGGAATACAAAGTGGAGATTCAGATTATTTTTCTCCCATAACCATGATTCTTTCTCTTTATGCCCTTAGTTTTTAGCTGCTCAAAACTAGTAGCATTGCCCCACTGGGGGCAATTGTGAATCACAAAATCACAGGGATATTTGCACCATGACGATCCTTCTCACCTATCTTCTTGCTCCTGGCCAGAAATGACCTTACACCATTATGCTTAGAAGGAATATATCTTCACATTCACCCTCATGTTTATAGCAGCAACGTTCAAACAGCCAAAATATGGAAAGAGCTCAGATGTCCATCAACAGATGAGTGGATATATATATATATATATATTCACAGTGGAATATTACTCAACCACCAGAAAAGATAAATACCTACCATTTACATTGATTTGGCTGGAACTAGAGGGTATTATGCTAAGCAAAATAAGTCAGTCAGAGAAAGAAAAATACCATAAGATTTCACTCATATGTGGAATTTAAGAAACAAAACAGATTAACATAGGAGAAGGGAAGGAAAAATAAAATAAGATGAAAATAGAAAAGTAGGCAAACCATAAGAGACCCTTAACTATAGGAAACAAACAGAGGGTGGCTAGAGAGGAGGTGCGTGGGGGTTGGGATAACCAGGTGATGGGCATTAAGGAGGGCACTGGATTGAGCACTGAGTGTTATATACAGCTGATGAATCACTACATTCTACCTCTGAAACTAATAATACAGTATATGTTAACTAAATTGAATTTAAATAAATAAATGAATAAATGAATATACTTTATTTGGGGGTTGTCCTTCTAGGAATGTATACTTCTAATATTGTATTTTATAAGAATGAATCCTATATCATAATGCTCATTTTATAGATGAAGAAATTAAGGGAGGTGATTTAACTAAGTTTCCCAAACTATCAAATCAATTCATGAGAGAACCTGGATTACACTTAATTCAAAGTTCAAATGATCAACCTGTGAGTAGCTTTCTAAAGTTCACTGATTTTTAGTAGTACACAATTTCTTTTCTAAAATATATAACATTATTTCCCACAAACCACTATCTTGTAAAAGAGTAAAATTATATATCTTTTGACTCTAGGAATGACTCCATTTGAGCCCTTCTCCCAAAACTCGTTTTTAATTTATAAATACAATAGTACATTTTTTCAGAGATTCAGTTTAAATCCCATTGTAACCAACTCTATGGAATGTGCTACTTAATTACTTGGAGTGGAATTCTGCTGTAGTGAATATTCAATTTAGGCATCATAAGCAGCAAGAATAAGAGAACACAAGGATGGTGTGTGATTGCTTTGGAATAAATTAGCAAAAAGACAAATGGCAAAGTCAAAGATGCTATGCTGTTAATAATAGCCACCACCACTTACCAAACCTCTAAAATGTATCAGACCCTGTACTAAACTCTTGCCATTTGTTTGTTCTTATGCCCTTTTCCTTTAAGGCCCTGCAACTTTGACTTATTGGAAATTCCTACTTTGGGTTAGTTTGGGTAAATAATAAGGGGATTAAATGGTTTTGACTGCTGTATTTTTTATTGTTTTTAATAATAAATGGAAAAGAGTAGGAAAAGAGGAGTTCCAGTTTATATCTATCACCTAAAAATTGATTTAAAGGTCCTATTTTGCCATGTGGTTCCCAGGTAGCTGGGATACATCTGTATCAGTTTTAGTAACTCAAGATCCCATCCCCAAGGGCTGCTGCTCACCATTTCATAGAAGGGACACATAGTCTAACTTGGAAGGAACAAATTTTCTTTCCGGGTGGCAGTCAGATATTGGAGGAGCAGCCAGCTTGCTCTCCAGGGGTGGGTTCTTCCTCAGACAGTCTACATGGAAAGAAATAATACAAAGATGGAGAATAGCCTGGGCTGAGAACAAATCTTCCCAAATCTTACTCTATGCAAAGAAAATGCTCGTTGAATTTATATAGGAGGTTGCGTGGAGCAATGCAATTCATTTTGCTGCAGTGCGGGGCACTTATTTTAGCATCAATAACCATGTAACTTTGCAAATCGATTTTTCAAAACTCACTTGTCCACAGATACAATGATGCTCTTGTCCCATCAAAAGCAGTTTTGGTAGCTGTTTAACCTACAAGGGCTGTGATCGTGACTCAAAGGTTTAATCGTCTGGCATCACATCCAGGAAAAATAATCACACCAATTGTTAATTAAATCTAAGGCAGCAATAAGGAGAAAATGGTCACATTAATCATGTATTAAGAGACTAAAAATAGTTTCCCCAAAAAGGTTGCTGAAATTCATATCACAGCATTCCATGTTGAGCATTTCAAAGCTCACACTACCCACAACCCAACAAACAAAGGCTGAAAATCAGCTGAATGAGAGGAAAATTCACTTATCTGGCACAGAATGATAATGCAAAACTTGAGCTGTTAGGTTGCCAGCACCAAGGTCACTGTAAGTCAATTATTTCATAGATCTTGCCAATAGTATGTGTTTATAACAGTTAAGTACAAATCCAGCTATGCCAAGGTTACGATATTGAGTTGAAGAGAATGCTCCAAACACCAAAAAGCTAAATATTTTTAACCACAGGATCAAAAGGAAATGCTATTTGCAACTTGCTGTGTACAAGTCAGGACCTAAAATATGTGGGGCAGAGAAACCTGACAGAGGATAAAATTCTTTTCTAATGCACCACACTGTTCTCTAGGCCAAGAGCAGAGTTACAGAATTCAGCATAGGAAGGGACTTTGGAGTTGATCCGATTCAATCTCCCCATGCCAAAGGGAGGAAACTGTAGTCTCAGGGTGGTTAGGAACAGTCACAGTGTCATAATCTCACCGGAATCCAGGCCTCCTGACTTCCTACTGCTTCTCTTTGCTGACAAGATGCCCTCTCATGTGGAAAGAGCAGAGACCCTTCCTATGGCCCCGCATAAGGCCATACCACGTGCAAATCATGTAAAACACCTTTGCTAATGTCATCTTTGCCTTGATACTACAAACCCTGGAGACCACTTGGGAAATGATAAGCCCAGAACAGTTAAATGAAGCCGACAACATTCGATACAAGTTTGTTTCTGTATCAATGCGGGCAGTAACTCAACTACTTCCTTCTCTACATTGAACTATTTCTCTTCCCAGTGCCATTCCCACTTAGATTTGCTCAAACAATAAATATATATTGAAGCCTTCCTATTCAGGTAGAAGCTTTTTTTCTTTCAGTATATTAGCTTCTTATCATGCTCCTTAAGTCTCTAGAAGAATCGACAAGTGTCTTTCTTATGCCAATATCGTCATGGCTGTACAATGTGTGGGAAACCTTCCCAAAGTTCTGTCTATGATTACCTTAGTCTTACAACAAAAGACAAAAAAAAGTTGGAGCTCAATTATTTAGGCTTAACATACCCAAAATATTCCTTTAAAATTTCATTTGAAACTTCATTTGGAAAAAAACCCAAAAAACTTCATTTTGGAACTCCACCATTTTCCATCACGATTTCTCATTACCCAGACCATCATACCTGATTTTTGTCTTCCAATCTAGGCTCAGTTGTAAATTGCTTGGTAGGCTGATACTGGTGCAGAAGTAAGTACAATGCTTTTTATAAATAAATTTCAAGATTATATATCTACTGGCTAATGAAATTTTCTCTAGACCTCCAATTTACTCAGTTTTAAGAAAAAAGAAAACTTCTCTTTTTCCTTCCTTCCTTCCTTCTTTTTTTTCCTATTTCCTTGGAAAAGTTTTTATTGTCTGCTTTCACCAGGCACTCAACCAGTTGTTATGGAGCCATAGAGCAATAATTCATGGTTTCTGACCTCAAAGAGCCCAGTGTCCAGTGTGCTAAACTGTTTTTGTTTTTTTTTTACAAGTATCCTTTTCACACTTTTGTTACTGCTATGAAGATGAGGAACAAATCATATACCAAAAAGACACCTGAGTCAAAGAATACTCATAGAAACATCTTAATACTTACACTTTAGAGCTGCTGTTCTAATCTATAATTTGCCGATTTTCCTTCTTCACCCATGTGTTCAATTTCTTTTTTTCCTGGAGTTGGAGCATTCTTGATAGAAATGAATTTCAGTAAAACTGCCCAGTACAACAATCCAAAAATCAAGCTTAGAGGTTCTAGAGCCACAAACACAGAAGGAAGAATGCCCCCACAATGGCTGCAAGAAACCTCACTTTGCTGTGAACTACCTGTTCCTCTGTCAAAATGACACACTAATCAAATGCCTGCAAAAGAAGCATCCTAGAGAAAATCAGGTCTGATTAGACTGATCACTTTTTCTCAATGTAGTAGTTTGTGTGCTATAAAAAATTACCATAGGTGAGTGGTTTAGAACAACACAAGTCAATTTCCATACGTTCAGGAGAGCAGAAGTCAGAAATCAGTTGCACTGGCTAAAGTCGGGGCCAGCCAAGCCCTTGACGCTGGCTGCTTCCGGAACGTCTAGAGAAGAATCCTTCTTGGCTATGCCAGCTTCGAGAGTCTGCTGTGCTCCCTGGTTTGTGAACTGTGCATCGTATTGCTCCAGGTTCTTGCTTCTGTTGTCATTATCTCTCCTAATTCCACTTTTGACATTCATGTCTCCCTCTTATAAGGACAGTTGTGATTACATTGGGCCCCCTATGTCAATCATATCTGCAAAGTCCCCTTTGTCATATAAGTTTACAGTTACAGGTTCCAAGGACTAGGACATAAATATTTTTGTGAGGCCCTTATTCACACTACCACACTCAGCCAGAAGTCAACTTAACCAAGGGAAAAATTCTGATTCATTCACAGATGTGGACTGGAAACAAGGCTGAAAGGCGGACATTACCATGACCCATTGCTCACTCTACTAGACTTGTTTTTACATTGCTCAATATGAGAGTTTTTGTTTCTGGGTAAACAGAGACATAGACTCTGGTTATTTGTTTTGCCGTTTCCTGCTAAATCATGTTCCTGAGTCTGATGTAGTTTAGTTTATATTTTTACCCCAACATTGCTTTTGGTACTTGGTCTTGGTCAATTTTCTTCCATCTATCATGTAGGTAATTGATTCCCAGTGGTACTGACATTCATCTTGAAACATTTTTCCTAGTTCCTCCCCTTCCTCTTTTTAAAGCTTTCTAGGGTTTTCACAAAATGCTGTCAGGGGTTAGTGTCAACTGCAAATTTCATTGTTGTGACAATTTCCTTGAATATCGTAATGAACCCATCTAATAAGATGACATCTAATTTTGATCTCCATCAGATAATTCCTATGAAATAAATAAATAAGCTTCAGCTTATAATCTATACAAATTTCAGTGAATTTAGTAGTTTTTATTTCAATATTTTTCAACTTTTTTTGGGGAAGAGAGAGTTAAAGTCATGCTTTGGTAACATATGTTCATACCACATTCAGAGTATCACTTGTACAGAGGAAGCATTGAGCACTGAACAAATATTCATATTTGTTGGTCTTTTCTCCCCCAACTAGATTATTATTTCTTAATAGAAACCAAACCTTTTATTTCTTTTGCATCCTCAATGATAACTAGTATTGGAGTGGCCACATAATTAGCAATCAAATTATCTTTGGTTGATTGACTAGTCTTTTCTTAAAAGTCATACTTGCCTTTATGATTTCATTCCTTTCTACAAATTTGGATATGTTTCATTTTAAACAAACTGTATACATGGAAATGTGGATATATTTTTAAAAAGAAAAATAAGAGAGAAATGATTTAATTTCAAAAAGAATATAAGATTCTTATTAATTAGTACTAGCCACCACAAAATTTAAAATAAATTAATAAATATACAAAATCGTACAGAAATACATTGGTTGCAAAAGTAGAATGTGGTTGCACCCTGATGGATTGCTATTTTTTTTCATCCTCAGCTCTCACTCATCTTTCAAAATATCTATGTGCTGCTTTATAACTCCATTAGTTTACCACCCCACTTTTGATTCTGGTTTACCTATCACCTTAATTTTCTATTTACCTTACTTGAAACTTCCATCTTATTTCATTTTTATTTTTACTTTTTTCCCCTTTGTTACATGTACATAAAAGCACATGGATCACAGTGAACAGTCCAACAAATTTTCATAAAGGACATTTGCTCTGTCCAGAAAAAGGACATCACCAGTATCCCAGATGCGCTAGTCCCTTCTCTTCAGGGTTCTCCTCTCCTCACTTCTCAAACCACAGAGTAGTTTTGCTTGCCTTTTAAAAAAATATTTATTTATCTATTTATTTGTTTGTTTGTTTGTTTGTTTATTTATTTGTTTATTTATTTATTTTATTCATTTATTCATTTATTTATTTATGATAGACATAGAGAAAGAGAGAGGCAGAGACACAGGAGGAGGGAGAAGCAGGCTCCATGTTGGGAGCCTGATATGGGACTTGATCCCAGGACTCCAGGATCACGCCCTGGGCCAAAGGCAGGTGCTAAACTGCTGAGCCACCCAGGGATCCCTGTTTTGCTTGCTTTTGAAGTCATTTTATTTTAAAATTTTCTTGCTTACAAGTGGCCAGTTTAAAAAAGTTTCATATTTCTACTCATCTCACTTCTAATATATATATATATGTATATGTGTGTGTGTGTATATATATATATATATATTCCTGGGATATATTTTCTTTTCTCTTTTTTTTATTTTTATTTTTTAAGATTTTATTTATTTATGATAGTCATAGAGAGAGAGAGAGAGAGAGAGAGGCAGAGACACAGGCAGAGGGAGAAGCAGGCTCCATGCAGGGAGCCCGACGTGGGATTCGATCCCGGGTCTCCAGGATCGCGCCCTGGGCCAAAGGCAGGCGCTAAACCGCTGCACCACCCAGGGATCCCTCTTTTCTCTTTATAAAAGATGAATTTAATGATGCAGTTCATTATCTCAACAATGTCATGTTCATCATTAAATCCATCTCTCTCTGACTTGTTAATAGGTCTCCCATGTTTCTTTTCTCTCCAATCCTTTCATAAAAGCCTTAAAAGTTCCTATAACCCTTCTGCTCACACATTCCTTCCAGGAACTACTGTCCTTTCCTGTCCCCAAGCAGTTCTCAGGCTTGCTCTAGTCTGAATCTACCTTCTTTCATATTCTCAGAGAGAGATCATTTTATAGCTTTCAAGATGAAACCCTCTGTCTTTGTCCACAGTACAGCTATACTTTCCCTTGCTTAAAAACAAATCCCATATGTATTAATTATAGAGTGTTGCTTAAATTTCTAAAGATTCCTGAGGCACTTAGAATTTAATGATTCTCGTTTCACGTGGCTGATTAATTTTATTCTTAAAATTTTCAATCTGGAAATTAGGCTTTATATGGCTTTGGGCTATGTCTTCACCATTTTTTACAATGCCAAATGGTCACAGGGGCCTTCTTTCATGTAGGTCTCATCCTCATTCACTTCCCTCCCCTTTGTTCAGAGGCAGATCGAGATTTTGGTTGGGGTTCTATTCTCTCATTGGTGCTTCTAACACCAATGTTTCTCCCTCTGACTAATGAACCATGTGGATGATGGATATACCATGTGCTTGTTTCCCAGAAGAAGACTAAAATAACTCTCTCCAAGGAAGTAGTTTGAGAACTTTAAAAATTTGAAGAGTTGAAAACTCTAAGTATGCCTGGTTGTCTTGATACACTCGAAATCAAGGGGCACAGAATATTATTGAGGATAGAGCTCTTGACTAGTAGACAGAAAACGGGTTCTTCTCTCGGGGAGGGAGCTAACCATCTATAGGGAGGCCATCTCTTGGCATTATCTCCCTCTGCAGTATTAGTATTGTGCTACAGGGATTCTCAATGGATTTGAGGAGGCAAGTACCTGGTCCCTCTGGGGACACAAAAGAATCTGTATAATTTCATGATCCCAAATACAAGAGAAATTATTCAAAATCTCTGGTTATAGAGATTCATAGAGGTTTCATTGAAAAAACATTGTGTAAGAACATGGATTTAAAAATGGTGCAAGATCTGAGCAAGAGTATCTTCAGATTATGAAGAGTCTGATATTTGTGGAGAAGATCTCTAGGCTCCTTTCATTTCTGGAATTTTTGGTCACATCACTCATCCTCTTTTTCCTGTGCCCTCCACAGAATTCTCTATAAATTATGCAATCCCCACCCAGGGTTTCTGGGTCACATTCTGGAGTGGATGGCTTTCCACTCCATCAAATTTCCTAATGAAAATAAATAATTCCTTCTATTCAGTAAGAAAGGGAATAAAGAAACCAAAGGACCAAGTCCTCTGAGCAGAAAAATTTCCCACTGACCCTCTGCTGATGCTCTCTGCTCCTTGGCTTTGCCAGGACTTGGATGCTAGAAAGAGAATGGACTTAAAGCTCTGATCTGAGTCTTTGGTTTGCACTAACAGTGTGGTTTGTAGACATGCCATTTCATCTCAGGGGCACTCCGTCCCTGAACAAAGAGTCACCATCTTGCTCCTTATGCGTGTAATGCCAGCCTAGAATCAGCTCTGGGATGAGCTCTTGTTATTGCTGGGAGACCAGGAGACTCTGAGAACTCTCAGTTGGCCCAAAGAACTTTCCAACCAGAGCAGCATTTTTCCTAGAACTAGATTCAGACTGGGGTTAGGGGCAGGAGCCCACCGAGAAAACCCTCAAGGCAAAACCAGACCAGAAGAGTAGTACTCTGGTATCAGGGGGCTTGAACAAGGTGAGTCAGCTGCCTTGTCTTCCCCATTCCTGTCTTAGATGTACAGGGACAGTGGGATGACAGAATTTTAACAGTTGGCTGGTGGTGGTGGCACCTGGAAAACAAATTATAGAATCTCGTTATTACCACACAGGGGTAATCAGGGAGAACGGGAAGCAGGAAGAAGGAAGCCTGGGTCAGAGGACTCCTGGGAAGAAGTTTGAAGATGATCAGGAATGAAAACTTTTGAATATTGTCTTAAAACAAATGAAATGACACCACATCATTCTTCTGTCTTTACCATTTGGCCACATGAGAAATTGACTTAAGAATGAAAATCCAAGGAATGAAACTCAGCAGGCAAGCCTCCCACTGAACTTTTCCTGTGTCTGCATCCTGAATGCAAGGTTCTGGAGCCCTGCTGAAGAGGGACTGTGTGGTTGGAGGTCAGATCCAAGCAGGTAGAAGGTCCTTTCCTGTCCCTAAAATTGCTTGCATTGTCATGGAAAAAGGAAACTTACAATTACAACTGTAAAGAATTAACTTGCATGCACAGTGAGTAATTGGGAGTGCAGGGAGCCAAAAAGAGGTTTTCTTACTGACAAGCACACTCATGCGTGTGCACACACACACACACTCCCCACCCCTCCCCAACCCTCCCACAAGGTGGGGAAGAAAACACCTGGGAAATGGATGTTATTTCCCTAACAACTGTCAGGAGCTGACAGTGGACTCCCTCCACCAAATGGCAGGATGAGCAGGGAGGTTCTTCCTCAGGCTTGGAAGCATTTTGGTCAAAGGAATGGAAGGGCTGAGCCTGTTTAGCTGACTCCCACAGGAAGTGGTGGGCTGAGAGACAGCTACAGGCTTTCCTGTGCAGCGTAAATTGGCCCAATTTGCGCAAAACATTCTTATCTGATGAAGAACTGGAAGTGTGACTATGTGCTAAAATGTTGGAAATAATACTGGGTCGCTGCTTCACTGTTCCCTCATTTTTCTTTCTCTGCTCTCCCTTCTTGGTCTTTGGCAATCACACTGGGCTCTTGATTCTTTTCTCACTTCTCACATGGTTTTGATTAGGAAGGACAAATATAGATGAGGACAGAAATGCTCCTAGTTTTGCTTTTTCTCATCTTCTTTCAGATGAACGTGCCTAATGGTTAATCTTCTTGTAGGTTTGGATCTATACACACACAAGAGTGCACACTCCTATCTCAACCTCAAAGTGTCCCTTTTTAGCCTCTTCAAAAAAAAGCTGTCTTGGAAAAAGGAGCACTAATATGAAACAACCAAGCTACTCTTGGCTAAAAACTATTCACAAACTGAACTGGCAATCGGACATTCTGATTTTCAGTCCTGGTTCAGCATCTAGCTAGCTGTGTGGCCTCGGAGAATGTACCTGAAGGTCCTGGTGTTAACTCTTTCCTCTCTAAAGATGACAAAGTTGGATTAGTCACTCTCCTGGGTAGCTCCCAGGAAATTTTAGGATAATCTGTATCAGGTGCATTTGTACCAACTTCATGGGATAAGCCAAAATGGGACTTCTTACCTATGTGGGAAAATGAAGAGGGGAAAAATCCAAGTCCTTGTGTTTATTTCCTTAATGAAATTAAGGTTTCATTAAATGAAACCAAAAAATGAACTTTATTACAATTTATCAACACTATTGTATGAATGGCTTAGATGTAGTAGGAACACAGATGACAGAACTATGCACAGTACCCAGACACCTAGAAAATATAAAATAAATGTTTGCTGGAGGACGTGCTTACTCTAGATGCAGACAGGATGGCACAACCAGAGACAAGAGCCCAGAACTTATAAAACTGAGGCTCAAGTCTCTGCCCCACCACCCACAGTTCTATGATTTAGAACTAGCCATGAAATTTTCTGATCCTCAACTTCCCCGACTGCAAATTGGAATGAGTACTGGTACTTCAAATTCTGGGGAGAGAAACAAATGACATAATATATATGAAAGTGATTTACAGTGTATAGATGACTTGAAAATATTGTACATAATCAGAGTAGGGCTTAGCCAGTAAATCAAGGAAGTTGGTCTCTATGATCTATAAAGAGGCTTCCAGCTTTGACATAGTGTGACATAGTGTCTTCCCCGCAGAGTGCAGAGGTGCCCAGCTCCAGGCAACTTGCAGCAGTACCTGCTGTGTCTGGAAATTTGGAGAGGAAAGTCTGGGAGGTTCCTCTAACTTCACCCCTGGCCTCATATTGCATAATGCAGCCCTTCTTCAAAGACAGTGAAATGCCTATCGACTCATCTTATTAACCTTTAACTACCACTAAGACATTCCACCTCCGGGCTCTCTGCTGTTATCATCAAAAACACTCTAGTCTCCAAAGGCAAGAGCTTGCCCTTATATCAAAGTTTATGCATGTAATCTAAAGGAGAAGGGGAAAAACATGTCAGTAGTAAGGAGCAAGAGAAGACAAGTTATGTACTTTTTCACTGCAATCATGTGTTTCTTGCTTTTGTGTTACCATTTATTGAAAATGAGCAAATTGCTGGTAAGAGAATCCTAAACTCGCAATGGAGAAATGACTGCTTTTAGCGTCACTTGAAAACTCTGAAGTTACGTATTATGAAAGTGGGTTTATTGTCCTGGGGTGTAGGGGAAGTGCCTTCACCAGAAGGGTGTGGGGCTCACAACTCTTCCACCTTTGGAAGACCTGGGTGCCCTGTTCCTCTACCAGCCTGGCTGTCAGATGTCTCAAAGAGCTTCATGGGGGGAGTGTTCCCATGGAGCAGCTGGTTGAATAGAAGGTGTGAATGAGGGCAATTCTTCAGGCTTTAGGAAAGAAAGAATACTGTCTTGATGATCACAGCTTTGTAGTACAACCTGAAATATTCTCCTGGCTATTTGGTATACCTGCACCCCAGTGTTTACAGCAGCAAGGTCCACAATAGCCAAACTGTGGAAGGAGCCTCAGTGTCCATCGAAAGATGAATGGATAAAGAAGATGTGGTCTATGTACACAAAGGAATATTACTCAGCCATTAGAACCGACAAATACCCACCATTTGCTTCGACGTGGATGGAACTGGAGGGTATTATGCTGAGTGAAATAAGTCAATCGGAGAAGGACAAACATTATATGGTCTCATTCATTTGGGGAATATAAAAAATAGTGAAAGGGAATAAAGAAGAAAGGAGAGAAAATGAGTGGGAAATATCAGTGAGGGTGACAGAACATGAGAGACACCTAACTGGGAAACGAACAAAGGGTAGTGGAAAAGGAAGTGGGCGGGGGGGGTTGGGGTGACTGGGTGACAGGCACTGAGGGGGGCACTTGACAGGATGAGCACCGGGTGTTATGCTATATGTTGGCAAATTGAACTCCAATAAAAAAAAAATACACAAAAAGAAAAAGAAAGAAAGGAAGGACGGAAGGAAGGAAGGAAGGAAGAAGGAAGAAAGAAAGAAAGAAAGAAAGAAAGAAAGAAAGAAAGAAAGAAAAAGAAAGAAAGAAAGAAAGAAAGAAAGAAAGAAAGAAAGAAAGAAAGAAAGGCAGAGGAATTGATCAAGGAACAAAAACCCTCAGTTTAGATGAAAACATCTTTCGAGGTTTGTGATACTCATTTTTATCAATTTTTACTCATTGTTCTCTCTTGCTTATCCCCAAATGACTGTTGATGTGATTATTCATCACCCATGTGTCTGTGTATCACTACTACTGTGTATCACAGTAAGGGGTGTCTCGGCTATTTTTAGGCACGATGATTATACAAGTGAAAGGGCACATTCCACTTCCAGGCTGCAGAATGCTGGCCACCCCCTGGCACAGTGACCATTCTGAAGCAGCGTTTTACTTTGGGTTACACAAAAGCTTTCTTTGACAGGGGAGTGTGATGTGGATTGAGGAAGGGAAACATGGAAAATAAAGGAAGGTTGTTTCCAGATTTGAACTTGAACAAAAGTTAATGCTGACAGCAGAGTATCTAATGGTCAGAACTCAGAAGCGCAGACAGGCGCCACGTGATTGCAGGCTCGTGGCCGGTACTCTCTTTGGGCAAGGGCAGCGTCTCCAGTCTCCAACGACCTGCAGGTGTGGGATGGGTTTGGAAAGATCCCAGGGGGCAGAATTGATCTTTAGGGATTCCTCAGTCTTTTGTTTAAAGTCTTAGTATCTATTTTAGTAGGGAAAAGATGGGGTGGCCTTTGACCTCCTCCTCCTTGCTAGTGCTCAGGGATACCTGGCCTCCAGGGATATTTGTCAACTTGCCCCCTCGCCTGGCTTCCACCCCAGAGGTTATCTAAAGAACCCAAACTAGCTCAATCTGGAGGCAGGACTGCAAAGAGGCCACCAGTGTCTTTGCCTGTGACCTACTTGTACTCTTTACCCTCAGAGATGAGAACCTGATAAATCACCCACACCCAGTGGCCTAGGATTCACCAATCTGTCATTTTGGCTGGGAGGCAGGACAGCTTCTGGCAAACCTAATAAGCAGATTTTCTCTGTGATAGGAAAATTCTTGCTCAACGCGTGCAGCTCTATTTCCCGTGGTTAAAACGTGCTAGAGAAGACAGCAGAAGTCACCGGACCCGACATGAAATATAAACGAAAGTTGCCTTTTTCTTTAAAAACAAAAACAAAAACAAAAACAAAACCTTCCACTTTCTTAAAGGAGGTGGAAGGTGGGCTTTATCCCACCAGGTTCATGGCCAGGTTCATGTAAAATAACTTGGGTTGGGATTATAAAATTGGTATAATTTTTTTTTAAAGATTTTATTTATTCATTCATGAGAGACACAGAGAGCGAGGCAGAGACCCAGGCAGAGGAGAAGCAGGCTCCATGGGGGGAGCCCGACGTGGGACTCGATCCGGGGACTCCAGGATCACGGCCTGGGCTGAAAGCGGCGCTAAACCGCTGAGCCACCCGGACTGTCCGAAACTGGTGTAATATTAAACCTGCTTTAGGGGCGCCTGGGTGGCTCAGTGGTTGAGCATCTGCCTTCTGCTGAGGGCGTGATCCCGGGGTGCCGGCATCGTTGCCCACATCCGACTCCTTGCAGGGAGCCTGCTTCTCCCTCTGCCTGTGTCTCTGCCTCTCTGCGCGTGTCTCTCATGAATAAATAAATAAAATATTTTGAAAAATATTAAACCTGCTTTATAGAGCAACCAGCATTAACATCACACGTAGCAGTTGAGTTAGTTTTCATCACTTGAAGAATACTAAATGCTTCTCCTGTTACTGTCACTCCAATAATCTCTGTGCATGTGGCCAGTGATAGAGAAGGGATGTTGTAAAACGATCAGAAAGCAAAGGACAACAAACAGAAGCTAAGCAAAATGTGGAGTGACTTCTGTGGATAACTACCATAAAAACTCCCCACGTTCTTATAGTTCACATTCTCCCCAGAAATCCCAAATCTCTAAGTCAGAGAAAAACCCAAGCTGTCAGGCGAAGCAAATGCCCCTTCACCTCAAACTGTCACAAAACTTGGGTCCTCGTCTACTCTTCTACTTCCCAGTTACAGAGCAGGGACTCCTGCCCTAACAGGTACACCGTGGCCCCAACTGCTGTGGCGCTAAAGGTAATAGGCTCGGGAGTGACTTTTTAAAAGATTTTATTTATTTTATTTTATCTTCCAAAAGATTAAAGGAAAGAACACTTCCTAACTCATGCTATAAAGCCAGCATCACCCTGCTGGCAAACCCAGGTAAGATGCTACAAGAAAATAAAACTACAGACCTGTAGCACTTATGAATATTGATGCAAAAATACTCAACAGAATACTAACAAACTGAATTCAACAATATTAAAAAGATTATATGCCATAACCAAATGGGATTTACTCCTGGAATGCAAGGATGATTCAATGTACAAAAATTAATCAATGTAATAGGCCACATAAACAGAATGAAGGAAAAATTCCCACATGATCATCTCACTAGATACAGAAAATACATGTGACAAAATAATAACTATGACTTCTCTTTCTTTGGGATGTGCCATGTGCCAAACTCTACATTAGGCATTTAATAATGTTCTATATGCTCAAGGCAACATCCTAAAATATGCAATTTGATATTATTGCATCCCTCTTACATATGAAGAAACTGAGGTTTGGTCTTTAAAAAATGAAGTAATTTGTCAAAATCATATATACATGGTAAGGGGTAGAGTCAGTATTTATGTTCTAGATCTTTCAGATTACAAACTCTAAAACATTTCTACTGTGTTTTGTGATTTTTGCTCCTATACCTAAAGAGAATCAAAATGAAGGTTCTTGGAGCCAATTTGCAAAAGTCACTCCCCAGCTGATAGACTTAATAAAATGGCTTTTGGTATCTTTGTCTCTGTCCCCATCCCTGCTGGTAACAAAGCGCTACTATTGTGATTGCATATTAACTTTTGTTGCTGAAACGGGGGTCTGGCCCAACTCACTCCCTTTCTGACTTCCCACTACTGGATGCTGTTGTTTCCTTTTCCTGGTCTGTCCAAGGTGAGAATGTTTCGGAAGGAACCAGCAGCCTAGTAATGGAGCTGTACCCCAGCAGCTATAGAAGCAACAGAAAATGAAGAAAGTTCACAAATTGAGAAAGCTGGAATTAATTTGGTTTTGACTCGGCGTCATGCTCTGTCTCTCTAAAAGATTGATGCCAGCTCCTTGCACTTGAGTTATAAATAAAAGTCAGAATTAAGAGTTTTCAAATTTTTAAACGAGTTTTAATAGGTATATTGTTTAATTTCCCAAGAAACTGATGAAACACAGATCTGCTAAGTTGTAAAAATGCCTGTGACATTTATTTACTTGGACTATTACAAGAAAAGAGATCTTTTAAGATTATATCCTTTTTGTTGTAAAGCTCAAAACTATGCTCCTTCGGACTTCTGATGTAGTACATTTTAAACTTTTACAATCACTTCCAAACCTGGCCACCTGGGTGGCTCAGTAGTTAAGCATCTGCCTTCGGCCCAGAGCGTGATCCCAGGGTCCTGGGATCGAGTCCTGCATTGGGGTCCCTGCGGGGAGCCTGCGTCTCTGCCTCTTTCTCTCTCAGTTTTCAAATTGGTGCTAACTTTAAATGTCAGCAGAATTCTTCAGTGAAAGCATCTAGCCTGTGACTTTTTTTCTTTGGAGTTTTGAATATTAGTTTCCTTACTAGATGTAGATCTATTCGTATTTTCTATTTATTCATGATTCAGTTTTGTACATTTGCAGGAATTATCCATTTTGTTTAGAGTATCCAGTTTTTTGGCATACAGATGTTCTCTTTGATTTCTAATTGTAGTTATTGGAGTCTTCTCTCTTTTTCCTTAGTCAATCTAGCTACAAGTTTATCAATTTAGTTGATCGTTACAAAGAACCACCATTAGGCTGGCTTAGTTGATTGGGCATCTGACTTTTGATTTCGGCTCAGGTCATGTTCTTGGGATCATGGGATAGAACCTGAGACATGTTCGGAACTCCTGCATAGAGTCTACTTGTTCTGCTCTCTCCCCCTGTTTATGCAAGGGCTCTCTTGCTAAAATAAATAAATTAAATCTTTTTTTTTTTTTTTTAAAAAGAACCAATTTTGGTTTTGTTGTTTTTTTCTATATTGTTTTTCTATTCTCTTTTTTACTCTGCTCTGATTTTTCTGATTTTCTTCCTTTTGCTAGTTTGGGGTTTAGTTTGCTTTTCTTTTTCTAGTTCCTCAAAGAGTAGGTTTAGGTTATTGATCTGAGATCTTTCTTTTTTTTTAGTGTAAGCATATAAGCTACAAATTTTCCTCTTAGCACTGCTTTTCTGCATCCCATCAGTTATTGTATGTTGTGTTTTGTTTTCCTTTTCATTTGTCTCAAAGCATTTTCTAAATATCCTTGTGATTTCTTCTTTGATTCATGGTTTACTTAAGAGAATGTTGTTTAATTTCCACATATTTGTGGGTTTTCTAGTTTTCCTTCTGTTTTTGATTTATGGCTTCATTCCATTTTTAAAATTTATTTATTTTTAATTTTTTTTCTGAGATTTTTTTTTATTAGAGTTCGATTTGCCAACATATGGCATAACACCCAGTGCTCATCGCATCAAGTGCCCCCCTCAGTGCCCATCACCCAGTCACCCCAACCCCCTACCCACTACTCCTTGTTCATTTCCCAGAGTTAGGAGTCTCTCATGTTCTGTCATCCTCACTGATATTTCCCACTCATTTTTTCTCCTTTCCTCTTTATTCCCTTTCACTATTTTTTATATTCCCCAAATGAATGAGACCATATAACGTTTGCCCTTCTCCGATTGACTTTTTTCACTCAGCATAATACCCTCCAGTTCCATCCACATTGAAGCAAATGGTGGGTATTTGTCATTTCTAATGGCTGAGTAATATTCCATTGTATACATAGACCACAGCTTCTTTCCATTCATCTTTCGATGGACACCGAGGCTCCTTCCACAGTTTGGCTATTGTGGACATTGCTGCTAGAAACATCGGGGTGCAGGTGTCCCGGCATTTCATTGCATCTGTATCTTTGGGGTAAATCCCCAGCAGTGAAATTTCTGGGTCATAGGGAAGGTCTATTTTTAACTCTTTGAGGAACCTCCACACAGTTTTCCAGAGTGGCTGCCCCAGTTCACATTCCCACCAACAGTGCAAGAGGGTCCTCCTTTCTCCACATCCTCTCCAACATTTGTGGTTTCCTGCCTTGTTAATTTTCCCCATTCTCACTGGTGTGAGGTGGTATCTCATTGTGGTTTTGATTTGCATTTCCCTGATGGCCAGTGATGTGGAGCATTTTCTCATGTGCTTGTTGACCATGTCTATGTCTCCTTCTGTGAAAATTCTGTTTATGTCTTTTGCCCATTTCATGGTTGGATTGTTTGTTTCTTGGGTGTTGAGTTTAATAAGTTCCTTATAGATCTTGGATACTAGCCCTTTATCTGATAGGTCATTTGCAAATATCTTCTCCCATTCTGTAGGGTGTCTTTTAGTTTTGTTGACTGTTTCTTTTGCTGTGCAGAAGCTTCTTATCTTGATTAAGTCCCAATAATTCATTTTTGCTGTTGTTTCTCTTGCCTTCATAGATGTATCTTGCAAGAAGTTGCTGCGGCCAAGTTCAAAAAGGGTGTTGCATGTGTTCTCCTCTAGGATTTTGATGGATTATTGTCTTACATTTAGACCTTTCATCCATTTTGAGTTTATCTTTGTGGATGGTGTAAGAGAAAAGTCTAGTTTGATCCTTCTGCACATGGCTGTCCAATTTTCCCAGCACTATTCATTGAAGAGACTGTCCTTTTCCCAGTGGACAGTCTTTCCTGCTTTGTCAAATATTAGTTGACCATAGACTTGAGGGCCAATTTCTGGGTTCTCTATTCTGTTCCATTGATCTATGTGTCTGTTTTTGTGCCAGTACCACACTGTCTTGATGATCACAGCTTTGTAGTACAACCTGAAATCTGGCATTGTGATGCCCCCAGCTCTGGTTTTCTTTTTCAATATTCCCCTGGCTATTCGGGGTCTTTTCTGATTCCACACAAATCTGAAGATGATTTGTTCCAACTCTCTGAAGAAAATCCATGGTATTTTGATAGGGATTGCATTAAATTGTAAATTGCCCTGGGTAGCATAGACATTTTCACGATATTAATTCTTCCAATCCATGAGCATGGAATAGTTTTCCAACTCTTTGTTTCTTCCTCAATTTCTTTCAGAAGTGTTCTGTTGTTTTTAGGGTATAGATCCTTTACCTCTTTGGTTAGGTTTATTCCTAGGTATCTTATGCTTTGGGTGCAATTGTAAATGGGATTGACTCTTTAATTTCTCTTTTTTCAGTCTCATTGTTAGTGTATAGAAATGCCACTGATTTCTGGGCATTGATTTTGTATCCTGCCACACTGCCGAATTGCTGTATGAGTTCTAGCAATCTGGGGGTGGAGGCTTTTGGGTTTTCTATGTAGAGTATCATGTCATCGGCAAAGAGGGAGAGCTTGACTTCTTCTTTGCCAATTTGAATGCCTTTTATTACTTTTTGTTGCCTGATTGCTGAGACTAGGACTTCCAGTACTATGTTGAATAGCAGTGGTGAGAGTGGACATCCCTGTCGTGTTCCTGATCTTAGGGGAAAGGCTCCCAGTGTTTCCCCACTGAGAATGATATTTGCTGTGGGCTTTCCATAGATGGTTTTTAAGATGCTGAGGAATGTTCCCTTTGTCCCTAATCTGTGAAGAGTTTTGATCAGGAATGTATGCTGTATTTTGTCAAATGTTTTCTCTTAATCCATTGAGAGGATCCTATGGTTCTTGTTTTTTCTCTTGTTGATATGATCTATCACATGATTGCTTTACGAGTGTTGAATCACCCTTGCATCCCAGAGATAAATCCCACTTGGTCATGGTGAATAATCTTCTTAATGTACTATTGGATCCTTATGGCTAGTATCTCGTTGAGAATTTTTGCATCTGTGTTCATCAGGGATATTGGTCTATAATTCTCCTTTTTGGTGGGGTCTTTGGTTTGGGAATTAAGGTGATGCTGGCCTCATAAAATGAGTTTGAAAGTACTCCATCCCTTTCTGTCTTTCGGAACAGCTTTAGTAGAATAGGTATAGTTTCTTTAAACATTTGGTAGAATTCCCCTGGGAAGCCATCTAGCCCTCGACTTTTGTATCTTGGGAGGTTTTTGATGACTGCTTCAATTTCCTCCCTGGTTATTGGTCTGTTCAGGTTTTCTATATCTTCCTGTTCCAGTTTTGGTAGTTGGTGGCTTTCCAGAAATGCATCCATTTCTTCTAGATTGCCTAATTTATTGGTATATAGCTGCTCATAATATGCTTTTATAATCGTTTGTATTTCCTTGGTATTGGTTGTGATCTCCCCTTTTTCATTTGTGATTTTATTAATTTGAGTCTTTTCTCTTTTGTTTTTAATAAGACTGGCTAATGGTTTATCTATCTTATTAATTTTTTCAAGGAACCAACTCCTGGTTTTGTTGATTGTTCCACAGTTCTTCTGGTCTCTATTTCATTGAGCTCTGCTCGAATCTTTATTTACTCTCTTCTTCTGCTTGGTGTAGGATTTATTTGCTGTTCTTTCTCTAGTTCCTTTAGGTGCAAGGTTAGCTTTTGTATTTGAGTTCCAATTTTTTGAGGGATGCTTGTATTGCGAAATATTTCCCTGATAGGACTGCTTTTGCTGTATCCCAAAGATTTTGAATGGTCGTATCTTCATTCTCATTAGTTTCCATGAATCTTTTTAAATCTTCTCTAATTTCCTGGTTGACCCTTTCATCTTTTAGCAGGATGGTCTTTAACCTCCATGTGTTTGAGTTTCTTCCAAATTTCTTCTTGTGATTGAGTTCAAGTTTCAAAGCATTATGGTCTGAAAATATGCAGGGGAGCATCCCAATCTTTTGGTATCCGTTGAGACCTAATTTGTGACCCAGTATGTGGTCTATTCTGGAGAAAGTTCTATGTGCACTTGAGAAGAATGTGTATTCAGGTGCGTTTGGATGTAAAGTACTGTAAATATCTGTGAAATCCATCTGGGGCAGTGTATCATTTAAAGATCTTGTTTTTTTGGAGATGTTGTGCTTAGAAGATCTGTCATTTGCAGAAAGTGCCGTTGTGACATTTTCCAGTATTAGTGCATTATTATCTAAGTATGTCTTTACTTTGGTTATTAATTGATTGATATACTTGGCAGCTCCCACATTCGGGGCATAAATATGCATGATTGTTAGGTCCTCTTGTTGGATAGATCCTTTAAGTATCATATAGTGTCCCTCTTCATCTCTTACTACAGTGTTTGGGATAAACTTTAATTTTTCTGATATGAGGATTGCTGCCCCTGCTTTCCTTTGAGGACCATTTGAATGGTAAATGGTTCTCCAACCTTTGATTTTCAGGCTGGAGGTGTCCTTAGGTCTCAAATGAGTCTCTTGTGGACAGCAAATAGATGGGTCTTGCTTTTTTATCCAGTCTGAAACCCTGCACCTTTTGATGGGGTCATTAAGCCCATTCATGTTCAGAGTTACTATTGAAAGATATGAATTTAGTGCCATCATAATACCTATTCAGTCGTTGTTTTTGTGGATTATTTCTTTGGGCTTCCTCTTTCTTTTACAGGGTCCCCCTTAATATTTCTTGCAGAGCTGGTTTGGTGGTCACATATTCTTTCAGTTTCTGCCTATTTTGGAAGTTCTTTTTCTCTCCTTCGATTCTGAATGAGAGCCTTGCTGGATAAGGTATACCTGGCTGCATGTTCTTCTCATTTAGGACCCTGTATATATCCTGTCAGCCCTTTCTGGCATGCCAGGTCTGTGGAGAGGTCTGCTGTTCATCCAATACTTCTCCCCATATAAGTTAGGGATCTCTTGTCTCTTGCTGCTGTAAGGGTTTTCTCTTTATCTTTGGAATTTGCACATTTCACCATTAGATGTTGAGGTGTTGAACAGTTTTTATTGATTTTAGAGGGGGCCTCTCTATCTCCTGGATTTGAATGCCTGTTTCCCTCCCCAAATTAGGGAAGTTCTCAGTTATGATTTGTTCAAATATACTTTCTGGTCCTCTGTACCTCTCAGTGCCCTCTGGAACTCCAATTAAATGTAGATTTTTCCTTTTGAGGCTGTCATTAATTTCTCTTTAACCTTTACTAATGGTCTTTTTAATTGTTTTTCTCTTTTTTTCCTCAGTTTCCTTCCTTGCCATCAACTTGTCTTCTATGTCACTCACTCTTTCTTCTACCTCTACGCTCGTTGTTAGGACTTCCAGTTTGGATTGTATCTCATTTAATTGATTTTTAATGTCAGCCTGATTAGCTCTAAATTCTGCAGTCATGAAGTCTCTTGAATCCTTTATGCTTTTTTCCAGAGCCACCAGTAGCTTTATAATTGTGCTTCTGAATTGGCTTTCTGACATTGAATTGTAATCCAAATTCTGAGAGAGTGTGAGAGAGTACTGTTTCTGATTCTTTTGTGGTGAGTTCTTCTTTCTAGTCATTTTGTTCAGTGCAAAGTGGCTAAAAGCGAGTTGCACTTGTTAGAAGTGCAAACTCCTCCCTGTAGCATACCAGCTGTTCTCTCTTTAAATCTCAGGTCTAATTCGACGGTTTTCAGGATGATTTGAAAGTTATCTAGGTAAGTTGGTGGGGACAGGTGACTTGGGGACCCTACTCCTCTGCCATCTTGCCCTGCCCTTCATTCCATTTTGATCAGAAAGAAACTTCATATCATTTCAGTCTTTTAAAATGTATTAAGATTTATCCTATGCTCTAACATAGTTTATTCTAAAGAATGGTTCATGTCCAATTGAGAAAACTGTGTATTCTGCTGTTGCTGGGTAGAGTGTTCTTTGTATGTCTTATAATTCCAATTGGTTTGTAGTGTTTTTTTTTTTTAATTTTATTTATTTATGATAGTCATACAGAGAGAAAGAGAGAGGCAGAGACACAGGCAGAGGGAGAAGCAGGCTCCATGTGCCGGGAGCCTGATGTGGGATTCGATCCCGGGTCTCCAGGATCGCGCCCTGGGCCAAAGGCAGGCGCCAAACCGCTGTGCCACCCAGGGATCCCTGGTTTGTAGTGTTGTTCAAGTCCACTATTTCCTTATTTATCTGTCTGGTTGTTGTAGTCATTTTTGAAAGTCTCTATTATCTCAGAGCTATTTCTTGCCTTAAATTCTTTTAATTTTGCTAGATACATTTTGGAGCTCTGATATTTTGTATATCATATATGTTTATAATTTTTATATCTTCTTGGTGAATTGATTCCTTTATCAACATATATTCTGATCTCTTGTAGTATTTTTTTACTCAAAGTCTATTTGGTTTAATATTAGCTACTCCAGCCCTCTTTTGGTTACTAATTGGATGAAATATATTTTTCATCATTTTAACTTCCAACTAATTCTGACTTTATTTTTTTTTAAGATTTTATGTATTTGTTTGAGAGAGAGAGAGCACAAGCAGGGGGAGAGGGAGAGGGAGATGTAGGCTCCCTCATGAGCAGGGAGCCTGATGTGGGGCTTGATTCCAAGACTCTAGGATCATGACCTGAGCCAAAGGCAGATGCTTAATCAACTGAGCCACCCAGGCACTCCTAATTCTGACTTTAGAACTAAAGTAAATCTCATGCTGACACAGCCTGTGGTTCAATTTTTAAAGATGTATTCTGCCAACCAATGCTTTTTGATTGGAGAGTTTAGTCCACTTACATTTTAAGTAACTCCTGGTAAGGAAGGACTTACTTTTGCCATTTGTTGTTTTCTATATGTTTTATATCATTTTTTGTCCCTTATTTCCTCCATTACTGCCTCTTTTTGAGTTTCATTTTTGTAGATATATTTTAATTCCCTTTTCATTTTCTTTTGTGTATATTCTATAGATATTTTCTTTGTTGTTACCATGGTGATTACATATAACCGTTTTTAAATTTTTTTATTTGTTTATTCATGTTATTCATGAGAAAGAGAGAGAGAGAGAGAGAGGCAGAGACACAGGCAGAGGGAGAAGCAGGCTCTATGCAGGGAGCCTCATATAGGACTCCATCCTAGGACCCTGGGATCAGGCCTTGAGCTAAAGGCAGATGCTCAGCTGCTGAGCCACCCCAGTGCCCTTAACTTTTTAAAATTATAGCAATCTAATTTGAATTGATTCCCACTTAAATTCAATTACATAAAAATCCTATTCCTGTAATAGTCTCACTCCTCTTATGATGTCACAAATTGCATCTTTATACATTATATACCTACTCATATAGATTTATAATGACATTGTATGCATTTGTCTCATAAATCTTGAAGCGGAGTTAAATTAAAAGTGGAGTTAAATCCAAAATTATAATAACACTGGCTTTTATATTTGCTCATATATATACTTTTACCATATATATATTTCTATCTTCATCTGGCTTTGGGTTAACTATGGTTCTTTCACATCTGTTTGAAAGTGTGATGTTATGATTTATAATAAGAAACACATATTTGCTTTTCACCCATTCCTGGCACAGAGCTCCCCAAACCATTGGAATTTCTTAAGTGGTAAGGGTATCTTTTGTTATGTTAATTTGATGGCTTTTGGAAAGTCCTTATATAACCCAAAGATGGAGGCTGATAGCCATGAGAACCAAATATGTAATTAGAGGATTAAAATTTTCATCAGTTGACCTTAGGAGAGGGAAAGAAGCTGGCCGATGTATAAATGGCCAATGATTTCATCAATCATGCCTATGTAAGGAAGCTTCCATAAAAACCCAAATGATGGATTCAGAGAACTTCTGGGTTGGTGACCATGTGAAGGTGTTCAGAGAAGATGGAAGCTCTGTGCCCCTTCCCATGTCCTATGCATCTCTTCCATCTGACTGTTCTTAGTTTTATCCTTTTATAATAAACCAGTAATTTAGAAAGTAAAATGTATCTTTAAGTTCTGTGAGCCCCACTAGTAACTTAATGAAACCCAAGGAAAGATCATGGGAACATCTGATCTATAGCCAGTCAATCAGAAGAACAGATGGCAACTTGGACTTGGGATTGACAAGTGAAGTGGGGAAATGGTGGGGGGGATAGTCTTGTAGGACTGAGCATTCAACCTATTGGACCTCACACAATCTCCAGGTAAATAGTATCAAACTGAGTTATTTACTTAGTGGTATTGGAAAAATCCTCATCTGAAAAGGATTTCCATTAACATTCATTGTAGAGCAGATTTAGTAGTAATGAACTCTCTGAGCTTTTGTTTTTCTGGAAATGTCTTAATTTGTCCATCACTTTTGAAGGGTAGTTTACAGATAGAGAATTCTGTTAAGTTTTTTTTCTTTCAACACTTATTAAATATATCATCTGCCTTCTGGTTTCCAAGAGTGCTGCTGAGAAATTAGGGAATAATGTTATTAGGGATCACCTTAATGATAAATTGCTTCACTCTTGTTGATTTCAAGATTTCCTTTGACTTTGGCTTTTGACAATTTGATCATATATCTTGATGTGTATCTCTTTTGGTTATCCTATTTAAAGTTTATTGAGCTTCTTGGATTTGTATATTCATGTATTTCATGAAATCCAGGAAGTTTTCAGCTAGTATTTCTCCAAATAAACTCTCTGCCACTTTCTTTCTCTTCTTCTGGGATCCCTCTGATTTATATACAGGTTTTTTTTTTTTTCTTGTTTATTGCATTTCACTTTATTTTGCTTCACAGATATTGCATTTTTTACAAATTGAAGGTTTGCAGCACCATTTTTCCCATAGCATTTGTTCACTTTAGGTTTCTGTCATATTTTGGTAATTCTCACACTTTTGGTAATTCAAACTTTTTCATTATTATTATATTTCTTATTTCTTATTGTGATCATGATGTTACTATTTGTGAGTTTTAAGGTGCCACAGAAACCACACTTATATAAGATTAACAAACTTAACTGATGAATATTGTATGTATTCTGACTACAGATGTGGTAGAAATAGCAAGAAAACTAGAATTAGGAGTGGATCCTCAAGACACAACTGAATGCTGGAATGTCATGATAAAACTTTAACAAATGAAGAATTGCTTCTTATGGATGGGAAAAAAACAGTGGTTTCTTGAGATGGAAACATCTCTTGGTGAAGATGCTGTGAAGATTGTCGAGATGATAACAAAGGAGTTTGACTATTACATCAATTTAATAAGCAAAGCCATGGCAGGGTTTGAGGGGATTGACTCCAATTTTGAAAGAAGTTTCAATGTGAGTAAAATGCTATCAAACAACATTGCATGCTACAGAGAAATCATTCATGAAAGGAAGAGTCCATTGATGTGGCATACTTCACTGCTGTCTTTTTTTAAGAAGTTTTCACAGTCATCCTGACCTTCACCAACCACCACACTGGTCAGCCAGCAGTCATTAACATTGACGTAAGACAAAGTGGTAACAAAGATTACTACTTGCAACAAGCTCAGATGATGGTTAGCATTCTAGCAATAAAGTATTTTTAACTCAGGTATGTATATTGCTTTTCTAGGCACACTTAATAGGCTACAGTACAGTGTACACATAACTTTTACATACATTGGGAAAATAGAACATTCATTTGACTTGCTTTATTGGGATATTCTCTTTATTGTGGTGGCCTGGAGCTGAACCCACACTATTTCTGAGGTCTGCCAGTATTGGTCCTCTTGATGGTATCCTGTTCAGTTCCTTAAATTTGGTTTACTTTCTTTACCCCTTTTCTTTGGCTCCCCAGACTTGAGAATTTCAGATGTCCTATCTTCCAATTCTCTGATTTTTTTTCTTTTGCCTGATCATCTCTGTTGTTGCAGCCCACCAGTGAAATTTTCATTTTAGTTACTACATTTCTTCACTCCAGAAGTTCTGTTTATTTCCCTTTTATAATTCTTATCTCTATGATGATATTCTCATTTTTAAATATATTATGATCCTGATTTCCTTTAGTTCTTTGTCTATGTTTTTCCTTAACACTTTAAGCATATTTAAAAGCGTTCTTGCAGTGCCTGGATGGCTCAGTCGGTTAAATGTCTGACTCTTAATCGCAGTTCAGGTCTCAATCTCAGAGTTGTAAATTCAAGCTCCACACCCACTATGGAGCCTACTTAAAAAGAAGAAAAAAGAAAGAGTTGTTTTAGTCTTTGTCTAGTAAACCCATTGTCAACCTTCTGAGGGGAGGGGGTGAGTTTCTGCCCATTTATTTTGTCCCTTCAATACACCATATTTTCCTGGGTTTGTTATTATTGTTTCTGGAAATCAGATTTCTCCCTTTCTCTAGGGTTTGCTTTTGTTTGTTTTTTTTTTTTTTTTTTTTTTTTTTTGAGACTGTGATAGTCTATTTATTTTGAGACTTTTCCAGACTATTTTTGCAAAGTTTATTCCTTGCCGTATGTGCTCACTGAAGCCTCTGTTACTTTAGCTTGTGTTGAGCTAACACAATTTGATAGAGATTTTCTTATGCCAAGAACTGAAACACACAAACAAAAACACCGAGAGAGGGAGAGAGAGAGAAAGATAGTAATCTCCATTCACAGCCTCTGTGCTGGGTTACTCCTCCCTGAGTTAGGCTTTCTCTCAGGCTAGGGATCAGCCTTAGATAAAAGGTTAAAGTCTTCTCAGATTTTTGTGAGCATATGTCTTACCTGGGTATGCATGTGGCTTTCTAGGTTCCCCTATATAAACAGCTGCATTTGAAATCTCCTGATTTCCCAAAGAGTCTTATCCCACTTCTCCTCCAACCCTTAGATGGTCTAATGTATGTCTCCAGGGAGAATTTATTGCCTGGGGTATATTATGCACATGTTTTCCCCGGTTGCTTTTATGAGCAAAGCCTGCAGCTTTTCTTACCTGTGTTCTGAATTATGCGAGAAAGAGGGGGCAAGTCAGTTCTTTAGGTATTCCCAGCCAGGTTAGAACAGATATACACAATAATTTGCAAATAAATTCTGCTCTCTCCCTCTGGTTTAAAGAGTGAAACTGGGAACTGATTAGCCATCACTTAAGTCTAAGGTGGCTACCATTTGGGCAAGAGTTTTTTGCGGTTGTTTTCCACATGATTATATGGAGGAACATGAGTTGGAGCTTCCTAGTCCAACATCTTTCACAGATCCTGTCACCATTATTTTATGTGGATTTACTGAGTGCCAAAACTGCATGCAGCTGGTTATTTTCTCTCTGCCCTCCAGATAGACTCTCCACCCTTCTCTGTCCTAGTCTGTGTCCAGCAGGCTGATCTGCACAAACCCTATCAATGGGCTCTCAGCCCCAGTGGGAGCAGAAGGAGGCTGTGAATTTAATTCCCTTCCTGTGGTGGACACAATTTGGCCACATCTTTCCATCAAATGTCACATCCCTCCTACAGTGACCCTCTCCCTACATCTAGCTACCAACCCTGAGGTCTGGAACCAGCACATTTCCCTTCAGACCCAGGGGTAATGAAAAGCTTACCAATCACCATCACATTCTGCTATTTTAGCCCAAGGTGCTTCCCCATGCTTTATACATGTCTCCAGATCTTTCTACACCTTTGTAACTTACTTTTTTATTAACATTCCTCACGTAATCAGTTTGAGAGTGCCATCTGTTTTCTGGTGGAACTCTGAGTGACACACTGCACTATTGGCTGCCATTTCTCTTTCAGAGAAATGCTTCTGATTTTGGAATAATGTGCTCAGATACCAGCAGATTCTGGAGGGTACTTTGGGTCAAAAAATAAGAATTCACTTTCCTGAACAAATTTGTAATATTTGTGAGAATGATACTCAGCTTCGGTTCAGAAAATGTGTCTTATTAAACACAAGGCCTTGGTCCTATAATCTGAAATGCAACAGACTTATGGTTCAGTTCCTGCAAGGCAAGCAAACGAGAAGAGGACTGCCCTCCCGCAGTATACTCTGCCATCACGGGAACTCGTCCCTGGAGCTAGATCATCCTACCTTTCCTCAAACTGAGAAGACAAGAGCCCAGATGGAATTGCAAAGGGAGCATTCCATTGTCTTCTGTGTCTAGGAAAGAGCTACCTATGAGGTGAGATCAAATACATGAACTGTTCCTTTTCTCATTCAAAGGCCTTTCTTAAGCCCAGACCCAATGAAGCCATTTTCTCTGCCAGGAACCTCCAGTGGCTCTTTGACCACAGGACAAAGAATGACAAATACTCAGCCTGTGGGTGGCCACACCCACTCCCATCTCCCAGGGCACACTTGTCCGAAAAAGCTGCTTTCAGCTAGGGAAACTTTACATCGTAGCTCTCCAGGTAGCCAGTACTTATGCTACTTTTCATGTAAGTTAAACGTATTTCCCACCTTTGTCCTTTAAGGTAAAATACATTCTAAAATCAGAAGCATAGCATTGCACAATTTGGCCCCAATCTTCTATTCCAGTGCTGTAGCATTTTTCCTGACTCTTACATACCAAACCGTTAGCTTGTTTTGCACTGTTCACAGCATATATTGGGCGTTTGAAATATCTGTTAGATTAATATCCATACGGTCCTATGGACTGGAGTTGTCTTTAAACACATGCACATACACACAAAATTTGAATCTGAACCAAATATGTTTTGAATATTGCAATAGCACCAGATAATATTTGTAAATTAGTTTGGTACATTTGTACGTACACTTACTTTTATATATTTAAGGGGGTACAAAAGGCTTATTTGATGAAAAGCTGGGAAATATATTCCTTACAGAGCGAAAGCAACATGTTCAAGACCATGTGCTTTTAACTAACTTAAGCAGGCAGCCTCGTGACCTTGACCTCCTCTGGGTAGAGTGGTCAATGCATTTGCGTGTGGGATCGAATCCTTTCTTCATTTTATTTCACCTGTCCAGACCATGGCTCATTGTCTCTAAGACAAGCCCCAAAGCAAAAAACAAATTCCTGCTGTTCTCCCAAGTTGCCTCAATTTTACCTCTCCTCGGAAAAGCCTGTGACATCATTTATCTGCTGACTTATTTTAGGTATGAGCTTATTTAACACTACTTTATTGAATTCACATTAGAATTTCAGCTTCAGTTTCTTAAGTAGAAAAGGAAAACAAAAACAGGATGTTTACAATTAGAGTTAAATTTTAAAATGTATTTAAAGAAATCAATTCTAAATATAGACAAGCATACACGACTGCTTGTCAATGCATTGGAGATCACGGCAGGTTGAGATTCAGATGATTTTCATCTACCAATATTCACTGACAGTCTGCCCTGAGTCGGGACCAGTATGAACGCTGGGGAAAGTGAAGTTCTGAGGAGGTCACTGCCCACCCTCCTAGAGCAGGCAGGCTTGTGGGGACAAGAGACATGCACACAAATTGTTGTCACCCAATGAATTTTAAACTTCACTCTTCAGATAATATTTTCAAGCTACCCCGTAGTGAGCATTTAGCTGTGTGGTGGACAATCACTATTTCGCTTATATTATGTCTTTTAATTCTCATGGCAGTTCTGTACAGGAGGTATTATTCTTTCTACTTCAGAGATGAGGAAATCAAATCTCATAAAGTATGGGTAATGCAAAGTTCAATTAGCTAATAAGCCCATGCTTGCAAGGAGTCAGAAATTAATTATTACAGTTATATATTTAGACAAACTTTGAAAACATCAAAAGTGTAGTAACACAGCCAAGGTTACAAATAATCCTAAAACCGAATTGTCAGTTCCTGGATAATTCAAGATATTACAAATATGTGGTAGTTGGTCATTGACAACCCAAAGATATATATATATATATTTTTTTCTTGTTCAGAGTTAATTTCTTTACCAAAATCTTTTTTAGACAAATAAACCCATTGGAAAATATTTTCAAAATATTTTTTTGAGGCAATGGACACAAATTTAGACAAAGCAAAAAATAATTTTCAATTTTGATCTCAGCAGAAGATTTATCTTCATAAATAACCCAGGGTGGTATGTGGATGTGTGGCTAAAAGTGATAAGATTATAAAATATCAACTAGAAACAGTCACAATAGTAGAGTCTGGGAGTGCAGATTTTTAGATTTGGCATATTTGAAATACCCTTATTATTGTTGTTGTTTTAGCATATTTTGAAAGTGGAAACAGTGGGCTAGGACAGGATAACACTGTTGCTACGAGAGGCTTTGATTTTTCTGTAATTTCCATTATAGGAACAGTCTGCAACCGATTGCTTGCATTAGGAAATTACGGTTTGAAGAAGAACGCCTCTTTCAGTGAAACCTCTCTAAGGGCCACAGAGTAGGTGTTGCTGAGATCCCGAGAGCAGCCTTCACACCAAGGGACTGGGGTCAGCTAAGGAGTGACACAAGGCAGGGGGCTGATACGCAACCTCCTCTGCAGTGAGGCCCGGAATGGGAAGTAGAGTCCAGAGAAACTGGTGAACAAACCCCGACCCTCCTTCCAGCGGCTCCCTGTGAAAATGCCTTGCACAGATGCCAAAGAGGAGAGTGGAGTCTGGCTGGAAGACTGCTCAGGAATTCCATGATCACAATTTCCTCTCTCCCAGAAATGGCTATTTCATTGGGAGCCACGGGCCAGAAGGCACTACAGACTCTTCAGGGATACACGGAAAATGGGGGGGCTTGCCTTGCACCTGTTCAGTCAGTTAGCAGAAACCGGAGAGTTTAGTCCGGGGCTCCAGACCCAACCAGAAAGAGTAAATCGTATGTGCCTGTGCTGCGGGGCCTGGCAGGTGGACTGGAAGGTAGAGGCAGGGGTCTCATCAGTTTAAGAGGCATAACGTTGTGGGTAAGCAAACCTGCTCCAGAAGCACTCACTGCAGATCCAAGTAGCAAAAACTCTGAAATCTAGAGGGGAAAAAAGCAATTGTTGGTTTTAATCGTGAAACAAGATTTATTTAACAGGACTCACCCAGTGTGTGTGTGTGTGTGTGTGTGTGTATGCATTTGGCCCAAAGTGCAAAGATGATAGAATATCAACTAGATACAAATTCAAAAACTCGATTTCTGTCCTCTACCAGGTGCATGGCCTTGAGCATTTTGCTTTGTTTCTGTCAGCCTCAGTATCCCCGTCTGTAAAACAGAGAGAGTAAAAGAATCTAGTTTCTAGGCATCTTGTAAGGCCTGAGAGAAGAGTTTCACATTGCCTGGCACTTCGTATTTCATCTCATTAAATATTACAGTTATCTTCAAAGATCTACTTTGCATATGTAGACAATACAACTTGCCCTTAACTGCACACGATTTGCCAAAAGAAAAATCATTGTCTGTCTTTCTCTCCATTCCTTCCCTAGCTATTCCCTAGCCTTGAAGGATTTACCTGAAAAGTGAAGAAAGTCTCATTTCCTGGGGGCACCTGGGTGGCTCAGTGGTTGAGCAGCTGTCTTCACTCAGGTTGTGATCCCGGGTCCTGGGATTGAGTCCTGCATCAGGCTCCCTGCAGGGAGCCTGCTTCTCCCTCTGCCTGTGTCTCTGCCTCTCTTTCTCTGTGTCTCTCATGAATAAATAAATAAAATCTTAAAAAAAGAAAAGAAAGGAAAAGAAAAGAAAAGAAAAAAAAGAAAGAAAAGAAAAGAAAAAGTCTCATTTCCTGGAACTGAAGGGCTGTCACAGGGTCCAACCTTTAATCATGATGCTCACCAGGTATTTCCAAATCCCCAGGAGGGATATGCACTATGCTCCAGGCAGCATCCTCCCACCCACCCTCCCATCTCTCCTCTCTCCCTTCCTCTTTTCCTCTTTCTTCTTTTCTTACTTCCTTCCTTTCTGTCAATATATTAACTGACTCCCTTCTGGATGCCTGGCACTAAGACTTTGTTAATTAGCTGGGGTTAGGCTGAGCTCTTTGATTTGAGGATGCCAGCACACAGTGTTGAAAGTACCTTGAGGGAGGAGAACATTTACGGGGTGTGTTAAAGAAAAGCACTCGGCCGATTGGAAAGATTGTGAAATGACTTGGACTTTTTTTTTTTTTTTAAGATTTTATTATTTATTCATGAGAAACACACAGAGAGAAGCAGAGACCCAGGCAGAGGGAGAAGCAGGCTCCATGCAGGGAGCCGATCGTGGGACTCGATCCCAGGACCCCAGGATCACGGCCTGAGCCAAAGGCAGATGCTCAACCCCTGAGCCACCCAGGCGTCCCGAATGATTTGGACTTAAGCCAACCAGGGAGGGTAGCAGAGGGGTGAAGGGCAAAGCTCTGGGACAGTAGGTGTGCAAAGAGTGAGAGGACAAAATGCCATCAGCATCGCCTATCGGGTGTATTTGTGGAGCGCCTCCTCCTGTCCATCCTGCCCGCGCCGGCGACAAGGCGAGACCAGGGAAGAGGGGAAAGGATGCTCCTCTGGGGAGGCACCTGGAGGCACCCGGAGGCAGCTGCCACTTGGGAGCTGCGGCCCCAGACACTACGCGGCTTCCCCAGGGATTTCGGGGCAGGCGGCTGGGAAACAGGACGGCCAGGCAGAGGGCTGAGGTTTCTCGGGAAGGAATACAGCTCCTGCAGTGAAGCAGCCCGCGTCAGGGAGGATTTTTGTGACATCAGCTTCCAAGCAGATCACCGAGCCTTCCCCACTCTAGAGGGCACTAAGCGTAACACCACCAGAGCCACACTTGATTTTTTTTTCTTTCTTATATTTTCCAAGAGGACATTTGGAGTAAAAGTGGCCTGTGGCCCCTGGCAACTCTGAGTAGTGACTTGGCGTATTAGGAATCTGTCTGTTATGCTTTGTGGAAGAGTCTGGAAAGGTCTAGTTTTGTCTGGAAAACAACACTCATGGCTGTTACTGTGAAAGTGTATTCCCACTTACGCCCTTCTAATAAGTGCTTCAAACTCGAAATAAAATAAATTCAGTCCCTTGGATATCTAGATATATCACTTAAGATCACTTTGCTTTTATTGGTCTAATTACATTAACTTTGGATTTTGGATGCACAATTTTGGACTTTGCAAGTCCTTTCAAATCTTCAATATTTTCCTTTTCTATCCCCACTTTTTTTCAGTAAAGCCTAATATCTTCCAGCCCCAGGCACATTCATGTCTGTGACTGACCCCATAATATTTACTTATAACATTCATAAAAATATCCTGCATGCCAAAAGCCGCTAGCTGCAGGAAAATGATAAAATATAAAATATTTGATCAGCCAGTGGGAATTCCCTTACACATTAAATCAAAGAGTGTCTCAGAGGGCTCACTGTGACCCTGGAAAGCCCGCATAATCCAAGCTTCACTAAAAGGACAGCAGCAGGAGGGCATGCCTGCTGAGAACCCACTCTGGGCAGGGCCCCTTCAAGTCCTCTTGAAAACCCAGCCCGAAGGCAGCTTTGGCTTCATTGTCAAGGAGCTCAGGGCCTGGCGGGGTGGGGGGTGGGGGGTCCTATCCTAGTTTGTCATGTCCCTCTCCAGGACCATCCTGCCTTGTGACACCTACTCTGTTCCTCTTTTTCCCTACCTGCAGGGCTTGGTCTGTTTCTCCAAAAGGGACACTGTGAAGGGTTTCTTTTACTTTTTCCTTTTTTGATGTGTTTTCAGCTTTACTGAGATATCATTGGCATAAAACACACCATGTAAGGATCAGGTGTGCAAGGTGATGGTTTGACACACACATATTGTGAAATGGATACCACGATCAGGTCAGTTAACACATCCTTCACCTCAGGCGTGCAGAGGGTTTCCAACAAAGAGTTGTTAGGAAAGTTCTAGGAGGAGAGATGTGGTGGGGAAACACCCCAGGGGAAGCAGTTCTGAGTCCAGCCCTGACTCTGCTACAACCTATCTTGGCCGAGTCACTGCACATCTCTGGGAATCAGACTTGGGTAGTTTTCAGGTCTAATGCTTCCACGAGGTTCCCCCAGGTTAGAGGGAAGGTGACATGAAGCTCCTGGGATTCCCATGTCAGCCCGCTCTGCTTCATCAGTTTTGTATTTGGGATTATATGTGATATTTAATTCACAGGAAGTATCCTACTATTAGGAAGGAAAGTTTATTTATTTTTTTAAAGATTTTATTTATTTATTCATGAGAGACAGAGAGAGAGGCAGAGACACAGGCAGAGGGAGAAGCAGGCTCCATGCAGGGAGCCCGATGTGGGACTCCATCCAGGACTCCAGGTTCATGCCCTGAGCCGAAGGCAGATGCTCAATCGCTGCGCCACCCAGGCATCCCAGGAAGGAATGTTTTAAGAACGAGTGGGCCAAAAGGAGATTCCTGTTGAAATATTAATATAATGTGGGGCTCAGTGATAGCTCAGACTCCAATTTCCCTCTCCTTGGACTTTGCTGCTCAAAGCAGCTCAAAATTGGTTAGTTCCATCTAGTGTCACCTGAAGAGCTGCTGGGGTGTAAGCACCAGGACAGGGTCCATTCGAGAGTGAGGTTGGCCGGCAGGTTTCAAGAATGTTACAGGGCAACAAGCTGCCAGCTGACCCACATGACAGACTGCCTTGCTCCCCTTTTGAGTTACTTTCTGCAAGAATGGCACCAAAGCAGTATACTATGTTCCGACTGCCTGCCAAAGTTTTTTTTTTTTCTTCTTCTTTTTAAACTTTAAACTAGTCAAACTGTTGAGAAGCTCAGGGCAATCAGAAATGTTAAGTCCCCCTGTGCTCTTGTAATTAAAAAGTGAATAGATTTTAATTTATTTCACCACTTATGATATAGTTCATGGTGCCCAAATGAGATCGTGATTTACTAAGTCTGAACTGACACTGCTGGTTATTAAGAAGCAGGCTTCCATTACTTAGCATTCTCTTCTTAGATCTCTCTATTTTCTTAATGCCTGCAGAGGCTCCGTCATCCAGGCTCCTCACTGATGCCTGTGAGTCCTCTTTGGAAGTGAACCACATGGCTACCACTCCGCTCCTCACCAACCATCTTGGTTCCTTGGTTCCTTCAAACTGCTGTGAAAATCCTGTTTTTCTCCGTAAGGCCCTAATGGATCACTTAAGTGAGGACCCAAAGACATTCTTTTCATTCTTCGTGCCCTTCTATAATACTTACCCTTGCAACTCCCACCAAACTTCAACTACCTCCACCATGCATGGAATCTAATAGCATTAAAAAAAAAATACATTTTATTTTTTAGATGAGTTTTAGATTAGCAGGAAGTTGAGAAGATCATGCAGAGAATTCCCATTCAATATTTGTTTTTGAAGTGAGAATTTCTTTTTTTTTTTTTAATTTTTTTTTTTTAATTTATTTTTATGATAGTCACAGAGAGAGAGAGAGAGGCAGAGACACAGGCGGAGGGAGAAGCAGGCTCCATGCACCGGGAGCCCGATGTGGGATTCGATCCCGGGTCTCCAGGATCGCGCCCTGGGCCAAAGGCAGGCGCCAAACCGCTGCGCCACCCAGGGATCCCGAAGTGAGAATTTCTATAATACTTTTAAGTCAGGCTGTCTTTTACTTAAGTAGATATCAGTATGCTATTCACTTGTGGAGACATTTCAGGGTGACTTATTTTTGAAACATTAGCTCCAAAAAATGATGAAATTCTCTTTTAATGGTGCTGTGTGCTTTATTGATGACATACACAGTTTTTGTTTTAAGATTTTATTTATTTATTCATGAGAGACACACAGAGAGAGAGGCAGAGAGAGAAGCAGGCTCCACGCAGGGAGCCCGATGTGGGACTTGATCCGGGGTCTCAAGGATCACACCCTGGGCTGAAGGCAGTGCTAAACTGCTGAGCCACCCAGGCTGCCCAACATACAGAGTTCTTAATGGTTTTTGATGCTGCTGCTGACTACCATATTTCTGCTTTTGAAGATACTCTTAAGATAATGATGCAACAAGTCCACTTACTGTTCATTTGAAGAATTCTTTCTTTCCCACAATCCTCTTCCCTCCTTTATCATCAAGACATTCACTTGGCCCTACTTGATCAGTTTCTTTTTCTGTTTATCTATTTTTGAATACTGTGTTTAAAAAGATCCTGGTGCTAACACTGAATAGGTATTATTAATTTCCATAGTGGCATAATGATTGTTTTAAGTGATTGTCTCTTCTTAACATAAACCAGCATTTTATTTGAACAAATGATTTACGAATATCCTTTGCACAGATACACTTATTTGTATGTCTGCCACGATGCCTAAATGTGTCCCTAAGTTTGAGAGCAATTCAGAAATAATTTGTCTGTTTGGGTGGTCAAACTTTATTCTAAGCGGCATCATTTGAAAATTCAGCAATGTATGTTAAATTTAATTTTGTGCCAGAATGCATCATTTCCCTTCTTTTGCTAGGTGTTTCCCTGGATTTTTATTTTCACTTCAAGGTCACATTTTAAACAGAAGTACACAGGACTTGGTGCACCCCAGTCTCACAGTTTGCTGGGTTAGTTACAAAATGAGTGTTTTTGAGAATGGCCAAAAAAGAACAAAGCATGATAAATAAGTAACTCTGTTCCTTTGATGAATTTTTGTTTGTTATTATAGAAATATGATTGAAGGGGGGAAAAGGAAAATAGCTTCATAAGCACTGTGAATGCACATGTAACTGAAGCATTTGAGAAGAATTCTTCCTTCCAGAATGGAATGTGATCTAAAGGATCCAATGTCATCAAAGAACCCATGAAGGGAGTGAATAACCTGGGCTAGGCAGCATTTTGTTTCTTCATTGTGATCAAGAACTCCTCATCAGTCTTGTGCTACAAAGATGTAAGAACTGGGGAGACACTTTGACAGAAAATGGTAATTTAGTGCATGCAAAAATGGATTCACTCACTGGGAAATATGAGTCCACAATGAATCAATCACTGGGCATTGAATGAATTGACGTACAATGGCCAGGTTCCAGAGAACATGTCTTCAAAGCCATGTAAGCTAGACACTGACTTAGAATTATATAAGTAAAGGAGCCCAGCATCACCGGATAGATTTAATTTCCATGACATTAAAATTATGTGAACTGAAGTATCAAACACATATCTGCTTGTTCACTGCCATCTCCTCATTCATTTATTCAATGAACTGATTTTTACTGAGCACCTACTGCCTACGAGGAGCTTTCTAGGCACTGGAGGACAGCAATGAACCAAAGAGCAAACATTGACTAGATGATGGAGCGTATTTTAACAGAAAATACTTAACTTTAAGAAAACCAAACAAGGTGAAACAAAACACCAGGGATAAAAACTTTGAGAGCCAGAGAATACCAGAACAGGTAGAGGATATATTTGGGTTGGCAATCCATGAGGAAAATTCTTTGAGCTAGGTGGGAAGTATATTCTTCTCTAGGAGGCCAGGAACTGTTTGTCTATTTACTTGAGTGTATTTATATATGTGAAATGATGGCATATATATATATATAAAATATAATATATATAAATAAAATATAATATATGTAATATATGTAAACTATATAAATATATATAATATATAAATATATTTATATATAAATAAATATATATATAAATATATATATTTATATAAATATATATTTATATAAATATATATAAAATGTGCATGCTCCCTTGCTCACTGCCTCCACCCCGCCAAAGATATCTAAATTCTAATATTTAGAACTATGAATGTAGCCTGAAAGAGCAAAAATGGATTTTGCAGATGCAACCTAAGTTACAGGTTTATTTTTTTTAAGGATTTTATTTATTTATTCATGAGAGACACACACAGAGAGAGGCAGAGACACAGGCAGAAGGAGAAGCAGCTCCCCATGGGGAGCCTGATGTGAAACTTGATCTCAGGACCCCAGGATCATGACCTGAGCCGAAGATGGACGCTCAACCACTGAGCCATCCAGGTTTCCCTAAATTACAGATTTTGAGATGGCAGATTATCCTGGATTATCCAAGTGGGGCTCTAAATGCAATGACAGATCACCTTGTAGGAGAGAGGCAGAGGAAAATTAGACCACAGAGGTAGGGATGGGTCACAAGACAAATAAAGCAAGTAACAGATTCCCCCCTAGAGCTTCTGGAGGCAGCATGGCAGCTTGATTTCAACCTAGAGAAGCTGATTTGGGACTTCTGGCTTCTACAACAATGTGAAAATAGATACTATTTTAAGCCACCAAGTTTGTGGTAATGTGTTACAAGTATATATTGGTTCTTTTATTTGCTGTAACAAATTACCACAAATGTGTGTGTGTTTATGTAATGCACCCATTTATCTACTAGACATCTCTAATATAAATATCTAATGACTGGCAGCCCAGGTGGCTCAGCGGTTTAGCGCCACCTTCAGTCCAGGGCGTGATCCCGGAGACCCGGGATGGAGTCCCATGTCAGGGTCCCTGCATTGGGCCTGCTTCTCCCTCTGCCTGTCTCTCTCTCTCTCTCTCTCTCTCTCTCTCTCTGTGTGTGTGTGTCTATGAGTAAATAAACAAAATCTTAAAAAAAAAACCTAATGACTACTACTATTAATAATAATAAAATTCCTGAAGCAGTCTCTATCCCAGTCTTTCTCATTTTGGAAATAGCACCATCATTTATTACTTCCTCAGAAAACTTGGGATCATCTTGAGTTTCTCTATTTCCTTTATCCCAACCTCTCTCCCAATTCCAAGCAATTAGCAGTATCTACTTTGGTTCTACCTCCAAAATATATCCCAATGGAGGCCACTTTCCTGTCACCATTACATCTCAGCCTAAGCCACCATCATCTCTTGCCTGAGGCACCAAAGCAGACTCTGAACTGATCTCACAGTTCCTCTCTTGCCCCTGCAATCTGATCCCCACAGAGTAGTTAGAAGGAAACTTTAAGAATATAAAGTTAAGAATATAAGCCACCACTTGTTTCTTATGGCCCTCTTTGTTAAGTCACAAGTTTTCCTATGGTCAGAGGCCTATGTGATCTGCCTTGTTTAGCTTTTAGGCTCCTCCCTCACCCCACTGGCTTGTTTCCTATTCCCCCAACAAGCCTATCTCATTCTGACTACAAAACCCTTGCAGTGTGCTTTCCTCTACCTGGATAGGATAAATGCCCAGAGGCAGTACAAGTCTCATCTGTGCTTTTAAATTGAAAGAGAGGAAGGAAGGAAGGAAGGAAGGAAGGAAGGAAAAAGAAGGAAGGAAGGGAAAGACATGAAGGGAGGAAAGAAGAAAGGAAGAATAAAGGGAGAAGGGGAAGAATAAGATGGAGAAGGAGGAGGAAGACAAAGAGGAAGGAGAGGGGAAAAGACATACACTTTTTGTATATTATTCGTTTTCTATAGTGTTTCTTTTGAAAAATTCCAATCTTGCTCTAAGCCAAATGATGAGAAAGAGGATGATCAAGTAGGGAAAGCAGCAGGGAACCTAGTGGTCAGTTCTTTGGTGGCAGTGAGATAAAAAGAACAGATGATCAGGAAAGAGTAGAGGATCTGATGTTGACTATCCCAGTTAAACATAGATAAGGACATTCAAGTGTACTCCCCTCAAAAATTCCACACTGTGCCAGTTTTCATGTTGAAGTTACAAGTAGCAGAAATACTAGGTTAAGCAATAAGGCAAACTTGTGTCCTCACAACAAGAAGTTTGGCTGTAGAGTAGCTCCTTGGTTAGTTATTTCAAAGGCTGATATTATCAGGGACTCATTCTCTTCTCATCATCCTACTTTATCCCCCTCAGTATAGGGCCTGTCTTCAGGCACACCCTGGCTGCTGGTGGGCTGTAAGAGCTCTAGGCTTCCCATCCAGCACTCCTGCCCCCAAGGTCCATTAGAAGAGTGACCAGCCCTTCCTGTGCATGTCTTTTTGTCGAGGAAGCCCTTCTCAGAACTGCTTCATCATATTTCTTCTCACATCCTATTTTCCAGAAACAACTTCTCCTAAACAAAAGATTAGCAAGAGTACTGATTCATTGCTTAAGATTATACAGGTCTTATCTTTGAGTGAGGGGTGGGAAAACTATCCTGAAGTATGGCTACCTGGACAAAATCAGAATACTGTTAGCAAGGGACAGATGAGAGAATGGATTTTGAGTAGACAACCAATAGGGTCTGCCACATATGTTATGTTTGTCAATTCTTCCTGTTATGTTTGTCAATTCTTACCTTCCTTCATTTTCACCTAACAAAAGATAGAGTTTATAGTCTCAGATAGCATAGGTGGAGAAGTGAGAATAAAAGCATAACTGGGGTAGATTTGAGAAAGAATGGGGGGAGGAGGATTAGGGGACATCAAGTAGAGGCAACTCTATTAAGAAGTTTTACAGTGGAACACTTGGGTGGCTCAATCGGTTAAGCATCTGCCTTCAGCCCAGGTCATGATCCCAGAGTCCTGGGATCAAGCTCCATGTGGGGCTTTCTGCTCAGTGGGAAGTCTGCTGCTCCCTCTCCCTCTGCGCCACCTCCCTCCCCTCCCCTGCTTGTGCTTTTTCTCTCTCTCTCTCTCAAGTAAATAAGTAAATTTTTTTTAAAGTTTTACAGTGAAGAATGGCAAAGAAATGGGACATATAATAGCTGATGGAAATTATTCTGTAGGTGGTGGCAGGGAAACTAACTACATAAGAAGGAGAGGATAAAATTGCCGGGTAATATCCTTCAGTATTCCAGGGAATGGCATTTCAATTTCATATACAGTGCAAGCATTGCCCTTGGCAAGGAACCATGATAGTACATTCATAATAACAAAGATAGACTGTAAGGTCTCATATGAAAAGTCCCTTAGATATGGCAGGGACATTTGTGAAAGGTCTCTTGAGATTGCCTTGATTTTCTCAATTAAATAGTAAGCATGTCATTAGCTGAGACTATGGATGGGGGTCGAGTGATGAGAAATTTGAGGAAAGTAACAAAATATGAAATAATTGTCAAGGAATGTAGGAAATAGAATGGATTAAGGAATTTTAAGATGGAAAACTTTACTTGGATGCTGCTACATATAGAATTCCAACTTAAAGATAGTCTAAAATGAGCTCATCTGGGCTTGTGCTTGCAATGGTAATTAAATTGAGTGAGAAGTTTCCAGAAAAATATATTTCCATAGTATCTCAGCAGTTGGGAAACTCTCTCTATGAGAGAGAGAAACTACTGCTACTTTGATCCAAACTAGCCTCCCAGAGACATTTGTTTTGGTCCTAGACAATCAGTGGTATTTAGGCTAACAAGATAGGTCATGTTAGCATGATGTATTCCAAACTCACTTCTCAGGGTGCTCTGGCCTTCAGTTTTGTCGGGCACCTGTTACATCTCCTTGATAGAGCATGCAGCTCTGAGCACAACCCTGTAGGGACTGGTTACCTGGAGACACACATCAAAGCATCTAAAACTCTGGGCTCAGGTGGAATCCAGACTCCACTTCTTTCAACTGTGCTGGTAATTGAGCTAGTTGCTGAACCTCCCTGTGCCTGTTTCCTTCAATGTAAATAAGGATGAAAGCAAGGTTATTGTGAGTAGTGTTGCATAAAATAACGAATTAAAACATTCAAAACGGTGCCAGCATATAATGAGTTTTCATAAATATGACTCTCTTTGATGACTATTGATCATTGTTCACGACCTGACGGGTTCCTGAAACTGGTAACTTCAGGGCCTGGCCCTGCCTACACAGGGAGATCATGACTGGAGTAGGAGTCACATGGGTTCTTGTGCTTCTCTTTAGGTCCAGAGGAAACTATTTTGCTTGGGGCGCAGAGTGATTAATTTAACGACAGCAACGATATTGACACTGAGTTAATTGTACATGAATATACATAATGGTTTTAGATATTTATGCTTACAAACGTTGGTATTATTTAATCTCCATGTGAGAGCATCGCACTGGGTAGGAATTAGCATAATCTTCTAGATGGACGGGAGGCAAAGTCTCAGCCTGTGCTGGTGTTGCGAGCCTTTGGTTTCCCTACGTGGCGAGCTGGGCTGGTTGATTTCTCCCCGGGCCGTCTCTGGCCGCCTGCAGCTGTAGGGGCTCCAGACTTCTTTCCACTGCGGATGAAATTCTCACCTTTTTGCAAGACTTATTGCTTCTAGTCTGCCACTGATTGCTTTCTCTCTCTTTTGTGTTTCCTTCATTTTGTAGTGCATTTTGCTTCTTCTGAGTGAAAGACACCTCTCCTCTCTTTCTAGGTCCAGGCAGGAGGATATAACAATTCTCACTTATCTGTCCTCCTAGCTCCACCAATGGAAGTATGTTTATCTGCAAGGGTAAAAGGCAGTGTGATTAAGGAGCCTGCTAGGTGTTCAGAGTGCATCGATCTTGCCAAGGGTACACCATCTAACCTAACTCAGTGTAAAAGAAACACAAATGTACTGTGCTAAATGTTCGTAATTATTTAGGAAGAAACACAGGACACCATAAAATTCCACTTCATGAAGTCAGGCACTTCAAATAATAGGCCAGGCATTAGTTCACTAGTTTCTGCCACTAGGCATAGGAAGGGAGACATAAAGCCAGGGCTGGCCTCTGGGGCCACCCAGATCACACGGGAAGTGCAATACAATGACGGTAGCTAAATCAAGGGGAGGGAATGTCACCGTCACCACTTTGCCAGATGTATGCCAGGCGAGGCAGAGAGAGTTTCCCAGACCACTGGAATGGATTCGATACAAGTAGCAATGTTGTTATTGTGTGGGAGTCCTAGTGTGCAAATTGCCTGACAATTAACATGGGGGCAGTGACAGCTTTTACAGTCATTAAGGTTATGTGTGTCCAACTGAAATTGTCACCCTCTCAGAGTTGGCCTCGCATCTAATAGCAATACTCATCAAAGAGACAATGATTGTATTAATTACAATTATAAAAATTATGCCTCACCCCTACAACAGCATCTTTTCACATTAGCTGACATTATCCTCACAACTCTTAAACAAGTACTCTCACCTCCATTTTATGACTTAAAAAAAAAAGGGAAGGAGGAGTTCCACCAGACAACTCTCTTGACAGGAGCTGAGATTACAGAGGTGCACACATTTGTCACAATTCAGCAAAAATACACTTAGAATTTATTTGTACCTTAATGACTCTGCATTTTTTTATAGCAAAAGAAGAAATCGGAAGCAAATATTCAACTCTAATTCATTACATGCATGCTTAGGTGTTTAAGGAGAAGTCTACCAATCTCTTCAAATTTACTCTGGAATCCATCAAAAAAATAAGATAAATTAATGGATGGATGGAGTGAGGGATGGATGAATAGAGAGGTGACAGAGGAAGTAAAATGTTTATGGCACAATCCAGGTGATGTGATTATGCATGTTCACCGTAAGAGTCATTTAGCTTTGCCTTTTGTTTGAAATTTTTCCTAATAAAGTGTTTCTAGGGGAGGTGGAGAACATGTTGAGAAAGATGAAACCTGCCTGCAGGTTAGTCAGCCTGGGTTGAGACTCAAATCCAGTTCACCTGGTCCTAGTTCCCAGGCCTGACAGGGATGTTTGAGAAAATCGTTACTGGTCAGTGTTTAAAAGGAGGCAGGAGTGCAGGGAAGTATTCAATGCTGGTTCACTAAGAGCAAAGCAAATCCAAACCCGGGGCAGACTCTATTATAAAAGGGATGCTATTCAAATAAGGGGTCTGCACCTTTTAATCCCGCAAGGATTCAGCTCAGGGAGCATTGCCCCCTCCTAGCAGTTCCTTTGGGGTGTTTGATATTTATTATGATGATGCTGCGTCCCCTCAGAGCCTTGTTGCTCTTCGTCAGGGAGTACTTCAGAACTTAAAGCACTTCATGTGTTCTCCATGATGACACGACTTTGTCCTCTTAAAAGATCCAAATGTCACCTGAAGCTCAGTCAGGTGTAAAAACTCAAGGCTTACAATACCGTCTCTTTGTAAAGCTACCCAGTAGTCACAGAGCAACTTCAAGGGAAGTTTTCCATGTGTCGGTTTCTCGTTTTTCTTGGAGCTGGACCTCTACACTGACAAAACTGGTTTTCTTGTATGACACAAACATTCTGAGACTACCTTGTGCCAGAGTTCAGGCGATGGCAGTCGTTTTCGTGATAAAAACGACTAATCTTTGTCACAACCACTCATCTAACATCTGGGTCCCTCCAACAGACTGGAAGCATCACAAGGATGGGGCCTCAGGAAACTGTCTCACGCCCCTGACACAGGACCTGTGTGGCTTTACGGACAAAAATAACTAATGCAGGAATTAGTCAATGGACGAATCAGTAAATCAATGGACTGATTATGCTAACGAGTTTGAAAAACTATGAGCTGTTGACTGTGTCTGGTGCAACATTTCTACTGCAATTTTGTTTCTTCTATGTTATGCTCTGAAGTGATTGAAAAGCTGACAGGTTTTCTATGAATCTCTTTTTCTGCCTTTTAATCATCATGAAAAATTTTTGGTTACCGTCTCCCAATTTTCTAAGTACATGATTACATCTTTTGTAAAAAGGATTCTTGCATGTTTATGTGCTTATTTTTGTTTCTTTCCTACTCTAGTACACATCACACTAAGATAAGTCCTGGTGGTGGCTGGGGTCCCTTGATCTTGTCGATTTCAACTCGTCTACTAAATACAGTGGAAACTTCATCATGACCACAAATACATTTTTTAAATTAATACATGTTTAGGAGTTTGCTAGTAAATGGATTTTGAATATGACTGAATTCTTTCTCACTATCTTCTAAGCTACTAACCTGCACTGGACCATGTTGCTGGCTACTCCAATCAAGTAATATGATGGGGATAATAATACCTACCATCCAGAATGCCGTGAGGATTAGGGAAGGTGCAGAGCTCCTGGCAGTGCAGGTTACACAATGGATGCCTGGGAAAGATTCCCATCACCTCCCTTGGCTTCTGCTCAGCTCTAGACTACTGACCTGTCTCTTCCCCATGTGTCTCCACGCATTCTGTTCCCAGTTTCTGCCTCTGTTTAAGTCTTGTATTTGACTTTCCAATTCCCGGTTTGGCATTTCTCTGGGTCCTTGGGTGCCTCATCTTTTTTCATCCGTGACTCAGAGTTGGCCCTTTTCTAAACTGTGGTTATTGCTCTGGCCATTCTCAGATTCAGTTCCTGCCTTCCTTGTGTATCCCACCATCCCTCCAGGAGGTACCCAGGTCTGTACTGGAAATACTAGCCAGTGTTCACACGACATTCTTTTCCCTGAACTCATAGCTGACTAGCTTTTTTTTAAATTATTATTTTAAAAATTTTGATTTTTTAAAAAATATTTTTATTTACTTATGATAGTCACAGATTGAGAGAGAGAGAGAGAGAGAGAGAGGCAGAGACACAGGCAGAGGGAGAAGCAGGCTCCATGCACCGGGAGCACAACGTGGGATTCGATCCCGGGTCTTCAGGATCGCGCCCTGGGCCAAAGACAGGCGCCAAACCGCTGCGCCACCCAGGGATCCCAAAAATTTTGATTTTTGTACACTGTTTAAGCAAAAATATTTTACATTAAGAAATATATTTTAATTTAGGCATATAATTAAAATCATTGGGAATATTTAACAAACTGAAACATTTTTCTAAAATCACTGAGCCTGAACTTAGGGCATCCAAGTACCATGGGATCCAAGTACCTTGGGATCCAAGTACCATGGGATCCATGGGGTTGAAGTACCATGGACATCTAAATGAGACACAGAAGTAACATTGCAGTTTAATTACTGGCTGTCCTTCATGTCTGTGGCATACCAGGTCCTCTGACTTCCAGAGATCTACAATTGTTGATCTACTTTTTTTTTTATCTACTTTTTATCACATTGGGCAATATTTCTTCTAATTCCTACTTCTCATGTGCCCAGAAAGTCGTTTTAGTGTCCAGCTTCCCATTGAGACTGGTTACTGTGGAATATTCATTTGACTCTGTCTCTTTCCATTTCTTTTGAGCAATCATGTCCTTCATACATCTTACACACCTCCCGACCTTCATGCCTATGTCACTGGCCTCTGGATGCCAACATCTCTCTTCTGCTTTGTCCACCTGCCATTGTTGAATTTTTTTTTTAAGATTTTATTTTATTATTTATTCATGAGAGACACACAGAGAGAAAGAGAGAGCAGCAGACACACAGAGAGAGGGAGAAGCAGGCTCCGTGCAGGGAGCCTGATGCAGGACTCGATCCCGGGACCCCAGGATCACACCCTGGGCCAAGGCAGGCACTAAACCACTGAGCCACCCAGGGATCTCCCCCATTGTAGAATTTTATATAAACCCCTTGATGACAGTATTTTTTATTGAACATCTTTGTGTTTTACTGTTACGAAAGTAGTAAAATTTCACTCAAGTAAATAATAACAATTTTCAGCAACTAAATGAATAGCTTTTGTTTGGTTTAAAGCCTTAGCAATTTCGACTATAATTTTTCACAGACTTAGCCCTTATCATGATATAATAATAGCCAATATTAATGAAGTATGACCTTTCCTGGAAGTAATGGCTTTTAAATTTCTACTTAATTAATTAATCAGATACATCTAATAAGTTAATATTGAACCTATTAGATATAATTGCTGGTGGACTATAAGATAAAAGAGCCTGAAAATTACCATACAAGGGCATACAACTGTAGAACAATAGATTTTCATTTCATTACTTCGTCAATAGTTGAACTGTAGAGACAAAAATAAAAGTCTACACCAGATCCAAGTCTACACCATCCTATCTGAAAAATATTAAATGATGCTCCTGTGCATCTATATGACATATTTAAAATAATTGCTATCAAATAACCAAATCTATCCATTACTTGTTTATATGCATGAGTAAATTCTATTTTTCTTTTCTTTTTTTTAGTAAATTCTATTTTTCAGAAGTATGTGAGCCATAAGGATTTTATCATAAAATGACTCAGTCTCTTGAAACTCTGAAGTGAAAGTAAGCAATGTTTGTCAGAAGTTAAGTCATTTGTCTGATATGTGTGTGTGTATGTGTGTGTGTTTCAGAGTAAAGTAACCATTGAAATTCAGGGGGAATTTTGGGAAAAAAATTGCTGTCTAATTAGAATGTATCAGCTTTGATCAGCCTCTTTCTGATGGACATATTCTTTCTTTGGATATGTGAATATCTTAAATTAAGTTACCTTCAGATTTTAACCTCAGAGGCATGTAGCTGTCCAGGTGACATATTAAGTGGGCCTATTTCTTACATAATTTAAACTTTAGAAGAGCAATCTTATTTCTCTATGTCCATCTTTATGAGACCGAGGAAGGGGAGATAAGGGAACAACCTCACTATTGGTCCCATATTTATTACACATTCATCTGTACTGGATTTTTCCCATTTGCCCAACAGATCCCACTCCCCACCCCTAGGCATCTGCTGAGTCAGAACATTGAATGCAATGAACAACTTGGATATGCCCCACACTCCCCACCCTAGGGAGTTCAGAAGGAAGAGGAAGACAGAGTTCCTGCTGTTCCCCCAGCTCCTTGCCTGCAGGGTGACTACCTGCAGGCCACCTTCCCCTACTGGGCGGACTGGGGTGGTAGAGGCTCAGGATGTTACTAGCTTCGTATACCAGGCTCACCACTCCCTGACAACATCCTGGCATATAGTCCTCTTCTCTGTCTGTAAATTAATCAGCTTAATTGTCTCTTTCATTTCTCCCTGCAATCCTGACTGATAAAAACATTATCTTCATTGGCCCATACAAACTATTGTTATCAGGTCTCTTCCAAATTAATGACACTAGGGTTCCATTATCAGACTCAACTAAAACTGTGGGTCCTCTAATGAAGAGTTAATGCCTCATTTTTTTAAAGTGTAAGAATTTAGAGACAAATGCCAACTGCCTAAAGGCATGCAATTTCCTTCTTTGTCCAAAGTGTAATTAAACTTTGAATAATCCTCTTCTTTGACATATGAAGTCATATCTTTTTAACAGAAAAGAAGTCTTAGATTGAGTGCTTTAGTTCTGAGTAGAGGTACAGGAAGCACTCCAAATTAAGACTTGAAAGCTTTAAAATGAATGAGTGAAAGAGCCTGGATTGTCTGTTAGCAGGTTTTTTTTTTTTTTGCATTATTATTTCTAATAATAATATTAACAATGTTAACAATAATAAAAATAGATGATAATCATTGAACGTTTAGTATATGCCAGGGACTGTTTCAGGTGTCTTATGTCATTAAACACCCTCAACACATATGTGAGGTAAGGACTGCTATTATTCTTTGTTTTAAAAGTAATTTTATTTATTTGAGAGAGAGAGAGAAAGAGAGAAAGCAAGCATGAGCAGGGTGTGGGGCAGAGGGAGAGGGACAAGCAGACTCCTTGCTGAGGGAAGAGCCCAACAAGGGGCTCGATCCCAGGACCCTGAGATCATAACCTGAGGTGAAGTCAGACACTTAGTCGACTGAGTCACCCAAGCTCCCCAGGATTGCTATTATTCTTTTTCTACAAGTAAAGAAATAAAATATGCAGGATTAAAAAGCTTGCCCAAAACAATGCTGTATGTTGCTGCCTTCAGTGAGCCCTAGAATATACTGAACAATGATTCCTGCCCAGAAAAATCACATGTACAGTCTATTTTAGAAATTAAAAACCATTTTTATTCCCCCTTCCATAGCCCTAACTGAATTCCAAATGTCCGGAGGCCCGGCTGAAATAATCATTGAGTTATGCAACTTTTTAACTCAGAAATTTGTCCCAAATCATAAGTTTGTTACTTTGAGAATTTCAGCAAAAGATGCTTAGATCCATGAACATTCCTGTTCATATGTCCACATGTATTTGTGTTGGAGCTGCAGCTGGCACAATGCGGAAATTAAAATATACTTTCAGACATCATTTCAAAGTCAAACTAACTTTATCTTAATTAATGTGAAAAAAATCATCTTGCCTAAAACTAATTTGGGCAGCATATAGATTTGTTTAACAGTGGCAGTTTGTAAATCTTTTTATCATCCAGTATGTTATATTATAAAAGTACCAAAAAAGAATACATTGAGGATATGAATCTTTAAAAAGTTAAACTGTGAATACATATCCCTTTGAAGTATTTCTGTATTTTAACCTAGTTTGTCAAGTTGCAGCCAGTGGTCTGAGGAGCACTCTTACTTCAACGTAACCACGGAAACATAATTAACCTGCGTTTTCTATCTGTTTCAGGCAAACCATGAGCCAAAGATTGTAACTAGAAAGCCAGAGCATTACCAATAGCTCAGCTGCCTGGTGCTGAGGTTAAAACCATACAATCAGATCCTCTATTTCCAGTAGTGACTGTCATCGAAACAAATCTTCCTACTAAAAGAGTTCTTGCTAGTGCAGAAAAGTAAAAGGAATTAACTATGTTCACAGTTACTAGTGAAGTCTCAACTAGTATAAATACTGGTTTCTAAATCTTTGTTATATCATCAAAGTATTAAATAATAACAATATATTTTGTTTTCATCCCAAAATTTTGGTCACGGTGTAACTTTCAAGACATTTCTTGTACAAATGCATCCATCATGACTATAGATCCCAAAGATGGTGTGCCCAAAGAAAATATTAATGAGGATCTTAGAGATGATCTATTGTAGAAGGTAAGGTCAGTACAGATAAAATAATCAGAAAATTTATTAATTAAATAATGTTTTCTTTCATATTAATAACTGCAATTATTTCTTCTTTTCATTCTGCCTTCTAACTCTTCTGGGTCTTTAGTTTCATTAAACTGAGATATGATGAGTGCTTGGAAATCCCAACCTAAAAAAAAGAAGAAAAAAAAAAAGAAAGGAAATCCCAACCTCCATCAATATTTGTTTCATTTGTAGCCTTTTCAGTCTCTCTCTCAATATTTTACATAATATATCTTGGCCCCAACTAAGATGTAAAGCCTCACTGAAACTAATAAATGATTGTTCTTCCTTATTTTCAACAAACAAGGTCTCCAATTAAGGATATGTTCATTGTTCTTCTCTATTTAACATTAGTTTAATCTTTAGCCTAGAATAGAATTAGCTTTTATTCAAAGGTTCTGAATGTGTGAACTCATTTATACTAGTAATGCCTCTGTGAGAAGAAAATGTTTCCTTTCACCAATATGTCACCAATGATAAGAACCAGAGCCAAGGCTATTGATTTCCCCAAGGTCACGCCTAGGTTCCTGGGACAAGTCTAGGCGGTCAGAACTCACTGTCTCAGTTCCCATCTTATCTGTGATTTTGACAGTAATACCAAGAATGTGTCAGGATTAGATGAACCAGAATTACCCCTCCTTAACCTATCACACATCCTTTGACATTTCCTCATTGAAAGAATGTGAACCAGAACTTTGTATGGACTTGGTAAATCTTTGTTGAATGTGTGATTTAATTAATTTCTAACTAATTAATTTATCAAGTAATCCTAATCTTTTTTCAATACGTTTGTTCTGGAGGAGGGGCAAGACGGCGGGAGAGGAGGGTCCCCGAGTCACCTGTCCCCACCAAATTACCTACAGAACCTTCAAATCATCCTGAAAATCTACGAATTCGGCCTGAGATTTAAAGAGAGACCAGCTGGAATGCTACAGTGAGAAGAGTTCGCGCTTCTCTCAAGGTAGGAAGACGGGGAAAAAGAAATAAAGAAACAAAAGGCCTCCTAGGGGGAGGGGCCCTGCGAGGAGCCGGCTGAGGCCGGGGCGAGTGTCCCCAGGACAGGAGAGCCCCGTCCCGGAGGAGCAGGAGCTGCACCAACCTTCCCGGGCGGAAAGGGGCCCGCAGGGAGTTAGAGCAGGACCCAGGAGGGCAGGGATGCCCTCGGGCTCCCTGGGACACTAACAGGCACCTGTGCCCCAGGAGAGCGTGCCGAGCTCCCTAAGGGCTGCAGCGCGCCCGGCGGGACCCCGAGCAGCTCGGAGGGGCTCGGGCAGCGGCTCTGCAGAGGGGGCTGCGGGGCGGAGCGCGAATCCAACAGTGCAGGCCCCGGAGCACAGGGCGCCGGGACACAGCCCAGGATCCGGCCTCCCCCGGGACAGACAGAGGCCGGGAGGGCCCAGGACAGCAAGGACACTCCTGCCCCGAGCTGAGCAGATCAGCGGCCCCGCCCGGGAGCCCCCAGGCCCTGCAGACGGAGAGCCCCGGGGCTACTGCGGGAGCTGACTCCAGGGCTGCACAGCTGGCCCCCGCCACTGGGGTTGTTCCTCCTGGGGCCTCACGGGGTGAACAGCCCCCACTGAGCCCTGCACCAGGCAGGGGCAGAGCAGATCCCCCAAGTGCTAACACCTGAGAATCAGCACAGCAGGCCCCTCCCCCAGAAGACCAGCTAGACGGACCAGTTCCAGGGGAAATCAAGGGACTTAAAGTATACAGAATCAGAAGATACTCCCCTTTGGTTTTTGTTTGTTTGTTTTTTGGTTTTTTGTTTTGTTTTGTTTTGTTTTTTGATTTTTGATTTGTTTCCTTCCCCCACCCTTTTTTCCTTTCTTTCTTTTTCTTTTTTTTCTTCCTTTTCTCTTTTTTATTTTTCTCTCTTCTTTCCTTCTTTCTCTCCTCTCTTTTTCTCCTTTCCCAATACAACTTGCTTTGGCCACTCTGCACTGAGCAAAATGACTAGAAGGAAAACCTCACCTCAAAAGAAAGAATCAGAAACAGTCCTCTCTCCCACAGAGTTACAAAATCTGGATTACAATTCAATGTCAGAAAGCCAATTCAGAAGCACTATTATACAGCTACTGGTGGCTCTAGAAAAAAGCATAAAGGACTCAAGAGACTTCATGACTGCAGAATTTAGATCCAATCAGGCAGAAATTAAAAATCAATTAAATGAGATGCAATCCAAGCTAGAAGTCCTAACAACGAGGCTTAACGAGGTGGAAGAACGAGTGAGTGACATAGAAGACAAGTTGATGGCAAAGAGGGAAACTGAGGAAAAAAGACAATTAAGAGACCATGAAGACAGATTAAGGGAAATAAACGACAGCCTGAGGAAGAAAAACCTACGTTTAATTGGGGTTCCCAAGGGCACCGAAAGGGACAGAGGGCCAGAATATGTATTTGAACAAATCCTAGCTGAAAACTTTCCTAATCTGGGAAGGGAAACAGGCATTCAGATCCAGGATATAGAGAGATGCCCCCCTAAAATCAATAAAAACTGTTCAACACCTCGACATTTAATAGTGAAGTTTGCAAATTCCAAAGATAAAGAGAAGATCCTTAAAGCAGCAAGAGACAAGAAATCCCTGACTTATATGGGGAGGAGTATTAGGGTAACAGCAGACCTCTCCACAGAGACCTGGCAGGTCAGAAAGGGCTGGCAGGATATATTCAGGGTCCTAAATGAGAAGAACATGCAACCAAGAATACTTTATCCAGCAAGGCTCTCATTCAGAATGGAAGGAGAGATAAAGAGCTTCCAAGACAGGCAGGAACTGAAAGAATATGTGACCTCCAAACCAGCTCTGCAAGAAATTTTAAGGGGGACTCTTAAAATTCCCCTTTAAGAAGAAGTTCAGTGGAACAATCCACAAAAACAAGGACTGAATAGATATCATGGTGACACTAAGCTCATATCTGTCAATAGTAACTCTGAACGTGAACGGGCTTAATGACCCCATCAAAAGGCGCAGGGATTCAGACTGGATAAAAAAAGCAGGACCCATCTATTTGCTGTCTACAAGAGACTCATTTTAGACAGAAGGACACCTACAGCCTGAAAATAAAAGGTTGGAGAACCATTTACCATTCAGATGGTCCTCAAAAGAAAGCAGGGGTAGCCATCCTTATATCAGATAAACTGAAATTTACCCTGAAGACTGTAGTGAGAGATGAAGAGGGACACTATATCATACTTAAAGGATCTATCTAACAAGAGGACTAACATTCCTCAATATATATGCCCCGAATGTGGGAGCTGCCAAATATTTAAACCAATTAATAACCAAACTGAAGAAATACTTAGATAATAATACACTTATACTTGGTGACTTCAATCTAGCTCTTTCTATACTCAACAGGTCTTCTAAGCACAACATCTCTAAAGAAACGAGAGCTTTAAATGATACACTGGACCAGATGGATTTCACAGATATGTACAGAACTTTACATCCAAACTCAACTGAATACACATTCTTCTCAAGTGCACATGGAACTATTTCCAGAATAGACCACATACTGGGTCACAAATCGGATCTGAACCGATACCAAAAGATTGGGATCGTCCCCTGCATATTCTCAGACCATAATGCCTTGAAATTAGAACTAAATCACAACAAGAAGTTTGGAAGGACCTCAAACACGTGGAGGTTAAGGACCATCCTGCTAAAAGATGAAAGGGTCAACCAGGAAATTAAGGAAGAATTAAAAAGATTCATGGAAACTAATGAGAATGAAGATACAACCGTTCAAAATCTTTGGGATGCAGCAAAAGCAGTCCTAAGGGGGAAATACATCACAATACAAGCATCCATCCAAAAATTGAAAAGAACTCAAATACAAAAGCTAACTTTACACATAAAGGAGCTAGAGAAAAAACAGCAAATAGATCCTACACCCAGGAGAAGAAGAGAGGTAATAAAGATTCGAGCAGACCTCAACGAAATCGAGACCAGAAGAGGTGTGGAACAGATCAACAAAACCAGGAGTTGGTTCTTTGAAAGAATTAATAAGATAGATAAACCATTAGCCAGCCTTATTAAAAAGAAGAGAGAGAAGACTCAAATTAATAAAATCATGAATGAGAAAGGAGAGATCACTACCAACACCAAGAAAATACAAACGATTTTAAAAACATATTATGAACAGCTATACACCAATAAATTAGGCAATCTACAAGAAATGGATGCATTCCTGGAAAGCCACAAACTACCAAAACTGGAACAGGAAGAAATAGAAAACCTGAGCAAGCCAATAACCAGGGAGGAAATTGAAGCAGTCATCAAAAACCTCCCAAGACACAAGAGTCCAGGGCCAGATGGCTTCCCTGGGGAATTCTATCAAACGTTTAAAGAAGAAACCATACCTATTCTCCTAAAGCTGTTTGGAAAGATAGAAAGAGATGGAGTACTTCCAAATTCGTTCTATGAGGCCAGCATCACCTTAATTCCAAAACCAGACAAAGACTCCACCAAAAAGGAGAATTACAGACCAATATCCCTGATGAACATGGATGCAAAATTCTCAACAAGATACTAGCCAATAGGATCCAACAACACATTAAGAAAATTATTCACCATGACCAAGTAGGATTTATCCCCGGGACACAAGGCTGGTTCAACACCCGTAAAACAATCAATGTGATTCATCATATCAGCAAGAGAAAAACCAAGAACCATATGATCCTCTCATTAGATGCAGAGAAAGCATTTGACAAAATACAGCATCCATTCCTGATCAAAACTCTTCAGAGTGTAGGGATAGAGGGAACATTCCTTGACATCTTAAAAGCCATCTACAAAAAGCCCGCAGCAAATATAATTCTCAATGGGGAAGCACTGGGAGCCTTTCCCCTAAGATCAGGAACAAGACAGGGATGTCCACTCTCACCACTGCTATTCAACATAGTACTGGAAGTCCTAGCCTCAGCAATCAGACAACAAAAAGACATTAAAGGCATTCAAATTGGCAAAGAAGAAGTCAAGCTCTCCCTCTTTGCCGATGACATGATACTCTACATAGAAAACCCAAAAGTCTCCAGCCCAAGATTGCTAGAACTCATACAGCAATTTGGTAGCGTGGCAGGATACAAAATCAATGCCCAGAAATCAATGGCATTTCTATACACTAACAATGAGACTGAAGAAAGAGAAATGAAGGAGTCAATCCCATTTACAATTGCACCCAAAAGCATAAGATACCTAGGAATAAACCTAACCAAAGAGGTAAAGGATCTATACCCTAAAAACTGCAGAACACTTCTGAAAGAAATTGAGGAAGACACAAAGAGATGGAAAATATTCCATGCTCATGGATTGGAAGAATTAATATTGTGAAAATGTCAATGTTACCCAGGGCAATTTACACGTTTAATGCCATCCCTATCAAAATACCATGGACTTTCTTCAGAGAGTTAGAACAAATTATTTTAAGATTTGTGTGGAATCAGAAAATACCCCGAATAGCCAGGGGAATTTCAAAAAAGAAAACCAGAGCTGGGAGCATCACAATGCCAGATTTCAGGTTGTACTACAAAGCTGTGGTCATCAAGACAGTGTGGTACTGGCACAAAAACAGACACATAGATCAATGGAATAAAATAGAGAACCCAGAAGTGGACCCTGAACTTTATGGTCAACTAATATTCGATAAAGGAGGAAAGACTATCCACTGGAAGAAAGACAGTCTCTTCAATAAAAGGTGCTGGGAAAATTGGACATCCACATGCAGAAGAATGAACCTAGACCACTCTCTTGCACCAGACACAAAGATAAACTCAACATGGATGAAAGATCTAAATGTGAGACAAGATTCCATCAAAATCCTAGAGGAGAACACAGGCAACACCCTTTTTGAACTCGGCCACAGTAACTTCTTGCAAGATACATCCACGAAGGCAAAAGAAACAAAAGCAAAAATGAACTATTGGGACTTCATCCAGATAAGAAGCTTTTGCACAGCAAAGGATCCGGTCAACAAAACTAAAAGACAACCTACAGAATGGGAGAAGATATTTGCAAATGACGTATCAGATAAAGGGCTAGTTTCCAAGATCTATAAAGAACTTATTAAACTCAACACCAAAGAAACAAACAATCCAATCATGAAATGGGCAAAAGACATGAACAGAAATCTCACAGACGAAGACATGGGCATGGACAACAAGCACATGAGAAAATGCTCCGCATCACTTGCCATCAGGGAAATACAAATCAAAACCGCAATGAGATCCCACCTCACACCAGTGAGAATGGGGAAAATTAACAAGACAGGAAACCACAAATGTTGGAGAGGATGTGGAGAAAGGGGAACCCTCTTACACTGTTGGTGGGAATGTGAACTGGTGCAGCCACTCTGCAAAACTGTGTGGAGGTTCCTCAAAGAGTTAAAAATAGACCTTCCCTACGACCCAGCAATTGCACTGCTGGGGATTTACCCCAAAGATACAGATGCAATGAAACGCCGGGACACCTGCACCCCAATGTTTCTAGCAGCAATGTCCACAATAGCCAAACTGTGGAAGGAGCCTCGGTGTCCATCGAAAGATGAATGGATAAAGAAGATGTGGTGTATGTATGCAATGGAATATTCCTCAGCCATTAGAAATGACAAATACCCACCATTTGCTTCAACATGGATGGAACTGGAGGGTATTATGCTGAGTGAAATGAGTCAATAGGAGAAGGACAAACATTATATGTTCTCATTCATTTGGGGAATATAAATAATAGTGAAAGGGAATATAAGGGAAGGGAGAAGAAATGTGTGGGAAATATCAGGAAGGGAGACAGAACATAAAGACTCCTGACTCTGGGAAATGAACTAGGGGTGGTGGGAGGGGAGGAGGGCGGGGGGTGGGAGTGAATGGGTGACGGGCACTGGGGGTTATTCTGTATGTTGGTAAATTGAACACCAATAAAAAATAAATTTAAAAATAAATAAGTAAATACAATATTAAAAAAAATACTTTTTGTTCTGCACTTTCACCTTTGTATCCAAAATAGATGGACGAGCAATAGATATTTAATCCATTTTTGAAGTAAAAAAATGAATTCTTGGTATAACTTGAAGTGCAACTGTAGAAACATCTGTAAAGTCACAAAGTGAATTAGTATTAATTAATTAGTATTTCCACCAACATCAAATCAATGGTTAACTCTAAGGTGGGCAGAAAGAGAAAGGGAACCTAGAAGAGGGGCTTTCACTATATATGTGAAATGTTTTATACCTTAAAAAAAACCTAGAAATCAGAAATAGAGCAAATTTGCCAAATTTGAGAGATGGGCTCTTTTGATGTCATATTACTTTCTAGATTTGAAATATTTCATGTTTTACATTTTTAGTGAAACAATATTTCTAAATTTCAGTAATGAAGACACTCTTTAAGGGTAAAAAAAGTGCAAAGCTTCAAAATATGTCTGCATACCGAGTTTAAGAAAACCCAAAATAGAATGCTTTCTGGGAAAAGAAAATTAAAACAGCATTTGTTTTTCTTCTGTATGTTTTGGTGATTTGTCCCTGAGTTTGGAGTTCCAGATTCTAGAAATGTGTCCACATCTAATACCTGCACTTTTGAGGCTTGACTGCTTTCTTATTTTCCCTTACTCTGGTCTTCGTGAGTGTTAAGCCTTCAGATCTTTTTGCGGGTGCACAATTAGTGTGAATTTGCTCAATATCCTTAAAAAAATCATAAGTATAGGGGGCACCTGCATGGTTCAGTCAGTTAAGTGTCCAACTCTTGGTTTCCACTCAGGTCTTAATCTTGGGGTTGTGGTTATTAAGTCCCATGTCAGGCTCCACGCTCAGTCGGGAGTCTGCTTGAGATTCTCTCTCTTCCCTTCTCTCTGCACCCCTTCTTATCTCTCAAAAAAATGTGTAAGTATAAATAAGAAAAGAGTATGTGGGAACAATGATCTTAACTTCTTGTTGCAGTTGACATTTTAGTTGTGATATTTTAGAATTTCTAATATACAGTTTTAAGGAGAAAAGAGATAAAAGGGTACAAAAAGGGAAAAATAAGGATGGAAGTATCAGGAGCTGGAGGAAGAGAGGAATAAAAAAGAAACTGAAAGAGAAGAAGCAGACAGAAATGGAGAAGAAAGCAGAAAAGAAAAAGTGGTGGAGAGGAGTGGAAGGGGAAGAGGAAAGAAAAATAAAAACTTCATTATTTTCAGAGGCCATAATATTTTAACATAGAAAAACTTTCTATTTCGCTTTGTGTATGTGCAAGCATGTCAAGGAATATTCTATCAGGAATTTCATAAAGTCTTGAAAAAAACTTTTTAATTTACCTATTCATACATTTTACTACTTTTTTGGAAAGAAGTCTATTCATGTCTTCTGCCCATTTTTTAATTGGATAATTCATTTGGGTGTTGAGTTTTATATACTTATTTATAAGTACTTTATATGTTTTGGATACTAATCCTTCATCAAATAAGTCATTTGCAAATATCTTCTCCCATTCCATAGGCTGCCTCTTAGTTTTGTTGGTTGTTTCCTTCACTTGACCTGAAACCATCAAAATCTTAGAGAAGAAAACAGACAGTAACATCTTGAACCTCAGCCATAGCAACTTCTTTCTAGATATATTTCCTGAGGCAAGGGAACCAAACGCAAAAATAAACTATTGGGAATTCAGCCTTGTATTCTTAATAGTCAGTAATGTGGGCTAACTTCTTAATCCTGCCATAACTGAGGAAATAACTATCTATACACTTACCCAAGGTAAGAACGAATGCAATGAATTCTGATTACATTTCTCACATTCTTCTAGGAATTGGAGTCCAAGTAGTAAAATGAGTGAATGGGTAAATTTAAAAAATTTTTTCAAGACTATATGTGATTCCTGATAGAATATTCTTTGACACGCTTGCACCTGTCAGAATGGCTAAAATCAACATCACAAGAAACAAATGTTGGTAAGGATGTGGACAAAGGGGAACCTTCATACACTGTTGGTGGGAATGCAAACTGGGACAGCTGCAGGAAACAGTGTGGAGATTCCATATTTATCCAAAGAATGGATACATGCACCCCGATGTTTATAGCAGCATTATCAACAATAGCCAAATTATGGAAACAACCCGAGTGTCCATTGACTGATGAATGGAAAAGAAGATATGGTATATACATACAGTGGAATATTAGCTATAAAAAAGAATGACATCTTTCCATTTGCAATGATGCTGATGGAGCTAGAGAGTATTATGCTAAGTGAAATAAGTCAGTCAGAGAAAGACAATATATGATTTTACTCATATGTGGAATTTAAGACACAGAACAAACAAGCAAAGGGAAAAAAAGAGGGAGAGAGAGGGGTAAACCAAAAAACAGACGCTTAACTATAGAGCACAAACTGATGGGTACCAGAGGGGAGGTGGGTGGGGGGATGGGGATTAAGAAGGGCACTTGCGATGAGCCCAGGGTGTTGTATGGAGGTGTTGAATCACTATATTATATATCTGAAACTAAAATCACATTGCACATTAACTAACTGGAATTTAAATAAAAACTTAGGGGTGCCTGGCTGGTTCAGTTAGTTGAGCATGTGATTCTTGATCTCAGGGTTGTGAATTCAAGCCCCATGTTGGACATGGAGCCTACTTAAATTTTTTTTTAATAAAAAAAAAAAGAATACAAAGCTGATAAAGTTATTGCTTCAGGGCTGGTAAAGTTAAGGCTATAAGCCTCTTTCAGAGCCTCGGTAGAGGATTTGATTATGTGTTTACACGTCTTATGTTTATGTAAAATTTGTAAAAGAGATTTTTTGTATCCCTTTTCTTTAAAAGTAACCCCCAAACTTGTCTGAGCTCCAGGCCCCACAAAACTTGGATCTGTGGTGTAATAGGTTATTCAAGGAGACTGTCAAATCTGCTTTAGAAAGTTTAAAGAAGAAAATTGTACAAAATAATTCCAGAAGCCTTTCGTGGGAAGTCCTGCCTAAATATGAGGGGTGGTTAGAAAATTAGTTATCTTCTTGAGGGCTCTTCCAGGTCTTTGAGACCAGGACTAGTTTTTGAAGGTCTTCTAATCAAAAAGCCTATTTGTTATTAAGGAGTTGTTTTAAACAGGCTTATCTCACTTGTAGCTAATGCTTCATTTTGCACATTTTGAAAATAAATAAATAGATGCAGATCTCCAAGACAATTTCAAGTGTCTCTCTCTTTTTTTTTTTTATAATTAACTATGCAGTGTTTTTACTCTTTGACGTCACATTGGAAACCCTCAACCAATGAAAGCCTATAATACTGTAAGGCTGTATCAGGTACCACTGCATTATGTGAATGATGACCTAATACCAGGACTACTATAAGCCCAGATATCTATGCACAATGAGTGGTCATGATGAATACTGTAGAGGGTTGAATACTTTCATTTACTTGAATGCTAAATATAGCGTAATGAGTGAACTTAATAGCCCTACAATAACCCCCAAGCAATGCAATAATTGATTACACCCTATAGGCTTAGAATAATTCACATAACTTGATTGGCATTGTTTTCAAGATGAAGCAGCTGAGTTCTAGACCGGGGTGACCAGGAAAGGGCACTAATGTAACTATCCCTATTTCCTGTCCCGTGGCAGATAGCAGTAATCAAACGTCAGATTCTTTTTCTACAAGCCAGGCAGCCAATACCCACTGTGATCCAGGAGGACACATCAAACAAAGCCTATTTAACTCGGGCTACACCTAGAACACATAACAACCAGCGGATAACAAGGAAACAGGAATAATACTCCCTTACCACTCCCACCTACCCAGATTTGTCACTACTACTTATTTTGATACCCCTTTTCTCATGACTTCATTTTCATAAATACTCTTCTTCAAGAAAAATAATCCATTTATCCAGTTTATGACTAAAACCACTCTCCTTTCCTCTTGACACTTTGTGGGTGATGATGACTGAGAATCCCGTCTTCATACTTGGCTTGCCCCATGACCTCACACTGTTGGTGCAAACGTCTCCACTTGCTCTCCTGGGGCCTGGTGCTTCAGGCGTGGACTTTTGCTTTCTCTGGCTAGCAGCACTGCCTGAAGCCATCTGTCTAAACATGGAATCCCTGAGCCCATATTCCCTCATTGCTCATGTTCTGCCCCTCTCCACGTCTGCGGCTTTGGGCTTGGCAAACACCAGGGAAACTACTCAGGGCTTTACCTGTGTTCTGAATGGTATTTAACCATGGAAAATTAGATGTTTCATAACAAGGGGTTTTTCATCTTTGAGGAGGCTTTCCTTTCATCACCTTCTGCTCTCAGAGCAACAGGCGAAGACACAGAGAAAGAAATAGATTATTTTGAAAGGGGAACAAATTAAATAATAGTGATTAATGTGTAAGTCTATTTTTTAGCTTAAAAAAAAAAAAAAAAGCTTATGGAAAGTACTCCGTACTACAAAATGGCAGGCAGTGGAGATCCATCTTTTTCCAATTGCCTTGATGCTTCCCCCAGCACAGAGTCAATGGCTCATCCTCAGCTATCTGGGGACACATTTTGTAACACTAAACTTTTCTTCATACTTACCAACAAGGATTTTGAGAAATATCTATTTTTATTCCATTCTGATGGATTTAGGCTTGCATATAAAATGGTGGGTGGTCCCTAACTCATGCAACCTACTAACTAATTAACTCAAAGTAAGAAGGAAAGGCCAGAGCCACTGCCCTTCCCTTCCACTTCTCTTCCTATGCTAACACTATATATATAAACCCTGGACATGTGTACAAAGTGTTAGGAATTTGGGTGAGTATGCTGACTGGGGTAGAGAACGGAGTGTCTTCTAGACAAACTTTCTTCTCATCAGTTTACTTATTGCACAAGGATTTATTATTGAATCCCCTACTAAGGGCTAAGCATTGATTTACTAAAAGATAAGTAACACTGGAAATGAGGAGTAGACACTTCTTGAGCACCTAATATATGTAGTAGGTAAGTACATATCTATTTCTTATTCAACCCTGAGATAAAGCCATAATTATTCTCATTTTTTTAAACTTAGTGATAGAAAGGTTATACAGTTTAACCTGGGTCTCAAGACTAAAATGTGACCCAAATGGATTTGAACCCAACCCTCTCCTTCCACCATACTGTCTCAACCCTCACAACTGAGAAACAAACATATAAGAATATGTTTACCTTTGAATGGACTAATGCTGTCATAAGGTGTGCCATGATGCTATGAGAGCACATGGTGGAAAGTAACATTCTGATCAGACACTTCTGACCCTCACCTAGTCTTTATGAGGCATAAAATGTGGGAGACCTCTAACATAAGGATCAGAAGCACTGTTTTGTTTATAACAGCACGCAATTCCCAAAGCAGCCATCCTGCCCAAGTTAATGGTCTGCTGTATGTTTTAAATTTTGTACACCTTTACCCCAAGGAGCACCTTGATTATATGGCTCCTGTAAGAAACTTAAAAGGAATGCTTATTCAAGAAACTCATCTGGACAGAGAAGCAACAATTATTCAAACAGAAATCCAGTCTGAGTAACCATCATAGTATCACTTTTACAGAGGTCATGAGAGAAGCAAAAGTATTTCTTTTAAAAACGTAAAGCATTTTGGTAATCAACATCTGGTTAGTTTGCCAGGAAAAGCATATAAATTTTAAAAAGCCTTTAAATAACACTTTAGGATAAAGTACTAAATTCTAGTAGAGAACTTTCTTGGCAGTCTCCGTTTTTTTGTTTGTTTGTTTGTTTTTTGTTTTTCTGTTTTAATATATCAACACAGTAAGAAAAGGAATCATAGAAATAAGTTGGTAAAAAATCATCTTATTATTGTAACAGAGTATTATCATTATAAAACTCCTAACTTGGGAAGGTCTCCTGCCAATTTATTTTCTTTCCAGTATATGAAGGAAAATGATAGCCAGTCTGTGTTCTCTGGGGACTAGGGTGGGACTCGTAGGCTAGGCCCTAAATAGAAAAAAGCAGCATATTTGCATGAAGGGGGAAGCACAATAAACCCAAAACCCTGAAAAATGAAAGTACCTAGTTCTAAAAATTTTGCCCCCCCCATGCTGACATCACCAGGGAACAATTCTTTGCTCATTCTCCATTCCACATTCTCATTTGGTACTCTTCGACTGGCAGGATTTATTTTTCACTTTAGTAGTTGAAAAATAAAGGAGCATATGTCCTGCGGGTGAACTAAATCAGGGCGGGAGAATGAAGTCAGTATAATGGGTTAAGCACTTGCCACTGCTAGCCAAGTGGCAGAGCCAAGGCTCCTGTCCCAGCTGTGTAGGACTCACTTATTCAAACAGCCATGCCACAGCTAATTAGGTTCACCCAAACTTCCAGTTGGTTGATTCAGCTGCAGTTGTTTAGACACGGTCTTTCCCCACAGCAGGGACCAGACTGGAGCTCTTTCTAAATGGCTGGAATGACCAGTAGTAGCAAAGCCACCCATTCAGACCACGCCCCTAGTCTAGAAAGAGCTCATGATCGCAGGCTTAAATTATGGGTTGAATTGATGCAGTGTTTCTTTTTCCAAAGTGGTGGAAAGACTGACTAACCTGTGTTTGTTGCTTTGCTATTTTAGGTACAGTGGAATGTTTAATACTCAGTTGATTTCACAACTTTTTGCACATGTTTGTACAATAGAAGCATTTCTATGAAGACTTTTTTTTTTTTAAATAAAAGATTCCCTTCCCCCTAAGTATTGATGACTGATTGCTGGGACTTTCCTACATTTCTTGAGCTGGGTGTCTCCTCCCAACTCCACCAGCATGTTATGCAATGTTTCTTTCAAACCCTCCTGCTCAAAAGTCTCCAGGCCCAAGACTTGTCCCTGAGGGACCTCACCCATAACACTCTTTAGGTGAGCCATGTACAAGTCCACCTAGCATCTTCTGGCTCTCAGGCCTCCATTGGTTGTACAGGAAACTCAGGTAGAGTCTGACTTGAGATCTCCAGTTGAACAAACTGATCTACAGATGATGGGAACAGTCTCTGCTCAGCTTTCTCCTTCTGCAACTTTTCTCTCCTTTCCTTTGTCCCCAACCTTCAACAGTCAAGCAAAGAATCCTCTGCTTCTGATGTACAAACAAGCCTGATTGTGACCATATTTGATCCGCCCCCTCCAGTGTGACCATCCATTCTAGACACACAGCTCTGGCTTAGCCTCGGCATCCCCCATCCAGTGCAATTCTGCCATTTACCCTCTGATCATGAGTAAGGGTCATGCCAGAAATAGGCCTTGAGCCTTTGGAAAATCACCTGAAATTAATATTACCCTAAAACATAGGTATCTGATTAATCAATAATATAAAATCAGATAAAGTTAAAATTGTAAAGGGAAACTACAATTGATGCTTCCTTTTGGTTGCTATAGCTTTGCTACCAGAGAAAGAAATGATCTCCTCAAAGAGCTATGTTGACTTTTTCCTCGGATGGCAACTTGTATACTTTTTAGTGTTCTCTGGTAATATGCTTTGGTATGTTTGATTTAAAAACAGTGGAAGAGATGTCACAGGGTAATACCTGAGTTACTGTCAGACGAATAGTGTATAGAATTGCTAAATCTTTAAGAAAAATAAAAAAGGACAAAAGACCATGTTTTGATCTTTCTGGGGTACCTGGTACTAGCCATAAAGAGTCAGTAGGGCTTAAATAGCTTGGAACGATCCACTCTTGGCTCCTCTCAATCTCTCACACCTTATATACAGCTCTCTCCATTGTCACGTCTCTTCACTGTCACTGCCACCATTCTCCATCATTCTCTTCTGGATTACTTCTATAGCCACCCCCTTGGTTTCCCCACTCCCATCTCTGTCCTCCTCCCATCTGTTGTCTGCACATAGCTTTTAAAACATACATCAGCACATGGCATGCTGCTCATGCTGCCAGATGCTCTGTCCCCACTCACTCCCAAAGGACACCTGACTCTCATTTTTCAGATCTTAGCTTGAGTGTCACCACCCTCTCTGAGTAGGTTCTCCCTATCATTCTGTCTCATTGCCCATTCCTTTTTATTTATTTGTTTGCTGTCCAGTTAATTGTCTGCCTTCCCCTATAGGCTGTCAGCTCCACAGAGCAGAGAGCATGCCCATTTACTCACCAATGGATATCCCACACCTAGCATGCCACTTGGTACATACCAGGTACTCAATCAATGTGTGTTGGATGAATGACAAAGAGGAACCTGAATTGCATGTTGATAGTAGAAAGGAGTTGGCATTCAGAGGTCAAGACATTGTAGTCCATATTGTAAATAGGCAAAGGTGAAAATGAAATCATATAAGAAAAAGAGAAGTAGGAAAGTGTGTGAGGGCACTTGGAGCAGACCAGTACACAGATGACTTGGGCAAGGAGAAGCCTGAGGTGGTTTGAAGAAAGTAGGCCAGATGTGGGGGGCATTGTCACCACCTCATCACCCCCATCTGGACTGGCATGGTATGTCTTACCTGGGGTACATCAACTTGGACCTCATAGAAGCTCAAGTGACAAGTCCCAGAGAGAATGCCATGGCCAATTTCCATAAAGCATGTGCTCCCCAAGTGCATGCTGTCACACATTTTGAGACACCCACAGGATATACTATACATTCAAGAGATTTATTAAAAAAAAAAAAAAAAGATCTGAAAAGAACATTTGGAAAGCTCTTCAGAATGCAAGTTCCTACAATCAGAAAATGACATGAGAAGAATAACTTCTGGCAATGGTGATGATATATAACCCAGCCATTTACTAGAAGTATGGAGTTGGAGGTGGGAACTAGCTAGCAGCTTGAGGTGTCACTGAGTTCCCATTTAATTCTCTACTTCTGTTACTGACCTGGAATTACAACACCAGGGCAACAGGACACCCTGTCTATTAAAAGTCTCTAGTGAGGAATAAATCACAGTGTTTATAATAAATCTGATCTTTGTCACAGGATCTCCAGCCTTATTTCAACACATTAATCCTACAGTAAGAGAACCAGGTGGATGGGACACAATCCTTATATTCACAAGTGTTTCAGATCACGGCCCAGTGTTTACTGATTTGATTAAATGTTATCTCATACTCAAGACACTTGGTATGGATGTTGGTCAGGAAAATGAGACTGGGATGCTGGTATTGGGTTGGGCTTCTTAGGCCAAAGGAAAGTCCTTGACCCAGGAAAAGGAAAGCTAACAATAAAATTGCAGAGGAACAATCTTGGCCTTTATCCCTTTGATAAGAAGGGGAAGGTATGGGAGAGTAATGTTGGCTTAGTTCCCAAAATGTTGATTAAGCTTCTGAGGAGAATGGTATTGGAATCTTAAGCACAGTATTGTATGAATTGTTCACCTGTAGGAAGTTGTAGACATACCAAGCAATACCTAAATTCTTTATCCCTTTCAGCCAGCTAATGGTTTACCACTCTACTTCAGTATGTTAGGACATGAGTGCGCCAGTGTGCAGCACGCCCCAAATAAAGTACACGCCCCAAAGATCTGGAGGGTCTTATCCAGAGAGTTATGTGAAGAAATTAAAGATTAGGCTTGAAAGTTCAAGGTGGTGGATTCTTGTAGTCTTTTTAGAGCCAAACCAGTGATTTAGCTTGATTAAGAGTATAAGAAAGTATAGGGAAGGGCTTCAAATAGCATGGGAGATGCATTCTCTAAAGAGATAATCCTGGGCAAAGAAGCTATATCTCTGTTCCCAAAGTTCAGATTCAATATCACAGATGGGAAATAGGAGCATCACACTTGACCTCAGAGATAATTATTCTCCAAATGCCCAGTTTCTAAGTCCAGTATTCCCTGGAGGCAGCGGGGTTTGGCGGGATGGGGGGATGGGGGGTGGGGGGAGATTGATTCCTTCTCAACCTCTGAAGGCCAGGAAGCAGAACTGGTATAAACCATTAATTGGGATAGAGTCTTCCCCTGGGCTGTACGTTGCTCACCCCTACCCACGCGAATCTCATTCCATTAAAGATGCACAAAAGACTTAGATGATCTTCCCACCTTTGCAATTTTCTTCAATAGCCCAATAAACTAACAGCAGTCTCCCTCTCAAGAACTCTGGCTACAGCATATTACACAAATTTATTGATAAAAAGAACATTAATATATACGACATACCCTGAGGCTGATGCATTACAGTAGATTAAGGTCCCAGAACTCATTAAGTTCTCACAATGAATATTATCTAATGTCACTTAATCTCTTAGCAAATATTGCTGGCAGAAGTCTCAGTTTCTCTCCATAGAAGGCCAGTTATTACAGCTCCACTTGGAGAGGCCATAGCTCTAGAGAAATGGTACCAGAGCAGGGGGTTCCTTCACTAAATGGTGAGCATCTATTGGGCACAGGAGAGTATGCCCTCTGCACAGCTGGCTGCTTCCTCACACAGAGGGATTTAGGCAGGAGGGTTCCCTATAATAACATCTGTTTCTTCCATCCATGAAAGCATGGGGCAAGTGTTGTCCAAGCTGGGCAATAGGATAGGTAATCCCACCACATAGGTTTTTCTGGTGAAGTTCCAAATATAGGCTTCCTTGATCTTGGACCTTAGGCCTCTCCAGTGCTAAGAGAAATGGGGGAATCAGAGAATGAGCAGCAACCAGGACAGTAACAATTGGCATGTGACTGATTATCAGGCTCGTGTAGAACGTAGTACTCTGTTTCCTTCCATGACACCTACTTTTAACTGCCTATATGTATTTCTTTGCCAATCAGGTTTTAAAATTACCTTTGTGGGTGAGACACAGCCTCTGCTTTGTAGGAAGAGTTTCCAAATTAACAACATCTCACTTAATTCAGTTGTGCTATGTCAGCTCATAGATTGTAGGATTCCCACCTGTATTCATGTGATACCTATTTATGTAAGAGAGGCACAAGAGATATACACTGTCTTTTAAGAGACATTTCTATTGGTTTCCACCCAAGCACCTTCAAAAAAAATCCACTCCTAAGTCTTTAAGTTACTTTTGCCTTTTGGAATGTTGTTTTATCTGTTCTCTTCTCCAGTCTCTGTATCTGGCCATTTTGGTTCTTTCACCACATTGGAAACTTAAAATGAAGTTTCTCATCATGCTCCAACTCTCAATGCTACAATTAAGGCTTTCGAGCAGTTATGCGTAGTAACAGAAGGTCTTTCATTTTTAAAGTAAATTGCACATCCAAAGCAGCACCCAAGTATCTCCGATCAGCGATCAGCGTGTACTCTTTTTCTTTTCACACCTGTCCCCTCTGTCTTGTAGGGTTCTCTTCCACACAATAGCCTCCTCCCCTGTTAGGGCGAATCTCAAAACAACCATCTCTCTAGTAGGTTAATTCAGATGTAAATTTTCAGAGTGATCATTTTTTAAACTCAGTATCCCAAATTTTTCTCATTTTTACTCAAATTTTTCCCTAATCTTATTCAGAAATCCCCCTAAAGAGTGTACGTAGAGGATTGTCTATTCTTCTGCTGTCATCTTGGTAAGATGGACTTATGTATTTTCTGAAAATTTATGTAAACAAAAAGTACTACATGTAAAACTGTTTGAAGAAAAGCAGTGCATAATATAATACGGTGGTTTCTAAACCTAGTCAATAATGTATCACTTGGGAAGTTTGTAAAGATGAAGATCCTCGGCTTTTATCCCACAAAATTCTGATCAAATAGATCTGAGATGTGGTCAAGGAGTCTGTATTCTTACACAATCCCCTCCCCCCAATAATTCTGATTATCAGCTGGGTTTGGGTTCAAACCTAAGGTATTATTACAATTTCTACAATAAAAACTGACTTCTTGGTGTTTTTTTTTCATTTTATTAAACCCTACTTTGACATAATCATAGATTGACTTGCAGTTGTGGAAAATACATATATAGATTACATATATCCTTTGCTTAGTTTCCCTCAACAATAACATCTTGCAAATCAAAGAACAATATCATAACCAGGATACTAACCTTGATACAATCCACTTACCTAATTCAAATTTGCCTACTTTATTTATACTCATGTGTGTGTGTATGTGTGTTTAGTCTACTTTATCTATGTGTATGTTTGTCGATGTACCACCATAATCAAGATACAGAACAGTTCTAACATGACAAGTGTTGCCCTTTTATAGCTACTCTTTCCTTGGTAACCATCAATCTGTTTTCTAGTTCTTAAATTTTTTCATTTAAACAATATTTTATAAATCAAATCAAGAAGTATATGTGATAGGTTGAATAATGGTTTCCCAAAGATGCACATCCTAATTCCTTGAACTATGAATACATTACCCTACATGGTAAAAGATACCTTGCAGATGTGATTATGTTCAGGATCCTAAGAGAGGGAGATTGCGGAACCTGGATGCCTCAGTCCGTTAAGCATCTGCCTTCGGCTCAGGTCATGATTCTGGGGTCTTGGGATGGAGCCCTGCAACGGGCTCCCTGCTCAGTGAGAGTCTGCCTATAGCTCTCCCTCTTCCTCCCCCACCCCCCAGCTTGTGTGCTCATTCTCTCTCTCAAACAAATACAGTCCTTAAAAAATTTTTTTTGATTAAAAAAAAAAAGAGAGGGAGATTATCCTGGATTGTCTCAATGGGTTCAATATAATCACAAAAGTCCTGATGAAAGGAGACCAGAGACATAGTAGCAGGAGATGTGGTGATGGAGGTTGGAGGGATACCAGGGAGGGGCCACAAGCCCAGGTAGGCATCCTCTAGGAGCTGAAAAATTCAAGGGAATGTATCTTCCCACAGAGTCTCCAGAAGGAACCAGCCCTGTCAACACCTTGACTTTTCAAGGCTATAGAGACCGATTTTGGATTCCTAGTTTCTGGAACTGTGAGATAATAAAATTGTGTTGCTTAGGCTGCTAAATCTGTGGTAATTCATTGCAGCAGCAAGAGAAAACTATTACAGTAAGTTACCTTTAAAGGATTTAAAGCTTTTTTCTTCTCAGCATAATTCCCTTTGGGTTTATCCAAGTTATTGTGTGAGTCCGTTGCCTGCTTCATTTTATTGCTGAATCATATTCCATGGTGTGGATGAATGACAGTATGTTTGAACATTCACCTGCTGGAGAATATTTGGATTATTTCCACTTTGAGGCTTTCAATAAAGCTGCTATAACCATCCACATATGGATTTAAGTATGAACATACATTTCTCGGCGATTAATGCCAAAGACCGCAACTGCTGACTCATATGGTAATTGAATAGTTCATTTTATAGGAAATGGCCAAACTATTTTGAGTGTCTCTATCATTTTAAATTCCCACCAGTAATGTATGAGTGATCTAATCCTGTCTCCTTTATTTGGTGTTTTAATTAATTTATTCATTTTTAATTTTAGTCATTCTGAAAGGTATATAGTGATAACCTCATTAGGCCTTTAATTTTCATTTCCCTAATACCTATTGATGCTGAGCACTTTTCCATATGTGTATTTGCTGCAAATCCCCTTTGATGGAATGTCTGCTCATATCTTTCACCCATTTTCTAACTGGATTATTTGGTCTTTTACCATTGAGTCTTAAGAGTACTTTACATAGTGTTCATACTACTTTTAGTCTGTAGCTTATTTTTTCATTTGTTAAGAGGGTCTTTTGCAGAGTAAAACTTCTACATTTTGATGAAATTCATTTTATCAGCTTTTCCTTTTATGGATTATGCTTTTGGCATCAGATCTAAGAACTTTTTGCCTGGTTTCAGATCCTGAAGATTTTCTAAGTGTTTTCCTGAAAGTTTTATAATGTTACACTTTATTTTTAAGTCAGTGATCTGTTTTGAATTAATTTTGTATAATGTGTGAGGTGCAGGGTTGAGGATTTGTTTTTGCTAGCCTGTAGGTGTCCAATTGCTCCAGCAACAATTTCTGAAGAGGATCTTCCACTGAAATGCTTTTGCACTTTTCTTGAAAGAAATTAAAGGAGCACAATTGTGTGGTTCTATACCTAGGTCTTTTATTCTGTTCCACTGATGTTATGTCTGCCCCTCTGCCAATATCATGCTTGTCTTCATTACTGTAGCTCTACAGTGAGCCTTAAGAGAGGGTAGAGTGATTTCCTCTCTCTTTATTCTTCCTTGTCAAGATGATTTTAGCTATTCTAGGGTTTTCATCTCTCTAGGTAAATTTTTTTCTAAAGATTTTATTTATTTATTCATGAGAGACAGAGAGAGAGAGAGAGAGGCAGAGACACAGGCAGAGGGAGAAGCAGACTCCATGCAGGGAGCTCGATGTGGGACTCGATCCCAGGTCTCCAGGATCAGGCCCTGGGCGGAAAGCGGCGCTAAATCGCTGAGCCACCGGGGCTGCCCTCTAGGTAAATTTTCAAATAAGTTGTCCATGTCTTCAAAAAACTTTGACCAGTATTTTAATAATAATAATTACATTAAACCTATAGATCAATTTAGGGAGGACAGGTATCTTTACCATATTAGATTTTCCCATCAATGAGTATAGGATGTCTCTCCACTTATTTAGATATTCTTTATCTTTTATCAACGTTTTATAATTTTTAGTATACAGATCCTGTACATGTTTTGTTTAATTTATACGTAAGTATTTATTGGGGGGATTTTCTACATTACATAACATAACATTACATAACATTTTCATGTTATCTGTAAGAAGGAAGATGTGATGTTTTTTTTTTTTAGTCAATGAGAAAATTCTAAAAGCAAACATACATTTTGGACTAAAAAAGAGCTACGACATCATGGTTTTGAAAGAGAACTGATTTTACTATGGAAGCAGAAGGGCAGAATTTAAAAAGGAGAGCACTTGTCTCTATTCAAATATACGTAAGAAAACTGTCATTCCCATAGCACCAAATTTTCTCTGTGTTGAGCTGGTAACTATGTCACAAGATAAAAAGTAGTTTGGCTTTGATTCCCATAATTGAAACCAGCTCCATCAGGCATGATTTATGCTGTCCTTGTTTTGTAGACCAGGAAGTATGGGCCAACTATGGAATTAGCTTTTCTTTTTTTTTTTTAATTTTTATTTATTTATGATAGTCACAGAGAGAGACAGAGAGAGAGAGAGAGAGAGAGAGAGGCAGAGACACAGGCAGAGGGAGAAGCAGGCTCCATGCACCGGGAGCCCGATGTGGGATTCGATCCCAGGTCTCCAGGATCGCACCCTGGGCCAAAGGCAGGCGCCAAACTACTGCACCACCCAGGGATCCCTGGAATTAGCTTTTCAATTTGCATGGGTTTATGACTCCTCCACTTTTAAGGGCATCTTCTGCCATCAAAGCGATGCCAGTGTATCAAAACCTATGTTCATTTAAGTAGGAGACAGACCCTAGGCTCTTGGGCTCTCGGGGGTGACAACAGGAAGCCAAGAGCTGTGAATCCCCAGAGTCATGTCAAAAACAGAAACAATACCCCTGACATTTATTCTGCCAATCTAACTGCCCGACCACATTTCCTCCTTTTAATATCCACTCTGTCCTTCACATAATTACATCAATGCTTCTCTGTGTTTATGACACACGGCACAGATTAGAGAACTGAATGTGAAATGCTCCACCTGAGAAGGCTAATTACTTTGAACAATTGTTTCATTTGGACTGAAAGGTGATCTTAAGCATACTGAATTCAGGTTCATCTCTAAGTAAGGCTCCAGGGGCTATAGCTTAGAACCCAGGGGCAGGGAGACCAGACCACAGGAACCCAGGAAGGCACTGGAACACGGGTTTGGAAATCTATCAGGACTGCCTTTAATTCTCACCTCTTCCCCCAAGGCTTTATTTCAGATTCCCACCCCATCTGTGTGTGTGTGTGTGTGTGTGTGTGTGTGTGTGTGTGTGTATGCTTCTTCTGCTCTGGAATCTATGTGATGATAAGCATGGCCCCAGAAATGTACCCACTACAGGCTTATCCACTGGATGAATTTTCCTCTGCCCGTGACTCTCAGGGAAAGGATTATGACTACATTACTTTCTTAGGGGGTCTACCCTGAGACCACACAATAGAGTCAGGGGAGTGGGAACTTATTGTACAAAAAGACTCTGAGGAACTATTGAAGGGTAAGGTGGGGAGAAATTCAGTAAGTGTTGCACAAAATAAATAGTTGGATACCAATACTTTTTCCATTAGAAACTTGAAAATAGAAATCTCCTAACTACCTATTAAGTCAGTTTGTTTATGAGGCATCAAGGCTGAGTTTTACCATGTTACCAAATCCTTCACATCTTGACTCACAACCCAACAGACTGGTCACAGTTTTGTTTCTACCTAAAATTGCAATACTTGAAAGATCAGAATATTAGGGTTTTAAGCAACTTGGCTCAGGAAGTACAGACAAATTTAGTGATCTGATAAAATTCTGACCCCTAAGAAAAGTGAAAGGCTGACAGTTATCACAAAACAGAGGTTTTCAGTCCTCCTTTCAAGACTGCATGACCTAAAATACACCATTTAACCTTCCCGATTCTTCATTTCTTTACTTGTGAAATGAAAAATGGCATCTACCCAGTTACCTGGTTTGTCTTCTTTTTGTATAGATCAAATGAGTTAGTGACTGTAAAAAAAATAAAAATAAAATGCTTTGTAAGCCACAGAGCACTCTAGAAATATAAGATACCGTAAATCATGCTTGTCCTAAGATTCACATTTCTGAAAATAAAAATAACAATCCTATAAAGTACCTTGTGTTTATTTATTTTAACACAAGGTGAAAAAATAATTTATGTAAATGTCCATATTGATTTTTACAAGACCCTTTTCAGGTTATTTGGGGCAGAAAATATTGTCATCACTTTGTTGGAGGCAAAAATGAGGACCAAATAAAACTGCTTGCCAAACGTCACATAAAAAGTCATGGAACAAGACCTTTCGGCTAGGATACGATGTTAAAGAACCCAGTGTCAAAACTTTAGTCCAGGTTGCCATACTATTTACATTACAGGGGAAAAGTGTTCCTTAGCATTGATCCTCCCAACTGGCATGAAGATTCTGAGAGGCAGCAAACAACAATGCACTGCTTCTGCCTAAATTTCATGGAGTGAGGAATCTGATTTCAGAGAGAGAAGCACCCATTAGATAAGAGAGTGTTTTTGCCTATATTCTCTTAAAAGACAAGCAGAATCAAACAACATTTTTTACAAATACCTTCTCAGAGACCAAAAATAATCTGCTCTTCTAACACACTTTAAAAGGGAGACTAGCTTCAACACCCTGTCTTGGATAGTATGGTGGAAACCAAAAGCAGGTTTTCCTGTAGATTTACTCCATCATGTTTGTCCTCAACCGTGGTGAGTGGCCCTTGTTTCTTTCTCTTCTCTTTAATAACAGAAATAGCTCTGCAAAGGTCTGAAACTGGAAAAAACCAAAAGCCATTTCATGGCAATGGCATCATTAAAAGCATCTCTCATTATTTCTTTATTAGGGTGCATCCTACAATGGAAACGCCCAAAGAATCAGCCTGTGCCCATTTATTATCAACACAGGTATCCCAGATTTATTCTGCTGTGTTAGTTTAATTGGAATATTAGTGAGAAATGCAGGTTTCCAATGAGAAGGTATTGAAAGTCAAGATAAATCACCCCAAATAACATATGGCTTTTTCCTATGAAGATCATAAGCAATTTGTAGGCCACTTATTTTCCAAGGACAGAGTTTTTTTGTTTTTTTATTTTTTATTTTTTGTATCAAACTGAAATCTAAAGTAAGGTACATTGATTTACAGGAAATGGTCCCTTTACACACAAATTCATCATTTATAAATACTATTCAGGGGGCCAGCTTGAAAGAAGGCTTACATGTTTGAGCCAAGTATGTCATCAACCATGTCAGTATCTGTTTATAAACAGTTTTTCCCAATTTGAGGCTCCAAAGTTCACAAAAATATTTGTTTTAAATCATTTCAAATAAGCAGCATAAACTGTTAGGGCTCACTTCCAGGGAAATTTGTCTTCACTTATATTTCATAGAAAAAGAGAAAGGTGGGTGGGGGTGGTTAGGGAATAAAGGGGTAGCTAATTAGGAGGTAGTGCCATTTTCCCTGGAAATGGGATAGGTGTTTTCTTTCTCAAACTAAACACACACAGAGAAATGATGTGTATCCCTGTCTCCTTTATTGTGAGAACTTAGAAGATTCCCCAGAATTTTCCATTTGCAACTCTGAGCTTACAGACAGCCCTTTTATTGCCTAGTATAATTTATTTGCAGATCTTAAAATGTCCATATGTCATGGAAGATATGAGCCTTCAGTGAAAGGTACCAAGATGTGTCCAAGGACGACTTTTCCAGAGCCCTGTGCCTGCGTCTTGATTTAAGGGTGATGCGCTTCTAGAACAGTTAAGCCATGAGCACCACCAGGAGTTTAGACAGGGCCCTGCACCCACCCGCCAGTCCCCCACCCCCACCCTGCTCTTCAGTATTATTGGATACGAGTGCAATGGAGCCAGGACATGTTTTATTTCCAATTCTTCCAATCCAAATAGGAAAGTTTTCTTCTTTTTGGAAAGGGACTCAAAGAAGGAAAATGTGTTGAGAACATAAAGATGTCGGAGAATTCCCCCATCTTCCCAGGTTGGGTCTACCTGCAGTGCCTACTTAGGACTGTGGTATTTTCAGTGCAGAAAAGGCACAGTGGCAGGAAGGGGAGGGCAAATCTCTTTTGCTTTCTGCTAGGTCTTTCCTTTTGAGTTTCAAAAAAAATATTCAATATCCAATACATGTGCACTTCGAACAAGCCCAAAGCCTTTCTGGAGGCCACAAATTATCCAAGTACGACCGAGAAAACAACATTTTTGAGATTCAGTGGAAGGTGATTGTGCTAGGGAAGGCCCTTCCCGATATCTGACCACGACACCGGTGACTTTGCCTGGGCTGGTCAAATGCTGAAATGGAAAGAAGGCCTAATGACAATCATCAGCCTCAATCCTGAATGCTTAGTTTCCATTCACATTGCCATGAAAATAGGTTTGATCTGTGTTGGTTCCCAAATCAGTGATTTATTCCACTTTGCTCAGCATTGGAAATGCCGGTACTGTCACAGGCAGAGGAAGGCAGCATTGGTTCCTTTGCCTTAGAGTACAAAGAACACTCTTCTGATCCCATCTTCTGCACAGTCCACTGCCAACTGTACCAGAGAGACAATAAGAACAAGGGAGACATGTGCCCCTCACCTACCCTGTCTACTTTCCCCAAGTGCATCCAACATGCCTCTATGCCCATGGCCTGGAAACATCTGCTTTGTTCTGTGTTCCATGCAGACACACTGGATGGTTCTGAACCATGACTCACTTTGTTTTACTTGGCCCCCACACCCCATCTCATCCTGCATATTCTGAGACCAAGTTAAAAACTGCTAATTAAGGATGTGTCTGCAAGAGATGCCTGGGTGGCTCAGCGGTTGAGTGCCTGCCTTTGGCTCAGGGCGTGATCCTGGGTCCCGGGATCAAGTCCCACATCAGGGTCCCTGCATGGAGCCTACTTCTCCCTCTGTCTCTGCCTCTCTCTCTGTATCTCTCATGAATAAATAAATAAAATCTTTAAAAACAACAAAAAAGAATGTGTCTGCAAGAAGCATCTAGATAACCATTTGGGCTTAACTGTCTGTGTACTTCAAATAATCTATTTGGCTGGGGAGGAGAGATGGGAGGCTTTTTTGCTTCTCACCTGTTTTAGTTTTAGGTTCTTCTTCTTCTTCTTCTTCTTCTTCTTCTTCTTCTTCTTCTTCTTCTTCTTCTTCCTCTTCTTCTTTCTTCTTCTTTCTTCTTCTTTCTTCTTCTTCTTTTGGCTTACAGAGACTCCCAGACGCCTTCTCTGACCATCCACACCCAAAAGGCATCCAATGCCCGGGGCTCTTCTTCCACACATTTCTGTTTTCTTGCTTTATATATTCCCGTTCCTTTTTGAGGAGTGGGACACTACAGGCTTGGGTCTTGCCTTCTTTCATTTCAAGCCTCATGTACTTTAATTCTCCAGCTAAGTGATCTTCACTCTGGCCCAGAATGTCTTCAGATTGCTCTATTTGTCCTTCCAAATCTCCTTCATACATTATACTAGGAAAACACCCTGGGAGGTAAATTAGTTTCTATTTCTTTCATTTCACAAATGGGGAGGATGAAAGGAGAGAGAGATTGAGTGTAGAGCACCGAGCTAGAGGTAAGCAGTGAGTCAAATGGCCAGTCCTTCTTTCTAGCTGCTCGCATAAGGAGGTAGCTCTTTTCATTTCCAAGTCCTCCATGGAGCTCCAGGGACTAACAATAGAATGCATGGCTCACAAAGCCTGATTGTCTTCTCGATGGGAACCTTTTCTGTGTAGACTGATTCTTCTGCTTTTTGTACTGGCAGATGCTGTATTCCAAGGGTACCTGCAGCCTCTCCATCAATGTGCAGTATTATGCTGGGACCCCCTTTGGGTTCAGATAAAATTGTTCTTTAATTGGTCTTAGATGGTTACTGTTTCACAATCTCTGACCTCCTTGCTCCCCTTCCAGATCCCCAAGAGCCAAGAAAGCATATGATCACTTCTGCATGCCATTTCTTTATTTAACCTTCCTGCCAATCAAACATTTAAAATCCGTCTCAGGTCATGACAGAAAATTTAACTACAGCGATTAGCCGCAGCTCATCAGGAGCTGCAAGAACCTGCTAGAATTTTCTTCGGAAATCAATGCACTCAACTGTGACATGCTGATTGAGATAATGAACTACAAGATGAAAACTAAGGAATAATAGGATGGATATCTTTTTTTCCCCTCCCACTAAGTTGCAAGAGAAAAGCAAAATGAAAAAAGAGAAGGGGGAGGAAGCTAGACTAAAGTTGATTTTCTAAAACATTCCTTGCTTAATTTTCCCCACCTAGATTTGATTAAGTCCACTGTTACCCAAGGTATTTGCAGATTTCCACCAGTTGTGGCTTTCAGGTTGAAGAATGTCTTTGAAAGAAGGTAACTTGAATTTGTCTTCAGCTGTGTGAGTCTTAAAAGCCACAGTGCCAACAGCTTTGCTCCAAATCCCTTTTCCTTTTACCCCTCCTCTTCCCAAGGATCAACTTTAATATTAGCTTTTGTTTGGCACCAGTACTTTGTATTGGATGTCTGAGCTTTAGTCGTTGGCATGCAGACCCAGCCCACAGTGCCCATTTGCCATTGTCCCCCTAGAATTCCAGAGGTGTCTGAGCCACCTGGCCCCACTGCCCTCTCAGGGGAAGCGCGACCTCCACCCAGGGGATCCGGTGTGTGGAAGCCAGTTCCCACGGTTCCATGCCCCAGCCTGGCTGACCAGGTCCCCCTTCTCCCAGAGCACAATGGAGTGGGGGTGAGGTGCGAAGGCTGCCAGGAAGATTTCGTTCTCTGAAGTCACAGCCCGTCTCTTATGGAGAACAATGTAAGCAGTAATCATTGCAGAATGAACTTCAGATAGATTGCAGTGGAGGCTTCAGGAGATAGCACATGGGTGCACTGTGTGCGTGTCTGTTGGGAAGGTGGATGCTAATGAGGAAGAAATAATTTCTGATAAACATCTCAAAGTCCTTTTGCGATTCCAGATCACTCACATTCAAGACACTATAAAAGCAGAGATGACAGCCCTGACATAATCTTAATTGACTCTGTAGCTTATTTACTGAATTATCATTCATCTTAATGGGTAAGTTTATGTACAGGTCTACATTAAACTTTTGTGGTGGTTACTGCACAAATAACTATATCACTCACCCCCAAAAGAGAAAATGCATGTGTATATACATACATATCAACAGTGTGATATATACAAAATCATCAACATCTTGAAACTAATTAAAAATGAAATATAAATTGATTAAACCTCACACAAAAAATAATGCTTCTCAAGCTTCATTTAAAATACACATAGAGGGGTGCCTGCCTGGCTCAGTCGGTAGAGCATGTGACGCTTGATCTCAGTGTTGTGAGTTCAAGCCCTATGTTGAATGTAGAGCTTACATTTAAATAAATAAATAAATAAATAAATAAATAAATAAATAAAATGTATATATAGTACACATTTACAGTAAATTCATACATATATATGCAGTAAAAGAAAACATTAACATTTGTGTGCACGTTTTCCCTTTCTCTCTGGTTTTCTGACATTTGCTTCTTTTTTTATAACTGACCCAGAGAAAGACACTGCCGAAGAGAGGAGGCAGCCAAGCTAAGGGGAGAAAGCATGAGAGTCAGTCCCATGGGCTAGCTACCACCCTATCCCTGATGAGGCATGTGACCTGAGCACATCTCTTTATCCTTCTGTGCCTCATTCCTATCAATAAAAGAGCCTTTTCACATTATGTGATAAGGAGATGATGGTAGATAGCTCACAGCATTGCAAACCTCTCCACAGAGATCCACAATTTCATCGATGCTAAGATCTTTAACATTGGAATTTCTCTGAACTTACTGTTCATTTTACAGTGGATGATGCATCATATTTAATAGTAGCATCTTTTTCCCCCTAATGGTAAACAATGGTGTTTCTTACAGTTGATGATGCCACATTTAATAAAATATAGTTTGGTTTAGAAGTGTTTTGAGTTAAAGGGTTTACAGTATTATTCAAAAGTCACATTTCCTCATTCAAAGGAGATCGTTCATGGAAGTACTCTCCCTGACCTGTTCTGAATAACTAAAGACATTCATTGAGTTACAAAGTACTCAGCTGAACCAAAAGGAGGGGCTCAGTAAGTAGAAGAAAAATATGTCTCTCTTAAAAAGTGTCATGACATTTTTAAGAGAGACATATAGAGGCTCCCAGGTGTCCCAGTTGGTTAAGTGCCTGCCTGCCAGAGCCCGGAATGGAGCCCCACGTCAAGCTCCCTGCTCAGCAGGGAGTCTGCTTCTCCCTTTCCCTCTGACCCAACTCTGCTCCTGCTCTCACTCTCAAATGAATAAAAAAATCTTTTTTAAAAAATGTCATGCTTAGAAGAGCTCCTCACTTGGTTTGTCACTATCCTGAAATTCTTAATAAGTTTTGAACAAGGGGTCCTTCATGTTCATTTTACACCAGCCTAGAAAAATGATGTGGCCTGTTCCGATGGGAAATTTATTTCATTAAAAAAAAAAAATTAAAGGCTATTTGATTCTTCTTACATTTGCCTTCTAGCCCCTGGTATGGGAGACTTTCATTTTCTCAAAAAGGGTTATGAACTTTGTGAGGACTTGAATCAGAGCATTTCAGGCACACGATGTTCTGTTTTCAGAGTCTGTAGTGGCTCAAATTCATGCTGGAGAGTACTTACATACTAAATTTTGAAGGTTAGAAAGTGATAAAATATTTCAAAACCTTATTCTTTTAAATAAAGGGCCTTAGGGAAAGTACCATACTTTGTTACAATTTGAGGGAGAAGTCTCCCTGAAACTTCAAGATAGATATGTCCATGTTATATATGGCACATCATGAAGTTTTTTCCTAAAGAACATTATTTAAAATGGAGTTACTATAAGAATCTATGCTGGTTATATTTTTTATCTTCAGCCAATATCTACATCTTTTGTTTTATTTGAGACCAGTATGGTGTAAGCACTTGGACAACTCCCTCTGCTAAAACCAAGAGAATTAAAGTCCCTCCTTTGATACTTGTCATCTAGAGACAAACTTGATTCAGCAATAAGTTGTGAGCATGATTCTATAAAATATATACTTAAAACTCAGAGTTTCTGGGTGATCTGAGGGAGGATGTTGATGGGAATAGGCTCACTTAAAACATGTGGTATTTGTAAAATCTGCTCAAATATGTAAAGATCTTGCCAAAGTCTAGATTAAATATTTTCACTTTCAAGCTTGTTTCAAAATTGAATATTTCTAAAGGTATCAGTGGTGTGATTGGTTTGTCTAAAAGCTTTGGGAAGCAGGAAGATACATAAAGACTTCCCATAAAGGTCTCCCTTGCTTTGGGAGCAACAAAGATTCAACTAATGAACAAGACAAAGGTAACCGTGTTACATAGGAAAGTAATCAGTGAAATTAAAAAGAAATCAATGCAGATGATACCAAGAAAACCCAAATCCAATCACTTCTTTTTTTTTTTTTTCAAAGGAAATATATCCATGGAAGAAAATGTCAAAGGACACTCTCATTATTGTTAGCCTCTGGGCCCAAACCACAATATAAACTGAACTGAATTAGACTGGATTACTCCTTTTAAAGATTTCCAAAACAGATTCAGTAATGTCTATCTCATCTCAAAGATTGAGGCACAATCTGCATAATATTAACAGCTTACATGTAGTGTTTTTTAAAAAAATTATATAAAGCGGTACAGCGTAGGATAAAAAGGAACTTAAAATCAGGGTTCTTGGGCTCTGGTTCCTTAGTCATGTCACACTGGTTCTTTGGAGGGTTCCTCTTGATTCCTCCCTGAAAGTTATCTGATGATTCTATAGAATATTCCTTCCCACCAGAGTCACATTTCTTATGGGAGCTCTTCTCTAGAACTATCTCTAAAATTGTAGAGGTCTGTTTTGTAAAATCCAGGGTGAGTGTTTTCAGTGCATTCTTCTCCAGGACAAATATATATAAAAAGGACATTGTCACCTTCTTCCAAAATGTTTAATAGTATATATCACCAGCTCTCCATTTCCCCGCCTTTTTGAGTTAGAATTTACTCTGGCTAAATAACTCCTTGTATTGCTTTCTCTCTTTTCTCTCATATCTAGCAATATCCCCAAAATGCAATATCATGCCTTCCTTCAACCTTACAGAGGCAAGAGCCACCTTCATTTCTTTTGCTTCTTATAGAAGTTCTGGAAGAGTTGGCGTAGGGAGAAGAAGGGCAAGAGAAAAATATTGGGAGCAAGTGTCTTGTGATCATCTGTGAACAGATCCTTAAAAAAATGAGTTGTTGGGGATCCCTGGGTGGCTCAGTGGTTCAGTGCCTGCCTTTGGCCCAGGTTGTGGTCCAGGAGTCCCGGAATTGAGTCCCACATCAGGCTCCCAGCACGGAGCCTGCTTCTCTCCCTGCTTCTCAGACACAGGTCTCTGCTTCTCTCTCTCCCTCTCTCTCTCTCTCTCTCTCTCTCTCTCTGTCTTCATGAATAAATAAATAAAATCTTTTAAAAAATGAGTTGTCTTTCTAAGGCAATCACTAATGTTATAAAAAAAATTCAACATTAGAAAAATGTAATATGTATTAGAGGTCATATAAGTGTAAAGCTTTATTATTTCCCTTTCTAAGGCAAGAGGAAAAAAATATTTGGGAGCCAATAATTTAGAAAATTTTATCTTAATGAATAAATGCATCAAACATTTATTTCAGTGTTTCTCTTCTAGGAGCAATTTCGCTCCACTCTCTTACCCAAGTGGCTATTTGGCAATGTCTGGAGACATTTTTTATTGTCACAACCTGGGGAGACTGGTGACATCTAACAAGTAGACGCCAGGGATGTTGCTAAAAATTGTATAATGCACAGGACAGCACTCCACAACCAAGAATGGTCTCATCCACATGCAAATAGTACCAAGGTTGAGAAATAATGCTCTCCTTTTATCACAGATGAACAGGAGGAAGGGCTGACTCATTAGGAATTGCCTTCACAATCCCTAAAATGGGTACGTCAGCCACAGGGGAGTCATCTGCTCAAGGGTTGTTCTTGTGGAGCCCCTGAGTCCAGTGTTTCTGATCCTCTCTTTTTTCCCTCTTTGTCATTTTAACTACACCAGCTCCTAGAAGCTTAATCTCCCCTAGTAATTGGACCAACTCTGCCCCCGTCTATGATTTGAACAGCTGGAAAGTTGACTTTGACATGCAGGAATCAGAAGTCCTGAAGTTCAAGAAAACAAAAATCTGTGTGGATGCTTAAAAATAACCCGGTTCAAAGCGTGTCGAGAGGTAGACATTCTAATCATAAATATCAGGGAGTGTTGCCTAAAAATTTTCCAAGTAGAATCTGAAAATATGACAGAAAGTCTTTTGTTGGTTTGATTTTACATGAAAGTCAGAGTTTGAGGCAGTCAAGGTTATAGCGCTGATTTGTAAGAACTCTCAACTAGAACACTGTCTTACCTTCCCTCTTTGAAGCTTTAGCTACAGCCGCACAGTGTTTGGGTTCTTTTATACCAATTTACTATGATCATACTTCTGCTTCTATTTTTTCTTCAATATAATGTGGGAAACTGACTTTTGTGGACATTCCTACTGTGAATATTTGCATTTTTGAACACTGTCTGAATGGCACCACGTTCCTCAAACAACTGAAATCACAGACCCTTGCAGGTAGCAATCAGAGTAATTTCATACAGATAGAACTTATGCTGAGCAGAAAACCATAGTAAATTCACTCTAAAATATAAAAGAAATCAACCATAAAAGTGCAGTAAGAAGTAAACATTTGTCTAAAATAGTTTAAAAAAAAAGAGAGAGAAGAGAGAGATTAGAGTTTTATCATTCTATTGGAGTCATTTATATTTTTGTATATAAACATATGTTACATGAATATATATGAACACATGTATACATACACCTATAGTACATATATGTCCCTCTCTTAAAACTTTTCAGTTATTAACTTATTTTTATATTCTTGTCTCCAATAACAGCAAAATGCAGAATAGTACATATTATAAAGGTGGGCACATACTGAGGGGTCTGAGTGGTGTCAGAAGCTGAACAATCCACTCCAAACTTCGCTCACCACACATCTGAAAAGGAACAAGTCTCTTTTCAGTGCATATAACACATTTTCATGCTAAAACTTTGTTCTTTAAAGAATATATTTTTTCCGGGGTACCTGGGTGGCTCAATTGGTTAAACCTCTGCCTTCGGCTCAGGTCATGATCTTATGGTCCTGGGATCGGAGCCCTGCATTGGTCTCCCTGCTCAGTGTGGAGTTTGCTGCTCCCTCTTCCTCTTTCCTTCCCCACCCATGGCTCGCCTGCACCACTTATGCTCTCTCTCACTCACTTTCTCTCTGTCAAATAAGAATCTTTAAAAAAAGAATATATTTTTTCTGTTATCCCAGAACCAAAAGGAGATAGTGTAAGTCATTATTTTTCAGTTACTGCTAAATCTTCCTTATTCAATATTAATAATAAATAAGATAACTCTGCCCCCCAATAAAAAAAGAGAATATAGAGAGGAGAGAGAAATAGCTTTGAGAAGGGAGTGATGTCCAGTGGGACCTAATCTTAAAGAAAGGGTCACAGTATCACAGGGTAGAGTTTTCTAGTAGAGATTTCAAAATATCTGTATTAGCCTTCAGCTTTAATTTAGAGGAAATAAGTCACTTCTTGGGGTCCCACTTTCCTCACCCATACAAATGGGTAAGTAATGACATGTTAAGTTGCTTTGAAAATGCCTAAGAGCAACACATATTTAATTTAATACTTAATATGAAAGCTACTAAAAGGAAACTCTTCTCCCTGTGGCACCCTCGTGTTTAGAGGACAAGGCATACCTGTAATGAAGAGTGGCCACTTGGCGCCATCATTAAAACTGTGGTCAGCTTCCATTAGAATTTGTGCCATGGAACTGGTTCCTCTGTCCTCCCTTCCCTCATGAATCTGAATCAAGCAATCATCAGCTAGAAAGGAAGTGACCCACACTGATGAGTTCTAGCATCTCAGTAGCTGTTCCAATTCATATACTTGAAGCGTGACACAAACTGTTATGAACTATGGCAATGAGAGTTATCTATGGTCCTTATCTCCTCTATGGCCAAATAAGGTGGTAATGATGGCAGTTAATAGTAATTCTAATCTGCAAATAATAGCTAATATTTATTGACTTTTCAACAAGTATCAAGCCCTGAGCTAAATTCTTCCCGCTGATTTTTTTCACTTATTGCTCACAAAAAATTTATGAGAAATGTTTACCATTATCCTCACTTTACATATAAAGAAACGGAGGTACAAGATTAATTTGTTGAAGCTCATATAGAGAGTAAGTTTTGGAGGCAGAATGAAAGAGTTCTAAAAAAATTATGAAATTATCCAGACTCTGCAGTGAAATGTTAATGTTCTATTTGGCATTCAGGGTAAGAGAGTAAAGAAATGGGAGAAAAGAACACAAAGGAGAGAATTTTGCAGAGACAATGAGATTTAAGGTGTTAAAGCACTGTCAGCCCGAGATGGAAATGGTCAATTTTTGTAACAAATCTTTGGGAGTGCTCATCCACACCTAGGTTTTCTTGCTGAACCTGATTACTACTAAGTCTTTGATGTTAGGAAGCATGTCTGATACTTTGAACCCCCTGTGATACTGGGCACATGCATAAACTCTGTCCACTCAGCAAGCACATTTTCCATAAAGAGCTGGAGGTGAACAAAGTGCATTTACAGCTTGAGCCCCACTTACTTTGTGCAGTAGAACAAATTCAACTCAAAGAATATCACGGGGCGTTTGCAGCCCCTGAAACTTGTCCCTTAAGGAAACAAAATGGAAATTACCCTTTCCCAAATAGGACTATGTTAGGAGCCGACTCTGGGTAAAATTTCATTGTGAGCAAAAACTAAGCAGGCCCTAAAGAAGGAGTGACTCACCCAGGATGCTATCATAGATAAGCAGCACATCTACCCCGAAGATAGCCAGGTGGAAACAAATGGTGAAGATTTAAGAAGGACCCAAGGAGAGAGATTTGACTTAAAAGTTGATCCGAGAACCTTTCGGAAAAGTCCAGTTTTCAAGAGTAATATTATATCAGCAGAGGGCTTTGGCGTATAATATGGGAGCCACACTGAGTGGGACCAAAGAAGATGCCAATGACACATGGAGGAGATGCAGAGACGTAGGGCTGGAACAGACAACTGTGAAATAAGTTTGCCTCCCGAGGACCTGGGAGTGGCAGAAAGCAGACATCAAAGTGACAGGAAATGTACAATTGCTGTGTTATTGGTTTTGATGACTTGAGATAGTGTTGGCTAGTAGGAAAACATTTATATGTCCAGAGGGATGAATATCATACATTTCTTTTTATTTATTTATTTATTCATTCATTCATTCATTCATTCATTCATGGGAGACACAGAGAGAGAGGGGCAGAGACATAGGCAGAGGGAGAAGGGAACTCGATGTGGGACTCAATCCCAGGACCCCGGGACCACAACCTGAACTGAAGGCAGACACTCAACCACTGAGCCACCCAGGTGTCTCAAATATCATACATTTCTAAGCTGGGTTTCAAAACACCAACTTGGATACTCAGATTGGGATTAAACTCCAGAAAACTCATGGGACCCTTTCTGCCACAAATATGGATTCATATAAATACAAAAAACAATTATTTTTCTCCCCAATTTAAAGGATGGTGAAGATCGAGAATGTTGGCATTTCTTTCTGATAGCTATAAACCATGTTTTCAACACCAGCCAAAGATTTAAAATGGAATCCTATTAACATGAGTAATCTTTATTTTGCTGATTCATGTTTACATGTATGATTGCAAGACCTCCACTTGTTCCTTAACTATAAATAGGGATCCCCAGGGCTCATTCATTCTCACCAACATTTCTTTGGGCTCCTCTGTGGGATTCACAGCAGTTGTGTTTTCTCTCCCACCCATGCCTTCTTTAGGACCATATACTACCCAGGCCTCAATTTCCAAAAGCTGCAATGAAGCTTCTCATCCCTGCCTCTGAAATCCACTGTTGAGCTCTTTCTCACCATGTCTCTGAGGGTCACTGCTGTGACCACTACAACCCATCACCCCTTAGGGCCCAGCACCACAGGGACCCTTTCCAGTGCCACTGCACTTGCTGTGACTGAACATGTTCTTTCTATGTTGAAACCCTAATCCCTATTGTGATAATATGTGGAGGTAGGGCTACTGGGAGATAATTAGGTCATGAGGATGGAGCCCCATGATGGGATTAGTATCCTTCTAAAAAGAGACACAAGGGAGCTTGCTTCTCCTCTCCCTCTCTGCCCTGTTAGGACATAACTAGGAAGAGAGCTCTCCCCAGGAACCGAATCTGCCCACACCTTGATCTTGGACTTCCCAGCATCTAGAACTGTGAAAAAAAAAATCTGTTGTCATTTAGCCACTTAGTCTGTGGTATTCTGTTATCACAGCCAGAACCGTCTAAGTTACCACCTTTCTGCTTCTGCCTCAGTATAGCTGGCACATGGGAGGCATGTTCTCTGGGATCCTTAAAGGAGGCCACACAGAAAATCCATGCAGAAGTGGGGGATGGCCTCTTCCCTTGAGTGTGACCTTTTGGTACATGAACACAAAAGTTTCATAGCCAAATTAATCTGGTGGCTGGGGGTAGGGTGGGTGAGGAGCGGACAGACACATGGATGGGCTTCATGCTGTGGCTTATGCCTGCAAAATCAGCTCTGCTATACAAACATTCACCAGGCTACACTGAGATTGCTGGAAGATTATAAATGCATGCCTAACTGGGGTCTCATAGTGGTTTTGGCTGGTTTACCTTCATTTCACAAAATCAGCGTTTCCCATTTTAATGGAAAGAGCATGTCCTACTGAGATTTGGGAGACTCTTATCCAACTACCTTACCAGCAGCCTGGTAAGCTCCTGGGCAATTGGGGATGGGGAAAAAGGGGTGGGAGCATCAGGGGAAAGACATGTTCCTAAAGTATGGTGGAGGGAAATGCTCTCTCCTGTCACAGACCAAGACCAGCAAGTCCTGTGGGTGCTCCCTAGATGCTGTCATCTACAACTTCTCAAGGAACAAAAGGCACATGACATCCTTCTTCTGGGTGGCAGGAGGTACTGGATAAGAAGCAGAGGCAATAGAACACTCAGAGGGCTTCAGGTTAGGAACTAGAAACCACTGGCCTTGGAAGGATTTAAGACCCTGCTACTTGGACCAGGGGGACATGGTATCATATGGTGTCATATGGGGCACTGAAGTGACTAGGATGGGATTCTCTAACTTCCTTGACAGATGATAATGCCTGCCTAGGACAGTTAGCTGGAGGCATAGAATGTGACAATGAACCTGTACCATACTCATCATGTAGTTTTTCACATATATCCTCCCTTTGTGCACTAAGCCTGTTGTAAAAGTACCTTCCTTGAGGAGTACCAAGTAACAGGGCAGTGGAAGTATTGGGCCCAGCCTCTACTAAGTCCTAAGGAGGGACAAGGAAGATGGGGTGGATGTCCAGGGAGTATACGGGGGTGAAAACAAATTGAATCTGCCAGGGAAGCTGCAGGGAAGGTAAGGAGGGAAGGCCGAGCATGGGGAGTTGGCCTGTCCCTAGAAGGTCAAGTGTAGCAATATAACCTCCTGGGGAAAATCCCCGAACCCATAGCCACCACACCTTAGGTCTCTATTTAGTGCTCCCTAATTCTTTCCTTCACTACACCCCCCTTCCTTTTCTTAGCCATGTACCCTTTCTACACTTGTCAAAGGATACGTTGGAAAAAATTAAGGCCTGATGAAATTCTAACCAACCTCCTGGTCTAAAGCCTAGCTGCTCTGTTATCAAGGTTTACTGAGTCAAGAAGGTTAAACAGTGACCATTTTAAAAAATGTTATTTATAGATTTTCCTTCATCAGTGTTTTCTCTAACTCTCTCTTTACATGAAAAAAACCAACAAAACAAAACAAGGGTGGTTTTATTCCTTCCCACACAAAGCATCTGTAACAAAGCAAAGTAGGATTTTAAATGACAGATTCGCCCTGGGAGTCTTTCTAGAATGTTTAGTTTTTAGGAACAAAACCCACTGAAGGTGAAGCACATGAGAGCTCAGATACATAAAATCCGCTAGCATTAAGGAAAAAGCACAGGCTCATATTATCTGTGCTGATTTGTGGTATTATATAATTTATTGTACTTTTCATAAGTGTGCCGGCCTTGTGAATTCTCTCCATTTTGCTACAGAAACTGCACTGAGTCATTTGCTATCTTAGTGCAGGATTTTCTTTTCTGTTTTCATATTTATGAATTTGTCCTCCTGGAAAATATCAAGGTCAATTTCTGCCATTTGTTGCAAAACGCAGAAGGTTTAACTGAAGGTGATGTTGATTATGCATGCATCCAAATATAGATCTGGGTCTTAAATATTTATTTAAAAACTGAAAACACTTAGATAGGAACACATACAAAGGCACAAAGTAAACAAAACAAAACACAACAGAAAAGTGAAACGAAATTTGTTTTTTTTTTTTAATTTTTATTTATTTGTGATAGCCACAGAGAGAGAGAGAGAGAGAGGCAGAGACACAGGCAGAGGGAGAAGCAGGCTCCATGCACCGGGAGCCCGACGTGGGATTCGATCCCAGGTCTCCAGGATCGCGCCCTGGGCCAAAGGCAGGCGCTAAACCGCTGCGCCACCCAGGGATCCCTGAAACGAAATTTGAAATATGTTTTCTTGACCTACAGTGTCATGCTATATGAAAGGGGAGGATCTAGTCTCTGCAATGACTGGCTTTTGGTTAATAATAGTCTAAAAAGAAAATATGAAGGTGACACATAATAGCTGACTAAGTTTTCAAACCAACAGGAATTTTTATTTAGTTGATGTTTTGCTCTTTGGGGGATGTACTTTTATATTTTTAGAGAAATGAACAGCAATTCCAACTCCAACACTATTTTGAAATAGAACAAAATATCAGGGAAAACTAGACTATGGACATTTTACCACACACCCCTTTTATACAGTCAGGTTTTAGCTCTGGAGTTCCAACAATTTCCTGGGCATATCAAGGAGCAAAGGATGAACCCAGCAGGTAAACGGGGAGAAAACATTGTGAATGATATTCACCAATTATCTTGTTAATTTTTTAAAAAACACGGAGAGGGAGACAATCTTTTTTTTTTTTATTTTTAAAATTTTCTTTCTTGGGACGCCTGGGTAGCTCAGCGGTTGAGCATCTGCCTTCGGCTCAGGTGGTAACCCCGGGTTCTGGGATCGGGTCCTGCACAGGCTCCCCATAGGGAGCCTGCTTCTCCCTCTGCCTGTGTCTCTGCCTCTCTCTGTGTCTCTCATGAATAAATAAATAAAATCTTTAAAAAATTTTTTCTTGTTCCTTTCTTTCTTTCTTTTCTTTTCTTTTTCTTTCTTTCTTTCTTTCTTTCTTTCTTTCTTTCTTTCTTTCTTTCTTTCTTTTTCTTTCTTTCTTTCTTCTTTCTCTTTTCTTTCTTTCAATTAGCCAACTTACAGTACATCACTAATTTCAGATGTAGTGTTCAGTAATTTACCAGTTATATATAACACCCAGTGCTCATCACATTATGTGCCCTCCTTAATGTCTATCCCCCCGTTATCCCTCCCCCCACACCTCCCCTCCAGTAACCCTCAGTTTGTTTCCTAGAGTTAGGAGTCTCATGGTTTTTCTCCCTCTCTGATGACTTCCTTTCAGTTTTCCCTCCCTTCCCCTACCTCTACCCTGTTTCCTCCACATTTGAGTGAAACCATATGATAATTGTCTTTCTCCAAATGACTTACTTTGCTCAGCATAATACTCTGAGGGAGACAATATTTAAGTTGGAAATCAGATATCAAATCCAGATCCAGATCCTAGGCTGCTGTGGAATAACTACAGAGCACTGACTTCGACGCTAGAAGCAAAGGGAGAAATGCCTTGAGTATTCAGAGGAAGACTAAATTGCAATTCAGCAGAGAGCAAAATAAAGACATCCCAGAACATGCAATGACTCAGAAGATTTAATACCCATGCATCCTTTCACAGAGAATACTGTCCACCAAAACAAGGGAATAAATCAAGACATAGATTAGGGAAGCAGCGGTTCCAACAACAGAGCTGGGAAGGGAAATCCCTGAATGACCACTGGGTCCCTGGAGATCAATGAATCCATATTAGAGAAGAGAGAGGCCACCAGGAGTGAGATTTCCAGGAAAAGAAGGAAGCTGAAGGGTCATCCAACTTAGTAGAATTTTTTTTTTTTTTTTTTTAGATTTGACTCTTTTTTGGAGGCAGTTGCATTTTTTATGGTAAAACTCCAGGTACCACATTTCTGTGTCTAAGCATTCAAGATTCATCCATATAGTAGCAGGTGTCAGAAATGGTTTCCTTTTTAAGGCTTAGTAATAGTCCATCATATATATACACCACATTTTGCTTATCCATTCATTCATTGATGAACACTTTGGTTGCTTTCACCTGTGGCTACTGTGAATAATGCTGCTGTGGACATTGGTGTGCAAATATCTGTTCATGTGCTTGATCTCATTTCTTTTGCAAATAAACCACATGGTAATTCTGTGTTTAATTTTTTGAAGAGTCACCATGATTTTTTCTACAACAGATCCATAGTTTCACATTCCACCAGCAATGTACAAGGGCTCCAATTTCTCCACAAGCCTGCCAATACTTATTTTCTGTTTTTTCAGTAACAGCCAAGCTAATGGTTATGAAGTTGTATTTCAGCGTGATTTTGATTTGCATTTACCTAATAATTAGCAATGTTGACTATCTTTTTTTGTGCTTATTGGCCATTTCCATATCTTCTTTGAGGTGACTTCTATTTAAGTCCTGTGTGGACTAAATAGACTAAATAGGACTATCAATATTCATCAATATTCATGAATAAATAGCAATATTCATTTGCATCAATATTCATCAGGAATATTGGACTATAGTTCTCCTTTTCTGTAGTGCCAAAGCAAGATATGCTTTGATATCAAGATAATAATGGTCTCAGAAAATGAATTAAGAAGTGTTCCCTCATCTTCAATTATTTGAAAGAGTTTGAGAAGTTATGATGTTAATTCTTTAAATATTTGGTAGAATTCATTAGTGAATTCATCTGGTCTTAGAGTTTGTTTGGGAGAAGTTTTGATTACTGACTGATTCAACCTACTTGCCAGTGTAGGTCTATTTAAATTTTCCATTTCTTGGGATCCCTGGGTGGCGCAGCGGTTTGGCGCCTGCCTTTGGCCCAGGGCGCGATCCTGGAGACCCGGGATCGAATCCCACGTCAGGCTCCCGGTGCATGGAGCCTGCTTCTCCCTCTGCCTGTGTCTCTGCCTCTCTCTCTCTCTCTCTCTCTCTCTCTGTATGACTATCATAGATAAATTAAAAAATTAAAAAAAAATTTCCATTTCTTCACAGTGCAGTCTTGGTAGGTTGTATTTTTCTAGGAATTTTTAATTTCATCTGGGCTATTCAATTTGTTGGCACAGAGTTACTCATAATACTCATATTTTTTTTTACTTTTCTAAAATCTATAGTAATGTCCCCTTTCATTTCTGATTTTAGTTATCTAAGCCTTCTCTATTTTTTTTTCTTAAGCAATCTAGCTGAAGCACTGTCAATTTTGTCAGTCTTTTCAAAGAACTAACTCTTGGTTTCATTAATTTTTCTCTTCTGTTTTCCTGTTTTCCTATAATTGTCTCTGTTTTAATCTCAATGACTTCTTCCCTTCTATAAGCTTTGGAATTAGTTGCTTTTCCTTCTCTAGTTCCTTAAGGTATAGAGTTAGGTTACTGATTTGAGACTTTCTTCTTTTTAAATGCATTTATAGCTATAAATTTTTCCTTTAGTGCTTTTGCTGCATTCCATAAGTTTTGATATGCTGTTTTCTCATTTTTATTTGTCTCAAAATATTTTCTTATTTTCTTCATAAGTTTCTTCTTTGACCTATTCATTGTTTAAGGATGTGTTGCTTGATTTCCATATGTTTAAAATTCTTTTAGTATTTCTTTTGCTGTTTATTTCTAGTGTCATTCTACTATGATCAGAAAAGATACTTGATAGGATTTCAATCTTTTACACTTCTTAAGACTTGTTTTGTAGCCCACAACATTGTCCATCCTGGAAAATAATCCATGTGCAATTGAAAAAAGATGTGTATTCTGTTGTCATTGGATAGGAGTGTTCTGTACATTTTGTTAGGTCTAATCAGTCTCCATGATGCATGATTTTTCTCTTACTGCTTTCAAGATTCTGTCTTTTGACAGTTTGATTATGTCCCTTTTGGGTCTCTTTGGGTTTATCCTACTCAAATTTCACTGAGATTCTTGAAGTAGTATGTCTTTCCTCTAATTTTAGAAGTTTTTAGCCATTAATTTTTAAAACAATCCTTCTGTCCCTTTCTCTCTCCCTCCTTCTGTAGTTCTCATAATTTATATATACACCTTTTGATGGTATTCCATAAGTCCCTTGGGCTCTCTTCACTTTTCTTCATTCTTTTTTCTTTTTATTCCTGAGCTTTGATTATTTCAAATGACCTATCTTTTTACATTTGCTGACTCATACTCCTGCCTGTCTTTCTATTACTGCTAAATAAATGTTTTCTAAATCCTCTAAAATATTTTCTATAAAAGGGGTTCCATTGGTTATATAACAGTTACAAGTCTAGTACTACTTAAAATTATTCAAGTTATGATTTTCACTATTGCATTCTCTAAGCCTCAGTTCCTCCATTTATAAAAAGGGAATAAACAAAAATTACTTCATAGAATTATCATAAGGAATGCATGTGAAGCATTCAACTTATTGCATGGTACATATAAACAGGAGGCAGCAATCAAAGGAAGAATAGTTAGAAATAGCTTTCAAATCCCAGCCCTGCCACTTGTCTGATGTTCTCATTTCACCTATTTAATATTTTCCTAATTTCCTTCAGTTCATACTAAACATACTGAACATACTTATGACAGCTGTTTTAAAGGAAATCTGAGCCAGGATGCCTGGATGGCTCAGTCAGTTAGGCATCTGCCTTTGGCTCAGGTCATGATCCCAGGGTCCTAGGATCCAGCTGCAAGGTCAAGCTCCCTGCTCAGCAGGGAGCCTGCTTCTCCCTCTCCCCCTGATACTCCCCCTGCTTGTGATCACTTGTTCTGTCAAATAAACAAATAAACAAAATATTTTTTAAAAAATACAGTGGGCAGCCCAGGTGGTTCGGCGGTTTAGCGCCGCCTTTAGCCCAGGGCTGATCCTGGAGACCTGGGATTGAGTCCCACATCAGGCTCCCTGCATGGAGCCTGCTTCTCCCTCTGCCTGTGTCTCTGCCTGTGTCTCTACCTGTGTCTCTGCCTGTCTCTCTCTCTCTCTCTCTCTCTCTGTGTGTCTCTCATGAATGAATAAATATTTAAAAAATAAAATTAATGAAATAAATAAAAAATAAAGTTAAATCCAAACAATGTGCTTCTTAAAAGACCGTTTTTAGGTATTTATTTTGTCCTTTTGAATGGGTCATATTTCCCTGTTTCTTTACATGTCTGTGAACTTTTGTTGAAAATTAGGCATTTGCAAAAATAGCTACCTTTCCCATCCTTTGCAGACTGTCATGAAAGACTTCTACTGACTTGCAGGTCCCTGAACCTTGGTATCAGTCTAGGGTGATAGCTTCAGGCCTTTTCAGATCTTTCCTGAGCATCTATCCTATCTGAATCTGTATAGGTACCTTCATTTCTGTACGATAAACTCTACCAAATAAATCAAATAACAATCTATAGTCTTCTAATTCACCTAAGATGCATCTATTAGGAACCTAATATATATGTTATAAAATATATGCAGATATATGTAACATAATATATACGGATATATATTATGTGTACAGACCCTTTCATTAAAAATGTATGGTTAAAAACAAAAAAAAACAAAAAAACAAAAAAACAAAAAAACAAAAAAACAAAAAAATAAAAATGTATGGTTAAGGCTTCATTGTCAATCCTGGGAACTTAAAAAAAAAAAACCCACTCGAAATATCAGAGAGGGTGACAGAACATGAGAAACGAACAAGGGGTAGTGGAATGGGAAATGGGCGGGGGGATGGGGTGACTGGGTGACAGGCACTGAGTGGGGCACTTGACGGGATGAGCATTGGGTGTTATACTATATGTTGGCAAATCGAACTCCAATAAAAAACATACAAAAAAATTTTAAAACACTCAAACTGGTATTTTTAAAAATCTAAATCCATTAAGTTAGTATCTCTCAAAATTAATATTGTTTTAAAAGCTCAACAGATGGTTCTAATGTGCAGCAAGGATTGAAAACCATTGGGTTAAGAAGGCAGGATATAAATAACACATAGGGTCACTATTGCTTAGTATTGTCAAATGGGCCAGGTTAGACTCTTGGAACTAATGTTAACTAGCTGTATGATCTAGTATAATGTGCCTATCCTCTCTCACCTTCAATTCCCTTAAGTTGGAAATTTAACTTCCTTAAATTGGATTGGTAATGGTTCCATATTAATAGAGTTGTTCTGAGGATTAAATGTGGTAAGGCATGGAAAACACAACTCCTGGCACCTGATAAATGTTCATTAAATGTTAGCATTATTAATTGCACTGCAGACTCTGGTGAGATAAAGTATGAATTAAGCAAGTCTTGCAGGGTGGGAGGCAGAGTGGAAACATCTCATATGAATATTGGAGGAAGATAAGATTAATTTGAAGGCAATTACAACTCTATCACCCCTACATAAAATGAGTTAACACAGTTCAGGGGTGTGATTTAATAGAGTGTTTTTGTTTTCGTGTTTGTTTCCTTAATCCTTGATGGAGGAAAGGACCCAAACTAATAGATTTGGCTGAATGGAAAGGACTTTTTGGCTACTGTTGATGCGTTCTGAAAGGGTTTATTGATCTCTAACACTAGACCTTTCAGGTCTTGAGAAAAGGGCTCCCCTGAAACCATGACAAGTCAAGCTGGCTATACTGCATAAACAGTCCAGTTTACTGTTAGTATATAAACATTGCTTTGGCATTAATATAGAAAATATGAATCAGAGAGTCTTATTCACAAATAAAATATTTGGATAAGAAGTGAAGGCACCGCAGAGTTAATTTGTCTGTAAAGTCAAAAAGAAACAAAAAGAATAAATAGAAAAATTAGTGTCAGTACCAGGTAATACTTTGAATATATGGCAATTACCTGGTTAATTTAGTCGGTGTGGAAAAATTCTAGAACTCTTCCAAATTGGCTATTCACATTGACTGAAGTATTCAAACAATTAACAAATCTCTACTTTATGTTAGGTAGAAGGGTAATGTTCAAAATATGTAACAAAATGATATAGTATAAACACTCAACAATCAGAACAAATACTTGACCAATCAAATCTGATGTCATCTGTAAGTATGTGTTTCACCTCTACCTGTGTTTACCCACCAGCTATCAGCTCTGGGGTAGGTAATGTCTCTTGTCTCTTTTTTCCTACCACTCCTCCATGAAAATTGACTCTTCAAGATGTTTTACCTAAAGTTTCAATGATCCCAGCTGCTCTCTGCACTCATCAGTTTAACCACTTACCACAACAAACATTTCCCCATTTTTTGTTGCAGAGATATCTGAGAAAGGAAGAAAATGTTTTTAAATTATTAATGCTAATGTACTGGGTACTTTCAAAATAGATCATTTAAAATACCACTTGTGTTGAAGAAAAATAATGGAGTAAAACAACAAGGAGAAGCAGCAGAAATGTAAGCTCCAACTATGGTAAATTCAGAAGCATATCTAATCATGAATATAGTACATAAGAAAAGCTGACAAAAATAGTAAAGATAAAGATACCAAGAGGGAATTATCATAGCTGCAGATCTCAGAGAATCAACAGAATACAGTTCTAGGAGGTTTGCCCTTTAGAGGAACAAAATCACCTCTTGTTTGAAACAAGAAGCATAGAGACTCTTGACACCTTCAGGAAGCTTGGAAGGTAACATTGAATGAGGAATCACAGAGACAAGTCACTGCAGGAAATAGTCCATCAGTGAGACTAGGAAGCAGATACTGAGTTCACCTGCTAGAGAGATACAAGATTTCAGTAACTCATTCACAAACACACACAAACCCAGATATTAAGAAGAATTTCTTCTAGCCTGAAACATGGCACTAATTCTTCCTTCACATAAATCTGTTACAAATAGCTGATTCAGAAAGAATTTATCTCCTTCAAAGGTACTACAATGGGCTAAAGTGATTAAATAGAAATTTAAAATATTACAGAAAGTACTTACCCCAGGGGGAAAAATACATTTAACAAATGAGAATTTTAACTAAATATATCACAGCAAAATTTTTAAATCTTCAAGAGGCAACCACTTCTCTAAACCAAGAGCACAGAGCAGAAATGTGAGAGCTCAGAGAAGCTGTGACAGGACAACAAAAGGAGATGAAACATGAGCTGATGTAACTTAGAAAAAAGGGAAAGTAAAAACTAAAATTCTCCCGTAAAACAAAGGCTAAACTGGAAGCAAACAAGTGAGAAATATAGTAAGGGTTATAGAGAAGAGAACTGAGAAAAGAAAGTGAAATAAAATGAAAATAGTTTATACAAATTAGAAAATCTATATCTCTATAAAATATAGATATATACAACAGAGGAAAGTCAAAAGGTCTTAACTAAAATCCCTGAAGAAGTGAAAACCTAGTGGAAATGGAAAATATTTATTGATATAAAATTTTTTTAACTCTCTGGAATTAAGTGAAGATTTGATTCCACAAATGAAGGCAATATATGGCCCAAGAAAAACTGACATAGAAGAATCGATGTTGAGACAGACTAGAAAATGACTGGTTTCAGAAATAAAATATCCAGTTACTTATAGTAGAGGGAAAAAATGCCTGTTGTTTTCAGATGATTTTATTACTATAGTCTCTGCTGAAGGACGGTCAGCAAGTCCTCAATGAAAGAAAGTGACCTAAGAATTTTGTCCTTAGATCAAGTGATCTCATCCTAGTTTATTCAGAGTGGCCCTAGTTTTTCCATGGTAGGTCTTACATCCCAGGAACCTTCTTCATCTCAGGCAAAACCTTCATTTTCAAGCGTCCACACAGTGCTTATTAAAATACACATTGGGAAAACCTCAGGTGTGTTAAAATAATGGGATATTTATACAATGAAGTACTAGTTATCAATAACAAGGAAAAAAAAACTACTGACACATGAACCAACACAGATAAATCTCAAAAACATGCTGACTAAAAGAAACCATATACATATATACTATTATGTATATAACCCAAAGCATATATACTATATGACTACATTTATATCAGGTACTAAAATAGGCAAAACTAGTCTATGCTGGAAAAAAATTCAGAATGGCATTTGTCTCTAAAGGGGATATAAGATGGTGACTGACTTGGAGGGGTAGGAGAGAAAATCCTGGGGCTATGTTAATGTTCTATATCTTGATAAGGTTTCAGTTACATATATGTATACATTTGTCAAAGCCCAGCAAGTGTATACTTAAGATTTGTGTATCTCATTGTATGTAAATCTATATCAAAAGGAAAAATTATAGCAAATATTGAACTATTTTCTGAAAAGTATGTAAAATAAAGGAAATGAACTGATCCCTATGATTTACTTAGAAATGAGTCAACAACGTAAGATAGATAGCTGAATGGATTGACAGGTAAATATATTATTAAACAAATATATAAAATATTATTGGTAGAACCTACTAGATGAGTAAATCTATGTGTTCCCTGTAAAATTACTTCAACTTTGTTCAGTTAAAATGTTTCATAGTACAATGTTGGAAAAAATTTATCTCAAGAAGCTAGAAAGTAAATGACAAAAGTAAAACAATCAGATTTGGTAAATATGAAAACTGAAACTGATAATTTCAAAACATGAAGATAATAAAGTTAATAAATTCAAGAGTTACTCCTTTAAAATAAAATAAAATAAAATGGGCACATTACCTAATTTAATAAAGAAAATATGAAAAAAAGAAAAAATATTAAGTAGAAATACACAAAATAAAAAGTAGTAGAAAATGATTATAGATACAAAAACTTCAACAGAATCATGAGAGAGTACTTCAATTCTCTGCAAATCAATTTGGAAACTGGGATATAATGCATAGTTTTTTATTAAAATAAAAATTTCCAAAAATGACATCAGAAGAGATTAGAAGACCTAATTAATTTAAAAATATGTTTCCATTTTCTTATTTAACATTTTACGTACTCTTTAATGAGAAGATACTTTTAGATATATAACCTACCATATTTTCATAACTAGAAATCAGTAAAAATTTCTTGCAAAGCTAACCTACAAAAATTCCACAAAGATAACATACCAAAAAAGGGAACCCACAGACGATGCTCACTTATGAATATTGATGCAAAATCTTCAATAAAATAAAAACAAACAGAATCCTCCATAATACTTCAATAATTCAATGTTAGGAAGTCCATTACTACATTACCATAGATCATCCTATTAATCAGTTAAAAGAGAAAATTTATTTTATCATCTCCATAGATACTTAAAGGCCATCAATACAATATCCATTCTAGATAAAAATATTAAATACTAAAAATAGGTACTTCATAACATGAATCACAAACACATATCTATAATATCTATTTGAATATAGATGTAGTATATATCTAGATACAGAGAGAAAGAAAAAGAAAGGGAGGATGTATGCACGTATGTACATATGTACATATGTATGCATGTATGTATACCAGCCTTCTGCTAAAACATTATCTTTAAAGTCTGGAGCAAGTGGCACTTGGGTGGCTCAGTTGGTTAAGCATCAGTCCCTTGATTTTGGCTCAGGGTCATGAGATGGAGGCTCACATCAGGGTCTGCACTCAGCAAGGAATCTGCTTGAAATTCTCTTTCTGCCCTTCCCCCTCAAAAGAAATCTGGAGCAAGAAAGTATGTTCCTTGCCAATAATATTGTTTATATTGTTTTAAGGTGACCAGTAACTATAATAGATAGTAGAAATCATAGAGGTATAAAATTTAAGGAAACAAAATTATTTTTTGATTATTATTATTAAAATTATTATTTGATGTGATTGCTTTTCTGGAAATAATTGTTTTCTCTGGAAAACCTAACAGAGTCAACTAGAAATATATCATAAATAATAAGAAAATTCAGTATAGTAGCTGATTAAAAAAGTAATAGTCTTGGGACACTTGGGTGACTCAGTGGTTGAGCCTCTGCCTTCAGCTCAGGGCATGATCCTGGGGTCCTGGGATTGCGTCCCACATTGGGCTCCCTGCAGGGAGCCTGCTTCTCTCTCTCTGCCTATCTATGGCTCATAGATTCATGAACACTCAATTAATGATTCATGAAGAGAAGAAAAGGTAATAGGAAAAATATTACAAAGGCCAGAAATAATAAGTAGATAAATAATAGTAGCTATTGATATTTGGAATTTATTATATACCAGGCAATATTGTAAGCCCTGTACAATATTTGCCTTGCACTATGTTTTCAATAATTCTATGAAATTGTTTTTACCCTCTCTTATTGGATGAGGAAATTGAGGCAAAGCACTGAATAATTTGTTCAAGTTTAAATCATTAGTTACTGGAAGAGCTAAGGTTCAAACCCAGACAGATTGCTGAGCACACTCTCAAATGTTATGTTTTACTGCCTAAATGCATGGAAGAATCAACTGTATGATAAAAGTACACTTCACATCATTTGAGGAGGGACACCTGGGTGGCTCAGTGGTTGAGTGGCTGCTTTCGGCTCAGGGCGTGATCCTGGAGTCCTGGGATCGAGTCCCACATTGGGCTCCCTGCATGGAGCCTGCTTCTCCCTCTGCCTGTGTCTCTGCATCTCTCTCTGTATCTCTCATGAATAGATAAATAAAATCTTTAAAAAAATCATTGCGGGAAAGGTAGATTTTCAATACATCATATCTGGTTAAAAAATAAAGCTGGATCCCTGTCCTCTACGTATTGGTAAAATCAATACCAGATAGATAAAATATTTAATATTTAATTGATGAAAAATTAAAAGTGAAAAACAAGCATATCACTGTGGCATGATCTGTAATAGTAAAATCAAAATATCCGTTCATGGGGCAGCCCAGGTGGCTCAGTGATTTAGCACCGCCTTCAGCTCAGGGTGTGATCCTGGAGACCCGGGATTGAGTCCCATGTTGAGCTCCCTGCATGGAGCCTACTCCTCCCTCTGCCCGTGTCTCTGCCTCTTTCTCTCTGTGTGTGTCTCTTATGAGTAAATAAATAAAATATTTTTTTAAAAATCCATTCATGTAGACTGGATTATAAATTAGAATAAATCCATATTGTGGAATACTATACAATCATTTAAAATATTGGGCAGTATTATATATACAGCTAAGGAGTATTACGCAAAATACATCTTGAATATAGAAAGGAAAGAACAGAAAGCACAGTGTGGTATGCTATCATTTGTTTTCAGTGTTGTGTGTGTGTGGTCTAAGTGGGCATGCATGGATTCTCTCTGATGTGTGCCCAAGATGTGTGCCCAAACCAGGTGCCAGGATTGCCTTTGGGGAAGAGAATTTGGATGGGTAAGGTTTTGGGGGAAAGACTAAATTTTCAATGTATATCCTTTTGTACCTTGTGAATATTTTATGGCATACACGTTATTACCTATTCATATGTAACAAAATTTAAAATCAACAACTAACAGTGCAGATATTTAAATCATCATCTGCATAATCCTCTCTCTGCCCATTGAAGCAAAAAACCTTTGTGAAAACAGAAAAGGGAATCGTGAGGTTTAAGAGAAAAGGAGACTGACAGAGAAAAAAGTTGCTCAGTGAGTGGATCTGAAGGGCTGAATTTTCTTCAGGTCATTCTACCTTTTAACAATCTACAAAAAGGAAGTCATTTCGAAAATAACACACACTTAAGAGAAGAATATAAGTCATAATAAAAATCACAGTAAGGACTCACATTGGTTTGGTGCTTTCAGTTTGCCAGACACTATTTTAAGGGCTTTGTGTATATTTTACTTTTTAACCCCCGTAGCAACCCTATGTGCCGTATGTACGTATTATCGTCTGCATTTTTCCAAAGAGTAAATTGGAGTTTCCATTTGGTTCATTTCCATCAAATGAGGAATTATAGTGAATAGCGTAGACAAGGGCAGATGACAAAACCATCTGGCCACATTTCCACAAGCCAGGCCACTGGGCAGAGTTTTCCGAGACATCACCTCCTCCCACACCTGGAAGGGTTCCAGAAGCACAAGGTCCTACATGGGTCAGAAAATGATGATGACGGCCTGTAGGGTGGCCTGACCCTGAGCAAGTGTCAACATTCAGACAATGTTGCTGATGGTGCAATTTCCTGCTCTGAATGCTCCACATTCCTGAGTACTCACAGTAAAGGCTAATATAAAGATTTATCTGGGACAGCACACCAAGTACCATGTGGTGGGGGACTTGCTAAGACAGCGAGGGCAGTTGGACACTATGCTTACAGCTGATTATTGCATAGTGGTGACAGTTGTCACACAAGGAAAGCTTTAAGCATGGCACTTTGAGAAAATCTCACTCCATAATATCTTTTCTCCATGCCTCTGTCCACAGTGCCTGAAGTTCCTCAAGGAAGCATTGCTGTCAGCTGTTTGCCAACTCCACTTTTTAAATGAAAATCCAATGAAAAAAAAATATATAAAACACTAAATAAAAGAGTGAATTATTTAAAAAATGCAAAGCATAGAGGTCAGATGTTTGTTCTAAAGTTTCCTATGCCTTTTTTTTTTTTTTTTTTAAGGTAGGGCTTGAACTCACAACTCTGAGATCAAGACCTGAGCTGAGCTCAAGAGTCAGGTGCTTAAACACCACCCAGGTGCCCTTAAACTTCCCTATGCCTTTTCATGACCCCATGCCATCAGGCAAGCTTACTTGATCAGAGGTAGTTTCCTCATCTGTGAAATGGGCCTACTGATTCTCATTTCTTAAGGTTGTTGGGAAAATTGCATACAGACGCACACACTCCACCAGATACAGAATCCAGTTAAGTGCTAAAGCATTCGCAATTAAATGTTCCACTAACATCAGTTTCCTCCTACACTTTCCTACCCAATTAACCCCGTCATCTTGGCAGGCGATGCGAGAGTGCCCGGCCGAAAGCAAACTTGACCATCTTGCCTGGAAGTGGCCCTTTGTGCAGTAACCGCCGGTGCCCTTTTGTTCGTTCCACACCCGTGACCCCTGACACAGTCTGCTCACGACAGGTCATAGCACAGTGAGCCAATCTCACAATGAAAAGGGACATTTCCTACCTTTGAAAAAAAATGGGCAGAGAACCAGCAGACTTGTGGTGCCTTCCATTTCCCACATGTAAATTTCTCAAACTACTTTCCAGTAAGCAATCTCTGGGGGCTCATAATGGGATTAGTACTGTTGAGAGTCTCGGTGGCCTTTAGAATTTCAGGTAGAACTGCTCTTGGGAACGTACAGTCGTGCGCTAGGAAAGGGAGGTGGCATGGTGACCGGTCTTGCTCCTCCTCGCAGGTGTGCGGGACGCTCAGAGGGGCTCTGGGAACCAAGCGAGCGATCTGTAACAAGTAAACATTTTGCTTGAAATCCAGCAGTGAACTGATGGTGCTGCTGTGGGGAAAGCCCAGGGCGACCTCACATCAGCAGGACGAAGGAGAGTGGGCGTCTCGGGGTGGCTCTTCCTGGGAGCACTTTAAAACGTGCTTTTCAGGGCGGCCTGGGTGGCTGGGCTTGGCGGCTGAGCGTCTGCCCGCGGCTCAGGGGTGATCCCGGGGTGATCCTGGGGTGATCCCGGGGGTGATCCCGGGGTGATGCCGGGGGTGATGCCGGGGGTGATCCCGGGGTGATCCTGGGGTGATGGCGGGGGTGATCCCGAGGTGAGGCCGGGGGTGATCCCGGGGTGATGCCGGGGGTGATGCCGGGGGTGATGGCGGGGGTGATCCTGGGGTGATCCCGTGGGGTGATGCCAGGGGTGATCCCGGGGGTGATCCCGGGGGTGATCCCGGGGTGATGGTGGGGGTGATCCCGGGGGTGATCCCGGGGTGATCCCGGGGTGATGCCGGGGGTGATCCCGGAGTGATCCTGGGGTGATGCCGGGGGTGATCCTGGGGTGATGCCGGGGGTGATGCCGGGGGTGATGCCGGGGGTGATCCCGGGGTGATCCCGGGGTGATGGCGGGGGTGATCCCGGGGGTGATCCCGGGGTGATGGCGGGGGTGATCCCGAGGTGATGCCGGGGGTGATCCGGGGGTGTTCCCGGGGTGATCCCAGGGGTGATCCCGGGGGTGATCCGGGGGTGATCCCGAGGTGATGCCGGGGGTGATCCCGGGGTGATCCTGGGGTGATGCCGGGGGTGATCCCGGGGTGACCCCGGGTCCTGAGCTCGAGCTCCACTTCCGCCCCCTCCGCCCCCCAGCGCGTGGAGCCTGCGCCTCCCTCTGCCTGGGTCCGGCCTCTCTCTCTCTCTGTGTCTCTCATGAATAAATAAAGAAAATCTTTAAAAAACAAAAACAAAACAGAAACATGATCCTCAGGCTCGTGGTGGTGTCCTCGCTGTAAAGCTGAGTCTCACCAGGGCGCGCATGAGCGAGCAGCTTCTGCCTGCAGAGCCGCGGGCGCGCCGTGGGGAGGACGCGTCGGGGCTGTCCCCACCCGCCGGGGCCGCAGAGCCACAGGCTTTCCGGGCCTCCCCGTGCGTCTTCCAGGCCACGTCAGACAAATCCAAACACAGGCACCGCTTGCGTCCCAGCCGCCCTCTTTATCTGCCCTCACATTCCTTCCTCTGCCTATTCACGCTGCTGCAGAGGTCGGGGCCCACTTCCTGCCGTCCTGGAGGGGACAGTTGCTCCCTGCAGCACAGCTTCTGAGCCTCGTTGTTTTGGGGAACTGATTTCCTCCTCCCTCCTCACTTGGGTCCGTATGGCTTCCTTGGCTTGGCCTGCTCGCCCTCCTCCAACGACGACGGCGAGGAGCGTCTTCCAAGGCCTGGGACTCCAGCGTGCTCCTCCGCCTCCTGCTGTCGGCCTGCAGGATTTCCCGAGCGGGGGATACATGCAGAGTGGGGGCACCGCGGGGCTCTAGCCTGACCGCACTTCATAGGGACCATCCTCCTCTGTCCAACAGGTTATATTTATATCCTAGGGCAGTGAGGTCAGTGCCTGCTTTGATATACCATTTCCTTCATTCCCCAAAGCTGAGCAAAGTGGAAAATCCTTTCTTCTCAAGGACTTCAGCCCCTACTGTCTCCCTGATTTGATTTGAGAGTGGTCTTTCTGCCTTAATCCTTAAACTGAAGGATTTTGTTAGATAAATTAAGAGCTAGAGAAGCAAAACGTTACATGAGATGTAATCTTCCTGTTGAAAGCTCTTCTGAGTATCCTAAATATTGAAAACACAGAATAATTTGAAGATAAAAGGATTGGTAGATATACCAGAATTAGAGTCAATTCTCTAATCCTTTTTATTTCTCATGGAGGAGTGTAAGTAGACACTTTCAACAATCTTAAATATGGATTCCATCTCTGAGAAAACCCCTGAATAGTAATCAGAAAATGACCATAGAGATAGCTCCTTTTTAAGTCCAGGAACGTAACATTTACCAGTAGAGATGTAAAATACTCCATTTATCATATGGTCCTACAGCAGGAAAACCAGCCCCTTTACTTCCTGCTATATCTACCTCCAGTTGCCCATCTCCTTATCAGATATCTGATGTAGCAGAGAATTCCCAAGTGTTCACTAGAATCCAAAGGCAGTCAGTTCCCAGTTTCCCAGCCTGACTAGTGGAGCAGGGACTCAGATGCCCACCCAAGGTCACCTCCAGTACTGCTTCAAAGAAACCTTGCTGTCCTCCAGTGGCCATGATGAAGTGTTTTGCAGTTGGTCCTGACCAAGGCCATGGGCCTGAGTCTAGGCCTCCATTCCAATTCCTCACCAAACATGCAGTTTGGCAAACCCCACTTGCTCTTCCCAGTACAGTGCTCACCTAGGGGTGCACACAACCAAATGAGCCTGAGTTCAACACGGTGCCTTCAAATTCATTTTCTCAGACACTTCTCTGGCTCTCAGACTGCGCCCCCACCCCCCGGTGGGGGGGGGGCACCTCCGCAGCACTCACATTCTGAGGGCTTCCAAAGCTTCAACAGCCAGCTCAGGGTAGAGGCCTGTCTCTTGTTCTCTTGGGGAATCTATTAGGGAAGACTCACTGTTCTCCCCTGTTCCTGGGCCTAAGGACATTGTCTTCATCCAGACAGGTTTGCTTAACTTTGGATCTAAGAGAAAAAGGGTTGGAAATCTCTTTCTAGGCATATGGACAACTACTCTATGAATCATTCAGTCTCTCACAGTATACTTCAAGCCCTGATGATCTGCAGTCTTGTCTAACTCCAAGTCCGTGAACAGCCTACTGTGTTCTGGACTGTGAACTCTCTCCATATCCAATGTTTACAGCCCCTGCTGCCAGATCATATCCAGTAAATACAGTCTGGTCAGACCCAGTGCCCAGTGGCTGTGGTGTCCTTCAGCTCCTGTTGCAGTGCCCCCACTAATCCAAGCCCCTGCTTCTGGATCCAGCCACTTATCTCTCACAGCTCTTCTAAGCAGCACCCTTGCCCTTGACTCATGCTCCCTTGAGGATCCTCCATCTGAGCCACTCTTTGCAGGAAAAGTCAGCTGAGCCGTTCTCTGATCTAGGCAGGCTGATGCTCACAAGGATCTCCTAAGAGTTCAAGGAATATAAGCTCTTGGCTCACCACGAAGGTGATGGCAGCTTTGCCAGGTGCATCTTCATGGTAGATATGCTGCCTAGAGTAGAGCAGACTGTGCCAGGCCAAGTCAAGCCACACCACAACCACCTTGCTTCTCTGCCCACCACACTTCCACTGCCCAGGCTGCATGCTGCATGGGCCACCTCCAGCCCAGCCTCCACTTCCTCTAGGATAGTATGAAAAAGTACCTCATTCAGTCACTTTGATTTCTGAAGATGTTCAACTAGATAGGAATGGAAATGCATCTTACTAAACTCCGAAGCTGAATTGGTATATGAAAATTGAATTGCTATTATGCACAGCCAGTCCTAAAGTAAGGGGCACCCAGGTCAACAGGTAAGTAGGGTTCAGATGTCCTGGGATTCAATGGAGACAGATTCTGGGTCATTTGCAGGTATGGAGTCAAAGTCCCAGATTGGGGACTGTGTTTCATAATACTGAAAATATGGTCACTTAATTTGAATTGGTATGTGGCCTCACAGGGCTCTGGGAAGTAGTGTCCTTTCCAGCCTCACAAGCACATGAGTAACACTGGCAAAAGACAGTTCCTGTCTCCAAGAATTTTTCATGAAACACAGGAGACAATAAAACAATTCTAAAATAAGCTACTGTGTTCATTTAAGGCATTGAGAACAGAAAAAGGAAAGCTAAAACAAACAAACATTAGTCACGTGGTGATTGTAAAAGCCAGGCTTTTATGATGCTCAGCATCGGTAAATTTCTAAATCATGTCATCCAACTAGCCCTGTGGCCACCATGCCGTTGCTGATGAGAATACTTATTTCTGTTCAAAAAGTAAAGGTTTCGTAACAAAGGGCACAGGATTGAAGGGTACAGCTTTGTCTCCACCTGCAGGAATGAGGAGACTGGATTCTTTCTTAAAGTTATTCAAAAGTATGCAAGGCCCCTAGGATTACCACTAAGAATATCAGGTATAATCAGTACTCAAGCTTTAACTACACATTCTTCTGTAATAAAATAGTGATTGGATCAAACAGAGTCAATTACAAGCCCTAATGAATGTGGACCATTATGCTTACTTCTGCAACCTATTACTCAACATAGTATGCATAGATAAAAGTTCAGTCTTCTACATAGAGTTTGATGAATTGTCACAAAGTTAACATACTGGTAACCATCACCCGGATCAAGAAACGGTACATTAGCAGTCCTAGAAGCTCATTTACAAACTGCACTAATTTTTAAAAACAGAATTCAAAACCTTCGTCTTTGACCTATCCATCAGTACATCCTAAGGGAGGAAAGAAGTCACAGACTACAGAAAAACTCTTACCACCTGAGCATCATGGTCGTGGCACTGCTCCTAGGAAGGCCATTGCCAGCCCTGCTGTGATGGGGAAGAGGCAGCAACTCTCTGACTTTCTATGGCTCTGTCCCCCCAACCCCAACAGAGCTCCAAAAATGGTCAGCTCATGCTCCCGTTCAAGGCTAGTTCTAGCCCTCATTCTCATTAAACTAAGAATCCATCATAAGACTCAGATAAAAATGAAGCAGAGATTGAGGTTCAACTTCACAAAAACCCATCATCTCTCATGTACTCCTTCCAGAACTCTGGCCCACAGTCCTTGGGGAGGACTCCTGTCTGACCCAGGCAAGAGCAGAGGTGCCCAAAGGTTACCACAATCAGCATGTCCAACATTTGACACACACTCTAAGTAAGAAATCACACCCCTTGGCTTTTTTATTTTTATTTACTTATGATAGTCACAGAGAGAGAAAGAGAGAGGCAGAGACACAGGCAGAGGGAGAAGCAGGCTCCATGCACTGGGAGCCCGACGTGGGATTCGATCCCGGGTCTCCAGGATCGCGCCCTGGGCCAAAGGCAGGCGCCAAACCGCTGCGCCACCCAGGGATCCCCAAAGTACAACTTCTAACAAAAATAAATCTGCATCTGATTTGGGTTATCCCAAGCTGCCTATTGTCTAGTGTCTTGAAACTATTATTTTATATACAGGGTTGTTGTTTGTTTGTTTGTTTGTTTTTTGTTTCGAACAGGAGAGTACATCTAGTCCCTGTTACTCCATCTTGGCTGGGAGCAGAAATCTGCGGTTACATTCTGACAGTCCTCTGGCCTCTGGAGAAGAATAAGTTTCTAGAAATACAAAGCATTCTGATTATTCTTATGCTTTGCTGTATAATGGGACGGTTTTTTTCTTTTACCACATATGTGTGGTTGCTTGTTTTGTGATCACAAAGTCTAGATATCTCCAGGCTCAGATTTATAATTTATAGCAGTTAATAATCCCACCTGCTACTGATTCAGCTGGGGAAGAACAAATTCACATTTCAACATTAAGAACCCAAGAGAAAAGGAAACAAAATGAGAGGAGGAATAGAAGGGAAATAATAAAACTTAAAACAATTTAACAGGCTACATTTTCCCAGTTTTTAAAGCATTTGTGAAAATAGTTTGTTAGAGTCTTTCTAGTATTTGTTTAAATCACTGTAAAAACATATTCGGACAGTTGTCACTCAAAGAGTTAAGCCTGACACCATAGGGGACTTGGGAGACTAGTGACCCTGCCAGGTGCTTTTGGTAAAAGGGAGGTAACAATGTGTCTAGTACATATTGTGGGCACACTTCAGCTATTCAAACCAGACAGAGGAAATGGAGCCGGGGGAGGGTTGGGGCTTAGAAAATGAATAAAGAGGGAAAATGGCCCCAAACCCTCTGCTGTGGCTCTTCATGTGATGAAAGCCTGCATTGTGCAAAGCTGTGAGTCAAAATAAGAAGGTTATTCAGCTATCACAGACTGCATCTGAAATATGAAATACTTCTATTCCAGTCATTTAGCTTCTCATCCTACAAAAAAAAAAAATCCTCCTTGTTAGCTACCACTTTTTTTCTTCTGCACAAAGTCATTTCATACTTCTATGAAAAAATTAATTTTTTAAAACCTCCCGTCTCTAACCTGTCAAATGAATTTGCACATTCCAGTAGACTGGGGTAAATGTTTGGATTTCACCCAATGTTTGCCAAAAAGCCCTCCAACCCCCTAATAAGTATCCAAGCATTATGTACCCCCTTCACTAACACAGCTCCCTTCGGCATCCCTGACCCCATCCCCCAGGTTCTGCACTGCCATCTATTTTCCTTGGATGAGAGCCTCACAGTGAATAGGAAACATTTTTAAGAGAGGGGAGGAGGGGTTGTGAAAGAGATTTAGAGGCCAATGGGGATGGGGCCTTTGGAGGAAAAAGAATTCAGAATCGCTGATATAACTCAATGGCATTCACTGTTGCAGAAACTAATGAACGTTTTCCTTAGCAGCAGTTCATCTAGTGTCCTAGACTAATTGGAGACCATTTTCCAAGAAGAAGAGAAGGCTATGTGGTTTACAGCCACACAGCTGTACACGATGCGGACAGTCATTTGCCCTTCCTTGTGCAGACTTTGTGTGAGGAAAAGACTTCTCTCTGTTTCTCTGGGTGGTATTGTGTGGCATTCTCTCATAGGAATAAACAAGGAGAAATTAGATGGTTTGTAGTCTACTTTAAAAAGGTAAAATTTGCCTGAAAATTATTTTCTGTGACTTGATCATAATATTCTGTCCAAATATCCTCAGACCTCCCTAAGTTATAGAGTATATACAAAATATCCAAATATTGATCCTGAAGCTGAGTCTCCTCCTGTTAATCTAGCTGAAATGTGATACTCTGAGAAACAATGGGTCTCTTTTCTCATTTTTTTCCATATGAATAAGGATACTTGATCAGAAATAGTAATTTTCATTTGTTGGTATTAAAATCCATAAATTACTTCACCCTTGATACTGCTTTTGAATAGAAGGAACATTTCTTTCAGGGAAGGTTCAGCCAACAAGGCATGCATGCTAGAACGTGACATTGATGCTTCCTAGGGGTCTTGCCTTCCATGGAACCAGCCACTATGCTGCTTTAGATATTGAAAAGCAAAGTTCTGAACTTTTAACTTTCATTTGGTTAGATATCAGGCCAGGGAGTCTTTGGATACCCTGTCAAATTTCTTCTCTCTTTTTGAAGGCCAACTTGCTGGTTTGAGCTGAAACTGTGAGAAGTAGGTAGTGATTAGGGTTTCTGGTTTGAACTCAATGACTTTGTTAAGTAAAAAATTCAAGACTCTCCTTATTCAACTTTCTGACTCATGTTCTTGGAATATCACTATGAATTTTGACTGCAGCAGATAGAAATAGTATCTCTAAGATCCTACATGGGCTAGAATTCTATTCATTCCTTGGCCATCAGAAAGTTTTTTCTAATTTAGAAAATTTTGTGAACTTGCTAATAGTAGGTACTTAATAAATATTTATTAATTTGATTTAATGTAGGATAGTACCTCTGAGGTTCTTGAACATTCCTGTAATATTTGTTCCTGATAGTTCAATTCTTAGAGGTGGAACTGAGGCGGGTGATTTTGGCTCCCTTCCTGACAATGTTAGAGACAAGCTTTGTGAAGTGACTTCAGGACAGAGCCCTGGAGAGGCTCTTGCTCAGTGACACTACCCTAAGAATCTGAAAGGATCTATTCAAGGGTTTTCTGATGGCTTTGGATGGCTCAGCTGAGAGTTGTACCTGTGAATTCAGAAGAAACCCCAGGTGCCATTTGGTTTTCCTCATCTCCATTCCACTAAACCTGAGAAGTCATGTAGTCTGGCTGGCACCTTTCTAGACCACTTCCACTGATGAGAAAAGAATAAGGAGAGGCTTTATAACAAAGAAGAAAACATGCTGCCTGTCCTGGATCCCCAGCCTAGGCAAGAAGATTATCTAGGTTCATCAAAGCCCAACAAGAGGGCAGGAAGTTAATTTATAGGAATGATTGAGCTAAGGGGGAGGCTACGGCTGATGCCAGCATAGATTGTTCTTGCCTCCAGATTAGTTCCATTGCAGGCCAAAGAGGTCTGGGACAGAACTAGGGGTTAGCTTAATAACTGCTAATACTCATCAAGCACTTGTCATATCTCCTGCGTGGTTTTAAGGTCTACATTAATTCAATTTATTATTATAAGAACTCTATAGGCAGATACTAAAATTATTTTTCTTTTACTGATAAAGAAGCTAGAGCAGAGAGATTTTAGATAAATTGCCCTAAGCTGCACAGTGTGATGGTATACAATTGTGTGAAAATTCTTTAAAACTCTCCTCTTCAAGAAGTGGGGTACCAATCTTCTTCTCCCTTGACTTGAGTCAGACGTAGAAGCTGGATTCTAATGAACAGAATGTGGTGGAAGTGATGGCAGTGCTCCCTACACTAGTATAAAAGACATCGATTGTCCCTTCTTGCTGGCTCTGTCTTGAATTGCATGTCTTGAGGATTCCTAAGCAGCCTATAGAGGGCTCCAAGTGGGAGGACCAACAACCAGTACCAATGTGCCCCCCCTTGCAAGTAAACCACTCTGGAGGTGGGTCTTCCCACCACCGTCAAGTCAAGCCTTCTGATGACAGCAACCACATGATAAACACTGAGCCACAAGTGCTCAGCTAAGCCACTTCTAAATCTCTGGCCTACAAAAGCTGTGAAATAATAAATGGTTATTATTTTAAACTTCTAGGTTTGGAATAATTTGTTATATATCAATAGATAACTAATACACACAGCTTCTAAGTGTCAGAATTAAGATAGCAATCCAGAAGGTCTGAGAGCAGAGCCCACAGTATATCATTATACCATTCTGCTTCTCTTGATACAAAGGAGATTATTTGATAAGCTCAGATTCTTTTTTTAAAATATTTTATTTATTTATTCATGAGAGACAGAGAGAGAGGCAGAGACACAGGCAGAGGGAGAAACAGGCTCCATGGAGAGAGCCTGATGTGGGACTCGATCCCAGGACCCTGGGGTCACGCCCTGAGCCAAAGGCAGATGCTCAACCACTGAGCCACCCAGGCATCCCGATAAGTCAGAATCTGACAAAAAATGTTCAGTCATTTGGAGGACCATTTGATCCAAGCTGTTAGAAATTCTAATGTGTTTCTAGACATTTATAAATTCGATGATGGCAATGTATGTGTCAGCTACATACAGTCACTCTTTTCCTTGGATGTTCTGGATGAATGTTGGTTGAGGTCTTTTGGTCTTTTTTTTTTTTTTCTAGACTCCAATCAGATGCTACCTTTCTGTTAGCACCAGCACTTCAGACAAGCTTATTACAATATAATTAATCAAATTACTGGTTATTTTAGCGTCATTTCTATCCTATGGATACACCACAATCACCTTAACCAAATTAGATATGTATCCAATCTACTGACCTCAAGTATTAGCCTTCTTTTATCATCTATTACTTTTAGGTTGGGAGGAAAACATAAGCAACTCATCTTTAAAACAGGATCACTTTTGCACATAGTTATTTCCCCTTATGTGTTGATTTGGGCTGCTTGTCAGAAGGTTGACTCTCTGCTGCCACCTTGTTGATAGAATAAATGCTAGCGCCCATAGCACTAGACTTTGCACAGACAGAAGGATGCTTAGTAAGTGGTAGTGCTTGTTTCTCTCCACAGAAATTGTTAGAAAGTTGTCAATAAATAACCAACATTTGACAGAACTCCACTGGTTGCAGCAAACATGTGTTCCCAATACCTCACTTTTCATCATCCAGATACCCAAAAGATCCACTCAGAGGTTCAGAAGGTACTTGGTAACAAACTTACCAATTACTCAGAGTCAAGGGAGACAGAAGGCCTTAATGATGCTCCAACCAGAAAGAACTACCCTGACCCTGGAGTCCTGATACACATTGTGTCTTACCAGGACAGATACTATAATCACAGTCTCTTTGCTTCTACTACTGTGTGTTTTCTGCATGGAGTCATGTCACTCTTCTGCTTAAAACCCAGAGCCAAGTCCAACTTTCCCATCAGATGGTACCAGAGCTTTCCACAATCAGACCCTGGCCTCGCTTATCTCTCAACAATCCTCGTGATTTTCAACTTAGTGACACTGAAGTCTATGTAATTTTCAGAGTAACCATCCTTTCCAACTCCACAAGCTCTTTCTAATTCTTTGAGGATTCGCCCTAGAGTTTGTCTCCTCTGGAATATCATCTTCCCACTCCAGGGACCTCTGCCGTTGCTCCTTCCTCTTCACAGCTGGAGTGGCCCCTCACCCTTCATGCTCCTGCAGTACTCCGACATGCCATGTTGACATCATCTGTTTGAGTCCTGTCTCCTCTGGTACTGTATAAGCTCTTTGACAACAACTGCAGGATTATATTTAATTTTGCACTTCTGGTATCTGGCAAATACTAGGTACTTAATAAATGAGATAATGTACATAAAGTATTTTAGCACATTTAGTATTGATAGTGAGTGGTCAATTCAGGTTGTTGTTGCTATTGCTGTTAATTTGTTGGATGAAACCAGTGGTTACTGATCACATACCCACAACCAAAAAAAAAAAAAAAAAGGATTTGCTTTCTTCCCAGCAACAACTAAAGAGAGGAAGGTTGAATGAAAAGAAAAGAAAAAAACATAAGACATACATAGAAAACAATGAAGAATCTAAAGACACTAGAGACAAACAATTTAATAAATGAGATTGGTGAAAAATTAAACATAGCAGGGGCAATTTGACAAATTTTCCTAGCTGGCCAAATAGTCTCCACTGGGAGAGTGGCTTTGAGAGAAGTGGTAAATTCCCTATAACCTGAGTCACCAGAAACTAGACCAGACAAACCACTTAAAAGTATATGGCAGCAGACATCAGCTGAGTTAGTGGGCTTTTTCATCTTTAATTTCTCTGATTCATTCATAAGGTATTTATAATAAGGCTGCAAAACATTCATTACATCTTTTTCATTTGTTCACCTCCATTTTTCTGAGGATAAGGTGCACAGTATGAATATTTCCTTCATGAATGTTATCCAGCAAGGGGACAGTGCAAGCCCACAGAGGCTAATAGTGAACAATAACAGTGGAAAATAGAGAGACGGCCATTTTACTGGAAACTTCTTTGACACAACCTGATTATTTTGATTGGGTCTATATTGGGGGGAAAAATCCTGGGGCAGATTGCTACTGAGTGTTTGTTGATTTAGTCTTTGAATAAAATTGGTCAGAATACATTTTGGTAAAATAAAACCATACATGCATGTACTTTATTGTTCTAGCTCCCTCACTGCTTCCTCTTCCTGGTTCCTCTGCCCTTTTTTTTTTTTTTCATGTGATAGTTCCTAGAAACAAAGCCAGACACCAGAATAAAAGAGCTGATACTACTATTCTCTTACAGTTGTTTTTTTAGCTTTTTAAATGTGCTCCTATTTTTCCAACTCTGCTGATGAGAATTTTGCCTAAAAGACATCTTCCCAAAGTATCTCTGAAAATATTGTTTTAGATTACTTCCAGCTTTCACTTTAGCTGGCATCTGGATGCTTTATTTTGTTTTGGTGCATTAAAATGTAATACTACATTAAAAAATAACCAAGTAATCACGTTTTTTTTGAGCCATTTGGGCAAGATCTGAGTGTGTTCGGGGCAAGTGGGAGCAGGGAGGGTCTGGCAGGACCCTCTCATTTTAGCGAGGAGGGAACCAAACTCCCAGATGTATTACGGGGTCACAAAACTAGTGGGAGTCAAAGCCTAGACCTGAACCTAGACGTCCTCATTTTTCAGCTAGAACTTTTCCCATTATACCAAGGATTAAGTAGGTAGAGACAATTGTGTGCATTTTCTTTCTTTCCCCCCACAATCTAAATTTCAGCAGGATAACCATAACGAAGATAAGAATAGCTAACATCCAATGAATGCTTACTTTGTGCTCTGCATTGTTTTATACTTTTAATGTGTCTTTCTTTATCTGAGTTACAAAACCATTATCTCCATCTTACCAATGAGGAAACTGAGGTACAAAAAGTTTGTTACTTTCTCAGGGTAACCTACTGTAGGTAACAGATGACAGAAATAAGATGTGACTCCAAAGCCCTGGCTCCAAAGAACAATACTCATCCATTACACCTGACATCTCTCAGCAAAACCAGACCTCCTCTGGGGTTGGAAAAGCAATGGAAATGCCTCTCTACCTCTGTCTGAGTGTGACATTTCATTGCTATTTCAATGTCATTATTGTGGTTTTGCATTTTGATAACCCTTATTTTACATAATCATTACTAATGAATTTGCAATCTCTCTCCCTTAGAATTTTCTGAATACAATCACACTGATTTTGCAATGATGTGAAAATATAACTTTGCAAATTTTGCATCTTAGTAAACTACCTAGATGTAAAGATACTAAAAAGTTTGCTCTAAACCACTGATAAAAGTAAAATAATTATAAACAAGATTTACAAAGGTATCAGTATAAAAGCTACAGAAGTGACATTTCTTAATATCCAAAATGACAGTTCAAATAGAAGAGACTTCCAGCATGATGTAAAAGTTGTATAAAACACTAAATAGTTCTCAGATATTTTTCAAAATCATACTTTTTAAATTTAAATTCAATTTGCCAACATATAGTATAACAGCACCCAGTGCTCATCCCATCAAGTGCCCTTCTTATTGCCAATCACCCAATTACTCCATCCCCCCGCCCTCCTCCCCTTCCACAACCCTTTGTTTATTTCCCAGAGTCAAGAGTCTCTCATGTTTTGTCTTCCTCTCTAATTTTTCCCCACTCAGTTCCCCTCCTTCCCTTATGGTCCTTTCACTATTTCTTACATTCCCTGAATGAGTGAGACCATATGATGATTGTCCTTCTCTGACTTACTTCACTCAGCATAATACCCTCCAGTTCCATGCACCTCAAAGCAAATGGTGGGTATTTGTCATTTCTAATGGCTGAGGAATAGTCCATTGTATACATAGACCACATCTTCTGTATCATTCATCTTTCAATGGACACTGATGCAGAACTCTGGAAAAGTGAAAGATCCAGGTTTGATTAGCTCCTTTCTTTCTGCTGAGGGCTCCTTTGTTCTTTGTCTTCTTCTTTTTTTTTTTTTTTTGTAAATTTATTTTTTATTGGTGTTTAATTTGCCAACATACAGAATAACACCCAGTGCTCATCCTGTCAAGTGCCCCCCTCAGTTCCCCGGCACCCAGTCACCCCCACCCCCCACCCTCCTCCCCTTCCACCACCCCTAGTTCGTTTCCCAGAATTAGGAGTCTTCCATGTTCTGTCTCCCTTTCTGATATTTCCTACCCATTTCTTCTCCCTTCCCCTCTATTCCCTTTCACTACTATTTATATTCCCCAAATGAATGAGACCATATAATGTTTGTCCTTCTCCGATTGACTTATTTCACTCCAGTTCCATTCACCCAGCAATTGCACTGCTGGGGATTTACCCCAAAGATACAGATGCAGTGAAACACCAGGACACCTGCACCCCAATGTTTATAGCAGCAATGTCCACACTAGCCAAACTGTGGAAGGAGCCTCGGTGTCCAAGGAAAGATGAATGGATAAAGATGTGGTTTATGTATACAATGGAATATTACTCAGCCATTAGAAATGACAAATACCCACCATTTGCTTCGACGTGGATGGTATTCTGTGCAGCAGTGCAATTGCTGGGTCGTAGGGCAGGTCTATTTTTAACTCTTTGAGGAATCTCCACACAGTTTTCCAGAGTGGCTGCACCAGTTCACATTCCCACCAACAGTGCAAGAGGGTTCCCCTTTCTCCACATCCTCTCCAACATTTGTGGTTTCCTGTCTTGTTAATTTTCCACATTCTCACTGGTGTGAGGTGGGATCTCATTGTGGTTTTGATTTGTATTTCCCTGATGGCAAGTGATGAAGTGATGTGGAGCATTTTCTTATGTGCTTCTTGGCCATGTGTATGTCTTTGATGAAATTTCTGTTCATTGTCTTCTGCCCATTTCTTGACTGGATTTTTTTTGTTTTTTAGGTGTTGAGTTTGATAAATTCTTTACAGATCTTGGAAACTAGCCCTTTATCTGATATGTCATTTGCAAACATCTTCTCCCATTCTTTAGGTTGTCTTTTAATTTTGTCAACTGTTTCCTTTGCTGTGCAGAAGCTTTTAATCCTGATTAAAACCCAATAATTCATTATCACTTTTGTTTCCCTTCCCTTCATAGACGTGTCTTGCAAGAAGTTGCTGTGGCCGAGGTTAAAAAGGTTGCTGCTGTGTTCCCCTCTAGGATTGGGATTGAGCCCCATGTTAGGCTCCTTGCTCAGCAGGGAATCTGCTTCTCCCTCTCTCCCTTTCCTCCTCCCTCCCCCCTGCTCGTGTTCTCTCTTTCTATCTCAAATCAAAACCCTATTTTTAATGAGTAACCTAAATTCTGTTCTAAATGCCAGATACAACTGGTCTAACAATTTTTTTTAAATGACTTTCTATTAGCAAAAAGAAGCCTTCAAAATGTACATTGCATTTATAAAGTTTTAAAATTGTATGAAGGTTAGGGAAGAATAGATAATATGGAAGACTCTGAAAAGTCACAAGTAAGATCTCCATTGGCAGATATAAACTTGGGGCTTGCAACCCTATTAATAGTATAGCCAGGAAAGCAGTTGGATGGGTCTTTTCCTGCAATGAGACAGCTTCACTCTGTGAAATGGGAGGCCACCTAGAAGCCTGAACACAGGCTGGCACAACCACACGTGTACGTGTTTCTGCCCAACCATTTTACACTGAGCTACCCAAACTTCTTACAACTCTCACATTTCCTTGTGTGGTTGATTTTTAGGTTAATTTTAGCCAAGAGTTACAGAGCAAATAAAAATGTCAATAGATACATAATGTCTGCATCCTCAGGACTAATTTGAGTACGGCATTACAGTTACACAGGCTAACACAGCATTTCTTAAAGAATGTATTTACATTTAGATAAGAAGAACCTGATTATTAGGTGTATCAAACTTAAGTCGCAGGAAAGGATTAGCTTATTTCCACAAAACTATCAGCCTTAAAAGAGGCCTTTTGGGACTCAGGATTCCGTAGAAATGCAGGATTTCTACATTGCAGTGACTCCTCTCTAGACAACTGATGAGTGATAGTGGCCCAGTTCTGTCACTGACTGGGCACTGTCAATCCACAATCAGACAATCTTCAGTTCAAAGTTTTGGCTGGTTCTAATAAAAGCAGAGGTAGAAAGAAATAATCAGCTTCTATTACTCAAAATCATGGTGTCCTGGACTCTTTGGTTGTCAGCAGAAAATTTTTAGTAGCATAAAATCTCTTCCTCTTTGTCTATCAGAAGCCTCACAAACCATCTCCAGTACCCAAGGCTCCCACTGTTAGGGGGCAATCCAGATCACATGAAGCCCTGTCCCTTCAAACAGCCAGGGAAGTCCATTTGGAAAGTGCTCACTGCTGCCTCAAGCCAGGCGTGTGCCTCCTCCCAAGAAACAAGTATGGGTGGCATCCAGGGAGGACTCACCTTCTTCCTCCAGTTGTTTTGGAGACAGATCTGCTCTTTTCCCTCCCTGGCATTAGGATGGTTGGGGGGGAGGTGTGGAGGGGAGAGGGGGGTGGTGGTAGGATGGAGAGTTAAGAAGAGCATTAGATAGACAGAACTGGCTTTTGATACTTGCTCTGCCTTTGGGGCAAGTCCCTCAACCTCTCAGACCTTCCTGACTCTCATCTGGAAAACAGTCTGCAACATCTGCTTTGTGGGGTTAACGTGAGGTTGAGACATAATAGTATGTAAAGTGCCTGCCCCCATATTGGTGATCCCAAATAGCAGGCATATAGAAGGAGGCAGTGCCTGGGACAGTACAGTGCAGTCACTGCTCAGACTAGATTCTCTAGCTTGATAATTTGCATGCTTTGGAAAATCCTTCCGCTCCTTGACAAAGGCCAAGAGAGCTCAAGGTGACTGGACAAAGGATGTTTTTTCTGTTTTCTAAAGAGACCTATGGTGAGTCAAGTACTTGTTTACTTCCACCACCCATAAGAGATCAAGGACTGAACTCTCAGATCAGGAAGGAGAGTGTGAAGAGAGTCTCTGAGCCAGGAAATACCTCATAAATGATGTGACACCACAGTGGCAGGGAGTAACTTTAGCAAAATCTCTTTCAGGTATTTATGAAGAACTCCTCTGACTTTCAGTGACCAAATTCTTTTGACTAATATTCAGGGGCTGGTGTCTCCGCAAATATCACAAAGGAAGGCCAAGCTCCAGCTGTCCAACAATGGAGAGCTGAGAGAATAGAGCCTACAAGCTCCCCAAGGGCAGGAACCATGTCTGCAAGGGAAGAAAGGGTCAGTGGGGTTAAATTACCCCCCAAGGGAGCAGCCCTCTCTTTGGAGAGACCAAAACCTGGGCCAAGGCACCTCCTCAACACTATGCTCCAGGGGCCAGTCCCAAGCTGACTGATGGCCACGCAATAGGACTGAGCAGCAGGGCAGGATCTCGCTGGGAAAGCCTGGGGAAAGGCCGAGGCTCACCCCACACTATAACTCTAACTTGGTATCTCTGGATCAAACATACTCAGCCAATCTTGTCTGACACCAAAACAACATACAAAGAAGTGCCTGGGAAGTCCTGCAGTGTGACTCTAGGGAATCAAGTGCCTTCCAGAGTCCTTGAGAAATAAGCCAGAAAGACTGTGGATTTGTTACCCGCTGAGTGTTATTCCAGGGACAGTCCCCGAGTTGTTAGGGATCAGGGTGGTCCTCATCCCTCAGCCTTATACGGGATGACTCCAAGTGGTGGCAGGGCTTTCTTCGTGCCTCACCGGTGTGGGTGGCAGCAGTGTGTGGCAAAGCCATCCTGTGCCCACTCGGGTTTGACACGGCTACTACCTATACCACAAGGAACAGCTCATGCTTGAGCCCCAGGGAATGCAGCAATTTTTTTAATGAATATGAACACAAAGAAGATGGTTAATATTATCAACTGAGGTCTTGCAGAAACAAGAAGAGAAGACAATGAAGCGCAAGAAGCTCAGGAATGACACACTTCAGTTGTTACCAAACTTTTCAGTAATTAAAACTTGATTGGGAGAAATGAAAGCCCGTGATCCTAAGCCTTGTTCATTATGAATAAGCCTTTTCCAGTTAATTCTCAGACTGTTCCTCTGAAAGCAAATTTGACAGCGAGCTTTGTTCAATAGTCTGACTAATGGCTACGGCCACCTCTGGAAACACAAATGAATTTCTTTTTATTTTTTAATATAATCAAGCAGATTACTAAATCACATGGAAAGAAAAAAAAGAATAAACACACACAATGGAGCATAATGCAGTTAGATGAGGGGAGGCAATGGGACAAAAGCATTGGGTCCAGTGACAGAAAACTTGGGCTTCCATCCAGCTTCTGTCACTTACGTAAGACAAGTCACTGAATTGTCTCTAAGTTTTGGGTTCTTTATCTGCAAAGGCAGGAATAGAAATAACACTGCACTTTGAGGACCTCAATGGGGAGGCGAGTGACAGGCCATGCGGGAGTAGGCTTTGTAAAAGCCCTAATCTAATGTCACTGCTCTTGGCATCACTGGTGGCTGCCTGCGAGGACAGCAGCGTTGGTGTGAGGGAGCCTCAGAGGGGCTCATGTCCCCTTCTGCGGTTCAGAGGGCCATGGCATTCCACCGAACAGTCTAGAGAGAAAACCCAGCTAATGTGTACAAGATGACAGCACTGGTGGTGGGTGTTAATTAGATAAATGACCAGATCACCACCTGTGAAACAAACTGGAAAATGTCCACACCTTCTGGTATCTTACTGATGACTCATTTTCTTTGCAGGACAGATTCAAATTGTGAAAGGTTCCAAGTAGCAAATATCTTAACAGCACAAGGCTGGCTACACTCAGCAATGTTAAGTCACCAAGTTGCTGTGGGATATTGCATTTTCCTAAGTCAAGGAAATTTGCCAGTGTGACCCACTAGATATTAAGGTGCCGTACTCAAGTATTTTCCTCCAACTTCACAGATGAGAAAACTGGGGCTTTGGGGCTTAGAGAGAGCAACTAGTTTATCTTAAGTCCCACAGATCCAAATAATATTCTTAACCATTATGTCACACTGGACAGAGGACACTGAGAATCTGGAAAATTGCAAAAGATACCGCCTGCCTGGAGGGGCCATGAGTTGGTTCAACCATTTTGGAAAAACACTTCAGCACTTTCTGAAAATCTTGAACATTCTTATATGCTATAATCCAGAAATTCCACTCCAAGGTACAGAAATTCTCATGTATTTGTACTAGTCTGTGTATACAGAAATATTATGGAAGCATTGCTCATACTGTAAAACAAAAAATCTAGAAAAGCCAAAAGTTCATTTGACAAGGGAATGAATGTAAATAAAGTGTCACATGATATCATACGGCCATGAATAGGAATGAGCCATAACTCTATAAAGTTGCAGAGACAAATCTGTCACCTTACAGTAAATGGAGAAGAGTAAGTTACAGGAGGCTACCTCTAGAATGACACCACTTCAATAAAACTCAAAGCAAGTAAAACTAATACAATAAATTGGGATACATGCGTACATGATAGAACTTTTAAAAAATCAAGTGAAAGGTAAGGACAAAATTCAAGCATATGGTGCCCTCTGGGGGTAGGTAAGGATGAAATGAACATCTATCGGTAGATGCAAAAGTATTGGGTACATTCTAGTTACTGAGCTGAGTGGCAAGTCCTTGGGTGACTGCTTTGTCCTGCTTCATGCGACCATATAAATTAGATCATTACTTTGAATGAAGTACACAGATCATCATTAAAACTTCTGTTTTGAAGTTACTACTGGTAGGACGGGTCTATAGGGGTCTCTGCCTTTCATCCCACACTAAGGCACCTAAAGCCTAGATGACTGAAAAGGAAAAACATTAGGCCGAGGGGCATGGCTCTGATTATCCAAGTTTGTTTTTTTGGCCCCGCCAAGCTAGAAGGCTACCTAGGGCTCCGGGTGTGGATAAACAACCCTGCCAGCACAGCAAAGCAAATGACAAAGTTCTAGACCACCCACACAGCAATCAAGAGCTCCACTGGGTGGGCCAGAAATTGCAAATGTCCCTGCCTCTTGGCAGCACTAAGCCACCTGTGGAGGGCAGCAGGGGGAATAGGAGTGTCATCGTTCCAGGGCTGGAGGCCCCACTGCCCCCAGGGGCTGGCAAGTGAGTGCCAGTGAGACATCAACACCAGGCGCTCCAGCTGGGGCAATTTATGTGAGTGGATAATTGCACATAATGGAGTTAAAATATAATTGCCTCATTAAAATGGGTTACTAAATCTCATTGTGTATGAGTGTGAAAGAGATAGAGACACGTGTGTTAAAATGCAAGAAAATAAAATTGCATAAATGAATGTGAACGAGAGCAAGCAGAGTGCCTGACGTGCCACCTCCATGGAAGGAGACCTTGGCGCCTCACGGAGCCTCTGAATGACTTGGGAAACCCATCCCTTGTGGCTGCTCTCAAACAATGATGAGGATTGGGCCTAACTCATGGTAGCCTGGTCCTGGGCCCTGCTGGGGCTTTACCTAGTCCTTATGTAGCAAAGATCTGTCCTGTCTCTCCCCCATCTCCAGAGTTCATCCTGGCATGGTTGCCCAAGCAAGCTGTACCATCAGCACTCTTCATGCCTGCTCCCCTTCATGGCAGAATTCAGAGCTGGAACTGGAGCTGCCTGCCTGTGTGACAGGTAGTTCTAGGTACCAGAGAATAAATGCAGAGGGAATCACTCCCATGCAGCAGCAGAAGCACTTGCCAATCTGGAAGGAAGCCCACAAGAGTGACATCTCCCCCGCCTCCCCTGGAAGAATGCACACCACCAGGCTCTGGCTAGATTCAGCAAATGTTCCCACCATTCATGCACAGAGAGATAACGTTCTTCTTCCCTCCCAGGTAGGGGCCAATGCTGCCTGCTACTGCCACCTTCATGTCTACTACCCAAACCACCAAAGCCCCATAGAAAAGCTCCTAGAGACAAATCCAGCCACTCACCTCCTTTGGATTTTTTTTTTGAAACATTTATTTCTAAAATTAACTCTGAGCTCTTAGTACCCCATGAGCCACAAATGGTCATGCCTCACTTTGTTCCCAAGTTTCTAACATGCGCTCAATCTGGTAATTAACACAACTCAGTCTGGAAGGAGCAAAGTTAAGTTTTGTCTCAGAACACTCACACATTAAAATGTCAAGACTAATGACTTATTTTCTTTTCAGTATTAGAAAGCAGATAAACATTACCAATCTGGTGTCAGAAAGTGTCACTAACAAAACCCCAAACTTGCTTCAGAATCCCCCAGTCCAGGAGTGTTGAGTGTACCCACAATGGAGGCCAGGAGACGGGGACAGGAAATAGGAGGAGAAGGGGACAGAGAAGAGGGCTAAACATCCGGACCCAACCTGGGCACGGGACTCGGACTGTGTCCCATCACCCTCACCAGCCTGTTCTGACTCATCACTGCTGCTAAGCCACTGACTTCAAATGCAGATTTTCACTTATATGAACAGATTTGTTTCTATGCATGATTAAATACTCTCTTGATTCCTCAGATAAGTTCAGAAGTGCAAAAAGGAGGAGGATGAGCTTTTTAATTACAAGCAATTCAGCTGGCAAATAGAACTCTCAACCTGCCAAGTCTTGGACTTCTAAACCTCGCCAAGATCCCCATCTGCTTCCATGGGGGATTGGGGAGGGGGTGCTGATTCAAGTTCCCACAGAAAGAATCAGAAAATCTTGGACCAAATGCTTAGCTCTAACAAATAAAGAGCCTCAGTTCTGGATAAAAGTCAAATTGTGAAGATATTGCAGAGCTGTTTTTTGCTTTTTTTGTGTGTTGGAGGGGCGATGGATTGAGGAACAGGATGAGAGGGGGAAACGGCAGAACCAGATTTCAGCTCATCTTGATGAAATTTTGGAGTTACAAAGGCTACTCTTATTCCCTCAGGTTTTTCTGGTTGCAGGCCAGGGGTGCCTAGATGTCCATAATCCCTGAGTCGATCTCCTTATCCTACCCCATACCCAGTTTCCTTGAGTGCCAGGAGACTTCAGAAGCCTCGGAATGGAGCCCCTGAAATGTTATGAAACAGCAATTGGCAACCCTTTCCTCTTAAGCTGCCAAATTGGAGAAAGAGCCATGGAGACACAGGGAAGGTGAATGCAATGTGTCATCTGGGTGTCATGACTCAACTCATAAGTGCCCCAAATGTGCCCCCACCGCTCAGGTGGCAGGCAGATGGAAGGCAGATGGGCAAGAAGGGTGGGGACAGAGGCAGCATTGAGGAGAGTGTCTAGAAGCCAGCAGTGGCCGGGTGGCAGCTGCTGAGTCTCAGCCAGCCTGGCACCGCTATCAGGAAGCTTGGAGTGCCACTCTCTGGTAACTAAGCCAGGGGTTGGTTGCTAAATCCTGTAACAGAACCCTCCCTACAGGCACTTGGCATTTGAGCCTTAATGGTTTTGGACCTTGGCCTAATTGCTCAGAATATGTGCATGGTTAGAGAGTAATTCCTTCATCACACTCAGTAAGTATCTGCGCACAGCACAAAAGCTGTGATATTTTTATTCCAATAATTCCTTTGCCGACCACCAACATTCTATGAAAGATTCTCAGAAGCTCTTAGGTATAAAGCAAACTGAGTTTTATGTTAAGTTTATGCTTCAGATTATGGGTAGTTGTATAAACCTCGGAACGTCCATCCATCAAGAAAATCGCCTCATTTTGTTCAAGAACCACCTACAAGGAATGTTGCTACATTCAGTGATAAAAAGGGTTCCCATTATATATATTATCTCAAAAGACTGGAAGCTGATATACTTGCTTATGCTTGTTAACATAATTATGCACCATAACTCATTTTGAGATAAGGTCATTTTGGTTAATGAAATCAGATTATCTTATCAGTTTGATCTCTTTGAGATTCAAGTCAGGTGCCAGTATTCAAAAAGAAGTCAGAGCCAACAGAATCCCAGTCACCCACCTCAGGGTTTGAGAGAAGGACAGAAGTGAACAATATGAATGGTGTCTCAATATGTTCTGGAGATTTCACTTAATTTACCATGGGAGCAAAGTGATTGGTGCTGCTGGTAGTCCATGTATTAATGATAGGCTTAATTGATGTCTACAGCTTATTTTTATAACTGTGAAGTAGCACACAGAGAGGGACATAAAAGGGGCATGACAGAGGAAATCTATTGTCATCATCAATTGTTCTTTTTAAGAAACAAATTTAAAAAAAAATATTTTATTTATTTATTCATGAGAGAGAGAGGCAGAGACATAGGCAGAGAAAGAAGCAGGCTCCATGCAGAAGATCCGATGTGAGACTCGATCCTGGGACTCCCGGATCATACCCTGAGCCAAAGGCAGATGCTCAACCACTGAGCCACTCAGGCATTCCTTAAGAAAGAAATCTTATTGCCTCATTCCCTTGTTAAAAACTTTAATAGCAGAAATGCAAATAACATACTTCAAGTAACTAAAGATTCAAAGAAAAAAATCACAATGGATAAAATTTAAATGTCTAGACACAGCCTCAAAACCTAGAAAGCAAAAACTGAAAAAACTAAAAAAAGAGAAAATAAAGTCTTAGTTAAAATTTTTAATAAATATCTCTTAGCAGCTGCTACAACATACAGATAAAAAATCCAAAGGACTATAGATGATTTGAATAAGATTAATAAAATGTATCCTCTTTTTTTTTTTTTTAAATATTTATTTATTTATTTATGATAGTCACACAGAGAGACAGAGAGAGAGAGAGAGGCAGAGACATAGGCAGAGGGAGAAGCAGGCTCCATGCACCGGGAGCCCGACGTGGGATTCAATCCCGGGTCTCCAGGATCGCGCCCCGGGCCAAAGGCAGGCGCTAAACCGCTGCGCCACCCAGGGATCCCTAAAATGTATCCTCTTAACATGTATAGAACACTGTACCAATACCACAGAACAAATAATTTACAAATATAAGGGGATATCCTTCACTAAAAGAGTATGCTGCTGGGCAGCCTGGGTGGCTCAGCGGTTTAGCACTGCCTTCAGCCGAGGGTGTGATCCTGGAGACCCGGGATCAAGTCCCACATCGGGCTCCTTGCGTGGAGCCTGCTTCTCCCTCTGCCTGTTTGCCTCTCTCTCTCTCTCTTTGTATCTCTCATAAATAAATAAATAAAATCTTTTTAAAAAATAAAAAATAAATAAAAGAGTATGCTGGACCATAAAATAATTATGAACAAATATATAAGGATTGATGTACAATATACTGGCTGGCTACAGTGGAATTAACTTTGAAATCAATAAAAAGATAACTAGGGAATATTGTTTGGAAATACATTTTTAAATAATCCATGAATCAAAGAAGAAGTCACAGTGGAAATTTGAAAATACTTTGCAGTGAAAAATAATGAAAATATGACATATAAAAACATGGATATAACTAAGTCTATGTTTACATGGAAATACAGATGATATCTAAATGAATATACTACAAAAAAGAAAGTTTGAAAATTGATGATACCGATCTTCCTTGACTCACAATAGGTTATGTCTCATTAAACCCACTGTAAGTTGAAATAAGTTGACAATGCATTTGATGCACCTAACCTGGGATGCCTGGGTGGCTCAGTGGTTGAGCATCTGCCTTTGGCTCAGGGCATGACCCCAGGGTTCTGGGATCAAGTCCCACATCAGGCTCTCTGCATGGAGCCTGCTTCTCCCTCTGCCTGTGTCTCTGCCTCTCTTACTCTCTGTCATGAATAATAAAATCTTTTTCTAAAATGCACCTAACCTACTTAATAGCCTCACTAACCTACCTCAGATGTGCTCAGAACACTCACATCAGCCTGCAGTGAATCATCTAACATGCCTGCTTTGGAATAAAGTGTTAAATACCTCATTTATTTATTAAATACTGCACTGAAAATGAAAAACAGAATGGTTGTATGGGTATAGAATGGCAATAAGTTTGTCAGTTGTCTACCCTTGGAATTTCTGGGGCAGAGCAAGAGCTGCCGCTCTCTGCTGCTCCCCAGCATCATGAGAGGATCCTACTGCATGTCACTGGCCCAGGAAAAGATCAAAATTCAAATGTGAAGTGCAGTTCCAAGTGAATGCATACAGCATTTCCACCACTGTAAAGTCAAAAAATCGAATACTAAACTATACTAGAGGTCAGGGACCATCTGTATAAGCTCCCACTTCAAGAAAGTAGAAAAAGAAGAGCAAACAAAATATCAACAAAGTAGAGGGAAGGAAATAACAAAAAGAGAGCAAAAAAAAAAATCAATGAAACAAAAAATGAACATGAAATAAATGGGTCAACAAGAGACTCTTTGAAAAGACTGACAAAATTCGTAACTCTTCAGCAAGACTAATCAGGAAAAGAAAACATAAATTATTAATACCATTTCCACAGACATTAAACAAGGTAAGAAGACAGTAAGGAGAATGACATTATGACAAATTTAAGTGAAATGGACATATATCTTGAAAAACAGAATTCATCAAAACTGACACAAGAAAAAATGGACCATATGAATACTCTTGTATACATTTTAAAAATTGGATCTAAAATTTAAAACCTTTCCACAAAGATATCTCTAGGTAGGTTGGCTGAACTGGAATTCTTTCAAGGATTTATGGAAGAAATAACAATCTTACACAAACTATTCCAGATAAGAGAAAAAGAAATTATGTGCTAATCTGTTTTATGAGGTCAGTACAATCTTGTTAGCAAAACCTGACAAAGATATTAAAAGAAAGGAAAGTTATGGAGTAATCTACAGGCCATGAAATAAAAGCAAAAATTCTAAATAAAAGATAAATAAATAAAATTAAGAGCCATATAAAAAAGATTGTACATTATGACCTTGGGGTTTATTCCAGAAATGCAGAATTGTTTTGACTTTTGAAATTCTCCACATTAAGCAAAAAGGCAGGGGTATAAAGATTGTATAGTTATCTAAATAGATACAGAGAGAAAACAACACACATTTGATAAAATTCAAAACTTATTCATGATTTAAAGTAATCATAACAAACCAGAAATTGAGGGGACTTTCTTAATTTGATAAAACTTATCTCCAAAAAATCAGCCTAGTAAAAGGTTTCCCTCCTTCCTCACATTTTGGAAAAAGACAGGGTGACCACTATTAACACTTCTATTCAACACTGTAACATCGTACTGATTGAACATTGCACAGTGTCATAAAGCCAGAAAAACTAAAAAGAAGAAATAAAACTGTCATTAATTACAGACAATATGATTGAATTTATAGAATTTATAAAACAATCCATAAAGTTTAGAATTAACTAGTAAGTTTAGCAAGGTCACTAGTCATTATGTAAAACAAAACTAAATCTAGTGGTTTGTACAAAAAGAGAAAATAATATGATCAATATAGGATTATTCCAGGAATGCAAGAGTAGCTTATGATCAGAAAAACTATAAAAGCCATTTACCACATTAACATTAAAAAGAGAAGAGCCTTGTGATCATATGATGCTCTCTGATTAATCTACTGAAAACCTACAGCAAACATAATTCTTAATGGTGAGATACTGGGAACATCACTTTTCAAATCTGAATTACAAAACTGATCATTATCATTGCTCTTGGTCAACATTGTGCTGCCGGTCCTAGTCAGTATATCAAGACAACAAAAGAAATAAATGAAAGGCATATAGATTGCAAAGAAAGAAACAAAACTATCATTTGGTCTCAAATAACATAAATGTCTATATAGAATATTCAAGGCATAGATATTATGTTAGATATAATAAGATAAGTGCTTAGGTCTAATATAAGCAACATATAAAAATCAATTTTCTATACACAGCAATATATAATATTAAAATGTAATTAAAAATAGATACCATTTACACTATGAACAAGAACTGTAGTTTGTTAAGAATGAATATACTGAAGTTTTCTTAGCTTTATATGAAGAAATATAAACTTTTTTGAAGGACACTAAAACTACTCTAATAGGGAAAATTTAAGATGTTCATGATTTGGACTAATTAACACCATAAAGATATTAATTGTACCCAAATTGATATATAGATTCAAAATAATCCCTACCATAATCCCAGTTGCTGCTTGAGAAATAGAAGTTGATTTTAAAACCTAAGTGGAAGAGCAAAAAGCCAAGAATGCCTGAGGCAGTCTATATGAAAAAGACAAAATGGTACTTTCTAACATTTATTAAAGTTATAAAGTTCTAATATTAAAATATTTGTTATTGGTGCAGGAATAAGTAAACCTATGAAGAGAATGCAAAAAAGATTCAGAAGTGTGCCCACATATATAAAAATTTATGAGATATAGCACTAGCCTCACCCCACTGTTATCACAAAGTAGGTAGCAGTATAATTCTGCATCATCCCTGGATACTTGCGGTTACCAAGAGCAACACCATGGCTAATGATTTACCACTTGCAAGGAGAATCACAGGCTAACCACAGGCATGTATTTGCACATTTTTTGGTTTTTGCAAATTCCATTATGATTTATTATTGTATGATTCATTACATTAACCTGCTAATACTCAGTGGTTGAGTGATTTCTTCTTTGTAGGATTCAGAATAAAGGCAGGGTAACTTGACATGGTGTTTTTGTTTTCGTTGTTTTTAATGGTAGCCTTCTGACTTTTGAATGCTTGTTTTGCTTACATCTTTGTTTATAAAAAGAAACTAATACAGTTTTCAAGCAAGAAAAATTCTTGGTCCTCTATTCAATGCACATTGCAAGTCTGTGGAATACTAACCAAATCTTTGGTTTCCTTTTTAAGACTTGGCTTCTAAGGCAAATGCATTTTTCTACCTCAATGTACTCCTCATTACCATTTTATATTCCATCTGAGGCCTGGATAGCAAACAGCAGCCAGCTCTAGTCTGAGTTCTCCAAACTAGCCTGATACCCCAGAAAGACTCATGGCATCTCAACACATGAGACCCAACTTTCGATGCTGGCTTGCAAAAGAAAAGTCACTCTTGTTTCTTGTCATTTTGCCTGTAGTAGGCAAAAACTAATGCTTGCTCCAGTGGAATTTCAGATCTTGACATTAATGGAAATAAAAAGAATATTCAAGTAAATTAATTTCCTGGTGGCAAAGCTATTAACTTTGAAACTCCTGGATTGGTTGGGACTTTAACTGTTTATTTTATTTTTTTTAAAAACTTTTATTTATTTATGATAGTCACAGAGAGAGAGAGAGGCAGAGATGCAGGCGGAGGAAGAAGCAGGCTCCATGCACCGGGAGCCTGATGTGGGATTCGATCCTGGGTCTCCAGGATCGCGCCCCGGGCCAAAGGCAGGCGCCAAACCGCTGCGCCACCCAGGGATCCCTGGGACTTTAACTGTTTAAAGTATACAATGGAAAAACACTTCGTCAAAAATGATATATCCTCTCAAAACACAAATATTTCATATGGATATTTTCGGCCCCACCAACAATTTTCCCTAACAATTCTCCCTTATTTTCATAAGCTTAGCACCATTTATTTTTACTTTTTAAATTATCAGTGCTAGGAAAGTTATTTTTAACGTTAATGTTAGTTGAATTTGAGGACTAGCACACTGTTATTAAATGATTACCATATTCAATTCTTAGCCAATTTATAGTCATTTCATGTGGAATGCGAAAATACATAATTATATCATTTATCTCCAAAAGCACATTCTAAGGGGAATAAATACATATTTTCAAGATAGTTGTGCTTAAGTACAATTATAGCCCCAAAGTAACCACATGTAGACCTATGTATTTATAAAATTATCTAAAGAGTATATTTAACTAAACAGGAAACATAAGCTGACCTCCAAATATTCAACATTATTATGTGACTCTGCATATTAACATTTATTTTAAAATCTCTATAGTATAAGAGGTGAAAACTTGTTGCCTAACACAGGGTCACAAAGACACCTCTGTTTTTTTCTGAGAGTTTTATAGTTTTTAACTTTTACATTGAGATCTTTGACCCATTTTGAGTTAATTTTTGTATAGGTCATGATATGAGTCCAAGTTCAGTCTTTTTTTTTTTTTTTTAAGATTTTATTTTTAAGTAATCTCTGCAATCTATGTGGGGCTCAACCCCACAGCTCTGAGATCAAAAGTCACACACCCCATCAACTGAGCCAGCAGAGTGGGGGGGGGGGGGGACAACTTCAATCTTTTTGCATGTGGATTTCAAGTTGTTCTGGTGCCATTTGGTAAAAAGATTATTTTTTCCCCATTGACAGGTCTTGGCAGCTTTGTAAAAAATCAGTTGACGATGGATGTATGAGTTTACTTCTGGACTTTAAATTCTATCCCATTTATACCTATCCTTCTGCCAGTATCATACTGTTTTGATTACTGTGGAATTGTAGTAAGTTTTGACATTGGGAAGATTCAAGATTTTTTAGGTTATTTATGATCCCCTATATATCCATATAAATTTTGGGATCAACTTGTCTATTTCTGGGCAAAAAAAAAAAAAAAGGCAAATGATATTTTGAGAGGGACTGTATTGAACCTATAGATCAGTTTGGGGAATATTGCTATCTTAACAATATTGAGTCTTTTATCCATAAACATGAAATGTCTTTAGGCCATCTTTAATCTCTTTCAACTGTTTTATAGTTTGCAGTGGATAAGTATTTCACTTCCTTGGTTAAATCTATCCCTAAGTATTTTATTCTTTGTGGTGTTATTGTAAATGGAACTGTTTTCTTACTTTAATTTTCATTGTTCATGACTTGTGTATAGCAATACAATAGATTTTTGCATACTGGTCTTATATACTGCAATGTTGCTATTCGTGTTTATTAGTTCTAATACATATTAGTTCTAATACATATATGGCTAGATAAGTAGACAGATATAATAGATACATATGCTCATATTATTTTACTTCTTCCTTTCCAATCTGGGGGTCTTTTATTTAGTCTTACATAATTTCTCTGGGTATAATTTCTAGTACAATATGGAACAGAAGTGGCAAGAGTGTACAACTTTATCTTGTTCATGATTTTAGGGGGGAAAGCTTTCAGTTTTTCACTATGAAGTACAATGTTAGATGTGAGTTTTTCATAAGTGTCCTTTATCAGTTCAAGGAAATTCTATTCCTAATTTGTTGAGTGCTTTTTATTTTATCAAAGGCTTTCCCTACATATTTTGAAGTAATCATGTTTATTATTTATTCTATTTATTCTACTAATGGAGTGTAGTATATTGATTGACTTCCACAGGTTAAACTGATCTTGCATTCCTGGGACAAACCCACTTATTCCTAGTATATAATCCTTTAATATGTTGCTGAATTTTCTTGTTAGCATTTTGTTGAGGATTTTGCATTCATAATCATAAGGGATACTGGACTGTGGTTTTCTTATGTTGTCTTTCCTGGCTTTATTATACCAATAACAAATATTGGCCTCATAGGATGTGTTTCCTCTATTTTTTTGGAAGACTTTGATAAGGATTCATGTTAATTCTTTAAACATTTGATAGAATTAATCAGTGAAACAATTTGGTCCAGGGCTTTTAAAAAATTGGAATAGTTTCGACTCTAGTAATCAAATTGAGTCAGACTGAGTCAGAATCAATCTCTTTGCTACAAGTCTATTCAGATTTTCTATTTCTTCTTAAGTCAGTTTAGATTACGTTTCTCTGTATTTTTTTCACCCATATTATTTAAATACTGATGTACAATTATTTGTAGTATTCTGTTATCTTTTTATTTCTGTATTTTATTTCTGTAGATCAGTAGTAACCTTATGTTTTACCTTTTACACGTGATTTTAGTAATTTGAGTCTTCTCTCTTTATTCTTGGTCAATCTAGCCAAAAGTTGGTCAACTTTCTAAAATCTTTTCAAAAATCCAATTTTTCTTTTGTCTTCTATTTTTACATATGTTTATAAAAACTTCTTTACATGCAATGCTGAATGGTCAGAACATCCAATAACTGAAATAACATTTTTCTCAACTTGATGAGCAAAGAACACTCCTAGGAACATCTTACATATTTCTTAAACCCTTGTTTGCATGCATTACATTATGATCAGCACATTCTCAGAAATAACACTCTTCTCAACATGCCATGCAAGAAACAATTTTTTAAACTTTTTTGCATATGTATTCAAATACATCTCTACATACCTTACAGAATAACTAGCACAACCATTCGCTGAAACAACACTATTTTCCTATATTTTGTCTGCCATAATCTTTATTATTTCCTTCTTGCTTTCAGTTTAGTTTGCCGTTTTTCTAGTTTTTTTTAAGGTGTATAGTTAATGTCTTCTTTAATGTAGGCTATTTTTTTCTGAGTACTATTTTTGCCAAATATCATAGGTATTGATACGCTGTCTTATACCAAACTCTCATTCATCTCAAAGTTTTCTCTAATTTCCTTTATCTCCTTTTAAATCCACTGGTTAAGAGAATGTCGTTTAATTTCCATATTTATTTATTTTCTTCTTGTTACTGGTTTCTAATTTTGTGCCTTGGTAGTTAGGGAAAATACTTTGTATGACCTCCAGTTTTAAAATTCACTGAGATTTGAATTATGGCTTGACATATAGTCTGCCTTGGAGAATATAGACTCAAGAGGAATGCATACTCTGCTGTTGGGTGGTGTTCTGTAGATGTCTATCAGGTCCAGCTGGTTTACAACGTTGCCTAAGGCCTCTATTTCCTTGCTATTCTTTATTTCTTTGTCGATTCAAGTGACTGTCTAGTATCCTTTCATTTCAGCCACAAAGATTACCTTTTTTTTTTTTTTTTTTTTTTAGGATTTTCTATAATTATTTGAGAAAGAGAGAGAGCACAAGGGTGGGGAGCAGTAGAGGGAGAGGGACAAGCAGGCTCCCTGCTCAGCAAGAAGCCTGATGTGGAATCTGGAAGTCCTGGGATCATGACCTGAGCCAATGGCAGATCCTTAACCTACTGAGCCACCCAGCGTCTCTCAGTCACAGGGACTACCTTTAACACTCCCTTAAGGCAAGTGTGAGGGGCACCTGGTGGCTCAGTGGTTGGGCATTTGCCTTTGGCTCGGGTCATGATCACAGGGAGCCTGCTTCTCCCTCTGCCTGTCTCTGCCTCTCTGCATCTTTCATGAATAAATAAATAAATAAATAAATTTTAAAAAGGCAAGTGTGGTAGCTTTTGTTTATCCTGAATTGTCTTAATTTTGCGTGTATTTTCACAGGCAGTTTGCCGGGTATAGAATTAATTCTAAGTTAACAGTTTTGTTGTTCTTCCAGCACTTTGAATATATTACTTAATGTTCTCTGGCCTCTATGGTTTCTGATGAGAACTGTGATAATCTTATTGCAAATCACATGTACACGATGAGTTTTCTTTCTTGCTGCTTTCAAGTTCCCTTCTTAGTCTTTGGCTTATGGTAATTTGATTGTGATGTGTCTCGGTGTATTTTTCTGTGTGGGCTTGGTGAACTTCTTAAATGTGTATATTAAATTTTTCAACTAACTTGTAAATTTCCTACAAATATTTCCTCAAATACTCTTTTGGCCCTCTTTCCCCTCTTTTCCTTCTGAGACACTTATTGTGTGAATGTTGTTGATAATATCCTACAGGTCTCTCAGGCCCTGTTCTCTATCGTTTTTTTCTTTCTGCTCTTCAGATTGGATAATCTTCATTGATCTAACTTCAAATTTACAGATTATTTTTATTGACTGTTCAAATCTGTTCGAGTCCTACACTGGATTCTTACATTTCAGTTATTATAATTTTCAACTCCAGAAGAGATATTTATAATTTTTATAAAATTATGACTTTAAGTTATAATTTTTATGTTTGTAACTTTATAAAAACATCCTTTTTGCAATTTCTATCTCTTCATTGATATTCTCTATTTGGTAAGACACTATCCTCATACTTTCAGCCCTTGAACATATTTAAAACAGCTGATGGGAAGTCTTTGTCTATTAAGTCCAACATCTAGGCTTCCTCAGGGACAGTTCTATTGACTGCTTTGGGTTTGTTTTTTGTTTTTTTTCTTTTTTCTGTATACTGGTTGTACTTTGTTTGGATACCTTGCCAACTTTTTTCTTGAAAAATGGGCATTTTGACACTGGGAAATCAGATTCTCTCAACCCTCACCTTAGAGTTTGCTGTTGTTGATGCTTTTTGTAGTTGCTATTGTGTGTGCTTTAGTGATTTTTATGAACTAATCCTACACAATTGTCAATTCTCTGTTGTATGTGACCACTTAAAGTGGCCCATTAGCTTCATATTCGGCTAATAATTGGACAGAGATTTCCTTAAATACCTGGAACCAAAAGAATCTCCCAGTCTTTGCTGGGATGTTCTGAGTGAATGTTGGGGCATGCCTTTAAGATGTAGCCAGAGGTGAGAGCTTAGGGTCTCTCTGGCATTTTCTGGGCATGCTCAGTCCTAGACAATGCATAACTTTCTGCCAGGAATATGTCAGGGTTTTTTAACGTCCTTATGGATATCTCACTGCTGACCTTTCTTCCCAAGCGTTTTGCTTATTGTTTGTCCCTATGGTTATCCACTGCTTCAGGGAGCAGAGAAATGTACTCCCCTCATCCTGGGGTAGTGACTTTAGTGCTGGGAAAGTTCCAAGTTTGGCAAATAAAGATAAGCTTTTAGAACATGGATCTTGCAGGGAGACAGATAAAGACAATTTTCTTTTTCTTTTTTTTTTAATTAGAAAAATTATTTATTTCTGCTCCTTTCATACATCTTATTGTGCAGAAACAGTCTCACACATATCTGAATAATGTACTGTCACACTGTTTAAAGGCAAAGCACCATAGGTAAAGCTGATCAGAGTTCTCAGCTTATGGGATCTCACTTCCTGATTTTACATTAATTTTTGAAAGTCAGAAATGTCATCTTCACAAAATGTTAAGGGGGCTGTAAGAAATAATCACTTTATTCAATATTATAGTTGTGGAAATGGGAGTATATTTTCTTTAAGAAATGAAAAACTAAGAAGAAAATGCCACTAAACATCATTGGTGTGTCAGTACAGGCCAGCAGGAGAAATACTGTGAGAAATTTGTCTCTTTGATACCAAGAAGACATTCTAGTTCAAGCTTTAATATGATTCCTATTTCTCACGAGATGCTTCTTTTCTGCTGCTTCACTCTTTTTCCATATTTCACATCAGAGGATTGGTACAGCCTTTAAAACTTCATTAACAGGAGCAAATCCAATATCCACGGATTTCTTGTCAAAAGGCATTTTTTAACCCATCAGGTAGCCTGGCAGTTTCATTCTCATGAATACTCTAGCCATGAAAAAACTCAATAGGACACAGACGAATCCAATGAATAGAAGAAGAAATCTATTGAGTTTTGGAATGTTTGGTGCATTCGATCGGTCCAGGATTATGAAACCTAAACCTCCCATTGTAAACAGGAAGCTGGATGCAAGTCCTTCCATAATATACTGTCCATTTACTCTGTAGGCCAAGAAAGCTACTGGTCTCTGATGTCCATGTCCATCAGTCATAGAACCAACACTTGGAGGTTCAACAATAACATCATAAATTATTCCTCCGGTGATGAGGAAGTAAGACACCACCACCAGAGCGTACACCGTCATGGCTGACGGCATGTGCACCCAGGGCGGCTTCTTCACCTTCAGGTTGGGGCATTCGAGCACTAAGAACGGGACGCGGTACAAGGTCTCCATGTTGGTGGCGGCAGGGGTTTCTCTCGGTGGCGGCAGGGGTTTCTCTCGACAATTTTCATGAAAAAGATCCATTCTGCTTTCTCCAGTACCAGAAATGTGGGATATTAATTTAAGCCTACTGCTTAACTTGGGGACAAGGTACAAGGCTAGCTTAAGTTAAAAAACCACAAAACATGCTGTTCTACTAACGAAGATCCAACTTTTTTTTTTTTTTTTTTGTTTTTTTTGTAAGTATAAACCCGACTTGCTGTTATCTGGTTTCTTGAATTCTAAAAAAGCTGACTTTGACAGTTCTTGGGGGCCAGTTTTATTGTTACTTTTATGGAGAGGCATAATTTTGGAATTCCTTAATCTACCATTTTTACTGATGTCCTCATCTTATAATACAATTTTATATCTTAACTAAATAGCTAATTAATGTCACTATGATTGTGTCAGAATGAAAAATGTACACTTGTGTTTTAAAACTTTCTTTTCTGTGCTATCAGCCTCTGTAACGTCAAGTACCTACATGTGGCTGTTATAGAGAATGTTCTAAGTTCATTCTTCCTGCTTGCCTATATCAACAAACCCCCTCTGAAACTGCATTATGTTTACTTATATACATGTGACCATCTCTGTGAAAGAGAGGGAACTCCTCAATGACAGATGCACATTTCAGTGATCTTTTAAAACTATGGTGCTTATCGCAGAGCCTGGCTTCTAGGAGGTACTTAATAAATGTGTTTAATAAGAGTAATTTAAAAAAACTAGCTAACATATATTGAGTTCTAAGTTTACCCTAGGTCTCAGCTAAGCATATTTTTTAAAAATGTATTTTTTTAAAGATTTTATTTATTTATTCATAGAGATGCAGAGAGAGAGAGAGAGAGAGAGAGAGAGAGGCAGAGACACAGGCAGAGGGAGAAGCAGGCTCCATGCAGAGAGCCTGACGTGGGACTGGATCCAGGGTCTCCAGATCACGCCCTGGGCTGCAGGTGGCGCTAAACCGCTGCGCCACCGGGGCTGCCCCTAAAAAATATTTTTTAATTATAAAATATACAGATAAGAGTTCATGTAACATATATGTAAATTTTAGAGTATTAAAAAAATGAACATTCATATACCAACAATCCAGTGTAAGAGAGCATTCATTAGTAACTCAACAGATCCTATGTTTCCCTCCCCAGAGATAATCTTGAATTCTGTATTAATCATTTCCTGTACCTTCCTCATAGCTTTACCATGTCTGTACTCATGATGTACAATGTACAATTTTTTTACTTTTTATAAAAAATTCTATAAATGGACTCATTACATTTTCTATATAGCTTTCTTTTTTCTTAAATATTATATATTTGAAAATCATTCATTTTTCACTACTGTAGAATATTCCATTATATGGATATATCTGAGGACATGTGAGCTAATGGCAGTCAGGAACGGCTAGGCTATGCTGAGGTAATGAATCCTAAGGGGAGGAAAAAAAGACATCTCAGGATCAAAGCCTAAATTGTGCCAACTTTTAGAAGTTATACATAAGAGGCAAAAGAACCTGAGGAGGTCAAAAATGGGTTTGACCAGTGAAATAAAAGGAAAATTAGCAGAAAGTTGTGCTATTAAAGCCTGGGAAAAAAACAGTATTTCAAATAAGGATAGTGAAGAATCCATTGGATTTGCCAACATAAAACATTAGGAAGATCTCATTAGGCTTGCTGTAGTGGTGAGAGGCTGAAGCTGCACTGGAATATTTTAAAGACAATGGCAATGGAAGTACACGAGAGCATGCGTCAACAACCACAAAAAGAAGCTGAGAAGTGGAGGTGTTGGAATCTGGAAGGTGGAGAGTTTTTTAAAAACATTATCAACACTAGAGCACCGTGTATGCTGAGAATAATCTTATAGAAAGGTCACAAGTTGTTGAAGCAAAATGAAGAGATAACTCAGAGAGAAAAGTCTCTGAGAAGGTGAGAGAATGGAATCTAGAGAATAGGAGGAGGGACATTGTCTCCAGTGCAAAAGGAGGAAAGGCAGAAAAGATGAGTGCAGTATTTGAAGGTAGAAAAGTAAGGGAGATTAATCTAGCAGCTTCGATTTTCTCCATGAATTATGAGGATCATTAACTAAGAGTGGGGGCAGAAAGGTCATCTTGAGAAGTGGAGAGGTGAGTTTAGTAAAGAGAGCAGAAACTGAGTGCCATTTGAAGACTGTGATCATGAATTTAAAAAAAGTCACTCAGTCCATTTATGTGATTTTTCTCAGGTAATATTTACCTGTTCTAGTTCAAGTTCAAAGAAAGAAACTGAGGAATTCAATCAGAGGTTTCTGTGAGGAAAAGATCTTTCTCTAAGAAAAGGCTGACATGTTATTATTCTCTAAGGTTATACTTATGCCACATTAAAAAGCTCAAAATGCAAACCAACCAAGTATATAGCAAATATAAGTGTTGTGTTCATGAATTAGCATTTATAATCTTTTATTTTGACTTAGTATTCAAGATAATATTGATACCACATTCTGCTCATCAATCTTCCACTGGTTATCTCAATTTGGTCCTATATTGTACTTCAAAAACACACTGGTGAGATGTATAAAAATACACTGCAATTACCACTGTTCTAGAAATAGTTTTAATATTTTAAGAAAACTATGTAAATAGCTAAATACACCTTTTCCCTAAGACACAAAGGGATTCACGAATGGTAAGGTAGCAATCTTTTTCTTTCATTATAGAAATAAATTATATAAACTTTAAGCTCTTGATTTTTTTTATAAGATTTTATTTATTTATTCATGAGAGACACAGAGAGAGAGAGGCAGAGACACAACAGAGGGAGAGGCAGGCTCCTGCAGGGAGCCCCATGTGGGACTCAATCCCGGAACTCCGGGATCACGCCCTGAGCCGAAGGCAGATGCTCAACCGCTGAGCCACCCAGGCATCCCTAAGCTCTTGATTTATAACATACTTTATTTTCTATCTTTTATATATATCACACATACTCATGAAGGAAAAAGACTAAAAGCACAGAATTATACCAAAAGAGGTGATAAATAACTGCTCTTACTCCAAAAGAATATTAATATAAACAATTATAAATTTCAGATAGATGAACAGGTCATGTTCTGTAAATACTAATGTGTTATACATTATATGTTATATAAATATTAGTTTTATCTTACTACTTTGCAAAATAGTTTATAGCCTTGTCCATTTTTTCCTTATGCCTCAGTTTTCTCATTTATAATTTAGGGACTCACCTCTTTTTATAGTTTTACCAGAAACTAAGATATTTTGTTAATAAGAGTCATTCTTGAAATCTTACCAACAAAGTGAAGTCACATTAAACACACTGAGACCTAATTTTTTTTTTTTTAACAACACAGTGATTCTGAATCTTACACGTAGAGGTTGAAAGTCAGAGTCCAAATCATTCTTTGTGAGGGGTCACCAGGGAGACAGATACACTGTCAATGAGCAATTGCTACTCAGTATTTTTTCCTATGGTGTTAAAGTAGATCATTATTTCTTTGGTTTGAACACCAGGTAAAATTTGTAGTTGGTTAGATTTAGAGTTCATACTATATAACATGCAGTTATCATTAAACACTAGATTTACATGCAGCACAGGGTGCCTACACACCTAAAATCCTTTTGAAGTGCTGAACTTCACCTTGAATTCAGTCCAGAGTATACAGAGTGAAATCCACCCTGTTTAAATGACTTCTCTCTTTTTTCCCACTTTTTTGCTAAGTGTATATTTCTGCTCATTTTAAATATGTCTACTCACATTAATAAGAAAGCAACTTAATCTTTAGGTAAAAGGGACATTATGCCACATCTTTGTACTAATTCTTAAGTTTAGACAAATTTTTTTATGTATGATTAATTTGGAACTAATGCTGTAAAGAAAAAAAAAAATCAATCAAATCTCTCATACTACTTTTTCCCATACATTTATATTCCAGAAAACTGCAGAGCTGGGGAGGTAGCTCACAGAGAACAGACCATCTTTACATAAGGAGCAGATACAGAGCAACACTAACTCAGGTTGAAATTATATTACTTACTTCCATGTTATTGTGATCAAAGAATTATTGGACCTACAATGTTATGATACAAACAAAATCGTAACCATCACATTTCAAAGGGAAGATTAAGAAACTAAAGAACAAGAAAACTTTTAGAGTCTTAGGGATGCAATGTTTTGCTCACACATTCAAGTTAGATTATCAGGAGAGGAGTGTCTGCACTTGCTGAGGCGATCGGTGTAGGATGCTCTCTGGATCTTTGTATTCATTCACTGGATTCATCACAGCTGCATACACTTCACCATAGGCTCTGCAGACTAATTCTGTAGACTGTTTTATGATTTGCTCTCTATTGATAAACAAACAGTATGTGAAAACACAATCTAAAGATGAAATACTAAGAATTATAAGAAGCTTCATATTTGAATCAATACATTTCATTTTCATAATTACCACATACATACTAAAAAGAAATCATTGTACAACTACAAAAGTAACTTTGGTTTGGGGATCAAACATACTTTTTATATTCATTATTTGTTTATTGTTGCAGAAGGGCAGGGACTGTGTTATGTTCCCAGTATTCTGAAGGACTGTGTTATGTTCTAGTAATCTGAAGGATTACTAGACAAGAAACAAAAATTGTGACCTACCATCAATGTACTGATTTTGCAAACATGACTGATGACATGTTAACCTTAAAGAACAAGGCTTATCATCATTCATATTTGTCAATACTTCAAATCTCAGAATAGCTTACAGTAAACTATCCTTTCAGTAATAGCTCCTACCTTACTAACCACACTTTAGATTCCTATCTATTTATATTATCAGGTTATAATAATGTGACACTTGCCTCCAACAAGTCCCAGCATTTTCCACAAAAAGCATTTCTACATAAGCACATAAAAGAATAAAGTTTTAAATGAACTGAAGTAAAATTTTAAAGATCTGACTAGAAAAAAAATAGCACCAGGTTCATAAAATCTGCATCAACTCCATGTTCTCATGCCATTTACTTCTTGTCATTCTCAGCTACTTCTATTCATTTTTATCACTATAGGTATAGTGATATACCTAGTGATAAAAATACTGTCTTTTCTGATTTTTACAACTAAATTTTTTTTTTAAATTTTTATTTATTTATGATAGTCACAGAGAGAGAGAGAGAGGCAGAGGCACAGGCGGAGGGAGAAGCAGGCTCCATGCACCGGGAGCCTGACGTGGGATTCGATCCCGGGTCTCCAGGATCGCGCCCTGGGCCAAAGGCAGGCGCCAAACCGCTGCGCCACCCAGGGATCCCTTTACAACTAAATTTAAATGTGTCTTTCAAGCTTCACTCCCAAGCCTACTTTTTTGTTGTTTCTTATTTCTGTCAGCAGCATAACCATGTTGCATAACCTCAGTTTAGACCCTAAAGAACTCTTGTATGGAGTATAGAAAAAGCTCCCATCTGGTCTTCCCTCTTCTAGTCTCTTCTGCATCAATCTATCATAAGCACTGCTGTTAGATTAATGTTCCTAAAGCATACCTATTATCTTGTCTCTCCCTCACCCAGGCCCTTCCTTCAAGGAGTTTCTCTGGTTTCAGAGAAGCCAAAATCCCTCATCCTGTCATTTAGAATCCTTTAATACCCTCCATATCACAACTCTAATCCTGAGGTCTGACACAACTCCTGACTGTTCTCTCTGCCCTTTCTTATTGACCTGAATTCCTCTGCACTATTCCTCCATTTGCCTAGGATGCTTGTCTCTCTCTCTCTCTCACCTTCAAATGTCCTTAATTCTCAGTAAAAACGTACTCTCTCATTCTCTGATCCTTAGAGCTGAAAATAATTATTCCATTTTGGAATGTCTATGACCAAAATGATGCTTGGAAGACTATCTGTGGAAATATGTACCTGTGCTAAGAAAGAATAAAATTAATTGGATGGAATGAGGAGGGAAAATAGACTTATGATCTTGGATCATCAACACCCTGTTCTGGTAAGGTCTCAAACTCTTGGTAAGATGAAACAACTTGACAATTCTCAAAAATTGCTAAAGCTTTCAAGCTGACAGTGGGTATAAGGAACTTACACTAAGTAAATTCTCTGAGTAGAATCATACTACTAGCTATACTACCTTTTCACTGGAACAAAGGATGGTAAAAACTGGTTTGGAAATCCACTTAACCAGATGAGCCTCTGAGATATTTTTGATCTATGAGTAATCATCCCTATAATTAACTGAACATAACAATGAATGCATCAATATGATGCAAAATTGTTTTCCATTCATGAAATAGATGAAAAATAATATAAACTGATATTTTAAAAATTTGTTAAATGTAATACACATTTGATGCCCATTTTTGCAACAAATCAAATAATGAATTTTAGACATAGTGTTTTTTGTTCTTTACTCAAAGCAGTAAGACAGATTGGGGGATGGGATATAAAGAATCCATTACTTAACACCTCATACTCTAAAACCTATACTCAATCTGAACACAGTGTTTTATATATACTACATAACAAAACACAAAGAGACAAAGCTATTCCCTATCACGAGAAGTTTAAAATCAGAATATAATACAATAATATTAAATATAATTTTTCAAAATCCAGAGTAACTGGTAAATGTAGAATGAACTGTTGAAAAATCTAAGGAATAAATTTAAAATTTTATCCTCAAGTCCAAATGATGAAAAAAAACTTAATTTATTGGAGTTTAGGTATAACCCAGGGCATATTTCTGTTTATAAGCTAAACTAGCTCACAAATGTCTACAGCTCACAATGCAGCAGAAACATCATTATAAATCTGCAATGGAGAAAACAAAAATAAAGCAATATTGCTAAGATATAAATAAATAAAATCAAGCCAATAAGACCAAGTAAGAGTTATAGTTTATTTTCAGTGTTGGTGTTTAGTAGTATAGGGTTTCTCGTTCTGTCCCTCAGTTTGGGAAACTACCAAGATAGGAAACATGCCTATGCAGAACAAAATAAAAGATACCAGAGCTCATGGAGAAAAGAAGTCTTTCATGTAGTGGGGTGAATAAAGGGAAGGGAAAAGAAATGGCCTGTCAGCTAGCTGCTAAAGCTAACCAGGAAAGAAAGGCAATGCAAAGTGAAATTCTCCAAAGTGAATTGGAGTCAAATCCAAACTATAAGAGCAGGAACTGTAACTGATAATGATTTTCCCCATTTCTGAACAAATATAAGAGTTCATGACCATCTCCAAAGCCAGGTATAGGTCTACACATTCATATTCAACAACTTTTTTCTAGTGAACTATTACAGAGATGAAACGGAACAGTGATGAAGATTACTGTCAGAAGACCTGGACTCTAGTTGAAGCTCTGCCACTTATTACTGTTGCCTTGAACAAGTAATTTAGCCTTTCTAGGACTAATTTCACTACTGTAAGGCAAAACATTGAACTTGATAATATTTACAAGGTACTTTTAGCTCTTAAATTATTCCATTGAGAATTAAGAGCATTTTAATAACCTGTTATTTTTTTAAAGAAACCTCTATGTGCCTATCTATACACATACATATGTATGCATATGTCACATATACACATACATACATACATGTTATTTTGGGTAATTGGGATCCTCAAATAATGATTTATAATAAGCATATCAGTTATTTGTATATAATTATTTTTACTTTTACATACAATCTGAGATGAGGAAAGTTTTACTTTCTTGCCATTTTACTATCCCCTCTTTTTATTTGTAGTGCTAATTACTATCCAATTAGTATATATCTTTAACTTAAAAAATATATGCATGTGTCTGTATATTTATCTGTCTGCCTGCCTGCTTTCCTGGTGTCTTGGCCCAAATTATTCACAAATATCATTTAAGAAATAGAGTCTCAGGGATCCCTGGGTGGCTCAGCGGTTTAGTGCCAGCCTTTGGCCCCCCGGGATCGAGTCCCACGTCGGGCTCCCAGCATGGAGCCTGCTTCTTCCTCCTCCTGTGTCTCTGCCTCTCTCTCTCTCTCTTTCATAAATAAATAAATAAATTAAATAAATAAATAAATAAATAAATCTTTAAAAAAGAGAGATAGAGTCTCAAATAATGATGAATCATAGTGACAAATAACCAACGTTCAAAACAGAAGTTTCAGGTATTCTGTAACAAAATACAAAATCACCAACAAATCCTATCAGTCACATGCTTCTGAAAACTTCAAATGTGCTTATCCCCTGATTACCTTGTGTATAGGCAGGAAAAAAAAGCAGTATTTTTTTCAGTGGTATATGCTGAGCACTGGTGCTAGCATGGGCATCCACCTCAGATCTACACACTGTATTCTGATCAATCACAGTCAAGTCCATAGCTGGTGGATAAAGAGTACTTTTAGAACTATTTTTTTATTTTGAATTCAATTAATTAACATATAATGTATTATTAGTTTCAGAGGTAGAGGTCAGTAATTCATCAGTTGCATATAACACCCCATGCTCATCACATCACATGCCCTCCTTAATGTCCATCACTCAGTTACCCCTACCCCTCACCTACCTCCCCTCCAGGAACCTCAGTTTGTTTCCTGTACTTTAAAGTCTCTTATGGTTTGTCTCCATCTCTGATTTTGTATTATTTTTTTCCCCTCCCTCCCCCAATGATCCTCTGTTTTTGTTTCTTAAATTCTACATATAAGCGAGATCATATGATAATGGTCTTTCTCTAATGGACTTATTTCCTTAGCATAATACCCTCTAGCTCCACTCACGTCATTGCAAATGGGAAGATTTCAATTTTTTGATGGCTGAGTAATATTCCATTGTGTGTGTGTGTGTGTGTATCACATCTTCCTTATCCATCCATCTGTTGATGGACATCTGGGCTCTTTCCATAGTTTGGCTATTGTAGACATTGCTTAGAATGATTTCTGTAGGTTAAATTTAAAGTTCAGTCCTGCTTTTCACATGACCAAAGGACATGTAAAAAGGGCTGAAAGGGAAAAAAATGTATTTGAATGTAAGCTATGATCATCTATAAAGTTAGATCACTAACTTTCTTGGTCTCTTTACTACCATGAAAATTTCATAGGTAGTAATTTATTAGGTGGTGCTCTATTGGCCTTTGGACAGTTTAATAACCCTCATAGTTAAACAGACCTTTAAAAAATAAAAACATGATTCATACAAATGAATAATGAGAGAATGTCAAAATTTTAATAACTCATTAATGAGGAAGCTATTAAGATGCTAAAGCTGGTTCACAGAACATTTTGAGGAACTGGTCATTTACAAGTATTTGGAAAGGCAGGTTAGAATAAAAGAGATTAAACACAAAATGGGTTAATGTTCCACTGAGCAAAAAAAAAAAAAAAAAAAAAAATTACACAGGACATGAGGAAGCACGGGGCATTTAATTAACAGTAAGCAGAGCATCGAAATGATACATCCCCCCAAATAATTAAATATTTCTTGAAGGGTCTGTTAACAATGCTTCAGTGTGACACGGAAAGGACATACTGCTCTTCCAGACCCAATCTGCCCTATTTTCAAGTTTCAAAAAGTCTTTCTTATATCTAAAAGTAGTTTGCTATCCATCAGTGTATCATATATCAAAGATAATAGTCATGTAGTTAATTAACTACTGGAAAAAAGGAAAAAAAATGAAGGAGAAGATGAGGATGTTATAAAATTGTACAGAAGGGCAATATTTTTCTTATGAATCAGAATACCATGTATTAAGAAATTCAATTTGTCCAGTTATAAACAATTTGGTATTATGAATCTCTAAAATACCAATAAAGACTAATATATAACGAAATGGAAATTTCATCCATTTTAAAACATGTTCACAAAACATTTTAAATAATTATTGAAAGCATTTAAGCTGTGATAAGAAATGAACTTACTTCCAGAATCAGTGAGCTTGTCATTAATCAGTACTTTAGGATTTTGGTTGCCATAACAACATGACACAATTTTCATCATTACCATAAACCTAGCATTTCTAAAAATAGCTTATTTCAACATTCAGGCTCTGTGATCACTAAAATTGGGCTTTATTACAGAACCACAGTTAACAGTGCAATCAAATGCATCATAGGAGAAAAGAAGGCATTAACAGTTTAAGCCTGAAAAATTAAAAAGAAAAGATGATAATATATTTATAAATAATAGATTGGTTAAAGAATTTTTCTTTTTCTCTTTTTTTTAAAATTTTACTTATTCATGAGAGACACAGAGAAAAAGGCAGAGACATTGGCAGAGAGAGAGGAAGGCTCCCTCTGGGGAGCCTGATGCGGGACTCCATCCAAGGACCCTGGGATCATAACTTAAACTGAAGGCAGATGCTCAACCACTGAGACACCCAGGTGCCCCTTGATTTTTCTTTTAATGTAATACAAACATCAAAGATGTAACAATGGGTCAAATTAATTTTCATCCCAGGTCAGTTTTCTATCATTCACTGTAAAATTAAAGTATATTTTAGGGGAGCCTGTTTGGAAGAGTGTGCAACTCTTGGTCTTGGGATTCTGAGGTCGAGCCCCACAATGGGTGTAGAGATTATTTTAAAAAATAAAATCTTTAAAAGAGAGGTATATTTTTTTGAGAGGTATATTTTACATAACACCAAGCGCACATATCTCACATTAATGTTACCTATCATGCAAACATTTGTGAGCTTCTTTTAAAAATAATAAAATAATCTCAACATAGAAAGGACTAATATGAAAAACACAGTACAGATCAGTGTTAAAGAGAACAGATTTTGGAATCAGAAATACTGGATTCAAATCTTGGCTTTGCTTCTTACTAACTGCTTGCCCTTGGTTCAATTATTTAACCTTTCTAATAATGTCCTCTTCTATAAAGAAGAAATCCTAATTCATGGACTCATTAGGAAGACTAAGTGAAGTTAAAGGATCAATCTTGCTGAGGTGTTCACATTGATTACATAAGGGTTGGAGCGGACAAGAGTGCAAACAGGATAGTTCAGAAGCTAATGTGATAATACAAGCACAGAAGATACTACCTTGGACCACAGTGGTAACTGTGAAGATGTTCAAAAGTAACTAGTTTCCTCTCCCATACTTTTTTCTAGGTAAACATTTAATGAAGTGGCTCCATGGGAATTCTGAATGAAGGCATATTGAATTTACTAGATAAACTATATCACATAGCCAGTCTGAGAAGAATACCATGTGACTATGTTGGAACAATGAAAATCTACAGCAAACATCACACTTAATGATGAAACATCAGAAACATTTTCATTGAAGTTCAAAATAAAATATACACATTCACTATTACATCTACTATTTACCTTGGAGCTCTTAACCAATATGAGTTTAGTTATAAATACTGAAAAAAAAATTAATGAAACTCATTATTCTTCTATGTCTTTACCAAAAACTAAACAACTGATAAGCTAATAGAACTAAAATAGAGTTTAGTTGGCCAGTTAGCTGGCCAGATTCAAAATTATCATATAAAATATAGTATGTTTCCTATGTGCCAGCAATATCTAATTAAAACAGGTAATGGAAAATAAAAGATCTTATAATAGTCACAGAATTATTTCCTAGGAATAAACCAAATAATATAGAGATTACATATGGAAATTAGAAAAACTTTATTGAAAATTCTAAAAGATATGAATAAGCATACCATGTTTATAGATGGGAATATTTACTAGTGGATTATACTTTTTCAGTTCTTTTTTGCTCATTCTTACAGTAGCCTGGTGAATGTTTTATTTTTTTCTAATTTTTATTTTTTAAAGACTTTATTTATTTGAGAGAGAGCACAGACACAAGAGTGTGAGAGGTACGGAGAGAGAGCATGAGCAGGGAGAGATAAGTAGATTCTCCACTGATTAGGGAGCCCAATGTTAACTGACAGCCACTCAGGTACCACTGGTGAAGGTCTTATACACACTTGAAAAGAATGCTACCTTCTATAGTTGTGTGTGATAGTCTCTATTAGGTTGAGCTGATTGGTGGCATTTTTCAGTTCTTTTACACTGTACTATATTTTTGTCTACTTTTTATCAATTTCTAAGATACCAGTTTTGAAATATCTAACTATTAACTGTCAGTGTATCTATTCTTACTTAATTCTTTGAGCTTATACTGCTTGTTTTTTGAAGCTCTGCAATTAGATGCACATAATTATATCTTCTTCATGAACTGATTCTATTATTATTGTAAATGACCCTGCTTAACTTTGGTATCTGTCCTGCGGTCTAATTTTTCTGATATTAATACAGCTACTTTAGCTTTATTATGATTAGTATTTGCATAGTATACCTGTTACCATCCTTTTGTGTCTAAATTATTTGTATCCTTATATTTAAATTAGATTTCTTATAGGTAGCAGGCAGTTGGGCCATGCTTTCTTTTTTTTTTAATAATAAATTTATTTTTTATTGGTGTTCAATTTGCCAACATACAGAACAACACCCAGTTCTCATCCTGTCAAGTGCCCCCCTCAGTGCTGCCACACAGTTACCCCCACCCCCTGCCCTCGTCTCCTTCCATCAACCCTAGCTCGTTTCCCAGAGTTAGGAGTCTTCCATATACTGTCTCCCTTTCTGATATTTCCTATCCATTTCTTCTCCCTTCCTTTCTATTCCCTTTCACTATTATTTATATTCCCCAAATGAATGAAACCATATAATGTTTGTCATTCTCTGACTTATTTCACTCAGCATAATACCCTCCAGAACCATCCACATTGAACCAAATGGTGGATATTTGTCATTTCTAATGGCTGAATAATATTTCATTGTATACATAAACCACATCTTCTTTATCCATTCATCTTTTGATGGACACCGAGGCTCCTTCCACAGTTTGGCTATTGTGGACATTGCTGCTAGAAACATCGGGGTGCAGGTGTCCCGGCGTTTCATTGCATCTGTATCTTTGGGGTAAATCCCCAGCACTGCAATTGCTGGGTCATAGGGCAGGTCTATTTTTAACACTTTGAGGAACCTCCAGTTTTCCAGAGTGGCTGCACCAGTTCACATTCCCACCAACAGCGAAAGAGGGTTCCCTTTTCCCCGCATCCTCTCCAACATTTGTGGTTTTCTGCCTTGTTAATTTTCCCCATTCTCACTGGTGTGAGGTGGGATCTCATTGTGGTTTTGATTTGTATTTCCCTGATGGCAAGTGATGCAGAGCATTTTCTCATGTGCTTGTTGGCCATGTCTATGTCTTCCTCTGTGAGATTTCTCTTCATGTCTTTTGCCCATTTCATGATTGGATTGTTTGTTTCTTTGCTGTTGAGTTTAATAAGTTCTTTATAGATCTTGGAAACTAGCCCTTTATCTGATATGTCATTTGCAAATATCTTCTCCCATTCTGTAGGTTGTATTTTAGTTTTGTTGACTGTATCCCTTGCTATGCAAAAGCTTCTTATCTGGATGAAGTCCCAATAGTTCATTTTTGCTTTTGTTTCTTTTGCCTTTGTGGATGTATCTTGCAAGAAGTTACTGTGGCCGAGTTCAAAAAGGGTGTTGCCTGTGTTCTCCTCTAGGATTTTGATGGAATCTTGTCCCATATTTAGATCTTTCATCCATTTTGAGTTTATCTTTGTGTATGGTGCAAGAGAGTGGTCTAGTTTCATTCTTCTGCATGTGGATGTCCAACTTTCCCAGCACCATGTATTGAAGAGACTGTCCTTTTTCCAGTGGATAGTCTTTCCTCCTTTGTCGAATATTAGTTGACCATAAAGTTGAGGGTCCACTTCTGGATTCTCTATTCTGTTCCATTGATCTATGTGTGTGTTTTTGTGCCAGTACCACACTGTCTTGATGACCACAGCTTTGTAGTACAACCTGAAATCTGGCATTGTGATGCCCCCAGCTATGGTTTTCTTTTTTAAAATTCTCCTGGCTATTCGGGGTCTTTTCTGATTCCACACAAATCTTAAAATAATCTGTTCTCCATGACCAAGTAGGATTTATTCCCGGGACACAAGGCTGGTTCAACACTCGCAAAACAATAATGTGATTCATCATATCAGAAAGAGAAAAACCAAGAACCATATGATCCTCTGAATAGATGCAGAGAAAGCATTTGACAAAATACAGCATCCATCCTGATCAAAACTCTTCAGAGTGTAGGGATAGAGGGAACATTCCTCAACATCTTAAAAGCCATCTACAAAAAGCCCACAGCAAATATAATTCTCAATGGGGAAGCACTGGGAGCCTTTCCCCTAAGATCAGGAACAAGACAGGGATGTCCACTCTCACCACTGCTATTCAACATAGTACTGGAAGTCCTCGCCTCAGCAATCGACAACAAAAAGACATTAAAGGCATTCAAATTGGCAAAGAAGAAGTCAAACTCTCCCTCTTCGCTGATGACATGATACTCTACATAGAAAACCCAAAAGACTCCACCCCAAGATTGTTAGAACTCATACAGCAATTTGGCAGTGTGGCAGGATACAAAATCAATGCCCAGAAGTCAGTGGCATTTCTATACACTAACAATGAGACTGAAGAAAGAGAAATGAAGGAGTCAATCCCATTTACAATTGCACCCAAAAGCATAAGATACCTAGGAATAAACCTAACCAAAGAGGTAAAGGATCTATACCCTAAAAACTACAGAACACTTCTGAAAGAAATTGAGGAAGACACACAGAGATGGAAAAGTATTCCATGCTCGTGGATTGGAAGAATTAATATTGTGAAAATGTCAATGTTACCCAGGGCAATTTACACGTTTAATGCAATCCCTATCAAAATACCATGGACTTTCTTCAGAGAGTTAGAACAAATTATTTTAAAATTTGGGCCATGCTTTTACATCTAATCTAAGAAGCTCTGCCTTTAAACTGGAGTGTGCAAACCTTTTATACTTAATATAGTTACTTATAAGGCAGAATTTAAGTCTGTCATTCTATTTTTTTTATATTTGTCCCTTCTGTTCTTTTTCCTTTTCTGCTTTGTTTTGATATAATTGTTTTTTAGCATTCTATTTTATCTATTGGCATGTTAGATAATTTTTGTTCGAGAGCCTGCTGCAAGGTTCAAAATGTACCTTCAAAATATATTATATAATTACCTTATAACATCATAAATGTACATTTCTACTTTCCTCCCACTCCATCTTTTGTGCATTTGTTGTCATAAATTTAATTTCTATGTGTTAAAAATTCCACAATTCACTATTAGCATTTTTGTTTTAAATGGTCAACTATCTTTTATATTTAGCATTTCCTGGGCTCATTACTCCTCTGTGTTGATCTGAATTTTCTTCTCATATTGTTTTCCTTTAGCCTGAAGGACTTCTTTTATCATTTCTTACAGTGCAGTATACTAGTGATAAAGCCTCTCTACTTTTATTTATCTCCAAATGTATTTATTGCTTTTCCAGTTTGAAAGATACTTTTGATAAATACACTATGAAAGTAGACATTTAAAGATGATTTTCTATTGTCTTCTGGTTTGCACTGACTCTAAAAAAAAAAGTCAGTAATAAACTTATCATTAGTCCCTATAAATAATGTCTTTTTCCCTCTGGCTGCTTTCAAGATTTCTCTCTTTATCACTGGTTTTCAATAATTCAATTATTGCATACTTTAGTACAATTTTCTCTGTTGAGTTTTTTTTTTTTTAACTTCTTGGATCAGTGGGTTCATGTCTTCTGTTACATTTGGAAAAAGTTGTTTTATTTCTTAAAATTTTTCTGACTCAATTTCAAAATGACACTCCAATTATACCTACTTTAGAGTGCTTAATATTATGTCACAATTCACTGAGCCCCCCCCCCCCCCCATCTTTTTCTAGTGTTTTATTTTTTTCTATCTGTGTTTCAGTTTGGATAGTTTCTACTGTGCTCTTTTCAAGTCGACTGATCTTTCTCTCTAGGGGTTCAACTGATAGTTACACCCACTCAATATTCATTTAGATATTATACTTTTTAGGTACAGAATTCTCATTTTGTAAAATTCTCCATTTTTTCTCTCAGTATAATAATGTTTTCCTTTAAGTCCCTGAACACACTATAAATAGCAGTCTTCAAAGTCCTTACCTGCTAGTTCTATAAATTGTCATTTGTCAGCTTATTTCTACTGACAGATTTTTTTTCCTAGTTTTGGTTCATATATTCCTACTACTTCACCTAAGTAATTTTTTATTGCATTATAAATGCTACACTGTTGATTGTCTATGTTTGTTGTCAATCTTAAGGTTGCTAAGTTTTGTTCTGGAAGGCATTTAGTTTAGTTAAAGATCGCCATGATCTTTTAGAATTTGTTTTTAAGCTTCTTGGAGTCTAAAGTAGCCTTTAATGTAGGACAAAATTAACCTGCTAAAGTAGCCTTTATTTTTTTTTTATTTTTTTTTTTTTTTATTTTTTTTTTTTATTTTTTTTTTAAAGTAGCCTTTAATGTAGGACAAAATTAACCTGCTTTTAAGGCTTGGACTTTCTGAAGTCTCTAAAGCACTGTGCAATCATTTACTTTTCCTCTCACAGTTTTCCAGTAGTTGTTCTTTTCCCCAAAACTTATTTTATTTTTATTGATACAGGTGTTCCTGACAGTAAATACAAGTGGCTTAAAAGGAGGCAGTTAAAAAAAAAAAAAAAAAAAGAGGAAAAAAAATTATTCTACTTCTTTAAAAAAAAAATTTCCTCTAAAGGCATTATTTTTTATAGTATTATATTATTTTCCTAATATACATAATAGAGAAAGATTCCTGAACAAGAGTTGTCGAATCACATCCATTTTTCTATATGCTCAACGTTAGGAGGTATCTATAATTCCCTTTATTTCTTAAGTTACTCACAGAAGCAATTCTGAATCATTAAGAAAAGACATGAGAATAACTTAAATATTTTAAACTATGGTTTCTGTAATCCAATCAATTGGTAAATATACACCAATCCAATGGTGTATATTTACACCATTGAAAAGTGAATATTGGAGTTTAGCACTGAATAAAGAATACATCCTCTAATTCACTCCAAGGAAGAAAGGAAGGAAGAAATCCTTAAAACTATTTTCTTTCCCTCTTGTTCATTTTCTATACAACTTTGCTTCTTGGCTACTTAAATTTACACAATAGTTTATTTCAAGGCTGAAGCATTCAATCAAAATCTCCTTTGAAAGGCCATCAAACTCTAAGACAAAAAAGGGAGACAAGAGTAACAGGTGTCCCAAATATACTGCAACCACACTAAAGTGCAGGAGAGCAGAATATTTACAAAATTTTTAAAAGATTAGAAAATAACGCTTTACATTTCGAAGATACATTTCAAAGAAACAACTGACATTTTATTTACTACATTTTTAATTTTTATTTATTTATTTGAGATAGAGAGAGATAGATGAGAAAGATCATAAGCTGGGGGCAGGGGCAGAGGGAGAAGCTGACTTCCTGCTAAGCAGGGAGGTCCATGCGGGACTGGCTTCCAGGACCCCCAGGATCATAATCTGAGCTGAAGGCAGACCATCTGCTAGTTGACATTTTAAATAGAATATGAATAGAAAAGAAATTGATGACATAAAAATATGAAATTAATTTTGATTAAAAATGAATCATCATTTTGAAAAAGTTCAAAATTTAACTGAATAAAAGTTCTGTCCTATTATCTCAAATACTTTAAAAATAAGATCAAATAAATTCTGTGCCTATACAGTGGCAGAAATTAGGATAAAAGTTAATTTTGAAAATAAAATATCAATTTAGAAAAGGGAAAAAAAGTAGTTAGAAAACCTGCCTTCATGGTGAGTCTTAAATGTGTAAAATGCCTGATATTTTCAAAGCAGCCCCGATTTTTAAAATAAGTAGCCAATTTGATGTATTTTCTTCTGAAAATACATTCACAGGTTATATTTTAATTTTAGAATACTTTGCAAATAATATCTTAGAAATTTCCTGAATGAAAAAAGTGATAGGGACACCTGGGTGGCTCAGCAGTTGAGCATCTACCTTTGGCCCAGGGCATGATCCTGGAGTCCCGGGATCGAGTCCCACATCGGGCTCCCTGCGTGGAGCCTGCTTCTCCATCTGCCTGTGTCTCTGCCTCTCTCTCTGTGTCTCTCATGAATAAATAAATAAAATATTTTTTAAAAAAAGAAAGAAAAAAGTGGTAATTAAATAGGTACTAACCAATTTCTCTTAGTTGTCCTATTATTACTTATATGCATATCTCAATTTTAAAAAGTCATTATATTAGTAAGAATTTATAACAGGATATTAGGTACATACTATAAAAACAATATAAGGGATCCCTGGGTGGCTCAGTGGTTTAGTGCCTGCCTTTGGCCCAGGGTGCAATCCAGGAGTCCTGGGATCGAGTCCCACATCAGGCTCCTGGCATGGAGACTACTTCTCCCTCCTCCTGTGTCTCTGCCTCTCTCTCTCTCTCTCTCTCTCTCTCTCTCTCTCTCTCTCTGTCTATCATAAATAAATAAATAAACAAATAAATAAATCTTTAAAAATAAATAAATAAAAATAAAAACAATATAATTTAAAAATTTAGATTTCAAAACAATGTACCAAAAATTGTGTTCATTTGGTTGTTAATAAAAACAAAAAAACTTACATTATTATTAACCAGCAAAACAATAAAAGCAAATCCAAAACTAAAAATAATTCAGTAATAAAAGACAAATATCTGATTTGAAATATCATTTACGCTTTAGAAAAATCTGAGGAGTCCTCACAGATAGAGAATTCAGATAGAGTCATAGAACATGCTCAATCCCACTGCTAGTTTTGTAACTTTATTTTAAACTATTATTACAGTTTATGAAAGGGGGGAAAATCTATTAAAAAGTATCCCTGAATCTAATAAGGATGTACACTCTTAAAATTTTGATGAATCTTATCAAATTGCCCTCTAGAAGGATTGTACTAATTTATATTCTCATCAACAGCATATGAAATAATGCCCATTTTCCCAGACCCTTTCCATTCACATATAACATACTTTTTGTTAGTATTCTGATAGGCAAAAATTCTCATTGCTGTTTTAATTTGCATTTTTGATCATCATTATGTTCTCATATTCATTTGCCATTTGCATTTCTTCTGTGAATTGTCCAAACATACAGTGCCTGTTTTTCTACTGCTTTGTCCTGATTTGTGGGATTCTGTTCAATATTAAGAATATATTAAGGATAACTTGTCTGTTATGTAACTTGCAAAATTGTTCCATATTATTGCTTATATTTTAACTTAGTTTATACTGTTGTTTTGTGTAAAAAAACAACAACAAAACCTAAAACTTTAAAGTGTTAGGTAGCCAAATCTGTCCATTCTCTCCTTTCTGGAATCTGAGCTACATGCCGTCCTTTATAAAACACATTAAAATTTCCCCTCAACCAGCATAAAATGAAAAGAATAATGGTATGTTTTGGAGGAATGCTCCAAACAACCCAACACTCAAATACTAAGATTGAAACGTGGCTAAATCTAAAAGAGTTGCAGGTAATCACTTACAAAAATAATTTAAGAAACACACACAACAGTTTGAGCCATGGCATAATGGAGTTTCTTTTATAATCTCTTATGTCTTTAGAATTCCAGTTATGCAGATAGTATGAGACCTTTTTAGGATAATAAAATAAAAGATTAAAAAATAGTGTTTTACCTTTCAAAGATCTATTTTAAAAAAACAATTGAAGTAAAAAAAAAATTTTAAATCATTCACTCTACACCTCATATGGGAAAACTTCCTTGAGGAAAAAAATGTTCCATCCCATTTCCAGCCAATTCTTTTTTTTTTTTTTTAAGATTTTATTTATTTATTCATGAGAGACACACACACACACAGAGAGAGAGAGAGAGGCAGGCAGAGACACAGCAGAGGGAGAAGGAGGCTCCATGCAGGGAGTCCGATGCGGGACTCGATCTCGGGTCTCCAGGGTCATTATGCTTACGGGTCTCCAAGGTCACACCCTGGGCTAAACCGCTGAGCTACCTGGGCTTCCCCCATTTCCAGCCAATTGTAACTGATACCAAATTTTTCTGCTTGTTGAACCAAAAGCTGCCTCCTTGTTTTATTTATTGCTGTAGATCTACTCTCCAGAAAAAACAGAAAACAAATGTACCACTATCTCTCTGTACCACTGCATCCTTGTAGGTAACTGAAGTATTTTCTTCACATTTGATCATTCTTTCCTTATTGTAGTTTTTAATATAAATATTTGTTCACATGTCTAATTGACCCAACAGACTATAATCCCCAAGAAGACAGTGCAAATGTCTTTTAAATTTTAATCCTTGGTGCCTGTTATATAGAAAGCATTTGATATACAGCTGGGTGAATGGGGAGGAAAAAAAATGTATAGTTCAAATTTCCTACTTTAGGACAATTTAAATTTGTCAATATGTTCCTTATAATCAACAAAGTCAGACTATGATCTTTCTGTTTCTTCTAACTGTAACATTCTAAGATTTTATTTTATTTTATTTTTTAATTTTTTTAATTTATTTATTATAGTCACAGAGAGAGAGAGAGAGAGAGAGGCAGAGACACAGGCAGAGGGAGAAGCAGGCTCCATGCACCGGGAGCCCGAGGTGGGACTCGATCCGGGGTCTCCGGGATCGCGCCCTGGGCCAAAGGCAGGCACCAAACCGCTGCGCCACCCAGGGATCCCACATTCTAAGATTTTAATGTATAGTTCTTTGTCTTGAACACATTCCTGATAAATATGTGATACTGAACAATTAAAAATATATCTACAGATCCAAAATAGTCTATAAGATGCATATACACTATACAATTAATATATTATTGATCTTCCATGACATTTTCAACGTCATTCTGACATGTTTGTTAATATAAGGGAATTTTGGTATTATGGCTATACCATATCCAATTATATTCACATTAACTTTAAAAAACATTTACAAAAAAGAGATTTTGAGGATTCCTGGGTGGCTCAGCGATTTAGTGCCTGCCTTTGGCCCAAGGCATGATCCTGGAGTCCCAGGATCAAGTCCCGCATCAGGCTCCCTGCATGGAGCCTGCTTCTCCCTCTGCCTGTGTCTCTGCCTCTCTGTGTCTCTCGTGAATAAATAAATAAAATCTTTTAAAAATAATAAAATAAAAAATAATAAATAATAAAAAGAGATTTTGGAGCCATATACATGAAAGCAATAAGTACGAACAGGGTCAGGTCAGATCTTTTACGGGTGCTCAGGCATAATACAACTTTGGTAACATAGATCTTCAATGGTAAATCTATTCTTGAAAATAAATTTTCTCTAAGAAATGTGTTTGGTATCTTTAAAAATATACGAATCTTTACCAAGTAGTTGAGACCAAAAGATACTTACTTCACTGTGGCACTTAGAAGAAAGTTCAGCTGTGGCATTAGCAGGCTATCTGGGGCTGACAGGTAACGATCAAACTGAACCTACATGAAACAGAGAAAGAGCAAAACATAAAGTGCATGTATTTGCCAACAGATATATCAAATATAACCGTCAGTTATAAGGGTTAAATCTCAGCAAATATACCATGGTACAAATAATGAGTTCTTTGTGAACAAAATGAGTTATTGCTTCAACATTCTAACTAAAATTCCCTAAAAGTGACAACTTCTTAATTCTGAATCCAAGTTATTCACCTTAATCTCCTTCACCAAACTTCACCAAACCAATATTAGCAAGTCATCAGGTTTCAAATCTACCTTACTTCCTTAAATCTACTGTATTTGTTAATTGTTAATTTACTCAACTAATATTTATTGAGGACCTACTATTAGGAAGGTACTATATTAGGTAAAGTGTATATAATGGTGAGCAAAATGGGACAGCCCCTAGCTCACAGAGCTTATGACCTACGAAGAAAAATAATAAACCATAGTGTAAATAAATATATAATCACAAATTGTGTTAGATGCTATGAAGGAAAATACCAAAATATTATAAAAGTATAAATCAGGGATCCCTGGGTGGCGCAGCGGTTTGGCGCCTGCCTTTGGCCCAGGGCGTGATCCTGGAGACCCGGGATCGAATCCCACGTCGGGCTCCCGGTGCATGGAGCCTGCTTCTCCCTCTACCTGTGTCTCTGCCTCTCTCTCTCTCTGTGACTATCATAAGTAAATAAAAATTTAAAAAAAAAAAAAAAAAAAAAAAAAAGTATAAATCAGGATGATGGACGTAGTTTCTGTGTTTGGTAAAGGACATTTGAAGTGAGATCTTAGCATCTAATAGAGATTATTAACTAAGAGTGTGTGCAGTGAAGGCTGTGGGGGTGTCATGGATAGGACAGCATGGATAAAGTCTTGAGGTGAGAAAAAAGGGCTAACAGATCAGTTCATGTAGGTCTCCTACACTTTTTAAAAGGATTTTCATTCTTATTGGTAAAAGCATTTAAGAAACCACTGAAGGAGGGGAATAATTTGATTTAAGTTTTAAGAAGCTATTCCTGGCTACAGCTAGAAGGGAAGGTTGTAATGATGGATGCAAGGACACCAGATAAGTAGCTATTATAGCATCTTAGACTACAAGGACATTAACATGGTAAATAGAAGAACACTGGATCGTAAAATCATCAGTATTTGGTTAGTGACAGGGTGCAGAGGTTGACTCCCAGATCTGGGTCTATATAATTTAATTCACAGCATTATCACAATTCATAACTGCATTCTTTTCACATTTATTTAGTTGAAACAATAATGGACAGATGCTCTTACCATTTTCTGAGTTTGGAAACTTGGAAGAGGACTTGGGGGGATGGGGCAGGGAAAACTTAGAAGAGTTCAAGCTTGGGATATGCTAATGTGAAGTGCCCTGAAGCATTCAATCAAAGGCAACAGACAGTTATATATAAAATGGCAGACCACACACAAAACAAGATTCTGTTTCTTTAAACAGATACTCAACTTAATTGCTATTAAAGTTTAAGACCAAGCACAAAATTATTTGTAATGGGGTTTAAATATATTTTGTGGGTTTATATTATGGATTGGATATGTGTTGGTGGGGAGAGAAAGAGAGGGAGGAAACACATTTATTGAGTACTAACTAATCTTTGTGTAGACTTATGTGTTCATTTTGTGGAGGAGGGAGTACCTTGAAGTGGGACTACTGGGTAGTATGGTGAGCACATATTTAACTTTCTAAGAAACTTACCTTTTTTTTTTTTTATTAATCTAAAATGTATTCTTTTTCATTTATTTTTATTTAAACTTTTTAGAATAAAATCTTCATATTTTTAGTTCTTACTGTGATGTCTGATGAATAGAAGTTAGGACTAGTACTTCTCTATCTATATATACATATTTATGTATTACCTTTTATCCTGACATAATGTTCCTTATTTATCTTTTCTAGTGTTTTTAAAATCTACTTTACCTAATAATATTGTCGGCTCTGAACTCTTTACATTGTTATCAATTTCTTTAATTTAGCTCAGTAAGATGATAGGTAACAAAGCCTTGGCATCAAAAAAGTCATCCAGGAGAACTATGTGTTAAAGTCAAGCCATTGCAGTAGTGAGCATATGTGAGTATTTAAATACTTAGGACAGGATAGATGGCACAGTAGTTGAAAGTTAAGTCCTAGGTTGAATGGAGTTGTTTGGAGGATCAGAGTTAATACATGAAAAACAGTGGCATGCTCAATAAATACTAATGGCTGGTGTTACTATTGATCATTTTTGTTATTATTGCTGATAGTGTATTATAAAGCTTCCAAACAAAATCATCCTATGAGAACTAAATGAGTATCCTCCAACTGGTGGATTTGCATTAATGTAAAGTATATACTTAAGACATGGAAACATGCTACAAGAAGTGGTGCTCAGGCAGAAAGGATGTGCAAGCAAGCTCTTCACTTGAAAAGAAGGAAATAAAAGTGGAGGTTCGAGGAGTCTCACACTCAAGAGTAATATGTTATTTTAAGATTGGAATCAGTTTCAGTTATCATCTGAGGAAGAAATCAAGAACTATAAGCCTTCCTACTAAACTACTATAACTGTAGGAAGTCTTTAATGACATATGGCCTAACTTCTTTGCATCCATTATTTTTGTTTCTCCATTATGCTAGGAGTAAAACTCTGAAAATGAAGAAAACCTAAACAGGTATGGATGAGTGGAATATTACTACAAATATATATCTTGGCCAGACCTTAAAGGACACATGTGTACAATCTTTATTATTGCACCCAATGTGAATGTAGTATATTAAGAGATAAAATTACCATCCAGGAAAAGATTAATAATGTTCTCCGAGGAAACCTATGTTGAAATGTTTTACTATTCACTTACCATTGCAGCCTTCAGTGCCACAGAATCTAGGTTGGGCAAATTAGCTAAAGAGCCCTAAAAAATAAAACAAAACAAAAAAATAAGATGTAAAAAAAAAAAAAAAAAAAAAGGTGCTATAGTTTCAGTTCACTCATGAAATACAGTCCACTAATAGATTCCCCAGAATTGGAAATTCAGCTCCTTTCCAAAGAATTCAAATATCATCTCTTCAACCTCAATTAGAGCAGGGACTATGATTTATTTTTCTGTAAGTAGCATGAAGGCACGCAATCATATTTGTTGGAGGAAGTGACAAGCGCAAGTTTATTAACAAGGGAAATACCAGGATATTTCAGATTTACATATAAGCAAGACAAAAATACAAGGAAGCACTTAGAAAATGTCAGTTAGACATGGAGGCTTGAAGTTGCACTCTGACAATTATAGATAGTAAAAAAAGCAGCAGAATTGATTCCTTTTTGGTAGAAATTTGCTTGCTGCTTTATCAGAATAAAAAACTTGGGACTGGTGATTTTTATTTATTTTATTTTATTTTATTTTTTTTTTTAAGGGACTGGTGATTTTTAAAAGCTTCATTTAAGAGTTCCTGGACTATGAAATATTTTTCATGTTAATACCATTTAAATGAGTTCTTTGCTTTTTCTTTTTTTTTTTTTTTAATTTTTATTTATTTATGATAGGCACACAGTGAGAGAGAGAGAGAGAGGCAGAGACACAGGCAGAGGGAGAAGCAGGCTCCATGCACCGGGAGCCCAATGTGGGACTCGATCCCGGGTCTCCAGGATCGCGCCCTGGGCCAAAGGCAGGCGCCAAACGGCTGCGCCACCCAGGGATCCCAGTTCTTTGTTTTTTCAAGGCAGATGCTTACATGGATTTCTCGGGTTCCCCCACTCCCTTCTCTATTTCCACTGGAGTTCTATAACATAACAAGATCTTATGCCGGCCTCAAAGTATTTACCTTTCCAAAGTAATAAACAAAGATTTGCTAAGTTAAAAAAGGGATGACTGAATTTACACAGTAATCTATGCATTCAATTAACTGATAAGTGATATAGGACTCTGAAAAATTACCCAGTATGAATATCCTTTATACATTTTATAATTCTAAGTTTCATTTTCATTACTTTTAACTAAAGTTATCCATAGTAAAAAGGACAGTTAACATTTGGGGGCACTCTACTACATCTCAGGCAGTCATCTAAGAACTCTACGTGTATTATATCACTTAATTTTCTGAACAACCCTTTGCTACAGATACTATTATTACCCCAATCCCACAGATGAGTAAATAGACACAGAAAGGTAAGTCACTTTTCCAATGAAAAATAGCTATTAAGTGGCAGAGCCAAGACTCAAACTAGAGTCTAGCTCTGGAACCCATGCTCTACATGGGCATTTCTCTAATTAGGAACACCCATGTAGAATATAAATAATAGTGAAAGGGAATATAAAGGAAGGGAGAAGAAATGTGTGGGAAATATCAGGAAGGGAGACAGAACATAAAGACTCCTAACTCTGGGAAACGAACTAAGGGTGGTGGAAGGGGAGGAGGGCGGGGGGGGGGGGGGGGAATGGGTGACAGGCACTGAGGGGGACACTTGACGGGATGAGCACTGGGTGTTTTTTTGTATGTTGGTAAATTGAACACCAATAAAAATTAATTTATTAAAAAAAAAAAAAGGAACACCCATGTCCTTACCTGTTCTGGTTTATGTTGCTGTACAGTGTTATAGATGTAACTCAAGCCTGCTCTAGTTAAGACATAAGAAGCTTGCTCATTTATAAGTGTGTCCAAATGTGCTTCAATCTAAAATAAAATATGTCAGAAAGAAAATATTTTAAAAGAAGAGTAAGATTGATGACAGTAGAAGTAGACCACCCTGGAGTCAGCTTTTCATCATGGGCTTGCTCTTTGCAGTGACTATGAGGCCAGACCACGAGGCACAAGGGCTGCTTCTGTGACAGAAAGCTTTTCCTCCCCCAAAGAGTAAGTCCTCCTACAAAAGGAAGAGAGTGTCTCACTTTAAAAATGGTAACTGAAGAGGATTCCAGGACTAGCCAGTAGTCAAAAAATCTAAGTTGCTTATCAGCTCTCTTCAAAGATGGCAATAAGCAAAACACAAACAAAGAAGCAAAAAACACTAAAAATAACAACAGTGCAAAATGAAATACTTAGGAAGACTTCTGAGAAGATGAGGGCCTGATGTTACAGACCTCCACATACCCTCACCCTCCCAACTTCCTGGACTGAGTCAACCATTCAAATGTGCCATCTGGAGAAGCAGGTTTGTTACAATTAGGGAAAGTTGAGGACCTGGCAGAAGGTTAGTCAAAGACTTCAAGTTTAGGAACTGCTTACAAAGACCCAGCTAAGAAGTGAGTTGTATGTGCTCACCTGCTTTGTATTATTTTTGAGGAGGCCATCTAATGCTAACGGGGACAGAATACCCAGAAGTAGACTTCCCTGGTGGGCTGAAGTATCTCCTAGTGGGAATAAGTCTGCTACTCCCTTATTTTTTACCAGTACAGGGAATTCCCTCAGTTTTACCAGTTTGTTTGCCCATGATGGCATAGTATACTAACTGTGCTAATATCTGAATGCTTGCCATTGTCCAAGTAACTCCAGTAGCTGAGCCCTTCCCCCTAAAAAACTTACAACTAACTTGAAAGAGGTATGTTATTTTTTTTTTAAATTTTTATCTTTTATTTATGATAGGCACACAGTGAGAGAGAGAGGCAGAGACATAGGCAGAGGGAGAAGCAGGCTCCATGCACCGGGAGCCCGACGTGGGATTCGATCCCGGGTCTCCAGGATCGCGCCCTGGGCCAAAGGCAGGTGCCAAACCGCTGCGCCACCCAGGGATCCCGAAAGAGGTATGTTATAAGAGGAAAAACTCATATGAATAATAAGAACACGTACCTTTTCTGGAGGCAACACTATTAAAAGACAGAGAATATTTTAATTTTTTTTTAGGGCAGCCTGGGTGGCTCAGCGGTTGAGCGCCACCTTCAGCCCAGGGCCTGATCCTGGAGACCCAGATTCAAGTCCCACATCAGGCTCCCTAAATGGAGCCTGCTTCTCCCTCTGCCTGCGTTCCTGTGTGCTCCACCCCCTGTGTCTCTCATGAATAAATAAATAAAATCTTTTTAAAAAAATGTTTTTAAGTGAATGTCCAAGAAAGCACAATTAGAGCCTTTAGTCAACTACATTACTGGAAATCAAAGAAAAACAAGATGTACAAATATAAACATATAATGAAAGAGTTAATGCTAAAAACCAAATGAGTATCTGAATAATAGAAGGAAAGCAATACAGTAACATCAAAGAAAGATTAAACTAAAGAGATATAAAAAGAAAGTAGAAGAGAGATTCTGGAGATAAAACCAACTAAGGGCAGGAGCTTCAGAATATAAAAAGTAACATATGGAAAAAAAAAAGTAACAGATGGAAAAGTGAAAATTAATTAGTAGAAAACGTTATTGAGCAAAAGAAAGGATTAAATCTTCAGACTGAAATGGCTCTGCAAAATCCAAATGGAAATAATGGAAAAGGAGACATACCAAAAAAAATATCCTGAGGAAATATCTGAACTCAAAGGAAAATCCTTACAAGCTTCCAGATGGACAGAATAAGTTACCACAAAGAAAAGAGTCAGACTAGCCTGAACTTACTTGAAACACGGGAAGAAGGCAAGTAAGAGTGGAAAGAAATTTAATAGACTATTGATAGAAAAGCTCTGAAAATCAATCCTCTTCTATTCAACAAGGTGAATTTTCTTTGGAGGGCCTAAATAAGCCACACCTTCTAGGATCTACATCATTGTACAGTCCATTGACTCTGGGCTGGCCTATGCAACTAGCATTGGCCAACAGCCAATCAGCAAGCATGGGGCTTATCCCCTTGGAATGCAAAACATGACTGCGGAATATTTAATTTTTATTTATTTATGATAGTCACACACACACACACACAGAGAGAGAGAGAGAGAGAGAGAGAGAGAGAAAGAGAGGGAGAGACACAGGCAGGCTCCATGCACCGGGAGCCCGATGTGGGATTCGATCCCGGGTCTCCAGGATCGCACCCTGGGCCAAAGGCAGGCACCAAACCACTGCGCCACCCAGGGATCCTGACTACAGAATATTTAAGAAACACAGATAATTGGCGATAAAACAGATCAATGAACACCTGATATATGTGAACTCCTTGAGAAAAGATTTACACAAATGGCAGAGTTTAAGGGCTGAATTAGTGATAAATACAGCAAAAACCAATGAATTCTTTAAAAAAAAATTTATTAGTTCCACAAAAAAAGGAATTATGTACCAAAGGAAAATTAGTCATACTTCATTATATTTCTTTTGAAAGAAGGAATTAGGAATTAGATAATATCAAAGGTTTAAATGTATCAAAACTTATATTCCTTTTTTTTTTTTTAAGATTTTATTTATTTATTCATGAGAGACAGGCAGAGGGAGAAGCAGGCTCCATGCAGGGAGCCCGAGGTGGGACTCGATCCTGGGTCTCCAGGATCACACCCTGGGCCGAAGGCAGCACTAAACCACTGAGCCACCCAGGCTGCCCGAAACTTATTCCTTAGAATCCCTAAAACTTTACAAATATATTTTTACTATAGCCACTGCCAAATTACTTATATACTTGTAATAACAGAACATTCAGAATTTTTTCTTAAGAACATTATACCAAAAATAGCTATTTCAAAATCAGAAGCCAAATATCTGGTAAATTTTACAAATGGCTTTGTTTTAGCCACTTTACAAATTGTTAAGTGATACCATTTGGCTTACAGGACTAGAGTCATTGGTATAACAAACTGTAATGTTTTGCCTAACACTGGTTTACACATAGATAAAAATATATCTGTCCTCGGTAACACCTTCTGCACTAGCTAGAAAGCTTGAAAAATATAGCATATTATTCACAGTTCAGAAACTGAAATCTGCATACAGAATAACTGTTCCAATCAATAAGAAAAGCTTCATTCCACCATCACAAACTATGGTTTGAATAAAATACATATTCTAACTTCCCCCCAAAACCAAAATATCGAGCGAGAGAGAGAGAGAGAGAGAGAGGACTTCCATCAGACTACACCAAAAGATTTATAGAAACTAGGTCACTGAAATTGGATCAAAGCCAGTATCTGAGATCGTATGCAGAAAAAAAGGCTCCATCACAGTGAGCTGTCATCTTATGGTAAATTTACCTGAAACTGCAGCATTTCTAGACGTCTGTCAGTGAACTCAAACAGAGCTAGTGTTGTCTTCATCATATATAGTGAATTGACCATGAAAGTGGCCATGTCAGCTGTGCCTAAATTGCTGGCAGATACAGTACACATTTGGAGGAGAGGATCCAAGACACATGATAAAACCTATAAATGAAAAATCAAATGAAATTTATTCTTTATTTCCCAATCAGTGATAACAGGCCTGGGTTAACAGTACTTCAGTATAAATGTCAAACTGATTGGAAGGGGACCAACTGACAGAAGCACATTTAAAAAAGATTAAATGGTACAGTTCTCACAATGTCTTTTACAATGAGCATAACCGAAAAAAATATTTTTCAAACTAAAGAGAGCTGGTTTAATATTTGAAGGAAAAACGAATGGAATTGTTAAAATGTATGGGTTATAAAATGCCAGAATTTTAACAACGTATAATAGAGGAGCAATAAATATCAAAAATTTTATATTAAAAAATATAAAATTATTTAGAGCATACTTGTACAAAGTCAGCTTGACGGGCATCTAATGGTACAACTGAAGAATCGTGAGATGCCAGAACTTCACGCAACAACATGAGTGTCTGATTTAATGCAGAGCTCGGTCCAAGATCAGGTGGTGGGAGCTCAACCTAAAATAAAAGGTGGTTTACCCACTGCTTACATTTTTCACTAACTTTTAATGTATAAATGAATGCAATTCACAGTAAAATACTTATAAAATATGTAAAGCTTTGACACATTACAAAATCATAATTTATCAATAGGTTATACTAATAAGCATAGAAAGTGACACAAGTTTTTTGCTTTATTATTACAGAATATATTCTTCTCACCGCTATATAGAATTTGTACTTCTAAATTTCAAAAAGTTTTATGAAAACTTAGAAGTCTTTGAATTGTATAATTATATATTTATACAAACTTGAAATGGCTTACTGTTTTGTTTTTTTTAGCCCAAATCATAATAAAAAGGCATTCTAGAAACCAGTATTTCCCCAACAATAACATAACTAAGAATCATCATCCATCCCTAGGCCCAGATCTTAGATATTTTGGTTCAATATGCATAGGTTTGGGGTCTAGGAATCTATCTTTCAGTAATTACCATACACAATTTTCAGGTGATTAATCTATGGGCTATACACTTCACAAAAATACAGTGCACACTATATTCTACACAGTATAACACTGCCATTAAAATTTTAAGCACTGAAGTTAAAGACTATTTTACATTTTAGATTATCATTGAGACACCTAGGTGGCTCAGCGTTTGAGCCATTTGCCTTCGGCTCAGGGTGTGATCCTGGAGTCCCAAGATCGAGTCCCACATTGGGCTCCCTGCATGGAGCCTGCTTCTCCCTCTGCCTATGTATCTGCCTCTCTCTATCTCTCATGAATAAATAGATAAAATCTATAAAAAAAGAAGAAAAAGGAAATAAATGAACATTTCAGATTACCATTTACAAGTTGTATGGTCCTAGGTAAGCTCTTTAACTTCACAGAGCTTCAGAGGGATTCTGTAAGGATAAACTGGGATTGTTGTATCTAAACTATAGGTATGGTACCAGGCACTTAGTAACTGGAAGGTATGCCAAGTTCATTACACCTACTTTTAAAAAAAAAATTATTTATTCATGAGCGACAGAGAGAGAAAGAGAGGCAGATACATAGGTACTGAGCCACCGGGCTGCCCATCTTATGGCATCTTACTTGCTAACATCATGATATCCAAGAAGATGTCCCTATGAATTTTTTAAATCACATTTTTCTGAGTACTTATAATATTAATATAGATAGATTTTGTTTTTTTAATAAAATCTCATACTTGAAGTCCATGTAAGGGACTATATAGCCTTGTGTCAGACAGAAAGGTCTAAGAATTTTTAAGTATCTGGATTTATATTAAGAATGTTTTATATAGAAAAGTTAATACATAGGTGACATCAGCAGGAATGGCAAAGTATGGACCTCTGAGAATCCTCCCTCCTTCACAAAAGCAACAAAACCAAAAAAAATATAAGACATGCAAAGAAACAAAAAAAAATATGGTCCATGTACATAAAAAAAAACGTCAGTAGGAACTTTCCTGGAGGAAGACTAAATACTGGAGTTACTACTTAAAAACTTTAAATCAGCTATTTTAAATATGTTCAAAAACTAAAGGAAACCATGTTAATGAACTAAAGTATGAGAACAATGTCTCATCAAATAGAAAATATCAATAAAGAGATAGAAATGATAAAAACAAATCAGAATTTTATGGTTGAAATAAAATGAAAAATGCACTATAGGGATTCCATGGCACATCTGAATAGACAGAATAAATGACCAGTAAACTTGAAGACAGATAATTAAGGTTACCCAGTTTGCAGAATCGGAAGGGGAAAAATGAAAGGAAATTCACAGAACCTCAGATACTTATGGAACACCATCAGCATGAGTACAACGGGGATCTTAGAAGAAGAGGGTAGTATAGAGAGAATATTTGAAAAATAATAACAAAGACTTAACAAACATGATTAAGTCAAAACATTAATCTACATCCAAGAAGCTCACAAACTCCACAGAAAATAAATTTAAATAGATCCACCCTAAGACACATCACAAACTGTCAAAAGACAAAAAGAGAATCTGGAAGTAGTAAGAGAGAAGTAACTGATTATGACAAAGGATTCTCATTAGATTAACAGCTGATTTCTCATCAGAAAACATAAAGGCCAGACAGCATTGGATGGCATATTCAAGGGCTGAAAGATTGTCAACAAAGAATTCTATAATCAGTAAAATTATTCTTCAAGAATGAAGGAGAAAGGGCAGCCCGGTGGCTCAGTGGTTTAGTGCCAGCCTTCAGCCCAGGGTGTGGTCCTGGAGACCCAGGATCAAGTCCCACATCAGGCTCCCTGCGTGAAGCCTGCTTTTCCCTCTGCCTGTGTCTCTGCCTCTCTCTCTCTCTCTCTCTGTCTTTCATGAATAAATGAATAAAATCTAAAAAAAAAAAAAGAATGAAGGAGAAATTGACATTCCCAATAAACAAAAACCAAAAACTATTCGGAAACCTGTTCCACACGAAATATGGGAAATCCGGCTAAAGTACAGGAACACTAGACAGTAACTCAAATTCACATGAAGAAATAAAGAACACCAGTAAAAGTTCTGACACAGGTAAATACAAGACAGTATTAATGTACTTTCCATTTGTAATTCCTTTTTTTCCATGTTTTAAAAGACAACTGCATGAAGCAATAATTATTAATTCCAAGTTAATGAGCACACAATGTAGAAAGATGTAATTTGTAACAATAATAGTGTAAGGCAACAGGAAAACTGGGCTTGTAGGAGTAAAGCTTTCATATGCTATTGAAAGTAAGTTGGTATTCACCTGAACTGTTATAAAATAAGATGTTAATAGTAATTCCCAGGGCACCACTAAGAAACTACACATGCTCTCTTCTCATATACATGTATTTAAATAAATAGTATAGGAATTAAAGTACATAGCAGATAATATTAACAAAAGAGAAGGCAGTAATAGAGGGACAAAGGAACAAAAATTTAAGACATACAAAAATAGCAAAATGGCACTACTTTATAAGCAATTAAATTAAATGTAAATGGATTAAACATCCATCCAAAAAGCAGATTAGCAGGTGGATTTTTTAATTTATTTTTTTTTTAAGATTTTTTATTTATTTGAGACACACACAGAGAGAGAGAGAGACAGAGGGAGAAGCAGGATCTGTGCAGGGAGCCTGACGTGGGACTCGATCCTGGGTCCCTAGGATCATGCCCTGGGCTGAAGGCAGCACTAAGCCACCGGGGCTGCCCCAGGTGGATTTTTTTAAAAGAATGATCCAGGGACGCCTGGATGGTTTGGGACGCCCAGGTGGCTCAGTGGTTTAGCACCTGCCGTGGGGCCAGGGAGTGATCCTGGAGTCCCGGGAAGGAGTCCCACATTGGGTTCCCTGCATGGAGCCTGCCTCTCTCTCTGCCTGTGTCTCTGCCTCTCTCTCTCTCTCTGTGTCTCTCATGAATAAATAGATAATAAAAAAGAATGATCTAACTATTTATAGGCTGTCATCCAAAAACAATTTAGATTTAAAGACACAAAAAGGTTGAAAAGTGAAAGGACAGGAAATGATAAATCTTGTATACAAAAACCGAAAGAGAACTACAGTAGTTATACTGATTTCAGACACAATAAATTTTGAAGACAAAAACTGCTACTAAAACAGAGAAGGATAATTTATAATGTTTATTATCAAGAAGACATGACAATTACCAACATGTGTGCATCTAACAATAGAGCCCCAAAATATATGAAGCCAAGATTGAAACCAAAATTGAAGAAAAAGTACCTCTCATGGCAAATATTTCAAGTTTCACACTTCTTTCATTTTTCTTTCCTTTTTTTTTTGGATTAAACTCAAATTGAATTAAGAAAAACACCAGAATATAAAGTCATCTTTATAAAAGTATTTTCTATTCATTCACCCAATTTAAAAGATATCTAGAGGATCCCTGGGTGGCTCAGCAGTTTGGCCCTGCCTTTGGCCCAGGGCATGATCCTGAAGTCCCATGATGGAGTCCCACATTGGGCTCCCGGCATGGAGCCTGCTTCTCCCTCTGCCTCTCTCTCTCTTTCTTTCTCTCTCTCTCTCTCATGAATAAATAAAATCTTTAAAAATAAAAAAAAATAAAAGATATCTAAAATATTGTTAAACTGATGACAATGATGGTTCCTCAGTGTTATTTCTAAGTGAAGGAATTTTTTAAACTTTCATCTTTGTGTTTTCTGCAGGTCTGAATCCTTATAATGAGTTTATGTATATCAATTTTACAAAAATAATAAAGCAATCTAACCCCAGACTGAATGAAACATGTCAACTTGTTAACAGCAATTAATTCAGGATGAAAAGGGATGAATGACTTATTTTGTTCTTTATGTTTTCAACATTTTAAAATAAACTATTTAATAAGTGTACTTATAATTTTAGAAATTTAATTAGAATATATAGGTATCACATATACACACATGCATATATATAAGTAATATAAAATGCACAGAAGCTACTCATACAAAAAAATGACTCGGGAATCTTTAGATCAGTATAAATCAGTAAGATTTTCCAGCACTCTCACAGCTTTAATACAGAAATAGGCACCTATATAAACCTGAGGAAATGTGGGGGGTGGGGGGTGGGGGGAGTGTTCCTAAAGCCTTTTATAAAAAGAAAAAATAATAATCAAGGATTTAACAAATTCTCTAGGGAAGCTTCAATATAGCTACGTACACTGTATGATTAAGACTCTAATGTTTAATATACAATTTTCTCTTCTAAGTTATAAACCATAGTATAAGTATCATTTGGAAACCAAAAAAAAAAAAAAAAAAAAAAGCCTTATGGGGTATCTTTAAAAAATCCAGCGTTTTTCAATTGCCAATCAAAACAGAAGGCCAATGGCAAAAATCCTACCAGTAAGAGATGGCTGATGAGAAAACTCTTTTTACCCTCTTGAATTAGGTCTTTAAGAGCTGTGCAAATTTAAAGCAAAAGTCCTGCCTCTGCTAGTAGAGCCAATGATAAATGACACAAGTACTACTTAAACTCACTTCATTCAACAAACTGACATTCTGTGAAAGGCTTTTATACACATTTATCATATTACCAATAGCCCAGAATCACACTTCAAAGGCAAAGGGAAAAATATGGCTGTTGTCAGATAAACACAATTTACAATTTTATAATAATGTAGTAAAAATAACTGAGAAAAACTGAAAGAAGAAAAATATCTAATTAATATTCTATCATTTCAATTTAATTCCATTCAAGTAAAATGTATTTCTAATGGTTAAACTTTATATAAGATAATGTGATATTGGTGCAAGGATAGGCAAACCAATGGGAGTAGAATAAACATTTATAAAACAAATCTACACATATATGGTCTTGTGATTTTTGACAAAGTTTCCACTGCAATTCAGGGTTCCCCCTGAAAGGACTGCCTTTATAATAAATGATCCTTCTTGATCTACTAGAAATTCAAATGGGAAAAATCTTAACCTTGATCCCTACACCTCACAGCATACTCAAAAATTAATCTGAAATGGATCAAAGGCCTAAAATGTGGAAGCTAAAGTAATCAAACTTCTTAGAAAATACATGTAAGGAGAATTTCATGACCCAGGAGCAGGAAAACATTAAATGAATAAAACTTAGGATATAGGACAAAATTAAAATGAACTTCTGTTCACCAAAATACACCATTAAAAGAGTGAAAAGACAGGTTTAAACTGAGGGGAAATGTTTGTAATGCTTATTTGTAACTACAACACATTTTTAAAACCCTCACAAATCAGTAAGAAAAATACAGATAACCCAATAGAAAACTGGGTGATAGACTTCAAAAGATGCTTCACAAAAAGGTAATCCAGCAACCAATAGACTTAGGAAAAAGTATTCAACGTCATTAGTCTTCATAAAAGTACAAATCACTAACGAAATACCACCACACAATTTTCACAATGGCTAAAATTAAAAAGATTAGCAATATCAAGTACTGGAGAGGATGTGGAACAAATGAAGTTCTTACACATTACTGGTGGAGGAAATTGATACAAACACTTAAAAAATGAATGGCAGTACAGATATTCCATTCCTGTGTATAACACAAGAGAAATGAAAATGTACATCCACCAAAAGACATGTACAAGAATGTTTACAGGATCCTTATTTACAATACCTAAGAACTGGAAACAGTCCAAGTGTCCATCAATACACGGTGGTGTATTGAATAGCGTGTAATTGTGTATAACTGAATTATTACACAATAATTTAAAAATGAACTACTGTAGACAACTTAGATGGATCTTACAGATATGTTAAAGGAATCAGATCCAAAAAAAGTTCAACTGTATGACTCTATTTATGTGAATTTAAGTAGCACACAAAAACAGGAAATAAAAGTCAGATAGTGGTTAACCATAGGGGTTACTGAGAAAAGGCATAAAGAAGCCTTCTGATGTGCTGGACATGTTTTAGATCTTGATCGGGGTGGAGATTATGAGTATACACAAATTCAACTAACTGTACAGTTAAGTTTTGTGTACAGTCAGTCAGTGACATCTCCACTTAAAAAGAAAGTTCATTTGATTTTTTATTTATATTATGTAAACATTGAGAATCAACAATGTTTTATAAAAATATCCAAGATTCATAAAGTTATTACTAATAATTATGAATGTATAAAAGAGCTATATGAAACACACATTCGTAATTTTAAGTACATTTTCCAATTGATAAAGTCGAACTATAAAAAATTCACATTTAAAAACATTTAGTCTACTAAAAATTTCACAACCCATATGTTAGAATTTCTCTTTTTAAAAAATGTATAGAGCTATAGACAACATAGAATTATTCTTCCTGTGACTGTTCACCATGATACTTTTTATCCCTTTTATAGAGAGGTGCTCTTTTTTAGAAGAAATGATAAGGTTGCACCATAAAAATTCCAAAAGCTGTTCTTAAGACTTCATTCCACTGTCAACTTTAGTTCTCTTCTTTCAAATACCTTCCATTTAAGGTATTCTAATTTTCTGTTCTGTAGTTGCTTAGAAGGCCACTCACCTATCTTCTTTCAAACATAAAAATAAGGGCAGCCTGGGTGGCTCAGAGGTTTAGTGCCACCTTCAGCCCAGGGCGTGATCCTGGAGACCAGGGATCAAGTCCCATGTCGGGTTCCCAGCATGGAGCCTCCTTCTCCATCTGCCTGTGTCTCTGCCTCTCTCTCTCTCCCTCTCTGTCTCTCATGAATAAATAAAATCTTTAAGAATTAATAATTGTTTAAAAAATAAAATAAAAACAAAATAAACAAACCAAACACACACACACACACACAAAACCTATTTTTAAAAGTATTCCTTCATTTTATATAGATTCCTTTTGCTCTTTCTATATACGTGTATGTTCTAGCACCTGATAATAAACAGAATTAAAGTGTTTTTTAAAAACCACTCTATTGAGACATGACTGACATAACAAACAGCTGTATTTATTTAACATATGTAATTTGAGAAGTTTGGAGATCAATATACACCCATGAACCATCACCAAATTCTATGCCATAAAACATATCCATAACCTCCAAAAATTTCTTCTTGTCCTGTGTTTTTACTTATGTAATTGAAGATGTTAAGTCGATAAAAATAACCAAGATGAATCTTAAAATGCAAACTAACATCTGCTTGAAATAACTTCAAATAATTACAACTTTTCAGTTCACCTAACTTGATTTAAAATTTAAAAAGCATTTTAGCTGAAAATCCTGTTTTGTTTTTCCTGGCAGAACTATCTGTAAGAAATAACGTAAAACTCAAACTATTCATCTAGAACACCATTTCTCAAACTTTAACAAGTATATCAGTGACCAAGGGATCTCATTAGAATGTCTAAGAAGCTCAGAAGTGACGTCTAATCTGCTGGTCCATATACTACACTTTGAACAGTAAAAGATTTCAAACACTTAATACTAGAATTTATTTTTTTTAACTAACTAAATACTAGAATTTCTTTTTTTTTAAGATTTACTTATTCATAAGAGACACAAAGAGAGCGAGGCAGAGAAAGAGATAGAGGGAGAAGTAGGCTCCACTGTAGGGAGCCCGATGTGGGACTCCATCCCGGGGCTCAGGGATCACGCCCTGAGCCAAAGGAAGACACTCAACCACTGAGCCACCCAGGTGTCCCTAAATACTAGAATTTAAATCACAATTTTATTAAAAGACCATTTAGTTTAGGGTTTTTTTTTTCCTTCCCTAGAGGCATGGGTAAATTTACCCTGACAATTGTTAATTTGATTTGGGCTTCATTAGATTTATTTTATTTGAGAGAGAGAAAGAGATAGAGAGAGAACCTGTTCAAGCCAGTGAGGGGAGGAAGGGAAAGAGGCAGAAGGAGAGGGTCTCAGTCCAGGACCCCTGAGATCAACGACCGGAGCCAAAACCAATAGTATTGGTTATAAATTAAAATTTTAAATTTTAAATTTTATTTATTATAAATAAATTTATTATAAATTTATTTTTTATTTATTAAAATTTAAATTTTATTTAAAAATTTTAAATAAAATTTTGGTGGATCATGCATAACCAACTGATCCACCCAGGTGTGCCTGATCTTATTTCATTTATGACATATATACTTTTAAATCAGAATTGTCATACTGCTATAGTGAAAAAGAATTTTTGCAAATGTCTGTCTAGTTTAAATTGATATGGCATTGTATATTTTGAAGCAAAGATACATGTAGACAGTTCCCAACTTAGGATGGTTAGAATTTTTTGACTTTACAATGATGTAAAAGCAATACACATAAAAGCAATACACATTCAGCAGCAACTGTACTTCAAATTTTGATTTTTTTTCCCCAGGCTAGCAAGATGCAGCTCCCAGTCAGCCAAGCAATCACAAGGGTAAACAACTGATAACCATTCTGCACCCATACAGTCATTTTGTTTTTCATTTTCAATACAATTTTAAATAAACTGCATGAGATATTTAACACTTTAATTATGAAATAGGTTCTGTGTTAGATTTCACTCAACTGTAGGTTAATGTTAGTGTTCCGAGACATTTAAGACAGGTTAGGCAAAGTTATCGTGTTCTACAGGTTTGGTGTATTAAATGCATTTTCAACTTACAATATTTTGGGGACGTAAACCTATCATAAGTCGAGGAAGACTGTATTCCCTTTAGACATTGCTAGGTTTGCAGCTATTAAAGTTTCAAGAGAGCCTGATAAAGGGAGTATACATACTTGAACACTCAAGTGCTTCAAACTGCTTTGTTAGGAAAAAGATACAACTGTCAAAATGATGTCTTTGAATTTTTTTTCATGGTGAATAAAGAATTGGTCCCCAAATATGTCTTTTTAAAAGCACAAAAGGAATCATATAAAAAGTTCATTTCTGGCTATGCCTTCATTTTAAAGGCTATTCTTCCTAAATTTTACTATCTACTTAAAATATTATTGACAAAAATTTCCACTTGGGTGCTTTGCTGATGAAGACCATTCTAAGTAAATGTTGTTTTCTTTATAAGGCTAGAATATTTATAGAAGTGAATGATTTATGAGATGCAGAATAAAAGAAAGAATTAATATAAAATATGGAACATTAAAATGTAATGAAAGAAAGAGAATTCCTGAAAGAAATCTGAAATGGCTACAGATGTAAGCAACATGCAAGCTGTAAACAGTATCATATTCCAATCTCAATTTAATGTCAAAATATCCCTAAATAGAGCCCCAAAATGAACTGGGGAAAAACATTTCAGGACACAATACTGATAATGGCAACAAAACCCAATAAGAGTCAAAATCTATGCACTACTATAAACTTACTTAATTTGCACTTAGAATATTCAAATTATAATTACTTTCTTTCCCTGTTTATCCCTGTCCTGCTCTAGGTTTTAACTAAAAGATGTCATCCCTTATTATCCATTTTATTTTTCTATTTTCTTGCAATTTGCATTTTAACTTTACAAAAGAAATAAAACCAGAAGAACTTAGTAGTTTTTTGAGTAAAACTGAAATAAAATAAATGGATAACCATTTGGGAAAAGTAAATAAGATTCTTCCTCCCCAGCATGGACAAAAATAAACTTCATGTAGATTAAAATTTTGATGTAAAAATGAAACGACAAAAACACCTAAGAACATGAATCTAATTTTATTACGTAATCTAACATTTTCCAATTGACAGATGCTAACTTTATCATATATTAAATTCTTTAAAGGCTATTCTTCCTAACAATTTTACTATCTGCTTAAAATTTTATTAACAAAAATTTCCTAATCGTGCTGAAGTTTTTAAGCATCACATACTCCCAAAGGAAGAAACCATATACAAAGAAACTTGGGATTTGATTATGTAAAAATTAAAAGTCAATGTGTTAGAAAATACTATAGGCAAATGTAGAAGGCAAATGATGACCTGGAGAAAATATTTGTAATAAAAATGACAGTCAATATTCTTTATGTATAAAGAATATCAGAAAATAGTAAGATAAAATCTGATAAGAAAATAGCATGGGACATGAACAAGCAATTCACAGACAGGCAATAAGCATATTTTAAATGTTCATTCTCAGTAGAATCACTGAAATCCAAATAAAAAAAAAAACAGTGATACCACGTTTTGCTCATATATTGGCAAAGGTATTTTAAAATGCCTATTATCCAATGTCAATAAGAGCTGGCAGTTTAAAATAGGAGCCAAGTATGATAGATTTGAGGAAATAACTGAAAGAAAGGTAAATAGAAGTGGCTGCTTAAGGACATGTAAGACTGCCATTATGGCGGGCTTCACTGATGTTGGAAATGGTAAATTTTAGTAAATTTAGTCTGCATGGTTACATGATTCTTTTAGCAGTGCTCAACAGGGTATACAGAGGATATACTGAAAGCTGAATTCAGAGTGCTTTTGCAAAGGAAGTGTGGTAAAATGAAAAGGGTGCAAGAGATAATAGGCTAGCAGAAAACGAAGGGAAGGAGTCATTCACATAATTAATATTTATTAAGTCCCATGTGATCTGGCATACAGGAAGATCATTCTTTCTTTCTTTCTTTAACATACGTAACCATCTTAACCATTTGTGTATATGTCTGTATGGCCAACATTTAGTGAGCGCTTAGTATTGGACACACAGACATATATATATCCCTTGGTTGATCCCTTGTCAAAATTAGTTGAATGTATATATTTGGGTTTATTCTGGGCTCTTGTCCAATACTAAGCGCTCACTAAATGTTGGCCATGATTTGTAAAAGGCATCATTCTGATCAGTTAGCCATTCTTTTTAAAGATTTTATTTATTTATTCAAGAGAGAGACAGAGAGAGAGGCAGAGACATAGGCAGAGGGAAAAGCAGGCTCCCTGTGGGAGCCCTATGTGGGACTCAATCCAAGGACCCTGGGATCACGACCTGAGCCAAAGCAGATACTCAACCACTGAGCCACCCAGGTGCCCCCAGTTAGCCATTCTTTAACTGAAATACATTTCCCCCTTTTATTGAAATATGATTAATATAAATTATGATTACTCATTTTATGTGTACAGCATTAAGATCTGACTTACATATTTTGCAAAATTATAATAAATTCAGTTAACATCTACCATCTGATTTAGATTCAATAAAAAGACATGAAAAAATAAGAAAAACTTTTCCACATAATAAGAACACATAGGATTTACTCTTTTAACAACTTTCCCATATATCATACAGCAGTGGTAACTGTAGTCATTATGTTGCACATTACATTCCTAGTACTTCTTTATCTTATAATTAAATGTAAGTTTATACCTTTGATCACCTTCCTCCAATTCCCCATCCCCTCAATCCTTTATAACCACAAGTCAGATCTCTTTTTCTGAGTTTGGTTTTTGTTTTGTTCTTTTGGATTCCACACTTAAGAGCATACAATATTTGTCTTTTCCCTGTTTGACGTACTTTACTAAGCATAATGCCTGCCCTCAAGGTATCCATTCATATTGTCACAAATAGCAGGATTTCCTTGTTTTTTTTTATGGCTGAATAATATGACATTGTATATATCTGATATACATTGTATATCACTTCTTTATCTGTTCATCTCTTGATGAACACTTAAGTTGTTTCCATGTCTTGACTATTGTAAATAACGCTGCTATGAACAGGGGGTGATTTTTTTGATTAGTGTTTTCATTTCCTTTGGATATATTCCCAGAAATGGAATTGCTGGAACATTTGGCAGTTCTATATTTTAACTTTTTGTGGATCCTCCATACTGTTTTCCATAGCAGCTGTACCAATTTACAATCCCACCAACAAGAAAAGAAGCATTCTGGTTTCTCTATATACTCAGCAGTATTTTGTTATTTCTTGTCTTTTTGATGGTGACCATTCTGACAGGTCTGTGGTGATATCTCATTGTGGTTTTGAGTTGCATTTCCCTGATGATTAGCGATGTTGAGGATCTTTTCATGTACTTATTTGCCTTTCATATGTCTTCTTTCGAGAAATACATAGTCATGTTCTTTGACCGTATGCAAATTAAATCACTTGCTTTTTTTCTATTGGCTTGTATGAGTATGTTGTCTTTTTACTTTGTTGATGGTTTCTTTTCCTATGAAGAGCTTTTTTGTTTGGTGTAATCCTACTTGTTTAGTTTTGATTTTATTGCTTGTGCTTTAGATGTCACACTCAAAAAAGTCACTGCTGAGACCCACATCAAGGAATTTTTTCCCTATATTTTCTTCTAAGAGTTTCATGGTTTCAGGTTTTACATTTAAGCCTTTAAATTCCACTTTGAGTTAAATTTTCATGAGTGTTATAAGATAGAAGTGAAGTTTCATTCTTTTAAATGTGAGTATCCAATTTTCCCAGCACCATTTATTTAAGATACTGTCTTTTCTCAATTAAATATTATCAGCTCCCTTGTCAAAATTAGTTGAATGTATATATTTGGGTTTATTCTGGGCTCTTGATTCTGTTTCATTGTTTTCTTTTTTTCTGATTTTATGCCAGTACCATACTGTTTTATTTACTATAACTTCATAGTATAGCTTGATATCAGAAGGTGTGATGCCTCCTGCTTTGTTCTTCTTTCTTAGGATTACTTTGGCTTTTGGGGGGGGGGGTCTTCTGTAGCTTCATACAAATCTTAGGATTTTTATTTCAGTAATAAATGCCTCTGAAATCTTGTTAGGGTTTGCACTGGGTCCACAGATGGCCTTTGGTAGTATTCATATTTTAACAATATTAATTTTTCTAGTCCATGAACACAGAGTACCTTTATATTTACTTCTGTCTTCAATTTCTTTCACTGATGTTTAATTTCCCCTTTAATTTCTTCTTTGATCCCTTGGTTGATCAGGAATGTGTTGTTTAATTTCCATACTGAATTTTCCAGTTTTTCTTTTGTTACTGATTTTAGTTTCATATCATTGTGGTCAGGGAAAATAGTTGGTATGATTTCAGTCTTCTTGTATTTGCTAAAATTTGTAGCCTCATTTCTACCCTAGAAAATGTTCCTTGTGCACTTAAGAACATGTATACTACTGTTTTCGGGTAGAAAATGTTCTGCATGTAACAATGTTAAATCCATTTGATCTATAGTGTTCAAATCTACTATTTACTTGTTGATTCTTTGCATAATGTATCCATTGTTGAGAGTGGGATATTAAAGTCTCCAGCTATTTTTGTATTGTCATTTATTTTTTTATTTTAGCTCTGTCAGAGTTTGCTTTTTATATTTCGGTGCTCCCATGTTGGACACAAATATTATCTACAATTGTTATATCTTCTTGATGGGTTGACTTCTTTATCATTATATAACAACTTTTGTCTCTTTTTTACAATTTTTAGTTTAAAATCTACTTTGCCTGATATAAATATAGCTACCCCTTTCTTATTTTGTTTACCATTACTTGGAAAATTGTCTTCCATCCCTTTCAGTCTATGTGTGTCTTTAAGGCTAAAATGACTCTCTTATAAACCTCAAGTCATTGGTTATTTTTCCTGTTTTATCTATTCAGCCAATCTATGTCTTTTGACTGGAAAATTTCATCTGTTTACATTTAAAATAATTATTTTGACAGTTATTTTCTTTTGATATTTTGTGTATGTTACCCCATTCTTTCCTGGTCTGAAAATTTTCATTAAGAACTCTGCCCATTATCTTATAGATTGTGGGCGGCCACGGACTAGCTGGAGTAACTAGACCAAACCAGGCCCGGACTTGTGTCCCTCATTCACTCAAAAGGCTCGGGAGCCTAAAAAGGGTGAATAGTTGGTTGACGCTTGAGAAAGGGCTTGAGCAATGGTTTTCAGAGCTTGCTTTTACGTGATCGTCCACATAGATACAATTTATTCTGGCCTGGTCATAAACTAAAATAAAGGTCTGTGCTGTCCTTGCTGGTCTGTTAACCATCTATAATGTTCCTTCGAGGTATATACACCTGGAGCAACAAGCTTATCTATTAACCAGGACCCTAAATCTTCTGGCGCCTGTGGGTCTGTCTTGCATGTTGATAAAGGGAAAGCTTGGAGGGATTCACAAATATGCTAAGAATGGACCTTCCTTATCTTTGTTTTGCTTATGCTATATAATGCTGTAGAACCTTGAATAAAGCTGACACTGCTTGGACATCATCCACTGTGTCCCTCCTGTCCCTGTCTCTTTACTTTTATTTTCCTCATCCCCTTACCCTCAGGACCCTGATCGTGTTGCCGCAGAGTGTGCAACAACAGAGGAGTTCCCTTGAATGTTACATCTCTTTTTCTCTTACTACTTCTAAAATTCACGGTCTTTGACTTTTCAATTATAATGTATCTTGGTGTAGTCCTATTTGGGGTCTGCATATTTGGGTTCCTTATGGCCTCATGGATCTGGATGTCCATTCCTCTTCCCTGATTTAGGAAGTTTTCAATCATTACTGCTAAAATATACTTTCTGTTTATTTCTCTTTCTGGTATTCCCCTAATATGAATATTGTTTCTTTTCATTGTGCTTCATAGGTCCTATAGGTTTTCTTCACTGTTTCATTTTTTTTCCCTTTTGTTTCTCTGACTGAATAATGTCAAATGTTCTGTCTTCCAGGTCATTAATTCTTTCTCCCACTTAGTCAAGTTTTCTTTTGACGATCTCTATTGAATTCTTCCATTTAGTTATTGTGTTTTTCAATTCTAGGGTTTTTAATGTTTCTATTCTTTGTTTGAACTTCTCATTTTTGTTCATGCATTGATTTCCTAATTTCATTTAGTTGTTTGTGTTCTTATTCACTATACTTCTTCAAATGGGTTATTCTCAATTCTTTGTCTGACAGCTCACAGAGCTACATTACTTTAGGTGCAGTTACTAAAGCTTTATTAATTTCCTTTGGTGGTGTTATACTTTTACTTGATTTTTTGTGATCCTTGATTCCTTGCATTGGTATTTGTGTACTGGAGTAAGCAGGCTTCTTTCCCAGACTGCAGATTTTCTTGGCAGAAACAGTTTTTCACTAGTCAGCTTGGTTTGATTTTCTGGGCATCTTCGCTAATAAAGACTATTCTTGAGCAGGTGGGACTTCCTATTAGAGTTTACTTTTAGACAAAGTAACTGAGCTCTAAGGATAGGAGGTATGACAGTGTGCCTTTAGCTGAGAACAGGTGGACATGATTGCTGGCTTGGTTCACTGCTCAAGTGAGACTGAAGGATGAGCTCCACTGTTGCCTGGGTTCTCTCATCAGGCTTATTAGACAGCCATGGCTGGTTACTATAGTCAGCAGTAGGTAAGATTATGAATTAGATACCCTGACCTGGGAAGTCAGCAAGACAAGACCCATGGCCTATACTGTTCTTTATTCAGGGATCAAAATCAGATAAGAGTATACAATGAATTCTCTGGTTGGGTGAAGCCATGAGTCTTGCTCTACAGATAGGGGAAGCCATGTGCTGTGCCCTCTGTTCAAGTGCCACTGTAGGCATGACTGTTGAATGGGCTATGCAGCTTCCCATGTGCTTAGGTTCCCTGAACAGGCTAAAGGTTGCATTCAGCAATGAATAGGCCTACAAACTCATTTCCCTGCTCAGGAGCAGCAAGAAAAGCAGCTCTGAAGCTAGTAAGGCTTTTTGTGGTCTTAACTTAAGCCAACCTGTGCCCCAAGTTTCCTGGCCAAACAGGGCTGCTGGCTTTGTTCTGCAAACTATCAGCTTCTCAGCCTGTCTCTTGGTTCAAGCTTTACTGGGTTAAACAACTTTTTGTTGTTTTTGTCAGATGGTGCTAGGAGCCAGGCTTCACAGGAGGTGGGGCTGTGAGTCAGCTCTCTGCCTAGGAGGAAGGAAGGAAAGGGTAGGGAAGGGTCCCTTGAATCAGCTCCCAATTTTCTCAAACAGGCTTCCCAATTGAGAGCTACCCTCAGCCTCAGGTTAGGCTTTGTTCTGGAGGCAAGTAGCTCTGCTTATCCATTTCTAGGCTTGAGTGTTGCTAGGTTATCAGGTGTTCCTGCCAGCCATTCTAGTCATAGGGGACTAAGAGTTATACTCTGGAGTAGAAATGACTATGACTCAGTTCCCTTTCATATGTGAGGGCAAACCAAGATCTAAGGCCATCAAAACTCCTCATTTCAGGATCCAAATCAGGCAGACCTGAATCTTGATGAGGTCGCTGGTCAGAGTGTACCTCTGACTTGGTTCTACAGATGGGCAAAACCACTGGTTGGGACTACTATTTGGGCTCTACAGGTATGAATTTGGTCTGCCATAATCTGAATGCCTGTAGTAAGCCTCACACCATTGCTCCACCAGCCAGATTCCCAGTGGTTGAGACCTGAAGACTCCCCTATGATCCCCATGGAGTAAGAATAGGATAGGGACTCCCATGAAGTAACCCATAACACTGGGGAGGCTAGATGTCTACTCAGACTCTCTTTTTCCACTGGAGGAATTACAGGCTGGGTGGGGGTCTGTATGGTGCTACTCTCAACTGGGTTGGTGGGGGGAGTATACAGTTAGCATGTAGCTACTTCTCTTATTCTTGTATGTCTTAATCTCTGTGGTACAGGGGGGTGTTTCAGCCTCATTCCAGAGTTCTAGGATTCTCTCAGTGGTATCTTGCCTATGAATAGTTCTTGTGAGAGGGGGACAGGCAGGAATGATCTATGTCACCATCTTATCTCATTCTTCCACCTTAACCAACCATACTTAAGTGTATAAGTCAGTGGTACTAAACATATTAACACTGTACAATCCTTATCCATATCCATAACTCTTTTCATCTTGTAAACGGAAACTCTATACCCATTATAACCCCCTATCTCCCAGTCCCAGTCCCTGGCAATTACCATTTTACTTTCTGTCTCTGTAATTTTGCCTACTGTAGAATCTCATATAGGTGGAATCATACAGCATTTGTCTTTTTATGACTGGCTTATTTCATTTAGCATAGTAACCTCAAGTTTCATCCATATTGTAATAAAGTCAGAATTCTATTCCTTTTCAAGGTTGAATTGTATTCTAGTATGTATATATTCCAGTGTGTGTGTGTGTGTGTGTGTACATATATATATGTATGTTGCTTGTATGTATGTATGTGTGTGTGTGTGTGTATACACACACACATATGCTGCTTATTCATTAATCCACTGACAGACATTGGCTGATTCCACATTTTAGCTATTGTGATAATGCTGCAATGAAATAATCAAACAAACACTTCTTTGAGATCATGCTTTCAAACCTTTTGGATAGAGACCCAGAAGTGAAACTGCTGTATCATAATGGTAATTCTATTTTAAATTTTTTTGAAAAACTGCCATACTGGTTTCCACAGCACTGTACTATTTAACATTTCTACCAACAGTGAACAAGGATTCCAATTTCTTCAATCTTGCTAACACTGCTACTTTCTGGGTTTGGGAGGTTTGTTTTGTTTTGATAGCAGCCTCCTAATGGACATAAACCAATTAGACCCATCCTAATGGGTCTTACTGTAGTTTTGATTTCTACTTCCCAAATGGTTAGTGATGTTTGAATATCTTTCCTTGAAACTTTATTGGCCATTTATATATATGTTCTTCGGAGAAATGTCTATTTAGTCCCTTGCTTGGTCAAGATGTTTTCTTTAATTTTTTTTAAAATTTATTTATGATAGTCACAGAGAGAGAGAGAGAGAGAGGCAGAGACATAGGCAGAGGGAGAAGCAGGCTCCATGCACCGGGAGACCGACGTGGGATTCGATCCCGGGTCTCCAGGATCGCGCCCTGGGCCAAAGGCAGGCGCTAAACCACTGCACCACCCAGGGATCCCTGGTCAAGATGTTTTCTTCTTGAGTTTTGATAGTCCTCATATATTCTATGTATATATTCCAAATACAACGTTGTGAGGCTTTAGTGCTATGTTTTAAGAGTTTTATAGTTTTAGGTCTACCTTCAAGTTTTTGATCCATTCTGAATTAATTTTTGTATATGTTGTTAGATAAGGGTTCAACTGCAGTCTTCTGCATGTGATTATCCAATTTTCACAATGCCATATATTTAAAAAAGACGGTCTTTTCCCTACATAAAGGTCTTGTTATCCTTGTCAAAAATCTTCCGATCATAAAAACAAGGATTTATTACTGAATTCTCTATTCTATTTCATTGTTCTATATACCTGCCTTTATGACAGTACCACACTATTTTGATTACTCTTGCTTTGCAGTAAGTTCTGAAATCAGGAAATGTGAATCCTCTAGCTTCTTTTTCAAGATTGTTTTGGTTATCCAGGGTCCCCTCAGATTCCACATGAATTACAGAATTTTCTATTTTTGAAAAAAAATTCATTAAGATTTTGATGATTATACGGACTCTGTAATTATTATGTATTAACATCTTAACAAGAATAAGTTGTCCAAACTATGAACATTTATGTCCTCTTTAATTTCTTTCAGCAACACTTTACAGTTTTCATAGTATAAGTCTATCATCTCCCTGATTAATTCCTAAGTATTTTATTCTTTCTAATGCTATTACAAATAGAATTTTTTTCATCATTTCCTTTTCATTGTTAGTGTACAGAAATGCAACTGATTTTTTGGTGTTGACTTTGTACCCTGCTACTTTGCTCAATTCATTCACTAGTTCTGTTTTTCTACATATAAGATCTTATCATGTGCAACAGAGATCATTTTACTTCTTCCTTTCCAATTTGGATAGCTTTTATTTCTCTTTCTTAACTAACTGATCTGGCTAGAACTTCCAACATTATGTTTAGCAGAAGTGGTGAGAGTGGACATCCTTGACTTGTTCCTGATCTTAAAGGAAAAACTTTCAGTCTTTCACTGATGAGCATGATGTTTGCTGGAGGTTTTCTTATAGATGGTGTTTATTCTGTTGAGATAATTTCCTTCAATTCCTACTTTGTTGAGTGTTTTTATCATGAAAAGGTACTGAATTTTGTCAAATACTTTTTATGAATAAATTGAGATGATCACATTTTTTTCTTTCCCTGTTCTTTTAAGAGATAATTACATTGTTTGACTTCCATATGCATTCCAGGAATATAACCCACTAGATTATGGTGCATAATCTTTTTAAATACACTTCATAATTTAGTTTTCTAGTATTTTGTTGACAATTTTTGCATCAATATTCGTAAGGGATATTAGTCTGTAGTTTCCTTTTCTTATGGTGTCTTTTTTCTGGCTTTGGTATTAGGGAAGGCTGACCTCATGGAATGAGCTAAGTATTCCCACCACTTCAATTTTTAAAAGGCTTGAGAAAGACTGGTATTGGTTCTTCTTTAAATGTTTGATAGAACTCACCAGTGAAGTCATCAGATCTAGGGCTTCTGTTTGGAGGACAAATTTTTGTTATTAATTCAATCTCTCGCCTAATTACATGTCTATTCAACCTAATTCTTCATGAGTTCTGGTAGCTTTTGTATTTCTAGGAATCTGTGCATTTTATCTGATTATCCAATTTGCTGGCATAATGTTCTTCAATAATACTTTTCTTTCCATAGAATTGATAGTAATGCCCCACTTTAATTTCTGGTTTTAGTAATATGAGTCTTCTTTTTTCTTAGTCCATCTAGCTAAAGGTTTGTTAATTTTGTTGACATTTAAAAAAAAATTGTTGACATTTTCAGAGAACCATATTTTAGCTTGACTTATTTTCTTTATCGTTTTCCTAATTCCATATATCACTGCTCTCATCTTTATTATTTCCTTTCTGTTAGATTTGGGTTTAGTATATTCTTTTCTAGTTCCTTAAGTTGTAAAGTTAGTTGCTGATCTGTTATTTTCCTTGTTTTTTTAATGTATTTATAGCCATAAAGTTTCCCCTTGATACCACTTTCAGTGCCCCATAAATTTTGGCCATGTTGTGTTTTCATTTTCATTTGTCTCTAAGTAGTTTCTAATTCCCTGTGATTTCTTATTGTCTTAACAACAATTGTTAAATTTCTAAAGATCTGTGATAAAATTCTGAGTTTCCCTTCTGTTACTGATTTGTAACTTTATCTTGTTGTGATCAAGAAGATAATTTGTATCATATCTATTTTTTAAAATCTACTGAGATTAATTTGTGGACTAATATATGGTCTACCTTGGAAAATGAGCCATGTGTACTTCATAACAATGTGTATACTGTTGTTTTTAGACAACAGTATACAAACAGTAGAGTATTCTGTATATGTCTGTTAGATCTGGTTGGTTTACTGTGTTGCCTTCTGTCTGGTTATTCTATCCATTACTGCAAAAAGGCTATTAAAGTTTCCAACTATTCATGTAGATCTAATTCTTCCTTCAATTACATCAGTTTGGGCCACATATATTTTGCTGGTCATTAGTTATGTAAATATTTATAATTGTTTTAACTTCTTGCTACATTGAACCTTTTATTAATATATAATTGTCCTTTATCTACTGTAACCATTTTTGACTTAAAGTTTATTTTATTTGATACTATTTTAGCTGCATTTGCTCTCTTTTGGTTATATTTGCAAGGAATATCTTTGTCCTTTCTTTCACTTTCATTGTGTCTTGTATCTAAAATAAGTCTCCTGTAGACAGCATACAGTTGCATCTTGTTGTATTCATACTGCCAATTTCTATCTTTTGACTGGACAGTTTAATCCATTTACATTTAAAGTAAATAATGATAAGAAACTTACTTCCATTGTTTTGCTATCATTTTCTATAGACCTTATAGTTTTTTTTGGGGGGGGGTCTATCATATCCTGCATTACTGTCTTCTTTTAGATTGGTTTTTGTAGTGAATGAAACATTTAAATTCTTTTCTCACTTCTTTTTGTGTATATTTAGCTATTTTCTTTGTGGTTACCATGGGAATTACATTTAAGGTCTGAAAATTATTTAACACTCTAACTTGAAATTACCAGCTAACTTCAATAATATACAAAAACTCTACTCCTTTATAGCTCCACCGCCACTCTGTCAGTTGATGTCACAAAATATAAATTAATAATCATTTTAAATGCATTAGCCTATTAAATTATATAGAAAAAGTATGGAATTACAAACCAAAGTTACAACAATATTAGCTTTTAGAATAAATCTTTTTTAAAAGGTATTAGTCTCTTAAATCATGGAGAAACAAAAAATAGAGTTCAAACTCTTGTTACAATACTAACTTTTTATTTTTAAGATTTTATTTATTTGAGAAAGAGGGAGAGAGCGTGAGCATGAACGGGAGGAGAGGCACGGAGCCTGATGTGGGGCTCAATACCAGGATCCTGAGATCATGATCTGAATTGAAGTCAGGTGACATGACTGAGCCACTCAGGTGCCCCAATACTAGCTTTTAACTGCTTATGTATTTACCTTTATTGAGATTTTTATTTCTTCATAAAGCTTGAAGTTACTGTCTACTGTCATTTCATTTCTCTCTGCAGGGCTCCTTTGAACATTTCTTGCGGGGCAGTTCTAGTAGTAATGAACTCCCTCAGCATTAGTTTATTTGGGAATGTCTCACTTTTGTGAAAGAATGCCCTCACTTTTGAAAGACAGTTTTGCCAAATAAAGAAGTCTTATTAAAGAGTTAAAGAACATTTAATGTGCTCAAAGCCACTGCTTTCTAGCCTCCAAAGTTTCTGATGAGAAACCTGCTGATAATTTTATGTGACAAGTTGCCTTTCTCTTGGTACTTTCAAGATCCTTTATTTTTTGTTTCAAATTCTAATGTGATTATAAGTATAAAGGATATTGATGTGGGTCTCCGAGTTCATCTTGTAGTTTGTTGACCTTTTAATGTATGTTTACCCCATATCTATCATCAAATTTGAGAATTTTTCAGCCATTATTTCATCAAATATTCCCTCTGCCCTCCAACTGCTATCTTCTGCAACTCCCATAATGCATATGTTAGTCTGCTTGATGGTATTCCACAGGTCCCTTAGGTTTTGTTCACTTCTATCTTTTATTCATTCATTCCTCAGATTCAGTAATTTCTAAAGTCCTATTTTCAGGCTCATTGATTATGTCTTCTGCCTGCTAAAATCTGCCTCTGAATCCTTATAGTAAAATTTTCATTTCAGTTAAAGTATTTTCAACTCCAGAATTTCAGGTGTCTTTTTAGGTTTTTCAACTCTTTATGAATATTTTCATTTTGTCCATACACTGTTCTCTTGATTTTGCCCACATCTTCCTTTAACTCTTTGAGCATCTTTAACATAATTGTTTTAAAGCCTTTGTCTAGTAGATCTACCATGTTTTTCAAAAACAGTTTCTGTTGTTTATGTATTTTCCTGTGAATGGCTACACTTTCCTCTTCCTTTGTTTACTTTGTGGTTTTTTTGTTGAAAACTGAGCATTTCAATGTAAAAATTTGCTAACTCTGAAAAGCAGATTCTCCTCCTTCCCCAGGGTTTACTATTTTCTGTTACTGTTTTCAGTTTTTTTTAATTGTTATCAGTGTACCAAGGATCAGTCTGAGATGTAACCTTAAGGTCTTCGCAGCTCTCTTCTGAGCTGCTCCTTTCCCTGGACATGTATAGTTACCGTTAAAACACCTAAGGTGAACTGGGAAGTCTTCTATATTCTCCTACATTCTGGAGAATGATCTGTTCATAGGTGTGAATAAAATTATCTATAAACTAGGCCTAAGCCACATGTTCTTTAATAGTTTTTCTTTTCTTGGTAGGTATATTCAAGCTTTCTGCTTCTTTTTCATTATTTCTGTCAATATATATTGTCTTAAAATCAGTCTCTTTTTTTCCCGATCTTCAGATTATTGTAGATAATACAGATTGTATTATTGTATAGTAGATAATACAGATTCCTGTATTTTAACATGGTGTTTCCTAATGAATTTCAATTCTTATCTCTGGTTATTTCTGATATTCTAAATTTTTAATTTCCTTTTTTCTTTGGCTAAGAATTTCTAACACATGTCATGTGTTGCCCAGGATAACAAATCTGCTGTCCTTGTTTTACTAGAAATCTTCATACAATACTGGTCATTAATAATGTCCTTGATATTCTATTCTCTTGGCTCTTCTCATAAAACCCTTTCTTCATTTTTCTCCTGCCTCTCTTGTCATCCTTCCTCAGCATCCCACCATGGGTGGGTTTCTTTTCTTCTCTTAAGTATTAGGGTTTTCCAAGACCATATGTCCTGTGAACTCTACCCTTTTAAACATGACTCCTAGTGACCTCATCCAGATCCATGTATTCAACTATTTTTTACATGTAAAACTCTCTAAACCCATATGTACAGCTCCCAGCTAGATTAGACAAAGAACAACGGGATATTTCAAGGTATCCTGTTACCCTGTCTACCTAACATGGACAATATTATCTTCATCCTATAAACTTTACCCTCTTCCTATATTCTATATACTTGTGATTAATTTTGGTATTCCTAGGTTGGTAATGTAGAAATTATTATTATTTTTTAAGACTTTATTTATCTATTCATGAGAGGCACAGAATGAGAGAGAGAGAGAGAGAGAGAGAGAGAGAGAGAGAGGCAGAGACACAGGCAGAGGGAGAAGTAGGCTCCATGCAGGGAGCCTAACGTGTGACTGGATCCTGGGTCTCCAGGATCAGGCCCTGGGCTAAAGGCTGCGCTAAACCGCTGAGTCACCCGGGCTGCCCTATGAATTATTTTAGATTCCTGTCTCTCACATACCCATATTCAATCAGTCACCAAATTCTGAAGGTTTACCTTTATCCCTTAAGAATGTGTTCCTTCATGGTTCTTCCTAGAATCTCTACCTTAGATCATGTATTTTCATAAAAAAACTACCTTGATACTCTCCTAATCTTCAGATCTGTAACCTGGTCTCTCTTAGGATGACCTCTGTCCACCTTCATTTCTGCCTATTTAAATTCCACATTCTTCAAAGTTCAACTCTTCTATCTCCCTCTCTGGAAAGCTCCTTTTCTTTTTGTGTTGGCACAGCACCTTGGGCACATGTCTTTCATAAAATACATGATTCTATAGCAATCATCAATTAATTTAACTATTTTCCACAAAAGGAAAAATGACATGAGGCTAGCCAACCTTGTTTACTACTGTACTCTCATCAGCTAGCACATGTTTATTCATGTTCAGAATATCATGAATGATTTTTTAAAATTTTTGTTTAAATAAGAACTCATATAAACATATACATAGCCAGAACTGTTTGTAAACTTGTGGTATAAACAAAAATACATAAAGCAGGAAAAAATTTAAATAGGTCCAGGTCTATAAATTCATGTTGCTTTTCCAAAGAATTAGAATTGTGCATGTGGGTCAGAAAGCAGATTCCTATTAAGGCTTCTCTGAGCTTAGGGATATAAAAATTGACTAGGGAATTCTAAATTGGAATGCTACTCACTATTCTATACAATATTACAAATCTGTGTCTAATAAAGCCAGCTTATTAGAGTGGTATGATTAAAAGAAAAAAACATAGGGTGATTGTGATGTATCCTTAAAAGACTTGAGTCCTTAATAATGAAACAAAAATAAAGAAGGATTTGCTTATTGTAAACCCATTCATTAAGGTTTTGCCACAACACCCTGCTCCAATGAAAAATATTAGTTCTCAGGATTCTTTTTGTGGTTGGTTGTTTTTTGTGGGGAGTTTTTTGTTACCTTATTTTCATAATTGATTGTAGTATACAACTCAAAGGAGCATAAATTTCTTAAGGACAAAACTGGACCATTAAAGAGTAAAAATATAAAGCAAGCTGTTTAGAAAAAAAAAAAATGTAAGAGTTTCAGTTTTCCAATCTGTATATCATCTTAGCCTTGACCTAAATAAAGTTTGCTTTAATTACAAATTTTTGGGTTACAGAAAACTGGTAGTGAAACTAAGGCTTGAGATTCTACCTCCAATTATGACTCAATGTCAAACTGTTCCAGGAACCCAGCCTATAAACCTAGATCCAGTAAAGCCATCTCAAAATAAATTTTGTTGTTCACAAGAAGAACTCAAAAGAACATTGTATGGAATGGGAAAAAAATGGTCACCTATGTAAGAACTGTAAAGCAACATTTTTAAATGTGAAAGATTCACACTCACATAGTTTAAGAATTGCATTTTTCAAACATACCTTGTCCATTAATTTACTTGCATGAAGACTCAAGCTATTGAAGAAGATTTTTTTGCTTAGCAAATGCATTTCTTCAATGGTAGTCAATAATGTAGTTGCACTATTTCCAACAATGCCACTAAAAGCAAAGAATATTTCAGGTTGCAAAACAGAGGCTAAAACAATCACTTCTTTAACTGAGTATAATTCATTTAAAATATCTAGACTTAGGGGCACTTGGGTAGTTCAATCAGTTAAGTGTCTGACTCTTGATTTCAGCTAACGTCATGATCTCAGAGTTCTGAAATCGAGCCCCACATCAGGCTCTGAGCTGGGCATGGAGCCTCCTTAAGATTCTCTCTCTCTCTCCCTCTGCCCCTCCCACCACATCCCCCTCAAGCTCACTCTCTAGCTCTAAAAACAAAACAAAACAAAAAATTTTAAAAAGTGTGTATATAGAATATAATTTGTGAATTAACAACTACTCCTCTAGGTTCATATAAAAATGACAGGGTATTTTTTTTTTAAGAGTTAGGTGATGAACAAATGTTTTCAGTGTTGCACAATGTCTTTTAGAAAAAAGACACTCATAATATGCAAACTCATCTTTCTATTTTTCTCTATTATAGTAAATGCACCTCTTGATTATTCAAGACCTAATTTTAATTTTAAGGAAGCCATTCCATCAATAGCTCTATTCATAAAATATTTAAATTTTATTAACACTGAGCTATTATTTCAATTAAGACTGTTACATCATATCTAAATTATAAAGTTTCTGAATTTTTATACAGCTGCCTAAATAGCAATATATTTAAACTGATTATGAAAATCTGATAGTATTTTAAAATATTGAATTAATAGCACATTCTGTACTCCTCAATTTGCTATTATAAGGATATTTCTTAGACCTATCCAAGGAGTTTCTCATTTTTGCAAGAATTTAAGACAAGCACGTATATAAAACAATCCCAATTTTATTCTAACTCATGTACTGGAAGTCATTTAAAAATGTGATGTTAGGGGAAAGGTTTTTGTTGATGTGAAAATATACCATAATCCAGCAGGAAACCCTAATTTCCAACAGCACAGTACCAGCTTAGTATGCCTAAAAGAAATTTAGATTGCTCAAAATAAATATAATGGCTTGATAAATACTAGTAGATAGTAAGCAAATGAAAAAAAAATACAGCAAATTTACAGAAAACTGGTAAGCTGCATATAACATATTACAAAAGCAAATACTAATACTATATATTTCAATGCATTTTGAAACTAAAACAAATTGTAATGAATTCTTATATAGTTAATGCAGACAAAACAAATTAAGTTAAAAAAATACAGCAAACAGCAAAGTAAAAGCAAATTCCTAAGCAGGCAGCCATAATACCTACATTATAAAAAGAAAAATATTTCAGTTAAAAATATTATAAGCTAAACACCAAAATAAATTGAAAAAGAAAATCATCATATATGCCTACGCATACAATAAAAGTAAATATGCCTCTGAACAAAAGTATACCATACCAAGCAACAGGGAAAAACACTGAATGGACACAAACAGAAACTGATATTTTATTTATTTTGATTTTTAAAAATTTTTTTAAAGATTTTATTTATTTATTTTGAGATTCCAGAGGGAGACCATGAACAAGAGCAGGAAGACGGGTAGAGGGAGAAGCAGAGAGAATCTCAAGCAGACTCCAAGCTGAACACAGAGCTCAATGCGGAGCTTGATCTCACAACTCTGGGATCATGACCTGAGCTAAAACCAAGAGTGGGATGCTTAACTGAACAAGCCACCTAGGCACCACAGAAACTGATAATTTAATGAAAACTTTGGTGAGATATCAAGATATATTTACATTCAATTTTTTTTAAATCGAGTTATCAGTCATATTTTGCATTTACTCCGATCTAGAACTTACTAGTATTTACTAAGTACTCACTAGGTACCAGTAACTGGGGTAGATACTTTTTGCATTTCATTCCATATTTCTATCTAATATGCTTATCCTATTATATTTTTCAACATTAGGTATTATATAGAAAAACCCTGCTACAGAAGATGAGAGTTAAATCCTCTTAGATAATGCTCATCCCCCACCACAATATACTCAAACTTCATCTCTCCTAGGCTCCCTAATACAGTTATCTCACAAGGTTCTGGTGAATAAATATTCAACATTTACATTATTATAGTCATGTAAATACTATTCAGAGCTGCTCAAGGCATAAGATATTTCAACATAAGAGAATGAGCAGGCTGATAAAGAAGATTAAAACCCTGTGTCACAGCCTTACAGTAGGCCTAAAGAGCAACCAGCCCAGACTAGAGAAAGAGAGCAAGGTCTCCAAGATGGATGTGGGAAGGTAAGAGGAGGGAGAAGTCGGGAAGGATTGGTTGATATGCTTGACTATATGGTGAGAAAAGGTAGATTCTACTTTAGAGTTTGGGTCTGAAATAATAAGGACATAGGAAAGTAAGCAAGTATAAAAACAAAGCAATTATTAACTACAAAGAGAGAAAGTTTTACAAGAAAGGGAATGTAATCAAAGTATGCTGGATTCCCTGTTTTTATGGGTTCTTCATCTTCCTTTTCTTGGTTTACTACAGACTTTTGATGGAATCCATCCTCTTGGAGTTTTAGTGTATAGGATGCAAAGTAGTTTTTAAAACCTGTATGTTTCCCACTTTTCCCCAACATCACTGGCTATTCCTTTCCAATTTTCTTTGTGGTTTTCTTTTCTTCCTAATCTCTAAATATTAGAGTTCCCTACAACTCAGTCCTAGGCCTCTTTTTTAGCTACACTCACTTAAGTGATCCTACCGAGTTCTAAAGCTTCAAATACCATCTATATGCTGCAAACCAACAGATTTATAGGTTCAGCCTTGATTTCTCTGTTGTCTGATCACTCAACATTTCCCACTGTATGTTCACAGGGATGCTGACTCTGACATAGTCAAAACTGAGCTGGGCTCTTCATTACCCACTCACTCCCATCCACCTGTCTTCTCCAAGTTCCTCCCTCTCAGCAAATGGCAATACCACTCATCTAACTGTTCAACCCAAAAGCCAAGAATTCATCCCTGACACCTCACATCTCACCCTCTCTAGTCTATGTATATATCTTACTGTCTCTGGAAACAACTACTTTTCACCGCCTCCAAGACTATCACCCTACTGTGACTCATCACCATCTCTACTAAGAGTACAGACGGCTTCCTAAATACCATCCTTGTTCTACTTTACCCCACCACACCACATTATCCACAGTGCCCAGTCACCTTATAATCATAAATCAGCTCAAATCACTGAAACACACACCTCACCAAACACACATCTTCTCCAACTCACTTAATATAAAATCTAAATTCTCACCCTAGCCTACAATGTCCTACATGATCTGGCCTCTGCCTGCCTCTCTGATTTCATCTCTCCCTACCTTCCATTCATTCTAGGCCTTCCTTCTGGTCCTTCTAAAATGGAAGCTTTTTCTGGCCTTAGGGTCAGAGTGCAACCTGCCTAGGACACTCTTCTCGGAGATCTTTATATGCCCAACTTCTTCACACTATTTAGGTCTGTACTCAAATATCACCTACACCAAAAGGCCTTTAAAACAGCTACATGTGCATACAGCTGCTCATATGTGGTCATTCCCTTCATTCCCTATACTTTATTTACTTTCTCCAGCTTTCTTTCTCCTCAGTGCCCTTATCACCAGATAAAATTGTTACTTTATATATACTTGCCTTTCCTCCATTAAAATGTAAGTGTAAGCAGTTTTGTTCACTGCCATTTCCTTTGCATCAGGAAGAGTGACATTTATAATCTGTTTTTTTAATTGACTAAATGAGGAAATACGTGAACAAGAAAAAAAAAGTATATGGAAAAAATGTACCAAAAGATCTAAATGTCATCCTCAAAATCATCATCTTCAAAGATAGAAAAATTATAATTCTGAGTCTAAGCAACCTATTACCCTCAGAATTCAAATGATCTTTTCTTAGCATTCTTTGCATTAGAAATTAAGTTATCATTATCTTCAAATACTAAATTTTGTGTAGTACTATCATGGGTATTACTACATAAATAATGTAAAAAATAATTTATCACTACCTTTGCCTAATACACTATATTATAGTGCTAGCTGCTTTCAGCTGTTCTTGTGTTTCCACAATATGGATAATTTTATTTTAGGAAGCCTATAACATCACAATTGGAACTAATTTATTGTTTTTCAGTCACAGCAAGTGGTGGTAATAAATTTATATCTAAAATGTTAGAGGACTAATGCAAATCCTATTTCTTATTAGTTTTATTGCCTATGGCTTGTTGGTTTTATTTAAAAATCTACTAATAGCATATGAAATCCATCTCTTAGCTGTGAAGTTTTGGGTGGCTAGTCTCAGCTTTAGAAGGTAGGTAACATCACTGCCAAAGTCTTTTGGTGCTTCTAGAACTAGTGATTCCCACATCTCTCCTGGATCTGTTAGTTATAATAACCCTCCTGGATTTTAACAATTGGACTTCTATTCTTGATTCTAGCATACTGGATGAAAGATAACTGTTAAATCATTCTAATAAACAAGGAAACTATCCAAAATCTAGCTTGAAAAGACATTATTTTAACACAACTACACATGGAACATGGTCTTACAGTGAAATTAGAGAGCTCAAGTGTATAACATCACTTCAAAGTGAAAATAAATGCATACTTTAAAGTCAAAGATCATATTACAGAGAAAACAAGTGGTTCCTAATTAAAGTAGCTTTTATTTAAAGCATATAAAGCTATAGTTCTGCTTTATCACTAATAGGAAACTAAATAACACTATTTACATCAATGATAGGACACTTCACTTATTATTCCCTATTCTGAGTATAATGTATAATTACATTAGGTGTCATGGATCTCTTTTACTAATGCAAAAGGATTAAAAAAATACCCTATAAGTTTTACTAAGTTGTATGTGTGCACGTATCTGTGAATGGATGTGTATAGTTACATTTGGGGAAGAAAAGGAAATAATAGACCTCCAAATACAGCATAAATAATATGCATATAATAATTCATATGGTGTAGAGGTTCTGCTAGTTATATTTAGTCATACAAATGATGAAAACAAAACAAATAAAGCAAAAAACAAAACCCTTATACTGTGTTCTAACTGAAATGATTTATCACACAGGATTTATTTAGTTAGTTTTTTTTTTTTTAAGATTTTATTTATTTATTCATGAGAGACACAGAGAGAGAGAGAGGCAGAGACATAGGCAGAGGGAGAAGCAGGCTCCCTGCGGGTACCCTGATGTGGTACTCAGTCCCAGGACCCTGGGATCATGACCTGAGCCAAAGGCAGTTGCTCAACCATTGAGCCACTCAGGTGCCCCATCATACAGGACTTAATAAAACACATTTAACCATTCCACTTACCTGATTGTATGATGGTAAAATTTGAGGAGGTTAGAAATTTTATATAACAAAACTGCCCCAGGTTCAGCAACTATTACTTGTTCAATTCGAACCTATTAAAACATGTGAAAAAAAATTAAACATTTCTTAAAGGCTTAACTTTCCTTCAATAATCAGACGTGGTATTAATAGCATATAAAAAGATAAAATTTAATATTGTAGAAATCACAAAATTCCTTCTAAGTAATTTCTGAATATTAAATTATAGGGGATGGTTAAAATAAAAGAAACATTTTAACACAGATATACTCCATAAAAAAATAATAATAAAAAAAAAAGAAACGAAAAAGAAAAGAAAAGATCCATTACCTACAGAATTTGGTTCAAGGCAGTTGCTACCAGAAATGATATAATGATGAGGTCATTGTGAGGTTTTTCACCAGATTATAATGGAATTTAGTTCAGCATTATTTGCAAAGCAATTGTTACATCCCTAAAAACAGATTATCAATGCAAATACTGCCCTATCACCAAATACTCAGAAAAAAATCACAGAATTCTTATCTTCAAACTATTATACCAATTTTCCTCTTTCATTAGACAATAATAGACAAATCTTAAATTAGTACCAATATATATGTCTAATATTCTTCTATACTTCAAAGTTAACTTGATCTCTCTTAAGATTAACTACTAGGATTCTTTAATTAAACTCCATTCCTCACTGACCTTGCCCTTCCTTTGTATTCCCTAATTAATGGATACAATCTAAATTGCACTGAGTAATGTGCTTACTTGCATATTATATCTGTTCTTAAGCTGCTGCTTACATTGTGTCTTCTTGTTTCCTAACTAGATTCTAAACACAGACATTGTGTTTTCTGCTTCTTTTACATCTCTACAGCATCTGGTAGAACAGTATATACACAGATGCTTAATACACGCTTTTGAAAGTATGTAGTTTCTCTATACTTAGATTTTGGAATATGTCATAATGCCAACATATGAAATTTGCTAAAACAGATTTTACAAATATATGTATGAGCATATAAAACCCTCTTAGATTACAGAAGTTAAATGATCTTTACATGAATACGTTTATGAAATTTATAATCTTATGGCATAAAGTACCAGTGAGGTAACTGACATGTATTACAAAGCACAAATGGCATGTGAATTTAAAAACCAATATTTTTCATATTATAATTCCTTTCTATGTCCAAGGCCTGGATCAATAGTGATTTAAATTATATATTATATCATTAAAAGTAATGCTTCCTAAATTTTAATATAATTATTAGGTAAAATATAAAAGATATTAATTGTGAACCGACAGCATAGAACCCACCATAATTTATGAAGGTCAGAGCATATAGTACACTAAAGTTTTCATTAAAAGAGAAGGAATTCAAATGTCTGCTGGTAATCTCCCTGCAATCCAGAACATTCACTTAAAAGAAACATCATTTTACCACCTATGTACTTGAAAAACAAAAATTTAACACATTAATTCTGATAAGGCTAGCTTCAACTCTAAAATAGAGATACCTATAAAGTAACAGGCTTGATGTTTATGATACATAGCACCTTCTCCACAATATATGTAATTTTAAGCTTAAATACAGATTTTTAAAACTGGAAATAATCATAATTTAGGCATACAAATATGTAGTCTACCACCTATGAAGTTTTACTTTATTAACACATACTGTAAAGGTTAAACACAGGATAGAGTAAACCAAATCCACAGTTTCACAGGGTGTTCTTCATTAGCATTACAACCTTTTCTTTATGCTCCTAAAAATTTATATCTCCCCTTTCCTAAAAAGGATTCACTCCTACAAAGAAACAAGATTGAGTGAGAGAATTTTAATCAAAAGATCCAATACCATATGCCATTATGAAAAGTTTAGAAAAAAAAATTCTATTAATGGAATGTAAAATATTTTATATTGCTAGATATATTTTATATTTTTTTTGGTCACTAAAAACATTTCAAATTATAATTGTAAAATAAAATGTTAAAATAATTTGTTGTTGTTTTTTCTCAGTTGACAACTACAGTATTTCAACTGAGAATATTAGATACCCAAATGAGGTCATATAGGAAGAAAATTCTTAAAATAGTATAAATTGTCACTGGGAACACCTGTTAAATATTCTCTGGAGTATGTACTTAAAATTACTATCAGGGACACCTGAGTGGCTCAGCGGTTGAGAATCCACCTTCAGCTCAGGGCATGATCCCGGGATCTAGGATCCAGTCCTGCATCGGGCTCCCTGCAGGGAGCCTGCTTCTCCCTCTGCCTGTATCTCTGCCTCTCTCTCTCTCTCTCTGTGTCTCTCATGAATAAATAAATAAAATCTTTTAAAAAAATCATATGAAAAGATCTAAGGTTTGTCACTTCAGAAACTAAAAGAATTTTTATTCATTTTACAACAGAAATATTTTTGCTTGCTTACTAGCTTTTCCTTCACCTTTTGATATCTTACATTAAAATTTCACAGGCAATCACAATAATGCCCTACAACTGTTATAAACAACTTTCTGGACATCAATGTTTAAGAAAGATGAAATGAGGTATATTTTAAAACAGGCACACTTTGGTATATAATTTCTTTATATAAGCAAAGGGTATAATTTTAATATTTTTAACATCATAATAACATTTCTTACTCTGACCAGAGTTTCTTACCAAAGTAAGAAATTCTTAACTCCATTCCAACCCCCAGATTCTAGGATTATATTTTAAACAACTACTTTAACAACAACAAAAAGAGGAATCAGGAATATAGTGAACATAGTATCACAAGTAAGGAAGGGAGCAGAGAAAGATAAGGCAGATAAAATACAATTTATTCACCAAAGCAATTTACTCATTGTTATGATAAGTTTCATTTAACTCCATGTAGTCACAAAAAATATGAAAAGGGTAGAAAAAGAAACATTTTTATTCTCTCTTTTTTTATCTTTCCAATAACTGCTAGTATACAAAACAAGCAACATTTACATTAGTATAAATGTCTGAGAATCAAACTGTGGCAAATAAATATTTCATTTGAGAGAACTAAGTAAAGTAGTTTCAAAATATTTTGCTATTGGGCAGCCTGGGTGGCCCAGCGGTTTAGCGCCACCGTCAGCCCTGGGCCTGATCCTGGAGACCCGGGACTGAGTCCAATGTCAGGCTCCCTGCATGCAGCCTGCTTCTCCCTCTGCCTGTGTCTCTGCCTCTCTATCTCTCTTTCTCTGTCTCATGAATAAATAAATTTTAAAAATCTTAAAAAAAAAAATTTTGCTATTTACTGAATATGCAATTGAGCCCTATAATGATCAAATTATAGTGATAATTAAATCTGTAAATCAATTGTTACAAGGGTATGTCATCTGATATTTTCTTGCCTACAACAAAATACCAAAGAAAATCTTAGAAACAACAAAAAAATTAGTTTTAAAATTAAGTTCTTGGTTAGAATAAATCCTAAAACCTTCTGGATTTCAACTTCCACATAGTAAATTAAAGTCAACAACAAGGAAAGTAAACAACTGCCAAGTATTCTATAAATATTAATAAAGAAAAATAGCATCTGCTACAGGCCTAACAGGTGTCAGAACTGTGTACTTCATCCACACAGTTTTCTCATTCGATTTTCACAACCACCCGTAATGGTAGGTTTTTCTTTTTTTTCCTACATTTTTATTTACTTATTTGAGAAAGAAAGCACAAGCAGGGGGGAAGGGTAGAAGAAGAGGGAGAAGCAGACTCCCCGCTGAGCAGGGAGCCCATGCCACAGGGGCTCAATAGCAGAGCCCAAGGCTGATGTTTAACAAACTGAGCCACAAAGGCACCCCATAGTAGCTATTTTTATATACAGGTTCAACAGAAGAGGCAACCTGAACAAGTGAACACAATTAAATGGCAAAGTGGAACTTCTAACCCAAGTTTGACTTCAAATTCTGTTCCTTGTACTATAAATAGTAATAATAAAACTTACATGTTATTTTATACTTATATTTACCATCATTTATTGCTATAATAGGCAAAAAATGTACAATGCTTGAAACACTAAAGTAAATGGAACAAGTTCTTAGATGATTTCTGAGAAGAGTTCATAGATTAGTTATTTCAACTTAAAGAACTTTTTCCAATTGCTTAACATAATATGGTAAAAAAAAAAAATAAGTGACTATGTACAAACTAAGAATATTTCAAATTTTCTTCCTTACAGAGAAAATGAGGCAATGATTACTTTAAAATGTATTTTATTGGGGATCCCTGGGTGGCTCAGCGGTTTAGCGCCTGCCTTTGGTCCAGGGTGCGATTCTGGAATCCCAGGATCGAGTCCCACGTCAGGCTCCCGGCATGGAGCCTGCTTCTACCTCCTCCTGTGTCTCTGCCTCTCTCTCTCTCTCTCTCTCTCTCTCTCTCTCTCTCTCTGTCTATGATAAATAAATAAGTAAATCTTTTAAAAAAATAAAAATAAAATAAAATGTATTTTATTATCCTACACTAATGTGTTAACTTGAGAAAATTATAGCTTGACTTCAAGCTGTTAACAGTTTTTTTAAACTCATAGGAATAAAGCAATCATTTAGCCAGACATCATATAACATATATAAAAACAAAATATTTACCTTTAGAGGCCTGCACACACCCTCAGTAATATGCCCAAGAACTTCCTGAATATTTTCTTCAATACCTACAATCAATTACAACATAACTGAAAATGTTTTTCCATATTACACATAAGTTCAAAAAATTAACAAACAATAATGCATATTGTTGGTACTATAACAAACATTTAGAATAACATAACAATATTTTATTATGTTCAATACCTTTTAGGACATTATTAATTATGTTAATACCTGGGTCTAGAGCCTTGTTAATTTATTGCACTGCTGACTAATAAAATGAACATTACTTCTTTATGAAAAAGAGTAAATGTATGGGTCACAGGAAAAATTGACTAGGAAACATATCAATTAAGGAAGTGATGTGAAGATGTATTAGAATTTGTTCAAAAAATGCCTTATTCTGGGCAGGGGTGCCAAACACAGAAGCTAAAGATATAAAGATGGAAAGCACACCATGTAATCTAATAGAAAAACTGGCATTTACTAAATACTGACCATTTACCAAGCTCCTGTATACTTGGCATTTACTGCTTGTAACCACCTTCTTTTTAATTGACGGAGAAACTAAGGCTTGGAAGAATGAAGCCATTTTCAAATAACCTATTTCATCTAACTCTGATCTATATTCTTCCAACCTCTTCACTGCCTCTCACATATCCTTTATTAAAACATCTTTTAAGAAATTCTTTTAAACTAGGTAATTAGGATAACAGAAAACAACTTTAAAAAGTTTAGACCTTGTGCCAATTGAACATACATGCTGAGTCTAATTTGAATATCAAAGAGTGAAGAAGAAAAAAAAAACCAGGAGGGTAAGTAAGGATTGTCCCCAATTTGTACACTAGACCCTCCTGAAGATCAGGTTATGAGCCAGAAGGGTTTGGGGCTAGGCAATGTAACACAGTCAAGTGATACACATCATAATATTTCTCTTTAATTCCTATTTAAGACAGACCATCTTTATTTCCCATTTACCCCTCAAACTCTAACAGGCATCTTAAGGAAGTCACAATACTAAGAAAATCTGAAATTCTGTAAAAAACAGACATAGCAACTCAAAAATAATTTTTCTTCCTTGAAATCAAGACTAAAATTTAAAGTACATTTAGAACCCTATGAGTAATTATTCAAAAATCTTTACAACAGTCACATGAGAATGAATAAAGGGGCTGGGTAGTATAAAAGGATTAGTAGCTTAATGGTCTTAAACAAGTTACTGAGTATGTTTACTCATAGATAAAAGGAAGATAATACAACCTCTCGCCTCCAAGGAGTGGCTCTAAAGATCTGAGACAGTGTATGCAGCACACTCCAGAAGTACCTTCCAAGTGAGGCAGAGGAATCTAGGCTTGATGTGGGAAGACTACGAGGGAACAGTATACAAGTGTAAACAGCTGTGTGACAGGAAAGTGATGGAGGAGAGAAGCCTATTAGCAGAAAAAGGAGGAAGCCAGAGAGAAAATTAATTAGGGTGCTTATTGTGCCACTTAGGTGTGAAGAGTTTATCTCAGTGAAGGCAATGGCAGTAAGAATAAAAACAGAGAAGCCTTGTGTTACTTTCTATACTTAGACATTAGCAATTACAACCAGAGGACCCACCTTGTATAGTTACATGCTTTAAGAGAGCTTCAAGATGTTCTTTTTCAGAAGCAGTAGCTTGATGGAGCCAAGCCAACATATCTCCTACGTATCTAATGTAAAAACTAAACGTTAGTATTTCCTTCAGAAAAACATAGAATATTCCAATACTGTCTGATTACTATACCTCAACGGGTCATGGGAGTGCATTTCAATGGGTCTAGGTGTGCCTCCTGGGCCCCCTCTTGTAAGAGCATCAATAAATCCACGAACAACAGTGCTTCTTCTAGCTGTTCCAAATTCATCTAAGGTATACCTAGAAAAAAGTTATTTGAAAAGCAGATGTTTCTGTTTAATGGTTATATCAAACTATTCATGTAATTTTTAAGATAAGCAAGACATCTACAGCTTCTTTACACAACTCTTAAGCAATACCATTTTTAAACAACAAAAAGTACTTATGAAATAACCTTACCATAATGAAAATTCAGCCTAAACGTACATATTTTTACTACTCTTCAGAAAGAATGCTGTAATTTAGGGTCAATAACAGGGGCAACATTAATAAGGGACAGAGAAGTGGTTTTGGTAAAAGTAAAAATCAAGGAGGTGAAAATCTGGGATTCTTCTGGTTTCAGTACCCCTAGAGTCCAAAATATGATGTTCTACTGTTTCACACAGGCCATACTCTCCAGTTCCCAAAAGACTGCTCACAGTTAGAACTCTATAATTCAAAAAACATTTTTTCTTCTACCATCAAAATTTGCCCCAAACATACTATTTATATTTAAGAGCTTATTTTGACTCCAATACTAAACATGAGTTCCTTTAAATTTACTGAGCATAAATAAATAAATAAATAAATAAATAAATAAATAAATAAATAAATTTACTGAGCAACAAGGCCTAAAGAGCAAAAACTTTTTTTTACGTATATTTAGAAGTCATCTATTGTGGTTAAAAGAAAAAAAAAAAGAAGACTTCCTAAAGTGAAGGAGTTTACAGGAAAGGGAACTTTGAACTGCAAGATCAGACAATTTTGGGTGAAATCACAATAGGGCTTAGAGCTGTCAAGGCAGCCCATTTCTTGGACTAGAATCAGTCTTGGTTTTCCACTATCACCACTATTCCTTACACTTGTCCACCAATTCAAAGTTCTTGCTATTTTAAAAGTACACAAAAAAATGAGAGATTTTCTTCACAGTCCAATGTCAGCAGATTCTAGACCCATGAATTTTTAGAGATCTGAACAGTTTTCTAACAGGCTTCATATTAAGAATTATCTCAGTACCCTATATATAAACCAAAGTTACCAAAATTTGGGATTTTGGTTGCCAAAAAAATTAATTTCTTATACTACTATAAAAACTATACTGTTTTCTTTAATATGCTGCTGATTTAATTAAAAATCCACATTTTTCCAAGGGCACCTGAGTGGCTCAGTCAGTTAAATAACTGACTCTTGATTTCAGCTCAGGTCATCATCTCAGGGTCATGAGATTGAGCCCCAATGTCCAGCTCCATGTTCAGCAGGGAGTCTGCTTGAGATTCTCTCTCTCATTCTGTCCCTCCTCTTGATTGCACACATGCTCTCTCTCAATATGCAAATAAAATCTTAAAAAACAAATAAAAAACAAAAATCCACTTTTAGACATAAGAAAGCTAGAAGAGAGAATATTTTTAAATAAAAGTGTAAGTGTGGTAAAGTGGTCTAGATCTATAAATCTGTAGGAATCTGAACCTTTTTAGAGGGCCGTTCTTTAGAAATCAGATCATGGTCTTTTGTGTTTGTCTTCAGTTAAATGGAAATGCTTCAGAAATTATGTGCAGTGGCATACAACTAGTAGTATGTCAAGATGAAATGCACTATCTCCCTAAACTCTAAGCCTGCAATGACCTTGCAATCACTTTCTATTTTTTAGAACAAGTTAGAAACAAAATGCTTTGATTTTTTCCCTCATGCTCTTAAATTATACATATGTGTAGTATAAAGAATGCATTCCTTTAAATGAAGACCAATTCTATGAAATGACTTTGATTAGTTTATTACTTACAGCACAACATTCACAAACTTTCAACTTCCCAAATACATAAAACTAGTCCTCATTCTCAGGACTCAACCTGCTATAATAAACAGAAGCAATGTAACTTCTGTTTCTAGGCCTATTCACTCTAACCACAAGTTATGTTAGAAACCAGTAAATTCACTGGCACTTTAAATGACAAACACTAGACTCTGATCTGTATAGTTATAATTATATGAAATATACATATACATTAATATGAATGTTAACCACCCTGCAACAGATACAATTTGAGGCAAAACCAGAATGCACTACAATGAATCTTCAATGACATCAATATATGTGAAACACCTTTTCCCAGGGAAAGAAGAAAACTTCTTTGATTAAAAAGAGATTATTTCCCAACAAAGGTGAAAAATACAAAATGGAGCTCTACAAAAGGGAATGTTAAAATTTATACTATAAATATTCTAAAATGCCTCCGGTTAAAATTAAAAATTAAAGTCTCCATTTTTAATCTCTATAGCAAAAAAAAAAAAAAAAAGAAAAGAAAAATTCTGGTCAAAATGCAAATTAAAATATGAAAAATGCTGATCAAAAATAAAGAAAATAGTGTACAAGCCTCTAAGAAATGTAACAAATACATAAAGAATGAAGAAAAGTAAGCAAATTACAACATTCTTTAACACTATATTCTGAAAGTCTACGAAAGGAAGATGTCAATCTATTCTTTGCAACTTACAATAAATATCTTTATGAAGAAATTTTTTTGAACATTTTTAACAATTTTTTCACTTGAGAGAGAGCACATGTAGAAGAGAGAAGCAGAGTGAGAGGGGGAAGCTGACTCCCCACTGAACAGGGAGCCCTAGCCCAAGACCCTGAGATCATGAAGTGTCTGAAGGCAGACACTTAATACTGAGCCACCCAGGTGCCCCATGAAGAAATGTCTATATTTGGTTTATTAAAAGTTAATAAAACATTAGCACTCTAGTTACATACTAACTAATAAAAGGTGGGTATGGAAACTTTTCCCAAGGACTTCAATAATTACCATTTTTCTTGCACATGATACCTACATATTTGAGACACACACTTGAGAGAACAAAGCAGTTACCCATTACTTAACTAAAGTTCATATAGTGCCATCTGGTGGTTAACATGATACACTGTTAAATTTTTCCTAACTATAAAGAAACTGCCACTTTGGAAATAAATGATTACTTAAAAAAAAGGCCAATTTTCTCTTTTTTAGCATCCATCCAATGGGGATCAATTGATCTTAAAAATCCTCCTTTTTCCCCAAGTAAACTTCCAAATGCCTTTTACAGTCTTTCCAACTCCACTGCCCCCCTATTTCCTGGCATGTGCCCCTTCAAGATACATCTTTTTTATTCTTTGTCTTTCAAGCTTTTTCCTGGCTATTACAACAGACTCTATATACACTGCTCTGTGGCTGACAACATTCCAGTTTACTTCCTTGCAAAATAAAAGTAATAGCTAATATTTAGTGATGAGCAAAGCATTATACTAAACGCCTTATGTGAACAATCTAATTTAATACTCACAAAAGTCCTATAAGACAGACACTATTTTTATCCTCATTTAAGGAAACTAAGGTTTATGAAGGTAGAGGGGCTTCTCAAAAAATCTAAACTCAGAGTTCACCTTCTAAACTATTATGCAATACTGCTCCTTTCCAAGTGTTTATCAAGAATCAAAATTTAGCAAAAATATATTTACATGGTAGAAGTCAGCTGACCAAAACACACAAAGCCATTTTTTAGAACAAAGATTAACCTTATGAGCAAATATGAAACTGTGGATTTTATTATATTATTATTATTAACACTTTATTAAAATCAAATACCAAATATTTTCAGTACTAAAAGGCTCTCATAATTAAATAGCAATACCTAAAATTAAAAAGGCTGGAAAAGAAATTCCAAGGTACATAAAATCTGCTGAGCTGGTATATATACATGTACCACATTCAGGGCTATTACAATCCAGCTCTTGCTATCAACCCAACAGCCAGTCCAAGCTTTTGCAATCAATTTCCCAAAAATACATGTTCTTTCTCAATCTGCATCTTTGCACCAGCTGTTCCCTCAACTTGGGATGTTCTCAATTCCCTTCTCTTCCTGGAAAATGCCTATTCAACCTTTAGAACTCACTTTAAACCTATTTCCCAGAGGAAACCTTCCCTGATGTTCATCCCTTTCCCCTACCACAGAACATTTGAGCCACACAGCACCTGACACACGAACTCTAAAATAGCAATTAATATACTCATTTTATTACTATAGCTCCATTTTGAATGTTATTATTTTACACAGCTGTCCCAGCATTGGAACAATGTTCTGGAAACTTCTTATAGGCTAGGCAATGTTTCAGTTAGAAAGAATAATGGGGAAATACTCTAAAACTCTTACAAGTCTCTGAAAGGCATGACTCAGAGCAGGATTGAATGCCTATGTAGGAGTCCGCTAATTTTCTGTTTCCCTCATTACAACTCCTCATTTGGTCTCCCTACTTCCACACTATTGCAGAAATTAAAAATAAAAATATTCACTTCTATTTAATATGAATAATAAAATAATAAAATCAAAATACAGAATAATAATATATAAACAATTAATAATGCATAGTTCCTATACAAATTATCATCATATATCTCTTGGTTGGCATAATTTACAGAATCAAAGACCTGAACTCCTTCCTTTCTTGAATTCTATTAGTGGAATTCTGATTTTAAATTTTCATTTCTGGGAAATTATATTTCTCAGTCCCCTATCTGACCTCCTTCTCTCTATGGCAGGTTGATAGAGTTGTTTTAGTTTCATGCAATTCTAAGGTAGTTAATGAGATGACAGACTGGGTAAAACTCCTTAACCTCTATATACAATAAGGGGTAGTCTAGATACGGGGACGCTTTGCTTTTCTCCTCCATATTGAATTCTATAATACACAATATGCAAATAAGCTGATGCTCCAATAATGCACGAAATGAAAATATCATTGTAAATTATTATATTACTCAAACTATTGTACATTAATTTAATAATACTGAAAGCTAACATAACTCATCAAAAAAAAGTAGGTTTTTTTTAAATTAGGAGAAAGTCACCAACTTATATAAGACAGGCCTATCCTGCAGGGCTTCCACTGCCTGAGTTAATACTGGAGATATGTCACATGATTCTTGTGTCAGTGTTCTGCATTCACCTGAAAAACAGTTAACATATAATTACAGCACTTGTTAAATTAAAATTAGGCCTTTATTACATCCATTGTACATCCAGAGTCTAAATTCTGTAACAAATATTACATGAAAAAAATGCTCAGAAAAACTTTAAGAGAATATTCCAAAGACTATTTTATGCTGTCAACCAAACTGAAAATGTAAGCTTAAGTATTTGTATACTTTTATATGACCACACATGCTATCCTGTGCACTCCAAACGTCTATTTTATTACTTAAAAACTACAGTTCCTAAGAAACCAATCAGTGAAGAAATATTCACTGAGTAACTGCTACACACATGGCAATGTTCAAGGGGGAAGAGGAGGAATATAAAAAATACATTACCAATCCTTTCCCTTGGAAGCAAACTAAGCAGTTTTTTAAAATGTTTATATAGATAATATACAGTAATAAAATTATAATTTCAAAATAGTTTAGATTTTAAGCTTTTAAAAATCTTTACACCAACATTGTATTTCACTATTCTATCAATAAAATGTTTACTAAATGTCTACTATGTTCAAAAAACTTAGAACTTGTTCAGAAATTCCCAAGCATTAGGTATATGTGGGCCTCACACTAGCAATATATTTTTTACCATGCACTGAGAAAAATGTATGAATGTTTGGAATTGAAGATATACATACATATATATATATATATATGTGTGTGTGTGTGTGTGTGTGTGTGTATATATATATATATATGTTTTTACAAGGCTGTTGACTATATTCCTGATGCTCTATTTTTCATGTCTACGACTTATTTTATAACTGGAAGTTTGTACCTCTTAATCTCCTTCACCTAGTTTGCCCAGTACCCCTATCTACCTCCCCTCTGGCAGCAACTACTTTGTTCTCTGTATTTAAGAATCTATTTCTTTGTTTTATCTTTTAGATTCCACATATAAATGAAATCATATAGTATTTGTCTTTCTCTTTCTCACTTCTTTCACTTAGCATAATAATTCCCTCTCAGGCTATCTTGTCACAAATGGCAAGATTTCAGTTATGGCTGAGTAAGAGCTGACTGGCTATTGTAAATAATGCTGCAATAAACATAAGGATGTATATATCTTCCTGAATTACTGTTTTTATTTTCTTTGGGTAAGTATCGAGTAATGGAATTACTGGATCATATGGTATTTGCTTGTAATTTTCTGAGGAACCTTTTACACTGTTTTCCACAATGGTTGCACCAATTTACGTTCCCATCAATACTACACGAGGGCTCCTTTTTCTCCACATCCTTACCAACACTTGTTATTTCTTGTCTTTGTGATATTAGTCATTCTGACTGTTATGGTGATACCGTATTGTGGTTTTGATTTGCATTTCCCTGATGATTAATGATGTCGTGTATCTTTTCATGTATTTGTTGGTCATCCGTATGTCTTCTTTTGAAAAATGTCTATTTAGTTCCTTTGCCTATTTTTTTAAAATTTTTTTTAAATTTTTATTTATTTATGATAGTCACAGAGAGAGAGAGAGAGAGAGAGAGAGAGAGAGAGAGAGGCAGAGACACAGGCAGAGGGAGAAGCAGGCTCCATGCACCGGGAGCCCAACGTGGGATTCAATCCCAGGTCTCCAGGATCGCGCCCTGGGCCAAAGGCAGGCGCTAAACTGCTGTGCCACCCAGGGTTCCCTCCTTTGCCTATTTTTGAATCAAATTGGGGTTTTTTTGGTGTTGAGTTGCAAGAATTCTTTATATATTTTGGATATTAATCCCTTATCAGATATATCATTTGCAAATATCTTCTCCCATTCAGTAGGTTGTCTTTTTGTTTTGTTGACGTTTTCCTTCATAGGAACTAGAACTATCTTAAGATGACTCCAAAATCCTGAGGAGTCAGAAGGCCATAGTTTAGAACCACTATGTTAACTGTTGTGGAAGCACAAAAAAATGTGTGGCAATGTCCTTGCCTTTGAGAAAGTAGAAATCTAACTAGAGAGGCTAAGATATACATATATGAAAAGTTAAGCATTAAATTACTAAATGTCACAATTCCAGTAGTTAGTGTTTAGAGATGGGAAAAGTCACTGTGATTTAATGTAGCCATGGAGAGTTCCAGAAAGATGCAGAACCTAAGTTCAGCTTTGAATACTGAAAAAGGATTGAAATTTAAAGATAAAAATCCAGAAAATACTTCAAATAGGAATAAAGAGTATGAACAAGAGAGATACAAAAAGAAACAGCATGTTTGGACATAGAGAGCAAATGATCAAACAGATAATTAAGTTTTCCACAGTGTAGTATAGATATTACTTGTTAACTGCTTGTATTCTTAACTCCTTCCAACAGTCAGTTGGTAACACCTATTAAAATGTCATATACTCCTATCCTATCCTATCCTACTGTCTTAAGTGTTTTCTTTGGCTTTAACATGCAATTTTGTGAACAGAATACTAAACATTTTAAAACAAAATTAAAATAAATAAACCATTTGTGGCAGGCAAAATAATGGCCCTCTAAAGTTCTCTAATTCCTGGAACCTATGACTATGTTATAGTACATGGAAAAAGGGACTTTACAGATAGAATTATGGTGACAGACCTTAAAACAGGGAAATGTTCCCAGCTTACCCAAGCAAGCCCAATGACATAGGTCTTAAAAGTAGAAGAAGCTGGCAACAGAGTCAGTCAGAGATATGATATGGAAGAAGAAACAGGAGAGATTCAAAGTGAGAGAGTGATTCAATAAATTACTGTTGGCTCTAAAGATAGTGGAGGAGGCCATAAGCCAAAAAAATGTAGGAAGCCTCTAGAACTGGGAAAAGCCTTCAGTGAGAACTGGCAAGGAAACTCATACCTCCGTAGGTTCTACAAACTCTTAATAAATTATGCCAACAAACTGAATGAGCAAGGAAACAGATTTGTTATTACAGCCTTTAGAAATGAATACAGTTCTGTTAACACTTTTAGTGTAGTGAGACCATGTCTGATATCTGACCTACAGAACTATAAGGTAATAAATTTGTGTTGTTCGAAGTCATTAAGTTTGTGGTAATTTGTGACAGCAGCAAGAGAAATATCAATTCACCATGTATAAAACAGTTACTTAAATAATAAAAAAATCTAATCAACTCTAAGATAATGGAGGGCAGAAATACTGACTTTGTTTTTTTATTATTATCCTTAATAATACATAGAGCTTCATGGATAGAAGATGCTTAAGATACATATACAATGTGTTCAAGTGTAAAGTTCATTTTTCTTTTTAAAATACTTTTTGATTACTATGATCAAAATACGATATGAGAGGTCAGATGAAATAACCTAATTAAAAACTAATATTCATGAATCTAGACCAAGTGGAAGAAATCACTTACTTTGAGCCCACCGATAAAGCCTTTCATAAGCTGTTTCTTGAAGCAAGGCCATCTGTTCCATAATTTCTAAACTAAGAAAATTAAAGATTTCTTTTAATTTAAAGTTTTAGACAGTAACTACAACCAAGGATTTAATTATTTTAACTACAGTGTGATCTGGTTATAGCATATTAACTTTTTATCATTTTATGAAATGGTTTTCCCTTTTTTCTTTTTTTTTAAAGATTTTATTTATTTATTTATGAGAGACACAGAAAGAGAGGTAGAGACATAGGCAGAGGGAGAAGCAGGCCCTGCAGGGAGCCCAATGTGGGATTTGATCCCAGAACCCTGGGATCACTACATGAGCCAAAGGCAGACGCTCAACCACTGAGCCACCCAGGTGACCCCTATGAAATGATTTTTCATTAATTCTTTTTATGATTAAATAAATTTTGCCAAATTTTAATATCATCACTTAGGTATCCAAGTGTCACTTTATTACGTATAAGGATAAAACTAACTCCCTCCTTAACCAAAGATACATAAAGATTAAATTCTTATTTCACAAAATGTCATATTTCAAAAAGAACCCAGAATGCCTTTAAAATTTAAGAAATATAGGGTGGGGGGTGAGGGTGAATGGGTGATGGGCACTGAGGGTGGCACTTGACGGGACGAGCACTGGGTGTTATTCTGTATGCTGGTAAATTAAACACCAATAAAAAATAAATTTATTATAAAATAAAATAAAATTTAAGAAATATAACAGGAAATGCAATTATTAATTGAAAAGGTTACTCACCCTGCCGTCTGTTGGTTTGTTCGCAAGAGAACTTTGACATCATTATGAATCCGTTTCACTCTTCCCAAAGCCTTGAAAAAATCCTTTAAAATTAAGAATGCAACTTTAATATGTCCATTTTTTCAAGTGAAATTACATTACTCTAAACTGAAATATCCCTACAAGGGAAAAGCAAATCCTAAAGGATTTCACTTAATTTGAATGAAGCCTTCCTATACTGACCTCAACCTTCTCTAAATTTTTATAGGAAATGTAACAGATATTTATTTACATTTTAAAACATATATTAATTCAATTCTGCTATGTATCAAATAGTATGCCAGCTGCTGGGAACACAAAATTTACAAAGACAAAAATCACTGTCCTCAAGAAATGTATAGTCTAGTGAGAGTGCAAACCTAAAGATTACTAAATAAAGAAAAACATGCTACATATTACACACCTATGACTTAATTAACCATAGCTTTATTATCACTGAAGATGATGTTTTACATATTTGTTATATACTTGTTCTTGCCCCCAAGCCAAGAGTAAAATTCAAAGTTGAAGGCATAAAACCTGCTCATAAAGAGGTGACTGATGGTGAATATCAAGATTTTTTTTTTTTTAGAAGAAGGCATTGAAGCCTAGTTTCCAGACAGTCATAATGTTCAGATCATGAAAATAATGAATGCTTTTTCTTTGATGAGTGAAATTAAAAAAACAAAACAAGGTTGAAAATGGTTGACAGAGGACTTAAGAGATGAGGAGGAGGAGTAGGTTTTCTTTAGAAGCTTGATACTCTTTGATTTCTTAAAAAAGTTTGATATTGCTTTTGAATAAAAAACAAACAAAAAAGCCAAATTAAGGTAATTTAAAATATGCACCTTAGTTTCTAAACTTAAAAAATATTTTTAAAATCAAATTTTTAAGATGGCAAAACAGAGCCTTAAAAAAAGAGATTTCTCTATAAATCAGTATGTGCTATGCTTTAAATGACTGTAACAGAGAGCAAAATACCTCAGTAATAGGTCCTTCTCTAGTACCTCGGAGGAGACCCATTTCATCAGAAGTCAGTTGGAACTTGGATAAGAAGGCATCTGCGACTTGTGCTCTTATTTCTAATCTTTGACTATAATTTTAAAAAAAGCAATAAAAAAATCAAGCATGCTATGAGTTTGCATTGCCTAAAACAAGTTACATCTTTGACATAATAACTTCTTAAAACATTGTGAAAGATTCTCAACCTTTTTGGAAGTCTCATTTCTTCCTCAAACATTAGAAACTCATCAGTCATGTGGGTGACAAAATTAGCTGATATAGTTCTACCTTAGATATCTGCACAGCATAAAAGATGTTACTCATTATTCAAGAGAAGAAATAAGTTCACAAATGATCCCTGCACAACAAATTCTGAGCCACTTACATGTACTTGAATTGTTTATCTTGTAATAATAAGGTTATCTTACAGGAGGGAAATATGCCCATCTCCAACTAATTTCTTCTTAGTAAAAAATTCAAAGCTTTTGAAGTACACAGCAACCCAAAATCAAGTCTATTATATTTTAACTTTAGATTAGAAACAGAAGTTAACAACTCATTTACCAATACTTCATAAATCCATAAAAGCACTCTACTTTTGTCTTATTTTTTCTGCATAATATGGTAATAAAAGTCTGTTAAACTGCATTATCTGAATACAATCTGTCTAGACTAGGTTGACAATTAAGAAAAGTCATGTCTCATCTGGAATGTGGTCTGCAAGGACCTGAAGAGTCCTTGACACAGTAGACACAGTAGAGTCATCATCTAAAAGGAAGTTAGGGATACAAACTACCTGAATGAATTTCAACATTCCTGGCTTCTCCATCTTAACTTTAACGATATATAAATAAAATTGGGTTTTCACTAGCAGTATTCACAAGGCAGTAATATTCCACAATTTAATAATATTCAAATGAGAGTGAACAAAATAAACATGAACACTACATGTATAGATAGTACAATCCATCTGCCATCTTTGTTTTGTTAGTATGGTCTGGTTGTGAGGCTTTAAATTCAGAATCAAAAGCTCTGAAATAATACAGCAAGTTAGAAAGTAAAAAGTCCTCTAGGTGGCAGTAACATTCTGTTTATCTTAAATGATAATGTAAATCACCCAATTAAATCTACACAGATCAGTGGCATATATCCTTAATCATCCTATTATGGACATCAAAAAGTTATCTTAACAGGTTTTGTTTTATACTAGTAATGCGCCAATCGTTATCATACAGGATTTAATGTAATTATAAGAATTCATAAAATTCCTTAGGATTATACAGATTAATCAGTTTGACTAAAACCTTTTTGATACTTCTGGATCTATCTTTAGAGTCAACTTAATAGGCACAAAGGAAAAAAAATTTTTTAGTTTATAATTGACTTTTGTTTTAACAAATTTAGCATTACCTATTTTGATATTACTTCTTAATCATTAAATTTTATTTCAAATAATACTGTTGGCTATTTAAAAAAAAAAATCCATGAAATAAAGACTTTGAACCAGAGGTTCTATATCTACAAAAGACCTGATCCAAAAATATGTTGAACAATGGCCATATTGCTAAAGTAAGGGTCTGGTATCTCAAGATGACAACTTTTAAAGTAGTGATGAAATAAAGTCTAATATATTCTTTAAATCGTATCATTCTTTAGTTTTGACCATATATATTCTTCCCAGGTAAGAGTGCACAACCATTCTGACACAAAGTTACTATTGGATAGTCCAATCTTTGGTTTGGGAGCATCTGTGCAATCTAGTAACATTAAGGAAGATCTATGATGTGTGACAGCCCTAGGCCAGGGAGGGTCTGGTGTGACGAAAGATACATAAGGATACAGACTTTGCCTTCATCTTACATCACAATTAAAATATAGTATCTTTAGGAGAGTTTTTAATACCTAAACAAAATCATGTAAAATAAATGTTCATATAAAACATATAAATGGCTATTATAAATTACAACTTCTTTGAGATGTGTTCATGCAATCACTGTATATTATACCTTATGCAATATATAAGTAGAGCAAATACATACTGTCAACTAACATGCAGCAGATATATGATGCAGACCTGTATTATTAACATAAAATCATCTATAAGGCATTTTATAGGTACAAATAGCAAGTCCCAAAAAAATATAGAGAGCAACACACATTTATTTTAAAATATATATATACTAATAAACAAATATTCAGAATATTTATTCATATATTACCTAAGTATTTAAAATAAACAGACTGATTAATCCTTATAATGGTTCCTTCAAGCATTTCCAGAACACAATTTATGAATCTTACGGTGTCTCCTTTTTTTCCTGAAAATATGCCTCTGTCATATTTTAACTCTACCTTCTAGACTCACCCCTATCAAATAATTTCAAATAAGAAAAAGAATGTAAAAATGGGCAAAAGATATAAAAGAATAAAAAAGATTAAGAAATATAAATGGCAAGACAAAATGAAAAAAAAATGATAATACCTACTACTGACAAAGAGACATTCTCAGGTATTGCTGATGGAAGTGTAAATTGGTATAACCTTTTCAAGAGGAATTTAGGCAATATACATCAGGATATTTTCAAAAGCTTCTACCATTTGGGGCGCCTGGGTAGCTCAGCTGGTTCAGTGTCTGACTCTTGATTTGGGCTCAGGCCATGATCTCGGTGTCCGGGGATCAAGCCCTACATCATTAGGTTCTGAGCTCAGTGGGGAGTCTGCTTCAGATTCTCTCTCTCTCTCCCTCTTCCTCTGCCCCTCCCCACTGCCCACTCATGAGTGCTCTCCCTCTCTCTAAAATGAATACATAACTCTTTAAAAAAATAAAAATAAAAGTTTCTACCATTTGATTCATTAATTACAATTCTAAGAACATTTCCTAAGGAAATAACCTGAAACACAAATAATGATTTAAAAACATCTGTCAAGGGGCGCCTGGGTGGCTCAGTGGTTGAGTGTCAGCCTTTGGCTCAGGGCGTGATCCCAGGGTCCTGGGATCGAGTTCCCTGTTGGGCTCCCCACAGGTAACCTGCTTCTTCCTCTGCCTATGTCTCTTCTCTGCCCCTCTTTGTGTGTCTCTCATGAATAAATAAATAATTTTTAAAAAAATCTTTCAAACCATTATTTTGAATAATGGAAATAATATTAATATTCAATAATTTAAATGCTTAACATATATGTCAGTTCATTCACAGGACAAAACATAATGTCACCATTAAAAAATGCTTTTTCTAGATAAAAGACACAGAAAAATGAACATAAAATATTAGGTGAACAAAGTAAAATGGAACTATTATGCACATATACTCATGGTAGGAAGAAATATGCCAAAATGTTAATAGTGGCTATGTCTTTGTAGTCAAGTTATATCTGATTTTAATTTTCTTTCTCTAAATTTTATATACATAAATGAGAGGAAGATGAAAGAGGTCTATGCTTTTCAGTCTAAATACGTATGCTTCTATAATATATTTTTTATATATGTTTGTACAAAATAAACAGTTTTACATTTTTGTTACAAACTTTAAAACTTGAATTAATTTATAACAAATAACACGATTAAAATAAAATTAAAACTATTAAAAAATAAAATAGCAAGAAAGGATGACAAAGTAAATAACAGAGGAGGAAAGCTTTTCTAATTAGGCACAAATAGCCTAAACTTCCTAGCCACCAAAGCCAATGTCGAAACAGATGTGCTGATAAGTTTGTCTAATAAAGGTTTTGGAGGATGGTGGGAGGGTAATGTTCCTTGAGAGATTTCAGGCTAAGTGTTCAGCACCTATGTATATCATCTAATCATCACAACAACCTGTGACACAGATGCTAGTCTCTTTTTTCAGATGTGAAAACTGAGGCTGAAAGTTAAGAACTTCTACAAAATTAAAAATCTAATGAACTCTTACTTAAAATTTAGATTTGAATTGAGGGTTTTGTCTTCAAAGCTTACATTCTTTTCACTTTAACAAACTACACCTCAAAAAGAAACATGAATATTTACCCGAGATTATTTTTCTTAGTCCAGAAAGAATCTGGCTGCTGAGTCTTCACAAGAGACAATAAAATGTATAGTAAATAGTGACTTAAATAGCATTAAAAAACATAGAAGTGTATTTATGTGGATATAATTTCCTGATTATCACTGAAATCTATCTTCTATCAACTAAATAAATATCATAAAAAAATATTAGCTGCAGTTCTGTGAAGACAATTCTACATGGAACTTTACCTATTAAAGCATCAGCTGTCACAACGATTGACCTTCTAAACCAGTTGGGAAAATATTCATATCCTTTATAACTCTATCTCAGTAAGAATGTCATGTTATCCAAATATGGCCACAGAAATTCTATTTCTAAAGCAAATTGCTTGTTTAACAAAGTTTCTTGCTAAAAAGAAAAGGTAATATTTAAAAATGGAAAAAACAACTCTCAACCAGCTCCCAGGAATCTGTTATAATTTCTGCTATGTAATTTTCCTAAAATACTTTCCACAAATGTTCACTTGGCACATCATAACTACAGCTCTTGGGATACTAGAATGTCAGAAATGTTCACTCCCGAAAGCATACCAAGCCAAAATACTTTCATCAGCTTACTAAAATAATAAACATGGACAACCCTGCTTAGTTTTGAGAATTTACAGATAGAAGCACACTGTTCTAATGCTGCCTCCTATAGACATTAATCAGGGTAAACGGTACAAGCTTCAATATAATGCTTCTTTTTTCAGTTTTCATTTTATATTATTTTCCTGACATTAGATTGGTGCATTCCATATTCGTTTACTCAAAAATTATTTATTGGATCTACAATGTATTGGCACTGGAGACACAAAAAAAGGGTAAGAAATTGTCATTGTTCTCAATTAGCTCAGTTTAGTAGGAAAAGAAACAAACCAACAACTAATTACCAAAGACTGTAATACACACTAAAATACATGAATTCACATTCTACTCACCTTCAGTCACCCATTTATTCAGTCAACAAATACTAACATACCTATCTGCAAACTACCATAAGAAAAATTTATACAGTGAACTCTTAATTATATCAGAGAGGATTAATCATAGCTAAAAAATAAGAAAAATGAGTGTGGAAAAAAATAAAATCACTAAAAATCTAAAATCATCTACATTTTAAAAAGCAATCTCTTAATTTCATAGCAAACAATAAACAACACATTGTCACCTCCAAGAATGAATAATCTCTCAACACCAATATTAAGTTTGATACTCCCCAAACTATCGTTTTATGTTTATTTTCCTCTTTGGTAATAGCTTAGAATTTTATATGTTGTATGAATTTTGAATCATGTTTTTTTATTACTTTAACTTTGATTTGGAGTTACCTATAATTTTCTTTCCATTTAATCTCCAAATTAATGAAGAGGTAACTATACAAAGTAAACTTACCTTTCAGCTTGAAGCTTAGTGGTTTTTATTATTAAATCTTGTGTTTGTTCCTTTGCTGCCTAAAATTATAAACATATCAGTACATTTCAGTGATTTTATACTTCAAAAAACTAATAGTACCACTTACTAAAGTTCAAACTTACAGCTTGTGAGATCACACTCTGGAATTTAGAAGTTTAAAAATGGCAAAAAATAAATAACTAATTTAAAAGGCCAAATAATTGAGATGTTTCAAGGCTCATATACTACCTTTTTTTTTTTAAGATTTTATTTGCTTATTCATGAGAGACACAGAGAGAGTGGTAGAGACACAGGAAGAAGGAGAAGCAGGCTCCGTGCAGAGAGCCCAATGTGGGACTCGATCCCGGGACTCCAGGATCACACCCTGAGCCAAAGGCAGAAGCTTAACCACTGAACCACCCAGGTATCCCCTCATATACTACCTTTACGAAGGGGAACCCACTCCGTTCTCAATAACACATAACACTAAGGCTTACAAGAAGGAAAGAGGTTATCAGCATGCTAAGGAATTTAACAGTTCATGATGTTTTTAGTGAAACAGAAGTAGTGGCAAAGCAGGAAGAATGAAAAATGTGACTTCTGTTACGCATATGTGACTTGAGATACCATGAGACCTCTAAATGGAGTTGTAAGTTAAGTTACTGAAATGTTACTGTGGAATTCAACAGAAATGCCCAAGATGGAGATAAACATTTTGAGAGCTGTAATATACAAATTACCCCTCATATAAGGTTCTGGGGAAGATCAAGACCGCCCTATCTAAAGGACAAGTTCCTGACCAAGTTTCATATTAAGCAATCCTTCCCCAAGAGCTAGCAGGATCAGGAATGAAAACTTAATGAAAAGCTATTCCATCCTAAGATCAGGAAAATATTTTAAAGTGAACTGAAACAAAAGACAAATGTAGCTATTCAGATTCTCAAAGAACTAAACGTAAAGCAGTCAGAAAAGAGAGGAGAAACAAGCGAGTGTATGGCAGCTAGGAGCATGGAGTCCATGCCCTGAAAGGGCACAGAGTGAGCTAAAATTATGTATAAATAAAGCCACAAAATTACAGTTGACCCTTGAACACCACATGTTTGAACTCCATTTACACAAGAACTACAGTTCTATAAATCTATTTTCTCTTCCTTATGATTTTCTTAATAACATTTTCTGGTCTCTAGCTTACTTTATCATAAGAATACAGTATACAATATAAATAATGCACAAAGTATGTGTTAATTGGCTGTTTATGTTAACAGCTCTGGTCAACAGCAGGCTATTAATAGTTAACTTTTGGGGAGTCAAAACTTACATGCATATTTTTGCCTGTGTGGGGGTCAATGCCCCAACCCCTGCATTGCTCAAGGTTCAACTGTACAAAGTACACTAAGAGTAGACTGTGGAAGATCTGCCTGTTAAAGATAGGATACCAGAGCAAATATGTGAAGATACAGGGTCATTTTCATGTTGGAATACTACAATAAAGAGCCAAGCATCTGCTGCTAATGTTTCTAGAGCTTGTGTTAGATATTAGACAGGAACCCCCTACCCCACCACTACTTCTGGGTTCTCAGAGGCCTAATCCTTCTACAGTCTTTCAGACTGTCAACGAAATTTTCTGTCTCATTGTATCATATGGGCATCCCATCAGTAAGAACCCTACCCTATCTCCAGTTGAGTCTGTGTGTCTTGAAACCAAATTATGTGTTTGGCAAACAGTAGATATTTTGAAGGAAATAGATTTGAACCCAGATAATTCAGCAGATCAATAACTTCTAAGGAATGTAAGGAGTATAATGGCTCCCATGGTACTATTCTAAAATTATTATTCTTTAAATCTACTAATTTTTTTCAAATTCTTATTTTTTTTTTAATTTTTATTTATTTATTCATGAGAGATACAGAGAGAGAGGCAGAGACCTAGGCAGAGGGAGAAGCAGGCTCCCTACAAGGAACCCTATGTGGGACTCAATCCTGGACCCCGGGATCGCACCCTGAGCCCAAGGCAGACACTCAACCACTGAGCCACCCAGGCATCCCTTTTTTTTTTTTTTTTTTAAGATTTTATCCTTATCTTTCTTAATGTTGCTTTGCTTTCAAGATCCACTGCCACCTTATTCTTGCCTAATATGATTGTTTAAATGTAGTATTCCCTCATTTCTAAAATATATTTAGTTTTAATATTTGTGAAAAAAGAATGCTTCACAAAATCAGTATCAAAAAACACTGGGGCGCCTGTGTGGCTCAGTCAGTTAAGCATCTGCCTCTCAGCTCAGGTCACGATCCCAGGGTCCTGGGATGGAGCCCCACATCAGGCTCTGCAGGCAGCCTGTATCTCCCTCTGCTCCTACCCCTGTTCATGCTTGCTTGCTCTCTCTGAAACAAATAAATAAGATCTTTTAAAAAAATGCTTATGAGCTCCTTTTTTAGCCTCAGTCATTATTAAATCAAGGGTATATCTTACAATAAATACTATCTATTAATTGCTGAAATATACTTGACTACAATAGTATACAATAAGAATTTTGCATATTTCCTGACTCTTCATTATAAATTTTGGTAATGATTCCAAAATAACATTTAATAATACCATTTTCCTAAAACAATTTCCAATTTATCTTAAATGTTAAGGATAATTATTTCTCATAAAATAATAAACATATGCCTCTAAATGTAATTTATCCAAGCAAATCCACAAAGGGATAAACCATAGCTTATAAAAATTTGATTACATTTCTACACGTATCTTGAAAATATTTCTAAAATGTCCTAAACCAAAGTAGTTTTGAACAATATGAGCTAATTTAATTAGTCCTGTGTAGGACATCCTAAAATGAAAAAGTAATACTCTTTTTGGATGAATGACTAAATGAATTAAAAACATTATTCTAGAGTTGACAGTCTGAGGGGGTACCATTAAGATTCCAACAACACTATATGCAAATAAATCAGTGCCAATGGAGGAACAAAACTTTCAGAATCATGGATCTAAGCCCTACTAATTTGTGCATCAAACCTGAATGTAAACAACAAGTAAAATAAAATATTTTTAAAAACCTATAGAGAATCTTTTGCTGGTGATAAAAATGCACATGTTGATTATGGCAGTTGTTTCATGGGTGAATAATTGTCAAAATGCATCAACCTGTACACATCAAATAGATGCAGTTTATTGCTGTACATAAATTTTTCCTCAATAAAATTGATATAAGAAAAGAAAGAAGGGCCCATATTATTATAGGAAAAAAAATAGGATTGGACAAAATCGAAGAGGATGCTTTATAATATAAAATACTTATAATCTGTTTAGAAAATAGCATGAAGGATAAAAATACTCTGATCTCTTTACATCTACAAATAGGTATGATAAAAAGGATAAAAATATAATTTAAAGATAAAAATTAGAAAACAAGAGATATTGCCCCCCAAAAGAGAAACTTGAGTAATTCTATAACACCAATTATAAAATTAACACTACAAAATAATACAGCAAACCTTACAGAGCGTGATTTGAGAAAAGGCATTAAACCATGGAAGCCAAAAGATAAGGAAATAAAAGAAAAAGTTAAAGAAACAGAATAGTCAAACAAAACTACTTAGCAAAAAAGTAATACTCCAAAAATGTGAAATGACAGTAGTTAGCAAAGATTCTATGAGTATTAAGTACTGTGTAATTCATAAAGATTTAAAGGTTGAACAATAAATATGCCAATAATATCTGATATATTAGTAAGAATACTGAAATTTAGATAAGTCTAGGAAGGCTAAAATTTCAGAGAAACAGGAAACTGGTTCTTGAAATAGACATGCAAGTAGCTTATGATTAATTTGTGGAATATGCACAAATTAATGACTCTTCTAGAATCACTGCAGCTGTCAACAGTTCCAGAAGAATCTTATAGGTGTAAGTTTGAATTAGAAATGTGAGGTGGTAACATAATCATGAGTGACTTGCAGAAGGAAGCCTATTCTATTCACTATTCCAAAATTATATAAATGAGCATAATTAGGTTAAATCTTAACTCTGCAATCAAACTAGAAGTTTCAAAGTGCTTTAATAAACAGATGTAGAATTACAAATATTTTCCTGAGATTTGTTTCTGTGGGGAGGCTTGAGCACCATAAGCTAGGTCTTTGTTAGGCTTAGCTGTAGTCTGGATTTATTCGTAAGACTTTCTACTCATTTCTGTTGGATTTATGGGATATTATGGGATTGCAAGGTTTATCAAAATTCCATAAAGTTAGCTCTACACTGGCTAGATCAAAATATAAAGGTTTCTGGAGTTAAATGAACAATATCCGTAAACCATCACCCAAAAACACATTTATAGTTAAAAAAAATAAGCATAATATTTATATTTAAACTTCCTATAGGACATGATATATTAGATATCCACACATCTTGTAGACCTATCTAACAATTTTTGAAAGCTTACTTTGAACCAGAAACTATGCTAAAATCCAGCCATTATACAGTACCTGTAGGCGACTTGTCATATCTTGACAACAGCTGCTCATTGCTTGAACATCTTCATTTATGCTTTCAAGTTCCTGAAAAGGAAAAAAGTAACAGCAAGCATTACATATATGGTTAAAGAAATTCTCTTCCTTTAGCCAAAGCCTTATTTTCATCTCATGAATTTTTTTTACCAAAGCATGACAAAAGACCCCATATTTAATATAGACTGTAAATAATTAAAAAGAATAAATCTAGTGTCAGAAAAGACAAATTAGTATATGCTTTTTAAGGGGGGTGACAATAGAAAATATCAAATGTCTTTAATAAGAATATTAATAGCTTTTCATTCAAGTATTCTAACACTAAGATTTATCCTAAGGAATTAATCAGATAAGTGTGCAACAATATATATAAGATGATCAACACAGAGTTGTCCAAAACAAAAGTAAAATGTGAAATGTTTCCAACCACACAATGGAAATCTGTGTATATATATGAACAATGATTATATATATATATATATATATATATATATATATATATATATGTTTGTTGGCATGGAAAGATGTCTATATAAGGTTTAAAAAAAGTATTATGAAATACATATAATACCTCCCACTTAAAAACATATTTATATATATATATGAATGAACACAGGAAAAGCCAGACAATAAAAGACTGACAAAAGTTATTTCTGGGTTATAGGATCATAAGCAAGTGTTCTATTTCTGACCTTATCTAACTGTTCTATAATGAACTATTTGTAACTTTTAATTAATAAAAACAAGCAAATACAAAAACTCAATAAAATAAAAATCATGCCTCCTCTACCTTGTAGAAAGTTATCACATAGTAAGTAGTCCTGCCACAAGTTGGCAATTTTCTCAGTAACATTCTCTCCTTGTGTTTCCCCCCTCCCCCCAGGTACATGGGAACATAACTGGTTACTATGTCCCATCATTTATACCCTTACTGTATGTAACCTATCCATTTCTTTTTTACTACTCTAACAGCTACTACTTTAGTTCAGGTTAATTGGTATCTCTTATGTGAACTGATTAAAAAAAAAAAAAAAGTTTTCCAATAGGTCTCCCAGACTCAACACTTTTTACCAAACCATTCTCTAGTCCTTATTGAGTCAATGAAAATTATGATATGGAAAAATGATATCACAAAATTACTTTAGTTTCATATCGCACTACTATTTTTTTTCCCAATTCAACTTGATGTCGCACAACAGAAAGATATACAAGGAAGTTTCAATGGTACACAGTGGACAATCCCTTTCAACACAATATCCAGACCTTCAAATAGAAACACGACAGTCTTATGGCCAATCAGAGGGCAAGAGATAAGAAAGCTGCCCAGCAAGGCTATAAACAAAGCGTGAGGATGAACCAGTTAGAAAATCACTTATCAGAATATGAGCATAAATCTAAGTTCCAAAGTAAGATTTTTCTCCCTTCTTTCTATCTAAGGCTTTGAATTATAAATATCTAATGTTGCTCTATTTCACTACAAACAGGATACAAATCAAATTATTAAATGAAGTCCTAAACTGCTTTGAGGTGCACAGTAAAAAAAAAAAAAAAAGAAAAAAGAAAAAGAAAAAAAAAAAGCATGATTTCAAAATATCAATTAATATAAGCAATAGCAGAAACCTAAGTAAACTTATCTATCTCACCATTCCCTTAAATCTCACTGTGTAATTTTTTAAAGATTTTATTTATTTATTTAACAGAGAGATAGCATAGGAAAGGAGAGCAACAGGCAGACGGAGAGGGAGAGGGAGAAGCAGGCTCCCCATGGAGCAGGAAGCCCAACGAGGCTCGATCCCAGGACTTGGGGATCATGACCTGAGCTGAAGATAGATGCTTAACTCACTGAGCCACCCAAGCACCCCCTCACTGTGTAATCTAATACGAATAGAACTATGACATATCAGCCAACTAGGTCAAGAATAACTACTCCTGGGGATCTCTGGGTGGTTCAGTGGTTTAGTACCTGCCTTTGGCCCAGGGTGCGATCCTGGGCAAGTCCTGGGATCGAGTCCCACGTCAGGCTCCCTCATGGATCCTGCTTCTCCTTCTGCCTGTGTCTCTGCCTCTCTCTGTGTCTCATGAATAAATAAATAAAATCTTAAAAAAAAAAAAAAGAATAACTACTCCTAATATTTACTTTAGCCACCATAATATACGAAATGGACCTGATTTGCCAAATAATATAAATTATATCTCTGAATATATGACTTAAATGCAGAGTTCTGATGACTGTAATTCAATGGCCTGTATATTACTTATAAAATCTTTATTTGAACTTAGGGCAAACTACCTTCTCCTGCCCCCCAATTATAAAATTATAGGCTGGGAAATACAACTGGTCTATGATAAACTTTTTAAAAAGTTTTTATTATTGTAAATTTTCAAAAATATGGGATGCCTGGGTGGCTCAGCAGCTGAGCGTCTGCCTTTGGCTCAGGTCACGATCCCAGGGTCCTGGGATCAAGTCCTGAATTGGGCTCCCCACAGTAAGCCTGCTACTCCCTCTGCCTATGTCTCTGCCACTCTCAATGTGTCCCTCATGAATACAATAAAATTTTTAAAAATCTTCAGAAAATTTTCAAAAATATCCAAAAGTTGAGATAATATGAATGCCAATGTGCATATCACCCAGCTTCAACCACTCGTTTCATCTATTTGTCTACTGACTTTCTACCTCTCCTCCATCCCTTTCTCCTTCCTCCACAACTGAATTATTTTGAATTCACAATATTTTATCATTTCATTCATGAACATCAGTATATGCTTTTAAGAAGACCCCAAAAAACATAATGCCATTTTCACATCTAAAAATTTAACAATGAACTCAATATCAAATACCTAGTCAGGGTTCCAATCTCCCCACTGTCCCAGTTTTTAAATAATTATTTCAAGAAGTCAGGAACAAACTAGAATTCACAAATAGCAACTGATTGCTATTTCTCATTTCTTTTTTTTAATCTAGAGTCTCACTTCTCCCCATTTTTCTTTTACTCTTTCTTAACAATTTATTTGTTGAAGAAACCAGCTTATTTATCTCTATCATTCACTGTGTTCTATATTTACTGACAGCATATTTGTGGTGTTAATATATTCCTCTGACCCCTGTATTTCCTATAAACAGGCAGTTAGATCTTGATTATATTCTGCTTCAGTTTTCCGGCCAGAATTTTTCACAGGTGGTGCTGTATACCTTTATTAGGAGTGACAGGTATGAGGTCAGCTGTTTTTTTGTGAGGTTAGCTGCTGGTAATGACCAAGGGCTAGATCAGTGGTGCTCAACCAAGGCAATTTTGTTCCCCAATGGGGCATCTGGCAGTGTCTGTAGACATTTTTGGGTGGAACAACTGAAGGATAAACAGTCCTACTAGCATTGACTGGATAGTAGCCAGGGATGCTGCTCAACACCCTAAAGAGCAGAAGACAGTCCCCAATTGTCTGAACCAAAATGTAAATAGTGCCAAGCTGAGAAACCTTAAACTAGATCCTAAATTTACCAGTGGTGGCAAAATCTTCTAATCTTCTTGATATTACAATAAATCTATAAAAAGAGAAGCCTCCCCTCAACAACTGTATGTTGTTGGAAGAAAAGACAGGATAGATGCTTGACTCTTCCCTTTTATTTAGCAGTTTTCGAAATAAGTTTATTCCCTTATATCCACCAAATATAACCAACAAGGATTCTGTTTGGTTTTTAGATCAGTACGAACTTGTGCGTTTAAACATGTTTGATATTTTTTAGTCCACTGAGTTATTCTTATTGATGCTCTAATCATCCTATCTTTGGCCAACAGAAGCCTCATCAAGTTAGGTCCAAAGTTCTTCCGTCACTTCCCGAATAGTCTTAGATAGCTTCCCGGCTTTCTGATATTTATAAGATTGTTCCTTTCAGTGGAAACGGTATTTAGAGACCACAATCAGGATGTGCTCATGGATACCCTTTCTATTCTTATGAATACTATCAAACTGTCCTTCCAACCTTCCAGATTTTTAGCCTATCAATGAACTCTTTCTAAATATAATCTGTTGATTAATTAGGCACTGAAACTATATATAACACTTTCAAATGCAACTGATGCAGAATATGTGATATTAATAAAGTTAACAAAATATTGCATGATAAATAAAATACAATAACATAATAAAATTCATTTTTACCCTATGGGGAGTAGAGTGTTCATTCATGTATGATAAATTATTATTTATGCCAGACGTAATTGATCTTAATTAATCCAAAAATGTCCTAATTTATGATGCACTAATGTAACCTAATCCTAATTAACTTACAATGGAGAGTGGTTATCCAGAGGTTTATTCAGGGAGGAAAAATTTCTCCTGGAAAATCATTTAAAGAAATGTCTTTTCTTGCTGTTGTTGATAAAAAAGCAAAAATTTCTAAGAGAATATCCTAAAACAAATGTTACAACTTTTTAAGCAGCATTAGTGGAGGTCACACAGATTCAGAAATCACAGTACTTGAGGACCTAGGTGCTTCTGGAGTAAGTAGTTTTCCATTTTAACATGGTACATGAATAGCAAACCTATCAACCCAATTCATAAAAATACTTAGCACAGAGTTAGGTATATACAGTAAGTTCTCAATAAATGTTAAAAAGAATTTACATACTTCCTTCACTTCCTTGAAAATGCTGACAAATTCTTCATTGATGGCTAAACTTCTGCGTTCAATATCTCCACGTAAATTTCTTCGAGTCCGCAAACTGTTTTCAACAAAAAAGGTTGAGAGTGCCTTGAGAGCTTCCAACATCTCCTACAAAATTGGTAACAGAAGACAATTACTGGAACCATTTTTCAAATGTTTTCTTAATCTCAAGCCAAATTTTAATGAAATAATTTTTCAAATGTTTCCATTAAATAATCAAAAAATACTGGATGACCTTCACATTACTGAAGAGTAAACTTATTTCCAAAACACAGTAAGGATCTACTTACTTGTATATTATGGCATGAATAAAAGACTACTCACTGTAGAATAGTTTTGAATTGTAAAGATTGGAAATAACCTTAATGTCCATCTAAAGAGGACTGTTAAAGAAATTATGATATATCCATTCTAACAAAGATGAAAACTTGTATGTACTTACATAATACAAACTTCAGGATACAGTAAGTGAAACAGCAAGGTATAGAAACAATTATAACACCAATTGAAAAAAAAAAGGAAAAGGACTATACACATGGATTTTTTTAAAGATTTTTTATTTACTTATTTGAGAGAGAGAGATAGTGACAGAGACAGCAAGAGAGAGCATGAGTGGGGAGGAGAGGGAGAAGCAGGTTCCCCAATGAATAGGGCAACTGAAACAGGGCCGGATCCCAGGACCCTGGGATCATGACCTGAGCTGAAGGCAGATGCTTAACTGACTGAGTCACCCAGGGGCCCTTATACATGCATATTTATTGGTGAATGTATACACTATAAGAAATAAATACTACCTGCAGCCTCCAGGTTAGGAACTAAGTAACTGGGAGCAGAACTTAGAGTAATACCTCTCTGAGGTGACTTTTGAACTAAGGCCTAAGTAACAGGAAAGCCATCCATGAGGACAAAGCTGTTCACAGGCAGAAAAAAACTGTGAGTACAAAGACCCTAAAGCAGGTGGCTCAGTTGGTTAAGCATCTGCCTTTGGCTCAGGTCATAATCTCAGGGTTCTGGGATTGAGTCCTGCATCAGGGCTCCCTGCTCAGCGAGGAGTCAGCTTCTTCCTCTGCCCCTCCCCCAGTTTGTTCTCTCTCTCTCTCTCTCTCTCCCTCTCTAACTTAACAAATAAAATATTTTTAAAAAGACCCTAAAGCAGCAGAAAGGCCATTATGACTGAAGCTGTGGGACACTACAGACGTTTTAGGAAAAGGAGTAATAAATAAAATATGCTTTATATGTTTAAAAGTTTATTCTAATTTTGTGAGGAGAGCAGATGGGGGACAGGAAGAAAGGAAGCAAGTAGGGAGAAACTAAAATAATCCAAGCAAGATTTGACAGTGACTTAGAACAAGACAGCAGCATTGCAGATGAAAGCAAGGAGATATTTCAAATCAATTTTTTTGAAGGTAGAGCCTACAGGACTTGTTAATGGACTGAATGTACGAAATGAAAAAAAAAAAATGACAGGAATCAAAAATTATTCATACACTTTTTGCTTGTCTGGGTAAGTGCTATTCTTTACTAACATGGAAAGCAGAACCAGTTTGGAGAAAAACCAAGAGTCTGGCTATGTTAGGTTTTTAAGATGTTGATCAGGTAACTAACTGGAGGAATCATATAAGCAACTGACTATACAAATCAGAGATGTCAAGAACAAAGTTATAAATTAGAGAACTGTCACCCTTTTGCTAGGAAAGTGAGAGAGTTCTCCTTACAGAGAAAATATGCACAGAGGAGAGAAGGGAGAAGACCAAGCCCAAGCTATCTATCTGCAAATCTAAACTCCTATGCCTGAACTAACACATATTCTAATGGGCTAACCCTCTATGTTTCAGTTAAAATGTTACTCTGTGACATTGGCTGGATTGACAAAAATAGTAAAGCTATTTTAATTCAATTTAATATCCTAGAAAGCATTACAAAGATTTATGTACCCAAAAAAGAAAGAGAAAAAAAAAAAAACATAAAATGAAGCTATTTCTTTTGATTATAACCTTGAAATGCCCTAGGCCTGGCTCAAAGAAATAGTCCGTAAATGATGAGTGAACAAACCACTGGAGAGGTGCAAATTACAGCTCTATCAGTTATTGGTTATAGGATTTAACCTAGTTACATTCTTTCAATACCTTGGGTAAAAAGGAGATTATCTACATCATAGGAACTGTATTAAATGAGATAATAAGGGTCAGTATTAGACACAATAAACAATAAGCTGTACGATAAAATTAACATTGAATAAGAAATGGTAAGTGCTGGGCGGGCGCTGTGCTGAGCACTTCAGGCAGATTCTCTTGTTGAATCCTCACAAGAGGATTTCCCCCTGAGAAAGTTACCAGCAGAATTCTCCACTTAGAAATGATGAAAAATAAGTTTGAGGAAAGTAAGAGGCTTATTCAAATCATAATGCTTCAGTTTGATGGTTATATCTAATAAGAGGTGGCCCTAGAGTCTGTCTTTCTTATTATATTATTTTTCACACACAAATTCTATTGACGGCTTATTTTCAGTCACCGGCAAATTCATCTATAAAGGTCTCTCAACTTCTACATACACTTTTTTCCTTCCGGCATGACCAGTTTACCTAAGGACTCCAAGCCACTACAGCAGAGATAACCAGCCAGGACGCGGCGGGATGGACGCGTCTCAGGAGGCACTTGGGAGACGATGCGAAAGGTTTATCTTGTAAGGAAATACAGCGTGAGCCCACGTGTCACGGGCGGAGCTTATCTAAAAACAATAAAAACTAGTACAGAGTATCTCCTGTGAGCCCTGAGCAAGTGGTAGTTCCTTCCTCCTGCGAATTGGTTCAGTCAGTGGAAATGCTCAATTACGCCTACCCCGGTGCTCCGTGACCCCAACTCATACTGCCTTATCTTTTCATTTACTCTTTTTTTTAAGATTTTATTTATTTATTCATGAGAGACAGAGAGAGAGAGAGAGAGGGAGGGGCAGGCTCCGCGCGGGGCCCGGTGCTCCGAGGGGCCTCCCGCCTCCCGCCTCGGACCGCCGGCACCTCCGGGGGCGCACACGCCGCCGTCCGCCTCCCGGAGCCCGGGCCTTCCAGGAACAGGTTTTTCGAGCACCGGGCGACACTCACGGCACCTCCTCGCTTCTCCAGGGTCTCGTCGGCCTCCCCGCTCGCGCCCGCCCCGCGCCGGCCCCCGCGGGGGTGCGGCCCCCTTCACGCCACAGCCGGCCGCGGGCGTGAGGCAGCGGGCGCCCAGCAGACGCCGCCCGGCCGGCGACGCGGGATCCGGCCCCGCCGGCCGCGGGTACCTTGTCGTTGTCCAGCCGCGTCTCCAGGATCTTATTCAGCTTCCGCGACAGCGGGTTGCCGGTCTGCGCCAGGATCCCGCCTGCCCCGTTGCTGAGGCCGCCGGCAGCCCCGGACGGGGGCACCGCCGCCACTTGCCCGCCGCCGTCGGCCATGGGGGCGCAGGCTCCGCCCCAGCTCCGCGGCCGCCACCTCAGCCCTGGGCTAGGACCCGCGCCGGCTGCGCCAATACTGCGCATGTGCGGGGCCTGCCGCGCACGCGCCCCACGTCCCGGAGGCCCCGCGGGGACTACCCAGCTCCGCTAGGGGCGCTGCAGGGGCGGGGGCGGTAGAGAAGTTAGGGGGAGGGGGCGAGTCCTTAGGATGGGAAGGGAACACTGGTGGGAAATTTTGCAAAATGGTCTGAAATTTAAATAATATTTAAAGTTTGGGGATTAAAATTTATGGGATTAGGGCGCCTGGGGTGGTTTAGTGGTGGAGCGTCTGCCTTTGGCTCGGATCATGATCCCTGGGGTCCTGGGATCCAGTTCCGCGTCAGGGTCCTCTTGGGTAACCTGCTTCTCCCTCTGCCTGGGTCTCTGCCTCTCTGTGTGTACCTCTCATGAATAAATAAAATCTTCTTTAAAAATTAGGAGGATTAAAAGGATTTTGGAATCCTAAATCTATGAAAGTCTAAGCGAAGCGTAGTCACATACACTGACACCTGTGCCTGGCTTGTAAATTCAGTAAAAGTTAATTCCACAGTAATTAAATTCACTTTACCTGAAATTTTTTTTAAAGATTTTATTTATTTATTCATGGTAGACAGAGAGAGAGAGAGAGAGAGAAGCAGAGACCCAGGCAGAGGGAGAAGCAGGCTCCATGCAGGAGACCTGATGTGGGACTCGATCCCAGGACTCCAGCATCACGCCCTGAGCTAAAGGCAGACGCTCAACCACTGAGCCACCCAGGCGTCCCCTGAATTTTTTTTTAAAGGATGTATTGAAGCATATTACATGCGAGGTACCCACGTAGACATTGGGGGAAATCTACATTCTATGAAACAAAGGAGTTCAATGTTGCAAGATCATGAGGAGCACTCTCAAGGTACTAAACTGTAGTAAAAGAGCATGGTGGAGGGAACGCCCTAGTTGACCCAGGAAGGTCTGGTAAGGAGTTGGCATTTAAAATGACATTTAAAGGAAAATCTGAGACGTGGGGTGAAATCACTCCGAGGTAGGAGAAAGCGTAATATATGCAAAGGTCCAAAGACAAGAAGAAACTTGGGTGTTCCACTAACTGGCCAAAGCCAGTGTAGCTGTAGAATAGTGGATTAGGTAGTGAGTAATAAAATGAAAAATACATTCTCAGGAGGACCTAGATAACAAATATCGTTATTTTTAAATTTTCCTTTCCTTTTAAAATTTGGATCAGAGTAAAATCTCTGAACTTCTTGTTTACTATTTTTCTGAAACACTAACCATTTGGCTTTTGTCTTTAATTTGCCTTATGGCATATGTGTATGTACAGATATACGCATATACATACATATATATACCTGACAAAATCACTTATCCCAATTCTGACAAGTAAAGAAGAAATGCCCCAACTAGCAAAAAGAAAAGAAAAGTCCCTAAAGACTCTATGAATTCAATAAATACATAGGATTAGATGAAGAAACTTAAAGTGCTACTGAGGGAACATTAAGAAGAGGGAGGGAGGGACCAAGAGAAAGAGAAAGTGGAAACAATCAGTGTCCATCAGTAAAGTACTGAAAAAATAAATTATGGTCCTTTCACTCAGTACAATGCTATGCAACTTATCTGCTATGAAGGGAATTTAAATACTAATGTGGAAAGAATTCCAAAATGTAATATGTAAGGAAAGCAAGGTCCAATACAGTGTATATAGTGTGATCCCTTGTAGATACATGTAAATTTAAGCTTTCTCATTTTTTTCAGGATGGTATTCCTGTGCAAGGGAGGCTCTCACTTTTTATTTTGTACTTTTCCAGATGGATTGAAAATTTCTAATTTTACCCATGTGCTACTGAATATATTAACAGAGATTATTAAGGTAGGTGTAATTATGGCCTACTTTGCTCACTAAAACTTCTCTGAATTTACAATTGCAAAAAAACAAAAACAAAATCATTTGAAAATTAGAATAATATGTGGTAGTATGAAGATGGAAATTACCATACAATTTAAACATTTAAAGCCATTTGTATGTTATTAATCGTTTATTTAATTATCATATGTTCTATAAGACTATAAATTATAAATCAGGTGCCAAAAATCAGTATTTTTCAGAAGTTAAAATAAATACTTGGGTGAGCTTCATTAGAAACATATGTTATATATGTATATATATGTATATATAAAGTTGAACATAAAGGCTTTCTTTTCATGAAAATGTGAAAGATAATTGTGTATATTGAGCCCTTTAATATACTAGAGCACTAAAAGAATTAAAAGGCTCTGATTTAAATACTAGAGCACTAAAAGAATTAAAAGGCTCTGATTTAAATATTTTACGTTAAAATAAATACATGCATGTGAAAGAGTAAAGCATTCTTACATACCTACAGAGGAACCATGCTGTGGAGTAAAATGTGGAGATTCTTACCTTCCAAGTAATGGTTGGAGGGCCCTCTAAAATCCCCTTCTTCTCCTTCAGATGATTATTTAAACTTTCTTGCTCTTTAGCTTCTGAAATAAGTGGAAGTCATATAATAGTGGTAACCGTGACTTCATCAAAATATTATATGGCATTTATTAAGCCACATCTAGTGAGTCATAGAATTTTCAGCCCTCTATATTTTTCACTGTATTAATAGCAAGGCACCTGATAGTTAACCTTCAAATTTACTGATAATCAGACTCAATGCTAGATCTTTTTAATATACTATTCTTGACAACTACCCTGCAGCATAATGATCATTATCATATCATCATGTATTTAGTACTCTGTTATTGATAGGTAATCCAACACTAAGAAAATCTTTCCAAGGATATATGGCTAACCTTGGATCACATAGCTAATTCTAGGTAAATTGGCAGTTAGTTATCAAATTCTATTACTGCTTCCTCGGTTTTGGTTTTGAGTTGTGCACACTTCTCACTTGAAATGTAGGCAAAAACTTTTGCAGCTAAACATTCAAATCTGTTCTATACTGGTATTGATTTGACACTGTTCCTAAGGTCTTCACAATAAGACCAGCATTATTTTTCTAAAACAGATTTGGTCCTATCATTCTTTGCTTTAAAAACCATGCTAGTATTTATTGAAGAAAAGAACTGTTTAGTATGGTACACACAGGCCTTCATAATCAGATCTTACATTATCACTCTAGTCTTATTTCTATCCATTTGCCTGTGATTGCAACACTCTAGCCACCTGTGTTTTCCAGGCAACAAACACATCACAAACTATTAAGTCTCCATACGTTGGCTCATACGACCCATTCTTCTGGGAATGTCTGCTCCTCTGAAACTAGTGAAATCCTATTTGTCCTTCCATATAAATTCTTCTGTTTGTAACTTCACAAAGCTCCCACTTCTCCTTGGGGAAAATTAGTTCATTCCTTAAGAAGATTCCCATAGAACTTAATATACAACACCTATTATAACTTGTTATATGATTTTTAAAAACTGATTTATATACATGCTGTTCTCCCACAAGTCTCTTAATACTTGGATGATGGAGACTATGTCACTCATTTTTGCCTTGCTAGTTCCTGTCATGATGTCTTGTACACACTTGCTTGTTTACCAAAGGCTTACTGAATGAAAAATATTGAATGAAGTTTTATGGCTTTATAAATTAGAATTCTTAATTGCAATTAATAGGAGTTGCCTGTGGATGACTTAAAGAGGAATTTATTTAACAAAAGGATACTGGCTAAGTCTCAGAAGAAGAACCATGCTTGGAAAAGAGGGAGAAACAAAAGGATACAGGGCATATGTAACAACTGCCAAAATCACTCCACACAGCAGCTCATCATGGACTCCACTATCATTACTGCTGAAGGCTGGGATCCACAGGTCACTGCACCCACACTCCTGACCTTACACGTAGGATGCCTCTATGGCACAATGGCCAATGCTGTCTCTGGAGGCCATATTGCTTAAAATTTTACTGTTCCTGAAGAACACCCCACTGTCTCTGCTTTTTGTGCCACTTTCTCTTGTTTCAAAGGCTAGGATAGGTGCTTCTCATTGGCAGAGCTTAGGTGATAGATTTGTGCCCATTGTCAAAAGAGCTGAGAAAGTGAATAATACTCAAAAATAGAATATTCATGTATATTCATATACTGTGTAACCCCACTCTCACACATGTACTCCAATATATATGGCAAATATCCACCCAGTTTATCCTTTCAGGTGGATAATACTCAACATGTACTCTTCCTCCCACACTCATCCTTAAAAAATATTTTTGTCTAATTTAATGCAATTTATTTTTCACATAATCAAAACGTCACTTACTTTATCCTCTAGGGAACAACCTAAGATTGAATCTTTTTCTATTTAGCTCAAAATCAAATTTCTCTCTGGCTTTGTTATAGTCTTTCCCCAATATCCTGTAACATATGGATTAAACGGTAAAGTAACCACCAAATACCCATCATTTAAAAAATGTTATTAAAAAAAAAACCAAAAACAGAATAGAAAACAGGGTTAAATGTCAGTTTTTCTGCCAAGTAATGGTTGGAGGGTTCTTTCCATGATCCCTTTGTCTTCAGTCAATACACCCCTGGATCAAAGTTCTTTATCCATTGTGGTGACCCAAAGTGCCATGCTGAAAGAAGCAGGGCATTTGATGGATCTGGCTATATTAAGTTACTGTACTTTTTAAAATTATGCACCAGGACATGGAAGTCCTAGGAAGTACTCAGAGAATTCTTTAGGTTCTGTCCTTATTTCTTTCTAGCTATACTACATAGTAAAACCCAACTTCCCCTTTATGGTCAAGATTAGTTACTTGGCACAACCATATAACCCCATTTTTTGTCTGTTCACAAAAGAGGCTCAGAGTAGAAACGGTTGACACTCCGGTAAGTTTGTTAGCAAATCTTATAAAACCTTAAAACTGCCCTTTGGATTCAGTGTTCATGCTGGAGTTCTCTTTCAAATATGACCATATTCATGTGGGTGTGGGACTGCAAAGTGATACATGTGTAGAGGTGAAACATTCATTTTAATGCTTAAAGTTACATAAATCTTTTCAAGAAAAAAAAAAAAAGAAGTGCCACTAGGAGTCTCATCATCCATTTCAACTGGGACAACTGTTCCTACCCCTGATATGTGTAAGATCTCTTTCCTAGGGCCCTGACACTTTTAATGACAAGATGTAAGTTATCCAATATCATACATCTATTCTCATACTTTCAGAAGACAGCAAACCTTCAAGCAACACAGAATTCCAGAGTCAGCATCAGCAGCAGTGCCAGACTTGGAGATAAAGAGCAACATTTTTGAGAGTGAGTAATAAATATAGTAAGAGATGCTATTTCTACCTACTTCCTTTATCCTTAGATCATATATTCTGGCTATGAGAGAAACAGGACAAATACTGAACTCCAATTTAGAGAAAAGCATGTACCCTAAACTTATGAGATGTTATCTTCTGGCTGTTGTGGTAATGAATCAATAATAGTTTCTATCACTATTTTGTAGTTACTTCTTCATAATGGAGTATATCATAAGACTGATGAATTTCATAGGCATTACATCATTTCTTCCACTGTAAATAAGCAACACTGCATGTGAAATTATAATGGTAAATAAGGCATAGTAAGTCCACGAATGGTAGTAAAAGGAGGCAAATTCTAGTTTAGTAGAACAAAATTATTTCTCCCACATGAGGGAAGGAATCTAATTATGCAAAGGCTACTAGTCTTTCTGGGGTTTGTTAATATACTAGAGACTCAGATTTGGCTGCAGCTGGGTAATTTGGGCACTCAACAAAAGTGTTAGGCAGATAAAAGGAAATTCACATTTTTGCAAATGCCATTGTCACCGTTTTACTTTGATCTTGGGCACAAGTGAACAAACTTGTGGGTGGTTAGGAGGGATGACTGACATCCGTAGAGTTGGTCATTTCTTTGTCTGATTATTAAGAATTTCCATTGCAGTGAAGGCCACATGGTCCTCCAAATTAATATAATTTGGTCCGCCATTAATATAATTTTTAAGATGTTATTTATTTATTTATTCATTTATTCATTTGAGACACGGAGAGAAAGAGAGAGAGAGAGAGAGCATGTGCCCACATGCACAAGCCAGGGAGAAGGGGGAAGAGCAGGGGGCGGGAGAGAAGCAGACTCCCCTATACAGGGCTCAATCCCAGGACCCAGGGATCATGACCTGAGTGGAAGTCAAATGCTTAACCCACTGAACCATCCAGACGCCCCATTCATACTTCTTACGTTTTGCCTTTCCTGCTCAGTCTTCAATTTTTAGGTGTTAAGGCTTCTCACTTTGAAATAATATCCTGATTTTTCTGTTCTCTTTGGTATTTCATGAATTTTGAAAGCTGCCTCAAGTGTCTCATTTTATTTTTGATTCAAACGTATTTCTTGTAGTTGTTCTTGTCCTTCAGTTTGTCCCTAGAACTCTCTGAAACCTTAGCAGTCATGGGTGTAATGATCTCAAACCTTTTAGCAACAAAAGGTTTTCAAGTCTTCTTCAAATGTAATTGGCAGGAAGGATAACAGAGTGATTGATCTACCAGAGGCATGGGTAACACCTCTTGCCCTTTCTTCACTAAGTAAAACTCCCTCTTCACCTGTGCAGCCTCCTCTGGGCTGCCTGCATCACTTGGAGTTTGGGGGCTGCAAAGTAACAGACAGGGTAACTTACTGGAAGGATAAGAAGGCTCAAGGGGCTGAAGGGAAGGCTGAAGACTCCACTGGGAACCAGTAGCAATAGAAGATCCCAGTGGCTAGAACCACTTGGTTATTGGGACACTCCTGCTAGTTCCGTTTTGCTTGTTTGTTTTCATTTTATTGTTGTTGCTTTTAATTTCGCCTTTGCTTAACATTAGAAGTCCTGAGGCAAGTCCACTTCAACCACATGCCCAGCCATTGGTTGGGACATCATGATTTACAATCCTAACCTGACAGCATGCAATACCAGAAAGATAATTCTGGCCAACCTAACAGCTATAAATTTGTGATCTGGGCAACAGATAAGGAAGCAATCCAAATAAAAAAGGTGTAAAATCAACTAGATAGTAATGATATTAGTTATAGCCACAGAACAGGGGAGTGGTGAGGACTGTCCTGCAGATTTCATTAACTTTGAGCTGACAGCAGAGGTTAATTGCAAATGGGTGGGGTAAGAGATATAATTAGACAATTAAATTTATGAAGGAGATACAGTAAGAGTTGTGTCAGAAATTATAGTAAAAATAAAATGGCTAAGAATAGCCAGATGAAACCATTTGTGAAAAAATGAAGGATTTGAAAAGCCTCCTTTCTATTTGAACAGGTTTGATATTTTAACAGGCAGCTCAGGTAGTTATTCTGGAAATCACCACTAGGTTCCAGGTCCCTGTCCAGAATCTCTTATCACCACCTGAAATTTTTTAAGAGATGATAAAAGATTTAGTAACTTCAGGAAGATATAAAAATAACCAGAGAAAAAATAATGATAAAATCAAATCCTTGGAATCAATATATCTATGCCAAATTTGGAACATCAAGGGCAAATCTAGGTGACCACAGCTGCAGAAAATAAATGAAAGAGAAAATGGGAAATTGAAAAGTATATAATTGTCTGAAAAATGTGTGTGCCCTCTTCTTAAATCTGATATATTTAATCTGGCATGTTAAACTTACAATTTTAATTCTAAGTGTTTTTTGTAATTTTAAATTTAATAGGTACAATACTATCTGATAAGTTTTTAACAGTATTTATAAATTTAAATAACTCGGATCATCAAATCTTTATTATTACGTTTATTAACTATCATTTAGATACTTAAGAAAATTTTTTGTGTAGATTTCTAATTCCAGTTATCTGTTTAAAGTACTTTAGAAAACCAGATATATTAGGTATTTTTTAAGTTGAAAAGTTTCAGCTAATTAAAACAATCACATTTATAAAGACCTTAAATATTTAGGAGAACATATGATTTGCATGAATTTAAAGTGAAATGTGAAACAGAATATATGACTTAAATTTATAAGTTGTACTTAAATGCTTGGGGAAATTTAATATCTTAAAATTAGAAACTAATTGAATATTAACTAACAATCACGAGATTTCTAAGTGGATTTATTTTGTATATAAGTTGTATCTACAACTTACATTTAAAAGTTTATTATGTTGGGGATCCCTGGGTGGCTCAGCGGTTTGGTGTCTGCCTTTGGCCCAGGGCGCAATCCTGGAGTCCCAGGATCGAGTTCCGCGTCAGCCTCCTGGCATGGAGCCTGCTTCTCCCTCTGCCTATGTCTCTGCCTCTCTCTCCCTCTCTCTCTATGTCTATCATGAATAAATAAATAAAATCTTTAAAAAAATAAAAGTTTATTATGTTGACTATTAATGAAAATGAATACAGATGTGAGAATTTCTATTTTTTTAATTTTTTTATTGGAGTTCAATTTGCCAACATATAGCATAACACCCAGTGCTCATCCCGCCAAGTGCCCCCCTCAGTGCCCATCACCCAGTCACCCCAAACCCCCGCCCACTTCTCCTTCCACTACCCCTTGTTCATTTCCCAGAGTTAGGTGTCTCTCATGTTTTGTCACCCTCACTGATATTTTCACTCATTTTCTCTCCTTTCCCTTTATTCCCTTTCACTAATTTTTATATTCCCCAAATGAATGAGACCATATAATGTTTGTCCTTTTCCAATTGACTTATTTCACTCAGCATAATACCCTCCAGGTCCCTCCACATTGAAGGAAATGGTGGGTATTTGTTGTTTCTAATGGCTGAGTAATATTCCATTGTATACATAAACCACAGCTTCTTTCCATTCATCTTTCGATGGACACCGAGGCTCCTTCCACAGTTTGGCTATTGTGGACATTGCTGCTAGAAACATCGGGGTGCAGGTGTCCCAGCACTTCACTGCATCTGTATCTTTTGGATAAATCCCCAGCAGTGCAATTGCTGGGTCGAAGGGCAGATCTATTTTTAACTCTTGGAGGAACCTCCACACAGTTTTCCAGAGTGGCTGCACCAGTTCACCTTCCCACCAACAGTGCAAGAGGGTTCCCCTTTCTCCACATCCTCTCCAATATGTGTTATTTCCTGCCTTGTTAATTTTCCCCATTCTCACTGGTGTGAGGTGGTATCTCATTGTGGTTTTGATTTGTATTTCCCTGATGGCAAGTGATGTGGAGCATTTTCTCATGGTCTTGTTGGCCATGTCTGTGTCTTCCTTTGTGAGATTTCTCTTCATGTCTTTTGCCCATTTCATGATTGGATTGTTTCTTTCTTTGGTGTTGAGTTTAAGAAGTTCTTTATAGATCTTGGAAACTAGCCCTTTGTCTGATAGGTCATTTGCAAATATCTTCTCCCATTCTATAGGTTGTCTTTGAGTTTTGTTGACTGTTTTTCTTTTTGCTGTGCAGAAGCTTCTTATCTTGATGAAGTCCCAATAATTCATTTTTGCTTTTGTTTCTCTTGCCTTCATGGATGTATCTTGCAAGAAGATGCTGTGGCCAAGTTCAAGAAGGGTGTTGCCTGTGTTCTTCTCTGGGATTTGATGGAATCTTGTCTCACATTCAGATCTTTCATCTATTTTGAGTTTATCTTTGTGTATGGTGTAAGAGAGTGGTCTAGGTTCATTCTTCTGCATGTGGATGTCCAATTTTCCCAGCACCATTTATTGAGGAGACGGTCTTTTTTCCAGTGGATAGTCTTTCCTGCTTTGTCGAATATTAGTTGACCATAAAGTTGAGGGTCCACTTCTGGATTCTCTATTCTGTTCCATTGATCTATGTGTCTGTTTTTGTGCCAGTACCACACTGTCTTGATGACCACAGCTTTGTAGTACAACCTGAAATCTGGCATTGTGTTGCCCCCAGCTATGGTTTTCTTTTTTAAAATTCTCCTGGCTATTCGGGGTCTTTTCTGATTCCACACAAATCTTAAGATGATTTATTCCAACTCTCTGAAGAAAGTCCATGGTATTTTGATAGGGATTGCATTAAATTGTAAATTGCCCTGGGTAACATTGACATTTTCACAATATTAATTCTTCCAATCCATGAGCATGGAATAGTTTTCCATCTCTTTGTGTCTTCCTCAATTTCTTTCAGAAGTGTTCTGTAGTTCTTAGGGTATAGATCCTTTACTTCTTTGGTTAGGTTTATTCCTAGGTATCTTATGCTTTTGGGTGCAATTGTAAATGGGATTGACTCCTTAATTTCTCTTTCTTCAGTCTCAGTGTATAGAAATGCCACTGACTTCTGGGCATTGATTTTGTATCCTGCCACACTGCCAAATTGCTGCATGAGTTCTAGCAATCTTGGGGTGGAGGCTTTTGGGTTTTCTATGTACAGATCATGTCATCTGCAAAAAGGGAGGGTTTGACTTCTTCTTTGCCAATTTGAATGCCTTTTGTTTCTTTTTGCTGCCTGATTGCTGAGGCTATGACTTCTAGTATTACGTTGAATAGCAGTGGTGAGAGTAGACATCCCTGTCTTGTTCCTGATCTTAGGGGAAAGGCTCCCAGTGTTTCCCCATTGAGAATGATATTTGCTGTGGGCTTTTTGTAGATGCTTTTAGATGTTCGTAGATGTTGAGGAATGTTCCCTCTATCCCTACTCTCTCAAGAGTTTTGATCAGGAATGGATGCTGTATTTTGTCAAATGCTTTCTCTGCATCTATTGAGAGGATCATATGGTTCTTGTTTTTTCTCTTGCTGATATGATCAATCAGATTGATTGCTGTATGAGTGCTGAACCAGCCTTGCATCCCAGGGATAAATCCCACTTGGTCATGGTGAATAATCTTCTTAATGAATTGTTGGATCCTATTGGCTAGTATCTTGTTGAGAATTTTGCATCTGTGTTCATCAGGGATATTGGTCTATAATTCTCATTTGGTGGGGTCTTTGTCTGGTTTTGGAATTAAGGTGATGCTGGCCTCACAGAATGAATTTGGAAGTACTCCATCTTTTTCTATCTTTCCGAACAGCTTTCGTAGAATAGGTATCATTTCTTCTTTAAACGTTTGATAGAATTCCCCTGGGAAGCCATCTGGCCCTGGACTCTTGTGTCTTGGGAGGTTTTTGATGACTGCTTCAATTTCCTCCCTGGTTATCGGCCTGTTCAGGTTTTCTGTTTCTTCCTGTTCCAGTTTTGGTAGTTTGTGGTTTTCCAGAAATGTGTCCATTTCTTCTAGATTGCCTAATTTATTGGTGTATAGCTGCTCATAATAAGTTTTTAAAATCGTTTGTATTTCCTTGGTATTGGTGGTGATCTCTCCTTTCTCATTCATGATTTTATTAATTTGAGTCTTTCCTCTCTTATTTTTAATAAGGCTGGCTAATGGTTTGTCTCTTAATTCTTTCAAAGAACCAACTCCTGGTTTTGTTTATCTGTTCCACAGTTCTTTTGGTCTCGATTTCATTGAGTTCTGTTCGAATCTTTATTAATTCTCTTCTTCTGATGGGTGTAGAATCTATTTGCTGTTTTTTCTCCAGCTCCTTTAGGTGCAAGGTTAGCTTTTGTATTTGAGTTCTTTCCAGTTTTTGGATGGATGCTTGTATTGCGATGTATTTCCCCCTCAGGACTGCTTTTGCTGTATCCCAAAGATTTTGAACTGTTGTATCTTCATTCTCATTAGTTTCCATGAATCTTTTAATACTTTCCTAATTTCCTGGTGGACCCTTTCATCTTTAGCAGGATGGTCCTTAACCTCCACATGTTTGAAATCCTTCCAAACTTCTTGTGATTTAGTTCTAGTTTCAAAGCATTCTTGTCTGAAAATATGCAGGGGACGATCCCAATCTTTTGGTATTGATTAAGACCTGATTTGTGACCCAGTATGTGGTCTATTCTGGAGAAAGTTCCATGTGCACTTGAAAAGAATGTGTATTCAGTTGCATTTGGATGTAAAGTTCTGTAAATATCTGTGAAATCCATCTGGTCCAGTGTATCATTTAAAGCTCTTGTTTCTTTGGAGATGTTGTGATTAGAAGATCTGTCGATTGTAGAAAGCGCTATATTCAAGTCACCAAGTATAAGTGTATCTAAGTATGTCTTAACTTTGGTTATTAATTGATTGATATACTTGGCAGCTCCCACATTCGGGGCATAAATATTCATGATTGTTAAGTCCTCTTGTTGGATAGATCCTTTAAGTATGATATAGGGTCCCTCTTCATCTCTTACTACAGTCTTTGGGATAAACTTTAATTTATCTGATATAAGGATGGCTACCCCTGCTTTCCTTTGAGGACCATTTGAATGGTAAATGGTTCTCCAACCTTTCATTTTCAGGCTGTAGGTGTCCTTATGTCTAAAATGAGTCTCTTGTAGACAGCAAATAGATGGGTCCTGTTTTTTTATCCAGTCTGAAACCCTGCACCGTTTGATGGCGTCATTAAGCCCATTCACGTTCAGAGTTACTATTGAAAGATAAGAATTGAGTGTCATCATGTTACCTATTCAGTCCCTGTTTTTGTGGATTGCTTCCTTGGACTTCCTCTTTTTTTTATGGGGTCCCCCTTAATATTTCTTGCAGAGCTGGTTTGGTGGTCACATATTCTTTCAGTTCCTGCCTGTCTTGGAAGCTCTTTAACTCTCCTTCCATTTTGAATGAGAGCCTTGCTGATAAAGTATTCTTGGCTGCATGTTCTTCTCATTTAGGACCTTGAATATACCCTGCCAGCCCTTTCTGGCCTGCCAGGTCTCTGTGGAGAGGTCTGCTGTTAATCTAATTCTTCTCCCCATAAAAGTTAGAGATTTCTTGTCTCTTGCTGCTTTAAGGATCTTCTCTTTATCTTTGGAATTTGCAAGTTTCACTATTAAATGTTGAGGTGTTGAGCAGTTTTTATTGATTTTAGAGGGGGAGGGAGATCTCTCTATCTCCTGGATCTGAATGCCTGTTTCCCTTCCCAAGTTAGGGAACTTCTCAGCTATGATTTGTTCAAATACACTTTCTAGACCTCTGTCCCTTTCAGTGCCCTCGGGAACCCCAATTAAATGTAGATTTTTCCTTCTGAGGCTGTCATTTATTTCCCTTAACCTATCCTCATGATCTTTTGTTTTTCTCTTTTTTCCTCAGTTTCCTTCTTTGCCATAAACTTGTCTTCTATGTCACTCACTTACCTCTTCTACCTCATTAACCCTCATCGTTAGTACCTCCAGTTTGGATTGCATCTCATTTAATTGATTTTTAATTTCGGCATGATTAGATCTAAATTCTGCAGTTGTGAGGTCTCTTGAATCCTTTACGCTTTTTTCCAGAGCCACCAGTAGCTTTATAATTGTGCTTATGAATGTCTTTGTGACATCAAATTGTAATCCAAATTCTGTAACTCTGTGGGAGAGAGTATGGTTTCTGTTTCTTTCTTTTGTGGTGAGTTTTTCCTTCTAGTCATTTTGCTCAGTGCAGAGTGGCCAAAACATGTACTGGAAAAAGGAGAAAAAGAGAGAAAAAAAAAAAAAAAGGAAAAAAAGGGGGGGGGATCAAATAGAAAACAGAAAACAAGGGGTAGTATTCTCTGATTCTATATACTGTAAATCCCTCGACTTCCCCTGGAACTTTCCAGTGCTGCTTGGTTAATAACTTGCTTTTCCCCTGTCCTTCTAGCTGGTCTTCTGGGGCAGGGACCTGATGTGCTGATTCTCAGGTGTGTGCACCTGGGGGAGCTGCCCAGCCCCCTGCCAGGTGCACAGGCTCAGTGGGAGCTGTTTATCCTGTGAGGCCCCTGCTCAGTCCCAGGTACAAGGTGACACCAGGAGGAACATCAACAGTGGTGGCGGCCAGCTCTCCAACTCTGGAGTCAGCTCCAGCAGTAATTACCGCAGCTCCCAGTCCTCAGGGGCCTGGATGCTCCGGGGTCGGGGGTGCCAATCTGCACAGCTCAGGGCCACCCAGCGGCAGGAGCATCCTCGCTGTCCTGTGTCCTCCCAACCTCCACCTGTCAAGGGGGAGCACTGGATCCTGGGCTGTGTCCCGGCGCCCTGGGCTCCCGGGCCTGCACCACTGGAATCGCGCTCCCTGGCGGTGCAGCCCCCTCCGCATGAGCCGCCACCTGAGCCGCCAACACCGAGCTGCTCCCGGGCCCGCCGTGCGCGCTGCAGCCCTTTAGGGAGCTTGGCCACAGGGTGTGGCCACTCTCCCCCCGGGCACAGGTCCTCTGTTAGTGCTCTCGGGAGCCTGAGGGCATCCCCGCCCCTCCTGGGGTCCTGCCCGAGCTCCCTGCGAGCGCCTTTCCATCGGGGAAGGTTGGTGAAGCTCCTGCTTCTCTGGGATGGGCCTTACCTGTCCTGGGGATGCTCCTGGGCGGCCTGAGCCCGGCTCCTTGTGACGCCCCTCCCCCTTGGATGCTTTTTTACTTCATTTTTTTTTTTCCGTCTTCCTACTTTGATAGAACCGCAAACTCTTCTACTGTAGGATTCCTGCTGTTCTCTCTTTAAATCTGAGACCAAATTCGCAGGTTTTCAGGATGATTTGAAAGTTATCTAGGTAAGGACAGGTGACGTGGGGATCCTAATCTTTCACTATCTTGCCCCGCCTCCCTGAGAATTTCTTTCTGATGCAAAAGCTATCCATATACATTTAAGAAAAAAAGAAAGAAAGAAAGAAAGAAAGACAAGAAACAAAACCTCAATTATCAAAAAATAATTCTCCAAAACAATTGATGTATTGTTACCACAGGAAGGGAGAATGAAGCTTGATGGCCCAAAGCTACAAAAATTCACCACACTGCATCTAATCTGGAACTCAAGAACCTTAGTCCTCCATGGAGCCATTTGAAAACTACTAGTGAAGTGGTAGGTGCTCTGGTCTCGGAGTCAGAAAACTTGGTTTGAGTCTCACCTTGACACAGTATGACATCAGGCAACTCACCTTTGGCCTGCAAATCTTAGTCTCATCTGCAAAATACTGCAGCACCACCTGATTTACTAAATAATGATGATCTGGTGAAATAAAATATGTGCAAGACTTAGTATATAACCTGTAACGTGACACATACTTGCCACATTTATTTTGAGCTATTGCACACCACCATCAGTGGAACTAAACAATGATCTTTCATTTTTGCCCATCTCATGCAATGGTTTCACATTTTCAGGCAAAGCACCTGTAGTTTCATGCATTTTCTTTTTTTTTTTTTTAAGATTTTTTAATTTATTTATTCATGATAGTCACACACACACACACACACACACACACACACACACACACAGAGGCAGAGACACAGGCAGAGGGAGAAGCAGGCTCCATGCAGGGAGCCCGACGTGGGATTCGATCCCGGGTCTCCAGGATCGCACCCTGGGCCAAAGGCAGGCGCCAAACCGCTGCGCCACCCAGGGATCCCTTTCATGCATTTTCTATCCTCTTTCAGCTTCAAGTTCTATGGGGCACACACATAAACACGCACTTTCATAGTAAGTTATAAGCATCCTCGTACTTTCTGGAGCTTTGATTGTGGCCTCTTTCCCTATATCTATTCTCCAGAAGCAAACTTGCTATGGTGTTTAATTTGTCTATTCCCATAGTCCTCATCTGCAGGGGTGCCAGCTAGCCTCTGTCATTTAACACTTACCACACTTAATCACTGGATAGTAATGTCTCCAATTTAAATAGCCACAGTTAAAATTGTCATTGTTGCACTTCTGTGCTGCAGCTTTAGCATATAAACTATGTATTTTCTCTTCATTTTACTTGGCCTCCTCTTGTTGCCATTCTGCATAGACCTGCCTAACAGCCTTTAGCTTTTAATTGACTGCTATTGATTTTCTTTTCAGAATATATGAGCCCATGACCTCTTAGTGAAATTAAGCAGTCCACCTGTCACAGGGAATCTGATCTCTGTCGAACTTCTGCTTGAGTTTCCCAGGTACCTATGCTGTACCACCCTGTCCTCTGTGCCACATTCTTTTCTTCCCTTGGCTGCCAGCGTATAGTCACTCTTTTGCTCTTCTCCAGAGCCTCATCTTCCAAAAATGTTCTCAGCCAGGCCAGGTGGTCCTTCCATGTACTTGCAAATCACCCTACAGATGGTTTTGTAATAGCACATCTCCCATTATATATCATTATCAATACATTTTTATTATCCCCACTAATCTGTGAGCTCCCTGAGGATAGAGACAATCTCATTTATCTTTGAATACTTGGCACTTTGTGCAGTTTCTGAAATGCAGTGGGAGTTGATTAAGCATTTTTGGAGCAAATTAAAAATTAATATGAATAAATGGATAGACTGATTTATTTAAATGAACTGTGACCCAAATTGAAGAAAGTCTATTCCATTCTAAAACAAACTGAAAACATAGCATTTCTATATTTGTCAAGTTCCTCACCCAGCATTCAGTTATCTGGAGGAGAAACTCGTGGCTACCTTTGGTTTGCCTCTGTGACTCCCCTCATTTTCTCCAGTAATGCATCACTTATTGGAGTCCTCTAGGTCTTACCTCCACAATATCTACAGCATCTAGCTTCTTCTTCTCACTTCCACAGCTTTCTCCTTTACTCAAGTCCTGAATTATCTCAACAATTTATCAGTCACTTCCCTTCTTTCTCCTTTACAGTTCATTATCAAATAATCTCTTTTTTGGCACATTGGTACCATTTTTTTCCCCTCCAGTTCTTGATATTTCTTGATGCATTGATGTATCACTTCCTGGATCAAATCCTTTAATAAAACCCTAGTCCAAAATGTAGAGTAGTAGTTTCTTAAAATTTGAAAAATGATCACACGGTAAAACATTTTGAGAATGTGCTGTGTAGAGCTATGCACATATTTATAAATGTATGTTTAAGTTATGACTGTCGTGATGTATTAGATATGTTCTTAAACAGGCATAAAAATGTAAAAAGTTGAGCTAAGGGATAATAAAAAATATTTGCATAATTACTTTATTATTATCAACTATTATTACTTTATTATTTATATTTATTATCAACTATTTATATTTATTATTATTACTTTACATAATACAAATATTATTAATAATGTATTATATTATTATATAATATATAATATATAATATATAATTATATATAATAATGTATATATTATTAATAATGTATTAATACAACTATTATTACTTTATTATTTATATTTATTATTATCAACTATTTATATTTATTATTATCAACTAAAAATATTTGCATAATTACTTTATTATTATAAATTATTATTACTTTATTATTATATTTATTATTATCAACTATTATCAATTATCAGTTATTAAATATTATTTCAAAGAACTTTCTTGCTCTCTAAGTTATATCACTAATATTATATATATTTATTTGGTAAGCATATAATATAAAATTTATGCTTAACTTTTTTATGTGAGTAACTTTTGTGTGTATTTATACATATTTATGGCATATATATGATTTATTATTTCTGGAAACTTTGGTTAATACTCTATGGCGCGGTAACTGAGGTTGCTGTTCAGTTTATTTCAATGCCTACTTTAAGGGCTATCATGGAAAAAAGAAAAAAAAGCTTCCAGATTTCACAAAAACATAATGTATACCACACCATTCACAAGAAGGTTCATTGTAAATAAAATTGGATCTACATCCATATTTCAAATATGACTTTTTGGAAGTTATTTCTTGTTGGATCTATGTTTTATAACATGGCCAAAGAATATCTTGCCTTTAGTGTAAAAGGAGTGTCAGCTCTGCCACTTTTTCTTTATCCGAGATTTTATTATTAGTATCATCTTCAATCCGTGGGTTCTTAGAAGGAATCCTTTAAAACTATAAGTCATTTTGTGAGTATGCATTTAGTTAAAATTAGATGATGTAGTCTGTCAGTTCATTTATCACAGCTCCCAAATCTGCAACTCCCTGAAAGGTAGGTAGTATGCTACAGTGAGCAGCTCACTGGAAGCTAGTCTCTCAGCATTCTGGGGCACCCTCTCTGCCCTCAGAATGCCTCCCCTACTGTCCATGAAATAAGACATGTGACCTTGAAATATGGTTAGTGAGAGAACCAGTCAAGAGGGTGAATTTTAGTAATGCTTACTTTTTTTTTAGTTTTTAAGATTAAAAATTAAAACTCACTGAAGTTTTGATGTCTCCTCACACCCCAGGGCATGCTCTTACATACCTCTCAGAGCTCACACCCCACCTTGGAGAACACTGCTGTAGAGGATGAGATCCATACTGCTGTCTCTAACTTCCAAGTACTCTGTAATTTGACCCTAAGCCATCTTAGAAATGAAACCTTTTATTTCACTCACACCACTGCCCCATCTTTATTTTATGCTGCACTCCAGGTGTTTTATTCCTTATTTCTAAACATACCCGATATTTTTGTCTCCACTGGGCATATGCCCTCCCTTCTATCTTGAATGTTCTCCCCACTTTACCACAGTATCTCTACCTATCAAGTTTCTCCTCCATGAAACCTCTTTCCATTTGGGTGTAGTTCCTCTGAACTGAACAAAAGTTCACAGAACTTGAAGATTCTCTTTGGCACATGAATTAGAAATAATTATGTGCATGTATTATCTCTTCTATGAGCAGATTATAAACACCTTAAGAAAAGGCACTGGGGTCTCATTAATTTTTCTGTTCCTAACAATCATCCTACAAACTTCCTGACATGCAGTACACATGCATTAGGAGCCATTGTGATACAATAGAACAATATGAAGTTGGAAATCATAAAGACCTGACTGCAGAAGAATTAGCATTTTTGTGAAAATATGGGAAACAAAATTACCTTCCATCATTTAGAGCCTCCCAATAAAAGAACAGTTATACATTCATTCTCACCAGAAATGCCAACAGGAGCCAGCTGATAACCCCTCAGGGACATGCAAAAGAGACTTTTCCATTTGGTAGAAATCAAATTAAAGTTCCTTTCAGTGGCATGACTCTATGATTTGGAGGAGAAAGAAATACCAAATCTCTAAAGGTGATTTCCAAAGAGAAGGCTGTTACAGTTTAAAAGTCATTTGCCATATTTCATTTACCATTTCCATTCTTATTTATTGACTAACTCTTATATAAGATACCATTTTAAACACAAGAAGTGTTTGAATTTTAGGTTTTGGTAAGTTTGTTCATATTGCATATTAACTAGTTTTACATATTAACCAATTCAGTAATTGATAATAAATAAACCAACTTGGAGGATTGGCTATCCTGTTGATAACAAGAATTATTAAATCAATTAATTCAGTGTAATATCATCCAGCCATGTTCTGTAGGCACAGACAATGAATGAAGGCAACTTAGGTAATGGAAGTTACATCATTTTTTGGAGGACTGGTTTTGTCATCATCCATACTCAGTTTTTTGACTATGTAGCAATCAGAAAAAAGTAGTTACGAACACTGTCTATGACTAAGACTGTTACTAACTAACCTACCAGCAGAAAAGTATAAAATACACAGGCACATGCACACACAAACATATACATGTCAATGGTGCTTGAAACACTCATCATCAGGGTCTCTTCTGAGAGATAATGTGCTGGTACACTTTTTAATTAAAGCTGATGCTCCCTGAAGTTATTTGTGGTATTCTTATAGTCTAACTTGAGAAACACAAAGGATGGGTTAGAGATTAAGAAATAGTAAGAGTGAAAGGACCCTGAAGTTGCTTGAAAATAGAGAAACACCCATGATGTAGATGAGGTGGAAGAGAGGTCATATTAATTCAGAGTCATTCATCATGACTACACTATGCATGACCACCCTTAGCTCCTAAAGAGCCCCAGCCCTGGGAGTACATGGTCCATCAGCAATCAGAACCAACCTTTTAGAACGTTCTAAATTCTGCCTCCTTTGGACACCAAAGAATTCACCTATCAGTGAGTCTAATAAAGAGTACAGACAATTCTCCATTTTATTTAACCAAACCTTTAAATTACACTTACCTACCATGTTTACTCAATCATCTTCCCTATTTAATTTTCCCCAGTACAGTGGAAAGGACAATTAACTAACTCAGGATTCAGCAAATCATAGTGTAAGCTTTTTAAAGGTGTTGATTTTTTATCTTTGGCACAGACCCGCTGCATCTCTTTGGAGTGAGAGGGAGGAAGATCCATGTTAAAAAGAAAAAAATGAACAAGGAAGGAAAGGAGGAGGGAAAGGAAGAAAGAAAGAAAAAATGTTTTAAAAGGAAGGAAGGAGGAGGAAAAGAAATGCTCCCTATGTAATTTTTACTATTAACCAATTTTGGAAATCTCTAATTCAGTGGTTTTTCAAAGTGTGGTTCCTCCATCAGAAACTTCAGCATCATCTGGAAACATACTAGAAATGCAAATTCTTAGACAGCACTCCCCTCCCGTGCCCCAGACTCAGGGCATCAGAAGCTCCAGGGTGGGGGCTCAGCAATCTGTGTTTTAGCAAGTCCTCTAAGTGACTCTGTGACACACAGACACTAAGGTCTGTATTCTACTGCTCAGGCTTAAAATTAAAGCATGTCTGTTTTTTAGTGAAGGCATATCCAAATACGACAGGCCCCAAAAAGAAGCTTCGTCCCTGCAATAATTTTGTGTACTCTCTCCCTTTCACTCTGGCGGTCTCTCTCTCTTTCTCTGGTTCTCACAATCTTAGGGAGATTATGAAAAAATAAGTAAACATAAAAAGTGGAATTTGTATTATGGTTAATACATGCATGCCTCAACAATTTTCTTTGTTTATAGTTAAGAGGACTTGAGGTTAAAGAACATGTGGTATTCACCTATATACCCTACTGCAAAGATCAGTATAATGCCTTACACATTCATAAATATTTATTAATGAACATTTAAACTATTGCCTTATAGAAAGCAAGTTTTCTGTTTGGAATTTACAAACACATCCAGTTAGGGTGGTGGATCTTTAATTTCTGTTCTGTGGGCACATGCTTATCTAATGTGACAAACATAACATGTATGTTTATAGCTTAAACATAATGGAAGTTAATTATCACAATCAAGAATAGCAATTCAAACTAAGTATCCTACTAGTTTGTGATCAACAGCATAATTTTCCTATATGAAGGAAAATCAGATTCTCAGTTCAGTCCTAAGTTCTTAAAACTTACTTAAGTACTTAAAACATGATTCAGTAAATCATGGTTGATAATGATAAAATTGGTATCAGGGTTATCATGCCTTTAAGTAAAGATTCATCAGAAAATTTTGTATCATTCCTGGCAACCTAAAACAAATTTAGGCTGGTCAGATAATTGGAAAATATTTGCTAATAACTAACATACTAGAAAAAGTACATAACATGTTTTTACTGAAATATGATGGGATTTTGAAAATGCTAAGACCATACAATCAAACACAGATGCTTAAAAGCAATTTTTTTCGTGATCATAGATTTATGGCTCAGTTAATCAATATTTGAATTATATGTATGTAACTCCATTGTTAAACCATTTCCCTATAACCTACAAATTAATATTAATGAGAAATCCAATAGCATTCAGCAGCAGCATTCTGTCACTGTGCTAGAGTAATTATTGATTTTAATTTTAAATATTAATGCAATGCAGTTTTTTGTCAGCTTAAAGCAATAATTGCACAGAAACAGCAAGACCTAAGTCAGGTGAGATTCTATTGCAGGAGATTTGATAGCAAAGCTGTCAACAGTGACTGCTTAGCAAAACTTGAATTGTGCTCTCCAGCAACTGGCATATGATTATGAATGATTACATCCCTCATAAAGAATAGCTGACCCCTGGGGTTATTTGGTTTGCAGCTTTCAGCCCATCTGTTTAAAGAGATGGAGTGGTTCCTTCTGAACAAGAAATTTGATCATGAAACTAAGGAACAGAGCCACCAAAACAGCTGGTGCTTGGTACCAGGAGAGAGAAAAGATGGGGAGGAATGACAATAGATGAACAGCAATCTTTGTGAAGTCCCAGCATCTTAGTGTGAGAGGTCTGATAAAACATGTACCACATATTATTGAGCCCAGCCATACTCTTTATTCTGAAAGAGGCAAAACGTGTGTTCTAATAATCTCAGGTTAGAGAAAACAAATTTCTCGTGAATCAAAATGAGTTGATTCCAAAGCCTGATTAACAAATTATAGGACAAAAAGCAACCGGATCCTTTCACCCCCACACAGGGGCCCCAAACTAGGAGGGAAGGAAAGGAAGGAAGTGCCGCTGGAGCTTGGCTAGCCCAGGGACTGCAGACAGATGTGACCACAGACCCTCCCACGGATGCTTAGCACACACTGTTAGGAACCATCCCAGATGCCACCAGCCCCCAAGCCAGTTACTCTCCTCTCAGCCTTCTGGTAGTCCTTCAGGCATAGGAAGAATTGCAGTAAATTATCTGATAATCTTGCAAAAGATCCTCAGATCCCACTCAAGTTTCACTAAAGACATAGTTCGGAATTGCATGATGTCTTTAGTTCTCAAGTCTCTTTATTCTCCTCCTGTCTGGGACAGTTTCTCCACCTTTTCTAAATTTTATGACTTTAACACTTCTGAAGATTATCAGCCAGTTATTTTATAGAATGTCCCTCAATTTCACGTTCTCTGTTTCCTCATTCAGTATGTGTTATTGGTAGATCTATCACTGCAGTTTTTGCTATGTTCTTATTGCATCTCAGGTGGTACAGCATTTTAATTTGTCCAATTTATTGATGGTGCACAACTTGATGATTTGATTAATGTGTTGTCAGTGAGTATTCTTCACTGAAATATTATGCTTTTCCCGTTTATATTTAATAAATGTTTTATAGGAAGTAATTTGAAACTATGTAAATATCCAATTTTTTTGTCAAACTTTAACTTGTTTGTTTAGGACTTAGAGTTTTTTTATTTTATTCAGTGAGTCATAATCCATTGCTATTATTATTTATTTTTATGCCCAAATTATCTCAGACTTGGCCAGTGGGTAGCCATCCAAATTGGTTCGTGTGTCTTTTGATACAATCCCATCTGAATTTGTGCTTGCTTCCTGTCATAATACTATATTCCAGGCTCATCTCATAATTTCCCTGCCTATATCAATATCTATATATTCATTTACATATATTGAAAACGTGAGTTCACATCAATCATTTTATCTCCAGTCATCACCACGGGGATCACTTTAGCTTTCTACCTTTCTGTGATTATAACTCCCTTCTCAAATGGTAAGAGACTTGGCCTTAACTATCCCTAATATTACTTATTTGCTCAGTCCATCCTACATAACCTAACAGAAACTGGGCAAAGGATTAAGCAGGCAATTCACAAAAGAGAATATCTAATTGCCAAGAAGCATATAATCAGAAATCACTAATCAGAAAATGCAAATTCATGGGCACCTGGTTGGCTCCATTGGTTGAGCATCTGCCTTCGGCTCAGGTCATGAGACTAGGCTCCTCACTCAATGAAGAGCCTGCTTCTCCCTCTCTCTCTATGGTTTCCCCTGTTCTGCTCTCTCTTTCTCTCTGTCTCTCTGTCTCTCTGTCTCTCTCTCTCTCTCCCCCCCCTCTGTCAAATGAATAAATAAAATATTTTTTAAAAAGAATGCAAATTCAAACCACAATGAAATTTCACTACACACCCAAGTGGGTGAGGATGGAGAAAACAATATCACTTTATGCTAGTCAGGTATACTTTTTATTTTTATTTTTTTAAGTAGGCTCCATGCCCAGTGTGGAGCTTAATGTGGGGCTTGAACGCATGGCCCTGAGATCAAGACCTGAGCTGAGAATGAGAGCCAGAAGCTTAACTTCCTGAGCCACCTAGGCGCCTCTATGCTAGTCAAGTATAAATTAGTACAACCATTTTGGAAAAGATTTTGGAATTCATTATAAAACCTGATAGAACAATTCCACTATTAAAGTGCATTCAAAGAGTGATTGATCTTTGTAACGAATCAAACTGAAAGCTACCTGAAAGCCCATCAACTTCTGAATACATGAATAAATTGTGGAATATTCATACAAAGAAACATTAGACAGCGATAAAAAGGAACAAACTCCAAAAGATACCCAACAACACAGACTAATTTCACCAATATAACATTGAGCAAAAGAAGGATGACCTTAAATGATGGCATCATATGAGATTTTACAAAAAACTAGACAGAACAAAGTGTTGACAGAGGTGGTAAAACTCAGTTTGAACAGTGCTTATTGGAAGAGGTGAAGGAAAGAATTATATTTGAGGAAGGGCAGGGGACATTTCTGGAATGCCATAATGCTCTACTTGGAATTTTCTATAGACATATTTTATGGTTTAAAAATGTTCAAAATTTATCGGCCCTTCCAGATGCCAGTAGTTAATGTAAGGTCTTCTTCTGTGATGTATCGGATTCAAATTCTAAGTCAGTCTTATAAGCTCTCTTAAGTCAGTCCTAATTTATTCATCCAGTCTCATTCCTTGGTTCTCTATGATATGTATTCTATAAACAACCAAGTCATTGCCAAAGAAAAATTGGGAAAAGTCAAGAACAGTCAATTCAGAAAGAAGAACTATGGTAAAAACCACTTAAAAAAGCAATTAAATAAAGATACAAATCTTCAATATTGATTCCTTACTTATCAGATTGGCAAAATAATGACAACATCCAGTATAGTAAAAGTGTGGGGAAATAGGAATGCCCATTGAAATCTAGATAAGAAGAATAATGAAAGAAAAACATTATAATTGGGTGATAAAGAAATCAGCTGAAAGCAATGAAATGATGTTTGTTGAAAAATATACCCAAGAGGCAAAAGGGAGAAACCAAGCTCAATCAATACTGGAAAAAAGAATATGAGAGAACTACCAGATTGTGCAATCAAAGCAATACATGAACTTATATTTTTTTCCTTAAAGTCATCATCCTTTTCCCAAAGTGCTTTGACAATGGTCGGTTCCCTCCTTGTTTGACTCTAAAATTCTTTGGCAGGAAACAGGGTTTCCATAAAAGAAATTTAGAACAGAAAAAAAGTCTAATGATGAGGTTAATCCTCGAATAACTTGAGATGGGAATTATATATGACCCTCTGAAATACAAATATTGTCTTGATTATTTCTTAAATCTACCAAATATAAGCAATGAGAGATTCACTTAAGCACTGAGAAGTCCAGCAGAGAAGTAGCTAAGTGATAGTAGGTAGGAGAATAGAGGATAGTTCCAGGGAAGGAAATAACATGGTCATATCTACTCACAAAGCTAACTAAATACAGGCAACATAATGACAAAGATTGTACTTTCTAGTCTTCCGATTCTCCACGTCTAGTTTGGGGCTCCCTTCTTTTTGTCCTTTTATAAAAGAGTTAAATACACTAAGGTAAGACTGTCCGCATATTGTCTAAGACTTCTCAGGGAAGTCTAGTCCCTTCCACATTCCATTCTTTGTAGCTATTTCTCATTCTTTCAAGTTCCCTCTGCTGAAATCCTAATAGATCTACATTATCCCTCTCAGTGGATGCATTTTAACCAGGACTCTGTCGAACTAAGGAGGAGACTAGATAATGCTCTTTAGGTTGTCAGAAGAGATATATATATGGTGGGGCTTTTGTATGAGTTCCATTTATGAACTTCATCTACAAGTAATTCTTGAATCTTCTTCAGTATCTTGGCATCTGGAAACGAAACTAATCGAAGGAAAAAAATTCCATCAGTGAGACAGTCTCCATCTTTTTGTCTCAAGATTTATAAAAAGAACAATGATTGCTCATTGGAGCTATCATTAGAAGTCAAAGTTAAGGACTGCTCAAAATCAAGTGATGAAATAGAAGCTTTAATTTTAAAACAAGCCAGGTGGCTTTCTCCTCTAATCTGATATGCTCTGTTCAGTTAAGGAAGAATCCTATCCTCACATCTTATCTATCCAACAGTTTAAAAGGATCCAATGTTATCATTTACATTAAGACTTACATCACTAATAATAAATGTGTTACTTTCTAAGAGATATTTACATTTTGAACAGAGATAACTCTTTTTTAATTAAGAAGAAGAATGTTCAGTGCTGGAATTTATGGAGATCAGTTCCCGGTTGGAGGACAAAAGTCTCTTCTCAAAAACTATTGGAGCAGGTTTATTTTGATAGTAGTCTTGACATATTACTTAAATCAGAGGCTGCAAACTGGCACACATGGACCAAATTTGGGCCACATACATCTCACTTAGCCAGCACAGAATTTTTACAAAATCTAAGCCAATACTTAAAACTTAAAAATTTGAATTTCCAGCCTCTCTCTCTTTCTCTCTCTCTCAGGAGAGAAGGAGGAGGAGGAGGAGGAGGAGGAGGAGGAGGAGGAGGAGAAAAGAGTATTTTTATTACTGTCCTTAAATTTCCATAAGGCAACAGTCATTTGGAACAAATATAGTTCTGCCTCTTTCAATAGGCCATGAACTTTCCAGTTTGCCACAATTCACATCACATCCTTGTTCCCATGCAAATACTGAGGTCAAAAGTCAGTTACTATTTATTATCAAGCACCATTTTGCTTCCAGTAGAAATATATTCATTTCTTTGCATTTTCCAAAAGTAGAAAAATAAGAGACAGAGAAGGCCATTTGACTTTTCCTATATTCAGGCCTACTTTACTCATTTCTACTTATCTGCAGGTCTCTGTAGGCATTTGAGTTTGAGATTTTTAATTTAAGTAACTTAACGTGCCTTTACACATCGAACCATTCGACCAAAAAAAAGTTGAGAATGAAACATATTGGATAGAAAAATTTGTAAGACAAGAGATGGAGACAAGACAAGAGATGGGAGAGTCATTTTATATATAGCAAAAATATGAATGTATATTTCTAATATTTATTATCTCCCCCCCCCCCCCAAAAAAAAAAGGGAAAAAGGAAGCATGAGAAGTACTATAGAAGTGCAGAGATGGAGAAATGTGCTCCCTGGATACAGAGGGAAGCCTAGAGGAAGGACTCACAAAGTAATTATTGAGCCAAGCCTTAAAGGATGAGAGGAATTTTTCCCAGCAGAGAGAATTTTATCACTTCATGATGAAGTCTGGGAGTAAATACTGGAACTTATTCTTTCCCATTTCCATTTTTTTCTTGTGTCATTCATTACAGTTTTCCACACTTGAGTCCTCAATGTATGAGTTCCATTTATGAACTTCATCTACAAGCAGGATAACATGGGTACATGAAATCCAACAATATCGCTGTCAGTCACACCCAACAGAAGCATTTCTATTAGAACTTGCAGCTGACAAACTTAGGGTGTAGAAAGAGTCCTGTGGTTGGAACTGCTTCTTCCTCCCTCTGTGACTTTGAGCAGGATGAAACTTCTCTGAGTCTTGGCTTCCCCTTCTATACATTGTACATGGAAAAATTTCATCTCTCTTCTCTTGCAGAGTTTCTATGGAAGCTTAAAGGAAAGTATATGAAAATCCATTTTAATCTATGACATGTTCTTCAAATATGGGTATGATCCTGAAGAGTATCCCCCATAGAAATGGACACACAGAAGGTACTCGATATTTTTAAAAAATAATTTTTTGTAAAAAAATAAAAAATAAAAAATAATAATTTTTTGTTTGTTTTGAATACTTGGAAATTTACAGAAAATTTGCAAAGAGAGTTCAGAGTATTCCCATATATCCTTCACCTGGTTTCAGTTTTCTGCTAATGTTTTCATCTTACATTACTGTGGGACATTTCTTAAAATGAAACCAACATTGACACCTTACTATTAGCTAGACCCCAGATTTATTTGGATTTCTGCTAATGCCCCTTTTCTGTTCAGGATCCCTTCCAGGACACCCTATTGACTTAGTCATGTGCTTCCTTAGTCTCCTCTGGTCTGGCAATTGCTCAGTCTTCCTTTGTTTTTTAATAAGCTTGGCAGTTTTAAGAACTATTAAACAGGTGTTTTGTAGAATTTTCCCCAGTCTGGGTTGCTCGGTGGTGATTAGACTGGGGTTGTGAGTTTGGCGAAAGAATACAGAGGTGAAGTGCCCTTTACTCACATCGTATCTGATATCCAAATGTCACTGGTAACATTCACCGTGGTCACCTGAAGAAAGTGTTGTCAGCTGCCCCTCTCTCACTGTAAATTACTATTTTTCCCATTCCCTACTCTACCTTTGTGAGCCACTGAGTCCAGCCCGCCCTCAAGAGAGTAGGGGTCAGGGGGCAAATTCCACCTCCTGTATCTACATACATTATTTGGAATTCTTGAGGAAACTTCATAGTTTTTGAATCATCAAATAATAGAAATAGAAATTGATGTGAGATTCATTTTTTATTCCCTGCATACTTAAGCTCTGGTAAGAATGCTAAGATTAGACTTTAAGCCAACCTGCAGGCAATGGGTGAGGGAATGAAGAGTCCCTAAAGACCTACAAAATCCACAAGATAGAAAATGAGCCTCTTTATGCCTGAGAGTTAACTGTAATTGCAGCCACGTCAGTGCCAGGGAGCCGAGCTTCCTAGTGTGGCAAACCATACTGCGGGTCACCAGCAGATAGCGCTGTTGAATAACAGCCGGGCAGTTTCCTGCTTGCCAGGCTGTACAAGTAGCAGGGTGCTATACTCAACTATTTTAGTTTGCCCCTGGAAAGCTATCTCTAAATTTTAATAATAAAAATAACATTTATTTGGTTTCTGAAAACTGATCAAGATACTGTCTGTGGCTTCTATGGCAATTCTAAAGCCTGAAATCAATTTTTATGGGAACAATCTCTTTATGTGATTGTACTCAGATGTTAAGCTCTATTCTCACAATGGTCAACAATGTGAAGAATTAGGAGCTCCTAGATATTTTTGCAGACTAGTATGCTTTGTATTTTATCCACAAGGGTCATTAATTGTTATTTGCTATAACTGGTATAAATCAGGAAGGGGTATAACACTTATGAGCTGATGTTTCTTTTTTTTTTAATTTTTTCATTTTTTATTTATGATAGTCACACACACAGAGAGAGAGAGAGAGAGAGAGAGAGAGAGAGAGGCAGAGACACAGGCAGAGGGAGAAGCAGGCTCCATGCACCGGGAGCCTGACGTGGGATTCGATCCCGGGTCTCCAGGATCGCGCCCTGGGCCAAAGGCAGGCGCTAAACCACTGCGCCACCCAGGGATCCCCGAGCTGATGTTTCTTAATAAGGATTTGGGGATGGTCTTGACATGTCTTCCCCATAGAACCCAAATATATATGTTCCCCTAACCAGATTGTCAATAGACTCAGAGATGGGGAGCGAAAAGGAAAGAAAGAAGGGGGAGGGCATGGAGTAGAATCGGACTTGATTAGAGGAAAGAAAATAGACACAATCTAGCTTTGGGGGGACTTCAGCCTCAGATTTCCTGAGTTGAGAGAAAATGTGTATTTCTACGACATCCCCAGTGTTCACTTTTCATTAATGTATTAAGTATCAAAGATGATTTCCACTGGAAAACTTTTTGGGGCTACCATTTTGTAGTATTTTATATCCCATACTGATTGAATTTTATAGTGTATCAAAGTTGGGATGCATTTTGACAATTTTATTAATATGAAAAACTTAGTCAAAATCTGTCTTCTTTTTTGAAAGAAAGTGTGGAAAACCTAACAGATTGCGTATTGAATAATTATGTTTAAAAAGAAATCTCACCTTAACTTTTATACAGCAATCCATCTTAAAAAGACATATCTTTTTTGGTAGGTTTGAATGTGTTGGCTTATTTGTTTCTGAGAGAATTCTAAGAATAGAAAAGAAGCCTCACTAAAATAATGGTTCAATTGCTTCTATGTATTGAGCAGTGACTATGTGCTTGGCACTGTTGTTAAGTACTTTACATATATTATCTCATTTAGTCTTTAGAATAACACTATGGCAAGGTATTATTATTTCCATTTTACAGATAAGCAAATTAAATTTTAGAGAGGCTAAATAACCTACTTATCCAAGATGAGAAAAACCAGTAAGTGGCTGAGCCCAGAATCTGGCTGCTCTAAATCATAACAGGCCTTCCTCCCCATAGGATTTTTTTTTTTTTAAGATTTTATTTATCTATTTGAGAGAGAGAGAGAAAGAGGGAGCATGAGCAGGGGGAGGGGCAGAAGGAGAGGGAGTGAATCTCAAGCAGACTCCCTGCTGAGTGTAGAGCCCAATGCAGGGTTCGATCTCATGAGCCTGAGATCATGACCTAAGTCAAAATCATGAGTTGGACACTTAACTGACTGAGTCACTCAGGCATCTGCCCCATAGGAGGTATTTCTATGGCTAAATCAAATTCAGATCAATATTACCTTGGTGGCAGCAAGTCATTATGCTGTATCTTATACTTCTATTTATCTTTATTATATATCAACATTTAATCCAAGATACTCTAGAAAATATCTAGAGTAAAACCAAAACCAAACAAAAACAAAAAACAAAAAAACCCCTAATATCTTCATATAAAAGAAGAAAAGCAATTGGATTTAGGTACATTATCCTTTGTTCTGACCCTCAAAAGGGTTTTGGTCTTTGCATGCTCTTTGGCAAATTAATTGTACCCTGAAATTCATCTTAAAAGGGTAGGTCGGGGAGCCTCAGTGTCTCAGGTGGTTAAGCTGCCTTCGGCTGGAATCATGATCTCAGGGTCCTGGGATCGAGCCCTGGTGTCAGGTTGAGCGTCCTGCCTAGTAGGAAATCTACTTCTCCCTCTCCCTTGGCCCCTCCCCCCTGACTCATGCTATCATGTTCTCTTGCGCTCTCTCAAATAAACAAATAAAACCTTTTTTATAAAAGGGTGGGTCAGACATTCATTGCAGGTTTGAACATGTTGGATTTTTTGTGACTTAATGAATTATAAGATGGCAGAAGAGAAATTCTACAGAATCTGTCTAGGGAAGGGAAATGATTCAAAACTGATGGCTTAGATTAATTTATCACATTGGAAAGCTTGACATCAGGTTCTTCTGACATTACCCAGTACTGGCTAGTGCAACTGAACTGTTTTTAAGGCTTCAGGGTGTTATTTTTTTGTTTGTTTGTTTGTTTTTAAAGATTTTATTTATTTATTTATGAAAGAGAGAGAGAGAGAGAGACAGGGAGAGGAGAAACAGGCTCCATACAGGGAGCCTGATGTGGGATCCCGGGTCTCCAGGATCAGGCCCTGGGCCAAAGGCGGTGCTAAACCACTGAGCCACCGGGGCTGCCCAGGTGTTATTTTTATATAAGTGTAGGAACAAGAAATAGGAAAAACTTAATCCGGGTGCCTCTTTCACCTATATACCTCCTGGGGTTTGTTGAATCCTTGAGAAGTTTACCTCATACAGTTTTGGCTAACATGTTACAACAGGGCAATTCCAGATACTGGCCTGATTGGCTACTGATTATCATGTTCTCAGTCTCATTACAAAACCATGCAGGTTTTTTGTTTTGTTTTGTTTTGTTTGTTTCTTTTTGGAGGAGAAAACAATAGGATGATTAGATCCCTTGTTTTACATTGTAACTTGCTTAAGGTCAAGCACAATTTAGCAGCTAAATAGAACCCAGAACTGCATGTTCCTGACTTCAAGCTCCATGTTTAGATCTCCTATTAGAGTTTGTACCTCTCTCTTTTCTGCCTCTTTACAGACTAAAATGAAAGTTAGGAGCATCAGTCAAAACCCAAATGTTTATTCTCTGTCTCTTCTGTTTAACTCAAAGGCTCCTTTGAATCAAGAAGACCAAGTCTTTCCCTTCTTTACCACACCATCATTGTTTTCCAAGCAACACTCAGGCTCAAATAAGACTTAGAAGACTTTTGGATCAAAGGAATGTGGTAAGTGAAGACTTCAAATTTAGCAGTGAGTACATTATCCATAATTTCTGTTTAGGCATGATGGCTATGTAAAAACAATAGCCACCTATGTAAAAACAAAAGAAGAAGAATTGAATTGGCAGGGAGTTTATAGCAAAGATAGAACTTGGGCTTCTCTTAGCCTAATGCCATTTTCAATATACCAGTGACTGAACCAAGTCTGCTCCCATGTTAATGTGTTAGGAGTGGAGATACTGGGATGCTAATCAATTTCTTTCTTTTTTTTTTTTTTTTAAGATTTTATTTATTTATTCGTGAGAGACACACAGAGAGAGGCAGAGACATAGGCAGAGGGAGAAGCAGGCTCCCTGTGGGGAGCCAGATGCAGGACTTAATCCCAGGACCCAGGGTCATGCCCTGAGCTGAAGGTAGACATTCAACCACTGAGCCACCCAGGTGCCCCAATACTAATCGATTTCTAACAGAAAAGTCACACAAGGCTGGGCTGTAATCCAAGTCACCCATAAATATCTTTTTTTTTTTAAATTTAAATTGAAGTTGCCAACATATGGTATAACACCCAGTGTTCACCTCATCATATGCCCTCCTTAATGCCCATTGCCCAGTTACCCCATTCCTCCTCTCACCTCCCCTTCTGCAATTTTCTGTTTGTATCCCAGAGTTAGGAGTCTCTCATGGTTTATTTTCTCTAATTTCTTAAGAAAAACTACTGAAGTTCCAGTCTTTGGTTTGCTTTCTGCCACCAGGAGGCCTTTGGTATAAATAAGTAAACATATAACATTCAGAGAAATCACATTCTAACATAAGCACTACCATTAATTCAAGACCTACTCCTCACTAAAATGAATAAGTTAATTGGTTCATTTCACCTCAGACAAGTGGTCGGATGACAGAGAACAGCCTTCTTAGGCAAAGGCCTGTCCATGGTTAATGTGCCATGGGTTAATGTGCCATGATGGAACTGATATCTGGGTCATAGTCTAGTCTAGATCCAGACTCTGAATCTGAGTCCAGGTCTTTGACTCCCCATTTAGCATTTTTTATTCAGCTGGATGCTCTGGGTATTGATTTTGATAGAAGCTGGGTCTGATTCATCTTGGAAAAAATACCTTTTTTTTTTTTTAAGACAGCAGAGTGGTGTATCTTATATATTCTTTCTTAAAACACTAATGTGGGCTTATTATTTTAATATTTTGGGTCAAAGAGTCTCTTAGAAGATATGGGGCTCATGGTAAATGGATGAAAAATTGTTTTTAAATCAATGTCCCTTGGAACATAATGTAATAATGTATTTTAAATATGTTTGTTTTCTTTTTTAAAAACCAGTCTGAGGTTTGAGCCAGTACACACCTAAGGAAGGTGCAAATCTAAGTCTCTGAGCAAGAGAACTATTTTTTTTTTAACTGGGTCTCAAGAAGGGGATATTATCATAGTGCCTCTGGCTGTGATCACCCCCAGAGAATGAACACGAGTAAGACAAAGGAGACAGGTGAAATGCTCAAACAATACAGTGAAGAGACTTATGTTTCCAAGGGCAACCTAAGAAAGAGGTGCTATGGGGTCCAGAAAAAGTTTAGGGTGCAGGAAGGAGCAAATGAAGGAGGGGTCCAGGAAGAGAGACCCGACTGGCCATGACAAATGGCTGTAGGTAGGAAGAAGGTAGCCACCCCTGTAAAGCTCCCCACTGCAGGGGGCTCTGGGAGTAGAAAGCCCAATATTTCATTTTAGGTGAATTGTTTGCAGTGCTAAAATGCAACTCTCTCCCAGGTCATCCTGGAAGCCATTAAAAACACTGCCTGCCACCAGGCAGCCCCGGTGGTGCAGCGATTTAGCGCCGCCTGCAGCCCAGGGTGTGATCCTGGGTGTGATCCTGGAGACCAGGGATCCAGTCCCACATCAGGCTCCTTGCATGGAGCCTGCTTCTCCCTCCGTCTGTGTCTCTGCCTCTCTCTCTCTCTCTGTGTTTCTCATGAATAAATAAATAAATAAATAAATAAATAAATAAATAAATCTTAAAAAACAAAAAACACTGCCACCTAGTGCAGATAAAGATGAAGAGATCTTTTACCAATTAGGGTTCCAGAGGAGAATCTTGGGGCAAGACTCTGTGAGACCCACAGCTCAGCATGAAGGGACAAGAGATTCTCCAAGCAACTTGCAGAAATAGGTAGGGGGCTCACTGGATATGGCTTGGAGCCATTACAGAAGGGTTCAAGAGAAAGTTGACCCCAGAATGCTACAAGGGAACAGAAAAGAGTCTAGTAAGACTTCAGACCAGATCTGGGTTGTAGATATGCTCTTTGAATGGACATGTACTGTGTTGCAGTTCACAAGTTTTTGAAATGTATGTTCCCTTCAGGGACAACTCCTACCCCTCCTTACTCTGATCTGAAATATGCTTCTTCCTAAGCAGTTCTGTCCTGTGGGTTAGATTTAGTTATTTTGTGTTTCAGAGAGCTCGTTCAGTTGATAATAGCCTCCCACTTCTATTAAACATTTTAATTATGTAAGTGATCTAGGTTATTTGAGGCAGATTAGAAAATACAGATAAGCCAAAAGTGTCTCAGTCTTACCACACTTTACAATGTATATGTAATTGCTTGTTTGAATTACAACAGTTAAAACTTTACCTGCCCCAATCAAGGAGCAGCTGATTTGGTTAATATAATTGTAGCTATCTAAGGATTTCATGTTCTGAACTTTCAGTAGTTATAGAATGGAAATGTTTCCAAAGCACATCCTTAAATTTAGCACCTTTAAAGAAGATGAGATGTATAATGCAGTCTTTTTTTTTTTTTTTAAGATTTATTTATTTGAGAGAGAGAAAGCGTGAGTGGGAGGGGCAGAGGGAGAGGGAGAGAATCTCAAGCTGACTCCCCAATGAGTGTGGAGCCCAAATGGGGATTGATCTCATGACTCTGAGATCATGACCTGAGCCGAAACCAAGAGTTGTATGCTCAACCCACTGAGCCACCCAGGCACCCCTGTGGCCTTTTTGAGGATCTGATGATATTCTCTTATCAGTTATGGTATCAAGTATTTTTTATGGCGTTTATTCAGCACTGTTCTGATCAGCTTAGGTTCCCATAGGAGGATACGATTGACTTGTTTGAATGATTCTGTGGGCTGGAAGGGAGCTGAAAACCATTAGGTTGAGGACCAGGTGAGGCACAGCTGATTTGGCTAACAGGGAAGCTAGTTCAGTGACCAGCCTTTCCTTCTGGGTGGGAGGTATATCTGGCAAGAGTACAGGACTCACAGCTAGGCCTTTGGGGCCTACTGAGGCTCCACGTTATCAAGGCAGCCCATGAAATCTTAGGCCTGACCCTCCCTGTATGCCCCTGCTGTGTGCTCAGCAGGAGGAATAAGGTGGAGCTTGAAGAGCTGGCAATCAAGTTTAGGACACAAACTCACAACCAAATAATTACACTGCATTGTCATCAGCTCTACAATAGAAGAAGTATAAATTGATTGGAAGCATGGAGGAATGACTGGCTCATTGCCGGGGGCCCTTGAAGAAAGGCATCATATCCAACATCAGTTATGACTGCGAGTGGTTACTATAGGAGCTGGCAGACGGCAGAGAAACATAGCTCATTTCCCTGCACACGGTGAATGTCCCTTTGACTGCTAGTGCTTCCAAGCTGACATGTCTTTTTCATGGCATTCCTCATGTAGTAACAGTTTAGCCATAGGACCCATATTTTCCCATGCCTCCCAGACATGGTAACAGCCCTATGCTTATGCCTTCAAGGTAGAAGACACAGAATTGATATTTATCCCTCTCTCCCTGGAAACAAAACAAAACAAATAAAAACCAAAACAGAACGGTTGTCTTCTCTCTGTTTTTCCCTGCCTTGGTTCCTCTCCTCCCCCCTCTTTCTCTCTCCCTCTTCCTCTTTCACTCTCCCCCTCTCCTCCCCTCCTCCTCATTCCTCTCTCTTCCCCACCCCCAGCTGTTATCATCCCCATCAACTTTTAATGTCTGTCTGCTGAACTGCTTGATGCTGTATACTGCTCTTAATTCTATTTTTATTCCTGCATCTTCCGTTCCTTGTCACCTTTCTCATGCTATTTAGCTTTTAACCTGCAGAGAGATTGATCTTCGGAAGACATAAGGAGCCAAAGAGCATTCTTCTCTCTTCTACACGTGTACATATGTTCTAGTTGGCAAGTTGACGAAACACAATCTTTGACTCTTCAACTCAGTGCTAACTGCTGGAAGTCAATTCCTGTCTTTTCTCCCAACCCCATTAGTACAGACTTGATGTTGCTGCCATATTGGTCACAAAATAGTCTTTTTTTTTTTAAGATTTTATTTATTTATTCATGAGAGATAGATAGAGAGAGCCAGAGGGAGAAGCAGGCTCCATGCAGGGAGCCTGATGTGGGACTCGATCCTAGGACTCCAGGATCACGCCCTGGGCCGAAGGCAGGTGCTAAACTGCTGAGCCACCAGGGAATCCCAAAATAGTCATTTTTAATTAGTATTTCAACATGCTTACATTCAGTTTGTGATCCTGATAGTCACATCAGGATCTCTGATGGGGGCCAATAAATAGTGCTTCTCTTCTCCGATGCAATGTGGACAAATTGAGGGAAAAAATAGGCAAGTGGAGACCAAAAGATCATGGTTATTACTGAGGGAGTCTAAAACAGAGGATGTAGCTTAGCGAGAGGTAAACAGGCCTGCTAAATGGGCCCCTGAGCTTAGCAGATTTGCTAACTCTCTAAGGCTTGGCCTCTCTAGAGTCTTGCCCTGTACGGGAGATTCACCCCTGTAAGAAAGGTACTGCTAACAGAGCACACAAAGGGGGTTCCTCCCAGAGCCTCCAATTACTCCAGCTGCTCAGATGAGTCGAGAGAGACTAATGCGCATTTAAGAAAAAATTCTCCTGAGGAAAACTAAAGCACTGGGGGGAAAGCATTTCTCCTCTACTACTTCACAATAGCTGTAATGCAAAATTGTGTACTTCAGAAAAACCAGCGTTTTTAAACTATTCTGTATCGTAATACTAAATTAACTGCTTGAGTTTTGGTTTTCTTCTCTTAGATCATTCTATTAGTATATTCAATACTTGCGATGCACCTTATTTTGATGAAGGGGATGATTTACAAATTTAAAGTGCTGTAGAAACACATCTTTGTGAATTCTCTCATAAGTTATGACTGATTGGTAGCAAAGAGTATTACAAAATAATTCTTATCTCATCTCATTATACTTATCTTTCTACATATTCTGGGAAAATTAAAAAAACAAAGGGTTGCAGAAGGGGAGGTGGGTGGAGGGATGGGGTAACTGAGTGACGGGCATTAAGAAGGGCACATGATGAGATGAGCACTGGGTGTTATACTGTATGTTGGCAAATTGAATTTAAATAAAAATTTTTTAATAACCCTTAAAACATAGTCATAACACTGAAAAACCCGAGGTGATTTTTGCTACAAATAGAAAAAAGAAGTTAAAAGTAGCAAAAGCATGACACTGATTCAATATTAAACGTAATTATGTACTATCTGAAAATGCTCACTGGGTCATTTAGCAAAAAAATATATGTAATGTATTGTGGACATTTTCCATTTTGATGGCTTAATGTGAAATATTTGCTATGTTAAATGCAATTTGACACTTCACATTTTTTGCTTCTTATGAATAAGTTATTGATTTAAAATTTGCATGCTGTTTTAGTCATAAAAGAATAATACAGAAAAATTATATGGCACTTTAGATTGCTAAAGTAGTCTGCAAACTTTAAATGAATAAAGGAGACAGCACCCCTGGGAGCAGGCCACAGACTCTATGCACCTTATTTCCATGAGAGTTCCTGGGGAGTACAGTCATACAAATCACTATGTTTAGAAATTGTACATAACTACACACACACAATTTCTACAGGGAAGAAGGTGTTTGAATCTATCAAACACCTGACAGAAAGCTCATAGAAAATGAAATAGGCAAGCCTCCTATAATAGGATGTTAGGGCAGCTATTGTAAATGTATGCATAAATGTGTATGCAGAGAGAAAGAGAATTCTAAAAGCAATACATGATCTCACCTAGAGACTACTTGAAATGGAGACCAGGAAACCTGAGAGCTCACTTGTCCTCTGAGTTCTTTTTCCCTTCTATAAAAGATGGACACAATGCAGTAAAATACCATAGAAACACCCATTTAAATTTGTCTTAAGAATGGATTCATGGAGTGCCTGGGTGGCTCAGTCAGTTAAGCATCTGCCTTCGGCTCAGGTCATGATCTCAGGGTCCTAGGACTGAGCCCCTCATTGTCAGGGTCTCTGCTCAGTGGGGAGTCTGCTTCTCCCTCTCCCTCTGTCCCCTTCCACCTTCACCGCCTCCTGCTTGCATGTGCTCTCTCTGATAAATAAATGAAATTAAGGGATCCCTGGGTGGCGCAGTGGTTTGGCGCCTGCCTTTGGCCCAGGGCGCGATCCTGGAGACCCGGGATCAAATCCCACATCGGGCTCCCGGTGCATGGAGCCTGCTTCTCCCTCTGCCTATGTCTCTGCCTCTCTCTCTCTGTGACTATCATAAATAAAATAAATAAATAAATAAATACATGAAATTAAAAAAAAAAAACAAACCAAGAGAGATTCATGAAGGGCAAGGGTAGTTCAGAAACACACAAAGGAAGAAACGGGCAAAAAGAATGAACGTGCCATGATTGCTAATTGTTTATTTCACACCCTCTGTTCTGAGAACTGTGATGAGTTTTGCAGCTAGTGGAGCCACTTTTTGGGTGTTTCCCTGCATCTGTGAAGGAGCAAATGCCATATTCTGATAGAGAACTGATAAGCTGTAGGTCAGGAGCAGTTAAAGAACCCCCTCTTCCCAGGCTCTATTTAGAGCCTCACTTGTGTTACGCACTGATTCTCTTTTACACCCTCTACCTTCCTGCATCTCTCTCTTGCTGGCCTGTATTCAAAGGTTCTTTCTGTAGCAGGTCATTTGATAATGCTGAGAATTTCTGTCTTGTTTAATTTCTTTTTTTTTTAAAAGATTCATTTATTTATTCATGAGAGACACAGAGAGAGGCAGAGACACAGGGAGAGGGAGAAGCAGGCTCCCTGCAGGGAGCCCGATGCAGGACTCTATCCCAGGACCCTGGGATCATGACCTGAGCCAAAGGCAGATGCTCAATCACTGAGCCACCCAGGCATCCCATGTCTTGTTTAATTTCTTAAGGTTAGGACTTTAAGGGGAAGTATTTTGTAAACTATGTTCATGGCTATTCCTGTTTCTATTGCCAGATTTTAAGAAGCATATACCAATACATGCTATAGACAATGAATGCCCACTGTAGCCACCATTTGCTAGAGAAAGAATTGTTCCCTAGCACTATTCTGTCCTTTCTCTGCCCTGCTTAGTGTCTTTGCACTCTTCTAATCCATTTTACCATGGTGCTGGCTCTGGGACCGCAAGAGAACAGGTCATCAATAGTCTAGCGGGTGTGTGTTTGTTGCCAATAACAGGAACTTAAACAACTAAGAGTTACTGGTCTCACTCAAAAGATGTCTGAGGATAATAGAGCAGCCTAGTGAATATATACCAAGGATACAGATTCTTGGTGCCATTTATTCTATCATTCTTAGCGTGTTGGCCTTTGTCATCATCCATGTCATGCCATGGCTGAAGAATGGCTTCTGTGCTTCTGGGTGCCATCATATCTGTTTTCCAGGCTGGAAGAAGAGGGAGAGAATGGAGGGTGCTGGCACCATTTCACTTTCATCTCATTGGCCAGCACTGTCACCTGGCCACTCAAACTTCAAGGGAGGCTGGGGAATGGAGATTTTAGCTTTCACTGCTTCTATTGGAGAGAAAGAGTTAGAAGAATGTACTTTGAAACAGGCATTGTGGCAGCCCTGCTGGCGCAGCAGTTTGCCGCCACCTGCAGCCTGGGGTGTGATCCTGGAGACCCGGGATCGAGTCCCACATTGGGCTCCCTGCATGGAGCCTGTTTCTCCCTCTGTCTGTGTCTCTGCCTCTCTCTTTCTGTGTCTATGAATAAATAAATAAAATCTAAAAAAAAAAAAAAAAAAAAAAAGAAACAGGCATTGTATCAGCCAAACTGTGCTTTTTTTTTTTTTTTAAGATTTTATTTATTTATTTATTCATGAGAGAGAGAGAGAGAGAGAGAGAGAGAGAGGCAGAGATACAGGCAGGAGAAGCAGGCTCCCTGTGGGGAGCCCAATGTGGGACTCGATCTCAGGACCGCAGGGTCATGCCCTGAGTTGAAGGGAGATGCTCAACTGCTGAGCCACCCAGGTGTCCCCAAACTGTAGCTTTTATCACAAATGTCAACTGAGAGGTTTCCTATCCAGCCTTTCCCCAATGGTCAGAAGTGATTGATTCCATGGTATTTCCTCTATCCAACTATCATACTCCTTCCCTAATTTTATATAACATATCATATTTGTTTAAAAATTAAATATGCAGGCAGCCCAGGTGGCTCAGTGGTTTATCGCCGCCTTCAGCTCAGGGCCTGATCCTGGAGACCCGGGATCGAGTCCCAAGTTGGGCTCCCTGCATGGAGCTTGCTTCTCCCTCTGCCTGTCTCTCTCTCTCTCTCTCTCTCTTTCTCTCTCTTTCTGTGTCTCTCATGAATAAATAAATTTTTAAAAAATCTTAAAAAAATTAAATATGCACTTTGTAGGCTGTACTGGAACAAGAATAATAATCACAATGATATTGATTTGTTCATTAATTCTTTCAGTTAATGTTCAGTTATTGGATCTTTAACAGCGAAGCACATGGGTACAGTGCTGTGTTCCCTGTCACTGAGCATATGTCTTATCTGGACAGTGCTTTATCGATCAGGAATGCTTTCACTGGTGACAAGCAGAAGATTCAAATAACAGTAACTTAAACCATTTTAACAATCTATAATTTACTTTTAAGAAATTCAAAAGGAGATGTGTGGCCCCACCATGTTAGGGTGCTGGGATTATGTCTCTGTGATTCCCCTCATGATTGAAGAAGGCTGCCACAGCTCCAAACACATCATCCTTCAAGAATGTGTCCAAAGACAGCCATTCTCTTTTATCAGAGAATACAATCTTCCCTAGAGGCCTTCTCGGCAGACTTACTGGCTACAAGGGTCATGTGGGTCACCACTAGCTTTAGGAGAGGTTGAAAGGGAGGTATTTACCTAGTGAACAAGGTGAAGGAGTTGGGAATTAATCTTGAATGGCCAACCAGGAGTGTTACCATAGATGCCTTACAGCTTCATGATCTCATCTTATGACTCAATGGGACTACTGTCCAAACACACTAGAAACTCAAACCTGGAATAAGAGGTAGGAGCAGCATTCTGCTATGTGGGAACTTCTGGTTGGGAAATAATTTAAAGATCCTTTGAAGTTGCAAATTTAATACAAGGGTTTTAAAGATATTATAATGTATTTTGCCTATAAAGTATACATATAAGAACCCAAGGAGTAATTCAAAAGATTTTGTAGTTTGGAAAGATAATTACATGGTGGGATGAGAAGAGAAATCAGGATACATGGATTCTAGACTCAGCTTTGGTTAACACACTAGAAGGATTCTGAGCCTCTACTTCCTCATCTGTAAAATGTACTTGAAAAAAATCAGGTGACTCCTAGACTCCTTCTCAAATATATGACTAGTGCTATGGGCTAGAAGAATGTTAAAAACCTTCTGTTACAGAGGTGCCTAGGTGGCTCAGTTGGTTGAGTGTCCAGCTCTTGTTTTTTGCTCAGGTCATGGTCTTGGGGTCATGAGATCAAACCGTACGTGGGCTCTGTACTCAGCATGGAGTCTGCTTGAGATTTTTTCTCTCCCTCTCTCTCTGCCTTTGCCCCTCCCCCCAAATACAATAAAAAAAAAAAACATCTATTACAGTCTCTTTTTATAAATGAAAGAACTCAGGCTTGGGAAGGTCACCATTTGTCCAAATTCATTCATCTAATTTAGAAATTTGGGTCCTAGCATATAACACACTATACTTTAACAAATATTGATATTGCATCCTTTTTAAAAATTTATTTATTTATTTATTCACAAGAGACAGAGAGAGAGACAGAGAGAGTCAGAAACATAGGCAGCAGGAGAAGCAGGCTCTATGCAGGGAGCCTATGTGGTACTTGATCATGGAACTCCAGGATCATGCCCTGAGCCAAAGGGCCACCCAGGCATCCCTTGATATTGCATCTTAATAGACCTTTAAAAAAATTCAACCTCTTCCTCTACTTTTTCATTTTAGGCAGAATCTCTCCAGTAGCATTTTACTCTATTTAGTGGAATTCAGATAATGAGTTATTTTAAAGCCCACATTTTAGCTGTACGTTCTCAGAGTACTTAACCTCTCTGTAAAATAATAATTGCACCTCCTTCACAGTCTTTTTTCCCCTTCTTTTTTGAGGACTAGATAAAGTAATCTGAGGAAAGTTAGTGTAGGGATTGACACAGCAAAGATGTCATCCCAGCCATCTACCTCAGTGCTTAAAACTCCCCCATGCTTGAAAAATGTCCCAGACCAATTTCCTCAGCAGGTTGTGTGGAGGCTGTCCAAATCTCATGATTGTAATTTTGTCTTTATATGGTTTTATCTTCTACCTTCACATTATATAGACCTGAAGGCTCTGGGTAATAGCTAAGGGCATGGTACATAACTGGAAGTCAGACCCATCATTTGCACCATCGTGGAGCTCAGTAACCAGTGATTTGTATGAGACGATTTAAATCACTTGAATCAGGGATTCTGAACCTGGGATTCGTGGATAGGCCACAGGGGAACAGGGAACCACCTGACATTTCCCTGAAACAGGTTTTCTTAAACTCCGCACTATTTACATTTTGGGCTAGGTACCTATGGGGGGTTGTCTGGTGCATTTTAAGGTGTTCAGCAGCATCCCTGGCCTCTATCCACTAGATGCCAGTAGCACCTCCCTCCTCATGATAACCAAAACCTTGCGAGGGGCACCTGGGTGGCACAGTCAGTTGAGTATTTGAGCCCATCAGGTCATGATCTCCGGGTCCTGGGATTGAGCCTGGGTTGGGCTCCCTGCTCAGGGCTGACACTGCTTGTTCCTTTCCCTATTCCACGTTGTTCTCACGTGCTCTGTCTCAAATAAGTAAACCAAATATCAAAAACAACAAGAACAACAACAAACTTCAGAGCTTGCCGAATGTTTCCTGGGGTGCATCACCTCCCGTCTCTCCTTTGGGAACCACTATGATAAAGCTTAATATGTATATGTGTTTGGTTTTTTTCTGAGAGGCTTATCAGTCTCTGCGTATTCTTAGAAAGTTCTATATGACCTCAAAAGGGTTGGGGCGGGTTACTGAAGTCCTTCCAATGGGATAATGAGAGAACACGCATCTCCAGCGGTCCTTGCGGGAACGACGCACAGAGTCCTGGCTAACTGCAGCGATGCTCCTTGAACATCCACTATGGAATGTCACGTATCCCTGTGCATGTGTCACTTTCAACTACTTTGAAAAAAGCACTTGACAGACCCCTCTGGGGAAGTGTCTGCTTCGCATGTTGCTCCTCCCAGATGGCGGGATCCTTAGGACACGGTCCTGGGCCGCCTCGCACCGTCCTCGGACTGGCCGCAGCTCTGGGCTCCGGAGACGGTAAGCGCTGGGGACGGGACGAGCGAAAAGAAAGAAAGAAGAGGAGAGAGAGAGAGGGAGAGAGTCTCACGGTGGCGCTGACTGCGGTGGCGGACGGCGAGGTGCAGGAAGGGCGTGGGGGCCGCGGCGCAGGCTGTCCTGGGGCCCCGAGGGCCGCTCCCCGGCGCTCCGGGCCCTTCCTCCGCGCCGCGGCCCCGGCAGCAAGCGGGCGCCGGAGCGGAGCCGAGCCGAGCCCGAGCCCGAGCCCGGCCCGCGAGCGCCGAGAGCGCGGGGCTGGTCCCCACCTGTGGGTCCGCGCGCCTCTCGCCCCGCCCGCAGGGGTCGCCGTCCGCGGTCCGCGGGAGGAGGGGAGGGGAGGGGGCGGGGCCGGGGCCGGGGGAGGGGGAGGAGGGGCGGGGGCGGGGGAGCGGCGGCGCGCGCCCCGCCTGCCGGGGGGGAGCTCCACGGCCCGCGCGTGGCCCCCGCGCCCCGCCGAGCCCCCGCGGGAGAGCCTCCCCCTCCGGCCGGACGCCGCCCCCCGCCCTCGGCCCCCGCCCTCGGCCCCCCGCACGCGGGGCCGGCGGCGACGAGGAGGGGCGCTGCGCTGCGGGCGCCGTGGGTGACCCGCCCGCCAGCCGCGTGAGTAGGCGCCGGCGCGGTCCGCCCCGCGCCCCGGGTCCCCGCCGCCGCTCGGGCTGCGCGCGCTCCGACCCCCGAGCCGGGCTGCGCCGGCCGCCGCCCCCCGCCCCCCGCCCCCCGCGCCTCCGGGGCCCACGCTGGGCTCGCCCCGCCCCGCCCCGCCCGGCCCGGCCCCGCCCCGCCCCGCCCGGCCCGGCCCCCAGCTGCAGCCGCGGCCCCCCCCCCCCCGCCCTCCGCGCCCGCGGCCGCGTCCCCCAGCCCGGGGCCGGCCCACCGAGCTCCGCCGCCGCCCACCGAGCTCCGCCGCCGCGGGGACGAGCTCCCAAAAGAAAAAAGTGGTGGAAGCTGCCCGGGAGCGCCGCGGACTGGAAGCAGGCGGCGGGTGCAGAGGACACGGTAGGGTGAGGGCCGGGCGGGGCGGCCGAGGGCCGGGGACCCGGCTGCGGGCGCGGGCGCGGGAGTCCGGGTCCCGGAGGCCCGAGGGCAGGGCTCGGCTCCCGCGCTGCGTCCCCGCCGAGGCCGAGGGCACCGGCCCGGGACCTGCCCTGCGGGGGGGGCGGTGAGCCCCGGGGGAGCCCCGGGATGGGCTCCTGGCAGACTAGACGCGGGGTCACTCACGGGGGACACGGGGCTAACAGTTCTGTTGGAAGCAGTGAATCAGAAGGAAGTCACGCCCGGGCTTTGTTTCATTGACACCGGAGGAAAGGTAAAGGCGGAAGGAAGGGTCCACACAGACCACCGGCCCGGCCCAGCGAGCGCCCAGCGGCTCCCTCCGCGCTGGAGCCCGGACGGCCCGAAGCCCTTGTCGGATTCACGGTGCTCTGCAGTTCCAGGACTGCCCTAATTACTCTCTTCGGGCTCCTGCACAGTGAATGCACCTAAAGGGACACGGAAAAGTTGCTACAAGTTAGGAACATGAACTTGCAAGCCAAATAGACAAACCATGGTATGGTTCACTTTATTTTAATATTTGGAATTATGTTTACTGGCAGTAAAAATGCTACATTACTTTTACCGCGAGCATGTGAAACGAATTCACTGACTTGGCAAATAGAAGCCATGCATTTCTTTAAGTAAATAGCTGTCAGAGTTAATCTGGGAGCATTTATAGGACATAGAGACCTGAGAAGGCTTTGAGCTACTTTGACAAAACCTGGACTGTAGAGAAGTTTACAGAGAGAATTCGTTCTTCCCGCTTTTGAAGTGTTGAGGCAAGCTTGAATGTTTATTAATTAACAGTTGCAGACCAACTGAACTGGTGGTGTCGCTTCTCTAAAAACGTTTAACTTTTCTAACGTTTATCATTGTTTTGCCAGGGACCATCATCTTTACTACAGAGGATGGGAAGTTGATGGCCAGTAAGATTGAAGATCCATTCTGTTCCTAGACACCGCTGCCCGCATCACAGAACTGTGGATTGCCTGCCGTTCCACACGGTGGTTGGTGGTTGCACACCTTCGCTCACTCCTGCAATCCCAGGACAGTTACTTTGGGTCCTCTTTGCCCTGTCTGTTGAAACATGGCATCCAGCCTGACTTGTACCGGGGTGATCTGGGCTTTGCTCTCCTTTCTTTGTGCTGCCACATCCTGTGTGGGGTTCTTTATGCCTTACTGGCTCTGGGGGTCACAGCTGGGCAAGTCTGTGTCCTTTGGTACTTTCCGGAGGTGCTCCTACCCTGTGCATGATGAGAGCCGGCAGATGATGGTGATGGTAGAGGAATGTGGGCGCTATGCCTCCTTCCAGGGCATCCCCAGTGCAGAATGGAGGATCTGTACCATCGTGACAGGCCTGGGCTGTGGCCTCCTCCTCTTGGTGGCTCTCACTGCCCTCATGGCTTGCTGTGTGTCGGAGCTCATCTCGAGGACCGTGGGAAGAGTGGCTGGAGGAATTCAGTTTCTGGGGGGTAAGTGCCTTGTTCGATTTGACTTGATTACTGGAATCCCAGAGCAGTATTGAAAATTATGTTCCAGTTGTCTGCAGAAATCCTTACAATTGGCACTTATAATTGGAATGCTCTGGAGAAAGAGACATGGGAAAGTTTTGGAGATAGCCTGCCAAAGTCAAGATTTTTTTTTATTTTATTTTTTATTTTTTTTTTACCGGAACTGTTTTACAACTTCAAGAGATCTTAATTTCTGACCCTTCTTAGACATATATACATCACTGGCCTGCTAAGTACAACCTATATGAGGCAGTAACATTGAGACTGTTTAAATGAAGTAGGGGAGATAGTTTAGATTTTATGACTTCCTGCTCTTCTTGTTCAACAGTAAGCAATTAGATTATCTGTGTCTTACTGGCGTCTTCAGGTCTTTAGAGATGAAGAGTAGAAAAGATCTTTGATTCAACATTGCTGTTATAAGCGTTTAATTCTCTTTGGCAGGTGTAAAATTGACCCTTGCCCAGTCTTAAACTGTATTTCTAAATAAATGACTACTGTTTTAAATGAGAGATCAGTTTTACATGAACAACTGTAGATTTCACTATGCTTACAAATACAGCTATAGGCGTAATTATCTTGTTAGGATTTAACTTCCCTGGATGCTCTTCCTGTGAAGGAAAAAAAAAAAAATAGCAAATACTGTGTGCTTGTCCCAGATGGACTGGAGAGTCTCACTAACACCAGAAAAGGTTTGATTTCTATTTGGGTTTGCTCCAACAAGTATTACTTCAATATCTCTGGTCATATGGTTTTAATTATACTTTATATATTTTCCACTGTGCTTTTCACCTCCATTCTTCAAACTGACGGGTTGAACTTGTCTGATTTATAGTCCACCCTGCTAAAATATGACAACCTGTGGATAGCACAGAATGAAGGGAAATAGGAAGCTAGGAAAACATATAAAAATGTATTTGTAACTTCATTACAAAGTAAAAGTCTGTTCCTCTTCCATTTGGGGTTTTCTTACAGTCTTGTGAAGAATACAGAAGAAGAACAAAAAAATTAAAATGGATAGTTCTCAGGTAGGCTCTGTATATTGGAGGAACCCCAACAGATGATTGTGGGTTATTTGATATAATGCTTTCAGGTAACATTTTGAATAAGAAAATCCTTGCACTAAAAAGGCAAGGGGCAAAGAAGGTTTGTGTTTTAAAATAAATGACAAGACTTGCTTGCGGTTCTTTATTCCTCTACCGGATGTAATATATATATTTACGTAGAAGTAAAGTAAAATGATTAGAAAACACAAAGAAGTTGTTGAAAGCTGAGATATAAATACAGAATTTATATCAAAATTCTTTGATACCACAGATTTCAGAAATAGAATTAATGCCAGGAGTATTTAAAAAAAAAATTTTTATTTCTTTAAGGATAAACTTGATTTGCTGTTTGTGTTTCACTTGGCTCAGGAAAAATGCATAGGCAGTTTCTTTTTCTCCGCTTATGGTAAATATCACTTTCCATTTTTCCTTCATTTTAGGGCAGGGACTGCTATTATTTCTGGCAGAACAGGAAAATACAAAGAGAAATCAGTTTTTATTGATTATCTTTAAATGTATAATGAAGGAAGGCAACAGTAAGTGAATCTGAGACCCATGAGATTTATGCTTCCCTCTGTAATTGATGTATAGATTTTTTTGGAATAATATAGAGCTAAATGCTCTGTTTTACAGAAAACTCAAAGGGAAAGATCACTGGGGAAGTTATGTGTATTTTTAAATGGACCTTTTCTCCCTTTGTACATGCTTTTCATGAACTCTGCTTGGCAAGAGTCACTGACGTTAAGCTATGATATAGTTTATTATTAGCAGTTGGTATTCTCTCATTTCTCATATATCTTTCTCCTACCTGGTAAAAAATAATTATGAATGTAAGACCTAAAAGGTTTTTCTGGTTCAGACCTCTTGAGGGCACAAGTAAGTAAATACATCCCATTATTCAAGTTAATAGTAAATTTGAAATGAGAAAATAACCTGAGTTATGGACTAGGTTCTGAAAAATCTGCCATTCGTCACTATTGCTTAATGGTAGATGAGTTGAAAAACAGCCTCAAAAATAGTTATTCCCATTATTCATCTCATAATTGTTTGGGGTTTTATACATAAAAACTTAAGTGATACATAATTTTATTTTATGAACTGTTTCATAAAGTGAGTGGGTTTCATTAAAAAACTGCAAAATACCAAGCCGGTGAGTTCTTTGAATTCTGTAGGTGGCCGTGCTTCAGAAATACAGTCAACATGCAGCGTACTCTGCTATAAGGCGGATTCGCTTACTAAAAATGATTCACTCAGAAGGGTTATGTTTAGCTAAAGTTAGAGTTGCTCCAAAAACAACAGGAAGCAGAAGAATGGTAAAGTACAGAGGCGTCCTGCTTAACCCTGCCTGCTGTGTTTAGAGTTTGCACATATGGTGTAACATCAGGCAGTAAAACCCCTGCAGTACTTTGGAACTAGTTAAAGGACAAAGTGTCAACCTTAATTTTGAATTGTCTTGCTATGGTTGGTTAGAGGTTAAAATGTCACCTGTCAACTGGCAGAGCAAAGCAAGATAGACTGTTGCATATGACATTTGCTCCCCATAGAGGAGTCCTTCAAGGAATCAATGACTTGTGCTTTTCTTGTGGCAGCTTGTACATAAACTTTAATTGCCACATCTCCATCTTACATTTTAAGTCATGTTTATGTCATAATTTTTAAAAACTGGCTTCAGTGGAGTTTTACTCTCAGTTGAGTTTTTAAAAGGCATGCAGAGAGCCTTGGAGAAGTACAGTGTGGAATAAAAATGGGTACATGCCTATTGGATGGTGATGGTGCTCTGAGAAAACAGGTTTTCACGTTGGATTTGTTTGTTGAATATAAAATTGTGTGCTTTCAAATAGTGTTGTAGTCATGAAGTCCTCCCACAAAGTTTTTAAACATTAATGTCACACTTTTTAATGCATGTGTTGGGAAAATGCCTGACTTGCATGCCCTGTAAATAAAACATGGGGGAACATATCAGGTCTGCTGACATATCAGGTCTGCTGTAAGTTCTATAACTGGTGCTTGTGAATGTCAGGATCTGAATGTGTTGATTTTTGCCCTAAGAAAGTACTGTTGCTGCTGTAATAAGGGGGCACGGGAGGGAGTCCTACATTTATACTCTTCCACATTTATCCTGAATGTGCGTCACGTGTATGTATAAAATGGGTAGAGGATGCTAATCGGTAGCACACGGTGACCTTTCCAGTTTGGAGGGTGTTCTGTTTCTAAGAAGCCAGGGGAAGACCATCTTCTCAGCTAATTGATAGTTAAGTGCTGCTGAAGACAGTAATGATGATGAAGTGTTCCTCTGAGCATCGCTTTCTCTGTCTGCTGAAAGCATCATTGCCTTTCCAGAGTCCCTTCACGGTAGGGTCCCACCTGGACCTGTCTGTCATCCCTTTACGATGAGGGCTTGTGACTCTCCTTCCCCTGCTCCATGTTAAGCCTGACTTGTCACATGATATGCCACATTATGCTCTCCTTCCTTTCTGGTTGTCTGTCGAGTGGTGACCGACCACTAAGGGGTAAGATAAATGAGAAGTGTTGGCATATTAATGGGCATAGTGGCTTTTTAGTGACTGTATCTTAACTGAAAGAGGTTGCTCTGATTTTAAGAAATCAGAATACTTCTGAGGCCAGGTGGGGGAGGAGGCAGGGCTCTTTTTCCTTCTCTTTGAGTTACACCTTACGATTGCTTACTACTGTACTCCTGCTCCTTTCGTCTCCCCCCTAACCAACAAGGTAAAGTCTGGGTGAGTTGTCTTGAGATCTGAACCTACAGTTCTCAAACTTTACCATGCATCAGGATCACCCAGGGCTTTAAAAACAGATTTCTGGGGCCTCCCCAGGAACTTCTGATTCAGTAGGTTTGGTGAGCAGCCTGATACTTTGCATTTCTAACAAGTTTCCAGATGATGCTGGTTCTGAGCCCATACCTTGAGAACCCTGTTCTTGGTTAACCATTTCATATTATAGAAGTATGGGACTTCTGGTAGATGGTTTACTTTCAGAACTTAGTTAATATTCAGTTGTGTTACGATCTGACAAATGTTTCTATAATTGGGCTGTGGAAAGATACCGTCTGTGTAGCGTCCTCTTGGCTGAGGGACGCCCTTGTTACAACTCTCCTGTTTTTGTCACAGAGAATTATTTTCCTGAGGTTCTCTCTCTGAGTACATACTATATACGTATTGTAATTATAATATGTATGTTATATAATATAGACTGTGTGTGTGTGTGTGTGTATATACTTTCATTTACCATTGCCCTATGCCGGAAACAAGATTTTATAGATGGAGAACTCAAAATAACACCTTGACACACCCTCTGTAGTTTTTATGCAGTGGGTTTTCTGACATGGATTGCCAGTTGAAAGATGTGAAGTCTATATTGCAGACTGGAAAGATGGGCAAAGACCACCACCCTTGATGAACTCCATGAAACTACGTCTAGCAAAAGCAAAGATTAGGCCAGCAGGACACTCAGGAGCCAGCTGGTCAGAGCTTCTGCCAGTAGGCAAGATGGCAGTTAAATTGGCTTCAACTAAGGTAAAGGTCTCCTGGTCTTAGCCGTCTCTAGGGAAAAAGATGATGTGTTCTGCCTGAAGACAGGTACTTTCCAGGGCCACGAGCCACACCTTTCCTCCCAGCCATATGTCCCACATACGCTGCTTATCTAGAGGTACAGGGTGCAGATGGAAGCTAGGCAGTGTGGCAGTGCGAGCGGGGCTTTGCCAGCCAGGAAGGGGCGAGAGGGTTCAGCACCGTGGATAACCGAACCAAATGCCACAGGTACTGTCCACTCTGAGCTCTGGACTCGTTAAAGGCAGGGATGTCAATGAATTAGCTGATTTTTTTTTTTTAGCTGATCTTTTTAAAGATCTAAAACACCAAATTTTATATGTTTGTATTTAATGTTTTAAAATTACATTTTCAAATAGTTATGATCACCATGTAAAGTTTTCTTGTACGTACTTTTTTTTTTTTTTTTTTTTAACCCAGGAGAACTCTTATTTTAAAGGCTTACTTTGAAAAGTTTTTCAAGGTTTTCAAATTTTCCTATGAAACTTTCAAGTTCTCCATATCAATAATTAACGTCAAAATTCAGTACAATGCTCTTTGAACTCTGTAGTGGGCCTAAAAGCACCCTAGGAGTTTATTTCTCCTGGGGGGTCCAGCTCTGACCCCGAGAATCTGATTTGGCAGGTCTGGGTGGGGCACAGGTAAACCACTTTTAACAGAGTCCCCAAGGGTTTCAGAACACAGATGGTCCCCAGGCCACATTTTGAGAAACATGAACCGATTTTGTTCACTTCAAACCCCATATGATATCAATATTTGGGCATAGGCTTACGTCTACTGCTAAGCTAAGTGTGGAGTATCAATCTCCTTCTATCCATAGTTACCTCGGGGATAATGTGATATGTGCAGTAAAATTTCACGATTAGCAGGAACAGACCAGTTTATAGCTGTGTTCTTTCTGAGCTCACAGGTCTTAGGTGTTACCGGTGGACATCAGCCCTGTGTATACACTCAGAAAGCAGAAGAACCAAATCTTCCATGCTATGCTTAGATAAAGACTATTTTGATTTGTGACTCCACCTGCAAATTTCAAGTCTGCCATTGTTTCCTATGCTGTGTTTGCATCCTGCAGCCTGCAAATGCATTGTTGCTGGTTTACGTTCTGTTTTTGTTTTTGTTTTTTTTTGGGGGGGGGCATTTTGATTAGTTACCAGACTCCTTTGAACTTCACCATGAGTCTCCTCCAGTTGTGCTTCAAATTTAGAGTGGAAGCTGCCAAGAGAGCAGTCTGGGATCATCTGACCCAGAGTAGTAGAAGCCAGGTTTGCATGTGCCCATTGGCCAGGCCTCCCCTGCCCCATCTTGCAGACACAGATGTCATACAGGCTCCAGGAGCTCTGGCCCTGTTCTGAGGTTCACTCTGTGACTGCTTACAGCCACAGCTGCTGAACAGTCCCAACTGTTCTGTGGTCGAGTACTGAACTCTTGGTTTCTTTACTGCCAAGTGTACTCAATTTTTGCCTGTTTTGAGTGACAGGTTTTTTACTTCCTAAGTTTATATTTCTGAAAAAAAAATGCAAATGGTAGTAATTAATTAAGATAGTGGAATAAAGGGTTATTCATTGCACTTGGGCCTATCATGCAAACAGCTGTGCAAGACCTTTAACCTAGAATTATTTTGATTGATGTTTTTGACAGGGTCCAAGTCTTCATTTACTTTCTACGGGGTAGAGTCTTTCTAAGAGAGTCATTTGATTTTTAGCTTACTTCCCTTTGTTATCACCAGCTAACATACCTGTAGCTAGATACCACTGGAGCCATACTAGGGTTAGTATGGGTTAGTTAGCCTCTCTAACGCAGAGATTGCACACTGGTAAACTGTTATATAAAAGTGTGTTGTCAGGGATCCCTGGTGGCGCAGCGGTTTGGCGCCTGCCTTTGGCCCAGGGCGCGATCCTGGAAACCCGGGATCGAATCCCACATCGGGCTCCCGGTGCATGGAGCCTGCTTCTCCCTCTGTCTGTGTCTCTGCCTCTCTCTCTCTCTCTCTGTGACTATCATAAATAAAAAAAAAAAAAATAAAAGTGTGTTGTCACAAAGAAAGCAAACTGAGGAGCGTGATTCATAACCATTCCCATAAAAGAAAATACCTCAAAACACATACTCTGGAGAGCTTTACATCATCCTATATGATATCATGAGGTGCATAAAATTTGCACTGGGCCTATAGTCATTATTGGTACACTGTGAGTACTTGATCTCTCCTGCTACCTCCAGCTGGGTAAGAGTGTCTTATGGCGTGTGCTGGGTGTGGTCAGAAGGAATACCAGAATACCAGCATCGGGTTCAAAAGTTTTTCATGAATGTCATTAAAATTCATCTTTTTTTTTTTTCTTAAGATATCACCCTCCATGTGTTCTGAGGACACTAATTCCTGGGTGTACCAATAGATGCTTACAGGAAAGAATACACAGGAACAAGTAGATTCGAGAAACATTTGGTTATGGGAAGTTAATCCATTTCATTACAGCAGAGAATTCAGTATGTTGTCGATTACCATCTCCCCAGAGGAACGGGGACAGCATAGTATTAAGTGTTTAATTTATTTAGGCCCAGCGCCCTGAAGGGACCAGTACTGTGTGGAACTTATTCTGTTCTCATTTTACCCCATTGAGGCAGGCAATTTATTCTTTTTCGCAGTTGAGAACACTGAACTTTAGAGAGTGACACCCAAAGGTATTTCATTAGTTTTTGTTTGTGCTGTGAATGCTATCACCCATGATAAAGTGTTCATTGAAATTCCACCTTGTATCATGCAGAATTCAGAATATCTGACCATGGTGGATCATAATGTCTTTCAACCTAGGTAAATATTTTTTGTCGTTCCTTGGTCCTCCCTCTATGTTTGTAGTGTGATAAAACCACTTTTAGTAACATGACTTGGCAACTTACTGCCAATTTCAAAAAATGCATTGCAGGGGCACCTGGATGGCTCATTTGGTTAAGTGTCTGCCTTTGGCTCAGGTCACAATGCCAAGGTTCTGGGTTGGAGTCCCATGTTGGGCTCCCTGCTCAGTGGGGAGTCTGCTTCTCCCTCCTCTTCTGCCCACCCTCCTCACCCTGCTTGTGTGTGTACGCTCTCTCAAATTAATAAATAACATCTTTAATAAAATGCATTGCAGGTTAACATTAATAATGTGATATGCAGGAGAGACACCATTAGGGGAGAATGCCAGAACACTTGACTAAAGTTTTTTTTAACAATTACTTAACAGAAGAATGTTATCTTCCATTATTATATGCTGACTGAGTTTCCTAGTGTAAGTACCCCAGTGTTAGAAGCCTTTGTAATAATCCTTTGTTAAGGCTAAAGATAATGTTAATTCCGGAGGACACATTTCTTAGATAACAAAACCAAGGACCTTGTATCTTTCTATAGAAATGAAGGATAATGTTTGACATTGTCAATCTTTATCATTAAAATGTTTATGATAGAAAAAAAGAGAGTTCTAGGTAGATCACTCTGAGAAGTCTAGGTATTTACTAGCGACTTCTGAATGGTTATTTTTAGAAGATCATGAGGTTTCAACATTGTTCTAGTTCTGGTGCATTGATATTGCTGACTAATTATTGTGGGATCTAGGTATTTTTTCTTTATACGGTAAATGTCATACCGGCTAATGATTTGGTTTTACAGTTCATGAAGCTCAAAGGTAATGTAAGCTCTGGAATGACCTGATTATAACTCTAGTAAATAATTTACCTTTCCTGTGTCTTATACTTTCAATAAGCAGGTACTTTGATATACTGAAACATGTATAAAAATATTGTTGTATAAAAAGAAATTTCCATTTTATGGTTCTCTGTTTTTCTCATATGTCTGATGCCTTCAAATAGCGCAGGAACCAAGATTTATGATTTTCTTCTGGCCCTACAGTGACTCGAATAGTAAATGACATCTTACAGGTTCAATTAATACTTGACGATGAATTATTTAGTCTTAATTATTTTTTAGCAACATTTTTATTTATATGATGTGATCTTTGTTCTTTTCTTGTTCTTGTTTTTTTTTTTTTTTTTTTCAAAGACATGTTTTTGTATTTTTAATTTAAGGAACTCTTTTTAAAAAGCAAGCATTATCATTAGACAATTTTCTTACATTAGTATACAATTCTCCCCCTGATTTCCCTGAAGCTGATGAGAATCCAGATAGCTGACAACCTTCTTCCCAGCCGTGGGGCTGCTTTCTGCACTCTGCACAGGGCTCCTCTGGGGGCTTCGGTTTTCCTGGGGGACACATCTGGCCATGTACACACTGTAGTCCAGAAGCATCTTCTGCCGCACACTGCCCACCAGCTCCTTCTGCTTCGGCTGGGACATGATCTCCTCCACGCTGCCTTTGCTGCTGCTGTGGCTGTGGGTCAGGTGCCCTGAGGGACTGTTGTGTCTGCTGTGTGAAGGCAAAACACCTGGTTTACTTCCAGAAACACATTTCTATATTTCTCACAGAAATATTTCAGAGATGAAATAAAATAATGCCGTGAATATGAAGACATTTAAAGCAGTGTCTCCTTATGATGTCTCTGAATAATGTTAGTCCTTTGGGAAAAAAAGTGTTCTGTGTTGAAATGATGCTGCATAATACAACTCTCTCTTCAAGCACATTTTAAAAGCTCTGAGTGAACTTTGTTCATTTTCTTCAATAAAGAAACCAGCTGCTATGGTCTAAAAAATTTTGGCCACCCCACCCCAAATCATTTGTTGAGGTCCTAATTCACCATGAGATGGTAGCAGTAGGTGGGGCCTTTGGGAGGTGATGTGGTCATGAGGGTGGAGCCCTCATGAATGAAATAAATGCCACTGGTAACAAATCAGAGACAGCTTCATTTCTCCTTCTGCCCCTCAAGGATCCAATGAGAAGAGGGCCCCCATTCAGCCACACTGACACTTTAATAAGTTTCTGGTATTTGTAAGCCATTCAGTCTGTGATATTTTGTTATTGCAGCCCCAGTGGACTAAGATACTAATCACAGCCTAATGCTGTGATTCACAAACTTATTTGGGAATAGCAGAATCCTATTTACCTGTGATAGGCAATAAGATCTTTTTGAATTAATAGACAACAGAATAAGCTTTGGAAATGTTGAGTTAAGATACATTGTAAATCCAGTGGACTAGTGTTTAGGGGCATTTAACAGTATTGAGTGCCTATTATATGCCAAATAACGTCTAGCTGTTTGGATACAAATTGAGATAAGGTCCCTCCTATTAAGGAGCCCACAGTCTTTTTTACAGTTTTTTTTTAATTGAAGTATACTTAACATATAAAGTTGTATTAGTCTTAAGCATACAACATAGTGATTCGACAATTCTGTATATTACTTGGTGCTCACCACGATAAGTATACTTATCATCTGTCACCAAACAACATTATTACAATATTATTGACAATATTCTCTATGCTGTACTTTTCTTACTCTTGACTCATTTATTTTGTAACTGGAAGTTTGTATTTCTTAATCTTTTTTACCTGTTTCATGTATCCCCACCCATCCATCTCTCCTCTGGCAATCACTAGTTCTCTATTTATGAGTCTGATTTTTTTTCTGCTTATTTGTTTTTTTATATTCCACATATAAGTGAAATTGATGATATTTGTCTTTCTCTGTCTGAATTATTTCACTTAGCATAATGCCCTTAGGTCTTCCATGTGTCACAAATGGCAAGATTTCATTCATTTTTATGGCTCAGTAATATTCTATAGTATATATTTACCACGTCTTCTTTATCTATTCATTTATCGGTGGGCACTTGGGCTGCTTCCATATATTGGCTATTGTAAATGATGCTGCAGTAAACACAGGAGTGCATAGATCTTTTCAAATTACTGTTTTTGTTTTCTTTGGGTAAATACTCAGCAGTGGAATTACTGGGTCATATGGTATTTCTATTTTTAATTTTTTAAGGAACTGAGGAGCTCACAGTCTTGTGGAGGGAAACCAACATGTAAGGTATAATTACAATCTAAAGGACTCATGATACCTACACACACTTCCACATTTTATTGAATACAGCGATTGGCTGATGAGTCTCACTCAGCAGCCAAGCCAGGTGTTTGCCCGCCTCATAACAGTGTGCCAGTTATTTTCTATCCTACGCTTCTCCCACTTGTCTCTCTATTGCAGGAGTCCGCATTTCCCAGAACTCTTGGCACCTGGCATCTGGATCATTTCAGCCAATGGGAAGCCCTTTTGGAAGACAGGAAGCAGAGAGAAGCCAGGGTATATCTCCCTCTCTAGCTCTTCCGTGGGTAGTATCCGTGGCAGCAATTGTCTCTTTTCTTGGAATGCTCTACCTTTTATGGCCCCAGCTTCCTTCAGGAAGCCACTGTGATAATCCTACTCCAGCTCAATTCTTCCAGCCCCTGGTAATGCCATCTTTTCCCAACATCACTCCAGTCTAATGCATGGCAGCAGTTTCCTGCTGTCACCAGTTTCTGGGTCGCCTCCTTATCTCCTGTTTGGTTTTTTGGCTCTTCCATCATCTGTGTAACCAATTTCCTGTGCTATATTAAATCATCCATGTTTAAAATACCTCAGGACAGCTTCTGCATGCCTAGTTGGACCCTTGCTAAAATACAATACATAATTCAAATTCCTGCCTCAGGCAAGAGGAGGATCATGTCATACTGTGAACTTTTGGGATTTGTAGTGAATAGACAGAAATCACAGATGTTTAATCAAGAATCGCCACAGTCCACTGAAGTATGAACAAAATGCTGGAGGGACACAGCAGAGGGAATGACTTTCTGTCTGGAGTGGTCTGCAAAGGCTTCACAGCAGAGGTGCTAGTTAAGCTGGTTCTGGAGGGTGAGCAGAAGATTCCCTGGGCCCTCAGGCAGGGGGAACACCAGGTTCTCAAAGCCAAGAGTCATGAAAAGATCTGATGTGAGTTCAGAGAATGGTACCATATTATAAGGAATGGGGGCAGGTCTAATGCACCCCAAGATGGAAGTAGAGACTACAGGTGGAGTCAGGTTTGTGGAAGTCCTTGTTTATATTCCATGGTGAGGATTTTATACTAACCAAACCAAAGCCCTTGAGTGGTTATGGGTAGAATTGACTTAGGAACTGTATCATCTGTAATCTAGTAGCCACGAGGAGTAAGATTGATTTGGGGAATAGCCAAAACCAAGGAAAGGGAGTGAGAAGCCTGTAACAGCAGTCTTAGCCAGAGGTGGTGGGAGCTTTACTGAAGTTGCTGGAATAAAGAGAACAAGAGTTTGAAGACATTTCTGAAGTAGAAGGTAGATAGGTTTTGCTGCTCCTCTTTTTAAATGGATAGATGAGTGAACGAATGAATGTCTCAGTAATACTGTATTTCTATTTATATAAGAAACCAGGCCTTTTCAAAACATTTTTTAAAATAATAAGTATTGTTGTCACCACAACAATGTATGTACGTAGATATAATTTATTACACAGCCCCACAAGGTGGTTATTTCTGTTTTAGAATTGTGTGTATGTGTGTTAATGAGGGTTGTGGACTGCACTCAAGAGTGTTTGGGGGCTTCAGAGAGGAGGATTGTGATGACAGCTGAAGTCACTGTTGGTGTTATTAAACTTTGCTGGCTTCTCCCAAGCATTCTCCTCTTCTGTCCCTAAAAGTGCAGGAACTAAAGAATGTGTAAATATATAAGCAAGATGTAGGTGTAAGATTGATTGCATACATCTCAGTTTTGTAGAAATTGTTGACATTCCCAACTATGCCTTTATTTTATTTATAAAGAAATAAGTGAATTCTGTTGTCAACAGGTTTATGACAAAAATTGCTGTCAGCTACCTGTACTAAATGACTCTTGTAGCTTCAGACCTGATTGATTCCTGTCCTGGCTTAGCTAGTCATGGTACCGTTGCATATTAAGGCAGAGCAAGAGTGGAAACTAGGTATTCCTTGAACCTATGAGTTCATATTCTCTGTGATTATTATCTATCTTCCCTGAATCAGCTGCATTGAGGGCCATGAGGCACCAAATGTAGTTTTGTCATTCCGGTGTAATTTATCATTCTCGTATATTGGTCATATCAAATTTGGAAAAAAAAAAAGAAATAGCCCTTATACTCTAAAATAGTATAATTCTGTGATCGAATCTAATCCTCACCTGTTAGAATGCTTCTTGGTGAGGTGAGAGTCACTGTGTAAAATGCGGATGTCTTCCTCTCAGCTCTAGAGTTTCACTAAAACATATACCCTCATGTTATCTTACATTGACATTACCTGGATCGTCCTCTCAGCCAGCCATAAATGTGCCATCTATATGGGTAGCAAACAGATAGCAGTCAATGATGTTGGATAGTATTAGGCACATACAGGAAACATTGGATTCTCTACGGAACCATGGCTTTCCAGGGTAAGTGTGGCTGGAAAGGGCAAATGGTTCATGGTCAGAGTCCAGATAGCTTTTCCTCACTCCTGGCTACAAATGACTTCCCATAACAGTCCAAGCTCCCCATACTATTTTTCATTCCTATGTGTACACCATTGTCTTGGATACAAATATCAGATTTTCCATGTTCTCTTCATGTCTAGAAAGGACCTACAAGGACAGTTGTTATTTTCTATGATGCAACATATGCTAGGATGTCATTTTTTTTTTTTCTGTTTGTTTTGTTTTTCCCATTTGGTGTTACATAACCTAATTTAAATGGAAAATTGTAATCCTTAAGTAAAGCTAATTCCTTTATGGTCTCTATAGTTATTTCTAAGTAAGAATTAATTCCTCTAGAAGTGTTCTGAGGAAGAATATCAATTTTAGCTCCAAGGGAAGTTACCCTGGTGTTTACAAGGCTTAAAGGTATAGACAACATGAAGAAATATTTACTATAAGTGGTGCTTTTCTCATTCATTTATTCAACAAATGATTTTTTTAAAAAGATTTATTTATTTATTTATGATAGACATAGAGAGAGAGAGAGAGAGAGAGGCAGAGACGCAGGAGGAGGGAGAAGCAGGCTCCACGCCAGGAGCCCAACATGGGACTCGATCCCAGGACTCCAGGATCGCGCCCCGGGCCGAAGGTGGCACTAAACCACTGAGCCACCCAGGGATCCCCTCAACAAATGATTTTTAAGCGCTTGCTCTGCGTTGGGCTCTGTTCTAGCTGGAGATAGAATGCTGACATGGTAACGTATGGTTCTTGTCTACCTAGAATTTTAGTAAGAGAGATGAACATTAATCAAATACTCCCCCAAAATGAATATAGAGATACAAACTTGATGAATGTTAGGAAGAAAAAGTACATCATGGACAATCATGACCTAGATGAGGTGCCAAGGAAGGCTTTCTAAGACACGGCAGGTTTGAGCTGAGGCTTGAAACGTGGAAGAGGAGGAGGGAAGAGCATGCCAGGGAGGGAACCTCAAAGCCTACCAAGTGAGCATGCAGGTTGCCCTTGAGGCACTCAGGGCAGAAAGCATGAGGGAGGGTGAGTAGACGAGGCTGGAGAGGGAGAGGCTGGAAGGATTAGTGTTAAGGATCTGGTACTCGAGATATTCCTGAGATCAGAAACCAATAAAGAATGTTTGTGCAGGGAGATGCTGTTTATCCCTGTACCTGCTTATATAAGAACTCTGTTCATTTATGGCACGGTACTGGAGAGTTAAGTTGAGAGGTAGCTAGCTGGAAAGCTCCTGGATTCTTTTCACGTATTGAGGTAGAGGTAATAATCATTTGTATATTTTGAAAAGAGAAAAAATCATTGTGGAATTTTTCTGTGTATTATTTGAATACATAGGTAGATCCAATGTCTAGGTATTTGGTTAGGGGATAGAACTGCTAAAATTGTGCACCCTTCAAAGGAATGGAATGGAATGAAAAATGAGTGGAAAAGGGTACCAATATGTAATTTTTTTCCATGTTGCTGTATCTATTATGTTTACACTTTTCCTTCATGGCATTTGGTACACTTGTGATTACTTAATCTTTTACAATTATGTGTATAATGCCTTTCCTAATTGGTTGTAATACCTCAAGGACAGGGACCTCCTCTGTTTTATTTACCACAGTATCCCTAGAGTCTAACAAAGTGCCAGAGAGAAAATAGGCAATGAGAATTTTCTGTCTGCTTGATACTTAATATAATGTGCTCTGTTTGGAAATCTACTGTATATATATTTTGAATCCAGTTCAACTTTGCAGCTATTGATCAAGCTCCTGTTTTGCAGAATGGCACAGGTACTAGGCCCCATGTAAGATACTTACTGGAATCTGACAGTGTCTGATGTCAAAAGGCACAAGCTCTAATATGAGAAATTTTACTGACAAAAGTGATACAGGTGCTAAGAGGATTCAGAGAGATGTTATTTGGTTGATGTCCTCAGGATCTTGTTTATTGACCAGGCCATGGAACAGGTGAGCTTCTGCTAGCCTTAGCTAAACTTGTCTATAGACCTTGAATCTTTTCTCGTAAGCCCATTGAAAAAGTAAAAATGGACCAAGGCAGGGTACAATGAGTACTATGAAATGTTTTGCTACTGATCCAATGCTTTCATAAATGCTTTCCCAATCATTGGAGGTCAGCCTAGGTGGCAGCGTGATCACTGAATTATGATCTTCTCCTACCTTGCTTTATTGGATCCACTGTTGGCCTGATTTCCTTGTTTCCTTACCCTCCACATCCCTCAGTAAGATAGAGTCTCACCAGACTGCACTTCATTTGAGTGGGCCTTAGGGATCTACACAGTGAGGCTCTGGACTCTAGGAAATATAAGATATAAAAGGTAAGATGGAATATAGTCAATGTGATTTGGCAACTGATCATTGGTGAGAATGAACCTCATTGGTAACTCTCTATTTTCATGTCTTTGTGCCTCTTGGAACAAGCCTGCCATTATGAAGAGTGAGGTGTCTGTAGGAGGCATGTTTTGTGAGGCAAGGTTATGAGTTTGGTTCTGGACAGTTTGTGGTTCAGGTTCTGTGGGACTTTAATGTGGAAGGTCAAGTGGGTGGCTGGTTAAATGTCACAGTTAAATACATAGATTCAGGAAAATATGTCTTTGAAAACCTTCGTATGAGAGAGTACTACTTCATTTACTTTTAATACAGCATGGCTTAAATCCTGACACTTCCTTTTGCCATGTGGCAGTCCTGGTTAGAAATCAGGCTTCTAGCTGTGTCTAACTTAATCATTGATTCTACACGCCACCCCTTGGACAGTGTCAGCTGCTTAACAGCTACTCTGCTGGTGAGATTAGAGAAGCTTGCACTTTGTAAAACTAGATTTTGTTTTTCTGGAAACGAAATCACAAGAAAAGCCAAATAGGAAAAAAAAAATTCTATATGGTATTTGTTAACAAAAAGGTGCTTTGGAGAAGAAAGAGTCTAGAAATGACCACATAGTTAAAAAAAATAAAAAGCAGAGGTGCAAAGGGTGAATAGTTTAACTTTTTTTTTTTTTTTTTGGTGTCATGCATAAAGATGGCATTCTATTTTGATTGCCTGGTGGAAGAAAGTCAGTTTATCTCATCCACCCACTGGTGGCTATCCTGATTATAGCCTCCTGGTAGGCCACCATTTAGAATTCAGTTTGGCTGCCTGTGCCCTTGACACTCAGTAGGTTTCATTAAATTACACAGCAGTGAGCTCTTCTTCCCTGTGTGGCACCGTTTTATGTACATTGAACTTCAGTGTAATTTCAGACAATTATGCTTTGTGTGGAGTGGTTTTACCATAATCATATCACTGTCCAGTTAAGGCCGATCTGGGACTCTGAATCTGATGAGATTTTAAGATGGTAGAAAATATTGGATGAAGGAAATGTTTTTATTTCTCTATACTTGCTCTATTTAGCTTGTTAGGCTTGTAAATTGTGGCAGATTGTTTTTGTAGCATTACTTACAGCATAAGATTAGAATAACAACAGTTTCCCCCACATGGGATGCTTCAGAATTTTACATGCAATCAGATCCTGGAAAAAACTGTGTCTGTGAGACTGTAAGTAAATGAAATGTTAGTACTTTTCTTGTATTAGCAAGTCTTCAAGTACTGCCTTCTGTTCATGTGTTTGCATTATTCTATGGCCATATGTTGTGTGAAGCAAGTGAACAAAGGATCTATATGGACAGGGTTGAACTCCGTCACTCATCAGCTTCATGATCTTGGGCAAATTACTGCCACTCAGCCCCAGTTCTTTCAGCTAGGACTAATAGTAGCCCCAACTCATTGGGGTTTTGTGGAATTTAAATATGTGTAAGTCATGTAATACCTTAATATAGTAGATGCTCAGTAAATGGTGGCTATTACTCATAGCTCATTTGACTTAAAATTTCAAACCTAACTTTAACTTAAGAAGCCAATATGCTTCATTCATTACACATATATTTATTGACTCCTGCTCCGTGCTAGGGAATATTCTAGCTAACGAGGATAAAGTAATAAGTAGAAGCAGATCAGTAAAGACCTATAAAGTGAGAACTTTGGCTATATTTCCGTCTACTTTTAGCTTGCTTTGTACACTCCTGCGTTTCTTCAACCAATTGAACTAATAATCTTATCTAACTGGTGTCTTACTACTCTGAACCTCGTAAACAGACTTTGTATCTGGTTGTATTTGATAGATTATTATTTGAAGTGAAATTGATATTTGTGTAGGTATTCTCAACAACTGGCCAAGCGGGTTCCTTCCCTCTCTTCTTCCTCCCTGGCTTTTCTTTTCTTTTTTTCTTTTCTTTTTCTTTCTTCTAAAGCATATGCCCCCATATTGTGGGTTTTCTCCATCACGGTGAAATTTTTTATATGATCTGCAGATTCTGTGACATTTCTTCCTATAACCCTCCATGTCTTCTCTGATACACCCCCATGTGTTTGTAGCCTGATTACTGCTATCTATATTTTTATCTCTTTTGAATAACCAGAGACTAACTGAAAAAAAAAAAAAGTTCTTTAGAGTTCCAAGTCAACTAACATCAGCTACTTTTAATATGGCATTTTGTAATATACAAACAGTTTTGTACACAGTTTCTCCTTTAGTCTTAAAATCCTGCTGCAGCTTTGTTCTGGAAACTGTGATCACTACTATGGGAAACAAAGAAGTAAATGTAATACAGGTCTGTGACCTCAAGGAGTTTATAAATTCATGGCTTTGGTCACTCGACTCTCCCTCAGAAAGATGTCATTGTTATTCTATCAACAGCAGGCTTCAGTACTGTGTTATATAGCCAGATCGTTACTTTATCTTTACAAAATGAACCTTGCCAGTGATATTTGCAGGTATGTGTTGAAGTGATGTTCTCTAAGATTAGAGCTCAATACAGGAGTTTGAGAGTTTTCATTTCTGATCCTCAGGGGAATTTAGCTGAGTAAAATAAAAAGAAAATATGTTTGATAATTGTATATAATTCTTTAAAAACTACCAAGTATATTGTACAAGGAAGATGAAATGTATTTTGGTATTGAAGGTAGAGATGGGGCAGAAGAATGTGCCTTAACCCAGTAAATTATTTTGACATCAGAGGCTGAATCCTCTAGAATGACGAGATATTTTATTGTCTTGAATATGCTACGAGAAAGTTATTGTTAAATGTAATTATGTGGGATTGAAACATGCTACTATTACAGTCATGATCTCTGAGTAATCACTTTAAAAGTCATTTGGCATTAAATATTGGCATTAAATATTATTCTCAATTGGTGTCATGGCACATCATCGTGTTATTTCAAATGACCTCAGAGGACCTGTGCCAGTGGTGAATGTCTGTCATTCTGGGCTCCCGTCCTGCACACCTGCCTTCCTCCCATCCATCCTCACGTGGCCTCCAGAGCAATCCTCTTGGCTGTGATCATGGACCTTCATTAAATACCTCTGTTGCTACCTATAGGTGAAGGACCTTCTCTGCTGTGTTCCCAAGCTCCATTTGTCACATTACTGCTCACTGACATCCTTCCTGTGCATCCCACTTTGACCAAACTGGATTTTATTGTGTTTCCTGTGCATTTTCTACATAATCTCACTTTTGTGCCTTTGCTGACACTGTTTCCTTCACCCTCTTTTCCTTTTTACCCAGACCCAGAATCTGTCTTCCAAGGACTGATTAGAATGTTGGCTTCTTCCTAAAGTCTCCTCTGATTGTACAACTTGAGAGAATCCTGCCTTTCTTGAGTTTCTTTGGAACTTATCTTTCTTTTTTTTTCCCTCCTGGTGGAGGCCTGGAGAGTGTGCTCTCTACTATGTGTGTTTGCCAGCCCTCCAGCTATAGTCTCTCAGCACACTCTGTACCTGTCACCATTGTTGCATTCATTTGGCTGATACTCTGCTTAAAATCATCCTGGACAATTATAAACCTAGGTATTTTTAAAAAAAATTTTTTTAAATTTATTTATGATAGTCACAGAGAGACAGAGAGAGAGAAAGAGGCAGAGGCACAGGCAGAGGGAGAAGGCAGGCTCCATGCACCGGGAACCTGATGTGGGATTCGATCCGGGGTCTCCAGGATCGCGCCCTGGGCCAAAGGCCGGCGCCAAACCGCTGCGCCACCGAGGGATCCCTAAACCTAGGTATTCAATTTGGAATCTATGACATGTTTGCCCGGTGTTCTCTATGTTACTCTGTTATTAATATCCCCTTTTCTTTAGGCTAGGTCACTTCTTGTGTCCAATACTCTCATGCCTCATAACAGAAGACAGATTCCATGGAATTTTCTGTTTTGGAGACCAATAGGCCTCTGCTGAAAATAAAGATCTGTTTAAATGTAGATATTCCTGATCAGGTTAATTTCAAAAGATGATCTCCTGTGGCCTCTGGGTGGCTCAGTCAGTTAAATATGTGATTCTTGATCTCAGCTCAGGTCTTGATCCGAAGGTTGTGAGTTCAAGCCCCATGTGGAGCCAACTTAAAAAGAAAGAAGATGGTCTTGTTTTACCTGTTCCTGTTTTAGTTACATTCAAACCAGCAGACAGCACTAAAATAGCCAGCAATAGAAAATGCTACTGTGATAGTTCACAGCCATTACTCCATGTTGATTTAGGCATTTTTGTCAGGGTCTTTAGTAGGATGCTTTTGTCCTGCCACTCCATGATGATTGATTCAGTCATTTACTTTAGATAAAAACCAACTTGTTTGCCCCTCTTCTGAAAAGGAAAAAGAAAAACTGTCAGTGATATGGGTTGAGACATGCTGCCAGTGTGTATTTTAAAGGTGGTGAATGTAGAACTAAGGCTACTTCTTTTTATTTCGATCTTTATTAATGGAGAGCATGGCTTTGCCAGATAGCAAACTCCCAGGGCATTCTTGCTTCCATGTCACCAAACATTTCTATTTCAAAATCCTAGCAAATGTTGCTATCAATATTGGGGTTGGGAGGAAACCCATAAGCCATCAATTAATGTGGATAATGTGATATTCATTAGAGCTGCCCTGCCAGACGGTCTGGTAGATGATCACAGTACACCTAATGGGCAGTAGCTCTTGGGGGTATGTCAGACTCAGCTCTTTGGAGATAAGTAGAACACTTGAGTGTGCCCATTTGGATGCTTTCCTTTAATTTGTATTTGAAAATTCTTTGTGCTCCTTTCCAAAATGGTAACTTTTCAGATGTGTGAAATGATTTCCTGAAATTGTGAGCTGCAGGTGGCCCTCAAGTGTTACCAGGCTTTGCTTAGAGTGGTCGTACCTCGTCAGTGTGTAGCATGGAGGAAAGAAGGAGAAGGCTCTTTAGAAAACTCAGAGGAGCAGCAAAGTTGAGTATATTTTTTTCAACGTAGGACTAGATCCTTTTTAACTGCCCCATGAGATTTTTGTTCAAGTTTTAGATGTCTGTTTAGCATTTAAATATTTTTTCTTATTTAAATGCTATTATTTTTCACAGTTCCATTTTTTCTTTACCCTGTTAACTCCACGGGGAAGACTGTTTTTTTTTTAAATTTTTATTTATTTATGATAGTCACAGAGAGAGAGAGAAAGGCAGAGACATAGGCAGAGGGAGAAGCACGCTCCATGCACCGGGAGCCTGATGCGGGATTCGATCCCGGGTCTCCAGGATCGTGTCCTGGGCCAGTGGCAGGCGCTAAACCGCTGCGCCAGCCAGGGATCCCAAGACTCTGTTTTATTAAGAGTTTCTCACATCTTTAGCACCCAATATGTCTCAGTGAATAGCCACTGAATGGATGATTTCTATTCTGTTAGGAAGGAGGGAAGGATAGCTGATTAAATGTTCACACCTCTCATACAGGACTGGTGATACAATTTGCAGGGTCCAGTGGGAAAGGAGAATGTAGGGCCCCTTGTTCAGAAATTAATAGGAATTTCAAGATGGTGGTGGCGAAGAACTGAGACTGGCCTTGTGCAGCTCCACAGGCTGCACACCATGAAGCTGCCCTGCTCTAATGCAGAGAGGAACCAGGGGTTTGAATCCCCATCTTTCTTGTTTTTGCTTATGAATTAAACATATTGTATTCTTTCATTTCTAGTTAATAGTGTGAAAGCTTTGTTTCTTTGATTCCTAATGAGACAGGAAGACCAAGTGCTTAATAACTAGTACCTGTCACAGCACAAATTTGAATTAATGCTTAATTTACCATCTTTGAAGTCAGCTTGTGCCAGTTTTCTTAGCATAAAATGTAAAGCAGCAAACTCCACCAACCTGAGCAATCTGTTCTCATCCATGGTGCTAGTATTTTACTGACTTCGACTGTGTTGCACTAGTAAATCATGCTGACCCAAATCTAGTCTGTATGAACTCTAGTAAAATGATATGAATTTGAACAGTGAAAAATGAGCTTATTTTTTCTGTTAGCTTTACATAGGGATGAGTGTAAAATGGGGTTGCCAAAGAGTCACTTGTCCCAAGAAGAGGTAAGGGAAACCTTTACATTTAAAAAAATCCCCTGGGGTAAGGTTTACTTTACAAGCAAAATTGAATTGTAATAAAGCAGAAGGAAGAGATATCTCTTCCAGGGCTACTTGCACAGTACATAAAGCTGAATGCAAAGTAAATTCTGGCCTCTCTGTGGTCTCTGAAGACTTACAAGTAAATTGGTGATTTCTAATCAGACTTGTCAGCATAGATTATCCATCAGCTGCTAAAAGTAAATCTGAAGATCAGGAGCTGCCCATAATCTGTACTGGGCTTCCCCATTGCTAGAAATGAGCCACAAGGAGAAACTGTGCAGCTGGGCAGAGGGAACCGGACAGGGCAGAGGAAGATGCATGCTCCCTCCAGACCTGGCCGTCGAGTTCTTCCCACCTCCCAACTTGAACTTTTTGAATGCCAAATTGCTACCAGTGTCCTTTGCTGCCTCTCATCCTTTAGTCAATTGCCTTTGTGACATGTCACTTATGACCAAAAGATAAACCTTTTGGGGGTGCCTGGGTGGTACAGTCAATTAAGCATCCAACTCTTGGTTTCCAATCAGGTCATGATCGCAGGGTCATAGGATTGAACCCCATGTGATGTTCTGTGCTCAGTAGAGAGTCTGCTTGAGATTCTCTCTCCTTCTCCCTCTGCCTTTCCACTTGTCTGTGTGCTCTCTCCCTCTAAAAATAAATAAGTTTTTTTTTTTTTTTTTAAGGATAGACTTTTTGGAATTAAAGTGAGGCTGAGAATAAATTTGGCCACCTATGCTTCTTGATTTCTGGGCATAAAAAGTTAGTATGAAGGAGGAAAATGTGACCATAATGATATGTCATGGCTATCTGTGGATTTTCATGATACTAGTCTTTAATTTGTATTGATAATGAAGTACTAGTAGATTGGGAAAAATGCTTTTAAAAAATCATTACTTCACCATATGCTGAAGTGTGAAATGCCAGTAAGTACACCAACAGCTTCTAAGATGATTGTTCTGTGTGTATTAGCTGGATCACAGTCCAAGTTTTATTAACACATTGTCTTTCTGCCTTCACATCTATGCTCTGTGCTCTGCTACTTCCGGGAGAGGTAATATAGCTCTGGTCACCCACGTATGTGATCATGATTGTATTTTCATTTGATGAAGCAGACCAGGGAGGAGGCAATAGAAGTAAAACCTATTGGATCCACCTCCTTGCCTGAGAAAGGAAGGCACCACATCCTGAATCCTGCTTGTGCCTTGCCCCCACTATTCATGAGCAACCTGTCAGCAGGGACCTCACCTGGTCATCATCCAACTAAATACGGATATTGGACCTTGCTCTTCAATGGAGCTGGAAGAACAAGATTTAAGCACACAAAAACAGATGAATTATCTAAATAATATGAAATATCAATTATATACTCATTGTAGGCTGGACACTTTTATTTGTAATCTCTACCCCATTTCTGTAAGGGAAGATTGGCACTATTACACAGATAGGAAAGGTGAGGTTTAGAGGGGTCAAGAGCATGGAGCAAGCGAGTGACCAAGCTGGAATTCAAACATGAATCGAGTGAGCCCCAGACTGTTCCTCTCCCCACTATAGCTTCCCCACTATGTTCCTTCCCTCTCCATGACACAGATGAATTGTGGTAAAACTGTTCCTGTTCTGTTGAGACACACCTCAGTTTCCCCAGCGATGATCAGAGAAGGTGCCATGAACCATGTGTAGGTTTCAAATGAGGCCTGGGAACATCTATGACTTGAATAATTGAGAAATTGAGGAAAAAAGATTTCAAGCTTCCTTTTTTATATTTTATATGTATTTCCTATAGAGTATCAAAAAGATGAACTCATAAATATTATGAACTCATAAATTATAGTGTTAGGATTTACTAGATACAAAATTATTTCAAATACTTTTTTATAGGGCAAAGTAGAATATAGAGGCACTGTCATTTAAAAATTCATAGATTTAAAAATCTTTTTCTTTTTTTTTTTTTAAATATTTTTTTTTTATTTATTCATGAGAGACAGAGAGACAGAGAGAGGCAGAGACACAGGCAGAGGGAGAAGCAGGCTCCATGCAGGGAGTCCGACGTGGGACTCGATCCCGGGCCTCCAGGATCAGGCCCCGGGCTGAAGGCGATGCTAAACCGCTAAGCCACCGGGGCTGCCCTAAAAATATTTTTAAAGAGTTTATATAAATCGAGACTTAATAAATTTTCTATTCATGACTGGTTGCTTTTCCTTAGATGCAGATATTTACTCTTAAATTTAAACTGTTTTAATAATTATCGGTCTCTCAAAATGGTCCCCTTTGTATTTTTTTAAGCTTCTAAGTATTTCTTTCTTTTTTTTTTTAAGATTTATTTATTTATTCATTCAGAGAAAGCGAGAGAGAGGCAGAGACACAGGCAGAGGGAGAAGCAGGCTCCACGCAGGGAGCCCGACACGGGACTCCATCCCAGGTCCCCAGGATCACACCCCGGGCTGCAGACGGCACTAAACCGCTGCGCCACCAGGGCTACCCCGAGCTTCTAAGTATTTCTTAATCTTAAAACAAACTATATAGGAGCAGTTCTCTTTATAAAACATATTTAAAAAGATGTCTTTATTTTGAAGGCTAAGATCTGTTATATATATAATAATATGTATATATATTATTTACAGTAGTATATATTATTATAAAATAATCTACTCCAGGAAGTAATTTGTTTCACCTACTTGTTTTTTTTTCCTTAATAGATATAGGAGTAATAAGAAGAAGTAATGAATTTTTTAAAAAGATTTTATTTATTCATGAGAGACACAGAGACATAGGCAGAAGGTGAAGCAGACTCCCCGTGGGGAGCCTGATGGGGAACTCAATCCCAGGACCCCAGGATCATCACCTGAGTTGAACCACTGAGCGACCCAGGTGCCCCAGAAATAATGAATCTTTATTCTCCATTTTCTCCTATTTTGACAAGGAAAACTCCATTGAAAAATCTATCTATCCCCAATATTATTGCATGTAGGATTGTATACCATACATTTTTAGAAATCTCCAAAAATTGTACATATGGCTTTGGTTAGATGAAAACAACCTGTGTATAATACACTTAGTTTCAATCCTGGTTATTTTTTCTTTTATGAGTGTAAGCTGCCTAGGAAGTTTGCCATCATCAGACATTGGATTGTGTCCCTTACCTTTAATCTCAGTGACATCATTCATTACTTTCCTGAACTCCCTTGCCCTAGCTCTATGACCAGTGGCTGAAAGATCGCATGGACATGGAGGAGTAGACACTAATGGTCACTAACTGACATTTTCCATTAATCCTGTGATTAGGATCAAGATAGCTTTTTTCCACTGGTGTTTGATGGCTCAGGCATGAAAGCTCACAAGGTTAAGGTTTGGCAATTTGTACAGTAGCTGAGTTTTAGAGTGGAAGGTGACGATTACAGCTAAGACAGGAAGACAGGTAGAGGAGACACAGAACAGTCAATATACTATAGAAATGAGCAGAAGGAAGACAAGTGGCCAAGACTCCCCTTTGCAGAAAATCGGACTGTGATGTGTTGGCCTTTTCAAAAAAAAGCTTTTGCCTTTTAGAAAGAGGTTTTTGAATAGCAGGTGATGAAATACTGTATAATATTGTTAGGTCTGTCACCTCTATAGGTCTGTCACCTCTGAATTAGGGCTTCTTCTTTAAAAAAATTTTTATTTGTTTATTCATGAGAGACACGGAGAGAGAGGCAGAGACATAAGCAGAGCTGGAGAAGCAGGTTCTTGTGGGGAGCCCGATACAGGGCTCTATTCCAGAACTGCGGGATCATGCCCTGAGCCAAAGGCAGACACTCAACCACCGATGCCCTTCAGGCGTCTCTGAATTAGGGCTTCTTATGTCACACATTTATAGGTTTATGTCTGGGCCTTGCATGTGTGTAGGTGCACATATTGCTGGAAAGGGGTCTCAGATTTTCATCTGACTCCACAACATAACTTTGTATGTTACGGGGACTGTAACATACAAAGGTTTAAAAAACAACTCTGAGCCTTAGGGGAGTAGCTCTTTAGACTGCTCTGTGTCTTAAATGTTTTATTATATATTTGATCAGATGCAACTTTAGAGGACTTTCAAGTATTTCTATTAAAGCTTATTATCTTGCTCTCTGATTATTACTTATGTAGGGCACAATACTATACTTGCGAATTCCTTGTCCTATGGTATAATATTCTCCAGTTCATTTTCATCCTTAATTTGTTTTTTATTTAATAACATATTTAATAAATATATCCAAAGGAGTATCATTCTACCATGTAATAAATATAAAAGTTATTAAGGACATATTTACATTCTTTATTTCATACTTAGTCTGTGCAATTCAGTGGTCATGAAAATTGCAAAATAACCCATAAAAATGTGAGAGATACAGTTTTAAGAAAAAAGCTAGACACAGATGTGAATGTGGACCTTGAACATTGCTGTGCCATCCTATTTATTCATCGGGTCAAGAACTAGAGTAGAAAATGGAAAAAGGAAGCCATGATTTCTTGGGGTACTGAAATTGTGAGGAATTGCCATTCCTCATTTTTTAATGTGCTAAAAAACAATGTAAAAGTTAACATCTTTTTAAAAAATGTTTATTTATTTTAGGGAGAGTAGGGGAAGGGCAGAGGGAGAGGGAGAGAGAGAATCTCCAGCAGACTCCCTGCTGAGCACAGATCCAGAGTTGAGGCTTGATCTCATGACCCCTAGATCATGACCTGAGCCAAAATCAAGAGTCAAAAGTTTAACAGACTGAGCCACCCAGATGCCCCATAAAATTGACCATCTTAACAAGTCAGTTGTATTAACTATAAGCACCTTATTTTGTAACTGATCTTCAGAACGTTTCTTGTCTCACCAAACTAGGACTCCATCTATTGAACAACAATGTCCCTCCTCCCACGCCCTGCAACCACCATTCTGTTTCTATCTGATTTTGATTTTGATTACTCTAGGTGCACCATAAAAGTAGAATCAGGTGGTGTTTGTCTTTTATTTTCACTTAGCGTGATATCCTCAAGTTTCATTCATGTTGTAGCATTTGACAGGATTTCCTTCATTTTTAAGAATCGATAATATTCCCATTGTGTATATACCCAAATTTTCTTTATCTGTTCAACTGTTGATGGGTATTTAGATTGATTCCTCCTCTTGGCTATTGTGAATAATGCTGTACCCAATATGAATGTTTGAGATTCTATTTTCAATCCCTTTGGAGATGTACTCAGAAACTGAGTACATGGATCCTGTGGTAATTCTGTTTGTAGTATTTTAGGAAACCTCCATACTGCTTTTCATAGCAGCTGCACCATATTTCATTACTACCAATGCTGCACAAAGATTCCCATTTATTCATATCCTTGGCAGCACTTGTCCTTTTCTGTTGTGTGTTTATTTATTACATTTATAACCTTTTATATATATGTTCACAAACATTGATTCTTCATCCTGATTTGTAGAAGGAGTCATCTCTTGAGAGTTCCTAAAAAGAAGAAACTTGGCTAAAATTTGGACTATCCAAAACAGTTTTTTGTTGTTTACATTTTCAGTCGAATGGTTATATGGTTGTCCTAATGGGAATTGAGGCTTCTTGTTTACTGTATCTGACTGGATGAGAAGGGAAAGAATATAAACCATGAGTAAAAGAAATTATAGGGTTTTTCTTACTTCGAACATTCCCTTCAAGAGATAGCCTCATTTATTTTAGGCTATGGTCTGAAACACTTAAAAGGAAAATACCATCATCACCACCACCACCACCACACACACCACACACACACACACACACACACACACACACACACACACACACAATTGTTACCAGACTGATATGACTTAAAATGAAACCATCTTATATCTGCCATTTCTTCAATCTGGTTAAACGGTAGTTTCCACAAATATTAATTATGTGATTACTTTCCAGCTTAGCTCTTTGGTTATCATTCTATCATATAAGGTTCTACCTCCACCTCTTCTTTTCATTGTTTTTATGAATCCTGCTGGATATTTAAAAATTATATAAGTCTTCTAAGGCATGAAGTAAGATTTCAACTCTAGACTTTTGGAATGTAGAAGAAATCATTGTGGGAAGTATGAGTTTTCCTTGCTTCATGTCCCCAAAGCCTTCCAAGAACATGACAGGAATGAATGGGAGATGAAAATGAAGAATGATCAGTTTACTGCTGATAGGTCCCGATACAACTTTGGCTCCCTGTGTTCTGTTTCTGAAGAATTAACAAACACAGCAATAAAGAATTTTGGTTGAAGAGGGCTTTGGATTCAGAGTGCCTTTAGGTTGTGACAAACACTCTTTACGATTTAACCTTGTAAGCTTAACTTGACAGACAATGTCCTCCTTAAGGCTCTTTTGAGGGACTTGAACTTGAACTTGATATGATGGGGATACATTGAAGGGTTTAAGAAGTATAAAGTTATTGTTATGTGTGTTTCAGGTAGACACCTTCTGTAGAATAGATTTATAAAGATTCAGGGCAGAGGATCATTAGGAAACCAGCGGGAGAAAAGATGAGGATCTAAATTAAAGCAGCATGAGAAGTTGAGAAGAGGACTTGGATCTGAATCTGTTGAGGAGATGAAATCATCAGGGCCTGGTATTGAGAATGAGGCTATGGTTGTGTCACCAACTAAAATAAAGAGTTCAGGGGGTAAAGGTATATTGAAGGAAATTGGTGATTTCAATTTTGAATACTATTCTGTTTGCAGTGGGGATGTCTTGCAGGCAACTAGACAGGTGATGGTTACACACAAAGGAGACATTGTGGCAAGACATAAATTTTGTACTTGTCAGTAGCCAGTGATGTTAAAGCTTGTGAGAGTAAATGAGATCATTAAGAAAGCAGGTAGAAGCCCATAGACCACTAAGCATAGTGTATGCTAACTAAGATATGCCTTGTAAGACTTACAAACATGACATTACAAGAGTCCAGGAAAGGTCAAGGTAAAAAATACTTATTTTTTTTGGGTGGATGATGAAGAAAAGTTTAAAAGTAGCATGTGTGTGGGCCTTTGGCCATGAGGTAAATTTTAATAATAGAAAAGATTAAAATATTAATAGTTAATATAAACTATTAAAGATAACTTTCAGGAAAGGAGAGAAGAATCTGTGAAGGTGGAAAATTGTAGAATGTGTTTGGGAACCGATACACAGTATAATTTGTTGGCATAATAAATATAAAAGGAATAAAGAAAGATTACACTTGAAAAGCTAAATTGGAGATAGAACCTACACATGTGGTTTTACATTATGCCCTTGTTCCCCTTCTGTCTACTATTTTATAGAGTTATGGAATTTTATTTTATTTTTAAAGATTTTATTTATTTGAGAGAGAGAGCACAAGTGGGGGAAGAGGGAGAGAGAACGAGAGAAGCAGATTGCTTGCTGAGCAGGGAGCATGGGGCTGGATCCCAGGACCCCAGGATCATGACCTGAGCTGAAGGCAGACACTTAACTGAGTGAACCACCCAGGTGCTCTGACTTATGGAATTTTAAAGAGATAGACACCTAAGAGTGGATCTATCTCTGGCCGTTTTGAGTCATCACTTCTAGGCAGAGTCATCCTGCACTTGAACAAGTGTGAAGACTTCTGAAAATTGTTTCACCCATTTTACAGCCATTCTGTTTATTTGTGTTTTCATTATTTCGTTATTTAAGTTTGTGCTTTCCTCTCACTTCTGTTGTTTCTAGTTGGACCTCTGGACCTCTGTACATTCAAGAAGATTAAGATATTAATTAATAGCACTCTTCTATAATTATTTTTTAATCTGCTTGAACCTGCTTTATTGTCCTGCCATCCAGTCTACATTTCTCCATCTTGACCATAAATAATATTAAGTTATCAAATATCCTGCAAAAATGAAGACACATTATGTCTGTAGCATTTCTTAACTCATCAAAACTAAAGATGAGGTGAATTTAACAGTTTATTTTTAGTGCTATAGTTTTATTTTCTGGTAAACTTTCTCTTGAGTAAATCTTTTAGACCATTTGGTTAATAGTTAAATCTGTAATTTTTTGAGGGGTTTGCAATGTAAAATTATTGATCAGCTTTTCCAAAAATTAAAGTTTTTCCCTTTTGAAAATGAGAGCAATCATTTGAAAGATTCTAAGACCTAGCTGTCTAGATTGTGCTTGTTGACATCTTTGTCATCAGTTCATTGGTAATAGAGCCCTTATAATTATAAACTCATAAATCACCATATTTGACACATAGTAAAAATATTTGTAAAAACCTTTGTGGATAAACACTGCATAGTTTGAAAACCCAGAACCATTCTGATGTTTATAGTTTCCAACCACCATCCATTTATCCATTCATCTGTGCACCAGCAAGATTTATTTGATTTGTATTTACTATGCCAGTCACCAAGCTAAAGACTAAGGATATTGGTGAGCAAAGCAGACATGATCTCTACTCTCACAGATTTTACTCGGCTGAGGTTTTAAATTTTCAAGCTGTAGTGAAAACCAGTATGGAAAATGGTTTAAAGCACCAATGAAAATGGTTAACTGTTCAGGTTGTGGAGAATAGGTGAGGGCTCAACAAAAAACCTTTTCTGCTTGTTGAATCTTCTTATCATTGCCTGATAAAGTCAGCTCGATTCTAGGCAGTAAAGCAAGATCCCTTCCGTAGAGGTTTTATTAGCCTCTACCTAATCTGGATAGAGCAAACTGTGGTGGAAGGGATGGGGGAAGAGCTAGAGCCTGGAGCTTCTGAGATGGGCCAGAAGGCATTTTGACTTAATGCCATCATACCGAAGAGAGTGAAATACAAGATATGAAAACAATTTTTAATGCTTTCCAAATTTATTTCTAGGATAAAATATTCTGTTCGTAGAACTGAGATAAAACTGGCTAATTGGTATCTGTAGCTTTTAGAAATGATTTGATTTGGATTAGACTTTTCTATTCATATAGACAATATATATGTGTGATGCTTCGCTTTATTGACATAGGTTTATACTTTTTTTTGAGACTAAAATTGATGCAACATTTTCAGAACAGACCAAGTTATTGTCGTGAATAAACTGAGCAACTACAGTCCAAACACTATACAAGTTTACCCAACATTCATATATCACGAAGAGTGTTTTTCTTGCCTAAGTTTATGTTGTATATCCTATTCTGGGCTTTTGTATGGCCTATTTCAGCTTTGTATTGCTTTCTTTCAACATTTCATAAGAGGCAATATTTCCTATTCTCTGTCATTACAAAAACTATGAAAATACATGCCATGCATTTAAAGCAACAAATGGGGAAAAAAAAGGAAAAAAAATAAAGCAACAAATGGCTATCTAGAAATTTTCTCTACCCAATGCTACTTTCATGTATAAAATTTAGTATGTCTCCCTCTGCCTGTGTCTCTGCCTCTCTCTCTCTCTCTATGTCTATCATAAATGAATAAAAATAAAAACTAAAAAAAAAAAATTTAGTATGTTTTGGCTTTTATGGAGTTTAATGATAGGGGAAAAAGAGCTCAACAATGTAACTAAGGTCATTTGTTCAAGTTCTTCCCATAGTGGAAAGGAAGAATGAAAAGTTCTATTAATGAAGCATTCTCATTATTCTGGAACAGATATTGGCAAGCATTTTTCTGTAAAGGGTCAGATAGTAAATAAATTTGGCTTGTGGGTCCCTGGGTCTCTGTAAAAACGACTCAAGTCTGTCTTTGGGGTGGGAAACCAGCCCAAAAGCAATTTGTAAATGAATAGCAATAATTATGTTCCAATAAAACTTTATTTACAAAAGCAAGCTGCTGGCAGGATTTGGCCTCTGCTGTTGTTTTCCTGATCCCTGCTGTAGAACCAGAGTTTTAAATGGCCTGTCAGCCAAATCTGCCCTAAGGTCTGTTTTTTGTATTGTCTTAGAGCTAAGGATGGTTTTATATTTTTAGGGTTGTTAAAGACTGAAGAGGGAGGGGTAGGGGGAGGGGATGATTGATTGATTGATTTTTAAATTCAATGATTCATTTCAGAGGTAGAGTTCAGTGGTTCCTCAGTCTTTTTTTGGTTTTAAAGATTTTATTTATTTATTCATGAGAGAGACAGTGGGGGGTGGGGAGGGGGAAGACAGGCAGAGGGAGAAGCAGGCTCCATGCAGGGAGCCTGACGTGGGCCTCCATCCTGGGGTTCCAGGATCATGCCCTGGGTCGAAGGCAGGCACTTAACCCCTGAGCCACCCAGGGATCCTGGTTCCTCAGTCTTATATAACATCCAGGGCACATTACATCATGTGCCTTTCTTAATGTCCATCACCCAGTTACCCTATTTCCCATGCCCTCCTTTCCAGTGACCCTCAGTTTGTTTCCTATGATTAAGAGTCTCTTATGGTTTGTCTCCCTGATTTCATCTTGTTTTATTTTTCCCTCCCTTCCCTTGTAATCCACATGTGAGTGAGATCATATGATAATTGTCTTTCTCTGATTGACTCATTTCACTTAGCATAATACGCTCTAGTTCCATCTATGTCATTGCAAATGGCAAGATTTCATTTTTTTGATGGCTGAGTAATATTCCGTTTTGTGTGTGTGTGTGTGTGTGTGTGTGTTTGACGTAGAACTGAGAGACCTTATGTGGCCCACAAAGCCTAAAATATTTACTGTTTGGATTTTTATGGAAAATGTCTATTGATCTTTACTCCAAAAGACTGTGTACTTTTTCCTTGATAATTTCAAATTATGGATTGAATTTTATGCTCATTTTCTATTTTCCTGTGGTTAAAGTCCTAGTAATATGGAGGGGAAAAAAAAAGCTTGTTATGCAGAATTTAAAATCTTGATAATACATTGAATATCAAAAAAAATTACATTGATAGTTTTATTTGGTCACTTCATTCTTCTAAAATTTAACATTTTCCAGAGAACTTTTTATTTTTTTTTATTTATTTATTTTAAAGATTTTATTTATTTACTCATGAGAGACACAGAGAGAGGGGCACAGACACAGGCAGAGGGAGAAGCAGGCTCCATGCAGGGAGCCTGACGTGGGACATGATCCCCCAGGTCTCCAGGATCATGCCCTGGGGGCGCCAAACCACTGAGCCACCCGGGCTGCCCCTACAGAGAACTTTTTAAATGTAAATTATTCTGTTACCCGAAAAATGTTTTTAAGTGGGCATATAGAACACCATTACTGCACCTGAAGTTTGGACTTTTCTAACCTTTATATGGGACCAAGCATGCTCTGTCAATGCCAAGACCTTTTTAATAATTGAAATGTTTAGGGGCATCCTGGGTGGCTCAGTGGTTTAGTGCCACCTTCGGCCCAGGGTGTGATCCTGGAGACCAGGGATCAAGTCCCGCATCAGGTTCCCTGCATGGAGTCTGTTTCTCCCTCTGCCTGTGTCTCTGCCTCTCTCTCTCTCTGTGTGTGTCTCTCATGAATAAATAAATTAAAAAAAAATAATTGAAATGTTCTTTTATGACAGGCAAAAAATAATACTAGTTAACATTATTCAGTGCTTCCTATGTGAAAGGCACCTTGCTAAGTGCTTAGCATACACTTTCTCACAATTGTCCTGGGAGATGAGTGTGATTATAAACCCCCAGTTTTGAGCCCAAAGATATCAAGACACAGCAAAGTTAAGCACTTTTTCTAAGGTAACACAGCAGCTAATGGCAGATGTTGGACTTGAACACAGGTTTTGGACTTCTCCAAGTAGAAGTTTCACTTTCATTTTCATTCAATGCCTTTCAGAGCTCACTTATCTTTTATTACTTCATCAATCTTTCATAAAACTTTCACACGTGATGCCACAATAGATAATATATATGGGGAGTTATTGAGATACTATTTCTGCTTTCTAAGGATTTATTATCGCAAAATGCTGCCTAAGGGAGGGAAAGCAGAGAAATTGGTTGCCTTAATAGAATATAAGGAAAAGGAGGAGCTAGCCAATTAGCAGTTAAATGTTCCTTTGTTCCTTTCTCCAGCTAAATATAATTTCCTTCCTTTTATTTTTATTTTTATTTTTATTTTTTTTTAATTTCCTTCCTTTTAAAAGGATGGTGAACACTAATTCCATATGAAGGCTTCCTCCTCTTTCTACTCTAACAGGATAAAATCATACATTGACACATTGAACTCTCGAGGTGTATAGTTGCCATAAAAATTATTCACAGTTTCTTGAGTTTCCAGAAGCTTTTTCTGCATTTGTTTGAGTTTGTGCTTCAGATGTATTTTTGAGTGAAATAGTCTAAAAATTAAGTTAAAATATAAACAAAAAGGCCTTCTGGCTTTTCTTTCATTTGGCTCTTTTTTTTTTTTTAACTTGACAACAAGCTTTCTCATTGTGTTTCTTGTGCCCCACATCACTCCTCTAAGCTGGTTTGGTCCTGGAATCGCCCATACAGTGGGCTGGAACTCACTGGCCTGGGAGTCCCAGTGTAGGTGGCAGAGGCAGTGAGTCAACAGGACTGGAATTTGCTCACTTCAGAGTGATAATTCTCATGCAAATAGTTCTCAGATATTCAAAAGAAGGGCTTATACTTTCAGATTGACTCTGCCAGGAATTTAGAGTTTTACTAGATTATACAGAGAGTGTTCTTTTGTAATAATCACATGTTCATTCAGAAATAAGCCAATTAATGCAGACTAAGAAAAAAACCCCACCATTCCCACCAACATCCCTCTCAAACTACCCTTCACCTTCCTACTCAGTTTTTTTGGTCACTTCCTCCTCATTCAGTAGCTTGTTTTCTGCTGCTTTTTGTGCCAGCATTTCACCTTATTTTAACTCCTACACAAATATAAGAACCACAACACCAAAATTATAGCTGGAGCTTCCTTTTGCACTTTTTAAGAACTGTATTATCATATGTAATTTGCAGTAAACTTGAACTCAAAACAAACAAACAAAAAAGCCTAAACAAAAAAGGACTTCTTTCTTTTTGACCAGAGTATTTAGAAATGATGCTCTCTATGACATAAACTGGATTGTTTTTTGAAAAGAACACTTTATTCCTCTGTGATGAGAGCTATGGTATGTTTTAATTTAATGACTTCTCCTCATCTTTCCTTTCTTGGTTTCTCTGCTTCCCGGATATGGGATGAGCTGGATGGCATAATTATTTCAGGGTAGTGTGTTTTTTATTCTAAGTAAATGGTATCTTTTAAACGGCATGGGTCATTTTGATCTTTGGAGTATTCTTAGGACATTGGAATGTGGAAGAAATGTTTATACATTGGGATTGCCACTCTCCAGAGAATACAGTCTTTAATATATTGCCCTTTATTTTTATTTTACTGATTATTGAGGAATGCTAGCTATATAATATCAAGATATAATAAGGTATATAGCCAGGTTTTCCAGAACCTTGCCCCATCAGCATTTTTTCACTTTGTCACATTAGAGTTGGTATATTGCCCCAGTTCCCAGATGAGAATTGCTCTCTGGCAGAATATGGCAGTGGTATTGTTTAACCCGTTGTGCAAAAAGCTTTAAGTTGAAATAAGCAAATTTAATCTTTAATCAGTGTTTCTCTTTCCTGAGAGTCCAAACTCAGTGCACTTGGCCATGATTAGATGCTTGCAACTTGTTTATTTCCCAAAGGCAACCAAAATAGTGTAACTTAACAGTGTAGTTTTATGAGAGTCTCATTTGGTGCCACAGAAATTCTTTCTGTTATGCAGTTCACCTCTAGGTGGGGTCTTTACAGGTGATGTATTACAACCACAATTAAGGGCTATTAGTCAGTGCTCTTGAGTTTGTACTGCATGGGCCACTCACTTACTACCATTTAGAAATTTGAAGAGGCCAGATGCTTGTTGCTCTGCCCCAGTCTGGATGACACAGTCTAGATATATAGACAGATAGATATTTAATACTCATTTTTTCCTTTACTGCCTTAATTTGGAAGGAGTCCAAAGAGGTCACCTCATTTAACCCTGGCAGTAGACTTTACCATTTTTAGCAAATACTCCTCATTAAGCACTCCGTATTTATAATGGTGTATTAGGTGCTCGATTCAGAGTGTGCTAACTAGAATTTATCCCTGGACTGAATTTATCTACTGATTTGGCTAAATTTGTACTCTATTTCTTTAAAAAAGAAAAGAAAAGAAAAAACTCTCCAGAGGAAACAGCTCAGAATTTCCTGTATTTAATGACTCTCCATAGCAGGAAGCCTTCCAAAAGCAAGAATAGCAGCCTATGTTTACTGAGTGCTCATGATGGGCCTGGCCTGGTTTTAGGAGACTCACATCTATATTACACTGTTTTGGTTGCCCATGGAGAATAGGCAACAAGTGTGCATTCTCTTACTGGATGGCCCTAGAGGATGATGTCTGTTAACCTCTTTTACAGGGTAGGAAGCACAGGCTTGGAGAAGTAAAGGAACATGCTATCCTTTATTCTGAATTTGGTTTTCAATCCCCTGAGTTAGCTATAACACTTTATGACCCGAGATGGTAGCTATAATCTGTTACCCTGGTAGGAATAATAAAATACAGAGACATGATAGTGGATTAATAAGGATGTGATGAGGAACAAAAACCTCCCAATCGTCTTAAGAAATGCTGCTCCCAGGAAAGTAAAAATTATGTTAAGTCCCATACCTCTACTTTGCCTCTTGTTTTACTCTGACGAGCCAAGAAGGCATTAAAATATGCTACAGTGCTGCTCTTGAGAATGCTCCTAACTTGCTGACTTGTAAGCATTTACCCTTTAAGAATATTTTTGGTCCCTTGTCTAATTATCTAACACCCATATTGAACTGTATAAGTCACTTATCAACCTATAGGACTCACTTTTTCTAGTCATTTAGGAATGTGTTTGCTTTTTTCCCTCTGCACAAAGGTATCTTCCTGTATTTTGTTTCTGTCATCAACAGATTTAGTGGCTTTGGAAGAATGGACTATTCCAGAAGAGGTTCTCTTACATCCTTCATCCTTGTACATTTCTGGATTTTTAAAAAAATTTTGATCTTTATAATTTAAAGATATTGAGGATACCTGGGTGGCTCAGTGGTTGAGCGTCTGTCTTCAGCTCAGGTCATGATCCTGGGGTCCTGGGATTGAGTCCCACATCGGGCTCCCTACAGGGAGCCTGCTTCTCCCTCTGCTTATGTCTCTGCCTCTCTCTCTCTGTGTCTCTCATGAATAAATAAATAAAATCTTTAAAAAAAAAGAGTTGTTGGAATTTCTGCTCCCTTTTATTTTCATTTCATCCTGACTTTTTATTCAGGCTTGTACTTAAAAAAGCCATTTTTGTTATTGTTGTTTTGTGGGAGAATTTAGAGATGTTGTGTGTGTGTGTGTGTGTGTGTGTGTGTGTTTCTAGTATTGCCCTGTGACCTTTATGATTCATTTAATGAGGAATTTAAAAATTATTATTATTCCTACTGCATTCATTATCAGCTAGCAGTCATCAGCCTTCTGCATAAAATATTTTTTTTCTTTGAATACCCTCTATTTCCCCTCTGTGAGGAATTTTTTCTCTCCTTGATACATGGGGACAAATTACATTTATAACAGCCATTAATGATAATGGGAAGAGTGTGTACATCTTTGATGCATTGAAAACTAAATGACACCCTGGTGGGTCTTTTTCTCTATCTTACCTTACCAGATTTTGTTTGGCAGCATGTGCTGTCAGCTGTTTAATACGCCTTTCCTCATATTTTTCCCTTTACTGTATGCACATGGCATACACACACGAGCACATGCATGCACAAATGTGGTCTTGGAAAATTAAGAGATAAATGAAACAAAACATGATTTTTTTTTTTCCATAGACAGCCAGACTGTATGTCTGACTCCTGGGTCCTTCCTTCATGCTTCCACCACATCACTGGCACTTCTCAGACTGGATGAGGAGTGCTCTTTATTTGTTGGCTTCTCTGTGAAGGCACGAACTGATTTGGTTAGTCCTCCTCTACGTCTTTAATTCTGACTACACTGCATGGCACGGCCCATGGTGGCTGTTCAGTAAGGTTTTACCGTGTAGAGGAATAAATGACTGCATGAACACTAAACGCCAAGTGTCTGCTAATCTCACCTGGGCGATTTCCTAATATGGAAATAAGTGTCATGTGAGATATTAGATAAATACTTGTTCTTATTTATAATGCATGGAATATTGTAGCAGAAAATGAAAATAAATATGATTTGGACCTCATCCTGCTAATCACTGGCTGTATGAGTTTTATGAAATTTTCCTTTTCTTTTTTAAAAATATTTTATTTATTTATTTGAGACAGACAGCAGAAGCAGCAGGAGAGAGGGAGAAGCAGACTCCCTGCTGAGCACAAAGTCTGCCCTGGGGCTCGATTCCAGGACCCTCAGATCAGGACCTGAGCCAAAGTCAGTTGTTTAACTGGCTGAGCCACCCAGGCACCCCTAGTATTAGGAAATTTTCTTAAAGCCTTAGCCTCAGTCTTCTCATCTGTAACATAAAGAGAGTAGTCCCTATCTTAGAAGGTTGTTGTGAGACTCAAATGAGATCACACATTCACTTTGATTCAACAAACATTTACAGAGTATTCGCTCAGTGCTGGGTCCTGTACTGAGTTCTGAGGACTAGTAAGATTCCACTCCTCTTATCCTGAAATCCGTAGCCTGGGAGAGAAAGTCTCCTTCAAGTCTAAAGCACACCGAAGTCAAAGAGACCTCATTAGCAGTGTTGACTGAAAATCGGGTCTGCGGAGCACTAGAGATACCTGGGAGATGTCCACATCTCAGATACAGAGGCCACACACAGTCTCAATGCTGGAGCCAACATAGAGTCACAAGGCTTAATGTAGCTGTTGCGTGATATGTGTAAAACTGCTTTGAAAACAGCCAAATGCTGTATACCATGTTAGATAATTTCCATAACTTAAACTAGATTGTGCTGGAATATTCCCAGGTAGTAAATGAAAAGAATAAGTCTTGTAGATGAGAGGTAGGCCTGTAGACTTCAACAGTTTGGAGACAAACAGCAGGAATTAGATTCTGGCTCCACTAGAAGGATTTTACCTTCTAGTTATATAATCTTGTGAAAACTGATTTACTTTCTATATCTTCATTTTCTCATCTGTAGAGTGGAGGTAATAAATACTATCTCAGAAGAATTATGGTAAATCATTTACTCACTGAAACATTTACTTAGACAAAGCTTGCAGTTTGGTGCTAATGGGAGGTGTTTGCTAACATAATTATTAGTAATGTTGATTTTGAGCTCATACAAACTCTTGCCTAGGAAATAATCTAGACACCACCCATGTTGATAGATTTTCAATTGCCTCTTCTCCCATTTGGTATTGTGATCCCTGTATAGACAGAAACAGCTCAGTTGGTCTTTGTCGCAGAGACCACCAGTTGTCTGATTCAACAGTGCTCTAAGAGAATTTAGAGGGTGTTCTGTAAAGAAATGGGAAAGATTTTCTTAAATGCTTAACATAAGAAAATCAAAGAAATGTTTTCTCCCAAGGGAAGAGAAGATAGAGGACTGCCATAGTAAATGTCCAAGGATTTAGTTCAACAAAACTTATTGGATGTATTTGAGGAGGTTCTCTGACTTAACCAGCTCTAAGTTAGATGGCTTTTTCTGTGTTCTGCAGCATGAGGTGACCATCTGCAACACAGGACTTGTCACATTTTGCCTCTTCCACTGGACTTTGAGCTTTTTAAGGCAGAGGCAGTTGTCTTCCTCATTTTTGATTTCCACTGCCTGGAGCAGGGGCACACAGATGGCTTTCAATAAATGGCTTTCATCTTCACAATTATTCTGTGATATATATTGTGCTTGCTGGAAAGGAATGATGCTGGAGGAGGTGGGGTTTAAGAAGTTCCATCCCATTTGCCTTGGGAGATCTGCAGTGTCCTCTTCAATTAGTCCAATTCTGATCCTGTGCCCTCTTTTAGATATTGTTTTTGAGATCTAAGTGCCTGTCTTGAACCCTATCTGCATCCACATCTTGTTACCTGGTCATTAGGCCAATCACATTGGAAAAAAGACCAGGTCTCCTCCGTAAATCCTATTCCCAGAAATCAGAGGCTGTCTCTGAATTCCAGTCTGGGAACAGGGCCAGTAGGTCTCTGCTATGTGTAGCTTTCCTGGAAAGGCATCTCCACCTGCCCCTAGAGGAGCGGCACTTGGTGCTCCTTTGGCCTTGAAGCTGATATCACCCTTGCCACCCTCCATCACTGAGAGAAGTTACCATTTCCTTGGATACTGTGTTTGGTCAGATAGATGGGCCTCTCATTTTAGCACCGAGAGTGACACCTCTCCAATGGGAGCTCTGGTTCCAGGCTCTGCCCCTCCTAGTCTGTTTTGTCCAATTAAACTTAGTGGACCAAGACCAAAAGCATGATTATATTCCTGATTCCTATTAAATTAATAGGAATTTCATTAAAAGGAATGCTTTCTTAGAAGGTTCCTCCTTTTCCAGGAAGGATTTTAAAAGCTCAGTGCTGCTTAACTATATGCAAAGAGAGTGGCATTTAGAGATCAGAAAACATCATTAAGAAAATGATAGATTCTTCCTTTCCTAAAATAAGATATCCTGCCTAGTATTGGGGAGAGTTAGGAAGATCAAGGGTTTCTACTCTCTATGGTATTTCTATTAACCAAAGATATTGTCAGATACTCTCTAACTTTTTTTGTATGCCAGCATATGACTGAAGTCCAAATTTGTGTCATAATTGTTTTTATGAATAAATTTATTGTGGCTCTTTTTATGGCATCATCAGCCTGTCATCTAGTAAACAGAAGAGATAAGTGACTTTGAAGCAAGTGATATCTGTGAAAATAAAATATTTTAGCATATGAGAGTGTGTTAGGTAATGAAAAACAATAAAGGCATTATACATCTGAGAGGTAACTTCTAGTCATGCACTGTTGAAGTGCTTTTGGATTTTCTTGAGGATGGTGGAAAAAGGGAAGTTAGGGCAGCCCCGGTGGCACAGCGGTTTAGCGCTGCCTGCAACCCAGGGTGTGATCCTGGATCGAGTCCCACGTCAGGCTCTCCGTGTGATGCCTACTTCTCCCTCTGCCTGTGTCTCTGCCTCTCTCTGTCTCTATGAATAAATAAATAAAATAAAAATCTAAAAAAAAAAAAAAGGAAAAAGGGAAGTTAAAGTTTGTTTGGTACCTGCTATTTTCAGGTCACTGCATGGACATTAACTCATTCAATCTTTACAACCTCCAAAGAGGAAAGAATTATACTCACTATTTTTTCAGGCAATGAAATGGAGATTGGATAACTTGTCTAAGGTCCCACAGCTCATCTACAAAGCTATGGTTGTTTCATTCTCCATAAGACCAGCATTTTAATATTTACATTAGTACTTTGGTTAGCTTGACTGCGTAGTGGAAATGGATTGTTCTTATTAATTGAAATTTCTAACTAATTAAAGGCCATGAAAATACTCTATTTTTCCACCTTTAAAAAATCTTTCAAAATTATATTGGTGTCTTTTGCTGTCTCTTAAAATATATTGTGCATAATTTAATATTTAAATTTTTTGTTATTGAAAATCTTTCATTCTCTTATATTTATTATTGTGAACATTAGTTTCAATAAACTAGTATTTAAAAAGCTCACTGAGGGGTGCCTGGATGGTGCAGTTGGGTAAGTGTCTGAGTCTTGGTTTCCACTCGGGTAGTGCTCTTGGGGTGGTGAGATCTGCCCACATCAGGCTCTATGCACAGTATGGAGTCTGCTTGAGATTCTCTTCTTCTCCTTCTGTCTCCACTCCTGCTTGTTCTCTTTCTCACTCTCTAAAATAAATAAATAAATCCTTAAAAAAAAAAAAACCAAACAACTCACTGAATTTTATTCCTAAGTTAGTATCAGCCACTCGTTTAACAGATGAGCAAATAGGAATGTAGAGAGGTTAAGAGACTTTGCTCAGGGTCACTATGTTTCTTTTTAGAGGGGAAAGGTACATGTGATTACAGAACTCTCTTCTGAAGATGATATATGCCTGACAATAGCTATTGCATGAGTCTTGGTATCAACTTACTTTCCTCTTCTTCTCTTTACAGCAGCTTTTAAAAATAAATGGTTTGCTTAAGAGAGCTCTGCTTTTCAAGGTTTTACTGCATTCAGAAATTACCCTTCACTTATCTGATTCTGCCAAATATGCCAGGCAGACCAGGGTGAGAACAGAAAGAGGTTATAACATTATAGGTCCTGATTCTAAATGAATTTAACATAGCCTATATTAATAGGAGTGAAGTAGCTGATGGTGCTTTGTGATGTTTAAGTTTAGAATTTTGAAGGAGTCAAAAACTAACTTTCTGGTATGCACAAGTTTCCATTTCTGATCATGAGGCAAAAGGATTTATTCGCCCCACATCTAGATTTGTCTTTTGGCCAGAAAACTAAATTTACTCTGAACAGTTCCTCTTCACTCTAGGATCCCTAGCATATTACATTTGACATATTAAGTGCTGTGCTAGCCATATGAGGGGTAAAGGGACTCATGTGCCATGCTGTCAAAGAATTTATAACCTTCAGGTATTCAACTAAGCATAGATTAAACTAATGAAAAAATTACTGTATGTTCAGAGGAAACATACAGTAATTTCAGGGATGTTCAGAGGTAAGGACAAATCCACCCAAGGCATTGGGGAAGGGAACGAGTGAAGAATGGGGCTATTATTTTAATCAATTTGCCACAGTGATTATGACCATCATGATTATTAAGTGGTTATCAAATAATTTAAAATTGTATTCTATTAATAGTATTAATCTGTTTTCCAATGAGAGTTGAAATGAACAATCTTGTAATGTAAGCATAAAAATGTTGGTATTTATTTAAACTCACTTTTTTTCGAGTTATAGAAATATTATCCTGTCTTCCCTTTGCTTGGTTTATGTGGCTTCCTATTTCTGCATTTAACTCCCCATTCAAAAGCATTATCGAGTTTTCCCCTTTTATTTAACATTACCCACAGAAAAATAATAGTTAAGTATATAACCAAGCCTGCAAGTGTCAATCCCACTCTTGGTCACCACCTCTAAGAAAACATCCATTAAATAAAAAGAACTTGACTAAACGAGTAAACTCCCCTCATTATCTCTAGAAGCCCTTCATTTCATTTGCTTCCAAAACTGCATGGGTTGCTTTGTAAGATGTCACCCACTGGTGAAGGTGTGCTTCCTCTCTGTAATTCTTCTGTATCATTCTTATTAATGATGTTTTGCTAGCCCCATGCAGAGACTTTGAATAACTTTCCCAGAAAAGACCACCCACAGTGAAAATATTAAGCCTATCCAGTGGACTTGAATGTATTCCTTATGAAGTGGGATCTATATAAAATAGATCCTTGGGAAGCAATTATTGTTAATTACAGGCCCTTTCATCACAGCTTTTGATCTTTTGCATGCACCAGTACTCAACTACTGCTGGTCCTGTTGGTGACAGTGGGAGCCCAACAATGGTTTCAGTGCCATTAAGAACAAAGGGACTTTTTGAAAAATATTCAGTTTACCAATTACTATCATACACATAGTCTTTGAATGTGATCGTGTGTGTTCCTTTGGTTCATAGATTCTCCTTATATTAATGCTGACCTCTGGATCTGACAGGCTTCCAGGGTATGTGTTTAAGCTGACTTGTTGACATTGGGGTATCCGTGTGTATCATTTGTTTTGATCAAAAAACTTTGAGAACGAGATCATCACGTGCTGTTTTTGATCCATGAAGGGAATGGTACCTGACACAGAGGGTACTGATTTTTTAAATTTTATCTTCTCATGAATTTTTTCTGATGTTTGAATAATTGCTCTGTCCAACAATAATAATAAATAATTGCCCTGTCTGGCGATAAATTTGGCCCAGGCCAACTATATTTAACTAATTCACAGATATTAAGGAAGTTAACCAAGATATTCTGAGTCATTATCAGGTGGAAACTTTTAAGTATAGAAGGCTCTCATTATGTTAGTAGCTGAAAAATTAAAAATACAAAAATATTACATTTTATCTATGTCTTAAGCACATCTTTAACATGTCAAAACTTTGGGGAATGGAGTGAGGGATAGGCAGTGATGGAAAAGAAGATGCCAGAAAGAGAAACTGAATTTCCCCTTAGAAAAAAAAATCAAAGACCTACGTAAAGGGAGAGACAAACTATGTCCTTGCATCAGAAGAGTCAATATATTGTTAAGGTGTCAGTTCTCTCCCAGTTGATCTATAGATTCAGTGCATTCCTAATCAAAATCCCAGCTGGACTTCTAGATTTTGGCAAGTTGATCCAAAAATTTAAATGGGAAGGTAATGATACTGGAATAGTCAAAGCAATTTTGAAAATAAAGACCAAAGTTGGAAGACAACTATTTGATTTCAAGTTTTAGTGGAAAGCTGCATTAATCAAGTTGGTGTGGGACTGGTAGGAAGATAGCCACATAGATGAATGCAACAGTCCAGACAGCCCAGAATTAGACCCATATATGTGTGTGAGAGAGCAAATGATAACAAACATGGTAAAAGGTCAGCATTAGGGGTAAATTTGGGTGAGTGGTATGTAGATGTTCTAAGTACTGTTCTTATTCTTGCAGATTTTCTGTATGTTTGGCACTTTTTAAGACTTTTAAAAAAATTCTACTTTGCTATTAGAAAATCTAATATGTTTTAAGAAAGTTTACAAGAATGAAATAATTTTGATTTTGGAACATTTTTCTTCAATAGGCAATTAAATTTCCCTCTGCATATGCTTTTTAAAAATATAAAAGCCCATCATTAACATAATAAGCACATGTAAACTGAATTTATCTGATTCCTAAAATGATAATAAATAGACCCAAAGGTAGTTAATAGCTTTATAATTGTGTCTGGGAATGCATATTACTGCATTACCTCTTACATTTATTAAAAAATGTTTAGAAAGTGGCATAACACCCCTTCAGCTATAAAAAAATGTAATGATAAACCCCATATATTCATAGGTGTTGTATTTGTGACAGACCACTGGTAATATGATATCTGGGGAGAAGGTGGCTAGTACTATCACTCCAGTATTCAAATTAAAACCCATAAGAGAAAAAAAATAATAAATAAATAAATAAATAAATTAAAAAAAAAATAAAACCCATAAGAGGAATGACTATTTTTCTGATAGGAAATATAGTTGAATTTTATTTTTAACATCATGTTTATTGAGGTATTATTTACTTGCAGTAAAATTCATTCCACTTAGTTAACTGTTGCACGAGTTTTGATAAACACATACAATTGTATACCTTCTACTGCAATCAAGATACACAACAGTTCCATCACCCCTCAGAAGTTCCCTTAAGTCCTCTGATTCCTCCACACACCCCGGCCCCTGACAACCAGTGATTTATTTCTGTGCTTATAGTTTTGTTAGTATAGTTCTGTGCCTATGTAGGATGTCGTGTAAATGGAATTATGTAGTATATGACCTTTTTCGGAAAAGTTTTATTAAGATAAAATTCAGTATCATACAATTTACCCATTTAAAGCGTAGAGTTCAGTGGTTTCTAGTATATTGACAGAGTTGGGCAGTCATCATCACAATCAATTTTAGAACATTTTCATCGCCTCCCACAAAATGCCAATACCTGTTAATAGTCACTTACCCTTCCAACCTTCCCAGCCCTGGGAAACCATTAATCTACTTTTTGTTTCTCATGCAGCCTTTTGAATCTGTCCTCTTTCACTAGTCATAATGCATTTGAGACTCATTGATGTTGTTTTCTATTGACAATATTTTGTTGCCTTCCATTGGTGAATAGTATGCCATCTTATGGATGTACCACTTTGGTATTATATATGCTGGTTGAAAGACATTTTATTTTATTTTATTTTATTTTATTTTATTTTATTTTTATTTTATTTGTTATTTCATTTCATTTCATTTTTGTTTCATTTTCCGTTTTTAGGGATAATGAATAACACTACTAAAAGCATTTGCCTAAAAGTTTTCTATAAACGTACATTTTTACTTTTCTTGGGTAAATGACTAGGAATAAGATTGCTACATTGTATGTATATGCTTAACTTCATGAGCCAAACGGTTTTCCAAAGTGACAGTACCATTTTGTGTCCCATCAGCAGTATATGAGAAACTCCGATTGCTCTGCACCCTTGCCAGCACTCTGTGTGACCTGTCTTTCTAATTGTAGCTGTTCTTATGTGGGTGTAGAGGTATCTCATTGTGGTTTTTGTATTGTAGCTAAGAAATCTTTGCTTCACCCAAGGTCACAAAGACTTCTTCCCTATTTTCTTCTAGGAGTTTAATTTTTTGGATTTGACACTGAGGTGTATGGTGAAAATCAAAGGATTTGTTGTTGTTTTCATATGGACATGCAATTATTCCAGTATCATTTATTGTGAAGAGTATCCTCTCTCTGTTGAACTGCCTTTACACTTTGGTTGAAAAATCAATTGACTATATATGCAATTTCAATTTGCATTTTCCTAATGATCAGTGAACATTATTTCATGTACCTATTTGCCATCTGTGTATCTTCTCTGATGACACATCTCTTCAGAATCTTTGTTAATTTTGTAGTAGAAATGTTTTAGTATAATTCTTTGAGAGATTCTTATATTCCCTAGTTAAAAGTCCTGTATCAGATCTGTATTTTGCAAATATTTTCTCAGTCTGTGACTTGTCTTTTCATTTCTTGTGAACAGTATTTTACAAAGAGTAGAAGGGTTTGTTTTTGATCAAGTGTAATTTGTCAATTTCTGCCTTTATGTAGTGTGCTTTTCATGCTCTCATGCTGGTTCCTGCATCCTTGTGACAGAAACACGTAATTTTTTCAATTATTTCCTTGTTTTCTAATATAACAAGATGTCCCAGATCTCACCTTGGACTTTCTCTGCCCACCCTGGAGTCGACCATCTCTCCAGACAATCTTTGGTTTCCTTTACTGAGGCATGGCTTTAGGGAGGCAGAATTTTGGTGATTTTTAAACATTTTAAGAGCGTTTGAAAAATCTCTTTCCTCCCCAAACACTTACTGTAGATATCTGAGTAACTCTGCATAATAATTTTGGGCATGAATTTTATTATGAAGTTAGGGAACATGACTTTTCCTGCCAAGAAATAATAAGGAAAAGGGCAGCCCCAGTAGCGCAGTGGTTTGGCGCCACCTGCATCCCGGAGTGTGATCCTGGAGACCTGGGATTGAGTCCCACATCGGGCTCCCTGCATGGAGCCTGCTTCTCCTCTGCCTGTGTCTCTGCCTCTCTCTCTCTCTGTGTCTCTCATGAATAAATAAATAAAGTCTTAAAAATAATAATAATAAGGAAAAAATAAGGAATAATAATAAGGAAAAAAGGCTATGAGCTCTCTTAAGACAGATCTTAATATGTCCCATAGATCCTAATCTACCTCAGTTGCTAACTATGTAGAGATGTGAAGCATCCAAATAGTGAGAATACAATAGAAAAGATCACTGGTCCTTTCTATATTTTAAAAATGTTCAGATGATTCTTTAATTTGAAATTCTACTACTACTTGTAGAACCTGTTGTTTCCAAAGCTTTTCTTCTCACATTTTCAGGATAACAACAATCAAACAAACCATAAAGGGACACAGTCTGTGGTTCCTAAATTTGCTCATTGGTTTGTCATTGGGAAACAGTGTCTTTTTCAAATTTCCAATGTATATTCTCTTATTAAATCATTTGAAGTGGATAATTTCCTAGGTAATGTTTCCATAATGCTATTTAATTTAAATGAATTGGATTACCTGGATGTACTCTTTGGAAGCAATCTTTCATAATACTTTGTGAATATTTCCAGCCCTTCTTATCTTGCCTTGGAATTGTTTTATCTGAGAGCTAAATTTTTGTTGATTTTCTAGAGAGTGAGGTGGAGTGTGGTGAAGGTGGGTAGATGTAGATCTGTTTTCTCCCAAAATAGAAAATGGCTTAAGTTTACACTAAGATATGGGATTACACAGCATTTTCGATGTTGGGGCATTTTGGCTTTACTTAATCTATCAATTCTGATAATTAAATAATTTCTATCAGAATGATGCTTCATTCTTAACAATGTTAGAAAACAGAGGAAGGAACAGATATTGAAAAACAAGCTTGGAATCATTGGGGATGCTCTTTGATTAGAAAAGAAAATGTGATTTCAACATTGGATTTGTTTCAGTTTAGCAGCATCCAACAGAGAAGCTTTGTTTCTCAGTTGCTGGTGCTGCTCCAGGCTTGCTGTAGTATCTGTTTTGCAAAATGTTCAGGAAATGTCTGTATTCACTGTTTCACTAGTTTAGCTAATCTGAGCATAGTGGGATCACTGTTTCACTAGTTTAGCTAATTTGAGCATAGTGGGAATGAATTTAAAACTAGTTCCTTGGACAGATTATATAGAGAAGTGCCTGGCTGCAGACTGCACCACCCATCTTAGCCAACAACACAATAAATGCTTGTTATTGGTGGATTGAGTGGTCCAGCAAGTAGATTTTTATCTCTTTTTTTGTGCTAAGGCACTGTGCTAGGTATTGGGGGCAGAAAGATGAATGGAGCAATGAGTGGGCAAAACATATGAGAAGATAGGCAAAGACACAGAGGCAGTTTGTTGGACACCACAGAATGAAATATAACAGCCTTGGGATATTTTTACTCTCCCAAGAGTAAAAAGCGCTTGGAAATGTTTTCCAGAAAACAAGGAAATTAAAGTTGAAGAACTAGTTGGAGTTAGCTAGGACAGTGGGATGGGGAAAGCAGAATGTGGGGAGGGAGCTGCAGGAATTGAAGTTTAGAGGTGGAAAGTAGCACAATTTGTGAAGGAAGCTACTAAGTGGCTTCATGCTGTTAGGGTAGAAAATTGGAGGCAGGGGATGGTATTGTATGAAGTTGGGATGGTGGGCTGAGGCAGAGTACAAAAGGATTCATAAGCCATGCTAACGATGTTTACCACCAAAAGCTATAGGAAGCCCCTGAAGGGTGCCAAGTAGGGAAGTGACATTGTTGGATTTGCAATTTAGGTACAGCTCTGGATTGGAAAATAACAAGATTGGAAACCTAGTAATTTGGTAGGAGGCTTTTATGGAAGTCAAGGAGCAGGTGGGCAAGACTTGGAATAGAGAATTAGAGGGAGGGATAGAGAGAGGACAAAATAAAATAAAGGAGAGAGATGGAGTGGAGTCAAGAGTGACCCCAGGTTTCTGGTGCCTGGGGCTCTGGCTGTATCTGGATGAGAAGGTGTAGATTAGTGTCCTGGTTCTCAAATTTGTGTGTCCATCAGAATCAGCCAGAGGTTTAGAAAACACAGATGGGGGCAGCCCGGGTGGCTCAGCGGGTTAGCGCCACCTTCAGTCCAGGGCGTGATCCTGGAGACCCGGGATCAAGTCCCACGTCAGGCTCCCTGCATGGAGCCTGTTTCTCCCTCTGCCTGTGTCTCTGCCTCTTTCTCTCTGTGTGTGTGTGTCTCTTGTGAGTAAATAAATAAAATCTTAAAAAAAAAAAAACAACAGATGGCTGGCTACCCTCAAGCTTTAGATTCACTGGGTTGGGTGGACCCAAGAATTTGCATTTTAACAAGTTCTCAGGTGATGCAAATAGCAATCTCAGGAGCCACTGGATTGATTATTGTTCTCAGATTAAAATATATATCAGAATTCCCTTGAGTGCTTTTTAAAAGGCAGATTCCTGGGCACCCGGGGAACCCAGCCAGTTAAGCATCCAACTCTTGGTTTCAACTCAGGTCATGATTTCAGAGTCCTGAGATCAAATCCTGCATTGGGCTCCGCACTCAGCAAGGAGTCTGATAGTTCTCTCCCTCTGCCTCTCCCCCACTTGCTTGCAAGCCTGTGCTCTCTCTATCCTTCCCTCTCTCTCAAATAAATAAATACATCTTTGAAAAAACGGAGGTTCTTATGCCTAAGGTTAACTGAGTTTCTCTTTCTAGGGGTCAGCTCAGGAATCTACATTTTTTTATAAAGACCAGAAGTGATCTCTCATGCTGGTGAGACCATAGACCACATTGGAAAAAAAAAACAAAACAAAAAAAAAACAGAACAAAACTGTGGTCTGGACTAGGGGTGATCTCGGAGGCAGCCAGACATGGATTACCAGCTGGTCATCTGGCTTCCATTTTCTTATCTGTAACCTCATAAGTTTTAACAATCTAATAGCTAATATTTATTGTGGGCTTACTGTGGGCTAGGCTCTGTCTAATCACTGGTGTTCAAGGGTCTCCCACATGCTGTTCCCCACTTATGCGACATTTATGTCATCAGTTATGCATAAATGTTAATCCTATTTACAATATATGATTTAAGACTTTCCCAGCTTTATGAAGTAGGTATATTCTTATTCCCATTGCTGAGGTGATGTAACTGAGAGAGAGTAGTAACTTGTCCAAGATCCCAGAGATAATAAATAGATTCATGCTTATCTATAATCATACAGTTCAGAGTTACTGAGTGTCTGTGTGGTGGACAGTTCTTAAGGGTGTGAGGTCTGGCATCCTGACACTGGAGGGGGTAGAGCCGTTTTGGAAGGTTGACGCTGGTGGCAGGTGCTGAGGAAGCACTGTGACGTAGCAGTCCAAGGAGAAAGGCCATTCTGCTGTGTGTGTGTGTGTGTGTGTGTGATTGTCCATTGTTGCCATGTTTTCAGAGGAAAGCAGCCTTGGATATTTTTTGCTGCTAGTTCATGAATTCATTTCATCCACTATATATATGCATTTACAACTCAATAAATTTTTATTGTGTAAAGACCACATACCATATACTATCCAGGTGAAGATAAAGGATATTCCCAGCACTCCAGGAGGCTTCCCAATCTCTCCTTCCATTCACCCCTCCCCACTCCACCTGCCCATGGTAACCTGTTCCATGCATTTTAAATGGGCATCTACTATGTGACAGGCGCTTTTCTTGACCTGGAGCAGATACAAAGATGAATAAAGTGATCCACGCTCTCTAGTAGATCAGAGCTCAGAGATAGAAATGAACACATAAACAAATAATGGTATAACTACTCCAATTGATATATGTACAAGGGGCAGTGAGAAGATGATCCACATGAGCTAGAAAAGACTGTATTAGAGATGAGAATTTTGTTGGACTTTGAAAGATAATAGATAGGATTTGGAGAGGCAGAGTTACATGATGAGGGCTACAGGTAAGGAGAACACCAGGAGTTAAGGCCCAGAGGCATGAGTAATTAGTAGTGGGTTATAGAGGGTATAAAATCCTCGTGATTGCATAATTGACAAAAATGTCACATAGGTCAGGGACAGCATGTGGAGGGCCTTGAATACCAGAATGATGAAACATACCTGCAAAATTTAATTTGTTGATTTTTTTTCTGTCCAAATTTTTTCATAAAGAGTGTCAAAGAAATGACAGGATTTGATTTGTTCAAGCTGTGTCTTTGCAGCCACCAAAACCAGTCTCCCCTGTTGAGGTTGTCTGTGTGATCTAACTCCTCGGCAATGGCCGAGATGGGGAGGGGAGATGGAGGGTGCTTTTAGAAGCAATATCGAGTTTCTCAGAGACAGCTTAGGTTCCCATGCTGTGAACCTTGATGGCCACCATTAGCACAACCTGCTAACCTGCTAACCGATAGCAGAACTAAGCCTTTACTTATCTTGTCAGATTTACTCACCTTGTAGAGAAAGTATACCTTTAATGTTACTGTTTCTCAGTGACAGTACTTGATACATATTAGCAGTTCTTGTTTCACTTTAAACTTTTATTCGGAACTGAAGTGCTGAAGTGTGTGAGTGTCCTCCCTGTTCATGTGTGTTCTAATGTTTGTTTGAAAAAAATTGTAAATGGGGATGCATTTGTTTACTTCCTGGTAAGCATTCTTTTATCTCAACAATAATTAAAGAGCTATTCCCAAATTAGCTAAGCAGAGATTGGACAATTTAAAATACTTTGGAAGGAGTGTAACTTTATTATTTCTCCATGAAAAGATTTTTTTCCCCCAAGTTCTGGGTAAATACTGACCAATGGAAGCCTGTTTTACAGAGGGATGCAACCGTTTTACAATTAAGATATTAATTGCTAACCCCCCAAACTCCACTTGGGTGAAAATTTATTGTATTAAGTAGATTACATATATTCCCAATGGTTTTATTTCTTGTCAAACAATCCTTTCTGCTTGGTTACAGCAGAGATAAATCTCCCCTCCTCTCAACAAATTTACATAAATTTCAGAGCACAAGTTATTGTGGAAATATAATAGTATATCTAATAGTATATGCATTATGTTCCAGGTGAATAGCATACTTAGAAGCAGATATTTTAAAAACAACATATTTCTATAAACAACTTTCTCATAAGACTTAACAGTAGTAATTTCATTCTATATTTCCTTATGTCAGTCAATTTAAATTAAGAATGCCAAAATAATACATAGAATTAATTAGAAGACTCTAATGTATTTTTTCACAATTCCTCTATTTAACTGCCCAGTTTGAACCATAAAGTATATTACCATGAAAAAATGTGGCCCTTATAGCTTTGTATTTTATTTCAAGTACTTTCATGACCTTGAAACTTGGCAGGAATTCTACTCCTCCACCCCTGCCCGCCCCCCATTTCCAAAGAATTTATCGGCTATCTTAACTCTGTAGGTTTTTTCCCCTAAATATTTGAGCCATGATTTAGGTTTCTTTTTATTAATAGAGAATCTATATAACATGAATTTTCTCTCAGTTTTTATTCATCATCTCTATGAAACTCTTTTAGGAACTAAATCTATTCAAGCTTCATGACATGCCATATGCTATAAAAGTTTATTACATGCAGTTTTAATGGCAGAGCACAAAGGTGGACAGACTAAAGCTTTAGATTATAGGTAAACTTTTAATAGGTAGTCTGAACCAATGGTGCAACTTAATTAACTCTCTAAATATTTTATCCTGGCTTCTCTATTTCTTTTTTTTTTTTTTTAAGATTTTATTTATTTATTCCTGAGAGACACACATGGAGAGGCAGAAAGACATAGGCAGAGGGAGAAGCTGGCTCCCCAAGGGGAGCCCAATGTGGGACTCAATCCAGGGACCACAGGATCATGACCTAAGCCGAAGGCAGACTCTCAACCACTGAGCCACCCAGGCTTCCCCTGGCTTCTCTATTTCTAATGTCATCTTGAAGAGATATCTGAGTTTGGGGGGATCATTCTTTCTTGAAGGATTACTCATTTATGAGCATCCTGATAGACAGACACGTCTATTATAATTGAACCTGTACCTGCATGATAAGAGATACTGAACTCTCCTATGCTGTGTGCAGGTTAAGTCCAATTTTCACAGCGGCTTAGCCACTGATGGTGGTTTATCCAGACCCACTGGGAAACTATATTTACTCTCCCACACCACTGGGCAAATGCAGCATTTTGTACAGGAAAACTCTGATTTGCTGCATAGCCACTGTACTAAAGACCTGAAAGAGTGAATTTGGTTTCAGTGGTGTAGTGAGGTAAGGATCCAATGACCACTTGTCTTCAAAATTTGGTCAAGGGTTAATCGGTCCTAGAGACAGAGATCTGGTGAATTTGGCCCATAGTTGGGCAGAACCTTCTCAGAGTTGAATTTTCTTCTGATATGATTATTTTACTTTATAGTCACACTGATTTTATTTTTTTAATGAATTCTCTGAGTCACATGATGGAGAAAAGACTAGGTGAATAGGAAAACACTTGCCAGATATAATGGATCTCAAAGGAGAAATAAATGCTGCTGTTCCAAATGCAATGGAAAAAAGAGCTAAAAAGCTAAGGTAATGCCATGTGGTATATTGTGGCCAATGATTATATTGCTTATGAGCCCAGCATCTATTTTTAAATGAAGAGGATACATTAGAGGTCAGTAAACTATGGCCTGTAGACTCCTGTGTTTGTAAATAAAGTATTGAAACAGCCACATTTGTTTATTTATGTATTGTCTATGTTTGCCTTTGTGCCACAGCAGTAAAGTTGAGTAAAAGCAACAGTCTGTATGGACTGTGAAGCCCCAAATATTTACTCTTTTTCCCTTTACAAAAGAAGTTTGCCAATCCTTGGGTTAGATGAATAACCATGTGGCAAATGAATAGATCACATTTTATGTGCAGATATTTTAAAGTAAGTTATAGGGGGATCCCTGGGTGGCTCAGCGGTTTGACGCCTGCCTTTGGCCTAGGGCGCGATCCTGGAGTCCTGGGATCGAGTTCCGTGTTGGGCTCCCAACATGGAGCCTGCTTCTCCCTCTGCCTGTGTGTCTGCCTCTCACTCTCACTCTCTCTCTCTGTGTCTCTCATGAATAAATAAATAGAATCTTTAAAAAAAATGAAAACAAAGTAAATTATAGATATCCTCACATTCTTCCTCTAATTTCTTCAATGGATATCTCAAAAAAAAAAAAAAAACAAACCACATTTTCTGTATAGTCAATTTAAAATTATCATGTCTCACAAAGTTAATAGTAATTCCTTAGTGTAATTTGATGCCAGTTCATATAAAAATTTCTGAATTGTTTCTAAAATATCATTTACAACTTTTTTGCCCAAACTGGGAGCCATTTGGAATTATACCTTGTGTCTGATGTTTGTGTCTCTCAAGTCCCCTTCACTCAAGGTATGTCTTTTTTCATGACACTGACTTTCTGAGAAGGCCATGTTATGTTTCCAGAATGTTTCACCTTCTGCCACATAACTGATTGCCTTTGAGGGCTATCAACTCTTATGTCTGCCCTGGATTCACTGTCAACTGAAAGTTAGATCTCAACTGAATTCTGGTTAAACACGGTTGTCCAGGAATCATAAGAAATGATCCTCAAATCTACATCAGATCTGAAAACTTGTGCCACCATTGGTCACGCTGAGATTGAACATCAACTTAGTCAACAAGCTATTTGAATAAGAAAAATGGTGTCTAAAAAGTCAAAAGCATAGTGCAAGCAAAGAGTTAGAAATGGAACTTGCAACCTAACATTCATTTCTTGCTCTCTGTACTGTTCTGGACTAACGCTCAGTATGGTCACCTTACCTTGACTCGCCATTGTCTTTTTTTTAATACAATTTTTAATTTTAATTTCAGTATTAAAGTGGTTTTCAAAGTGGTTTTGTCCCTGGATCCCACTCTGAATTAATGAAGTCCTGTAGTGATTATTTAGTAGAGTGGGCGTCGACATATTTTCCTGGTAGTTGTGTCACATGTGGGTTCTGAGTTGTTGAGAGTTTTGCTTATGTGGCATTTCTTCCTTTCTTTCTTTTTTTTTTTTTTTTGTTTTATTTTTTAAAAAAGATTTAGTTATTTACTCATGGGAGATGCAGAGAGAGAGGCAGAGACACAGGCAGAGGGAAAAGTAGGCTCCGTGCAGGGGGCCCAATGTGGGACTCGATCCCAGGACTCCAGGATCATTCCCTAAGCTGAAGGCAGGCGCCAAATCACTAAGCCACCAAAGGATCCCCTTATTTTGTTTTTAAGTCAAGTAATATGAGAGAGAAAACAAGAAAATAGATCAAGATCATAAAGACTAGTATTAAGATGTGAAGGAAGTCGAAAGGAGTTATGATTGAGATAAAGAAGGAAACCCAAGTTCTAAGTTAACAATTGCTTTTATGTAATTATAACTCTTTAAACATTTCAATGAAGTGTTCGGGCATTGAAGTTTCTTAATGTGGGTGGTGTAGAGGCTCCTTCTCTGGCATGAAATACACTGGACGTGTAAGGATAAATCTGCCTAAGGCTGATAAACGCTGGAACCTGTGACCTTTGATGCTGGACTTCCATTGTGTTTGTCTGTTTTCTAGTTTGCCTTATAACTCCTATTCCTTTGGTTTTGTATTTTGTAGCCCAGGTCTTGTATTTTATGCATCTTAGCTGAAATCACGTAATATTGTTTGATGCGTATGTTTTGAAACTTGTAGCTCCAATGGCCTAATCTGTCCCATCATTTTCAGGCAGGAATGCATTTATGGGTCTTGCAAGAGGAGGGACAGAGTGAAGGTAGAAAGACACTGCAGAGAATAGTGAATGAACTTTAGAAATTCCCACGGGGCTCCCATCAGTAGGAAAACAGTTAATCAAAATGACACCTACACCTAACTCTGGGAAATGAACAAGGGGTAGTGGAAGGGGAGGTAGGTGGGGGGTTGGGGTGACTGGGTGATGGGCACTGAGGGGGGCATTTGACGGGATGAGCACTGGGTGTTATGCTATATGTTGGCAAATTGAACTCCAATAAAAATTTTTTTTAAAAAATAAAATAAATAAATAAATAAATAAATAAATAAATAAATAAATAAGGCACCAGGGGTGCTCATTGGTTGAGCCTCTTGGCTCTGGTTGTGATCTCGGGGTCCTAAAATTGAGTCCCACATTGTGTGCCCCGCAGGGAGCCTGCTTCTCCCTCTGCCTATGTCTTTGTCTCTCCCTCTGTCTCTCTCATGAATAATTAAATAAAATCTTAAAAAAAAATAAGAAAGATAGGAAAACTACAAAAACAAAACAAAACAAATGACAGATGTGGGCAGCCTGGCTCAGCAGTTTAGCGCCGCCTTCAGTCCAGGGCTTGATCCTGGAGACCCCGGATCAAGTCCCACATCGGGACTCCATGCATGGAGCCTGCTTCTCCCTCTGCCTCCCTCCCTCTCTCTCTCTCTCTCTCTGTTTCTTGTGAATGAATAAATAAAATCTTTTTAAAAAATGACAGATGCAGAAGTATAAGCCTGTCAAAGGGACCATGCTGCGCAGCTTTGTAATGACCTCAAGGAAGTGTCTGAGCTTTTCTTGGATATTGGATGTTTTAGAATAGGTGTAGAGAGGAGATAGCTAAGGATAAGGAGTTGAAAAATAATCATACTTCATTGTTTTAGGACAATTGATTGCTGAAAAAGAAACTATCTCTGTGCATGAAGTCTTAGGTAGACAAAAGGTTAAGTCAGACCTGGATTCATTCTTGGCTGATTCACTACTGTTCTCGTTCAAGTAGAATGTGAACTGCACTCTCCTGGTCGAGCATTCAAGACAGCTGAGTTGTGGGAGAAACACTGGTGTTGATTAAAATGAGACAAATCAGGAGAAGGTGGAGAGAACTACTGGACTGACTTAAGTCTGATGCCTGTGAAAGAGAAGGGGAAGGAAGTAGTGCTGGATGAAGAGACCCTCAGACTTCAGTATAGTTCTGAGAAGACCTCATAGAGGCCAGTGGGGAATCCCTGAGCATGTATTGTCCATTAGAAGGATACTGAACTGGGCAAGAATGTGTAGACTTAGTATTATCCTTGCAGTGCTCAATCATTGGCTGGGAGAGACTTGGGGAGCTGTGGCTCTGGCAATAGGGCAGAGGGCCTGAGGATGGCAACTGGCATCCACTGCTGACCCTGAACCCCTGTGAGTGTTGCAACTCCACAGCTGCCACAGATAGGATTGTCCATTAAAGCAATCTCTGTCACTCCTTTCTTCACTCATGGTTTCCATGTCCTTATAGGATTGCTTGGCTGTGTGAATTAACAAAGAGAATGACACTTTGCAATGTATATTTCTTTAGCATTTTAAGAGATTGCTTCTGTGTTTTGATAGTGCATGTTTACTATGTTTTGATAGTGCAAGTTCTGCCTGTGAATTAAGGGCTGTGATCTGACAAACAAGTAGATCTTCAGCTAACTGGATAATCTATAAAGAGAGTGACAAGATTACTGTGTCTTATTCCTTTCCTACACAGTGTTAAGCAGAGTGCTAAGGTAGGTAATCAATTAATGCTTTGTGAATGGTTGAGTAAATTATTCTGATCTCTACTTGCTTGATTGAGCTGTTTATATAGAATGCTGATGGTCTCTGTGTCACCCCATGCCTCTTCTGTCTTGTGTCCTGACCTTAAATGTTTATTCAGTGTAATAACAAAGAACAGGTGATTATGACTCAAAAGAAGAGAAAAATTACAGCAGAAGAAAGATATTTTGTCTCTAGCAAACTTCAGTTTAATTCCTTATTTGCTTCAGTTTAGCTATAAAATATAACAGCATACATCTTTGTGTAGGTCAACTTCAACCAGGTAAAAATTGATAGCTAGTAAAACAGAATGTGTGTGCTACCCCTGAATTCATAGAGTAACCTGATCAAGTGCCTGTTATTCCAATTTAATGATACATAATGACCCTCTTTCCCTATTAATATAGCTAAAACATATCTACCCTTCTGTTCTTTGGAATATTTACTGAATTTCTCCCAAATGATATGCATTTTCATTTTTACAATGCCAACGAAATCTTTAAAGGAAGACAAATGATCACTGGAGTCACCCAGCCACTCTGCTATATTGAGCTCTGACCAAAGAGAAGGGGCAGAGAAACCAGGTCTACAGAATATAGTGGACAATGATGTAGATTAGTGTTAGGAGTTGATTGCGTCCCTCAAAAAGTTATGTTGAGGTCAACCCCAGGCACCTGTGAATATGACCTTGTTTGGAAATAGGATCTCTACAGATGTAACCATACATCTTTGAAGTTCAGATGAGGTCATATGAACGAAAATGGGCCCTGATCCAATATGAATGATGTCCTTATAAAAAAAAGGGGAATTTGGAAGACACAAACCCAGAAAATGCCATGTGACCATGGGACAGATTACAGTTATGCCACCACAAACCAAACAGTGCCTGGGGCTACCAGAAGCTGGAAGAGGAAAAGAAAGACCCTCTCCTAGATGCTTGGTAGAGAGCACGATCCTGCCAAACCTTGATTTCAGATTTCTAGCTTCCAGAATCATGAGAGACAATTTTTGGCTGTTGTTTCAAAATACTCAGTTTGCAGTTTTTTGTTATTTGAATTAGCAAGGCCTGGTTATGGTTCATAGTTATATGTGATACAGGCATATAGGCTTCCAGTTATGGAATGGGTAAGTCATGGGCATAAGAGGTAGAGCATGGGGGAATATAGTCAATGGTATTGTAGTAGTGACAAATAATGACAGATGGGAGTTACACTTGTGGTGAGCACAGTATAATGCATAGTTGTCAAATCACTATGTTGTATACCCGAAATTAATGTAATATATGTCAACTACACTCAAATACAAAAAAAAAAAAATTCAAGAAGCAATCAGAAAGGAAGGTAAAGTGAATTTGAATTTGACATTAAATGACTTTTTAGACAGTTTTAAAACAGTATAAAAGCATCTCTTGCTCTATTTACCCCCACCTACCCAGATCTCCTTTAAAGGACATCTGCTGTTACCACTTTCTTGGGCATCATTCAGAAAGTGTACGATGCATTTATATACATATAAGAATATCTATTTTCCTTTCCCATCCCCTTCCAACAAATGACAACATGCTTTTTACACATTTTGAACCCTGTTTATCATTTATAATATAACTTTGAAATCTTTGCATGTCAACAAAGAGCTACTTTGTTATAGAGCTACTTTGTAATGAAAATATTTAAGGGGCACCTGGGTGGCTCACTTGGTTGTGTCTGCCTTCTGCTCAGGTCATGATTCCAGGGTCCTAGGAGTGAACCCCACACTGGGCTCTCTGCTCAGCAGGGAGCCTGCTTCTCCCTCTCCCTCCCTGCTCATGCTCTGTCACTATCTCTGTCTCTCTCTCAAATAAATAAACAAAATCTTAAAAAAGAAATATTTAAATTTGACTTATATAGAATTCTTTGTTTATGAAATACAATAATTATTTCTGTTACTATTAATTGTTATTATATCACACAATCATATGTGAAATGCTTAATACTACCCTGTTTTGAACACTTCCATGGGCTGCGCACTGTACAAAGTATTTTACTTGACTTGTTCTTTAATGGGGGTAGGACTAACAAGAAAACATCTATTTCCTTGGTGTAAGAACATAAAATAAATGTTTATTATTAGAACTGGATCAAGTTCCATTTGAATGGTAGCCTCCTGAGAAGAATGAAAAATGGAAATTTTTATATGTAGTCCTGATTACTGCCAAACTGTCTCAAGGTTAGTTATATGTTAAAAGTCTTCTCTTGTCTTTTACTTGTCATTGCTGAGAAAACAGTATTTCTTTGGTGCCATAAATTTAATTTTTCTTTCTAAAGAATTTATGCTTAGCAAAGCAGGGCCTGGTTTTGATTTTTCTGAAGGTTCTTAACTAGGATGAAAGCAAGGGTACATATGTATTTTATACTGAGATTGTGAGCCAATTATACCTACAACCCACTGTGCCACCCTAGGATTACTATGACGATCACTACTATCCTTAGTTCAAATATGGGTTCTTCACTGGAAACTTGACAGCTAAGAATTGAAAGGAGGTAGAATGTTGTCTGTTTTCCATCAGCACCATAGCTAGGGAATTTATATTGGCTTCCTTTGAAGCTAAGTGTGACAGGTGGCCAAGTGCTGTGTCATTAATGGATGTAGATAGATGTGGGGTACTTCCAGTCCCTTGAAAGGAAGGGGTGTATATGCCTTTCCTGTTTCATTTACTGCTGCTCAGATACGCGAGTGATGGTGGGATCTGGAGCTGCCACCTTGGACTCAAGAGGGAAGCCACATGTTGGGGATGGCAGGGTCACCCCACCACCATAGAATCTTCCTCAAGGGAGAAATAAACTATCTTGTTTAAGCTCCTATATTTGGGAGGTGTTTTTTTTTCTCACTATTTTAGATTGTGCCCTAATTAATATATCCATAGTCCCAGTTACTGGAAAAAACAAAACAAAACAAAAACAAAAATGAACAAACAAAAAAAACACTAGGCCATCCGCATCTTTAACCTATCTTTTGTATATTCAACATACAAATTACTGGTGTCAGAGCAGCCTACATTCGAAGATAACGTTTCTCATTTCCTTTTAATTTTGTGTTTTAGAAATGTCTATGCCATGAAATAAGACTGGTTAGCACTGAATTAGTTACTTTTGTTAATATTTTCCAAGCTGCTTTTCAAGAAACCTGTATGGATGTGTTATGGATTCCATACCAAATTCTAGGATGAAGGATGGATTCCCCCACACCAACAAGCAGTTCTCCAACACTAGCTGAGTGTCCTATAATTCGATTCAATTCTGACATGATTTTCCCAGAGATAGCATCAGTTTCCATAGGTAAAAAGTTCAGTCCTATAAGCCTGCCCTCCACTGCAGATGTCCATCGCAAGCTTAGGTTGTTACCTGTGCTTCTGACTGATGGGCTATCAACCAGTTCCCATGGCCCCCTCCTTGTGTTTGATTACTTTGCCAGAGCAGCTCACGAAACCCTAGGAAACCCATTTGCTCATTAGCTCGCCAGTTTATTACAAAGGATAGAAAAGGATTTGAACTAACAGTCCAGTTAAGAGATACATAGGGCAGAAGTCTCAAACAAGGAACTTCTGTCCTGCTGGCATTTGGAGCCCGCATGGTAGCACGTGGAAGCTTCTCCTTTTGAGTTTTATGGAGGTTGAAAAATAGAGGCAAGGGTGATTACATCACTGACCACTGTCCACCTCCAGCCCCTCTCCCCTCTCTAGAAATCAGGAGGTCAGATTGAAACTTCTACCTAGCTGTTGGTGGTTGGGTCCCCTGGCAAGCAGCCTGCATCCTTAGGTGCTTTCCAAAAGTCATCTCATTGACATAAACCCAGTTGTGGTGTAAAGGGTCTTTTTATAAATAATAAGACATCCACTTCACCTTTATGGCTCTGACACAATTTCAGAACTGAGGACAAGAGACCAAATACTATAACAAAAGCTACTCCATTGCTCTTGCTGCTCTGGAAATTTCAAGAGTTTGGGGATTTTATGAGCCAGGAACTTTGAGTGCTATAAACCAAGATTTATATCTATTATAAATCACAATATCACATGAGTGTTCTTCCAAAACAAGGAGTAGGGGATGATTTGAAGGCAGTAAGTGTGAGAAGTATTGGGTCAAATAACTCCAACCAGTTTCTATTATGAGAAAGTAATACTGTTGGGATGCCTGGGTGGCTCAGTGGTTTAGTGTCTGCCTTCAGCTAAGGTCATGGTCCCGGTGTCCTGGGATCAGGCTCCCCTTCAGGAGCCTGCTTCTCCCTCTGCCTGTGTCTTTGCCCCTGTGTGTGTGTCTCTCATGAATAAATAAGTAAAATCTGGGCAGCCCGGGTGGCCCAGCATTTTAGCACCGCCTTCAGCCCAGGGCGTGATCCTGGAGACCCGGGATTGAGTCCCACGTCAGGCTTCCTGCATGGAGCCTACTTGCTTCTCCCTCTGACTGTGTCTCTGCCTCTCTCTCTCTCTCGTAAATAAATAAATAAAATCTTTAAATAAAATAAGTAAAATCTTTAAAAAGAAAGAAAGAAATACTGTTGATCTGCCAGCAAGATGACATGGTACTCTATGTTTTCCGTGGATCTCTTTCTTTGAAACACGTATTAATGTCTTGTAGAACCAGTGTTCTTCTGACATGTAGCTTGAAATTCCAGTGTTATGTGGTTTCCAGCTATCTTATATTTTACTGGTCAATGAACCACTGTCTATTTTAAAGATAACTATGTATCTCATCCATTTTGGGTTGACTAAAATTTTATCTCATGGTTGGCAGCCATATTTCTTTATTTTCAACATCTGGAGAAGTTCTTCATATTTGGTCCCATGGGCTATATACAAGTAAAAATATTAGTATTTGTCTTCATAAAAAGAAAATGATGTAATATGTTCTAATAAGAATCCATTTTATCCCCTTCCCCTTTATATTATTGGGATTATCTATAAGATTTTATTGGCAAAAAATGGCTATGCTTCCACAATGGTCAGTTGAAAAACCATCACTGGTGTTAATAGAGCAGGTTGGGGTTGTATGGTGGAGGGGTGACTTTATGCTTAATCTGGGTAAGCACATGGGAGCCACTGCAGGTTTCTGATCTGGGCAGGATTATAATTAGTGTTGTTTAAGAATAACAATCTGACATCAGAACAAAAAATGGTTTGGGGTTGTCAAATCCTGGAGGGAGGCCAGATTAACCAGGCAGGAGGCCCCTGCAATCATCTGGGGCAGAGGGATGGAAGGGAATTTTCAGAATTTCCATGTTCGACAATCCTGTTGATATGATATTTTTTATAGAGCTGACATGTGGGCTTTTAGAAATATAAACCAATAATAAAAGATTAAGAAGTAGAGGCACACGACTACACCTGGGACTGTATCTGTTTCACAGTTGCCTTTGGACAGCTGCTGCAGAAGGGCATCACATGGCTCCTCACAGTCTTAGCACCGGTCCTGTAACCTGTCGTCCCAAACTCTCCTGTCTTGGGCACACTTGTGGCAAAAGGCTTGAATTATGAAATAGTGTTCTGGAAAGTGTGACTTGTTCAGCACAAGTTATTTACTCTGTAGTTGAATTTCTCATGCTCCTAATGCAATGTTTGAATCTCCGTTAGGAAATTTGCAAAACCTCCAGGCCACGCATAGCCGTTGTTTGGCAGTTGACAGAGAATTGGGGTACTTGCAAGGAATCCACAGGTCTAACTACCTAAAACTCAAGGTTTTGAAATTTCCACTTGCAATGTGGTACTTCTGTGTGGTACTTTTTTTTTTTAATTTTTTTTTGTGTGGTACATTTTTATTTCCAAATGTATATGCTTGCTTTGGCCCCACAGCAATGTTTTGATTTGAGTTGTCTGGAATATTCCGAGAGCTTCCAAGTACATTTTATTAATTTAAAATAACCTTTTCCATTTTATTTAGAAGTGCTCTAATTTCTTCTTTGTTTTTAAGAGATTGTGTGTCCAAAGGGAAACAAAATGTAAGCACAGCTATCTACACAGAGATGATGAGATTCATTCATTCTCATCTGCATAAAAAATATTTCTACCAGTGTAGCCTCTTTTCCTATTACAAACCAGAGGCAATTTATCCAGAAAGAAAAGGATGTTTCCTAATGGTATGGTCCATATCTAGATTGTTTTTAATGCTGGCTCTTGGGACACCTGGGGGGCTCAGCAGTTGAGCATCTGCCTTTGGCTCAGGGTGTTGATCCCAGGGTCCTGGGATCGAGTCCCACAACAGGCCCCCCTCAGGGATCCTGCTTCTCCCTCTGCCTGTGTCTCTGCCTCTCTCTGTGTGCCTCTCATGAATAAATAAATAAAAATCTTTAAAATAATAATATAGTAATAATAATAATAATAATAATAGTTCTTAAGTTATGCCAATTAACTTTCCTCATAGAGATCATTTGGGAAAAGCTGTGATTTGTTCATTAGCTGTAATACACGACCCTGGCACGAGTTAACTTGCAAATAATTTGTACAAAGCTGAGGCAGTTAGGTGTACTTTGCTTGCAATACTGTAGATATCTCATGAATGCCACCCTTATTACAATTTTTTAGTTAACTGAATGTCTTTCTATCTGTAGCAAGCAGGAGACAGTGGTTTCAGGTGGAGTTTCTGCTTGATTCTATTAGCAGAAGTATAGCTTTTTAAAAAATTTTTTAAAAGATTTATTTGAGAGTGAGAGAGAGCATGAATGGTGGGGAGAGGTACAGGAAGAGGGAGAAGCAGACTCCTCGCCAAGCGAGAAGATTGATGCAGGGCTCAATCCCAGGACCCTTAGATCATGACGTGAGTTGAAGGCAGATGCTTACCTCACTGAGCCACCCAGGTGCCCCTCCAGCACTATAGTTTTGGCAGTGAATGCCATTTGGGGAACCTTCTTTGTCTCTTGACATTATGTAGTTGGAAATTTGGACTCTCTCTGCAACTTTTAGGCTCTTTTCCATATGGTGTTTCCCTAGGTCTAGTCAGAAGTATGTGGTATCATTCATTCATTTAGCTTGTCAGGATTTCCATTTGCCTAATGCACCATTCATGTAAATATGAAGAGGATGGTGTGCTTTGGATTTGTGGGATGTGATGACATTGATCTTGATTACCCACACTATAAACCTCCAGTGATGGAGTGTCATCTTATCCCCAGTGAGATTAAGTTCAAATTCTTAAGCACAGGCAGATGTGATGCTCCATGGTGTGCCCTTGCCCATCTCTCCAGGCTCCTCTCTTCCCACTGCCCTCCTTACCTTCTTCCAGCTCCAGAAGGGAAGCTAGGCTTTTCTGAGGTATGCATATCCATACATATCTCTGATTTAGTAATGCTTCCCCCACTTGGTGTTTACCTAAAGAAATCCTACCTATGCATTCAACAATTCAACAGTTATTTCCTGAGGACCTACTGTATGTCATGTATTGTGTTAGAAAGTGCTCAATTACAGTCTTGAATTGGATAAATTAATTCTTGGAGAAACCTCAGCATAAAGTTACCTCTTCCACTGGGTACTTCTTACAAAACTTCCTTTAAATTATCACATAGTTTTCGTTTATATTGTGTTATGGTTGCTCAGTGTATCTGCATTTTTTTTTCTTTCTAGACGATAAGTACTCTGAGTACAAGATATTATTTTTTATTTATTTCCCAAAAAATAGCTCAGTGAATTGGTAAGAGCAAAAATTAGAGTAGAATAGACCATTTGAATTCTAGCTGTACCTCTTACTAGCTGGGCAAGTTAATTAACTTCTCTAAATCCTGGATTCCCCATTTGTGTATTGGAGATGAGAACATCGAATTAAATCAATTCAACAAAGTTTTTTTCTGTGTCTTTAGACTTTAAATGAGAACATGTTTGTCCATGCTTCGTTCAGCGCCTTACCCACTGAGTATGAACATATGAGGTGTCCTCCCCATTAGTAGTGCTCTTCTTCCCCTTTGCTTGTGACTTTGAACATAGTAGGAACTCCTGAATGTTTGTTGAATAAATGGACAAAACACATAGGGTATCTATCACTAAATATGTTTATATAAAAATTAGGGAATTGGCATGAATTTTATGTAGTATTTCTTGGCTGTGGCATCTCTGCTAATTGGGTAGAGGCAGATAGCAACCTTGCCCTCTAGCTGTCCTAAACAGAAACTAACTGGTGCTGCCTTAAGCCATCTTTCTCTCTTTTGACGAGAGAGTAATTATTTGAAAATCTAGTCATATACATTTTTCTCCTTCCAAAGCATGTAAGCAACACAATAAATACATTTTTTTATTCATTCCATGTTAATTCTTGTTGCCAAAGAAGAAAAATAATTTAAAGGGAATTCCTGGAAGAATATCTGGGGACCTAAAAATAAAAATCTCGTTTTTATTTTATGCTTGTCAACAGGGGTGACAAATGCAAGAATTGTAGCTCAGATGTACAGGAAGCAGGTCATAAATTCCATTTCTCACTATGTTTTATCTTGCCTGCCACTTCCCCTAAAATGGAACTAATTTTAATATCATAGAGAAAGATGGGAAAAATCCACCTTTATTTGTAAAGGTGACACTATGGTGAATGAACATTTACAGGGACACTTGTCTATTTTAGTATCTGGTTTCTGGGATAGAGGGATACCCTGCAGCTCAGCACTCAAGCCCTTCAGGATGCTACTGGGCCTATCATCACTGTTCCTCTCAGGGGTCTCCAAGATGCTGTTCAGGGCACTAGGAGGTGATATGGGACCTGATTAGAAGTCCTTTAATTTCTCTTGCTAACTCAGCTTATACAAAATTCAGAAGCCTCATTCTTTTCAACCAGAGGGGAGAGGAAGCATTTAAGTTAAGAGGTAGTAGTAAGTATCCCCGTTGAGACGCAGATTCAGCCTGTTTTAGGGGGTAGGACAGGACTAGACTTTATCAGGGAGTACAGAGCTGCCTTGGACTCTGAAGCATAGAATGGAGAAGGTGCCCAGTAGAGCTTCTGTTTGAGTTCTAGCTTGAGTCATAGCGTGGGCCACTGGGTCCTTTTTCTTAGCCTCAACAAAAGCTTTTTTGTAGGGTCATCTCAAGTGGAAGGAGATGAGATTATGATTCAGAAGTAGAGCACAAGCTGTTGAATCTACACAGAATAGGAGACAGGTCTGATAAAAATTTTCAAGCTTGAATTTATATTCTAGCTTAAATTTTTATGACTGCAAATCTTATTTCTAATAGAAGTAACTGGAAGTTCCTAAGTCTGGAATTCTGACAAGTTGGTCAAACCCCTGGCATGTGCAGTAAAGTTTCTGGTATATAAATAAAGGCAAGTAGGAGAGTACATCCCCATCCTACTGATTTTATAACCAGTTTGGGAAGGTTCAAAGCAATTGGTAAAGCTATGTATCAAGGACACAGGAAAATAACAACTCTAAAACTAGAAGCATGCTGCAGTTTGATACCAACGTGAGGAAGCTCTTGGGTTCAGTGCAGAACTTGAAACCTGACATGGACTATTGTGGTCACAGAGCATGAAATCGTTTCTGGTTCTGGCAGCATAGAGTTGCCTGTGGAATTGACCTCAACCAGGTAGGTCTAAATTTTCTAGTACATATCTGTGACAGAAAACAGGGAAAAAACAATCCTAGACGTGTTGTCAGCTGCCCAAGGAGAAATAATTTAGATCTCACCAGACTATAGAATATACACTTTTTAAAATAACAGATTGAGCCATGTTGTCTGTAGTATAAAGGTGAATAAGAGAAATTACTTATTTAAAATAAAGTTAGCCATAACTGAAATTGTTTATAGTCTCTACCCTAAGTACTATCCTCATAGCCCATGAAGCTCCCTTTTCTTATTGCATGATATTATATGTGTTTTTTGTTGAAAGTGGACCACTTTGGGCAATAGCATGAAGGCCAAAGGCTTCTTTGCTAAGAAACAGACGTGAGAGCACGGTGGGTTAGGGATTAGTTGAGAGAAGAAAGACACCGAGGAGGATGCGTACACCCACCATTTAGTAAGAAATGATTGGACAAAGGAAAATATAAGAACTTTTAATACTTTTTAAGTATATCAAAAATCAATGAGCCATTTAAGTACTAGCACTTAGTAGAATTTATTGTGTACGATTATATAGTAGTCCTTGTACTAGGGACTTGGGATACGATTGTAGCTAAGCTCTTGGGGCTTGCATCAATCAATCAATCAATGTAGGTGTGGTGTCTGTTGAACAAGATGAGAGTTAGATCTCTGTTTGATGATATGACAATGCATATACTTATTCCTGACCAACACAAAGATAATTTTATGAAACAATGTTAGCAGAGGAAAGAGTTTTCATTGTAACTGGAAGGACTTGGTTCTATCTAGGATGCTGCTTTTGTTGAGAGTTAGCACCTGTTAGATAACATTCTTTTTCTGTGACTGGTCAGGAGTATTTCTTTTAACCTTTCTATAGCACATGCTGAATTTTAAACAAAATGAGAAAAAGTTGTTATTATAAATTAGAAACCTTGAGACTTTTTATGAGGATTATGCTTTTACTGTGTTGGTGATAATAAAGTCATTTGCATGAATGGTGCACTTGTTTCTATCATTCAACTATGAGAGTTTCCTAATGGATCAACTTAAAAAGAGATAATGCTTCTTGAATACATAATATGACTTTCGGGTACATGTCTTTAGCCTGGCCATCTGTATCTTATATCATCATTTTTCTTTAGTGTCAAAGTGTGTACAGAAGAAGATGCAAGGTGATGGAGGCACTTAAGTAGACATTTACTGGTCACCCTTCTCCCCACCTTCCAGTGTCTTGATGTGTTGCTTTTTAAATCACCTCTGGAATGGCTAATCTGCAATTAGTGCATAACAGTAAACTTACTATGGCTGACATGAAGGCTTAAGATAATATTAAATGCAGAGAAACTCATTACCAAGTTGGATAATAACCTTCCAGAAATACAATACTATGACAAGAGATGTTCTTATAGAAATGAGTTATTTTATTATCTCCTTTAATATAAAAATGAAGTCAAAAGGAGAACTATGTCCCAATGCTTTTCACTTTTGAAATCCAAGTTTAAAAAAAAAACAATACCTTTCTCAGGCAGTGACCCCAGAAATAAACTCATGATGAAAATATGTAATGAAAATGACTTTTATTATTTTTTATTTATTTATTTATTTATTTATTTATTTATTTATTTATTTATGATAGTCACAGAGAGAGAGAGAGAGAGAAGCAGAGACGCAGGCAGAGGGAGAAGCAGGCTCCATGCACCGGGAGCCCGACGTGGGATTCGATCCCGGGTCTCCAGGATCGCGCCCTGGGCCAAAGGCAGGCGCCAAACCACTGAGCCACCCAGGGATCCCGAAAATGACTTTTAAAAGGATCTAAGAGGCAGAACTATGATTCATGTCTGGAAAAAAAAAGAAATTTTAAGGAAACAGGCCACTCAAAGAGTTATGCCATGACTGGAAAGAAAGCAGCTGACAGCTGCTTTGGCCACTTTCTGCCAATGGACCATGGCTCTTCTCCAGCTTCTCTGCAGAACTCAAATGCCCTGAGCATTTACCAGAGGTGGTCTACAAATACATTTTTCTTTTTCTGCCAGTCATGTTCTCTTGCATTTCTGCCAGCTGGGCTTATTTTCTAGCAATAAATTTTTTTCAGCAGGGTAGCAGAGTTGCCACACCTGGTAGATAATCAAATTTTATTCAAGAAGTTTTGTTTCCTTTGTTGATTTTCTCATCACTCCATATATTGCAGACTTAGAACCCCCAGTGATATGCTATGTTAGTGCCCCCTTCTACTGATTTATGACATTTCCCTTGAAAGTAGTTCATGGTTTCTGTGCCTAGCCACAATAAGATTCACCTTTCCCGATGGCCATGAGAACAGGGTACCTGTGGTCTCATTTCCCACTAAGCCCACTGTTGCATAATAGGTGTGGAGAAAGGCAGTCAAGGTGGCTGATGTTTATGCCATTCTTTACAAATGCTCTTAGCTCAAAGAAGACAGGGGTTTTCTAAAAGTCAAGGTACCTTTCTCCCTTCATACAAAGGTACTGTTTACAGATCAAAACAGTAACTGCAGAGTGTTCCGGAGGGTTGAATCAAGATATTCTTCTCTTTCCTCTCAGTGGACCTTTGAGTCCAGGCAATGGTACCATCTCCACATATGCTAAGTTTCTGCAAATTACATGAGATAAAATTGTAATGAATTTTGAAAGGCGTCCTAACAAATGTAGTTCCTATGGAGCCGCTTAGTATCCACCTCCCCTCCCCACCCCCCAGTTTCCTAGTCCGTGCTTATAAATTGCAACGTTCCTAAAAAGCTGCTGATTATACTTATTTGGAGGGAAATCCAGTCTATACAAAATCAGTATAGATGAGATCTTCTTTCATATAGCCACTAAAGAGACATTTGTTGAGTATTTAATTCTCAAAGATGAAGCCATTCCTTATGCATAGTCCCTTAGCTTCTTTCTTTTCTAATCTTAGCTTGTGTTTCATGTTTCATGCCATCAGTATGTTCTTTACATCTTTAAAGTATGACCTGTTTGTATTTTAACCATACCATTGTCAGCCTTTGCTTTTTATTATCTTTTATTTGGACATGTGGCATCTTCACCTGTCTTCTAATATGACTATTCAAATATCCTTTCTTTTCAGCGTGATGATAATATTAATGCTGCTTCAAAGTTCACCCAGCACATTAATGGAGTTTCTCTTTACTCTCAAGACTTGAGTCCATGAAGCTCTACTCTGTCCTTCTCACATTTGTTCTAATACCTGCCACCTGAATTCTAGAATTTTTACTTGCTTTTTCATCTTTTGTGAAATAAATGGGCCCTATATGGTTCTACCTGCTTGAGAGCAGAGCTGCTGTGGTGGCAAACAGTGAAAAAGTAAATTCTACATCTAGAATTTCTCTTTCAGGCCTTTTATGTTCTTTTTGACATTACTGTGGAATGTTCTCCAGAATCCAGTCCCATAGCCAAGTTCTCTGACCAGTGAGGAGTCCAGTTGGCTCATGTCTCCTATGCTTCGGATCTTCATATCTATTAATGCAGCTAAAGCCTCTACTAACTTTTTAGTAATCATGTCACATCATTGGCTGGTGTTGAGTTTTCAGAAACCTAAATCCCTTGTTATATGATGACAATCTTAGTAACAGTTTGTTATTTTCTGTATAACAGGAACTTTAACATGTATCAGTTCCAAAGTATAAGATTATATAGAGGATTAAATAAAGGCTCAGAATAATTATGTAAATTGTCCAAGACGATGCAGTCAGCACAGATCAAGGCAGGTTTTTTTCTTCTTTGCAAAGACTCATGAGATTGTATTTCTCTCAACCTATATTTTAGCACCGCTGATTCCAGGTCTTTATACTTATTTATATGATATTCCAATTATGTTAGTTTCAACCTATTCTTTGAGGCTGAGTTTGTCATGTTATTGATTTTCTATTCCTCTCATATTTTTGCATCCTCCAATGACATGATAAATATTCCTTCTTTTTCTGCCTGAACATTACCAACAGGACCAAGTCAAGACAGGACCAAAAGCATAGGAATGTTGTCCACCACCAGAAGCTTTCTATTGGGGTGACTGTCCATTACTGAACATATTTAGGTTAACATTGATTAACAATCTGTGATTCCATTTAACTGTACTGTCATTCAGCTCATATTTCTACATTGTCTATAAGAATTTAATGCAACTGAAATCAACAAGAATGAGGAACTGCGTTAGATTCTATGAAAAGGACACACAGAGCAAAACATAATCTTTTTGTGGTTGGGGGAGGAGAGGAAACAGACATGTACACAGGTAGTTATAATTAAAACATGATTAATTTCCTCTCAGCTAAAGACCTAGCAAGATTTAAAATAAGAAAGAGCAGATCTTTCTTAGGGGAAGAGAGTACTACATCTAAATGGGGATATACCAGTTGGATCTTAAAGGTGATGTAGAAAGCTGTGTGGATGGAGAGAATGTCACCTGTACATGTGGAGATGGACTGGTACAGGCCATGTGTATGGAACAGTAAGTCATCTGCTTTCACTTGGGAAGCATGAGGGTGCATGATGGGGTTCAGTGTATAATAATGTTGGAGAGGTCAGTCATGGACTGTTTTGGGGAGAAAAATTTTTTCTTTCTACTTTTCAAGATTCTCTTGGCTGGTCTAAGAATTAAATTGATGACTTGGGACAAATTAATAGGAGAAAATCTAATTAATTACATACAGATGAAGCCTCCATAAGAATGTGAGTACCACAGGCAATTGAGGCTTATATGCTATCCAGAGCTAAGGAGAAGGAGGCAGGTATCTAGGACTTTAAAGGAAGAGAGAGAATTCACAGAAAGATGGAGAAGAGTAAATGTTTGGTAAACAAATGCTTGCTGGGCCATCCAGAAACAATGGAGCACAGAGGACTCTAACAAACATACTTTGCTACATTCCTCCCTGTCTACCACACCTAGTTTTTGTTATATTATAGTTATCTATGGTGATAGCTCTCTCTCTTCTTTTTTTAAAGATTTTATTTATTTATAGACAGAGAGAGAGACACAGGCAGAGGGAGAAGCAGGCTCCATGCAGGGAGCCCAACACGGGACTCGATCCCGGGCCTCCAGGATCACACCCCAGGCTGCAGGCGGCGCCAAACCGCTGTGCCACCGGGGCTGCCCTGGTGATAGCTCTCTTACTGGAGCAGGTCCTTTATCTAAATTCTTGTGGGCAATGGGGAGGAAAGTCAAAGTTTCTTCCTGAGACTTCCATTTCTTAAAAGTAACCAACCTAAAGTAATCTACATTCCAAAGAGATTTAGTTTACTGTGGCCAGTTTTGCTCCCCTACCACAGACATGGGGGATTTTTGTCATGATAAGAAGCTTTCACTTCAACAGTGTACTGATCAGGAGCATGGACTCTGGAGCCAGACTACCTGGGCTTGAATCCTAGCTGTGTAACCTTAGGTAACTTATTAACACCTGCTGTGCCTTGGTTTACCTGTCTGCAAAATTAAGTTAAAATGTCAATCACCTTTTAAAGTTTTTGTAGGATTGGGCAGCCGCAGTGGCTCAGTGGTTTAGCGCTGTCTTCAGCCCGGGGTGTGATCCTGGAGATCCGGGATCGGGTCCCATGTCGGGCTCCCTGCATGGATCCTGCTTCTGTCTCTGCCTCTCTCTCTGTGTGTGTCTCTCATGAATAAATAAACAAAATTAAAAAAAATAAAGTTGTTGTAGAATTAAATGAGTTAACTTACACAGTGCCTGCCAAATGGTAGGTGCTAAGTGCTTGTTAAAGAGAAGAAAGATTTCTGTCTTTGGAAGAAGAAAGTGACATGACAAAAGTTGCATAGCAAAATGCTCACTCTGGCAGTGGTTAAGAGTGATGGGTTAGTGAGAGGCTATGTATAAGCAGGAGGTTGGGGTAAGGGAGAGGTTATAGTGAAAACAATTTGAAAACCAGTGGAATGGGCAAGAAATAATGAGAGACGGTCTCAAAGAGAATACTGAGAAGGCCACTTCATTCAGTATTCTATTCATTGCCCTTCATTAATTGACTCATCCTTGTTGGTTGATCAGAATTAAGTCTCCTCCACCTTCTGAGGAAAGAAGTTATCAGCTCAATCAGTCAACAGCCAAGGATCCTTAGACTGCTCTGCAGTGGGCACAGTAAGACATGTTACTGACATTTGGAGAGATGATGACTCTTTATCATGACTATGTTTTACTTTTGCAATTCAAGGAAAGCATCCAGTTCACTGCTTTCTGTGTAAACATGATTAATAAACAACAACACACAAACTCCACACAGCATTATCTTATCAGCAGTCCCATTGCTATGTAAAATCCTGTGCCTGCTACTGACCAAATGATATGAACCTGATAATCCAGCCAGAAGTTCTTCATATATAGTAGAGAAAATTGTGAGTCTCATATTTTAGCTTCTAAATGTTTTTTCATCACATGAGATGTACATGAAACACACATCCAGCAAAGGAGAGGTTAACAGTAGAACCTGACTATGTAATGTTGGTATTTCAGGACACTCTGAAGTTCTGCTTTCTAAGATTCAATTCAAGATAAAAGGAGCCCATAAGTATTGTAATGTGCAGCCCTGGATAGTGAGGTAGTTTAAAAAGAGGGAGTCTTCAAACTTAGAAGAAGTATTGATTGAAGCTCTGAGCGAGGGCCTTTGTTTCTGTGTCTGATTTGTCTAGTGATCTGTCTAAAAGGCTGCAGGCACCTTATGCTACCTTAGACCTTTGAAGGTAAGACAGTTGTTAAAAGAAAGGAGCAGAACTGGTGTCCATGTAGACACAGTTTTAGGATTATGTAGAATTTGAATATGGGCCTCTGTTTTCAGATCCTGCCTGGGTCCCAGCATGCTCTTGATTTTGGGTCCAGCTGTCTTTTCTCTATAACTAGCACTGCACATGCCCCATCAGTGATCCTTTCCAAGACCTGGAGTCATTCTCCATGCTGGCTGCACAGTAAATCACCTTCAATGCCAAAAAATACCAGTGCTCCTGCTCCATATGGAGAGTCTAGTGTGATTAAATTGGTAGGGGGTCCAGGTGTTAGTGATTCTAATGGGCAGTGAGCATTGAAAATCTCTGCTTTAGAGACCATCTACAGCTCAAGCAAGAGAGATCTAAGCAGAATGAGATGAACACTCTTTGGCTTAGCATTGCCACCATTGTTGCTATTGCCTGGCCTTGATGTGGCTACATTTTTAAAGCTGGTTTCTCTACCAACATGAAAGACTCAAATCCCTTTTGACCCTACTTTTAATAATGAGAGTCCTGCTTTCTCTTCCTGTGGTTGAGGTCACAAATTATTAATCTTCCTAGTTCATCACAGTTTCTGGAAGACCTAAACTTTTTACTTTTTATTTTATTTTTTTACACTGGAGGAATTGGAGCCTTGCTTGGTAAATTGCCACTAGAATTCCCTGGTGTCAACTAGATGTTCCAAATGGTACTACAACTGAATGTCCCCTTCCATATTCCACTTTGGGTAGTTTTTTTTTTTTTTTTAGAGATTTATTTATTTATTCACTCACTCATTTACTCATTCATTCAGAGATTGAGAGAGAGAGACAGAGTAAAAGTGCATATGTGCATGGGGTGGTGGAGACAGAGGGAGAAGAAGAGAGAGAACCCCAAGCAGACTCCCTGCTGAGTGCAGAACCAGACGCAGGGCTTGATCCCACAACCCTAAGATCATGACCTGAGTCAAAACCAAGAGCCAGACACCGAACCACCCAGGTGCCCCTGCTTTGGGTAGATTTAACAACAGTTTAGGTTTTTTTCTTTATTAATAATATCCTGAATGCTAATGCTAATAATATCCCGAATAGATAAGGTAATATATATATTGCCTTATCTGTCCTCCAGAAATCTATTAGTATTTGTGGATGTTCACTCTTTTGACATAGAAAAGTATGGGGCTCATCTAAAGGTCACAGGAGGAGTAGGAATGGATTAGAGCTTCCATTCTCAGCCTTGATGACATATTTCTCATGTATATTGCTTAGCTTCACAATTTTAGCTGGTGGAAATACTTAGAAGAAAACCTATTAGTGTTTGATAAGAAAGGATTTTGTTTATTGCTAAAGCCACAGAATGATGAAATCCCTGGTCTAACTGATTTAATATCAATTGCAGATGGGATGCGGGGGAAGATGTAGAAGGAGACGAACTAATGTTTGATATCTCTTAATATTCAGAGCATTAGGAACTTTGATGCTGGACTAAGTAGCAATTTGAAGAAAAAGTCCTTGCTGGCTCCCCATTGAAAAATTCAAATGCTCAAAAACCAAACTTAAAGACAAATAAAATAGTGACTCTTTAGAAGAGATATATTGCAGAATTTCTGTCATTAGCAGACTCCTCAAACACATATATATTTGAATTGGGCTTGCAAAATTTATTATGTAATGTATGTAATATTTCTATGGACATGTTTGTAATCTGTGATTATGAGGCAACATAGTAGAAACATTATAACAATATTTTCCCTGACGGAATATCTCTGGTCTTCCAGGATTTGATTATTTTATATTAAGTGATTTTCCTGAGTGAGTTTCTTTTTGTTATTGTAATTTGTTTGAAGGAAATTAGACAGAACCTGGCTATATTATAGTTTCCAAAAAAAGTCACTAAATAGCTTTGAGTATGCTTTCCGAGTGAAAGCCCCTTTTTATAATGATATACATTGATTTGACAAATCTTTTGACAGGCATGTTGAACTGTGACCCTGGGGAGACAAACCTAGTTGAATCAACTCATGGAAGTCATGAGTTAGGGAGGGCTGGGGTTTGGGTTTCAATGAAAACTGACCCTAGGGAGGGTTATCTGACTTCCATTTCTTTTTTCTTTTTTAATCAAATAGCTTTCAGTAGTGTTTTGTTTTGTGATAGCTCCTTTTACATTTTGGCAAGACAAAAGTGCTTCTGAGACATTTGGCTTTATGGGTCATGATGGGTAATACTCATGTTTTTGAGCTCATATAGGGTTAACTATTTTGACCATATTTTAGCCCTAAAGAAAACAGAATATTGTTAGGATAATAATACAAGTGAATGGACTTTGGCCTACCCCTCTAGGTTTTTTAGTTATATGTATTAGGTTGCAAGTTAACATTGCTGGCATGCATGAATACATCCTAAAATTTTCCCTGGGCCAACTGTATCACTAAAATAAAATAAGCAAAACTATATGGATCATGTGAAACTTATATGATCAAGATAGAAAGCCAGTTTTCTCTTAACAACTTTTTAGGTACATAAATTGATGATATACTTATTTCCACTGTGTACTTAGCATGTATAGACATAGTTTTAGGATTGTGTAAAATTCGACTAGTTTGGAGAGTATGAAGCAAGGTAATAAATAAACCCTAATTGTAAAATATTTACATGTTTTAAATAGTTTCTCAGATGCTTGGGTTCTGACTTTCCAAGTAGCTACTTTGCTTAAGACCTGATCTATTCATCCATTCCCATGTTGTAACCAAATAAGCTTTGGTTCTGCTTGTTTGCCAGTTCTCTGGGTAGAATGTTCTGTTATGGACTGGATGTTATTCAACATTGTTCAACCTCAGGGAGCATCAGCAGACACACCAATTTGGGCCTCATCTCTGGAGATTTTGATATATTAAATCACAGGTGATGTGCCTGAGCATCTGCATTTTTTAAAAGCTCTCCAGGTGATTTCAATGTATCTCAAAGCTAAGAAACCATTACTCAAGTAAAGACCAAACAGGTATGGCCTTTAGAGACTTTTCCAAGCCTGAGATTCCTTATAGGCTGGTCCAGTGTGAGATGTCAGAGAGCTTTAGAAAGATTTAGAGAACCTATGAAGATAAGAAGTTAACAAACAGAAAAATATATGAGACTTCTTTATCGTGCAGAACGATTTTCTGCAGAGCTATTTCTAATAGAAAGCTTCTCTAGTACATTCAAAATTTAAGTTGTCTAAAAAAATTAAGCTATTGAAGTATGCAAAGACTGACATACAATTTTTTGAAACACAGTTACTGGGAACAGTAGCCAGATTGGCTCAGATCTCTTCTCTTTTATTTACCAGAAAAGTTCTTTGGGACCTGAAATGTTGGCTCATCAATACTTCAGGATCTGGGAAAACTGACTGTAAGTTTGCATTACCATTGTCACTGGGTGGTTCTCATGTAATTATATTCAGCAAACATGCAATACATTTTTCAACAAAGATATAACAAACATGCAAAAAATTTTGTTATTGGTCTCTCCTCTCAATCACAAATCTTTTTGCTTAAGGGATTTTATTTTCAGTTTGCCCCCCTCCCTACCTTCCCTTATCAGCACTCAAGTGTTGGTGTGGCTAGGAAGACAACATTTTGTTACTGAATGAAGTCCCTTCACAGAGGACTTTGAACATTAGTACTCTAAAGCATTTAAACTTTATTTTGAAAAGGGGCAAAGCCAATAAAGCAGGGAGGTGACCTAATTAGATTTTCACTTTAGAAATATCCACCCATCCTGGATGGATTGGAGGAAAAGAAAGGATATTCAAAGCTCAGTTAATAGATTATTTCAGCAGTCTGAGCTAGAGAAGATGATGTAGGCCTACCTCAAGCTGGGGTGGGCAGAGTGAAGAGATGGGGAATGAGGATGTGGTATGATCACAGTAATTTCTTCTTCCTATCTGGACCATTCTGAGAGTAAAAGGAAGCACTATTAATAATTACCCCAGGATATCAGGCATCAACTGGAACTGTCCCAGTCAAGTAGTACTAAGTGTGGAGAGAATAGAGACAACTTCTAGGGATTTTCAAGAAGTTGAGGAGAGCTGGACGGAAATTTGGATCTGGAAAATATCTGGGTTGGAGACATGTATTTGGGATCTTCAGTATAGATAGTAGTGATAAAGGTTAATGCTTGGCTTACTTGAGGTTATGTCAGATTTTGAATAAAGAAAAGAGAGCCAAAGACCCATATCTATTTGTGAAATCAGTGTCAAAAATCATTTTTCATCTGATCCTCTTGAAAGTCTTGAATGCTCAGAGCATGAGCAGATACGATTGTTGTTTCCCACCCCCACCCCCCATACCATGCGTGTTCACCAGGTTAACAAGTGGTATCTTCATTTATCCTCTTTGTACTTCATTATTTCTTTCCTTTCCAATCAGCAAATTGCATTTTAAATAGTCTTGGGTACTCAGGAACTAATTATATAATGTAGAAGTGTGAAAGTTCTCATTACCCCCCTACAGTCTGCAGTGTTTTCCTTTGGAACCCTCAGAGCACTTGGCAAGCCTCTCCCTTTCACATCATTGTAGGGTTTCTTTAAAGCAATTTCTAGGAAAAGGTATTATTTTGGGATCACATAGGGAGATCAGGATAGGTTGTTTGTTTGTTTTAACCTCCTTCCCTCCTTAAAATTACATAGCACACTATATTTCCAATATGGAAGATTTAAATTGCTGTCATGTTGTGTGCTTTACATTAATAGAATGCTACTCGGGCTGATTTAAGAGACTTTGTGTAATATGCTGACCAGGTGAAGTGACACAGCTTCCTCCTGTGCTGGCACTTTTGATGTTTGCTTTGTGTTTTGACTGTTGTCTCTGAGATTATAGTTACTCCAGGAAGCTAGCTCATCAGAGGAAATTAAAGCCAACATCTGATTTTCATCCAGGTTTTTGTTTTATTCAGTTTTACTGTTCAGCTAATTGAGGCTTACAAAGGTCAACTGTCTTGGCCAACAGTGTCCTGCATGTCAGTGTCTTATCACCAGATGAGTTTTCTTTTAGTCCCTGTTGATTCCTGCATTATACATTCGTCAATCTGTTAATTAACATCCAAGTCATCCTTTTGCTCTCCTTATCAACTGGCTATGTTTAAGGGCCCTCAACACCAGTGGGACTTTATGGGAAGTCTGCATGCTCATGCACATTTATCTGCAAATGAGAAACATATAGAGATCAATTATGGTAATCTGCATAGCAGATGCAGCTCTCTAGGGATTTGTTACCTCATGCCAGCAAAATCAAGCCGTGGGCTGCTCAGGCTCACCACTAGGATGCCTGTGTGGGGTGGGATGATAAGTCATGTGCTGTCTGGTATTTGAAGCTGGCACAGCAGAAGGCAGAATGGCCTGCAAATAAATTACTTCATTCTAGGGGCACGAGGACTTTGCCAGGAGAGAAATGTTTTGCATTCATTTCCTAGAGGCTGCTGGAAGTGTGGCATAGCTGTTAGACTTCTGTTGCTGCTGTTGTGAAGGGCTTTGTCTGCCCAGATACCAAATGTGAAGCTCACAGGAATCCAGCTAGCCGACTATTCCAGAAGGATTAGACAATAGGAACCCTTAATTAGCCTCCACGGTCTTGAGTCTTCTAGAATATGCTAGAATGCAAAAGCACTTTGAGAAATTCCTCTGTTGAAATTTAATTTAAACATATTAAGTGAGTAGCATGAATAAAGAGAATGGTGTACTGTGATTACGTACAACTTTTGGAGTATGAATTCATCTAAAACTAGACACTAGCTACAGTTCTCCTCTCCTGTGAAACTAGATTCCGATAGTAATTTATTATTTTTGTGAAAGCAAATGTGTTCTATTATTGGTCTCCCCTGTCAATTAATAACGCTTTTTATTTAAACAGTTTCTTCAATTTGCATCTCTCCCCACCTTCCTCCATCACCACTCCCATGTTGGTGTGTCCAGGAAGACAATGTTGGTGTTAACACAGAGGCGCTCAGTGAGCCCCCCCCCCCCTTAATCACCTACCTCTGTAGATTGCTCTGCTGCAGGGCAGAGATAAATTAGAGAGGGAGACAGATAATTTAAAGCAGTACTTTCAAATGATTATCAAACAAAGGCGAGCATTTAGGAAGCTGTTAAACCAGAGAGAAATTCCCAAGAAGGATAAGGTGACAGCCTTTATCTTGCAGTAAGGGCAAATGGTAAAAATAAAGTGTCAGCCTCGGCACATTTTGTGTCAATTCAAGTGACTAAAGGCCGTATGTGTTTGGATCATATGCCGTGAAACACATGATCTTGTTTCCTGATGCTAACTTATAGCTTTGTGTGCTTTGGGCTTTATTTTGCTTTCTGGGAAAATCCTGGACCCTTGATGGAAAAGTGGGTAAAAGCTGAAGTGGCTGCACTGAGTTTTAGGGCACATGACTCCTTAAAGGCAGCCAGGCTCCTTCCTGATAGGGACTGCTTAGTAAGTGGAGCCAATGGGCAAGGACAATATTTTGTCAGTCAGCTTATCAAGGCATTTCTACGGAAGACAGAATGTCATTGTCAGATTCCTAATCTTGGGTTTAGGATGGATAGTACCTTCTGGAGATTAAAGGATAAAGATCTTCTCCCAAGTAAATATTTTGAAGTCAACTTTCCAGTGATAGTCACGAGAAAGCTGCATAACATCAGACAGAGAGAGAGGCAGAGACCTATGCAGAGGGAGAAGCAGACTCCCTGTGGGGAGCCCGATGTGGAATTCGATCCCAGGGCCCTAGGATCCTGACCTGAGCTGATGGTAGATGCTCAACCACTGAGCCACCCAGGCAGCCCTGAATTAGTGATTTAAATAAAATCCCAAGTCTTACATTAAAAAAAATAAAAATAAATAAAAAAATAAAGTGTAAACCAGAATAAGATTCTTTGCAGGTGAAGTGGACAGAGATGTTAGAGGTGCAACCACTCCATTTAAAGGGGTTTCGAGTCTCATCAGGATCATATGAATGTAGTTCAACGGCAGTGGCTCAGGCAGCCCTAAAAAGAAGCTGTGAGATGGCTTTGGTAGTTATCTATTGATTTTTCTCTTCCTGCAAATGCCTAGAAAATGCCCATGTTCATCTTACACATTCTTTGGTCTTGTTTCATATTTGTGGCATTACAAGGGGCTAGGAGTCCTTACTTATCCTTTAGCATTTCAGTGTTTGTCTATTATTTTTTTGGCTGGCTGGAATTAAACATTTTACATCACTGTTGTCTTCTTGGTTATGTTCTTCAGAATATTAAATTCTTTCTTTACTGTGCAAGTGCAGAAGTGCATTTGCATTGTAGCTGGTGCTTTGCTGCTCCTTCCCTGCTCCTGGTTTTGGAGCTCTGCTGAGTTGACAAAGAGGTGTGTCTTGCCCTCCATCTACCCCTTGGAGCTCAGGTACCTTCACTGAATAATAATAAGCATGCTTTGTGGCTTGCACTTCTCTGGTAAACCTTGTTTTCACATGTAGTATGGTGTTCCCACTTAGGTTATTGTGGTACCCATTTGTAACAGGTCCAAGCAGGGGTGCCTGGGCACCAGTGTCAATGTCAGATGACTTTTCCATTGTCAGTGTAAACGGTGAGTGGACAGCTCAGATTGCATGAGAGGAGACTACCAGTCATTGCTCTGCAGGTCTGCAGGTTCAGTGAAAGGATGAGGCTCTCCTGTGCCTTCAGGAAACACCCTGACACTTCCAGCTTTGTCACTTATCGCCCCACCTCTTATTTTATTCCAGTTTATAGTCCCTTCCCAGTCCAGTGATGGGACTTGACAAGTCATCTTTCCAATCATTCAGTTCACAGAAGAAGGAAATACCTTTCTCACTGTAATTCAGCCAGTTTAAATACTCAGTGTCAAAAGCTGGACCAGGATGTGGGTCTTCTGACCCTCAATCTCATACACCCTTCACTCATCACTCATCAAGCAGAGTATAACAACCAGAAGTAGAGATTATGAAAATTAATTGTTTGGTTTCAAGAATCAGGTTGGAGAGTGGGCTCAGGACGGGCCTATTTGGTCTGTTTGACTGGTTTTCAGAGTTGGAAAGAGGGGCCATTTCTTGGGTATTGCACGAGGCTCTAAGTATTATTCTTTAGAACCCTTTTCAATTTTGCTTGGAGAAACCTGACCTCTTGCATTCATTATCAGTCAGGAGACATATTCTTGGACAAGCCATTGATTTTTTATTTGCCTCAGCTTCCTCATGTGTAAATCAGAATAATAGTTACCATATTACTACTGGTAAGAGATGATATGAGCCATCTGCTCTGTCCTGAGTTTCTTGTGTAGGAGGCTGTCCACTCTGGGGCTGATCTAAATCAGTGGTTCTTAAGGTGTGGTCCCCATAGCAGCAGCAGCAGCATCACTTGGCAACTTGTTAGAAATGTAAATCTTGGGATCCCTGGGTGGCGCAGTGGTTTGGCTCCTGCCTTTGGCCCAGGGCGCGATCCTGGGGACCCGGGATCGAATCCTACGTCGGGCTCCCGGTGCATGGAGCCTGCTTCTCCCTCTGTGTATGTCTCTGCCTCTCTCTCTCTCTCTCTGTGTGACTATCATAAATAAATAAAAAAATTTTAAAAAAAGACACTAATGCTATATTAAAAAAAAAAAAAAAGAAATGTAAATCTTTGGTTGGATCCCTTACCTGCTGTATCACAAACTCTGCGGTAGAGTCTAGCAATGTGTGTTTTAATGAGTCTTCCAAGTGATTTTTCATGCACACTAAAGTTCGAGAACCCTGATCTAAATAATTCTTTCTGCTTTCCTAAAGCATAGAAAATACTCATGGAACTCAGAGAATTAAAAAAGAAACACATGAAAATAGACCAATGATCACAGATCACTAATCATGATTTAAACTTTAGGAAGGAGAAAACAAATGTTCTGTAGCTCTATCCTATGACTTTATTATTAGCTATGGTGCGGGGTGGGGGGTGGTTTGAAAATCTGTGTCTGTAAGCTCTGTAAGGCAGGGGCCACACCTGACGTGTTCCCTATTCTTTCTCCAGCATTTATCATAGTACCTGGAATATGCTTGGTACTTAATATTCTTTGAAGAATGAATGAATGAACATTAAGAATGCTTTGCACTAAAACATGTGGAAGAAGAATAAAATTGGACAAGAAACAAGTTCAAAGTCCAAGTTTGATCCTCTAGTTGGGTAGATTTTATTGAGTTGCTTCCTCTGGACTTGAGGGTCCTCAAGATGGTCCTTAACCATCTGTGCAGTGGTAAGATTGAACTATACTTGCTATTGGGAGGACCTGCCCACCCCGCCCCCCACCCCCGCCTCTAACAGTGAATCATCTGTTAAAGAAGGTGCAAGGGCAAGGTGAGTATGGATGAAATCTTAAGCTCCATTAAGGCTTACTTTAATTAGCCCTTTTCTCATGGGGTTCCCATATCTCCATCAATCCATCAAGACTTTCCTTTTCTACAATATTGATTATATTTTACTCTCTGCTATCCTTTGCCCTCCCCTAATTTTTTATAATTACATGCCCCTTAATTGAAAGAAATGGGATATATGTAGATTAAGGCTATTGAGGGCAGGAACTAACTGTATATATTATTTATCCCATAATATTAATATACTAGTATAGTATGGATCATATAACAAATACTTCCTGAGTGTGGTTGGAGAAAGGCATTACTGGAACTAAAGAGGGTCACATAACTGTTGTGATCACAAGGGCCAGGATCTTAAAGCCCTGGGTATTAGATCTTGACTTAGAAGATGTGACCTTGGGCATGAAATTTATTCTCTCCCAAGTTCAGTTTCCCAGTTGTAAAGTGGAAATAATACTTTATAGAGCTATTGTGAGTAATAAATATGGAACGTGAAAGCGTCTATACAATGTCTGGTGCATAATATGCACTTAATAAAGTATGGTTTACCTTCTTCATTTTCACATTTCTCCACGAACTAGCTTTCTTTTTTTAAGATTTTATTTATTTATTCATGAAAGACACACAAGGAGAGGCAAGAAAGAAGCAGGCTCCCTGCAGGGAACCTGATCTGGAACTCCATCCCGGGACTCTGGGATCACACCCTAAGCTGAAGGCAGACACTCAACCACTGAGCCACCCAGGCGTCCCCATAAACTAGCTTTCTAAGCATCCATCCAGTAGAACATGTACATTTATTTCTTTACTCTCAGAACTCTCTATCTTTAGGTACTTTTAGCCCTTAAGATTTCCAGAGACTGTTTTGAGAGATTCAAATAAAGAAGGCCACTGGAAGATTTGGAATAGAAATACAACCAGAAGTGTGTACAAGTGTGTAGACTGTGTGTAGAAGATGGTGCAAACTTGGGAATCTAAGTGATGAGGGCTGAGAAAACTTATTTGATGATTAGAATAAAGGAGTTATTTTAGGTCAGAATTCCATGAATGCCATAAGAAGCAGCATTCCCTTTGACTTCCAAATGGAAGTAATTTGATTTGATCTAAAATGCTTAAAACTAATCTAGGACACTTTCCCAACCAACATTTCCAGCTAGTAAGCTTTTAAGCTTATTTAATATTCTTCAAAAAATGTCCTTTGAGCTTCCAAAGGAAGGAAATGGGGGTCAGAAAGGGCAAAAGCCAGGAAATAATGAGGATATTTTTGTCTTACTGCACCAAACACATTTTGGTCATAGGTCTTGATAATTGTGGTCTCTCTAGTGGCCAAAAGTAGAGAAATGAAAGTCTGAAAGTTGAAGCATATGACTGGGCAGTCCTTTCCAATCATGCCTGTCATCCAAACCCTGCAAACGCAAGGGATAGTTCTTAGAACAAAACTGTCAGGAAAAGAGCCTGCATTCTTATATCATCTTCTTCCAGATTCCAACATCCCAGGCCAGTGAAGCTATCCTGTTTTAGAATTGAAGAGCAGTTGGAAGATATGAGTATTTTCCAAAACAACTTCACAGAATAAAATAGAGAAGGAGGACAAGATTGGCTTAATCATTTTGTTAGTGAAGACAAAGAGAGAACTTTGATTTAATCTCTTTCATATTTTACATACTATGAAAGGAACTACTTGATGTTCAGGCAGAGAAACAGACAGCCACAAAGATGGAGCTGCCACCATCAGATGAGAAGTTACATGAAGCCAGGGCATTAAGCATGAAGAAAGTAAGGATTGGGAAGTTGCTGAAGTCATAGGTAAACATTTAAAACTCAATAGTTCTTTGCATTATGTCCTCAAATAAAAAAGCATTTTAACATCTCATCCTACATGAGAACTGGAAATCAACAGGTATTATTAGTACATGGTCTCAGGGAGAGTCTTGTGAACCCTGTGTGTGGAGAAGGAAACCTTCAGAGAACCCACAGGCATTGGCTGGATCGGGTGAGAAATCAAACATGGATGTGCTCTAGAAAGTGCTGGAAAATACTGAAGAATGACAGGAAGTTAAGATGAAAGGTTCAGGAAAGGACCCTATATCACTGTTTTATTAAGAAGCATTTCTCAAAGACAGTTCTGCACTGTTTCTGTTCCATGAGGCAGATACCTTAACAGTAGACAAAATCTTACTATGGAGCACCAGAAATATAGATAGCAAATACCTTTTCAGTATAACTATGAATCCAGAGAAAACCAGACATTAAATTATTGATTGATTCCAAGACATTACTAAAATTCAGACAAAAATAATTTTTCATTATTTTCCTAACCTTTGATTTCTTGGACTTTTCATAGAAACAAAGTAGCCTGGCTTGAGGTTACTCATTTTCATAAAGCAAAATTTCTGTAATTATTCATAAAGTCAAGCTATTTGATCTAGAAATTTCAATTTCTCCCTGTCTTTATGTTGAACCCCTTGTTTTTGCCTCTTAGCTTGTCAGGAGTGGTGAATACTTTTCTCTTTTCTTTTCTTTTCTTTTCTTTTCTTTTCTTTTCTTTTCTTTTCTTTTCTTCTTTTCTTCTTTTCTTTTCTTTCTTCTTTCTTTCTTCTTTCTTTCGAACCAATTTTAATCAATTGATAGAGGTTAGGAAGGAAGAGTGCCATGATTGATGACCAATGCCTGTGGATTGGAGGAAGTATATTTTTTTCATGCCTTGCAGTTTATTCTTATTTATAAATTTCTAATCAAGAATGATTGCTATAGGGACACCTGCGTGGCTCAGTGGTTGAGTGTCTGCCTTTGGCTCAGGTCATGATCCTAGAGTCCTGAGATCGAATTGCATCAGGCTCCCCACAGGGAGCCTACTTCTCCCTCTGCCTGTCTCTGCAGAGAGGTAGGGAGAGGGGTAGGGAGGAGCAGGCTTCCTCTGGGGAGCCAGATGCAGAACTTAATCCCAGGACCCCAGCATCACGACCTGAGCTGAAGGCAGACACTCAACCACTGAGCCACTTAGGTGCCCCTACTTAACTTTTTCCTACCCAGGAAGAAAATTTATCAATTTCTGTAAAAAAAAAACAAAAAAAAAAAAAACAAAACAAAAAAACAAACTTTTAATTAATTTTCATGACCCCTAGCTTGTTACTCTCTTCCCTGTTCTATCTTTCTTCCTCCTTTTTTATTTTTTTCTTCTGGATCTGACCTCTTGATTAACATAGGGTTTGGTGAAGAATTTAAGGCACAGATCCAATAATTTCAGATCTATGTAAAAAACACAGTTTCCCAGGTGTCTACCATCCCCATCTTGCAGTGTTAGAATTAGAATCCTGGAGCAGCAAGAGAGACAGTTTCTTCTAGATTTTTTTGAGTCTCTAGTGACATACCCCTGGCAAGGGACAAAGCAGTGCTCTTGGCAGTTACTATAGACATTTCTGCTCCAGTCTGCCCCAAGGTAAAAGTAGCATTTCTGAACAATAGTGTCATATAAAAAAAGGGTCTTCAAACTGGAAGAGAACAAAAACAAAGGTAAAGGAAACTGGGGAAATGTTATTTATAAACCAGCACTGCCCAGAGTGTATAGTTTGATAGACTGAACTCTGCCTTTAATGGATGTTATCTTTAGTTTTTCAATCTCTAGTGAGGTGCTCTGATTGTATAGGACTCCAGAACAGTGCACATACACTGTGTGACCATTCACTTTTACCGTGTGCAGAGCCATTGGTAACTCCCAGCAGATGGGCGATTGAGTGGGCGTCAGCCTTCTCTCAAGATATTCTGTAAGCAGAGTTCCTCTCATAGAGCCTGTTCAAAGTCTGGTACCTTGTTAGTTGTTACTTTAATGTTGTCTACTTTATGCTGTTTACCATCTTCATTTCAAAATCTCTTCCTTGGGCAGCCCCGGTGGTGCAGCGGTTTATTGCCACCTGCAGCTTGGGGTGTGATCCTGGAGCCCTGGGATCGAGTCCCACGTCGGGCTTCCTGTGTGGAGCCTGCTTCTTTCTCCGTCTGCCTGTGTCTCTGCCTCTCTCTCTCTGAATAAATAAATAAATCTTTAAAAAAAAAATCTTTTCCTTATTGATCTTGACATTCTTAATGAAAAAGAATTGGAAGAGAAGGATGCTTTAAGATAGTCACAAATAAAACATTTTAAATAGTCAAACACAGAAGAGTGAAATAAAAATAATCAAATTTAAAAATACATATGCAATAAAGAACTTAAGCCCACACTTCATGCCATATGCAGAATTAACCCCAAACATATTAAAATGTAAAACCAAGAACTATATATAAAACTTCTAGAAGAAAACACAAGGACGAAATACTTATGACCTTGTGTTAGGCTAAGATTGCTTAGATACAGCATCAAAACCCTGATCCATAAACATACAAAAAAATGACTGAATCTGACTTTGTCAAAATTAAGAATGTCTGTTCTTTGAAAAACATTGGGAGAAAATATATGTAAATAATATATCCAATAAAGGACTTGTACCCAAAATATCTAAAATCACTCAAACTCATAGTAAAAAAAAAAAAAACAAAAAACAAAACAAAAACAAAAAGACACAATTAAAAATGGGCAAAATGTTTGAACAAAGAAGATATATGGTTAACAAATAACCACGTGAAAAGATGTTCAATATCATTTGTTATTAGAGAAATGTAAATTAAAACCACAATGAGCTATCATTCAAGCCCGCTAAAATGAATAAAGTTAAAAAAGACTAACAACACTGCATGTTAGTGAAGATGTTGATTAACTGGACCTTTCACACTCTGCTGGTAGCAATGCAAAATGGTGCAGCCACTTTGGAAAACAACTTGGCAGTGACTCAAAAAGTTAAATATACACATACTGTATTTCCCAGCCATGCTATGCCTAGGTATTTACCAAAGAGAAATGAATGCAAATATTCATACAAAGACTTGTATATGAATGTTCATAGCAGCTGCATTTGTCATAGTCCCAAGGTGGAAGCAGTCTAAATGTTCATCAGCAGGTAAATGGATAAACAACTGGTGGTATATCCATATATTGGAATATTACTCAGCAAAAAAAGGAATGAATTTATGATACATGTGACAACATAGTTAAGTCTCAAAATAATTATGCTAGGTGAAAGAAGCTAAACAAAAAAATATTGTATCCTGCATAATTCCATTTATATAAAATAAAAAGGCAAACTAATCGATAGTGCGAGAAATCAGATTAGTGGTTGCCTGATCCAGGCCAGTATGGAATGGGAACAGGGAGGCATTACAAAAGATTGGGAGGAAGCTTGATGGGCCGATGGATATGTTTATTATCTTAATTATAGTGATGATATTACTGTTATATAACATCCAAAATTGATAAAATTTTATACATTTAGTAAGTCAGCTTATGTCAATTTATTCAGTATGTCAATTGTAGCTGAATAAAGCTGTTAAAAAGAAAGGGAAAGAAAAGGGAAGGGCAGGGATGAGAAGGACAAAGGAAAAGAAGGAAAAGAGGAAGGGTGAGGGGTGCAGGAAAGGCCTGGACCAAGAGCCAGAGACCTGGGCTGGGATCTTAGATCTGTCATTTACTGACCATGTATCTGTTGTGAGTACATTGCAATCTTTGAGCCTCAGCTTTCTTATCTATAAAATGAGGCTAATAATATCTATAATATAATATTCATCTCATGCACAGATAATGTATATAAAATATTTTTTGCAATATGCCAAAATGGTCAGTAGTTATCGAGCATTATTATGAATATTATTGACAATACTTATGAAGCAGATGCAGCAATTTGGGGCATTTCACACCCACCTTGAGAGGAAATGTCTGGAGTACCCTAGGGTGGGAGGGATGATAAGATGGGTATGGGGAGGAAAGAAGACTCAGGGGTGCTCATCTTTGGCTATGAGACGGAGTATAAACCCTGAAACTTGTCAGACCACTCATCACACAGGAAATGTACTGCAGCTGCTCTCCTGTTTGGGGTCTACAGGTCCCAGCATGCAATGCTCCAATTTAATACGGGCCATGGAGCACTGCTTGTAGGGACTTGCAGTTTCTGTGGGCTACCCCCAGTAGAGGAACTGAAGCAGAAACAGGCAATAAATTCTTAATGCATTGCACAGATTATGCATCATGTTATTTTTGAACAAAAAGCCACATTGTGTTTTCCTTGTAAGTGAAAATACATTTATACTTACCAAAAGGTGGGCCACCTATCGCTTGGATACTGTAGAAAGCTCTTATAAATATAGAAATGTTTGTAAAGAATTTGTTTGTTTAGAAACATGCAAATACTGTTCCAAAAAAAATATCTATAGTTCTTCTTTCTATTAAACATCTAGTCCTTGGACAGCTCAGAGTGTGGAAGTAAATGCAAAGCACTAAGCCAGTCAAATCTAAATCAGACTTTAATAAGGTAATGTCATATTTCATTTATAAGCTTCTCTTCACCTCCTTTTCTTGTGTTGTCAAGTGAAAGAAAAGCTAGCTTTATAATTACATGGCTGCTTCAGCTTCAGATTATACGTGAAGTCTCACATTATTTTTCCACACCTTTCTCTCTCAATCCTCATCCCACCCCCTCCCTTCTCCATCAGGCGCCCCCCCCCCCCCGCCCCCAGCGAGGCTTCCTTTGGCATACTTCCCTCCTAAGGGGCTGCCAGAATGATGCAGCTCTGTTGATGAGGCTGCTGGATGGTGGTGGCCCTTATTAACTTAGGGGTGACAAGCAAAAAAGAAAATCAAATAAAATATGACAATTGTGAAATGTGGGTCACTGGGGACCATCATCCTAGCCTAACTAGGTAGAAAATTAGGTGATTTTGGTTTCCACTGCTTATTGGGGTGTGATATCAAATGGAACTTAACTTTGACAGATGTTTACCCTTTTTCTTTTTTTTTTTTTTTAAGATTTTATTTATTTATTCATGAGAGACACACAGAGAGAGAGAGAGGCAGAGACACAGGCAGAGGGAGAAGCAGGTTCCATGCAGGGAGCCCAACGTGGGACTTGATCCTGGGACTCCAGGATCACGTCCTGGGCTGAAAGCAGGCACTTAACCACTGAGCCACCCAGGGACCATTCAGAACATCCCCACCATTCAGAACATCCACCCCTGAGGTTGGTTCTCAAGATTGGGCTTAGTGTTTGCCACTGAACATTAGGATCCTCAACCCTCGTTAACAACTTGGCAAAGATGTTTGCAGCAGTAACAACAGAGCCCCATCCAATTATGTTTTGTGGTAGCCTCTTTTCCTCCTAGTCACGGGTAATGGCCTCGTTGGTCACAGAATAGGAATTAAGTCCATGAAGCCAGTACTGAGTATTGGAGACCATCATATTGTTCCCAAGAAAGTGGTATTGTAACGAAGATACCATCTAGGATCACAGTGTGGAATGGAGCTATGTTACTTTGATTCTATTTCCTGTAGTGATACACTTGGGTTATTTTGTCTGGGTCACATCCATGATAAGGTGGTCAGTTTTGATTGTAGGCTTGATCTGAATTTTGTGGCAAGGGATAGAAGGAGAGATGTGTTACAGATCAGTGACTAGTAAGGACTGAAGAAATTTTGGATAAATCTATTGTGACAGTAGGTCACATGGAATAGATGATAATGTTTTCATTTCTCCTGTAGACGAAATATTATTTAGGCAATGCTTAAAAGTAGATATTATCGTTGACTCTATCACTGGAAACTTATAGAGAGAATGAACGTATGGGAGAGTCTCAGATTTGTAAGGAACCAAGGGATTTTTTTTTATTCTCTCCCTGACATGTGAATCCTGCAATAGCACCACAGCCTTCCTTTGGAAAATATTTGGTGAGAGGGAACTCATTACCTCAATGTTACTGGATAGTTCTGTTAGATAGTTCATTTTTCTTAGAGCCAAAAGCAGCCTCTCAGAGTTTGAACCACTTGATCAAACTCTGCATTCTAGAGCCTCTGAGAAAGTGAATCCTTCTTCTGCCTGAGAGCCCTCAAGTTTTTTTGACAGCTCTCATATCTTCACCAAATTAATTTACCTAGTAAAAACTCCTCACTTCTTTCAGGAATGTCTTGCCAAATCTCCCCTAGGGTCTTACACAACTCTTTGCACATAGTAGGCCCTCAGGGAATGAATGTTGACTTGAGAAAATTCTCGCATCACCTTGTTCTGAATCCCACTGAGATGCTTCTGACTACTGTATTCCATTCAGATTCCACTCCATACACCACAGAGACAGCAGTGATTCCTGAGTTGTTTTGATGCCAAAACATCTATACACAGTTGAATTTAAACCTCCTATTTCCTCCAGGAAGGATCATGACTGATCCTCCCGCAGGTGGATGTCCCTTTCTCATTTTAATTTTCACCAAATGCTCAGAGAAGACTGTTTAGGAGAAAAAAGGAGTCCGTATAAACCGATCTAAAATGAAATATCTAGGAAGAAAACTCAAGCTTTGAGTAGAAGTTCTTTTATTCTCCCTACTTGATGAGAAAAAGTAAAAGTCTTAGAATAATTTTATTTTATTCAGTTTTTATTTTTAATATTTTAATTTAAATTTAATTTGCCAACATATAGTATTAACACCCAGTACTCATCCCATCAAGTGGCCTTCTTAGTGCCTGTCACCCAGTAACCCGATCCCCCCACCTCACCCCCTTCTACAATTCTTTGTTCATTTCCCAGAGTCAGGAGTCTCTCATGGTTTGTCTCTCTCTCTAATTTTTCCCACTCAGTTCCCCTCCTTCCCTTATAATCCCTTTCACTCTTTTTTATATGAGTGAAACCATATGATAACTGTCTTTCTCTGATTGACTTATTTCATTCCCCATAATACCCTCCAGTTTCAAACACATCAGTATAAACAGTGGGTATTCATCTCTTCTGATGGCTGAGTAATATTCCATTATGTATATATAGACCACATCTTCTTTATCCATTCATCTGTCGATGGACACCGAGACTCCTTCCACAGGTTGGCTATTGTGGACATTGCTGCTAGAAACATCAGGGTGCAAGTGTTTCGGTTTTTCACTGCATCTGTATCTTTGGGGTAAATCCCCAACAGTGCAATTGCTGGGTTGTAGGGCAGGTCTATTTTTAACTCTTTGAGGAACCTCCACACAGTTTTCCAGAGTGGCTGCACCAGTTCACATTCCCACCAACAGTGCAAGAGGGCTCCCCTTTCTCCACATCCTCTCCAACATTTGTTGTTTCCTGTCTTGTTAATTTTCCCCATTCTCACTGGTGTGAGGTGGTATCTCATTGTGGTTTTGATTTGTATTTCCCTGATGGCAAGTGATGCAGAGCATTTTCTCATGTACTTGTTGGCCACATGTAGATCTTCTTTGGTGAAATTTCTGTTCATGTCCTCTGCCCATTTATTAACTGGATTGTTTGCTTCTTGGGTGTTAAGTTTGATAAATTCTTTATAGATCTTGGATGTATATATGCCAAAACTTCTGATTTTATCATCTTAGCATCTTTCTTATTTGCTCATGGGCTGTCATCACGTATAGTTGTTTGCCATCACTATGGTCATTGACCTTTGGAGGAAGCTTTTTATCTTTGACTGGTCAAGCAGAGCATTATGAGAATTGGGACCCTGGCTTAAATAGGCACCCAGCAATTTATCAGCAAATAAGCAACAGAATTTTAATTATGGGGCAGCCCGGGTGGCTCAGCGGTTTAGCGCTGCCTTCAGCCCAGGGCCTGATCCTGGAGACCTCGGATCGAGTCCCACGTCAGGCTCCCTGCATGGAGCCTGCTTCTCCTTCTGCCTGTGTCTTTGCCTCTCTCTCTCTCTCTCTCTGTGTGTGTGTCTCTCATGAATAAATAAAGTATTTTTTAAAAAAAAATAATTTTAATTATGTCAGTGCTTTTCACTGACCAAGTTGCAAATTATAGCCAACACTTCAATAAAATAAATTAGAATCGGATTGGCTGTATTGGAGTTCATTAACAAAGTGAGGTTAAGAGTTGTATGAAGTTTTGTTTCTATTATATTCATTAATTCAACATGTATTTACTGAGCACCTACTATATACCAGGCACAGTTCTAGGTTCCTGGGATATATCAGCAGACAAGCAAAGATCCCTGACCTCATGGTGCTTACCTTGTGAGATGAGAAATTGGTGAATAAATAATAAGCCTAATAAGTAAATTATGTGGCATAGTAGAAGGTGATAGTGTAGGACAAAAAGAAAAAAAGTGGCATAAAGTAAATGGTATTAGGAATTACAGGGGTGGGACATGGTTGTTGTTTTAAATCAAATCAGGGCAGTCCTTGCTGAGCCATAATTAAACAGAGACTTGCAGCAGATGAGGGAGTTGGCCATGTGAATACTGGAGGAAGAGTACTGTAGGCAGTGGGAACAACAAGTGCAAAGTTGCAAAAATAGGAGTTCCTGGAATGGCAAGGAGCCATGTGTTTAGAGAGGAATGAGTGGAGGGTGAGAGTGTCCAAGAAGTAAAACATGGACCAGATCCATACGGCATGATAGGCCATTGTAAGGATTCTGTCTGCTATGCTGAATGAAACTGGGGACTGCTCAGGGTTCTGAGCAGAGGAGTGGCATGTATATGGACTATGATAGAAATGAATCTGGGTTTCTAAGGAAAAGACTAGAAGAGATGAACATGTCATGAAAGTATAAACATCCCTTTCTGTTTTCAGTGTGTTGGAATGAAACATAAAGCTTCATAGAGGGTCTCTTAAATTTTGCAGTTGGTTTACCAAGCCTCAGTGAAAATAAGAATCAGTGGGAGCTTTTTAAAGATCCTGCTTTCCAGCCTCATTCCAGATCTACTGGAGTAATATGTGTATTGTTAATAAGCGCTCAGGAGATTTTTTTTTTAAGGATCAAGAACATTTGCAAATCATTGACTTTTTGAAAGATCTGAGTTCAGGTCCTACCACTTCCTAGAACTGAAGCTTCATCAGATCACATGAGCTAGAGCCACAAAGACCACCTGACACGGTTGCTTTGAGGTGTTCTTCATCAATCTGCGAAACACAGTAAACACTCAGGAAACAGGAACTATGTTAAGCCCTGAACATTTCTCAAGTGCAGCATTTGAGACTGGGAATAACTGGTAAAGGATTCAGAAGGGAGTGATTTATAAGAAAATGAGTTCTGCTTGTGAACAGTGAATTAGTCACACTGAAGGTCTATCATGCTGTTTGCTAACTGCTCTTAGTCATGCAGGCCTGCTGAAATCTGTAAGCCCAGGTCCCCTTTGATCTGGCTAATTATAGTGAAGCATGAAAAAAATGTTAATTGCTTGACTCTTGGCTCCTGTTTTCCTGAGCAACATGCTCCTGTACCCTGGCTCACTCTGGGCCAGCCACTTTGTCAACCCTCTGAACACACGGTTGATGCCTCTTCAGAAACTCCACGACCACACTAAGAGTAAATTCCCAGCCTGTGCTCCATGGAGTGAATGAAAGAGAGTAGGAGACAATGAATCTTGTTTTCTTCTTGCTTTTGCAAAATGCCACGAATAACCATTCTCCGCAGTGCAGATGTGGTAGAGAATTCCAGAGGTAGAGTCCATGAGAAGGCTTAATGTATTTCATAGGAAAACTGTTAATGATTGTCAGGGGGTGAGAAATTAGGGGCTATTTTAGGCCTGGAATTGGATTTGTTTCAATGCACAAATTTTAGAAAGTCTAAAAATTGAATTTTAACTGAACTAGGTTGAAGGAAAAAGTACATTCTATGATAGAAGGAAAAAAATCTGGGCTGTTCAAAGAAAGATGATTTCCAATATTGTAATAGAACAGGGTAATAACATGAGATGGGAGATGGATAATATTAGAGGCTGTGCTGTAGTGAAAGGTGTATTCACCTAAAAGATATTGAAAGTTAAATAATGTCTGAAAGAGATATTGCTGAGTGAAAAGAATCTCGGGCTGGGCATCAGAAGACCATCAACCTGCTGTTATCAAAGCAATGATGACACCCTCCTGGAGTAACAGTCAGAATTCACTGTGCACTGACTGTGTGCTGAGGTCATGAGAAGTGCTTCAGTTTTAACGTTTGCTTGTGAAGTAAGGACATAAGTTCTATAATTGCCCATGCTACACATTAAGAAGGGATATACTTAGAGTGAGGAGTTTGAGCAATCAGGGTCTTCCAGCAACATGGCAGATCTGGATGGTCATCTATCCTGTGTGGCTGCAGAGTTCATATTCAGAGCTTTGGGGTCTGTTGCCACAGATCATAACTTCACATATCATAGAGAAGCAGACATGGAGTTCTGGATCCAGAACGCAGAGACATGCTCTTCTCAAGTACAGAATGGAGGGAGGAAGGAACATGCCTCCGGCACAATCTTTCTCCAAAGTATAGTCCTCGGGATCCCTGGGTGGCGCAGCGGTTTGGCGCCTGCCTTTGGCCCAGGGCGCGATCCTGGAGACCCAGGATCGAAACCCATGTCGGGCTCCCGGTGCATGGAGCCTGCTTCTCCCTCTGCCTGTGTCTCTGCCTCTCTCTCTATCTCTCTGTGACTATCATAAATAAATAAAAAAATAAAAAAAAAATAAAAACAAAGTATAGTCCTCAAACCGGGGCCTCAGCATCACTTGGGAATGTGTTGCAAGTATACATTCTCATGCCCTACCCCGAACCCACTGAAAAACAAACTCCAGGAGTAGTTCTGAGCAATCTGTGTTTTCCAAAGCTTTCCAGGTGGTTCTGATGTTTGCTCAAGTTTTGAGAACCACTGGTTTCAGGGTACAATCCAGATTTCTTGTCCAAGCTGAGTTTAAAAATACATATTTAATATCATACCAAATATTGAGTTTGGTTTTGGTCACCATATTTAATTTGTTATGAAATTTCAGATAAAAGAGCTCGGGGATTTGTAGTTAACAAAAAGAGCAGGGTAGATTTCAAAAGGTTGAGAACACTCATTGCACAGTTCCTGGTCCTTAAGAAATGTGTTGTTTAACTAAGTGATCAGCATCTCCATTAATCTATCATCAGAGGGACGCCTGGGTGGCTCAGTGGTTGAGCATCTGCCTTTGGCTCAGGTCATGATCCTGGGGTCCCAGGATTGAGTCCCACATCAGTCTCCCCACGGAAAGCCTGCCTCTCCCTCTGCCTATGTCTCTGCCTCTCTCTGTGTCTCTCATGATATGTAAATAAAATATTTTTTAAAAATCTGTCATCAGATGCCTGATGAGGGAGTACAGGGAATGGATGCACCAATGGGGGGGGGGGGTAGGAGGAAGAAATCAGTTGAGTTCTGAAAGCAGCCTCGAAATATACAGAAGACTTTTATTTGAGGAGACAGTACAGGGTTTGAAGAAATCACTGAGCCAGGTCCAGGAGGGGCAAGGCCAACAGAAACTGGCATATCTACAAGGAACCAATTGGAAAGAGAGAAGAGCTTGGAAAGGAAGAGGAGACCAGTTTGTACTTTGCAGGTAAGTCTGCTAGAATGTTGAACCAAACAACCCAGGAGAAGAGTTCTCAAGCAAGAAGACCCCATCAGACGTGTGTGGGATTGATCAGTCAGTCAGTAAGGCTTCAGCTGCAAGAGCCAGAAACCTGATTCCGACTGGCTGAATCTAAAAGGGAGAGTTTATTGACTCATGTCATTAATGTCTAAGAATAGTCCAAGGGCTTCAGCAAGGTTATTACCTATGAGTCCCCTTCTTGCCATTCTTTATGCCGGCTCCCTTCTCAGGGAGGTACCCTTCTTATGGCAATAAGCTGGTAGCCAGGAGCTTCAAGTCTATATCAAATCCCCAGAAACCCAGGCAGTGTCCTAGAATTAAGCTTTGGGTTCAGATAAGCTGGACCAGGTCCATGCCCATTCTGGAAGGGGGATGGTCAGAGCCTCTGACCCCTCCACCTCATGTACTGACTGCATACAGCAGTACAAGTAGGTTTCAGAAGAGGGGCTGCCTAAGTCCTGGGCAGCAGGTCTGTCCTCTGTAGGGATCCTGAAGTGAGGAAGGTTCAAGGAAGGAAGGTCAGCAATGAGGTTCCTGTCGTGATTCAGGTACTGATTGATCAAGGCTGGGCTCGGAATGGTTTCTTCAAAACCTCTTGAAGGGATCCCTGGGTGGTGCAGCGGTTTAGCGCCTGCCTTTGGCCCAGGGCGCGATCCTGGAGACCCAGGATCGAATCCCACGTCGGGCTTCCGGTGCATGGAGCCTACTTCTCCCTCTGCCTGTGTCTCTGCCTCTCTCTCTCTCTCTGTGTGACTATCATAAATAATAAATAAAAATTAAAAAAAAAAAAACAAAACCTCTTGAAGAGAACAAACTTTGACCGTCGCGGAAAGAAATTATCACTATGGCTCTCATAACAGTGGAATAAAAGAACACCACCTTCTTGTCGTGCCAGGAGCATGGGAGAGAGGTAGGTTGGTGCTCTTACCAGCCATAGTGGAGTTCAGAAATTTGGAGACACGGCAAAGCCTCACAATTGCACGCCAGGAGGTTTGTGTAGTTGCCAGTGTGAGTGCCGAGAGACTCCGTTAGCCATTGCCAGAGACGGAAACTGTGGACATTTGCTCTTGTGTCCCCCCTCCTTGAGTTCTTAGCCCAGACAACTGGCAGTGCTTACATGCCTTTCTGGTTTTTTTGTTAAACCGGATACCTTGGGGCTTTTTTATCCCTTCCCAGTGTCACACTGAGCTTTGAGAGCTGGGCTGCTTTTTGGATTCCTAACTTAACTCCAGTTACTCAAACCTGCAGTCTGTACTGATTTCCTCTCCCTGATTTGCACCTTTGAAGTACATAATTTTGGGAGAAAAAGTGGCTAATACGACTCTATCAAGTTACAAAAGTACCCCTGATAGTCCATGTTCTACATGGCAATGGAAAATGTGCAGAACGTTGGAAGCACTTGCACAAATGGAATGTGACACACTCGTGTTACCCAGCTTCGGCTCAACACTGCACCGTGTAGGTGCTTGCAAATGCTCTTCATCTTAATGGGACTGTGCACTAGGGAACAAAGTTTTCAGCTGATTCTTCAGAGGGCCTTGAATAATTCCGATTTGGGGAAAGTGACTGAAACTCTGTAGGTCTCACCTAGGACCCAGACCACTTATTTATCTTCTGTGGGATGGTTTGGAAGAATTACCAAAAAAACAGAGTGAAACACTGGAAAATAAAGTGATACTAAAATATTAGATATGCCATAGGGTAATATAATTTTAGAGCAAAATGGGGATGTTTGATGGCTTTTTAGTCTTATAACTGCTAGGCACTCTAGCTGAGGTTGATTTATCATGGTTCATGGCAGAAGCTCCAGTTGTAGCTAAGAAGAGCAAAGCTTCCCAAGCATGCTGGCACTAAAATCAGACGGTGTCTTCATTAGAGTATTAATCGCAGGAGAAATGGGAATTAAACTTGGCAACACGACAGAGAAGCTGACATCAGAGTTATTAAATCGAAAAGATTGCCACTCAAATCAAATCAGATAATGCCATTATCATCAGCTCAGCACTCTTAATGCTGTAAAGAGAGTGGAGAAAAGAAACCCTAAGTTAAACAGCTGTGTGCTTCTCCCCCTATCTTTGGGAGTGCTGTCAAAATACCAGAATACTAAGTATGAAATCAAAGCAGGAAGTCTTATGACTGATTGACTCCTATACAAATATTAAAAATTCATTAGTCACACAAAATTTTTCCTCTGGCTATAAAAAAGTCGAAAAAGAACATCTTATTGCACGAGAGAAGTAAATTATGATAGTAAGTTTTCTTAAAAAAAAAAAAAATCCTTGGCTTTTCCGACGGGTTTGTTCCTCATGCCTGAGAGCATCTTTAGAGATGTAATGAAATTTCTACTGGGGATTTCTTTTTTTTTTTTTATTTTTTATTTTTTATTTATGATAGAGAGAGAGAGAGGCAGAGACACAAGCAGGCTCCATGCACTGGGAGCCCGATGTGGGATTCGATCCCGGGTCTCCAGGATCGCGCCCTGGGCCAAAGGCAGGTGCCAAACCGCTGCGCCACCCAGGGATCCCCTCTACTGGGGATTTCATTCAAGTTCCTGTAAATAGAAGCATTCTCTTTTCGTTTCTCTCCCTCAATCAGGGTGAAGTCAGTAAAAGTGGAGCCCACGTATCAAGAATAAAATCAGGGACACCTGGGTGGCTCAGGGGTTAAGCTGCCTTCAGGTCAGGGCGTGATCCTGGAGTCCTGGGATGGAGTCCCACATCAGGCTTCCTGCATGGAGCCTGCTTCTCCCTCTCCTTGCGTCTCTGCCTTTCTTTCTCTCTCTCTCTCTCTCTCTCTCTCTGTCTCATAAATAAATAAAATATTTTTAAAAAAAATAAAATCAGGGCAGCCCTGGTGGTGCAGCAGTTTAGCGCCACCTGCAGCTCAGGGTGTGATCCTGGAGACCCTGGATCGAGTCCCGTGTCGGGCTCTCTGCATGGAGCCTGCTTCTCCCTCTGCCTGTGTGTCTCTGCCTCTCTCTCTCTCTGTGTGTGTCTCTATGAATAAATAAAATCTTAAAAAAAAAACATTAAAAAAAATAAAATAAAATCAGCTCTTTCAGACCTGTCACCTTGACCTTTTCCTTTTGTAGTGTTTGCAGTCAATGCCAGTAACTAAAGCCCTTGTGGTTTAGCAATCACCCAATTTCCTACCTCACTTTTGTCGAGCATTACCATAAAACCTGACCCAGTGCCCCTGTCTGCCTCTTGTGGAGACAGTAGTAAGTGGGGATTTGGCCTAAAGCCCATTAATAGATTTAGAAAGTAGTTTACTTGCTCAAGATCATGAGCCGAATGGTCTATCACTAAATCCATACTCCCTCCTGAAGTTTAATTGTTCAGAGTTATTTTTCTGGCTCCAGCCAGCTGTTGGAATTGGGATAAACCTCTGTGTTTTGGGTTGGAAACCGTTAGGATTCCAGTTAGTATGTAGGTTTCATGGGGCCATCTGCAGTCTGCACAGCAGAGATGCTGCCCGTGCTGTGCCCTTTGCTCTGGGGATTACACTCCACCCAGAGCTCCTGGAAGGTAATTCCTGCACTTCATGCCCATCGCTCATTGGAAATGCCTTTGGCACAAGTGACCCCTGGATCTCTGAGGTAGCCAGCAGGGCTGATGTTTTCAAAAATAGGATGTCATTAGCCTTTTCACTAATAGATTGCCTGCCCTCCTGTGATAACTGTGTTAGGTCTAGCTGCTCACAGAGCTTCATACTCTTTTCTACACCTCTCTACTGGTGAGCTCACCAGTAGAGAGCAATGTATGCAGAAGGGTTGTCTTTCTTCTGCAGGAGGGATGTCTGTCTTTGGCACGCAAACACTTGGTCCTTCTCTGCATTTGGGAGGCATAAATGACATACATGCATGCATTTTTGAGGTGCTGGGTGGAAAGAACATTCTTTGGGATCTTTTATATCACATCTCATAACACTGGTCTCATCAAGTATCAAGGGATTGAGTTGGTTGAGCTCTCCATCTTTTTTTTTTCCTTCTCATCTAATCTTAACTTTCTATAGAGTTCCTATTAATTGAACCATGTGCCAAACACTTTATATCCATTCCCTTATTTTACTATATGTTTGCCCCGAGAGGTTGTTTCCATTGGCTCTAGGTAAAGAAACTGAAGCTCAGAAAAGTAAAGTGACTCTCAAGGTCACTGGCTGGTAAGCAATTGAGACAGCATTTCTTTCTTTCTTTCTTTCTTTCTTTCTTTCTTTCTTTCTTTCTTTCTTTCTCTTTCTTTCTTCTTAAAGATTTTATTTATTTATTCATGAGAGGCACACAGAGAGAGGCAGAGGGAGAGTCAGGCTCCTCAAGGGGATCCCAATATGGGACTCAATCTCAGGACTCCAGGACAACACCCAGAGCCAAAGGCAGATGCCCAACCACTGAGCTACCCAAGTGTCCCAAAACAGCATTTCAATTCCAGGTCACTTGGTTTCTTAAAGCCTGGGCTCTTTCTACAGCACTGTTGGTCCCAATCTGGAGGTACAGCAGCATAAGCTGGCAAGTTACTAAATGAATCCTTGAGTTACAGCATAGGCTTTTCCTATTTCCAGGCCAGACTTGAGGCCTGGCACTTAGGAGGCACATTACAAATATTAATTTGATGACCAGCAATTATTGAGATAGTAAGCAATCTCTAATGTTTGGGTTACGGGATGACCATATACTTATCAACAAATCCCAATATGGTTGTTGAAAGGAGATCCATCCTATTCTGTGTTAGTAGTACAACTCTTAGCTTTTCATTCCCAGCCTCTTAAAGGGGCATTGTTTCTTTTTATGCCCATAACCGAAATGTTGTGATCACTCAGCAAATGCTTTGAAAACTAGAAAGAACAAGACAAGTGATATTATTCTTATAAACCATGATTTACTAGATGCACTGAATTCTATTAAATGAAATCACAGGTCAGAGTGCAAGATGTTGTAAGCTAGCAATGTAGCTTAGTAAGGAGGTTCTGGGAGATCCACATCCTGAAATCTAAAAGGATCCATCGACTTGAGATATACTCTTATGTTTATAAAATGTGTTACAAGGTCTCAAGGTACAGTGAATGTACATGGAAAATAGACTTCTGGTTGGAGTCATGATGTCTGCTTTGGAAGGCCTCTTTTTCTTTTATGTCTGAACGTTGATTTAGTTCAACTGTTTTCCATCACTCCCTTCTACCAACAGATATGAATGTGGAGAGCAAGGAGAATCTGGGGTGGGAAACTGGAATGCAGTCGTTACGTGCTCTAACTAAATGCCTAAGAGTGACATGAGGTGTAGTACTATGAAGGTACAGAGCTAAATGACTTTCCTGCTTCCAGCTCATGTAATCAGTGGTACAACCAGTGTGCTAATAAAAAAAAAGGACAATTCTGTACTAATTAGAAAAGGAATGCTCATGGGACACCTGGGTGGCTCAGCAGTTGAGCGTCTGCCTTCGGCTCAGGGCCTGATCCCAGAATTCCAGGATTGAGTCCCGGGATCAAGTCCTACATGGGGTTCTCCCCGGAGAGCCTGCCTCTCCCTCTGCCTGTGTCTCTGCCCCTCTCTTTCTGTGTCTCTCATGAATAAATAAATAAATAAATAAATAAATAAATAAATAAATAAAATCTTTTTTTAAAAAAAGGAATGCTCATAATCTCAGAGAAACATTACTCTGGCACTAGATAATCCTATTCTGTGAGGGCCACAATACAGTAAGTTGGAAAATTTTATTCAAATTGAATCTTAAATGATTGTGGAACCTAATTCAAATGAAGTACTCCAGTGAATCTATAGTTTTGTGAGCTACATCTATTAAAAGGGGGTTCTGTGAATTATTATTCACTTTGATGTTATTGGGATAATTGTTGACATTAGCTAGAAATGGCTTACAAATAAGAATGTAAACTTTATTTTGATCATGTAAACAGTGTTTGGAGCAGAGGCTAAGAGCATGATGGAGCTGAATGGGAGTGAGGGAGAAAGCAGAGGAGCTAGGCTCTGGAGAGAGACTGCCTGGGTCAAAATCCCATCTCTGAAGCTTTCTTAGTAAAAGGACCTCAGCCAACTTACTTATCCTCTATCCTTCAGTTTTCCCATATGTAAAATAGTGATATTAACAAGCTCTTAATTAATATTTTTTCATTGGCAAAAGGGAACATGAATGATGAAAAATAATGGGAACTGCTTAGCACTGTGTCTTCCTTAAGGGCAATACATAAAGACAGCACTGGTAATAGTCCTGCAAGTGATAACAACAGTTTTTGAGGCTATTATGCCTCTGCCATACTTTCTGCCTTCTCACGTGGGAAGCTGTTCTAGCATGTGGTCATGACTGTAAACAAATACCACCTGCCCAGTGTATTGGAATGGTCTTATGGGAGACCACTGGCAGAATCAGAATCCCCTGCGTGGGACCTAAGGTTCTTTGACACGTTTAACACAGTGATTTTGTTTCTAATGGGAAGCAGATGAAGTTAACGTTCTGTGATTGTTGTCTAATGTTTTAAGCAAGGTCTCCAAGTCCTTGAGGGATGAGAACATGTGCTGTGTTGAGAGTCCCCACGTCTCCTTTTGCTTAGAGCACATACTCTCTTGCTTCTCTGTATAGGAATAGGGACAAACTTGTCTCACAGTGTTCTAAACAGCTTAAGTGGGTAACCTGGATGTCACCATGCTGTCTTCTCTGAGGACATTGTGACAGCATTAGAGCACTCTGAGGTCTTACCCACAACACTCAATGGTCTTCTTAACAGACAAGGTGTGGAAATATTGGGGTTGGGAGCGAATACAATTACTGTCTGGTCTCTCAGCAAAGGATAACCATTGCTAATATTTCTGTATTGTACACCTGAAACTAACACTGTATGTTGACTACTCTGGAATTTAAAAACAAACAAAAAAAATATTGTGATTTGTGTGTGTGTGTGTGTGTGTGTGTGTGTGTGTGTGTGTGTGTGTGTGTTTACTGTGTACTTCCTAGGCTTTTATTTTTACTCTCTCTATGCATAGGTTTTGGCTTTGGTTTAAAAACTGGAGCCTATACTTCCTATGTAATTTGATATCATGTTTTTCACTTACTCTCAGAAGTATTTTCAGTCTTATTTCAAATTTTTCAAAAACAACTTTTATAAGGTTTAATATTCATGTAATATAACTTATTAATATTCTTTTATTATCTGATGTTAAAGTAGCCTTACACTATTGTAAATAATTCTTTGATGCTCATTGAGAACTATTTCCTTAAGATATTTTCCCAGAAGTAGTTACTACCTATTTTAAGTCTCTTGGTACAAATTGACAAATGACAGTTGTATTGGAAACAATGTAGATGGCCAATAGTAGGGGTATGGTTGTATAAATTATGGCATTTTCACATGACAGAATATTATGCAGCTATTAAAATTGTTTTAGAAGAATGAGAACATTGCTCATGCTATGAAGATTTGTGTTATTTGGAGAAAAAGGATAGATACATAGACACAGAAAAAAAGGCATAAGGGAAATATCTCCACAGTGAATGCCTTTGGTTATAGATTTTTTATGACTTTTATTTTCTCCTTTATTATTTTAGTGCATTCCAAAGTTTCTATAAAAAGTATGTACTGCTTTTATAATCAGGAAATTGTTTTTCTCAAAGCATTAAACTAAATGTATCATGGTGCTAAAGCTCTACCATTCATATGAATGCTTTGACTTTTTTAAAGCTCTTGAGCAAAAATAACACTACCAGCTTCACTAAGAAAATGAAAGTTCAGTTATTCTAGCTATTCAGTTCATATGCTCTGCTATTTTTATTTTTGGAGCAGTCAAGGAATGAAGTTACAGAGGGAGCCCACAGTTGCTACCCTCACCTATTAAAACATTTTCCCTTTGAAACATTTCAAATCTTTAAAAGGTGGGCTCCAAGCTGCATATACATACTGTGTTCATTTAGTAACTCATTTATGTATTCATTCTGAATTGTTTACTTTGAGTACTTACAGTGCTAGGACTGTACTAGGGACTAGGAGATAGAAAGATGAATGAATATTCCTGTCTTCCAGAAAGTCACAACTTCAGGTACTTTTCAGGCACTTGAGTCATGCCAAATTTTTAGGAAAGTTACCAGAAGTAATGTGAATTTCTGCCTTCTGCTATGTAAACATTTTTAATATTATTTCTCTTGATTTCTTTGACATCTTACCTGTGCAATATTTCTTACTTGACAACTGTGTTGTCCAATACAGTAGTCACTGGCTACATGTAGCTCTTTAAATTTAAATTAATTACAATTAAATAAAATTTTAAGTTCAGTTTCTTTGTCACACTAACCACATTTCACGTACTTACTGGGCATATGTGGCTCGTGGCTACTGCATCAGTCAGTGCAGATATAGAGTATTTCCACTATAGCAGAAAGTTGTATTGGACTGCTGTGTTCTAGAAGGAAGTATATCGCACTCCTATCCCACCACCCCCACTCCACATCCTCACAAAGTCTTTCTTATGCTTTCATTATAGCCTCATATGAGGACTCCAGGGATTTCCCTCACAAGCGATCCTGCCCATCCTCATTAGACAGATAATCCTTACAGGGATGTGATGAACTGTAACTCCCAAATTAAAAAAAAGAGGTGACTTATTTCTTGACTTCCAAATAAATTCCAGACTCTTCAAGCAAGCCTCCTATAACCCATCCTTCACCCCACTCCCCCAAGGCCATATCTAAGACTTCATCTAGTGGCAACCATTCCCTATCTCCCAGGTTCCCTCTGCTCTCACTTGTCTCTGCTTACCCATCATGCTAACCCAGCTGTCAGAAATGCCATTTTCCCTCATCATCCAGACTAGGAAACACTTCAAATGCGACCTCTGCCATGAGTCTTTCTTTAATCCCCATTCAGAAATCACCCCTCCCCACTTCTTGCTTATGGATCAGAATCTGTCTGTGCTGCTTACATGACATATTGCATTGTATTGTATTTCTTGCCCAATCCCTTTTTCCTCTTCTACACTGTAAAGTCTCAGAGTAGTTTAAGTGTGCCATGGTATGACGCACAGATTTGTGTCGATTAAATGTAGAGACACGTACCAGTCACTATATTTTAGTTGCAGCATTCAAGTGTGTTAAATGTTAAATATCCATGTGACTCTTATTCTAGTGAAGTTTGGGTTGATTGTCCATTTTAAAGAGCTAATATTTTGCTCACATGCCTGATGTAATTGGAAGTACTGGGATTTAATACTGATCTTTTTATAGGACTTCTAGAAAAACCAGGGCCCATTAAACATGGAGAATTCCATTAGCAATAGAAAAATTTCTGAAGCCAAATAAATAGAAATGAGTAAGGAAGATCTGTAGCCTTTAGCAGCTATAATCTTCAACCTTACTTTCCAAATAAATGAGTAATTAAAGATTCTTTGAGGCTTTGTGGTGTTATTGTTTTAATTGCTGCTGTTATCAGTTCACATATCATAGTTGCAACTTTGTGGCAGACACTTGGCTTTATGGCTAATGACGTGGACACAGTTGCTGCTGTAATTCTAGCATTAGGGACTACTTACTTCCCTAACCCCTCCAGCAAAGCTGCATTCACTGCATCCAGCATCATTTTTTTTTTTCCACAGTGGAAATGGAGTTAACACAGAGATAGACACACACCTGAGAAATACCTTCCCACTGGCCAAATTAGGCCTGTCTCTCCTTTGGTCATCCTTAAGGCTTATCTATCCATGCATCCATTTAGAAACTATGATTTTGTCCACCCTGCTTTATTCCCCTAGCTGGCTTTTTATGAACATATTCCCCTCCTGTTTTGTACTGTATTGCATCTGTTCTCTCTATTCAGGGCATAAAAAATACCTAAACAGTGAATAGAAATGAGAGAGGTAGAAGAGGCTGAGTCCCATAGAATCCTCTTTATTCCATAATTTTATCTGTTTTGTTGTTAACTATTGCTCTTTTATTTGTTGTCTCCAGCTTTCCGACTTTTGGTACAGAAATAGCAGTTTTTATTTTATATTTAAGTTGTCTCTTTAATTTCATGTCTATTGCCTTTTCTTATTTATGTGCACTGATTTTTTGTTGTTGTTTGTTTGTTTGTTTTGCGACTCTCTAAACAGAAGTTTGTACTTTGCTCCAGCTCTCCAACAGTTGCACAGAAAATCATTATCATTCTTTCAAAAAACCACAGCTTTCTCCATTCCTTTAGTATGTTTTTTATTTTTTTAATTTATATTTATTTATTTTTTAAAGATTTATTTATTTATTTTAGAGGGAGAAGGAGAGGCAGAGGGAGAGGGATAATCTCAGGCAGACTACCTGCTGATTATGGAGCTTGACTGGAGGCTCAGTCTCATGACTCTGAGATCATGATCTGAGCCAAATTTGTTTTTAAAGATTCTATTTATTTATTCATGAAAGACAATGGAGAGAGGCAGAGACATAGACAGAGGGAGAAGCAGGCTCCTCACATGGAGCCCAATGTGGAACTTGATCCCAGGACCCTGGATCACAACCTGAGCTGAAGGCCGATGCCCAACTGCTGAGCCACCCAGGAGTCCCAACCTGAGCCAAATTTGAGTCAGACCCTCAACCGACTGAGCCACCCAGGCACCCCCTTTAATATATCTTGTAAATACACATAAGTATGAAAAGTCATGGAATCATATTATTATATGCCTATTTTACAATTCATAGGGAGCTAATAGAGCATCAAATTCAACTCTTTTGAAGAAATATTGGCCTAGGTAACTGAAGTACTTTGTCTAGCACCCCTCCTGCTCAGGGGCCACACTGGGACTAGAACACAGGTCCCCTGACTTCCAGGGTAGTGCTCCATTTTAGAAATTCTTTGGTTCCAGAAATAGAAAAAATTATCAGCTTTGCAAAGCGATTCCTCGGGGTTGTATAGTAGTATCCTAGATCTCCCAATGGTTAGTGTTCATGTCTTAATGCCATTGTTCAATGACTTCTGCACACCAGTTACAATGTGGACATCAACCACAACCACTTGATGAGATGCCACAAAGCCTTCCACAGCAAAGAACAGATCAGGACTCAACAAACTTGCTGGCAGATCTTTTTTTGTAAGAAACAACAAATTGGAGTCTTCAAATGATATTGCGTCGATCACGCATGAGAGATGGGGCAAAATGAAAGTAAACCCAACAGATAAAGGAAGGTATAGGAGCCACATAAACTGATCAGATTTCCGTTAAGGAGGGTTTTGCCTACAACTTCCATGTTCATGATGAAGGACATAGCATCTGAAATCATCTACAAAGTCACCGCTTGAGTCCAAGCGGTATGTATTTGTGACAATGTACTTTTGAAATTTTGTGCCATGATAAATATCCAGACTGTTTTAAAATGTATCAGCACTATTCATTGCATGGTCTTGGAACTGAGAGTGCTAAACTTGGCTGATGCTACTCTTCGGGAAGTGTGGTCCCAGGGCTTGGCATCAGTGCTGGCAGTCTAATGCAGTCATGTGTCAGCATAAAGTTCATTACAGTTAAGAATGTACTGCATGATCTAACAGGACATAATTAGAGCTGCATTTAGTAGTTAAGCAGGTTTGTCTAACCTGAAAAATCTGCTTAGAAATTGCATCTTTGTTGGGAGAAAAGGATGTGAAATGGTGGAGAGTGAGAGAGGAGGGCATGGTGACAGTGTTAAAGGTGGGATTGGGATAATAGGAAGAATCACCTTGCTGGTTATCCATTACCTATTCTCAGAGCTCCCATTAAAACTCTCAGAGGCTGATCTTTTACTTGGGTACTTTTATAATTCTCACCAAACTGGGTAAGATGCATTAAAATTGCTTTTCCCCCTATTCCTTCCTGAGGTAAATAGCAAAAGCTATTGTATTTCTTTGAATGTTACCTAATGTCTTGCCTGCAAAGTAACTTGCATGCACTTACCTTGCAAAACCTCTCAGGTAATTCTATGGACCATATATGTTACATTAATGTGGGAATTTGCTAATGGTTCTCAGATGCTTTGAAGCCTAAAAGCCCCTTCCAAGCCCAATATGATGAATTCATAAAACGCTTCAGTGTGGTATGTAGGTGCTAAGCCTTAATATTGTTGTTGTCATTATCTTTCTTATTTCACAGTTGGACATGCTAAAATGCAAGGAGGTTAAGTGTTTTACCCGAGGTCACTTAGGAAACTAAAAGTGCAGCTATAGCAGAACAGGAGAGCTCCAGGCTGAAGCACAAGCCTGTCTACTAAAAAATGGAGGAGTTGCTCTTTTGTCTACTAAGAATCAAGCCCAAAAGGTACTATAAAATTTTGAGAATTGAAAAATCTCTATTTATTCCATCTCCATCTGTTTTTTGAAATGTCAGAGGGGTGCAGAGTATGGCCCAAATGGGTGGATGGTCTGTTGGTCATTTTAAACACTTTTTGTGAGAAAGCTTTCTACAGTGACCATTTCTCTCTGTGTGATAGTTTCCAAAAGCTTCCAAGGTTATATGTTTCGTTTCTGAGAAGCAGCTCTCATTTCATTGATCAGTGAGTTAAGGTAAATATGCATTCATTGAGCTGTGTGTTGACCCTTGTGTAAGCAGTGGCAACCTCTGAAGATAGTAGCATTTGTATAGACGTCTCTGTTGTGTGCCGAGTAAGAATCATTGAATAAATTAACAAAAATATCCAAACAACTTTTAGTACGCTTTATAAGCAAAGACACAACTTCAATTTTTTCTTTGGGATTACCCCCTTGTTCTAAATTATTGAGGGAGAGTAATCCAGTGAGGAGCTATCCTGTTTTCTCTTTTGAAATTTGACACCTGGTATGTTACCATTTCTTTCTATTTTGTACAAGGGGCTCAAATTAACCTGCATCTCAGGCTGGTGAGATTGCATTTTCACTTGTAATTACAGATTGTGATGCCTGTCCTCCTGACAAATCCATCTTTAGAGTAGAGCAAGACATTCTGACCATAATCATCATGTTGTCATCAATACTCAGGGACCATTGGGATAATGCTGCTTACATTCCTTTGTCTGTTCCCAAGGGTCCCCTGGGTTGGATTTGTATGTATACTACCCATTTATAAGTGATAGCACAGGGTTGTGACACATTTAAAAAAATAAGCTATACTTTGGTAGTGCTTTTACTACTAGCAATTGCATTGCTGCAGTTGGCCTTTCTATAGAAACAAAAATGATGCTAAAACAAACAAAAACCCCCAACCAAAATGGAGACACAATCAATCTACCTATTGAGCATTGCACAGGAAACAATGAGTGATGCAAGGATATGGAATTTTTTAGGTCCTTGTGCCCCTAGGGATTCCCTCTTCCATCCTCCACTGGCTGCTTCCAGTCTCATTAGGAAAGAGAATGAGACCTGTAAATAGTTACACCTGACATTGAGAAAGCCATGTGGAGAGGATTTGGGGGTCAGCCAGTCTTGGGTCCAACCCTTATGCTATGACTGACCCAATGGACTTTGTGGTCTCGAGCATATTACTTACCCCTGAGCCTTTGTTTTCTTGTCAGTAAAATGGGAATAATGATACTAGAATGGTTGCTGTACAGATTAGAAACATTGTAAGGGACCATACATAGCCCAGAATTCAGCAAAATATCAATACATGCCAACTGATACTGATAGTAATAATGGCACAAACCAGTGTGTGCTAACTGCCAAGTTAGTGATACAAGTGTAAGTGCTGTAGGAAGTCAAAGCAAATTGAATTTTGTTCATTCCAATATCTAAATTGTTAAAATTGGGCTCATTAGCCATTTCTTCTAGTTCCATCCTGATTTGTTCCCTGAAAACACTGATTTTCATAGCTGCCTTGATATTAGCTAGCTCTTGATTGTTCACCATGGCAGGGGTCAAGGAATACACGAATAGAGGAAGTTCCAAAGTAGAACATGAGGAAATCTTACTTTAGTCTGTTTTTGTTTTTGTTTTTTTTTTTTAAAGATTTCATTTATTTATTAGAGACACACACAGAGAGAGAGAGAGAGAGAGAGAGACAGGCAGAGGAAGAAGCAGGCTCCATGCAGGGAGCCTGACGCTGGACTCAATCCCAGGTCTCCAGGACCATGCCCTGGGCTGAAGGTGGCGCTAAACTGCTAAGCCACCAGGGCTGCCCTTCAATCTGTTTTCTGGTCCATTCTTGCATTTACCAGAAACTTAATAAGTCATAAAATGAGCTTTTTAATCCTCCTTTCCCTAGTTCTTTCCTGTTGTCCACGGTGCTGCTAATGTCTGCTGAAATGAAGAAACAGGAAGGACTATTGGGTGGAAGAAGAACAGATTTCCCTTGAATCATTTATAAATTATAAATTAGATAATGAATTGTAGAATAATTGAAATAGCCAGACCCATTTCTCTGAATTGGACATGCAAACAAGATTTTTAGAGAGTATTAAAATGCTTCTAACACACTGTTCAGTTACAAAATGGTGCCAATGACACAAACTAAGAGGTACACCCCGAACATTCCTTTTTGTGTTTTGTATGCAACGTGGGTTTTCCTGATGATTCACCTTCCTATATATTTTGCTTAATCTAATATTAAATGTAGTTGGTATTCCCTGAGCAGTAACTGACTAATGAGGGGGAAGTAACCCTGAAGGATCAGAGGGACCAGTAGAAACCTTTCTGGAATTGAAAATTGGCCACAGAAAATCCACAGGCTTATAGGAAGATAATTGTGAATTGACTCTAGATGAAAACTGCCATGTTTGGTCATTTGTTTTAATCACTGTAAATATCAGCAAGTTTTATCTTGCTATGCAAGGAAGGGGGAAAAGCCCATCAGACATCCTGAAGGTTAGGCTGATAGTAGGCAGTCACATATACAAATCTCGAGGGGACTTGCCTCCCATCACACAGAACTGCACCTCCACCAAAATGAGAACTTCAGCCTATAATAAAAAATAATCTTGAGAATAGGCTATTGCAAATGTGGATGAACAAAGGCTGGTATTTAGAACCCTCATAACCAACTACAACTTCCTCTTCTGATGCTTTGTTGTTGTTGTTGTTGTTGTTGTTTCCGAGGAAATTCACATGAATGGGGGAAGAAAAACCCAAAAGGAAAAGAAATCATCTTATACATGAACGGAGGGTTGAACAAAATATAAAGAAAGGAAGAAGAAAGGAGAAAGGCTGCTGGTTTTCTGTCAGTGGCTGCCTTTCCCCAGAAGACCTATCCTGTTTATAATTCAGCGTCAGGTGTTCACTGAAGAAATGACTTGTCTGACCAGCCAGGGTTTCTTCTCATTAAAATTTCTAACAACTGCAGCAAACTAAAGTGAAATTTAGGAAACTATTTGTAGAAAATAGAACTGGAAAAATACCTGAGTAATTGTGCTCATCCAAGTGAATCTTTTAAAACTGAGAACAAAGGGCTACCTGGGTGGTTCAGTGGTTGAGCATCTAGATGCCTTTGGCTCAGGGCATGATCCTGGGGTCCTGGGATGGAGTCCTTCATTGGGTTCCCTGCAGAGAGCCTGCTTCTCCCTCTGCTTGTGTCTCTGCCTGTGTCTATGCCTCTGTCTCTGGGTCTCTCATAAATAAATAAATAAAATCTTAAAAAACAACAACTGAGAACAATAATTTAGTACTCATCTATGAAGATAACTAATAATTCTTGTGGCTGTGGTCAGTAATATTCTCCTCCTTATGGTATGCCAGATTTTAAACTGCCTTAAACATCTAGAGTCACTTATAAATGTAAAAATGCAAATTTCAGTGAGAATCAAGCCACTTTCTTCTATGGCAGGAATACAGTGACAGATACTCAAAAGGAAGTAATGGTTGGATATCCTAGCCCCCCTCTGCTTCTCAGTCAATAAGCCATATACATTGGCAGCTCTGACTTCCTCCTCTTTGCATTGATTTTTTTGGTGCTTATATAAAATCCTAAATTGGATCTACTTGGATTCTGAAGCTGATGAAGAAAACTGCATCACTATTTCATCTAAAAAAAAATTAAAAGGAAATCTATACCAGGAAACTGTATGTTTCATAACATCATAAAATGCTTTTGCCTGAGGCAGAAATGGATGAAAAGCAACAAGATGTGGCTTTGTTAAAAAATTGTGACCAGGCAGACAGGGGTTTGGGATAATGTAGACTGATTGATTGATTGTATATGTGACATTTTTGTGTTAGACTTGAGTCAGCAGTGAAGGAAAGTTCTGTTTTCTAGTTGAGTTCCAGAATCATAATACTGGTGCATTTTCTTGAGCCCTTGCCCCAGACACAACGCATAGAAACAAAGAGTTAAGGAGGGAAGTGTATTTGATAGCTTGAGAGCTGGAACAGCGCAGGGATTGTGCCATAAAGATATTCCCTCTTTTTTTTTAAGAAAGATTTTATTTATTCATTCACGAGAGACAGAGAGAGAGAGAGAGAGAGAGAGAGAGAGAGGCAGAGACACAGGCAGAGGGAGAAGCAGGCTCCATGAAAGGAGCACGATGTGGGACTCGATCCCATGTCTCCAGGATCACACCCTGGGTTGAAGGCGGTGCTAAACTGCTGAGCCACCCAGGCTGCCCCATATTCCCTCTTTTTAATGTATGTTCAAATAAATCTCTTATGTAACATTACTATTTTTAAAGTCTTCACATGTTTCCAGTGTAGTTTTAAGTTTCATTGAACTTTTGGTTTATAATGTTTGTTTTCATTCTGAACATAATATATGTTCATTATAGAAGCTTTGGAAAAATACAAAAAAAAAAGTGTTATAACACCAAAATTCACCAATAATCCAGTCCATCAGAGATAATTACTGCTGAGATGGGAAAGGTAAAAGATGGAGGCTCCCCCACTCATCTGCCAGAACATTCACCACTTGACCCGCATTGTACCTGTCCCACTGTGCTGACTTCCCTGCAGTGGATGAAGGGAACCCCTCCACTTGAGCAAGCCCTGTGTCTAATCCCTTCCTTCAGTCAGCTTTCATACCTCCCACCTTTTTTTAAAAAAAAAAAAAGAGATTTTATTTTTATTTATTCATGAGAGACACACACACAGAGAGAGAGAGAGAGAGAGGCAGAGACACAGGCAGAGGGAGAAGCAGGCTCCATGCAGGGAGCCTGACATGGGACTTGATCCCTGGTCTCCAGGATCACGCCCTGGGCCGAAGGTGACGCTAAACTGCTGGGCCACTGGGGCTGCCCCATACCTCCCTCCTGTAAGGAAATTCTACATTCCCTCTCAACTACTACTACTACTTCACTCACTTTCATACAATTGAGTGTTCTATGTTTGCTCTTCTTGCCCCCTTCTCTCCCATTCTTTCCTCATCCTGTTCCAAATGGATCTTATTTCTTCACCATTGTATCAAAACTGCCATTATCCAGGTCACCCATGACCTCAGTGTTGCAAACCCAATAGTTAATTCTCTGTCCTGTTTTATTCAACTTCTGCGCTATGTTTGGCACATTGATTACTTCTCCATCTTGAAATAGTCTTTCAGGTCATCTTGCAAGCTATCAATGCCCACCCCACCCCCCACCCCCAGTCTTCTTGATAACTTACCAGCTATTCTTTTTATATTCTCTGCTCTACCTGTGAATTGGGACAGAAGCAGTTCTTCTCAAGTATTCTTTATTTTCACTTAATTTTTTATGTGATTCCACCCAGAACTATGTTTTTAACATTATCCATATCCCAATAATTCCTGTTTTTCACCAGCTCTTCACTGAGCTTCAGATAACCAGCCGCCTACCAGGCACTTCACTTGGTATGTCCAACAAAACGCGTTCAGAGGACGCCTGGGTGATCAAGTATCTGCCTTTGGCTCAGGTTGTGATCCCGGGGTCCTGGGAACAAGTCCTGCATCGGGCTCCCTATGGGGAGCCTGTTTCTCCCTCTGCCTGTGTCTCTGCCTTTCTCTGTGTGTCTCTCATGAATAGTCTCTGAAGACAAAAAAAAAAAAAAAAAAAGAAAGAAAGAAACATGGTTAGAGTGAACATTTCATTCTTAAGATCCACATTCTACCACCCTGAAATACATCTTTCTCTGAGCGATCATCACAGCATGGCATCACCATCTAGACATAGCTCTACATGTTGGGGTCATGCTTGATGTCTCATCCTGCCTCCAACTTAACCTCTACTCCATCAGCATGTACTCCGATGATGTCATACCCCTGTTTAAAATTTCACAATGAATTGTCACTAGTTGAAATAAAGTGCAGACTCCTCACTCTGGCTTGCACAATCTCACCCTTGCCTACTCCTCTACATGCATCCTATACCAGTCTCCCTACCTTCTTGCTCCCTCTGTTCCAGCTCTAAAGAGCTCATTTAATCTAGGGGGTCTTTGCCTTCATGATTACTTATTTCTCTATGTCCATACATCTTCCCATGCTGGATCTCCTTACTGTTTAGGAACCATCTCAGATATCTTTCCCCCCAACCAACAATTCCTAATTGCACAGCCTAAAGTAGCTCACCCTTCCACTTAACTTCCATCACTATACCTGTGATATTTTCTTCACAGCATTTACCTGTTTCTGAAAAGATCTTGCTTTCCCACTCTACATTCAGGGAATAGAAGAGTGTTTGGTATGAAACAGGTGCTTAATAAATATGGGCTGAATGATTATTGAACAAATATTTTGAAGTATTTTCCTTTAGTCCATTTTTACTATGAGTGAAAATATTATTTTTAACCATATCTTCTTTAAGTTTTCATGGCCTGATTTTTCCAATTGCCATCATAAAATTATCATTTTCTTGTGTTATTAGACATTTTTTACAAGTATTCTTTTATTATAAAACTGATACAAGTTAATTGGGTGAACTTAAAAAATACCCAGGTAAAGTTAAGAGAGAAAATTTCATAATACTCATGAATACATATGTACTTAAAAACATTAAATTAAATTATTCATGCTAATAAATACAATCTTAATAGCTGAATGGTGGTTTGTATGGCTATGACATATTCATTATTCTATGTTAATTCCAGGTTTTCAATATTAAGAAAACAGTACAATATGTATCTTTTTTTAAGTTAATTAATTTTTTTTTTGTAATCATTACACCCAGCATGGGGCTCAGACTCATGACCCCAAGATCAAGAGTCTCATGCTCTTTTGACTGAGCTAGCCAGATGCCCCAATATGTACCTGTTTTTTAACGTTTAAAAATAATTTTTAACTCTGATTCTAAAATTTGTTCTTTCAATAATATTGGTAAGAGATAAGCTTGTAGTCTTGTTGAGTTTACTCCATGCTGATAATCATAATATGATGGCACCACAGTTGCCTGGTTCTGCTTTGAATTACCATGTACAAGTCTGTTTCTCTACTGGGATTTTTTCTTGAATTAAAAAGGGTAACCTCTTGAACCAAGGTTACCACCCTCTGTGAATGGTAAAGCCCCCACAAAGATATCCCTATTGTGGCATTTTCTCTGAGGTCTGTTCACAAGCCACCAAGACATTCTTTCTGGGTAAAAGTGAGTGGCCTTCATCTAAAGAGGTGCAGCTCGGTATCCCTCCTTCTTAACAATGCTGGAAAGGACCCTTTACCTTGGGATAACAGTGGACAAATGACAAGGCAGTTAGGAAGAATTTTTTTTTTTTTTTTTTTTTTTTAGTTAGGAAGAATTATAGTAAATAAATACTGTGCATGAATTTTAATGAATTTAGTGTCGTCTTAGTATGCAAGTTATGTAGTAATGCTTGTGCATTTATAGGTACAGTCTGGGACTTCTTTCAGTGGTTATTTTATTAATTATTGTATTTCCAGCATTTAGCACAGTGCCTGGCACCCCATAGAGGCTCAAAGAATGTTTATAGTTTAGTTCTGGTTACCTAAAGGAAAATCCAGTAAATAGCCAATTGACTCCACAAAGCCTTCTGTGGATATTCTGATTCCATTTAGGTACCATTTCTCATAACTTCTAGTAATCATGAGGTTAAGCATGCCTACTCCTTGAGGGGAGGGATATTCACTTCGGAGAAGCTCCCTCCCCTTCTTCCTTAGAATGATGCTGCGTATGGTAAGTGCTCAGTAAACACCCAGCCATCTTTAGTTTGGCTTGGAAAATGGGAAGACTCTCCTCATTTTGGAACACTTTTTTTAGTTTAATTCCTCTCAAAACCAGATATTGTTTTCCAGGTTGATGCTGTTAAATTGACATTGATTGGCTTGCGTCTTCATAATTTCATCATTTTTAAAGATAAGTTTAACCATGACTGTTAGGGAAATCAATATATAGATGATTCATGCTTGCCGAGACCATCATTATTAGCTACCTGTTGACTCCGTGACACCCTACTGAGATGCTTCTCAAAAACCACAAGAAGAGCTAAAACTAGAATCAAAAAATCATTTGGTCTTTAATTTTTTCCTTCCAAAGTGTCATTTTCTTTTCATTTAACCAGGCAAGCAAAAGACAACATGTTTCAACTAGGGATGAACTCTTGCATGGTATGAAAGTGCTCTTTGGTTACAGAACCTTCTTTCCTTCTGGACAGTGTCCTAAGGCTGGGGAATTCGGTAACAGGGTCATGTTCCTCTTCACAAATCTTCCTTGGGACAAAGAGTTTGTAGATTTAGATCTACTGCTAAAAATATTATTCCATAGTTCCCATGGTAGATTTCAAGCAGAATTCTAAAAATACTTGTGAATAAGTCTCTTCCTATGAAATCTACTCAGAGAGGCAGAAGCACATGAAATATGATCATAAATAAGCAATATAGTGCTGACTATATACAACAGTGGTTAGGAAAAGGGGTGAACCGATCCAAAATGGAATAGCTGGAAGAGGCTTTGGAGTCATGGTGATTAGCAGTTGGAGGGTGGGGTGAGTCTAGGCATAAAGTGCATCATCAGCTTAAGATGCAGGGGCTGGATCAGGGGTAGCTGGTGGGGGTGAGGTCAGGGAGAAATGGGGAGATGGTTGGGTTGGCTGGACAGCGAGAAGGCCAGTTCTGAAAGCATGGCATGATTGCTGGGGAGCAAAGGGAAATGAGATTGAGTTTTTAATGTGCCCAAACCTCTCTTTAACTACTCATGCTTGAGATTTACAAATACTGTCAACAGCTAATCAAACATTCCTTTTATGTAACTGCTCTTTTGCACTAGAGCAACAGGCTTCATATTTAATGAGACTGAAAGACTGTGCATTTCATTAAGACAGTACTTTTAAGCTTAAGAGTCTTTGTTTGCCATCATCTTGAAAGGAAGAAACTCCTCCCAGGTTCTAGAATATTGAGCACATATATAGTTTACAAATTCTGCAGACCAGCAATATTTTTTTTTACCAGACTTATGTTCCTAGCAATGCTACAATTGATATAAATTATATTGGAGCTTGAGGAAATGCATTAAGAATGCACTTTGCTCTCAATTTGGTTTTTATTAAAATTTTTACTTACCTTCACCAGAATGTCCTTAGGCTCAGCTACTTTGCCAAATTCTTGCTAGATCTTTAGTAAGAATTTAGAAGTTATGCCAAGGTGGTCCTCTTTGGCACATGGTATCTTATTTTAGTTGCAAGCCCTTATTCAAATTTTAACTATCTAATTGAAATCTAAAAGAGAACTTATTTTTTATTTTGTATTTCAAATTTTTATTTCTAATTTAATTAAAGTGTTTTTAAATAAAAGTAGATATTCTCATACAGACTAAAAAAAAGAGAATAAGGGTGCTTGGGTGGCTCAGTCGGTTAAATGTCTGCCTTCGGCTCAGGTCATGATCTCCAGGTCTTGGCTTCCTGCTGAGCAGAGTCTGCTCTTCTCTCTCTCTCTCCTTCTCTCTACCACTCCCCACTGCTCATTCTCTCTTTTTCAAATAGATAAATAAAATCTTTAAAAAAAGAGAGAGAATATATTCTCCATTAGGTTAAATACAATATTGATGTGTGTTTGCCATAATTCATTAATAGAAATAGTAAATAATCAGTTTATAGAAAAAGGTAATTCATTTTTTTCATTTCGATGAAATTTTAAAAGTTACTAGTAATGTATAGTCAGGACACAGACCTCCTAAGTCCACACCATTCCCTACATGATTTTTCATTTTTTACATTGTGGAACTGTTTCCTATGAGATAGTTGTTCCAGTCGGGGGTGATGCAGATTCAGCTGTTCATTCCTGGTGGCAGTGCCATGTGTCATCATGTGTGCTGTCACTTCATAGTGTGGGATGGATCCTCTGACTTTCTTAACTGGTACCGGTTACTAGAGATGCTTCATTTATGCTTTGATCGTGGTAGCCTATTGCTGCTACTTTATGTGGGGGCCTTCCCATGGAGCTGACTGACCCCTCCTAGTAGTGGTCTCACCCAAGATGCAGGGGCACATCATGGTGCCATTGAGAAGGTGGGTACTGTTCTTGTGTGTGGCTGTAGATGGTGTCTATGGCATTCAGGGGCCACCTGGCATCATCTGTCATGAGATGGACTGTCACTGCAGTACTCTTGCAGTTTTGGTGGGCGTTTTAAATCACTGTTTTTTGACATTAGTGTCTGCATTAAAAATAACATAAAAGGTATTTCTCGTTTCTTCATGGTTTTATTTAAAAATGGATCAACTAATCAAATTGAAAGGGCTGATCCTCCACTTTGTTAGTACCATGAAAAGTTATTAAGTATATCTGATCTTCTTCTTCTTTTTTTTTTTTTTCCTAACACTGAGATTGATTCTCCATCATGTTCAGGATCAAGTTCATGCTCTTACACATGGTGAGCAAGGCATTTGTGGTCAGGTACCTACCTACACCTCCATCTTCCCCCTAAAATTTCTCAGTCACTCCATGCTGGTGCACACTCCCCTACTTGTATCTCACAGATGGTTCCTCCTGCCTGGTCTGCCACCACCACCCCACACAACCTCTCCCCATCTGTCTGCTTTATGATTCTCCAAGGGTGGTCCTGGGCCCACTTGAATCAAGATCAGATGGTAGGCTTATTCAAAACACAGATTTCTGGATCACATCTGGACATATTTTATAGGGTTCTCTGGGGGAGCAGAGTTGGACTCTATTTTTAACTCATTCAATGTAAAATGTGAGAACCACTGATCTACAAAATAAATCCCTTCTTTGAAGAATCAGTTTCACTGTTCTCCATTTAGGAGGCCTTTCCTTAATTGTCAGGGTCTCTCTGCTCTGTGCTCACGTGGAGAGGGTCTCTCCTCTCCACACGTTCCTGTAGCATCATGCGGTGTGAGATGATTTACTGCCTGTGGAATGATGTCTGTCCTGCCACTGACTGCCAGTTCCCTATGGGCTGGGACATCATCTGAGAGTTCCCTTTGTCCAATACTTAACACAAGGTGTTGTGCAAAGCAGGGATTATGAAGTGTTTATTTATTTGTTCATTGTCAACTCAGCATTGGTGTGCCAGGGCATTGTATTAACCTAAGAGTATTCTTTAAATTAAAGTCAAACTGATTTTTCAAGTTGGCTTTACAGGGGCAAGAGACAAGTAAAGAAGCATTAGTTGCTTCTTCTTAAAAAGAGATTCTATTTAAACAAGTGAGGGGAAAATAGTAATATTACTTTTTAAATTAGGAGATAAAGACCAAGTATGAATGAAAATAAAAAGCTGTTAGTAATTTGTCTTGCCAAGTTTCTTCGTATGTACAACTTGGCACATGGACTCAGATCAGAAAAAATGGAAAAATGAGGACCAGCAAAACTGTCTTCATGAAACTTAAAAACATTATGCATTGTTATTTTAAACAAGCCCATAAAATAGAAAAGCTGTATTATTACAAGTAGACAATTTGTTCCTTTTATTTCTAACATGGTATTACTGAACCTTTTGTATTACATCTTCACAGATCACAGATAACAAAATGTTTAATAGAGGGTCATAAAAAGGCATACCTATAAAATATCTATAAGCAGAGGCTTTGTGGCAGAATTCTTCTAGTTGCAATTGCAGTTTTATTCAAGAAGATAAACTGTCCAACATCACCCTCAAATCAATGAGTGTGTGTTATATGGTTACCCTTCCATCAGACTCTGTCCTCACCTATTGAGGACATTTTGTGTAATGTGGTCATCAAGTTCTGGGAAGTTTTTTTCCTCCTCATTCCTCTTTTTGCTTCTCTAGATGAGCAGAGAAAGAAATGAATTGGACTTAACATGCTCTTAGTCATACGAAAAGCATCCAAAGGAAATTCTGAAGTAGCGTTGATGATTTTATTTGACTTTCAAGCTGCTCTTTGCCCAGGCTCAAGGTTACATATCTAATTACAAACTTGTCTCTGTGAGAATTTGCATTGGTAAAGGAACTGGCCTAGGAGTTATCTGTTGATATTTACATCCTCATGTAAATACCATGCCGATTTAGAACCGTCTTCTTGATTCAGGTGAATGCCTGAACTTGGGTATTTCAATCATTCCAAGTATTCTTTTTGCAGAGTACTAACACTTGTGAATGATTTCGAGTTCTGAAATATGTCAATGGTGCTTACTCTGTAACTGGATATAGTACCTGGCTCACATGAATTCTAAATAATACAATTGTTGTGTGTTTTACATTCTACCCCTCTCCATTGAAAGGTTTCATACCGAATATCAGTATGTGACAGGTTCACATCAATGACTCGAGAATGACTTGTATCAATGAAATGAGGGGAACTGTGGTCAATATGCCTGAAAGAAAAGAGGACTTCAATGAGCTCCACTATATCAAGTCTTATAAATTAACCTTATAAAAAAAGTGAAATTGGACACATTCATATTGGAAGAAATTAAATTAAGCTTCAATAGCATTGTCAGGGATGAAAGCAACACATCCTTCACATGAACTATCATTGGCTTTCTTTCCTTCATTCTAGAGTTTTCAGGAACTCGGTGATTTCTTGCAAGTTTTACAATTAATGTCTCAGCATGGTTGAGACATTTGGATGGGTAAACACAAAATGTATTTGTGTTTAATTTGTGTGAGTATGTATGTTGGGGGGGCGGCGGTGAGAGAGACAGAGACAGAAAGAGAAAGAGATCTTGTATCTTTCTGTCCTTATTCTGGAAGAGTTGGGCATTTCCCCGAGATCTCTGGTTCTCAAGGCACACCTGATTGCAAGTGGCAAGTGAAGTGGCATCAAGGCCTGGCTGGTGTGGATATGGAGAGGACCCCAGCCATCTTCAGAACTCTCATTTGAGAGGACAGCTTGGTTAAGCCCTCCATTTCTCCCTGGGCATCCCATGAGCTCTGCCCCCAGCCCACACATCTGCATCCCAGATGGTGTGAGGGTTGCACAGCGCTGTTACCTGGAGATACCCATCCCGGCTCTGCTTCAGCTGGTCCCTCCACTGTGTGATCACCACACCCGGAATGCAGAGTTATCACTAGAGCCGTAATACCTTCAAGAGATTTCAGTTACATTTGCAGAAAGAGCTGTACCAGTGCACAGATTACTGTTAATATAGAACGGGGAAACCATTCAGGTTCATTAAAAGAAAAGAAAATGTTCCCCTTCTCACTGCTGAGCCTTGGCATACTCCCCAGGAAATAAAACAAATGGAAGCTGTGTATTGTTTATCAGACTTTAAACCACAGTCCTGAAACAGTGAAGATACCAGGAGAATAACAGGAGGGCAGGAGGCTCTCCCCCACCTCTACTGTGGGGAAGAGCCTTTTGGAAAACCAGCCAAAGAGGAAGTGGTAAGGGTGCTAGTAACTACAAAGGGGAAGGCATTTTAAATTGGATTAAACTAATCTGTGATATTAGTTTCTATCTGATTCTTTTCTCCTGTGCAAAAGACCGAAGAGAACATATTTGGGAAAGGATAGGGAACTGCAGGGAGCAGGCACGTGTAGAACCCACTAACAGTCTAGGGTTTGAGAGATGACGTGAAAAAAAATTAATTGAAAGCCAAAAGACCTGGAAGTCCCAGGTCTAGTCTCAGCTCTGTCACCGAGTTACTGTGTGATTGTGGGAATACTACCTCACATGTCTGGAGTGTTTATTCCTTTCCTATGATACCAGATCGAAGAAAATAAATGCACCTCATGTATCCCATCCACATCATTGTTCTGGAGAGGATAGAATCATTTGGTGGTGAGTTGCTTAAATTTTGAAATAAGTCCCCTTTCTATTGAAAATAACTTTGGATTTTGCTAGGAGGATGATGAAAAAGAATGATAATGACATTTGCATTAGTTTAAAGCTTTATGCTACAAGAATAACTTCTAATGCCTAAACAGTAAGTTCTAGTCCCTTGGTTAATTTCTCTACAAGATTGACCCAGTGACATACATGATACATATGGCATTGCACCTGCATAAGTAACAATATATAACAAAGTCAGCCAAAATCCAACTTATTAGCAAAGCAGTACATGCCCTTGATAAATGTATATATGGGGGTCCAGAGCTGGGCTGGGTGGCAGGGAGGCATGAGAGAGTCTTGGAGGCATTGGGACCGAAAGAGCCATCATTTTTATAGGACTTCCCGGGTGGGCAATGTATGGATAAAGGACCATTAAGGCATCATTGCTGTCTGCGATAGGACAGTGACAGCTCTCCCTTTCTGCACTCACCAGGTCTCACCTTATAACAATCCCTGAAGCCCTCTAGGGAATTCAGTTATTAATGTCTTACAGGAGAAAATGTTGAGGGCCTGAAATAATGCAATAACAGTGAGGATGGAGAGAACTCATTTCAGTGCTTTCAAGGTAGGAGGGTGGAAATGATAGAAATTCCTGCTTTATGGGAAAAATCAGAGAGGGTGACAAAACATGAGAGACTCCTAACTCTGGGAAATGAATAAGGGGTAGTGGAAAGGGAGGTGGGGGGGATAGGGTGACTGGGTGACTGGGTGACAGGCACTGAGGGGGGGCACTGGATGGGATGAGCACTGGGTGTTATACTATATGCTGGCAAATCGAACTCCAATTAAAAAAAAAAAATATATATATATATATAAAAGAAATTCCTGCTTCCTTTGCCTAAAACAGCCTTCTCTCCTCTGTCTGGCCAACACATCTTCATCCGAGAGTCTTTCAAAATTCAGTGCAAAGTAACATTCCCTCTAGACAACGTTCTCCCTCGCTGTGCTTGGACACTCTCCTAGCATCCAGCTTTCACTTCTACTAGACCTGTTCTGTAGTTGTTGATTTCCTTGGTGTCCCTCTGACTGCTCTCCAGATCCTTTCAGGAAAAAAGATCCTCTTATTTTCCTCAATGGCTCATGGTGCCAAGAATAGAGCCTTACTAGTTGTGGTTGCAACAGTGAATATTTACTGAGCAAATGCCTGAAGGCCTGAATTGGAGAGGGATGTTCGGGTTTCTATTTTGGATCACTAATCAAAATTTTACTAATTTGCTATCTTTACTCTTTTATGTAACTATGACCTTTGCTATTTTTTTAAAAAAGATTTTATTTATTTATTCATGAGAGACAGAGAGAGAGAGAGAGAGAGAGAGAAGCAGAGACACAGGCAGAGGGAGAAGCAGACTCCATGCAAGGAGCCCGATGTGGGACTCGATCCCGGGACCTAGGACCATGCCCTGGGCCGAAGGCGCTAAACCGCTGAGTCACCCAGGGATCCCCAACCTTTGCTATTATTATTATGTAATAGCATTTTACAAATTGAAAGGCATTATCTAAAACCTGAGAAATTATTAAACTTCTTTTGAAATCAATATTTTCCACTCAGATTCTTTTTTTTAAAATTAATGTTTAAGTTTAGAAAGTTTTTGGACTAGTAATCAGGCTTTTAATGCATGATTCGATAGGTCTAATTTTTATTTATTGTAAATTCTTTCATCCATATGTTATGGAACATGGATTCATAAAAGTGCCCATTCCTCTGCTTAGTAAGTTAGAAGTATGTATGTGTAGCTGAAATGGAATTCATTAAATCCCAAAAGAAATTTTCATTTTGATTTATGAGATTTTTTAAAGTCTGCATTTGTTATTTAAAGAAATTTCCTTTTTGATTTAGTTCTCAGCACCCAATGATTAATTATCCTAAAGAAAAACTGACATAAAATGGTGACTAAAAAGTTGACAGTGTAAATAAAAAATATAATATAAACTAAGAGTAAACTGCTAAATATTAAAATGCAATTAAAGCTCACTATTCACTAAATTTGATAGGAACTTCCTTAACAAGTTGAACATTCAAGATGGTTTTCCTTTTGCACTTCTTCAAACACACCCAGCACAAAACATCATACTTGAAATGGGTGACATTGAAAAGGCGTTCATCCTGCAATTTAGTTTAGCAAAACTCTACCACAGTAATTTTCCAATTTAGCTAGCCTCTTATGACTTCAATTATATATATATATATTTTAAAAGTGAGCAGAGAGATGAGATGGTTACCTGGATTATTTAACCCCAAATGCCATCTCACTTGAGGGCCTGGAGATAGCTATTCCATCTTGTAGGACTTTCCTTTGACTCTTTCACAAGGCATAGTGAACTGCTGGTCATCTTGTGCCCAAGATTGCAAATCCAAGAAACCACCGAGAAGCCGACACCCATGCAAACACCCGAGGGTTTATTTACAAGCTCGGGCTTGAGTCCAGGTGCACCCGACACAGCGGAGCAGGGACTTGGACCCCGAGACTGAGAGGCGTAGCAGCTTTATAGGGGCCAGTGGCCCATGGGATTGTACCATACGCAGAAAGTTGCCCAGTCCTGTCGGTCCACACGCAGGTGGCCGATTGAATTACACCTTACCCTGTAGTATCCACTTGAGCTGGCCTATCACTCTGGTCAGAATTGGCGCACAGGTTTGGCGGGCACAAGGCGGGGATACATTGTTAGGAGCCAATTTCCGGTAAGGGGGTGCCCAGCGGCTTGACTAGGGTGGGGCAGCACCTTAAGCAATAAGCAGGTCATGTGGGGGTCATACAGGAGGTGGCGGGGGCAGCACAGAATAGAGTCAGTCCTGCTCTGCTTGTCCAGGGGTAGGGGACTTTTATTAAATTTCCTGGGTCCCACATTCTGTGCTTTTGTAGTGCTGGACATGTGTTTGATTTGTAGTAATATGCCCTTGTGGTGTGATTGTGAGTGTCTGTGTCTATGACTCACCTGATTATAAAAGCCTCAAAGAAAGATGCAACATGTAGCACATTCCTTTGGTTCTTTAGAGCCTGGCACAGCAGATATTCAGCAAATGCATTGTGAAATTATTCTTAGATTCAGCTTCACTTCGGTGAGGAGAGATAGATGTAGCTCATTAGGTCAGTGGAAAACCAGTGTCTTCCAAACAGTGTATGTTCTCATTCATTTGAGGAATATAAATAACAGTGAAAGGGAATATAAGGGAAGGGAGAAGAAAAAGACTCCTAACTCGGGGAAATGAACTAGGGGTGGTGGAAGGGGAGGAGGGCGGGGGGTGGGGGTGAATGGGTGACGGGCACTGAGGGGGGCACTTGACGGGATGAGCACTGGGTGTTTTTCTGTATGTTGGTAAATTGAATACCAATAAAAAATTAATTTATTAAAAAAAAAGAAAACCAGTGTCTTCTACAAGTGTATTCCATTAGTCTATTTGGTCTTCCAAAGATAGGGCTTATTATGTATTTTGATGACTTCCTCCTGATTTCTTTTCAAACCTGAGCACTTACCCATTTATTTGCTCTCAAGGCTAGCAAGGAAGCATGGCCATCATCTGGAGGATTTGAGGGTCATTCCCAGGTGTAGATAAGCCTTCTGGGAACTTATATGACCCACATTTTATATGAGTCAAACACAGTGAAGAAAGGCATCAGACACCTTCGAGGAGGAAAGAGCCAGAAGACCATGAAATGTGTTAGTAAAGAGGGCAAGAAGGTGGTGGCCAGTGGTTTGCATATGATAGAGTGGGCTGGGACAGAGTTATGGACTGAATGACCATGAGAATCTGAATCTCAGAAGTATTTTGAATACTAAATGACTTCTTGGCCACTGCTAATGTAAAATGTGTGTGTTGTAAGGTGAAGGGTGTGAGAAAGAGAGAAAGAAGCTGTTGGGGAAGTCAGGAGATAAAAGGCAGAGTCTAACTTGAAGTACTTTTAGGAGAGTTCTCCCGGCAAGAGAGTTAACAAATGTCAGGCTACAATGACTGGCATCTAACAATTGAAATCTTGACGAATGTGGTTTTACTCCTGGAATAGCTAGTGCTCTTCGAGGCTTTACACAGTCATGCTAGCCTGAGGCATACAGACTTAGTTAAAATATTTCTAGGAAAACAAACAGTGTTGAGGTGTTTATTTGAAGGGAACGATGAATTTTGAACCTCATATAGGTTCAAAATGTTTTTATTGTCACATTTTGGCATTTCTAGCCATGCAGGTGGCAAAAAAGAGGATGCTAGTCATAACAATTCCCTTATAAAATCAACATTAAGCTTTTGATGGGTGCCTGGGTGGCTCAGTCAGTTAAGTGTCTGACTCTTGGTTTTGGCTCAGGTTATGATCTCAGGGTCATGAAATGGAGCCCTGCATCAAGCTCAGAACACAGTCTCCTTGAGATTCTCTCTCTCTCTCTGCCCCTCCTCCCATACTCTTGCTAAATAAATAGATAATCTTTTTTTAAAAGAAAAAGATTAAGGTTTTGATGTCAGGGAAAGAAAACCTAAGGCTGGGCTCTCTCCAAGAATTTTTTAAAAAGATTTTATGTATTTGAGAGAGAGAGAGAGAGAGCATGGGCAGGGGGAGTGGCAGAGGAGGAGGAAGAAGCAGGCTCCCCACTGAACAGGGAGCTTGTTGTGGGTTCAATTCCAGGGACCCCGGGATCATGACCTGAGCCAAATGCAGATGCTTAACCAACTGAGCCACCCAGGTGCCCCTCTCTCCAAGAACGTTTATCATGTGTAGAGGAGTCCTAAGTAGTTGGTAATGAGATTATCAGAGGATAATGTTGGATATTTTTGATCTGGAAACTGTATTCAGATAGTTTCCTGGGGATTATGAATAATCCTGATGAACTTCAGAGTACAAATCATGACATTATAATTAGGAAATGGCTAAGGAGATACATCATGGAGGCATTATGCTGGTGGAAGAGATGTCAAGATGTTCTCCTATGAATCTTGGCCCAGTTCAAGAAATCAGCCAGCACTTTTTTTTCAGGAAGCACTCAATACTGGATGATCCTCTAGATGATTGGAGCACAAGAGTTAAGCCCCAGTCCCTACAGCCCTCACCAGCTCACTGTTTGGAATTCAATGATAAAGGCCGGGGGGATCCCTGGGTGGCTCAGCGGTTTAGCGCCTACCTTTGGCCCAGGGCGCGATCCTGTAGTCCCGGGATCAAGTCCCACATTGGGCTCTCTGCATGGAGCCTGCTTCTCCCTCTGCCTGTGTCTCTGCCTCTCTCTCTCTATGTCTATCATAAATAAATAATACATAAATAAATAAATAAATAAATCTTTAAAAAAATTATAAAAGCCAGGCAGAAATGCATGATTACTTTCCAGCAGCTATAGAGGGATCTATTTAATATTTATTGTCTATTATGGAAGAAAGAAAGGATAAATGAGAAGAATGAATCAAAAAATAAAGAACTTTCAGGGAGGCAGTAGGAGAAAGGTGACAAGGGTGTATCAGAAACAGATGCACAGATCTGCTAATACAGATCAAGAAGTTTGCACTGTGGGAGATAACAGTGAGGGAGATAGATTTGGGCTTATGTGGATTGATGGAAGAGACAGCAGTGGGGTGCCATTTCAAGGGTGGCAGTGTTTGGGGAAGCCTTTAATGACACGGAATGTAAGGAATATGGAACTAAGAGGAATGAATACTGCATTAACATGACAGGCAAGAAGAATCCTTAACCCCATGGACATGGAGACACCCTTCAAAAAGGGTGAAAGTGAACCCTCTCTCCATGCAACTAATGCCTCTCTTCTTCATATTGATACAAACTAGCATCCTTATAATGCAATGACTCTGCTCTCAGGCCACCCTGCAGTTCTACCCCCTTGAGACCATGTAGAAGAGCTTTGATTTTTTTTTTCTACATACAAATGGTTCAAATAGGGATCCCTGGGTGGCGCAGCGGTTTGGCGCCTGCCTTTGGCCCAGGGCGCGATCCTGGAGACCCGGGATTGAATCCCGCGTCGGGCTCCCCGTGCATGGAGCCTGCTTCTCCCTCTGCCTGTGTCTCTGCCTCTCTCTCTCTCTCTCTGTGACTATCATAAATAAAAAAACAAACAAACAAACAAAAAAAACAAATGGTTCAAATATCTTCAAACAAGAATTATTAAATAATTTCTCAGTTTGTCTTTTCTGGAGGAGCATCCCTAGTATTAGGGTGTGCTAAACATTCCTTCTGGAATGAATTAGATGTCAGGACAGAGGGCACCAATATGAGTGATATGATCTCAGGACAGTGGGACCCTCATTTCCTTTAACCTAACATTGCATTCATTGGGTAAGAGCTATTTGAAACCATGGAATAGGTTGGGTAGTTTCTAAATTAGGGGAGTGAGTTCTTTAGCAGCCATAGAGGTAGGAAGACCATAGAATTTTTGAGCTTTCACTCACTTACTCTCTCTAGAAATTGCCTTGCGATTCAAAAGACTTATTAAATATAGATTGAGATGCTCCTTGCTATCACATGTCACTCTAAAAATTAGTTTTTGATAAAGGCATTAAACTCTTAGAATAGAAGTAATTGCAAAGTATTTTTATTTTATGGTTACTGTCAGTAACATGGTGGGTCTTTTCTCTTTGTGGTTTCTGATATCTGTGAAATCCGATGAGAATAAGGAATCGTTCAGGTAATCAGATCTTCAACTCTTCCGTTATTGCCATAGCAACCACATCTGTCTTCACCACTCAAGGGTTAATCAATGATGTTCTCTGATGTTAATCAATGATGTTCTCTGATTTCTGTTGTTTGACAGCAGCCATCCCTGAGGATTATTGCCTTTTTGTTCTTCTTTAGCTTATAAGTGCTCCTTTTAGAAGAGAGTATTCCCAGATATAGTAGAAGCAGAATTATCTGAAGGACTCCTTCAATATGTGAATCAGCGATCTCATTCTGGGATAATTAGCTTGAGTAACAGTTAAGGCCATGTTCCCTTCCACCCCCACCCCCCGACTGTATGTTACTGATTAAGGAGAGAAATAAGTTCACAACATCCAGTTCTCTGGAAACATCATATACTCTATTTCTACAGTGACCAAATATTCAAAACTCAAATCAAGATCTACAAAAATCTAATGATCTACAAAAAGACTTTTCCCTCCAATATTTGAATTTATTTACATTGAAACTTTCAAATGTTACAGAAATAAAGTCATCCTTAAGTTTTAACTTTAACTTATAAACTGTTAAATAGGATAACAGAACTGCCGATTGGTCTTCTTTACATTTTTTGCAGCAGTTTGGTTTAAAACTTTTTTTTACATCTATTCTTTCCTATGCAGCCAAGTACTACAGTTCCTCCAAAATCAACATTAATGGTCTTTTTTTAAAGCAATATAAAACATTTCCATCCATTTAAAAAAAATTAATTCCAACATAGCTAACATAAAGCATCATTTTGTTTCGGGTGTACAATATAGTGAGTCAACAGTTCTGTACCTTACTCATGCTTATCATGAGAAGTGCTCCCCTATTTCACCCACTTCCCTACTCACCTCTCCTCTGGCAATCATCAGTTTGTTCTCTATAGTCAAAAGGTTATTTTGTTTGTCTCTTTTTTCTTTGTTCATTTGTTTAATTTCTTAAATTCCACAGATGAATGAAATCATATGGTATTTGTCTCTCTGACCATGTTGTTGCAAATGGCAAGATTTCATTCTTTTATGTGGCTGAGCAGTATTCTATATAGATATACCACATCTTTATCCATTTGTCTATTGATGGCCACCTGCTTTTATAATTTGGCTACTGTAAATAATGCTGCAGTAAACATAGGGATGCATATATCTTTCTGGATTCATGTTTTCATACTCTTTGGGTGAATACCCAGTAGTGAAATTACTGGATCATATGGTAATTCTGTATTTAAGTTTTTGAGGAACCTCCATACTGTTTTCCACAGTGGCTCTACCCCCTCATTTTGTCTAACTCTCTGTGTGTGTGTCTGTTTTTCTGTGTTAAGGATGTCAGCTACATACCTGCTCTTGAAAGTAGTGGCCTTATGAAGAACAGGTCCTTTAGTCTCCATTTTAGCCTTCAGTCCAGTCATTTGCAATGGCTTTCTTTGCCTGTTTGTGGACAGGGTTTAGTCCCTGTGTTGTTAGTGGGCCAGTCTGGGGCCACCTTGGGCTTGAGTCAGACCAGGTATTTGCCAGAGATGCAGTAGCACCGAACTTCAGGAGAGATGGGGGCAGGGCACGTGGTGTTAGCTGTTTGTGCAGGTCTGCTGGAGGAGAGGACCTGGAGTGGAGGCTGACTGGCGGGGGAGCATGTCTTCCAGAGAACACAGCGGTGGAGAACACTGCTAGCAAGTTAGGTAGCCAGGGTTGGCCCCATGCTGGTTGTCTCAGGTGTCTGCATGTCCAGGCTGGGGGGCAGGGAGGAAATAGTGTGCATTTCTCCTGGAGAATTCTTCCAGTGTTCCCTGCTTCTCTAGCACACACTCTGAAATAAGGAAGCAAATCGCTCTCTTGTATACCCCAAGGATTTTTCGAACTCATGCTTCTATGCTGTTCTTTGTGGGGCTGTTTGTTGTGTTATCTTGTTAAGGGTGGAGACTCAGTTTCCCCTTCTTCTCCTTGCTCTCCTACGAGCCTGCTGTAAAGTTCTAGGTGTTTAGCCCTACTGATTGTAAGACTTCATAAAATTCAGCCTCTCTGATTTTTAAAGCCAAATGATATGAGATTGATCTTCCTCATGTGGGCTCCCTGGCATGAAGTCTGCCCTTCTCCCTTGGCTGCTCCTATGGTCTCCCCTCCTGCAACAGTCCCCTGGGTCTGTTTAGCTCCCACCTGTGTCTCGACCCTTCCTACCCTCTGTGATGCAGCCTCTTCTCTACCTTTATTTATGGAGACTCTGTTCCACCAGTCTTTGAGTCCTTGCTGGGTTATTTACACTGATGTGGGTGTTATTTGGTGTATCCATGGGATGAGGTGAGCTTAGTGTCCTCTTACTCCAACATCTTCCCTGGGAGTCCCAATATTAGTAGTGTTCAGCAACTATTAGGGTTGTGTGTTTATCTTTAGTTTCATTTGACTTACACCTTTCTTAGTTATTTTCTCCATGTTGGTTTGGGTGAAATGTGAAATGATGACTGTCTTTTGCTCTTTTATACAGGGTGTGGTTTTTTTGTTTGTTTGTTTGTTTTTTTTTACAGGGTGTGTTTGTTAGCACCAGTCCCTCAATTCATTGATTTGCATAAAATTTGCCACTGGCAAGATTTAATTGTCCCCAAAATACCATTTTAGTTTGAAATACCCACCTATTCTCACTGATTTCTCTATGCTGGACTGGAGTTTTTTGTTTGTTTGTTTGTTTTTTAATGCATCACTCCTTTGAGTTCTAATTCATGAACTATTTTATCATTGAGCTTATAAGAAAGAAATGTAAATCACTGACCTACTTGAAAAATCACCTTTCTTTGAACATCTCCTTACTTCATAATTCCCTTTTGTGCCTGGCATATTTTACTTGGATAGAGTTTGTGAACATATAGATTATGATTCCAAATCCCAGTTCTCACCAAAGCCTTGAAGAGGAACATATGAGGGCTACCCCATCACAGTGAAGGCCTCCATGTCCAATTAGCCTCAACATATTAGGGTTGTTCAGTTTGTGTATCTAGAAAGCCTACAGCCAGATGGATGGGAGTAGCAGGGTAGGCCTGCAGTGTGCACTTATATCTGGGATCCATGAATCGAGGTTTGTTCACTTATGCATGGCAGTCATCGCATGGGTATGGTACAACAGAGTGCCTCAGGGAAACTGTGGTTTCAAGGGAATTCCTCACTAGTAAGGATGAGAACCATGAGATTCCACACCCTTCCACCCTCTTCTAACTTGCCTGATTGAAAATCTCTCGCTGAAATCTTCAGACCTTTTGCATTCTACTGTAGAGTCTTCATACCTCATGGGGACTCATGGACTGTCACAGGCATCCATCCACCTAGAGATTAAGGTACTATGACCATTAGCCCTACCCAAATTAATATTTGTATGCAAGGTATGTGTTAATAGGGTTTTGGAAAGATTAGATCATTTTACATTAGATCCTATTTTGTTATGTTAAATGGTTTTATACTCAATATAAGTAGCCAAGGTGGCCTCTGATCAGGTTCCGTCTACATCAATATCAGTGTTGTTTACCCAACATAGTAGGATCCACAATAGATCTTAGATCCACTGTCCTAGTTTTGAAAATGTATAAATGACCAATGATTATTTTATAGTTGGGGAGAAGCTGTAGGGATGACAGTAGGGGAGACTGAAGTCTTATGAGGTTGAAATCATTTGGCCAGACTCATAACACCAGCAAAAAGGAAGGGAGGACAGTTCGCCTTTCACAATTGATTCTGTGCTCTTGTCATGACCCAGAATTTTGTCAACCCATCACTCTTGATAGCACTCTTAATCTGTGTTGACAGTTGGGATGGAAACCCATTTCCTGTCACAGGCTTAGATGCCTTTGTGGGTGAGGTAGAGTGCACTTGTGTAGGATGAAAATTTCCCTTGGGGACTACTTCCCCTTCCTGAACATTCTCATGAGACCCTTCTTGCAGAAGCAGAGGGCATTAGCCAGTAAAAGCTTATATTATATAGCTTTTCCTTAAGGATAACCATAATAATACCCCAAGCCCTAACCTAAAGAATAATCTCAAGCCTGTCAGTAGTGACTCTCATCTTGACCTCACAAAAACTTCATTTCCTGAGATTTTTGAGGGTCAGAATAAGCAGAGGAAAAGACACCCTTAGAACTTGGAATCCCACAGATTTGGGTTTGATTCTTGCTTTTACCATGTACTGTTTGTGGGACTTAACTGAATTTGTTTCCTTATCTATGGAATAGTGACAGTAATATCCACTGCCCACTTCCTAGGGTGACACAGTGCTAGAAAGTACATAGCCTAATATGTGGCATTTACTTCTTACTTAATGCAGGTTTGGTCCCTTTTTCTAAAAGTCCTTGAATGACATCATTTTAGGGACAGGATGGCAGAATTTGGGAATGTGTGTTGAGAGAAATGATTTTCAACATTCTGACAGTTCTGTGAGTAAAAGCAAAGGCCAGATATTTTCAATTCAATAAACTTTCCCAGAGACATGGTGCCTGGGAGACAGTAGGACATATGTTAGGGGAAGAAAAAGAAAAGGAAATCAAAGTAAAGGAATTTTAGCTATAGTCCAAAAGAAGCTCTATCCAGGGAGAAATGTTTTATAGTGACATTTTAATAAACAAATCCTTGGGAGAGTGTTTCTGAGGGTTGAGCCATCTCTTCTCCTTACTCTAAGGGAGTGTTCGCACACTATCATCCCTCGGCTTTCTGAAGAAGATGATGAGGGGAAAAGTGTCCACTCCATCCACAAAGAGTTACAGGATGCACAGTGAGAGAAAGCTGACCTCCAGGCAGAAGAGCAAGTTCCCTACTCCTTGGAGGCAAGAAATTCTCTGTGGCAGCCCCACCTCTGCTAAGCACAGACCTTGGATGGAGGACTGAATTTGCACCATCTCCAAATGACAGACCCCAGCCATGGGGCTTTTTCCCACAAATCCTAGTCTGCTCTCCAGTACGCTGTTGTGAGTTTTCTAGGTTTTTTTTTTTCTTTTTTTTTTTTTTTTTTTAGTTTCAGGGATTGCAAATATAGTAATAGTTGATAACATGACAATGTCTGTAGGAACCTCATATTAAGGGAGGAAGAAATTCCAGCTGGACATTCCACCTCTGCCTCCTCCTATCCCTTACCCTGGTATAATTAGATAAGGATCTTTTTTTTTTCCTTCTGGCATAGATTAGCCTAAGCATCTCTGAATATAAACCTCAGCTGTAAAGAAAAACTTGCCCAGGGGATAGTGACTTGTGGATGCTCAGGTTCTCCAGATGGGCTGTTGACCATGGAGTAAGGCTCCCCATGACTCACTGTTGCCCAGGTAGCTGTAAACACATACAAATAAGGACATTTATTTTTAAAGCACTGGCAGGACCACAGAGAGTCTTTTCTCCCCATTAATATTTCCAAAGAGCAAACTGAGTATCCACTCTAAGGGTTCTAACTCCTACATAGAGCATCTGTTAAGAGTTTAAATCACTTAGGAGCACAACTCTCAAAATAACCAACACTGTTTGTACTTGTTTTGTCACAAAATACAGTGTATTAAGTGCCCACAAATGTTATCCTGGGTTCTGTACCAAGTAACTGAAAAGAACCAGCTATTGCTCTTTGAGAAATTATAATTCAGAATTGCAGAAAGCTGTTGCAAGCCTTGAGCTAGCTGCTTGTTTGTTGTGTTTTCTCTTCTCCTGTTTTAATACTGGCATGCAGGCTCTCTTGCAAGTCTATACCTTTGATATTTGCACCGTGATTCTTGCTGAATTGTCTCCTTTTGAGCAGTTGTTGGAAAGCACTAAGGAAAGCTAGAGAGGGAGAAGCTCTGAGATGTCAAGCAGGGATGTCATCTTTGTCCCAGAGGAAAGGATTGTAGCTTCTTATTGATTTGATCAGAAGGTTTTTTGTGATCTTATTTTAGATCATCAACCATGGAATCCTTGAGCCTTAACTTGTATGAAGGTAGACGTAAGCTTTACTTTTTCTTGAGCTTGCCATGGCTTCCAGGGTTTTATCAACTAGACTACCAAGCGTCCTGTGTGAAGGTCTGGTTAAAACACCTGCCAGTTTCCAGAGATCGATTAGTCATAGCATGGGAAGAGAAATGTCAGTCAGTGCTCAAGGGATTTATTGAATGACACAAAGTAAGTTAAGAAGAGAAGGGATTGAGATATATAAAGATGTATTGTCTTTAAAAAAAAAAATCTGTATATCACATTCTTCCTGATTACCGTGAGAATCTAAAAGAGTTGAAGGTACAGCCCAGGTGGCTCAGGGGTTTAGCGCCGCCTTCCACCCAGGGCATGATCCTGGAGACCTGGATCAAGTCCCACCTGGGGCTCCCGGCATGGAGCCTGCTTCTCCTCCTGCCTGTGTCTCTGCCTTTCTCTCTCTCTCTCTCTCTCTCTCTCTCTGTCTCATGAATAAATAAATAAAATCTTAAAAAAAAGAAAAAGAAAAAGAAAAAAAAAGGTACGTTGATATGTCCACGCCAGTTAGCATATTTTTGAGCCTCCTGTAGATGACTTCTTGCATATCAAATTATTTGCTGAAACAAGACACATTTTCTTCTGAAAATGTTTATGTTCCAGGCTGTTGAAGCCTTTTCTTGTTACCACAAATTATTATCTTTAGGTTCACATGATTTTGTTTGTGGCCTTAACTCTGGAGGACACTCAGTCTGTCTCTTGTCAGGCTGAGGTTTAAAATTCTAAGCGGAATTATGAAGACATGATATTTAGGGAATGGGAGGATAAATAAGAGTATATAACTGGAAAATTACTTTATCCAAAAGGCCTATATTCCTGTAGTTAAATAAAATCTTGCTTTTATAAACGATTAATATTGGAGGATAGGACAGCAAGTGGTTACTTCTCCTTAATGTTAAAACGCTGAAGGTTACTGATAAATCAGCTCTCTCCAGGCCCGTCCACATCCTGAGTAGAGCTGAACCCCGTGTGGTTTTGTGTCCCCAAGCGCTGGCATAAGTGCTCAGCAGGGGGTGTGCTCAGTATTTGATGGAAGCTAACAAAAGAAGGGAAGGAGAGAGGGAGAAAATAAAAAGGATGAGAAAAAGAAAGAAGGGGGAGAAAGTGAAATAAATGGACTGGAAGAGAGTTTGTCAAAATACATGCGCGCACACACACACACACACACACACACACACACAGAAATTAAGGGACTTGTCTAACTCACACATTTGCTCATAGACCTGGAACCAGAATACAGGTATGTCCTTATACTTCATCTCCCTCCTGTCTCTCTGCATCACAGAGGGGTAACTATTCCATAGGCATTTTGTATTCTTGGAAAAACATTATGAAAAAAAAATGCACTAATTAAAATGTCCCTGGAAGAGAAACCAGGCCTTACATTGAGTTATTTAAGAGAGCCAAATAAGATTTTCGAAAGGCCCCAGAAAGGTTATATTTCATACAAGGGGAAAAAATATGTTGAGAACATCTGGGAAGAAATTCAAGTTATTTCTCTGGTATTTCCTTAAAATATGATAATTTTACAACAAAGTAATGCACTGGCAGGATCAGCTGTCAAATTCCCATCCAAATTTGGACTTCTCATCCCTTCTTAGCTTCATTTTTTTCTTTCCACATTTGTAATTTCCATATTTTTCTTTTCTCTCTGAACCAGTTCTGCTTGGTTTCCAACCCTGCTTGCTTTCACGGGCCTTGGTACTCATTCTCACATCTCTTTATTTTTCTTTCTACTCTTCCTTTGCTATCATGCAGCTCTTCCTCTGCTTTTCTCTAACCTCCTTTCACCTGATACTTTGTTACTGATTTAGTCATCAGTTTCCTGTCTGTGATTGGCACTGATCTTCCAGCCTCCAGGGTTTACTAAGGCGACTGTTGCTGGAAATCTGACATAGGATGAAGCTCTTTCTCCATTATGTAATTTAATATATCCAAAACAGCTGTTATTGCTGGGTGTCCGTCCCCCCCCCCCCCCCCCCACGCCCCATGACCATTTTTTCCACCAAAGGAAAAAAAAAGTGCTACTGGATGATGTTCATGGTATTGGAAAGTAGTTTTGCTTGGGTTGAAATGGACATTTTAGGATCTGGATTTCTGAACACTTCTCAAAATCTCAACCTCATCATGTAATTCTGTGGTGGTTTTCCCCAGGATTATGCCATTTTCTTTATTAAAAGCATATAAAGAGAAATATTTACATAGTTTTAAGTTTATTTATTAAGATATTTCATGCAGTAAAATTCGCCCTTTTAGTAGGGGTGACCTGATGACTGTTGCTAACACTTCCCTTTGTTTTACCACCACCACTCTCACAGAAGGATTCCCTCATCCTGAGAAGTTCCCTTGTGTCCTTTTATAGTTAATCTTTACCCTCTACGCACAGGTCTGCTTTTTGTCTCCATGGTATTACATTTGTGCAGACAAAAGCTTTCATTGCTTTTGGATAAATTTCTAGGGATGGGTTTGCTGAGTCATATGATAAGTTTATCTTTAATTTTGTAAGATATTGCCATACTGTTTTCCAAAGTATCTGGATCGTTTTTCATTCTCAACAGCAAGATATGAGCAGTCCACTTATTCCCAATCCTTTCCAGCACTTGATATTGTCACTCCTCTTAACCATAGCCAGTGTAATGGGTGTGGAGTCATATCTCATCATGATTTTAATTTATATTTCCCTAATGCCTAGTGATAATGGAACATATTTTAATGTGTTTATTCCCATTTGTACGCCTTTCTTTTGTGAACTGCTTGTTCAGATATTTTGCTTATTTTTCATTGGGTTGTCTACCTTCTTTAATTGTAAGAGTTCTTTATTATGCATATAGGCTATTTGTCGGACATGTATTTTGCAAATAATTTCTCTCAGTCTGTTGCTTATTTTTTCTTAACTATAGCTTTCAAATAAAGTTTTTAGCCTTGAAATCCATTTTAGCAATTCCTTCTTTTGTAGTTTGTGCTTAAGAAATCTTTACCCAATCCAATGTCTCAAATACTTTTTCCTGTATTTTTTTCTAAAATTTGTATCTATTATATTTAGATCTATGAACCATTTAAGTTTAATTTTTGAATGTTATATGCGGTTCACAGTCAAGGCTCTTTTGTGTGTGTGTTGGGTTTTTTTTCATACAGATATCTGGTTGATTTAGCATCATTTGTTGAAATCTTTTTTTTCCATTAAATTACATTTATTTCCTTGAATCTCTGGGTCATGACAGGGCCATCACTTGGTCATATTATACTAATTATGTATTTTTTATTCAATTTTAAATATTTTGTTAGAATTTTTTTTCTATTTGTCTTTAGTTCTCTTGTAATGTCTTTGGCTTATCAGGCATCAGGATATTACTAGTCTCATAAAATGAGTTGGGATGTTTTCCAATTTCCCCTATTTCTAAGGAATTAGTTAGGATTGACATTGTTTCTATCTTTGTTTTCAAAACATAAAGATAAACCCAAAGAGAATGATATACTCAGTGTAGATATACACATACCTCCCTCAACCCTTTATATCTTTGGGTTTGTTCTAGAACCTTAGGTCAAAAGGGTCATGTAAGGAAATTCGTTGATCCCTTGATGTTACCAATTTGTCAAAAGTAAACATTTGTGTTTTTGTTATCTGTGATTATCTTTTTACAGATTTGGGAGTAAAGTCAAATCTTTGAATCATTTTTGAAACAAAAACAATCATTTTTGAAATCATTTTTGAAGTTGGGAAAAGTAAGTGTATCATCAAAAAGGTTCAGTTTTCTACCAATTACAAGTTATCTCCAGGAAGACTGGGCTATGGTTGATTAATAAGCATCTTTAAGACACTGACACTTATTTACATATGAGTCCACCTTCGTTAGAAATGGCTTTTGCTCAGGAACTTTTGTTCTCCTCTTGCTCACTAGTAGATTGGTCTTGTTTCCCTATCTACCATGACAAGTAATGCACTACAGCTTTTGCCACATTCAGCCTCTGGCAGTCAAAACTCTAGGAATCACCAGTATCCTTGAATGCATTTGTGTCCTTCATAGAGTATGTAGGAGATGATGATTTTTGCCCTACCTGTGGATTTCAGAGGCATCCATATGTACACACAAACAGTACAGCTCCTAGTAAATCTAATCATATATCTATGGTCATTTTATTTTTCATATGTGTTTTGTTTATTTAAACAGCAACTCTGGTAGTGTGATTTTAATGTGAATAGAAAGAACAAACTTCTTTTTCCTCCCCTCTCATGTTGGAATCTTATTTGCCATTGATGACTGGAGCAGATGAAGTAAATGCTTCGTAACATTTGATATGTATTTACATCTACTGTGAGAAGTAACAAGAGACTTGATAGCCTTGCTCCCTAGTAAAATAAAATCAGATTATTGTTCTCATAAACCATTTCTCTTCCTCAGGCTTCTGAGCAGGAGTCATTGCTGCTGTGTCAAGCATGACTACTCTTTCTGGAACTAATGTAACTGTTGGTCATTATTTTTAATAAAATGGAAAATAAGGGCTATTATCCAAATAATTTAATTAGTTTTACATTGAAAATATTGATGGTATGTGACAACAAAGTCACACCTTTTCTTCTTTGATGGGAGCAGAGTATATCTTTCTATCTGGTTATTTCAGGACATGCTGTGTAAACTACGACTTCTCAACCTTCTGTGTTCCTCAGTGACTAACCCAGGTAGGGTTAGGGGCTGCTGCCTCTCACCACTTTGTAGCTGCGGTAGGTGGCGTGTTCTCTGGACTCTGGCTGCTCAGTGAATGTTTTTTTTTTTTTTTTTTTTAATTTTTTTAATTTTTTTTTAATTTATTTATGATAGGCACACAGTGAGAGAGAGAGAGAGGCAGAGACATAGTCAGAGGGAGAAGCAGGCTCCATGCACCGGAAGCCCGACGTGGGACTCGATCCCGGGTCTCCAGGATCGCGCCCCGGGCCAAAGGCAGGCGCCAAACCGCTGCGCCACCCAGGGATCCCCCAATGAATGTTATTAAATAATTAATCATTGAAAACCTGAAAACTACTGGACTTTTACTAACAGAATCTCCAAAGTACCACAATGAGAAGGAGAAAGTGAAGGGCACTCTACAGTGATACAATGATTGTATTTATTTTCCAAATGAGTTAGAATGCCATCAGTGGCACACATTGTAACCTTTCAGATGAAAATATTGTATCTTTATTCTCTAAAATAGTATCTCTAGGAAGCCAAAAGTGATGAATATGTACAATAATAAATTCATTCTGTCTACAAAAAGCAGCTATTTAAAGTATTTATGTTAATCAGGTGGTGCTAAAAATGGATTTATAGAAAGAAGAACTTCAATCTTAAAGTGAACCCAACTCTTTGCCCGACATCCCTTGATTGAAACTCTTAAGGACACATTATAGAGAGAAGATAGAAGTATTACCAACCCAGAAGACTAAATGATATTGGGTTATGTTTTAAAGTTTAACTATAGGTCTTAATAGTCTTGGTTTCATTATTCTGGGCTCTTAACCCATCCTACAGAGGTATACTATTTTATAATGGAGACAGATAAGAAGGTTATACTGATATTTTGAGATCTAATATTCCTTAAATTCTTAATTTTACATCAGTTGTTGAATCTCCACAGGGATGGAGGCAAACTGGGTTGGATTATTCAAAAGCAATTGACAATTCCAAAATCAATTTCATTTGCTTGGGGAATGCAGTAAAAGAGCTCAGTTGAGGTTTAGCCAGGGGTGCACATGAAGACACTCAGAACCTCTGGCCTTGACCTTTTCCCAGTTCTCTCTGGTGCTGGTGGTTTAGTTATTGAAAAGAAGGTCAGATTCTTCTTCTCTTCAAATACATCACACACATGACTTACTTGAGTTCTTTCTCCAGTCATAGTGAAGGCTTTCCATCTGTCTTGTCCAACCCATAGCCCTGGAGTTGAATTTAAGAATGGCTGAGTGGAGGGCAGCCTGGGTGGCTCGGCGGTTTGGCGCTGCCTTCAGCCCAGGGCATGATCCTGGAGTCCTGGGATAGAGTCCTGCATCGGGCTCCCTGCATGGGGCCTGCTTCTCCCTCTGCCTGTGTCTCTGCCTCTCTCTGTCTCTCATGAATAAATAAATAAAAATCTTAAAAAAAAAAAAAAAAGAATGGCCGAGTGGACTGCCACTTCAGGGAAGCTAGTGCCAAGGCAGAAGTAGAAATAGTCCATTTCCAATTATGTGGCTTGCTTTTCATTCAGGTTCTTTGTACATCAGTTTGTACTCTTTAACAGGGAATAATAATACTTGCCTTGCCAATGTCACATGTTTTAATGAAAATTAAAGTATTAACCTAAGATTTTCCTTTTTAATTCAACACTATAAAAAACATGCTACATAAAAGTTTTTATTTGCTTTTCAAGCTAAAGTGTTCTGTATTTTTAGAAGAAAGGCACTGCATGAATTTAAATGCACAACATGATATACTTCAAGGCTTATAATAAAAGTACTACAAATGTAGCTTAATTAATCTATCCTAATTAACCTAATGCTGCCTTTTTACTGCACCCATGTACATTCAATGACACATTGCATATTTTATTTGAATAAGTCTGATCTTACGGCATAACTACAGTGTTATCACTGAGTGGAGCTCTTCAGTGAAAATTGCATTAAGTAGAAGATAAAGCCACAGAAAGAATTTCCTTGTATGCTCCTCTGCCTCTGTGTATGTGAGTGTGATAAGTCAGCAGGCTTCTCTTTATCCTAAGTGTCCATAAAAAGCCTTTGAAAGGTTAGGATTCCAGGGAGACTTCTTTGTTGCTGGCATCTCCGTTTCCCCCAGGCTGCCTGCAGCACATGCATTTATTGCCTCTCTGCAGAGTAGCAATAAGATTACACTCTCTGGAGGGAGGAAACTGGGACAGATGGACAGAGCCAGAGGATGGGCCAGAATATTCAAGAATAGAGCCAGGGAAACAAAGAGCGGGAGTTACAGAGAGGAAAGGACCAGGATGTCCTGTATCATAATTGAACTCCCTTTCCAATGAATAAAATCAACGAGTAGCTCTGTTTAACTTCTCCCACATTTATGCACTGGCCACTGTTCCTGCTGCCCTCACTTTAGCTTCAGTTAGCCTTCAACATATTAACTCCGGTATTTGAAGGGAAGACCAAAGGAGACAGCAGAAGGGAAATGTGTGTGAGACGCCCGGCATGTGGACATCTGAATGGGCCACATCACAGTACTTGTACAAAGTCCTCCTGTCACCCCATTCCAAAAGCGTATGACATTGGTGTTTGCAAAGAAACAGAAGAGTGTCTCCCTTACTGCTCAACCTTAGATTTTAAGACCTTATTGTCTAATTGACAATTGTGCTTTAACTTTTGCGTCAATTATAGTGTATGATGCCCCTCCTCTTCTCTAAACTGAAGGCTGTATTTCTGAATTCAGCAATTTGTATCAAAACCCAGACTAACTGGCTTATGTAAGAGTTTCTCTTTGAAGAGGAAACATTGGACATTATTAAAATATTAAGTTCTATTAGTCCTCCATAATCTAGGATGGCTGAAGATTTTTTTTTTTTCAGCACAATTCACTGGTGGATTCTCTTTTTCTGTGAAGCTTTGTCTGGATTAAATCTCAGGTATCCTGTAGAGTGCCTCACTTCCCTCTGCAGTCTGGTAGGGAGTGGGACCAGCTGGTGTAATTCGATTGACCTGTTTTACACTCTCTGATTCATACTCCCCCCCCCTTTTTTTTTTTTTTTGTAAACATGATGTAGCTGTACATAATGAATTTTCTTTGGAAAGCTTTTATTCCTTCAACATGTAGGAGTCTGCTTGGGGCTCCATGAGGTCAGTGTTCATTCAGTTCATGGCCCTGATCCAGAAATATTTCTTCAGCCCATCTATTTTTAAAAGAGATCAGGACGCACACATGCGGACACACGCCCTAAGTTTCATGCTTCCACTCTCTGTATTACTATACTGTTCTATCACTATGTGTAGATAGGATTTCTCTCCCCCAACTTAACAGGAATATTTGAATATACTCAAATCTTCAGGAATAAAAGTGAAGAGTATAATTTGATAAAGCTGAAAACAAAAAAATAGGAAAATAAAACCTATTTGGTTTAATTCTGTGAGACTTGTTGGAAAGAGAATATTAGCAGTAGGAACACTTGCTAAGAGAACATGTTAAGAATTAGATGGCCATTACAATAACATGCTTGATTATAAACCACTCTATGTACTTTCAAAATGTACTCCTTTAATCTTCTGAATACTATACACGTCAGTACAAAAGCTCATTTCATAGTCTACAAATAGTATGACCATTGGGTGTAGTGGAATCTTACCAACACTTGTCTCTTTGGCTAAGTCGTGTAATAGGTTGAACACAGGTCAGTCTATCAATTATTATAAAGATGATCAATTATTATAAATCTTGATCTTCAATCAAAAAGCATACAACAAGCTAGGGAAGAAATTTACCTATAATAAAATAATGCCATTTGATGTTTCTTTTTCCATTGCCAATCACGCAGTATCTTAGTTGCTGAAGAATAAACCAAAAGTATTTTGTTTTACCAGAGCTCTGAGCAAACTTAATAATTTCTTCCATTGGCTCTGCAAACTATTCATAACTAACCTATGCTCTCACTAAATAAATAAACAAACAAAATGGAACTCATAACAAAGGGGAAAATCTGACAATTTCCAGTTCAGCTTTGGTGCAGATTTCCTGGGGGATCCTAAGCCAACAATGATCCATTTTCTGGATAATAGGAATAAAATACTATCTAAATATTAGTGTGAGTTAAAATTAAATTCTTCATGCTGAATTTGTGGTAATTGAATGTCCTAATGTATGACTTTTCAAGTATCAACTTTTTTTTTTCATCACCATGGTTTCCATTAGAATATCAACCATACTTTTCATTCCAAGGCCCCCATTATCCAGTTACTTTGTGTTTATGATCTAATCTAATTTTGTTTTTTTTTTCTAATCTAATTTTGTAATTGGCCTAAGTAAAATAGAATATAGAGAAGATAACAGGTCAGAAAATGGTCCATAATGCTTTGAAATGTACACTGTTAGCTATAGCCTTCTGAACTTGTTGATATTTGACTGTTTTTGACCTAGAAAAATGGCATTCTCTTAGCTCACACTGCACTATTTAATGGTTCAAGTTAAGAAGCCACCTACTGAGTGCTTTCAGGGCAGAAATTAGTATTGTGATGAGAGCATGAACTTTGGAGTAAGTCAGTCCTCTGTGTTTCTGTCAGACTGATCCTGTAACTCTAAACTCTGGCCAAGTTATCTATCTTTCCTGAGCCCAGATTTTCATTGAGAAAACAGATATAACAAGACCTACCTTTCTCTTCTATTTTGGGAATTAGAAAGAACATATGAAAAAGGTCTACCGTAGTATATAGGACTTTATACCAAACTAATAAATAAGATTTGCTTTGCTTTTTTTACTACTTCTGTATTCCAGACACCGCTAAATATAAGAAGTATGTAACTAATTAAAAATTGAATTCAGGAAAAATCAGTTTGAATTTCAAGAATGTAAACATCTCTCTCAATAGATAGGTAGATAGGTAGATATAGCCATCCATCTATCTGCACTTGCACACATATGCACATAAAGCAGATATTGTTTTAAGCCCTTTATATGGATAACTTTCAAAAATGACTTCACACTTTCATAACCTGTTAAATGGACTAACCAAACAAAATATGAACTTTTCTGGATAATTGAGACCTCTCAACGGCCATCAATTCTGTCACGTATATAAAACTGTGCTGTCAGCAGGACTTATTGAGTTGTGGTAGATCTTATTGCTATCTCTCCCAGAATACTGTGCTTTTTATTTGCCAGTTTTAGTAGATTTTCTGTTTTCTCTACTATCATGGCCATTATTTCTCTCTGCTCTCATAGCAAGTCCTAACCTCACTTACTTATGGCTTTTAGTATTCTTTGAATTTAGAAAATAGGTCACTAGGTCTGTCATATTTTTAGATAAAGTATAAAAGCAAATAATCTTTAAAGTTGGTGGCACAAGAGGTTCTTCTCCAAAGCACAGTGGAGACTTTTGTTACTTCTATTTTGTGACTTAATTCACTGATTCTCAGTTATGCTCCAAAAATGTGAGATCGCCAGATTGATATTTATGGATAAGTCAGATTTCAGAGTAAGAAACCAGGGATGGTAAGACAGACTTCTCAATTAAATGTAACCAATAAATCTGGTCTTATTAAAACTCTGTAGCTTTGAGATCTATGCCTTCTGACCATTCCTGAGAAGTGGGAGGAGATGCCCACAAATATGAATGTGTAATTCCCCAGGCCTGCTACAGTGGAAAAGATTGGGCATTTGGTAAGAGGGTCGTGCCAGGAATTACAATGAAGATAGGAAGGAGATGCCAAGGGGGTTTGGGCTGAGGGAGGATGAATGGAAAAGCAACCCCAGAAAACTCCCCTTCCCCTCCTTTCTTCCTCCCTCCCATTTATCCTTTCTGTTTCTCACTTTCCAGCCCTTTCAAAATTATGGAGAGTTTATGGAGGGTACAATGGGCCACCTATGTGCCAGGTAGAGGATGCCACTCCCTCTTCTGGTTTCCTTTTCTTTCTTCCTCTGCCCAGTAAGAACTTACCCCTGAAGTGACTGGTTCAGGTGAGAAGTGGGTGGTGAAGACTGAGCTTGTGAGGAGAACATAGTCATTGTACTGTTGAGGAGGTCTGAGGTCCAGGAGCAACAGGTTAGGGGAAGGGGTGTCCTTTGTCAGGCTCTCTAGGCTTACAGATCTTAGCAGTTAGGGGTATGGTGCCATTACTTCTCATTTTGGACATACTGTGTCTTTCAGGGAATACTCTCCAACTCAAGAATTTGACGTCTGATTTTGTCTATTGGGTGAAATTTAATGAACCTATGAAAAATTGGCACTTCAACTACAATCTTTTTAAAGACCCTGATTCCTAGATTAGATATAGCATCATCAAAGAAAAAAAAAGCAAAGCATAGGCACTATTACTTCAAGAGAATATCAAAATAAGATTCATGTGTGTTAGGATACTCATACACCACAGGGTGCTAAATGGGAGCACACTCAAAATCAGTGCATGTTAACTCTGTGCTTCTAGAAAGGGTCACCTCAGATTTGTGGTTTGAAAGGATTTGGATCCTAATTAGTTCATTTAATAGTCTGTGGCTAATTAAGTGAGTTGGTTAGAAATCAGCCCTCAAGAGCCTAAGGTCAAGGGTTACATTTCCCTGTGGACCAGTTTATCTTCTCTGTTTCATGGTCATTGATCACACTTCTAATCCCTTATTCAGGCAACTTGCAAAGTTATGTAACTGATGATGGAGAATTCAGTATAAATGAATGAAAGCAAAGGTATAACTGTAGCAAAATGATTGCATGTGTTGGCAGGTCAAGACGGCGCACTAGTCATGATCGTGAAGTTTGCTATTGGGCAGGACCTACATGAAAAGTGTCCTTTGTCACTTTATGATAGAGTTTTTGGGAGAGATGTTTCACTCCTCTGAGTCTTAGTTTCTTGATCTACAAACTGAGAATGAAGTCAGCCTCACGGGGAGGGTAAGAAGATTATCAAGATGTTAGCTGCTGTACACACGGTGAAATATGATCCTTGTTTCCCCTGGCCTACCACCCTTGGGGTACATTTTCTCCAATCCCAATATCCCAGGACCCCTTCCCACCCCTCCACGCTTCCCTGCTGCAGATGGCATGTGCTCAAGCCCTATGCCCTGCCCTGGTTCAGGCACCTGCTGTCCTAAGCCATAGACTGGCAAGAGCTTGCCTGTGAAGGCAATTTGTTCAATGATTTCATTTATCTAATAGCACCTTTAAGCTAATTGGTTCTGTGTGGTGGGAGTTATATAGCACAAGGAAATGATGGGAGTCTCCCAGACATGTATGTAAAAGATAAATAGGCCCATTCTGTTGGAAATTGCATCAGTGGGCTCAAGGTTGCATCCAAATCTCCTCATCGCATCCACATTCTCAGAGCTTGCCAGGTATTTTGAGTCTTCAACTCATGTCCGCGTTTGTTCTCATAAGGAACTACCCTGCACGTCTCTTTATGTATAAGTTTGTTCATCTTCTAGGAGAGGGTTGGAAGTAATAGGGACCATAAAAACGACTCAGCATACAAATTCTAAATAAGATCAATAAAATATGATGGAATGATGCTTTTTTAACTCTGCTTCTAAGATTATTAGCTCTTTGTGTGTGTGTGTGGAGAGAAAAATGCAAATATGATGCTAATTATGAAGGCCCATCTGTTATACTTAAAGCACCAGAGGGGGAAAAAAAGACTAAATGTAAAGCTGTTCTGCAGTACCTTGCCATCTTTGAGGACCCATTTTGGGGAAGCTGTTTTTATTTCAAACTTTGATGTCCTCTAAGGAAGTGGGTTTCCTTGAAGGATGCTGAGCTGCTGTTTGAAGAGGTGAGGCTATTCTGACTGCACCACCTTTTGCTTATTTTATTCTGCAGCAAACATGTGGGCTGTACCAAATATGTATTTACTAGATCAAATAACTCTTTGGAAAGGCCTATCATGTAAATTATCGAAAACGAGTACTACGTAATTACAACCCCCAGAGTACTTACTCAGATTATTTATCTCTTTTAATATCCCACCTGGCAGGGATTCCAAAGAATACCAAAAGTTTATTTATATCTGCTTGGCCTTAGGACTGGGCCCTTTCCCATTAATTTTGGTAATGTCCACCTTAGTAGCTGGGCAGGTAAAGAATCCAAATTCTCGCATCTTATGTTTTTAATTGTCAAAACTGTAAAAGTTACTTTTTTTTAAAACTTTTATTTACTTATTCATGAGAGACAGAGAGAGACAGAGACACTGGCAGGGGGAGAAGCAGGCTTCTTGAAGAGAGCCCGATGCGGGTCTTGATCCTGGGACTCCAGGATCATGCCCTGAGCCACACACAGATGCACAACCACCGAGCCACCCAGATGCCCTGAAAGAATTATTTTCAACAGGTCTTTACAAAGGCCTGTGGTAAAGAGCATCTCTAAGTACTGCTAAATCCCCAAATTGCCCTTAACCCATTTTCAATATGTGATGTGATGTCATTAGGCCTGGAGATAGAGATTTGGAAGTTACTGATGTAGAAGCACTGCTAGAAGACATAGAAATGGTCAGCTGTTTGAAACAGGGGACAAAGAGAGAGTGACGTTCAGGGACTGAGCCATGAGGGCCAGCCACGACTGAGGACAGGAGTTTATGGAATGAGCCCCTGAGTTTTCCTCACAATAAAAGCCAAGGAAGGAGTTTTCAGAAGATTGTTGCCAGTGGTGCCAACAACGCAGAGATGTCTGGGAGGGTGACACAACAAAAACTTAAAAGCGAAGAAAAGAAAGAATAGAATTCCAGAGGGGGGGATCCCTGGGTGGCTCAGCGGTTTAGTGCTGCCTTCAGCCCAGGGCGTGAACCTGGAGTCCTGGGATCGAGTCCCACATCAGGAGCCTGCTTCTCCCTCTGCCTGTGTCTCAGTCTCTCTGTCTCTTTGTCTCTCATAAATAAATAAATAAATAAATAAATAAATAAATAAATAAAAGAATTCCAGAGGGACGCCTGGGTGGCTCAGTGATTGAGCATCTGCCTTTGGCTCAGGACATGATCCCGGGGTCCTGGGATCGAGTCCCACATCGGGCTCCCTGCATGGAGCCTGCTTCTCCCTCTGCCTGTGTCTCTGCCTCTCTCTCTGTGTCTCTCATGAATAAATAAATAAATAAAAACTTAAAAAAAAATAGAATTCCAGAGCTCAAAGAAAACCTCCGAGATCTTTAATTCTTACTCTTTGCAGTATTAACACTCAGACCAAAAATACTAAGGTCAGGAAGGGGTAGGGCACTTGGGCAAAGCCCCACACAACCGATCAACCCCAGATCCCACATCAGTGCTATTTCCGGATTCCCAGCCTAGGGCTTCTGTGGCTTCCCAGCCTGCTCTACCTTTGTGGCCAATTGGTTCCCATGCTGACCCTTAGGAGTTCCAGAGTTTTGGTTAGAATGATATTTTAACATGATCGCAGTTTTTCACAGAGCGTTTCTCTCCACATGGAAACATTGGTGTTTTTGTCATTGTTGTTAAAAGTTGCCTAAGAGTTTCTTTCATTGCAGAACTTATTCATAGTCTCTTAATGCTGAGAGATGTGTTTCCAAATAGGAGATAAGGAGAATTTGGGATAACAATGTTTTACACAGCTTAACAGTATACTTACTGAAATTTTCAAGCTTTGTCAATTTGTTTTAGATGACTCAGTTCTTTTCTTCCCCAACCACAGAAGACTATTTGATATTTACTGAAAGAAGTCTCTTTTTTTCCCCCAGAAAACCTAAACTTGATAAATGAGAAAATTTAAGCAATGTATTAGTAAGGGAATATGTTTTTCCTCTCATAACAAAAACTTCAAGTGGGGAGGAGGGAGGCATAAAATGAACTGCCTTGGGCCTACAAATTTCTATTTCAGCCATATTTTAAGCCCTTAGTGGGCTTAATGGGCTCAAGTTCCTTTTTTTTTTTTTTTTTAAGCTCTAACTTCTTGATTAAATGATCACCTAATAACCAATGCATTTAATCAAGCAGATACCAAGCACTAAAAAACGATGTATTGGGAGATTGTAAAAAAAAAAAAAAGAAAGAAAGGAAGGGTCCAGGTATCTGCCCTCTGTGTTTGTTTGTTTTTTTGTTTTTTTTTTTTTTTTAATTTTTATTTATTTATGATAGTCACAGAGAGAGAGAGAGAGGCAGAGACACAGGCGGAGGGAGAAGCAGGCTCCATGCACTGGGAGCCTGATATGGGATTTGATCCCGGGTCTCCAGGATCGCGCCCTGGGCCAAAGGCAGGCACCAAACCGCTGCGCCACCCAGGGATCCCTCTGCCCTCTGTGTTTGAAACAAGAGTATGGAGTCGACACCCCAAAGCTCTCATTTCAGGCACCTGGAGAGATACTGTAGAGTTGGCCGAATTTGTCCTCAAGCCTGTCCTCCTACCCTCCTCCTTATATTCACTCCTTCTTTGTGAAGTGTGGCACATTCCTGTGCAGGCTCTCCAGGTGGTCCTCTCTCAAATATCCCATGGTCATCTAGCCTACACATTGTGTGGTCTCTGTCCCTTCTCTCTGAAGCGATGATGAAACTGCACCACTTTAAGCTGTGTGTACTCACTGATTCATGTGGAAAGAGCTATTGGATGAAGTGGGACTCGAAGAAAAATTGACCGTTACCCACTCTACTGATGTCTAAGGAGAGCAGGGCCAAATGGCAAATTAATGGCTGGAATTACACCAGTAATACTAATAATGGAAGCACTGGAACACTGGAAGCATAGCATTTTATATTGCAATAACTCTGTGAAGTTCCTCACTTTTTGGATGAGGAAACTGAAGTTTAGAGAAGTTATGAAACACAGGCAGGGATATAAGCCTCTGGCCTGTGAAACGAGAGGATTGAAGAAAAATGAAGAGGACAATGAAGAAAGACATTTCTTTCTTAACTAAAACTGTCATCACGTAGGACACAATTCAGTTATGCATTTGCTAACAGTTTGTTGGCTTTTACATAAGCAAGCTGTACTCATTTTATACAGATTTTAACAGAACATTAAAAACAAACAGATAAAATTATAATTTTATAACTTAAAGCAGCTGTCAACATTCAAGTACATCTCTGTTCAGTCATTTTTTTAGGGGGATGCATGTTGTATTTTATTTGGGGATCTTTCTGGACATAGTTTCTTACAATATTCAGTGGCTACATAAGCTTCTATTACATCACTAGTTTTCAGGTGATTTGGTCTTAGGACCCCTTTATACTCTTAAAATTATTGAAGACTTCAAGTTATTCTGGCTTGAGTTACAGCTATTGATGTTTACCTTAGTACAAATTGGAACTGAGAAAGGATTAAAATATTAATTAATTAATTAATTAATTAATAATTGTAAAGCCAATACATGCTAATATAAATATATTTTTCCAAAACAAACCAAAAAGTGATGATTGACATTATTTCACATTTTTGTAAGTTTCTTTAACATCTGGGTTGATAGAAGACAGATTCTTATGTTTGTGCCCACAGTCTGGCAATATATTGTTTTGATTGAGTGACTATATGATGAAAATCTTCGCTCATGCAGATATGTAGCTATAGAAGAGAACAGTATTTAATAGCATCAGATAATAATGAATATTCTGTTTTGAAGCTATGCCAAACTTGGCAAGTGGTGGTTTCTTAAAAGTTGGTTGAAATATGGAGAATTCATGAACTTTTCATACTCTGTTACATTAAAATCCATCCTCTTGTCTTCCATCTTGAATGGAACCATTACCCATGTGTAATTTTGTGACACTGTACATTAGACATTTGGAAAACTGATTTACTGAGTTACCTACACCTTCCAAATTTTGATACATGTCACTTTACAATATATAAAAAATTGTATTTATTACTATCACTAACAACTCCATATGAAAGGTCTTTCAGTATTGAGAAGATGTCAAGCATACTATGACAGAAACAAATTTCCCAAAACTCTTATTTTTACTTGAAAGTTCAAATTTTATCATTGGCAAAAGATGCTGTCAACACTGAGCTCACTTTTCCTCATTGTAGAGAAAACATCTGCCAAATCTTCAAGTCAGAACAATACTTTGTCATTTGTTTTTTCTGGGGGTTTATGAAAATTAAGTTAGTTCAGCTTGAAACTCTAAATAATCAATCACATAAGTGCTTTACCGTAAGACAACTATCCTGCTTCTGGGTGCATCCCCCTATTTTCTCATGTAGAATATGAAAAATACAAGAACTCAAGGTTGATATGCAGTAAAATTAATACATCTTAATTCTTCATCAAAAATGTTCTAAAGTGACACTGGCATTTTCCTTCAATTGCAAGTGCATAGTGAGGAAGACTGTATATCCCCAGTATAGTGTACGTTGATGTGGCCTGCTGTACAGTCTGGTGTTGTGACCTTGACTTGGGCTAAGGTGCCTGCAGTTTTCGTGGATATTTTTGCACTGCCAGTGCGAATGTCAGCACACTGAATAAGACTCATAGTGTTTTAGTGTTATTATAGAAGATGATCGACCTCATGAATTGCTTGTCAGTGGTCCACAGACCACACTTTGAAAACCATGACAGTACACTGAAATTTCAAAATTAATTCTATCAATCTCCTATGTTGGGAGCATACCAGTTATTTCTAAAACTGTAAAGATTTTCTTGGGATATGTTCTAGAAGTGGAAGTGCTGCATTGAAACAAATAAATACTTTTCAAGCTGCCCTTTCGAAAGTTATACATAGGCACTCATAGCATACTTGTGTACTTTACTTTTATATGGCCTTTCTTAATGGTATAGTTTCCATGCTTAGGGAAAATTTCATTTGGTACCAAAATGGTTAAAATATTTCCATCAATTTGACCACTATGTAATATAAGGTGAAAATGATGACATTGGATTCACTCATGCTGTAAATGCTTTGTAGAGAGACTGTGTTAGAGCAGAAAGCATGATACCTTCTTTGTATATTAGCTATTCGACTTTTAACTTCTCAGATCTTTCATCTCTAAAATGTCAATAATAATGAATTTTCTCTCAAAGATGCTGAGAGGTCTCTTAGCTGAACCCATATCCACCGCTGAGAGGGCAAATCAAAGATTCCATTGGTAGGGGTGGTGGCAGAAGCTGGGATGAGCAATGGGAAGCAAAAAACCTGATGCGAGAGTGGTTAACAGTCACCAGAATAAAAAGAAGGTCAGAAATAGGGCCAGTGAGTCAGGGAAACAGGGAGCAGAAATCAATGTGTTGAAAGCAGTAGAAGAAACAAGGTTTAAACCAAAGGAGGCCCTGGTGGCTGCTGGAGCTGGATTATAGGCCAGAGTGAGACAGATAGGAATTTCCTATACTTTCAAGCTGAGTGGGAATTTTCTTGCCAACATGACAGCCTTTACCAGCATTTGGCTTCAAAATTTTATAAAATCCGATGTCACTCAGTTTTCACTCAACTTGCCAGTTTTGTTGTTATCTCCAGTGTCATATTGAATTTTTGGTAATAATCGTTTATCACTGAATATCAGATTGACACTAATTCTTTCTCTAGGGTCTTCTGTACAGATCACTGAACAGATGTGCATCACTGTTACAGCTATGTGTAACCTTGTCAGGAATTTCCACTGACATAATTGCTGCTCTTGGTATTTATTAAGCACCCCTCAACAAGATAGATCATCAAAGATCTATATGGATTACACATTCTTTACTCTATATAAAGCATCATTAAGGACAGAATTGTGCATGCACATGTATTAATACAGTTATAAAATTCTTAATCACAAGAAATGCCTATTATTTCCTGTCTTAGCTGTGTTAGGGTTTCTTTTATTTTATTTTTTAGTTTATTGTTAATCTTTTAAGTGAGAGTTAAATATACTTTATAGTGAACGTTAGTTGCCATTTGGAGGGAAAAGGATTACTCACCAAATTAGTTGTTTCTGAAACGTAATTATCATAACATTATGCTAATTTCAAGGTAAGAGCTTAGATGGCCAGTTTCTTGATATTACAGATTAGAAAAACTCCAGTCAGCAGGAAAATGACAATGTCAGCGTCCTAACTAGAAATCATATCTGCTTATTTTAGTATCAGAAAGCAAAAATCTTAATGACTGGATAACGTGAATGGATTTTTGCCAAATGTGTTCCTTTGCCTCATGGGACGATAAATTGAAAAGGGTTTACTTTTTCTTTGGGTATATGTCTATTAATCCATAGGATATATATTCTACATTTTGTTTCACCCTACTACATTTCAGCCACAGAAATTAGGGTAAAACCAAAAGTATATTCAGTCAGTATCAGTTGATTGGTGGATTGATTAACTAATTAATTGTTTGATTTAACAACCATATATTGACTGCCTATCATGTGCCAGGCTATGGTCACAACCCTGCAGAAACGATAAGTAAAGCTGATAAAAAATCCCTGAAATCATGGTGTTTAAGTTCTGGGAATGGTGTAAAAAAAGGAAAAAAATGATAAAACCAGAAAGGGAAGCAGGGAATACCAGGGGTGAGCATCAGTTGCCATTCTAATGGAGAATTGAATTTTAGCAAAGACTTGATGTAGGCAAGAGATAAGCCCTGCAGATATCTGGGAGGAGAGCATTGTAGGCCATGGGACTAGCCAGTGGTGAAGGCCCTGACGAGGAATAGCAGGGGAATAGCAAGTATAGGATGGGGGATTGGAGGTGGAGCGGGAGGGGATAGATGAAAGGCAAACCATCAGAAAGTTTGAGCAAAGAGTAATGTGATATATCTTATATTTTAATAGAATTACTTTTGCTTCTGGGTTAAAATTAGACTGTAGAGGGCAAGAACAGACACAAAGAAACAAGTTAGGAAGCACTGCATTTAATTCAGGTGAGAGATAACAGTGGTTCAGGTCAGAGTGATAGTTTGGAAAGGGTGAGAAATGGCTAAAGATTTGGAAAATAGACCCAACAGGTTGACTGACAAAATCAGTTTTGGAATATGAAAAAAAAAAAAAAGCCACCAAGTGCACCCAGGTGGCTCAGTAGTTGAGTGTCTGCCTTTGGCTCAGGTTGTGATCCCAGGGTCCTGGGATCAAATCTAACACCAGGCTCCCTGCATGGAGCCTGCTTCTCCCTCTGCCTGTGTCTCTGCCTCTCTCTCTCTGTCTCTCCTGAATAAATAAATAAAATATATTTTAAAAAAGAAAAGATAAAAAAGCCACCAAAATTTTCTCCAGGGCTTTTATGTAATAAGAAACTGAGAGGTTGGAGTTTTCATTAACTTGGATGGGGAAGACCAATGTGTGGAATAGTTTTGGAGTAAAGTGAGGTGAATGGTTTAGACCAGATACTCAGTTTTAGATACAAAGTTTGAGATTTCTGTTAGACATCAAAGTGACAAGAAAATATGTAAAGTTGAGAAGAAAGATGGCTACTTCAGTCTTGGGGTTCAGATGAAAGAAACATGTTGGAAATATAAGTTTTTAGGTGTCAGTGTTTGGATGCTGACACATGCCAACTTTCCTAGGAAGCAGACACTGAGAAGAAGACTTGCACCAGAAATTTATTGACAAGTACTCCTAAGATCAGTAACTGTAAGATGTAAAGGAAGCAAAATTGCACAGAAGGAAAAGTTAGGTAGTAATAATATCATAAAGAAGCGCTTCCACTGGGGCACTGGGGTGGCTCAGTCAGTTAAGTGTCTGCCTTTAGCTCAGGTCATAATCCCAGAGTCCTGGGATTAAGCCTCAAATCAAGCCCTACATATGGCTGGCTCCCTTCTTCCTCTGCCACTGCTTGTATGAGTGTACTCACTCTCTGTCACTTTCTCAAATAAATAAAAATCTTTTTTTAAAAAAAAAAATAGAACTGCTTCCACTAATCTTAAGGAGAGCTTTAGATTTAGAGCATTTAGAGTTGGAATGACCCTGCAAAGTTGTCATAATTTATATCTCCCACATTAATCAGTCATTAGATGCCCAAGAGTGTGACCCTGAGTGAGTCAGCTCTCTTTGGTAGGGCAATTCCTTGATAGAGGTGAGGAATAAGTTTTGAGGCATCAACCATCAACAATTCCAGCAGGCGAGGAAATGAGTGCTGCAGTCCTAATGAGCAGGGGATCTGGTACCAACATCTACTGCAGATAGTATTTAACTTGATGAGAAGAATGAGATCACTACAGGAATGAATGCAGCTAGAGAAGACATCCAAGGACTGAGCCCTGGGCATTCTGAAGTTAGAAGTTGAGGTGATAATGTACAAAGAGCAAAGGGCTCTGAGAAGGGTAAGAAAGTATTTTCCAGTGAGTGCGAGGAGGTCCTACAAGCCAAGTAAAGAAACATATTGCAAAGAGACAGTGATTACTATGTCAAATGTTATGGAGAGATCAAGTATAATGAGAACTAACAATTGACCTCCAGACTTAGCAAGACAGAGGAAGTTGTTAACCTGACAAAGAGTTGTTTCAGTGGAGTGGTAGGAATGAGAGCCAGACTGAAGCAGGTTCTAACGATAATGGAAGAAGAGGATTTGGAGAGAATGCATCTATACCATTCTTTGGAGGATTTTTGTCATAAACAGAAGCAGAAAAATCAACATCAATAATCATATTGGAGGTGCCCGGGTGGCTAAGTCAGTTAAGCATCTGACTCTGGATTTTGGCTCATGTCATGATCTCAATGTTGTGAGAAGGAGCCCCACATTGGGCTCCATGTCCAGCGTGGAGTTTAGGATTCTCTCTCCCTCTCTCTCTGCCCCTCTTCCCTCCCCCTCTCTCATGTGCTCTTTCTGTCTCTCTCAATCTCAGAAAAAAAAGAAACAATCACATTGAATATAAATAGTTTAAACTCTCTAAATACAATGCAAAGATTGGATAAAAATAAGACCTAGCTATATGGTGCCTACAAGAAATGCACTTTAAATATAAAGACACAAATAGGTTAAAAAGATGTGCCACATTAACACTAATCAAAAAAATTAGAGTGGCTATATTAATAGCATACAAGTAGATTTCAGAGCAAAGAATGTTGTTAGGGAACAAGAAGATCATTTTCTAATGACAGAGGGCTTTGTTCATAAGGATGACCTTACAACAGTCCCAAATATTTATGCACCTAATAGTAAAATTTCAAAATACATGAGGCAAAAAGTGATAGTACTGTAAGGAGAAATAGAGAAGTCTACAATTACGAGTGAAAGATTTCAATACCTTCCTCTCAATAATTGATGGAACAATTAGAAAGAAAACCAATAAGGATATGGAAGACTTCAACAACATTGTCCATCAACTTGACCTAATTGACACTTTTAGAATACCCTATTAGTAACTACACAAAGAATACATTTTTTTTCAATGCAAAAGGAATGTTTACCAAGATACACTATAGTCCAGACTATAAAGCAAATTTTGATAAATTTAAACAGATTCAAGTTTTATAATATATGTTGTTTAAACACAATGGAATTAACTTAGAAATAACATAAAGATATCTGAAAATTAGCAATTATTCAGAATAGAAAAATATTTAATAACCCATGAGTCAAGAAGAAATAAAAAGGGAAATTAGAAAGTATTTTTTTAAAGATTTATTTATTTATTTATTTATTTATTTATTTATTTATTTATTCATGAGAGACACACAGAGAGAGAGAGAGAGAGAGAGGCAGAGGGAGAAGCAGGCTCCATGCAGGGAGCCAAACGCAGGACTCGATCCTGGGTCTCCAGCATCCCACCCTGGGCTGACGGCGGCACTAAACTGCTGAGCCACTGGACTGCCCTAGAAAGTATTTTGAACTGAATGAAAATAAGGACAAATACATCAAAATCTGTGGGATGCTGCTAGTGTGGTGGCATTTAAAGGGAAATTTACCTAATAGTATATTACTCTATTAGAATAGAAATGCCTCAAATCAGTGACTTCCATTTCCACTTCAAAAACCGTAAAAAAGAGTAAATGAAATCCGAAGTGAAGAATGGGAATAATAAATACCAGAGTGGAAATCAATGAAATACAAAACACAAAACAATAGAGAAAATTGCTGAAACCAAAACCTTGTTTTTTGAGAATGTAGATAAAATTAATAAAACTCTAGCCAGTCTGATTGAGGAAAAAAAGGAGAGAAGAAGCTAATTACAAATATCAGGAATGAGAGACATGATATCCCTAAAGATTTTATTGGTATTAAAAGAATAAAAAGGAAATATTTTGAATTATTTCATGCCAATAAATTTGACAATTTAGATGAAATGAAAAATTCCTTGAAAAACATAAACAACCAAAGGAGAATTAGAACAGATGAATAACACTGTATCTATTTTTTATTTTATTTATTTTTTTAAAGATTTTTTTTTATTCATAAAAGACACATGAGAGGCAGAGACACAGGCAGAGGGAGAAGCAGGTTCCCTGCAGGGAGCCTGATCTGGGACTTGATCCCAGGACCCAGGGATCATGGCCTGAGCTGAAGGCAGATGCTCAACCACTGAGCCATTCAGGCATCCCTGTATCTATTTTTTAAAACGAATTTATAGTTAAATACCTTCCCTGTAAGGAAGCTGTAGGCCCAGTTGGTATTACTGATAAATTCTGCCAAACACTTAGCAAAAAATAATGTTAATTTTATAAATTTCCTCCAGAAAATTGAATAGGGTGGGCCTGTAAGGCCAGCATTATCTGGCAAAGACATTACAGGAAAAGAATACAGTTTACTATCACTCATGAGCATAAGTGCCAAAGGTCTTTAAAATTTTCAACAAACTAGGATTCCTGGGTGGCTCAGTAGTTGAGCATTTGCCTTTGGCTCAGGGTGTGATCCTGGAGTGCCAGGTTGAAGTACCATATCGGACTCCTTGCATGGAGTATGCTTCACCCTCTGCCTATGTCTCTGCCTCTCTCTCTGTGTCTCCCATGAATAAATAAATAAATAAAATCTTTAAAAAAATAAAATAAAAATTTCAACAAACTATATTCAATAATATGTAAAAAGTATAATATATCAGGACCAAGTGGAATTTGTCCTAGTAATGCAGAGCTGGTTTAACACTCAAAAAATCAACCAGTGTAAATTACTTTATTTTTAAAATTTAACAAAAACATACGATCATTTTAATAGAAGCAGTAAAAAAATTTGACAAATCCAATATCCATACCTGATAAACACTCCTAGCAGACTAGGAATAGAATGGAACTTCAGTGGCCTAATAAATATCATCTACAGAAAACCTATGGTTCACATTTTTAATGGTGAATGATTGAACGCCTTCCCTGAAGACCAAAAACAAGACATGAATGTATTATTCCTCCCTTTCATTGAACATTGAACTGGAGGTTCTAGCCACTGCAATAAAGTAAGAAGAAGAAATATGGGAGGGGAGGGGCAAGATGGCGGCAGAGTAGGGTCTCCAGGTCACTTGTCCTCAACAAATTACCTAGAAAACCATCCAATCATCCTGAAAATCTACGAATTCGGCCTGAGATTTAAAGAGAGACCATCTGGAACGCTACAGTGAGAAGAGTTCGCGCTTCTATCAAGGTAGGAAGACGGGGAAAAAGAAATAAAGACACAAAAGGCCTCCAAGGGGGAGGGGCCCCGCGAGGAGCCGGGCTGAGGCCGGGGCGAGTGTCCCCAGGACAGGAGAGCCCCGTCCCGGAGGAGCAGGAGCTGCACCGACCTTCCCGGGGGAAAGGCCTCCCGGGGAATTGGAGCAGGACCCCAGGAGGGCGGGGATGCCCTCGGGCTCCCTGGGACAGTAACAGAGGAACTGCGCCCGGGAGATGCGCCAAGCTCCCTAAGGGCTGCAGCGCTCGGCGGGACCCGGAGCAGCTCGGAGGGGCTCGGGCGGCGGCTCCGCGGAGGGGGCTGCGGGGCTCCGGGAACAGCTCAGCGGCGGTGGCTCGGGCGGAGGAAGTAGCTCCGCGGAGGGGGCGGCGCGGCTCCGGGAACAGCTCGGAGGGGCTCGGGCGGCGGCTCCGCGGAGGGGGCTGCGGGGCGGGAGCGAATCCAACAGCGCAGGCCCGGAGCACAGGGCGCCGGGACACAGCCCAGGATCCGGCCTCCCCCGGGACAGGCAGAGGCCGGGAGGGCCCAGGACAGCAAGGACGCTCCTGCCTGGAACTGAGCAGATCAGCGGCCCCGCCCGGGAGCCCCCAGGCCCTGCAGCCGGAGAGACCCGGAGCTACTGCGGGAGCTGACCCCAGGGTCCCAGAGCTGCCCCCGCCACTGTGGCTTCCTCCCGGGGCCTCACGGGGTGAACAACCCCCACTGAGCCCTGCACCAGGCAGGGGCAGAGCAGCTCCCCCAAGTGCTAACACCTGAGAGTCAGCACAGCAGGCCCCTCCCCCAGAAGACCAGCTGGACGGACCAGTTCCAGGGGAAGTCAAGGGACTTAAAGTATACAGAATCAGAGGATACTCCCCGTGGTTTTTGCTTTTGGTTTTTTTTTGTTTTTGTTTTTGTTTTTTTTTGTGTGTGTGTGTTTTTTTTTTTTTTTTTTTTTTTTTTTTTTTTTTTTTGTGCTTTTTTTTTTCTTTCTTCTTGATTTCTGATTGCTTACCCCGCCCCACCCCCCCCTTTTTTTTCTTTTATCTCCTTTCTTTCTTTTTCTTTCTTTTTCTTCTCTTTTCCCCCCTTTTTTTTCCTCTTTCTCTTTTTTCTTTTTCTCTTTTCTTTCCTTCTCTCTCTTTTTCTCCTTTTCCCAATACAACTTGTTTCTGGCCACTCTGCACTGAGCAAAATGACTAGAAGGAAAACCTCACCTCAAAAAAAAGAATCAGAAACAGCCCACTCTCCCACAGAGTTACAAAATATGGATTACAACTCAATGTCAGAAAGCCAATTCAGAAGCACTATTTTACAGCTACTGGTGGCTCTAGAAAAAAACCATAAAGGACTCAAGAGACTTCATGACTGCAGAATTTAGATCCAATCAGGCAGAAATTAAAAATCAATTAAATGAGATGCAATCCAAGCTAGAAGTCCTAACGACGAGGGTTAACGAGGTGGAAAAACGAGTCAGTGACATAGAAGACAAGTTGATGGCAAAGAGGGAAACTGAGGAAAAAAGAGACAAGCAATTAAAAGACCATGAGGATAGATTAAGGGAAATAAATGACAGCCTGAGGAAGAAAAACCTACGTTTAATTGGGGTTCCTGAGGGCGCCGAAAGGGACAGAGGGCCAGAATATGTATTTGAACAAATCCTAGCTGAAAACTTTCCGAATCTGGGAAGGGAAACAGGCATTCAGATCCAGGAAATAGAGAGATCCCCCCCTAAAATCAACAAAAACCGTTCAACACCTCGACATTTAATAGTGAAGCTTGCAAATTCCAAAGATAAGGAGAAAATCCTTAAAGCAGCAAGAGAAAAAAAGTCCCTGACTTTTATGGGGAGGAATATTAGGGTAACAGCAGACCTCTCCACAGAGACCTGGCAGGCCAGAAAGGGCTGGCAGGATATATTCAGGGTCCTAAATGAAAAGAACATGCAACCAAGAATACTTTATCCAGCAAGGCTTTCATTCAAAATGGAAGGAGAGATAAAGAGCTTCCAAGACAGACAGCAACTGAAAGAATATGTAACCTCCAAACCAGCTCTGCAAGAAATTTTAAGGGGGACTCTTAAAATTCCCCTTTAAGAAGAAGTTCAGTGGAACAATCCACAAAAACAAGGACTGAATAGATATGATGACACTAAACTCATATCTATCAGTAGTAACTCTGAACGTGAACGGGCTTAATGACCCCATCAAAAGGCGCAGGGTTTCAGACTGGATAAAAAAGCAGGACCCATCTATTTGCTGTCTACAAGAGACTCATTTTAGACAGAAGGACACCTACAACCTGAAAATAAGAGGTTGGAGAACCATTTACCATTCAAATGGTCCTCAAAAGAAAGCAGGGGTTGCCATCCTTATATCAGATAAATTAAAATTTACCCCAAAGACTATAGTGAGAGATGAAGAGGGACACTATCTCATACTCAAAGGATCTATCCAACAAGAGGACTTAACAATCCTCAATATATATGCCCCGAATGTGGGAGCTGCCAAATATTTAAACCAATTAATAACCAAACTGAAGAAATACCTTGATAATAATACACTTATACTTGGTGACTTCAATCTAGCTCTTTCTACCCTGGATAGGTCTTCTAAGCACAACATCTCCAAAGAAACGAAAGCTTTAAATGATACACTGGACCAGATGGATTTCACAGATATCTACAGAACTTTACATCCAAGCTCAACTGAATACACATTCTTCTCAAGTGCACATGGAACTTTCTCCAGAATAGACCACATACTGGGTCACAAATCGGGTCTGAACCGATACCAAAAGATCGGGATAGTCCCCTGTATATTCTCAGACCATAATGCCTTGAAATTAGAACTTAATCACGACAAGAAGTATGGAAGGACCACAAACACGTGGAGGTTAAGGACCATCCTGCTAAAAGATGAAAAGGTCAACCAGGAAATTAAGGAAGAATTAAAAAGATTCATGGAAACTAATGAGAATGAAGATACAACCGTTCAAAATCTTTGGGATGCAGCAAAAGCAGTCCTGAGGGGGAAATACATCGCAATACAAGCATCCATTCAAAAACTGGAAAGATCTCAAATTCAAAAGCTCACCTTACACATAAAGGAACTAGAGAAAAAGCAACAAATAGACCCCACCCCCAGCAGAAGAAGACAGTTAATTAAAATTCGAGCAGAACTCAATGATATCGAGACCAAAAGAACTGTGGAACAGATCAACAGAACCAGGAGTTGGTTCTTTGAAAGAATTAATAAGATAGATAAACCATTAGCCAACCTTATTAAAAAGAAGAGAGAGAAGACTCAAATTAATAAAATCATGAATGAGAAAGGAGAGATCACTACCAACACCAAGGAAATACAAACGATATTAAAAACATATTATGAACAGCTGTACGCCAATAAATTAGGAAATCTAGAAGAAATGGACGCATTCCTGGAAAGCCACAAACTACCAAAACTGGAGCAGGAAGAAATAGAAAACCTGAACAGGCCAATAACCAGGGAGGAAATTGAAGCAGTCATCAAAAACCTCCCAAGACACAAGAGTCCAGGGCCAGATGGCTTCCCAGGGGAATTCTATCAAACGTTTAAAGAAGAAATCACACCTATTCTACTAAAGCTGTTTGGAAAGATAGAAAGAGATGGAGTACTTCCAAATTCGTTCTACGAGGCCAGCATCACCTTAATTCCGAAACCAGACAAAGACCCCACCAAAAAGGAGAATTACAGACCAATATCCCTGATGAACATGGATGCAAAAATTCTCAACAAGATACTAGCCAATAGGATCCAACAACACATTAAGAAAATTATTCACCATGACCAAGTAGGATTTATCCCTGGGACACAAGGCTGGTTCAACACTCGTAAAACCATCAATGTGATTCATCATATCAGCAAGAGAAAAACCAAGAACCATATGATCCTCTCATTAGATGCAGAGAAAGCATTTGACAAAATACAGCATCCATTCCTGATCAAAACCCTTCAGAGTGTTGGGATAGAGGGAACTTTCCTCGACATCTTAAAAGCCATCTACGAAAAGCCCACAGCAAATATCATTCTCAATGGGGAAGCACTGGGAGCCTTTCCCCTAAGATCAGGAACAAGACAGGGATGTCCACTCTCACCACTGCTGTTCAACATAGTTCTGGAAGTCCTCGCCTCAGCAATCAGACAACAAAAAGACATTAAAGGCATTCAAATTGGCAAAGAAGAAGTCAAACTCTCCCTCTTCGCCGATGAGATGATACTCTACATAGAAAACCCAAAAGCCTCCACCCCAAGATTGCTAGAACTCATACAGCAATTTGGTAGCGTGGCAGGATACAAAATCAATGCCCAGAAATCAATGGCATTTCTATACACTAACAATGAGACTGAAGAAAGAGAAATTAAGGACTCAATCCCATTTACAATTGCACCCAAAAGCATAAGATACCTAGGAATAAACCTAACCAAAGAGGTAAAAGATCTATACCCTAAAAACTATAGAACACTTCTGAAAGAAATTGAGGAAGACACAAAGAGATGGAAAAATATTCCATGCTCATGGATTGGCAGAATTAATATTGTAAAAATGTCAATGTTACCCAGGGCAATTTACACGTTTAATGCAATCCCTATCAAAATACCATGGACTTTCTTCAGAGAGTTAGAACAAATTATTTTAAGATTTGTGTGGAATCAGAAAAGACCCCGTATAGCCAGGGGAATTTTAAAAAAGAAAACCATAGCTGGGGGCATCACAATGCCAGATTTCAGGTTGTACTACAAAGCTGTGGTCATCAAGACAGTGTGGTACTGGCACAAAAACAGACACATAGATCAATGGAACAGAATAGAGAACCCAGAAATGGACCCTGAAATGTATGGTCATCTAATATTCGATAAGGGAGGAAAGACTATCCATTGGAAGAAAGACAGTCTCTTCAATAAATGGTGTTGGGAAAATTGGACATCCACATGCAGAAGAATGAAACTGGACCACTCTCTTTCACCATACACAAAGATAAACTCAAAATGGATGAGAGATCTAAATGTGAGACAAGAGTCCATCAAAATCCTAGAGGAGAACACAGGCAACACCCTTTTTGAACTTGGCCACAGTAATTTCTTGCAAAATACATCCACAAAGGCAAAAGAAACAAAAGCAAAAATGAACTATTGGGACTTCATCAAGATAAGAAGCTTTTGCACAGCAAAGGATACAGTCAACAAAACTAAAAGACAACCTACAGAATGGGAGAAGATATTTGCAAATGACGTATCAGATAAAGGGCTAGTTTCCAAAATCTATAAAGAACTTATTAAACTCAACACCAAAGAAACAAACAATCCAATCATGAAATGGGCAAAAGACATGAAGAGAAATCTCACAGAGGAAGACATGGACATGGCCAACAAGCACATGAGAAAATGCTCTGCATCACTTGCCATCAGGGAAATACAAATCAAAACCACAATGAGATACCACCTCACACCAGTGAGAATGGGGAAAATTAACAAGGCAGGAAACAACAAATGTTGGAGAGGATGCGGAGAAAGGGGAACCCTCTTACACTGTTGGTGGGAATGTGAACTGGTGCAGCCACTCTGGAAAACTGTGTGGAGGTTCCTCAAAGAGTTAAAAATAGACCTGCCCTACGACCCAGCAATTGCACTGTTGGGGATTTACCCCAAAGATTCAGATGCAATGAAACGTCGGGACACCTGCACCCCGATGTTTCTATCAGCAATGGCCACAATAGCCAAACTGTGGAAGGAGCCTCGGTGTCCATCGAAAGATGAATGGATAAAGAAGATGTGGTTTATGTATACAATGGAATATTACTCAGCCATTAGAAACGACAAATACCCACCATTTGCTTCAACGTGGATGGAACTGGAGGGTATTATGCTGAGTGAAATAAGTCAGTCGGAGAAGGACAAACAGTGTATGTTCTCATTCATTTGGGGAATATGAATAATAGTGAAAGGGAATATAAAGGAAGGGAGAAGAAATGTTGGGAAATATCAGGAAGGGAGACAGAACATAAAGACTCCTAACTCGGGGAAACGAACTAGGGGTGGTGGAGGGGGAGGAGGGCGGGTGTTGGAGGGGAATGGGTGACGGGCACTGAGGTGGACACTTGACGGGATGAGCACTGGGTGTTTTTCTGTATGTTGGTAAATTGAACACCAATAAAAATTAATTAAAAAAAAAAAAAAGAAATATGAAGCATCCAGATTAGAAAAGAGGAAAGAAAACTTTTTATTCTCAGGTATCATGTATGTCTACATAGAACATCAGAAAGAATCCCCCCAAAAAAACTTCTTGAACTAAAAACTGAATTTGGTAAAGTTGGAGGATACAAGATCACTATACAAAAGACACACACATGGACAACTGATTTTTTACAAAGGTGAAAAAGCAATTCAGTGGAGAATATAGTTTTCTCAATAAATTGGGCTGGAACAAGTAGATAAAATTGGACTGGATCAATGGGATATTTATATGCAATAAAATCAACTTCAAGCCATACCTCACACCATATACAAAAAAATTAACTCAAAATGGACCAAGACCTAAATATTTAACCTAATACTGTAAAAATTATAAGCAAACATAGGAGAAAATCTTTGTGATCTTCAGTTAGTCAAAAATGTCTTAGATATGACACCAAATACATGATCGTTAAAAATAACACATTGATAAATTAGACTTAAGAAAACTAAAATTTTGTTCATTAAAAGACTGTTAAGGAAAAAAGTGTGATATTTATACAATGGAATATTATTCAGTCATACAAAGGAATGATGTGCTGATGGTACATCATGGATCAACCTTGAATATATTGTACTAAATGAAAAAAGCCAGAAGAAATAACACTGTATCATTGTACTCACCAGAAATGTGTAGAATAGGGAAATTATAGAGTCAAAGTAAATTAGAGGATACTACAGGCTGAGGGAAATGGGAGTTAGGCAATTACTGCTTTTGGTTACAGAGCTTCTGTTTGAGGTGATGAAGAAGTTTTGTAAATAGTAGTAATGATTGCATATCACTGTGAATCTAATCAATGCCACTGAATTGTAAACTTAAGAATAGTTAAAATAGCTAATTTTTATGTTATGTATACCACGGTAAAAGTAAAAATAAGAAAACACTGTTAAGAGAATAAAAAGACAAACCATACAGGGAAAAAAATATTTGTATGTCATATACTGACAAAGGACTTGTGCCCAAACATATAAAGAACTCTCAAAACTCAATAGTAAGAAAGCAAAAAATAGATGAACAGTCCATTAACAAAAATGGAAGAAAGATTTGAACAGACACCTCACCAAAGACAACGTGTGGACAGAAAGTAAGCAGATGACAAGATGCTCCATATCATTTGGCATTAGAGGAACGCAAGCCAAAATCACAACGAGATGGCATCGCACAACTACTAGAATGGCTAAAATTAGAAATGGACCCTAAAATGTGTCGGTGTGGTTGTGAATGTATTGGAACTCTCCTACACTGCTGATAGAAAAGTATAATGGTAAAGCCACTCTGAAAAAAGTTTGCCAGTTACTTAAAAAGTTAAACATATACCCACCATATGACCCAGTCATTCTACCCTTAGAGATACTTTCTCAAAAGAAAAGTAAATATACATCCGTACACAGACTTGTATACAAATGTTTCTAACACCTTTGTTTGTAATAATAAATGGAACCAACAAAAATGTTATCAAGAGGTGAATGGATAAGCAAATTGTGATAAATTCATACAAGGGGCTGTTACTCTACAATAAAAAGGAGTGGATTGCTGACATAGGCTAAAACATGGATGAATCTCAAATAATTATGCTGAGTGAAAGAAGGCAGACAGAGTGCATACTCTATGATTCCATTTATATAAAACTCTAGAGAACACAAATGCCCTGTAGTGGCTGAAAGCCCATCAGGGTTTGCCTGTAGGAGAAGAGGTGCACAGGAAAACTTTGGGGAGTGATGGATATGCTCATTATCTTGATTGTGGCCATGGTTTCATGGGTATGTACATGCCCAAGTTTATTAGATGGTACATTTTAAATATGTGGAGTTTATTGCAGGTCACTCACACCTAGTAAATTTAACTAAAAGGGTACAAAATAAAATGTTAATAGTCAAAAAAATGCTAACATACTTCCCCCTATTACTTTTTAAAATTTTTTTATTTATTTGAGAGAGAGAGAGAGCTCACGAGAGAGGGAGAGAGAGCATGAGCAAGAGGGAGGGGCAAAGACAGAAACAGACTCCCGCTGAGCAGAGATCCCATTGCAGGACTTGATCCCCAGACCCCAAGAACATGTCTTGGGCCAAAGGCAGACGCTTAACCAACTGAACCACTGAGGCGCCCTTCCCCCTATCACTTTTAAGAGTTCTGGGAAATAATCTAGGAATGTAGGGTACCCTCCAAGTTTCATATTAATTTATTACAGATAGAAATGAGATAAGATAGCCACATAGATTCCAGATCTCTGAAATTATACCAGGATACGGTCATCATTTTGAAAAATTATAACATTTTTTTAACTTAGTAAAAATCCCCATAATTTTAAATTCGATGTTATCTCACTATTTATTTATGGGAATGTAAAGTGGCACATGAGCAAGTGATAGATTTTTCTGTAGCTCTGCTTTGCTATTTTCTTTACTCATGTGTATTCACGCAATATTAATGTTTTCTTCACAGACCACATGATGGTTATCAATGTGATGAGGCTGAGCTCCTGGTACAATTGTTGAGAGCTTTATTTGGCAGCCTGTTCATAACTACTCAGTATTTCTCACATTTACAACTTTCATTTATATAAGCCGAAAATCTAATTTTTCCCCTAATTTTCATTGAATTTCCAAATCTAAGATCAAACAATTTTTTAAAAATCTTTTCATTTTATTATCAAATTTCACATAGTTTTGTTCATATTTTCATTTTGATACATAAGTCACTTAAAGATAATCCATGATTTTATGCGGCTATTTTGTATGGAACTCTTTAAATATATATATATATATATATATAATGTATATATGTATACATATGTGTGTGTGTGTGTGTGTGTGTGTGTATAGTGGTTTACAGAAACTATATAGAGATGTCACTTACTTCCCTTCTATTGCCTCTATTGTAGGTCATATACACTCATCCCTGATTTACTGCTATAATCCCCAACAGGTTTTATTAGGTTTAGTTTCTACTTCTAATTGAATTTTAGCCAGAGTGAGCATCCTGAAATGTAATCACGTCCCAGGACTGCCTGGAGTCCTCCAAGTACCATCACTTTTGGAAAAAGAATGCAGACAGTTCACCATGACTCATATAAGGTCTGCATGCCTGGCTGGCCCCACTCTATCTCATCTGTCTCTATTCCCTGTCTCATACTTAACTCATTCTCTGTTGAAATTCCTTCAGGTCTTTTTCACAGATACTCTTGTCCTGTGCCTGGGATCACTCTTTCCCACCTCGAATTCTCACTTATCTCTTCTGTTTCAGCTCTTATATTACTTTTCCCTAGAAGCCCTCCTTTTCCCACAATGGCTTTATGCTTCTCCTTTGTGCATCCTGAAGCACCCTGTGTTCTTCCTGTCAGAACCTTTATTAGAGAGTTTGAATGCTCTGGTAGCTGTTTCCCCCACTATACCATGGGCTGTGCAAAGTTGGGGACTCTTTCTTGATCACCATTTTATCTTCCAGGCCTGCCTAGCATATCTGGTATATGATAGGGGCCAAATGACAAATGAATTATCTAGAGGGTGAGAAAAAGGCACACATGACAAACTAAATGGATCTGTGACAATTTTGGAGCAAAAAGTGAGGAATTCTGTTTTCTATTTAGAATTAAAGATGCCCAAGCCCTTTAAAAAAAAAAAAAAAGGCTCAGTGGTTGAGCGTCTGCCATGGGCTCAGGGCATGATCCTGGGGTCCTGGAATCAAGTCCCACATTTGGTTCCCTGCAGGGAGCCTGCTTCTCCTTCTGCCTGTGTCTCTGCCTCTCTCTGTGTGTCTCTCATGAATAGATAAATAGAATCTTAAAAAAAAAAAAAAAGATATCCAAGCCAACAAAAGGAAGGCTACACATAAACACAAGCTAGCTTAATTAGCTTGATGTGTTTATTTCTTGAGGTAAGTGATCATTATTCTACTTGTACCTTTTAAAATTAAGCCAGCCTAATTCCACTTATACAAGGTACCTACTATAGTCAAATTCACAGAGGTAAAAAGCAGAATAATGGTTACTGGAGTCTGGGAGGAGGGGAGATTAGGAAGTTATGGTTTAATGGGGACAGACTCAGTTTGAGATGGTGACAAAGTTCTGGAGGTGATGGTGATGGATGCACAATGGGAATGTACTTAATGCCGCTGAACTGTCCACTTCATGGTACATTCTTCAGTCTTATGTTATAGTCAATTCATTTTGAAGTTTGAGGGAGGGGGCAAGAAGGAAAACAAAAGACACAGAGAGACAGTCATTGAGAAATGCAAGGCGAAAAAGTTCCAAGGAAAACAGCTCAGGTCACTGGGTTTCTTTAGACAAATATAGATCATGCAGCTTCTATGTTCAGAGAGCTGCAGTATTTGAATAGATTATCTCAAATTACTATTTTCCTCTTATATTTTAATGTGCTCTTTACACCTAGAGAATTCACCCATGTTAATTAGGAAACCATGTGTCTCCCCACAGCAATGATGGATTAGGAGATGAATGAGTGTCGAACCAGGAGAGGGTGGAAATTTTGGTCCTGATGCTCTGATAATGAATTAGACACTAAGAGTTTCCATCTTATCCATGAGACTACAGATAATTCTGTGGTCACCACCAGAACATGAGATAAATTAAAGAAATAAGATAAATGAAGTTTCTTTGTTAATATAATTCTCAGCTATAGAAATTGGCATTTGTGAAATCCCATGTAGGTTGCACTTTGTGACCAACAGTCCGTATAACTTTGAAGATTTCATTGCATGGTGTGTTTGAAAAGTATATGCTTCAAATGTTCCTAAAATAAGACTTAGTCTTTGGGTATATTGAAGTGGTATTGATATTCCAACCCAATAAATTTGTGTATAATATTTATTGTAATCTAAGTACTGCAAAAGACCCATTGAGAATTACAGACAATGGAGCATCCTCTCATTGATTCATGGATCCAGTAAAAGACAACACAAATAAAGCTCCTGACCCAAAACAAGTTGCTGCGGGAAAGGAGCTAAAATGAAAGCTTCCCAGATACGGGTATATTTTTATATGCAACTTGCGGCTACCGCCCACTGTATTTTCTTCTTAAACTGAAATACACAGCATCATATTTTTTTTTTTTAGAATTAATACCTAGCGTTAAAGCACACAAGGTTGTCTGTTGCCATTTATATAAAAAATAATGGTAGCAACATAACTTCTTTCATAACTTGCCATTTCTTGGTACTTGCTCTCAGATAATCGACCACAATTATCTCTGACAAGGTCATCTCCCAAAGATTCACAACAAACAAACAAACCCAAACCAACTTTTATATTTACTCCATCCTTTACATTACTGTACTAGTCACGCGTTAAAACAACCAGTCTACCTGATTGTCCTCTATGTGAAGTCAGATCCCTCAAATTGGCTTTGTCAGAGTATTTCACCTGATGAGGGAACAGAAATCAAATAGGTGATATAAAAGGTTTTGTTCATACAGCTAGCCTTCAAATTACAGCATTCCAAAACCACTTTTCAGCCTTCCTCCATCCATCCTCCAAGGTCTTTTTATTGATCTGTTTTGGGTTGAGTAGAAACAGATTGTGAGTTTCCAAAATGGTCCCATTAATTTCTCCATTGTTTACCAGCAGGAATGAAGTTGGGACCTTGAATTTGTCAGTCCCAATAGTATGGGATCTTGCCAAGTGAATGTTCATTTGGAAATGATGATAATATTGATAGGAAACATCTGATTTTATACCTTGTGAGACAAAAAGTGAAACAGTGGACTATCATTCGCCCAATGAAATCATCTAAATGACATTGAGAATGGTTTTTAAATTCTTTCAATATGTTGGATCAGTCAAAAAGCTGGAACTGATTTCATCACAGTCTATGAGTGATTGGTGTGTTATGAACCTAAGGCTTAAATGTTTGCAAGTTCAACACTTAGCAACATTTGTAAAAATGATCTTAATTCTTAATTCTATTTGGCAAAGTACTTTTTGAAACAAACATTTTCATCATTAGGAATTGTAAACCAATAAGCAAATAGGAAGTCTAAGCATCGCTTTTTTTGAAGCGTGTTTTGGAGTTTTACTTTAAGTCTTTTGACTTTTATCCATGATTGACAGCCTGTCTGTTGGGGATATAATAGGGAAGTAAATGGGCACCCACATTTGTGATATAGTTTTTTTGTGTGTGATAGGGTAGACATTTATAGATATTGCTACCACCAGAAAGAAGAATGCCCTTCTGGCAAAACAGAAATGATAGAATAACTCCCTTGCAATTCTGCAAAACTGTTCCCTAGTTTTGAGAAAAGAATAACCCAGACTCAGAATTTAAAGACAAGATACCAGTATTTGTCAGAACTGTACTGTAGGAGAGGAGGAGAGTTCTCTCAGAGACAAATAACCCCAGACTACTGGTACAACTGAGGACATGCTGGGCAAACACAGAGTGTAGAATTCAGGGCAATTTTTACCTTGCTTCCATGGTTTGCAGCAGTACACCAGGAACATTCTCTTTCCCCGCCTCTTGTCATATTTGGTTGCCACAAGTACCTCGTCCAATGAAAGTAAAAATACAATTTTTTCAAGCCTTTCAAATAGCCTTTGAAAGTTTTCTAACTTTTGCCAAAGCTTACCTTCCTCTTTTTGCTGAAAGTCGAAGGTGTCATCTCCCCTACCCCAATGTCAAAAAGTTCACCACCCTTGGTATTCACAAGCCAATTTTTGGTGGGCATCTTAGGCTATATTATGTATAAGAGAAATCCTGTAATTTTGATGAGTTAAGAAAACTGGTGTGGTAGGTCCCAACTTCTGGCTATGAGCACTCTCTCTCCTCTTTTCTTCCTTCAGAACAGTTCTTTTAAATGGCAAGGTCTTATTTCCCCCCATAATGATAGCAACATTAACTGCTACTTACAGAAAGGATATGCAAAGAGTGAATCAACCCAAAGAGGTTCAAGTTGAAATACAGATCACACTTGGGTAGGCAAAGGCATACTCTGTATGTTGAGAATTTTTGATAACCCAGACACATAATCATTAGACACTTCAAAGCCTTTGGGAAATAATTATTTCTGAGGATGTGGTTTGTTTCAATTAGGAAGAGAAAACTGTGGGAGAACAGTGGGTGCAGACCCCAGAGAGCCTAATTTGAAGAAAGCTTGCCTGATAACATACAGGGACAGCTAAACAGGTGCACACAGAGCTGGTGATCCAGACCTTCTAGGAACACACCAGCTATTATGCTATTATTTTCCATAAAATCTCCTTGTGCCTTTGGTAACTTTATTGAAAATCATCACTCCCTCCATTTTTACTTCTATAAAGTAAATACACATGTCTTATTAACAGTTATACAACATACTTGGATTTTTTAAAACATCTCTAGAAGAAGTTTTAGCTAATTCTAGCCTGTATTGGTAAAGCTCAACTTAGGTAAATACCCTCAAGAAAAAAGAAAGTTTCTGAACTCTTTGTAGGCACATTCGTGTGTGATGCTATTTTAAATTTGAGACAGGTCAGTGCAAAACTCATAGTGATTAAAAATTTCAGTAAAAATGAGGATCTACAAGGAGTTATGAACCTAAACCACTTTGCCCAATTAGGAAAGTCACAGCTTTGGCAAGAAATTAAACATGTCAATTAATTTCAGAAGACTCTTATTTTAAACACAGTAAATGAGGAATTTATTAGTTGTAAAGCATTCAGGTGAAATAAAATAATATCTATTTTTTATTATTGTAAAATAATTCTTACTTTAATTCTTTAGGTAAGAGTCATAGCACTTTATCTTACATTTTCTTCCCAGAGGAGAGGATGGGAATACCAAGTAGGTGTTGAAACCATTTTTCCAAAGCGGCCTGAAAACGCTCCTCTCTTTCTTTGTTCACTGATATAAAAGACATTGACCTTAGATCACTGTGCTCCCACCAATGACATCAGCTTAAACTTCCTGTTGGGAGGATATGGGATTGTACTTGTACCTTACAAGAAGCAATTAGTCCCAGAGGAGAGAAACAGCCAGTTATTATGTGTCATTTATTTCACATTGAAGAGGATGTGCTGTCTTTTGCAAGCAAGACCGAGATCAATCCAAAGGGAGTGCGGAGTGTCCTTGATTTGTGGGACTGGCTTCTTAATGAACTAACATTTAAAGTGTAGACTGACCCACTGTTGACAAATGGAAAAGCTTAATTCACCCGCTATTTCTTTAAAAGAGGGGAGTGTGTTATATTTTTGAAACATTTCAGAAAAAGTGAATGCGTTGAATCTTTATACTGCTCATTGAGCAGCGCCTTCCACCTCTACTCTACTGGCAACTCAGAATGAACGTCGCTACAAAGTCCTCAGGGCTGGTTTGCCACAGTGGATATTTTATGTTAACGCAACCGATTATGAGAGCATAAAATAGGAAAGGCAAAGCTCTCTCATTTCCCACAGATAAGACAATATTGTGAGATTTCTGTGAACAAATCAAATATTGTATTTGGATTACTGAAAAAAAATGCATAGCTGCTACTTGGAGCTCTCAAGAATCCTGCCTTAACAGGGAGGGTCACACCAAAGTCTGTCGTTTAAAGTGTATGATGATCCCATCAGAGGCTGCGCACGTTCAAACTAATACTAGCTTCTCCAATTTTTAATATGTGACCACGTGCGTTATAAGGAGATTCCTGGATGAAATGTAAAATATGCATGAATCTATTAAAAATAAGACAATACAAAAATAAGACATGGCCAGTTCTGTTTTACTCTGGAATCTGTTCTATTGCATCCTAAATAAGTCAAAACTTTACTCTTTTTTCTGAATTTTTATTTTAGAAATCAGAGTATATTTCTAGCCAATCAATTATGTAGGTTTTGAATCGATTACACTCCATGTGGATAAATGAGAACACCTAAATTAATTTGTTCTTTAAGTTCACTGAATATTTATATGTCCCTGCAGCATTTCCCCCCAAAATCTCATAAAAAAGAATCAGCAGTTAATTCAGCCTCTGCCCCTACATTATTCATAAGGAAAAAAAATTATTATAGACAAGACCTTGTCAAAAATGGCTTGTTTATTCCATTCACTCATTCATTCATTCATTAATATGTTTATCTTGCCATGACAAGGTCCAAGCAAGAGGTGGGATGGAAAGAGTAGTTGTGGGTTTTGTTTTGTTTTGCTTTAATTTGAGCTTATTTTGGAAGATGTTGTGTAATGCCTTTGGCCTTCTTTTGGAGCAGATTTGCCTGTGGATTGGGGGCTGGGGCCCCAGAATAAATCCTCTTTCTCTCCCTTCATAATGCTCTAAATCTTCCAACAATACTGACTCAATGACTCCAAGTCCCATGCCTTTTTCTTCCTTTCTTTAGCTTTCTAAACATGTTTGTGTTATGAATCATACTCAGACACAGGGCCCTTTAGAGGGCTGGGCTGAGTTTCCTTGTCACCACCTCACTGAATTGGAATGCAGCCCACAGAGTGGCCCCTGCCCTGGCCCAGGAGCTCCTCAGGGGCTGGGCGAGAGTTCATTGATGTGCTGAATATCACAAAGACTTAATTCTGCACTGAAAGGTTAAAAAGAAAGGCGAGGGGAGGGGGAAAGAGAAAGGAATAAAGATGAGTTCTGTGGAGAATGGTCGATTCAGCTAATGAACTTTTGCAGCTTGGCTACCAGGGAAGAATTTTGCTGAGGGAAACTTTATCATTGATATGACTCCTTTCCTTTTCTCTGCCCTTTTGAGAGGGAGGGAAGTTAGAGGAGCTGCTGGTTAAAAGCTGAGTGGGAACAGAAAGATATAATTTTTTTGAAAACGTAGAACAAAAATTCTCACTTTAGCTCCCAGTACATGCTTTGAGGAATGTAAGCATCTGGTGGATTTGCTAGCACAGCCCTAAGTATTATGCAGCTGCTATGACCTAATTTAGTCTTGTTAATCCAGGGCAGAGGATTCAGGGCTTCCCTCAGATGCCTCTGCAACCTGGCTGCCAACAGACAGTGCCTTTGGGAGAAAAGCTGGGTTGTTAGTCTTTATGGTAAAGTCCAGTGTCCTTCTCGCTCAACAGGCATATATGAATAAGCCGGGATGGTTTCAAGGCAGAGATAAGACACTGATAAGAAGTGTAATAAACGCACCTTAGCCTATTCTATCTCTCTTTCTTTCAGGAGTTAAGTATCTCCATTCATCTCTGGACTCTTAAAATCTGCAATAACCTGAATGTATGCACAGGATAGAAGAAATCTACAAATGACATATTAAAACAAAAATGTATTCACGTTTACAAAAACAAACATGTGATTGTACAAAATGTATTCATCCTTCAGATGCCTGTGACAAATGTTTATATGCCTCCAGTAGGCGACAAGATTAAAAATAGGCGCTGGGCCCAGCAGAACTGAGGTTTTAACAACTTGCGGAGGAAAATTTGATTTGCATGCCATTTACAAATAATTTCTACCACCCCTGACACCAGAGTTATAAAAGTCTTCAAAACTGCACAATGACTTTAGGACTTGCCTACATTTGATTTATAGTCACACAAACTGCAAAAGAGAAAAAGCTGGCATCTTCCCCTTTCTTGCAACTAAATAATGCATCATACATTAAGTAGATGAATCCGACATTAAGTAGATGAATCCTACTTTTTTCCAGCTTCCAACTTTGGACTCTATTGCCCAAATATTAAGAGGTTGTGTGGGAAAAGAGTCCAAAGTGGGGCAAAGAGAGAAAACATTTTATTCTCTTTTTATCCTTTGCACAGCGCAGTCCTAAGTATCATTGTGTAGCACCACAGGTAGGCAGGACTGTTATCTTCTGCTTTCAACTGAGAAAATGTAGAATAAATGAAATGGCCAACTAATGCAGCTAATATAATAGAGTTTAATACCCTCCTCTCCCTTCTTTTTAATTTTAACATTATGAGGTTTATTCATTCATTCAACAAATAAGAACTGAGCATCTCTAATGTGGCTGGCAGCCATTGTTCTAGATCCTTGGGATATATTAATGAACAAATCAGATAAAGATACTAGCTCTCTTGAGGTTTATATTCTGGGACAGAATCTTGGTCTCATAACCTGATTCTAAAAGAGGTTCAGATTTTCCCCTCTAAATCTTCTTGATATTCTTAATCCATATAAATTCAGTTCATATGTATTTTATTTACCATTCCCATTGCAGTGTCTGTATGCTCAGTGCTCTACTTTCAGATGTTTCCTAGGGAAACTGCATAATCTCATCTTTGGGACATTTCTTCAGCCTATATCCATTCTGTTTCTCATTCAACACTTTCCATGCCCAGAGCAATAGAGAGGTGACATCTGAAGGGTCTTTCTAGTCCTTCTTATGTATATTCCTAAGTATCAAATATCCTCACGGGCTAGGTAAATATTTTCTTCTCTGCCCTCATTTCCTAACGTACTTACCAAAAGTCAAAGAGATAACCTGCCTGCAAATAAGAAAGACTTGAGAAGAGTCAAACTCACCACTTAGACTATGAAGTTTGGCTGTTTTTTGTATTTATTCTCCCATTCCCTTATTCGTTCATTTATTCTTCACCCAGTTGACTTTTGTTTGCTGTGAACCACTAAGTAGAGCAAAAATAAACCAGATAGTCATTGCCTTCTGGAACTCAGTCTGGTCGGGGACCAAGATGTTTCTTTGCAAACTCAATTCCTGACTCCAAGTCATGAATGACTTAAGTGTTTCTTCAGCTGGCTTCTATATTTTTTTCATATCTTTGTGGCCAAGTTTTCTTTGTCGTCAGAGTAAAATACCATAAACATATCAATTACTGATTTGAGTTGTTGGACATGTATGTGTGGACATATCACATGCACACACATACACACATGCACACACACAGATTTATTTTTGCTGAACTACCTTTTCTTCAGCTAACTGGTGTGGCAATACAGTGACACACAAGCCTTTCAGAAATCCAACGGGATTCATGCCCAACTGAATCATTTCATTCTACACTCTGTGTCAGTTCCTGGAAATTAACAATAGACTACTTCACTTTGGTCTCTGATCTCACCAGCTCAGCCATGGTATTTTTCCAGATGTTTCCTTCTTGGGTTGCTATTACAAAAAAACACGACACTAGTTAAGCCAGGCCAAGTTGGCCTGTCCCTGGAGCTGAGGAATGTGCTTTTCCCCAAATAACCTGGTCATGGGCTACATAAGAATTAGAGAGAGGGAGAATCCCAAACTTTCAAATCTGAGTGATCCCTTGAATATTAAGTGTTAAGAAAAATATCATGCCCAATGTCTTCACAAAGACATTGTTTCAGCCTGGTTTTAGTAAATTATGTTTTAAAATAAGTTAACATGCTGATTTTTTTTTTAAGTCTAATCTACCCTAACCTGACACTCCTAGAATTTAAGTACCATGGGGGAAAAAAAAATCTTTAACCGCTAAAGGATTATGCCATTTAGGTGTTTGGGCAGAGATAAAACAAATAACTGACATTATTATGCTTTCTATAAAAGTTTCATAAGCAAAAATTTTGTAGCATGTTTTAACACAAATAACAAAAATATGAGCGCACAGCAACAGGAACTTGAATCACTCTATGTGAAATTAACTTGACTGCTCTAGAAAAAAGAAAATCAAAATGAAAGAAGTGTCCCAAGAGAGATGCCCCGGAGCAGGGACTCATTGTTCTACCTGCACTCTAGCCAAAATGGCCCAGGAGAACGTTCTTAGATATTTTTAAAGCATATGCCCTAAAGCTTGCTGTGAGATCTTAAAAGTAAATTCTTGGAAAATGGCAACAACAGCCAGTACCCGTGATAGGCTACTCTTGAGTTGTGGTTAAAATCTGACTCTAGAAAGAGTTATATATGAATGTTGACACTTCTCACAAGCAATGCTTATTTTATTAGTGCTTTCTGATTTGATGTGTGCTATTACTAAAACATAATATTATATACTGAACTTGATTTCCAGAATAGGAAATATCTTTTCCAGGTAGGAAATATCTTTTGAAATGTCCATATGTTCTCTACTGTAGCAATTCCAGTCCCAAGTGTATTCAAAACAGCAATATGAAAAAAAAAAAAGAAAAAAAAACAAAACAAAAAAAATAAAACAGCAATATGTAGATATGTGAATGAAAAGACAGAGAGTGTTCACAGAAGCATTTTTTGGTAGCAAACAAAAACTGGAAGCTATTGAATGCCTATCAGCAGTAGAGTGGATAATACTGTGACATATTCACATATGGACTGGTATGCAGCAATGGCAATTAGCCAATTATAATGAAGCTCAGCAATAAGAATGACATAAACATTTCACAACCATAAAGTTGAGTGAAAGAAATTGTAACAGAAGAGTACATAATTTATGATTCCATTTATATAAGTACAAAGACAGGCAATACCAATCTAGTGTGTTAGAAGTTAGGATAATGGTTACATGTGGGGTAGGTGTTGATTCAAAAGGAGCAGAAGGAAGTGTTCTGGGATGCCAGTCACGTTGTTTTGTGATCTGAGTAAAGGTTACGTGGGGTATTCAGTTTATGGAAATTCTTTGAGCTGTGCCCTGATTATGTGCACTTCTCAATATTCATGTAAGATTTCAATACATTTGTGCAAAAGCAAACGTGTTCATTCATCAAAGAGTAGCAGTAGAAAAAATCCATTTAAGACATCCTACTTTAAAAAAAGTAGCTCTGGGTTTGAAGTTTAAATAGAAACATACTTTGTGAATATTCAGATCTTGTTTTCTAACTTTAAATGGTAGAATATTTTACTGATTGCGTGTCAGTGTGAATACATTGTGTAGTTATTATTTGACTAGGAACTCTTCGAAGAGTTAGTATAAAGTGGTGCTCAATAAAAGTGCATTGAATTGAATTAAAACAACAAATGCTACTTTCCTTTATAAAACATTCTGAATTTGTTTGATTAGACATTATCTTTCCCTTCTTTAGAACTCCACAATATTTTGTATTCCCTTTAGGGATATGTATACTACCTTGTATTATACTTGATTTTCTAAATACCTTGGGGCAGAGTCAAGTCTCTTATTCATTTTTGAATCTTCTATGATAATGTAGACCATCAATATAGTGGTGAGGTTAAGAGCTTGTGCATGAGTGCTAGACTGCATGGGTTCAAGGCCTCTCTCTGCCCTTATAAATTATATAACTTTGGATAAACAGCCTTTCTGTTAATTCCCTTCTTTATAAAATTAGGATAATCATGGTATTTGTCTCTTAGGGTTGTTATAAAGAGTGAATGAATTAGATGCATAATGTTATGAGAATAGTTCCAGACACATGGTAAATGCTCAATAATTGTTAGTTTTTATTTTTGGTCATTGTCATATCGTGATTTTTTATTGTGATTTCTGAATGAGAAAAAGAAAAGAAAGACATTGAAAAGACCTAGCAGGGGAGCCCCGGTGGCGCAGCGGTTTAGTGCCGCCTGCAGCCTAGAGTGTGATCCCGGAGACCCTGGATCGAGTCCCACGTCAGGCTCTCTGAATGGTGCATGCTTCTCCCTCTGCCTGTGTCTCTGCCTCTCTCTCTCTCTGTGTGTCTCTATGAATAAATAATAAACAATCTTAAAAAAAAAAAAAAAAGAAAAGACCTAGCAGTAATAATCAGTCAAGTCATATATCAGAGGTAGAATTTTTGGTAAAGATTGTGTCTGCCTATTCCCAGCTACAGCTTTTTTCCTGATATTCTTCAAATACAGTGTGTTGATATCTTATAGTTAAATGTATCCAAAATGTTCTAAATCAGTCTGGTCATACACACTAATTAGGGTTATTTTTGGTGAATATTGGTCATCTCCTGATTCAGTTAGGAAGATTAGACATAGTAACAAATCAGCCCCAGAATGAATAATTTTGAAAGGAAAAAAAAAAAAAAAAAAAAAAGGCTTATTTCTAGCTCACATTACAGTCCAAGTAAATATTACTATTCAGCTTTCACATGATGGTTGAAGGACCCAGGCTCCTTCATAGAACCACCATTCCCTGAGCCTCATCCTTGTCTATATCTGGAACCTGGAGGGGCTGCATCTGCTTCTTAAAAGCCATGAAACAAAATGGCACATATTCGTTACCCTCATATTCCGTTGGCCAGACTTCAGCTGCTACTGACGACTTCCCATGCAATTGAGGAGAGGCTGGTAAATGTAGTTTCAGTGTGTGCCCAGGAAGAAGAAAGTGAATTTGGAGAACAATTAGTAGTGTTTGTCAATATAAACTGAGGTAACTGAAAGTTGTAGCTTTTCTCCTTGACAACCCTGGTACAAATACAGAAGCATACTCAAACACTTTTTTTCCACACGTATATTTATTAACAATCAGACCCTAACAATGATAGTGTCTTTTCTGAAGCTCATCAAAATCCCAGCACTCTGTCCTTTTAGATATTTCAACCACAGCGGACCTAAGAGAGTCCCTTTGAGATAAATGCAGGAGGGCAGGACTTCAATTAACCTGAGTGATAAAATCTGGCAACCAAGGTCCTACAAATCATGTCTGGATACAGCAGTGTTCTGGAGTCAAGTCTCAGAAGGCATTTCAGAGACCATACACAGCTCACTAGACTCTTCTAATATGAACATGTAAGAGTACGGATGTCTCTATATTCTATGCAATTCACATCCCTAAAGCACCAGTAACTTCATTAACCCAAACCCTCACCTCTTATGTCCATTTTGCCAATTATAAAAATTCCTAAGGATAGTGCAGTGATAAAAATGACTAAAGCAAATCTGTAGCTGCCACCCTGCGACGTGGCCTTTTGATGAAACACCAGCTAACTACACTTGAAGTGTATATTCTAGCTATAGCAACTAATCGCCCCTAGGGTAGAGAGTAAACAGGGGACTCGCATTTACCTACCGCCCATGCGGAAATATGTTTATGGTAGTCGACGTACCATTATGAAAAGTAAATTTAGCCTTTTATTCAAATATGCATCTAATAGAGATGCCCACCTGGGAAGGTTTCCCTCTAATAAACCACTTACTTATAATTCTGTGGTTTAACATGTAATAATTACCTGAAATATGGAATGTTGTTTGGAAGCCAAGCAGCTGTGCTCTGCTATGAGGAAGTTGTAGATTCCTGCCATTTTTTCTTCTCTCTTCAAAGATTAATAGGGAACAATGACTTCCTGATTCAGTAATCCTCAGAAAAGAAGGAAGTAATGAAATGTTAACATTCTTCAGTGACTTTGCTTTTGGAAAACATCCCAAAGCCACTGTGCGCTGATTGATCGTCTCAGCAGGAGTGTCCTCTGGGATGGTTTTATATGAAATACTTGTGTTTAGGTTGTGCTACACGGAGCTGCGCCTCCCTAGGATGTGGGAAGTATCTGTTGTGAATGTTATTCATACATGTTTTCAGATATGGGAAGTATTCTTGTCTTTTCATGATGGTCTTTTGTTACTTTTGTATCTCTCTTGCTGGTGGGATGGGGAATAGAGAATCTCTTTCCCCAAAATGGTATTTGAAGTGATGTTTTCTAGATTCTAGACAGGAGGTCTGTTTCTAAATTGTAGCATTTGTTTTCAAGTTCAGTGGTGGGGTCCCAAAAGGGTGTTGGAGACCACCCCACTTGTGCTGGGGGCTGCTGTCTTCATACACTATGGTTTTCACCATGGCAATGGGAATAGAATTTTCAGCTCTATGAGCTCTTCTGCATCCTTAAGTAAGCTTGCATAATACTGCAGGGGACAAAGCAGTTGCCCGCTGAAAGCCAGATGAATGAATAAATTTGGCCTCAGGATTTTTGAACTGTTGTGAAAGACTTTTTGTTTCTTGGCTTTTTTTTAATCACAATTTTTTTTTTCTTCAGACAACATTCTTGTTATCCAAAATGTGATGCATAATTCAGATGGGTACAAATTTAGCAACATAAAAGTCATAGATAAAGTATGTGGATATCTGAACAATGATTTCCAGTCTATATAGTCTTTTAAGAAATTTGATCTTACATGAAAGTTTCCCTGTTAAATATTTGTTTGGCATTTGATGCTGAGCATGCTCCAGCACAGAATTATTGTGTCTGGAACAAAAATGATAAACTTTCCAGAAGCTGGCCTAGAGATCTTGCCATATATTGAATTGCATTGAACGCTATTGAATTATTCTTGTTCTAGTAGATGCCTGAGGCCAAAAGGAACCTGTTGTTGCAGAACAACTTATGTTGGATTGATTTTGTTTTGCTTTGTTTTGGTCACATTATCTCTTTCCTAACCAAGTACCAGTTTTAAATACCATTACCCAAAGGCCATTCTCAGTTTTATCCAAATAATTTAGTGGTTGCTTTAGGAAACATAGAGTTACTGTGTATGTTGAACTGTCATGTCAGATTATGTACAGTGGAAAGCAGGGATTTAAGTCTATAAAGCCTAGTTGACCCAGAGACATATATGAGTCTCTAAAGTGCATCAGGGCTTAGAACACAATGATGACCAAAAATGCCTGTCATTGCCAGTCATGTGTAGTATTTCAGTGCATCTCAATTTGAATTGTACAGTGTTTAGAGGTCTGGTCAGATGAGCCAAGGAGTTAGGTCTTGAAGAGAATTATGAATCAAAAGCCATTTTGGCCTGTAGATCTAGGTATTATTGTCAAGATCAGCTCCTTAAGACCACAAATTCCTTATACTTTACAGTATACTAGCCACTTTCCCACAATAGCACACAAATACATGACTACTTTTGTTGTTGTGATGGCTCTTTAGAAAACATTCAGGTTGTTTTGTTTGGATGGAACAAGCCAAATGAGAAGGTTTTATTTTCTTAAAGATAACCAATTTACCCAAATCAAAAAATAACACACACTTTTCATCCCTTGTATTACCATTAAAAATATTTCTCTAAATTATATTTCTGGCTATGGTGCTGAAAGCTCCAAACTGGACCCATTTCCTTTTTTATTTATCTATTTTTTTGAAGCTGCCAGGCAGAATGTTATATAATGGCATCAACTAGTTGACTGGTTGTCTTTCATAGTCCACTTCTATTTGAATTTCATTTTTGTTTTTCATAATTCAAGCCATAATAATTCAATCTAATCATAAAGTTAAAGGTAAAGAATAGTGTTTATTGCATATTTCATGCAAAACATAGGAAAGCACCACAACAAAATTATGGGAGGATGCATTATTTATTAAAGCATTTTATTTGCCTGTAATGAGAACTGGAAAGTCTCTGGGTATTCATAATTGGCTAAATGCAAGTAGTAATACTGGAAGATCCATGTAAGGATCAAATAAATTACACTTAATTAAAGTGATTATGCTAGGAACTTTATAACATTGTTTTTAATTTGAGTATGAAGAGTTATGTTCATTAATATGAATAATTCTCTGGTCTTCTGATCTGATAGTCTGAGGTAAGCTTTCTGCCTACATTAGGACATTTTAGTTTAGTCTATAGATTAAACCACTAAGAAATAAAATAGTTTCAATTTATGTAACTGACTTATTAATAAGCTCACTTAAAACTTAGCTATTTCTCAGCATGATTGAATGGTTTATTCAATAGTTTTTGGCATTTCTAGGATTGCATATATATTGGGTTTTTCATTAATTAATTAGTTAATTTATTTATTTATATTTGAGTATAGTTGACACACAATGTTACATTAGTTTCAGGTGTACAACATAGTGATTTAAGAACCCTGTGTGTTATGCGGTGCTCACCACAAGTGTAGCTCCCATCTGTCACCATACAATGCTATTATAATACCATCGACTATATTCCCTATGATTTACTTTTCATCCTCATCCCACTCCCTTTCACTCTTTTGACCATCCCCCTACCCCACTCAACTCTAGCAACTATCAATTTGTTCTCTGTGTTTATGGGTCTGTTTCTGCTTCTGTTTGCTTATTAATTTGTGTTCTTTTTTAGATGCCCTGTATCATGAAATCATATATTTGTCTTTCTCTGTCTGACTTATTTCATTTAGTATAGTACTCTTTAGGTCCATCCATGTTGTCACAAATGGCAAGATCTCATTCTTTTTTATGACTGGCTAATATTCCATTATATATATGTGCATATGCATATCACATCTTTATCCATTTGTTTGTCTATTGATCGACACTTGAATGTCTTCCATATCTGGACTATTGTAAATAATGCTGCAGCAAACATAGGGATGCATATATCTCTTTGAATTAGTGCTTTCATTTTCTCTGGGTAGATATTCAACAGTGGAATTTCTGGGTCATATGGTATTTCTATTTTTACATTTCAAGGAAACTTCATACTGTTTTCCACAGTGGCTGCACCAATTTACATTTCCACTGACAGTGCACAAGCTTTCCTTTTCCTCCACATCCTCTCCAACACTTGGGTTTTTTATTAACTTGGTATTTCTTGTCTTTTTGATAGTAACCATGCTGACAGGTGTAAGGTGATATCTCATTGTGGTTTTGATTTATATTCCCCTGATGATGAGTGATATTGAGCATCTTTTCATGTCTGTTCATGTATACATATTGTAAATATATGTTGTTTTTACTTACTTAATTTCCACTGCATTTTGAAAAGGATTTGAGATGGCTGAGTATGAATATCCTCCTGCTTCATATTATGGCAGGTATACAGATAAGTAGTCTCTGGCATCCATTTTTACTCCTTGGTTATTATGCAGAAGGAAAGCACAGTGCAGGACACTGTGTCCCAGATAGGCATCTGGCACCTTTCATTAGATCTCAGAAAGGAAATGCCCCTTTCTTTCCAAGAAAATCCAGTACTGTTTATCTGTCTCTAATAATTGGTTTGATGACTAATTAAATAAACCAACTTTTGTAAAGTAGTTCTTGAAGAAAAAGATTGATAGGTCATAAATCAGTGAATATTAAGGTGAACACCCTTTTAAACAAATATTTATTATATAGAAGAGCATTGCCTTCATAGCTCATGACATTCATTTCCTATTTGCAGCTCAGATCCTTCTTTCAATTGCAAGCAGATATTTTTCTAAAGCTTTTTGGAGTCATTTTCCATAGCAAAGTTTTGATGACATGACCTAATTCTTCCAGTTTTCAATTTCTGCTTGGCCCATGCTCCATTTGGCACTTACCTGGGAAGGATCAAGAAAAGTTAGTGAAGTTGTTTGTAGGTGAAGGTCTGGAAAATGGAAAAACTTGCATACTGGAGGGTAAAGCCTTTGCCTGCCCCAAGGTGAACTTCATGCTGAGCTGTGTCTAGATTACGAGGCACTCAAGAAGTTGGTCTGGAAGAACCAGATTCTACCCTAGATATTCTTAGGCAAAAGATCTGTAACAGTAAATGGAGAGACTGGAAAAACCATTAACTACTTAGTACAGACTTTTTTTATTTTCTTATTTAAAAAACATTTTTTTTTAGAGTGGGGAAAGGCAGAGGGAGAGGAAAAGAGAGACTAGAATCTTAAGCAGGCCCCACACCTGGTGCATGCGCCCAACCTGGCACTTGATCTCATGATCCTGCAATCATGATCTGAGCTGATACCAAGAGTCAGACTAAGCCACCCAGGAGCCCCCAGTACACTTTTTTAAAAAGGGAAGGGATTCATAGAATCCAATGAAGAAATTAAGTATCTATGCAATGCAAATAAACACAAATAAATAGAAGGGAAACAGTGAAGAATGTTAGCTTTGAGCTTAATGTGGGTTGCCAAATTCTGTCAGTAAAGGAAAATTAAATAAAGATATTACTTGAATGTGGAGATCTGGGCTACAAGATCGCCCTGTTTGAAGAGCATAGTCTTGAGATCCATGTTGCCCTAGTGAACTTCTTAGCACGTTGAATGACCGTAGAGAGATAAATCACACTGAATCTCTTACAGTCCCAGAGTTTACCTCGAGGCTAAAACCTGCAGTTGATAATCAGTCACTCCCACTGGAGAATGTGGCCTCATCCATCTGTTTGTCAGCATTACAAAATTGTTTAAGGTGATTTGATTGTCTTCAAAAGACTCAAAATTAAAAAAAAAAAAAGGTACAATGTTGAGAAGACTCACCCCACAATATTAAGTGTTTTGTATAAAGAAATCTGAATGTATTTGGCACCTTAAGGGTTGAGTATCTTCATTGAGCCCCATGATTAAATTAAGATATGAGTAATTGACTCATTCAGGCTTGTGGTTTTAAATTGAAATACTAATAAGTATAAAAACAATATTGAATCATTTATATAAGTTAAGATTCACTATATTTAAGGTTTCACTTATTATATTTACAAGAACTGATTATGTATGTGGTAGAGTTTGTTCTCAATTCAAGGAATTAAGGAAATTAAACATTATAAATTTGTAAATGTGGTTTTTGAAGTGTTTATGAAATTTGATTAATAAATGAGAGTAGTTATTGATCAAAGATCCCTCAAAAGGAATTGTTGATAGTTGCTAAATTTCTCAAGAGACTAAAAAAATGTAATAAATTGTATTTAGGCACTCCAGGGATATTTATTTTTTTAGAATGACTTCTAAATTATCCTAACAGTGCGCAAAAACCGCCCTGGGAGATACTGAAAGTCACACATTCATACTCACCTGACACAGTTCTTCCTCAAATGGTGTATTGTTTATTGGAAAGAAAAGGCACCTAACTGAACATTTTACCTAAAGTCTCAAGGCTTGATTGGGAAAGAGTATCTGCTGCCTTTTAAGATACGGGACTCAGCCAGACCTAAGTGAAACTGTGCTGAACGCCTTATTTTCATTTCCCATTCATCCTGAACTCTGGGGAGCTTGTTGACAATGCAGAAAAATAAATTAATGTCAGTCACACATATGAGGCCTCTTTAATGTTACCAATTGAAAAAACAGGTTGGGCAAATTCCATCCTTTGCTTTAATAGGATGAGTCCCACCATTAACTCAGATTTTGCTTCTAGAAAGGGCTGTGGCTGCCTCCAAGCAGCTCAAACTAATCTTGCATGTCTTTCATTAGTACTTTTACTGCATGCCTTCTTTCATTCTAGAACTCCCTAAAATTTATTCATCCTCTCTCTCTGATGTGGCCAGTGAACGTTACCTTAATTTGCAGCACCTCCTTATGTCATGAGGCAAAAGAGTCTGAGAACTTCTTTTGGTCTATTTGTTTATATGTTGGCTTATTGAAATTAGCAAGAATATTTGTTGCCCCCTGCCCTTAATTTGGGTTCTGAAGTTATCTATTCATGCCAGACCCAGGAATTGTGGTTTGCAGAGACAGCCCCCAAAATGTTTACATCGCCAAGGATTTGAGTGGAAGATAAGAAAAGGAATGTGAGGAGAATAAATATTTTAGAGCACACAAACAAATCTCTTTCTGCTAACATGGCTCTATAATTCATTAGGCTAATCATTTAAATATCATCCCAAAGACTTGATCAAAATTAAATAACGATGACAATCAGTTTTCAAGATGGAGATACTTCTTTCACATTTTATGAGTGAATCTAGTTTTCTGATTCACATAAATAAAAGGCTGTTGATTTCGGCAGATGCTGTGTGAAGTTCAGGAAGACTTTGCCAGGTGATAGAATTCAAAAATCTGAGCAAAAGAAGGCAAAGTTGCAACGGATGGTGACAGTCTGTGCTGTATGATATTAATTTGACTGTGTGTGCCCAGATTCACCCACAGAAGCCTGGGAGAACAAGTGTCCAAATACAGGCTTTACCCATCACCTTACACTCACTGGCACTTCATCTAAGTCCTTGTTTTTTATAGTTCTGCCTTACTCAATTCTCTTATGATCCCATATGCATTAATCCTATTTCCAAACAGATTACAGTTCCCTCCTGTCATCCCAAAGTACCTGTTAGAAACATAACAGCTATCCGCTAACAATGTTTGGTTAGTTGGTTCGTTTTAATTGGGGGGGGGGGGTGGTGGCAGGGGGACCTGGTGGCTTAGCAATTGAGGGGTCTGCCTTTGGCTCAGGACGTGATCCTGGGGTCCTGAGATTGAGTGCCACATTGGGCTCCCTACAGGGAGTCTGCTTCTCCCTCTGCCTGTGTCTCTGCCTCTCTCTCTCTCTGTGTCTTTCATGAGTAAATAAAATCTTAAAAATAATAATAATAATGGGAGGGGACAGTTTCAGTGAAGTGGTAAATGTTGAATTCATTGATTTACTCGTTATTGACAAACGTATAATGAGCACCTCCTATGGACCAGGCATGGGCCTAGCTGCTTCAGATGCTGATATTAGAAAAACCAGTCAAGGTGTTGGCAGGACATCCACTCTAGGAGGCAGACAGCACCAAAACAGAAATGGCACAGCTAATTATAACAGAAGAAAACATCAAGAAAGCTCTAAGACATGAGAAACTAAATTTTAGAGGAACCTAAATTTAGGAACAGTGATTAGTAAAGTCTGTGCTAAGAAAAATGACTTTGAAGCCAATGGTTCCCAAATGACCTCTTAATGGAATCAGGTAGGGAATCTTTAAAAAATACAGATGCCTGGCTCCCACCTCCAGATGTCCTAACTTAATATGCATGGGATATGATCCAGGCTGTGGGGTAGTTTAGAGACTGTTAGTTTAGTTTAGTATGGGGATTCTAACGCACAGCACAGTTTCAGAACCAGTGATTTAAGATGAGACCCGAAGGGCACATCAGACTTGACCAGGATTTTAAAGCTCCTTGAAGCAGGGAGGATTGGACTTGGGGACTAAAAGAAGACTCTTTGTGGGATTAAGGTATAAAAATGGGACAGTTGCCACCTGACCTAAGCCAGTTTGGCCATGCAGGACACTGAGGTTAATTTTGTAAGACCAGAGCAGTAACTAAGAAGTCCTAAATAGAGAGGAGAAAGCTACTGCCTTATCACCTGCCTACTCGGTTATAAAACATACAGATTTCAAACAAAATTTTACCACGTTTGTTTAATAAACATCCTGTAGTAAAGCAGGCACAAAATAATTCATATGCTTTATTCCTTAAGCTCTATAAAATCCCAGCTCTCTGTATTTCTAGGAGAGCTGACCTTACTTTAGAGGAAAGGTATACTTGAGACAGAAACCACAGCATTTACAAAGAGGGATTCCATGCCTTCTACTTGACATTGTAAATCAAAAATCCTTCTACACCAATGGCTGGGCATAGATCCAACTAGGGATCCAACTAGGGATCCACAGGCACCATTCCTCCAAGAGGTACAGGAATCAGGCCTAAGGGATCCAGAATAAAGGCCAAGCTGGATTCTTGAACCTTCATGCAACAGCAGGGCCATAGCTAATTTATTTCTTCTCATGTTCATATTTTGAATACCTGAGATGTCACCTAATGAGATCATGTTATTACATCCATTAGGCTAATTAACAAAATATTACTTTGACCAATAGAAACACATTTATTTGGTATTGGCAAAGTTGCTGCTCTTGATTGCACTACAGATAATGGTAGGGCTTGTAGTAACTAACTCTAGACTCTGGCTCTTTCTGCAACCTCTCACCCTGGCCTGGGCATTCTTCATAGCATGTTAGCTAATGACTTCTGGGCATGAAAGTTTAAACCAAACAGTATATGTACAATATTACACTGGTTATATATAATGAAGTACGTTACAGACTTTGTAATAAGGGAGTAGTGGTTATCTCTAAGCCTGGAAAAATTGGAGAAAGGAGGCAGGGATAAAATTTTTCTTGGATGGGAAAGCTGATACTGATTAACTTCCCTTCCTGCCTATTTATAGAACACAAGAGCTTATCGAACGCAAGGACAGAAACTTGGAAATAAAGGAAGAGGCTGAAAGTTGGTTGGATGTTGCCTTTTCTAAACTGGCAAATGCCTTCATTGTCTGGCTCTGTGAATGACTTGAACTGCCACTTGAGAAAAGCATTGCTTCTTCCAGGTCTTACACTGTATGGATCCCTGTTTTTCCTTAGTTGTTAATATCTGGGGATTTCAATATTATTACGAAACCTTTTGGATCTAATGATCAAGTTGTCTTGTTCTCTCCCTGAGTCATTATATACCCTGCTGGGGGGAATTCCAGGAGCCCTTGGCCCAATTCCAGTAATGAGGTGCCATCTTTGATCAAGAAAAATCAAAGTAAAGATCTGAGTACCTCGGGACTCACAGCCCGAGTCTCTCTAGCAGACTGTGGGAGCTGCTTTCCCACAGTCAGTTCAAAAGACAAGGCAGGGATTTTGAAATCTGTGTTTGATATCTTTTTGATACTGCTAGATTACGTAGCTTCAGCTGCTGGCTAGGCCTTTATGTTGCTCCCGGTAGTGGAAATATTATTATGCCTACTCTCAATTCCAGGCACTCTTCTGCTGTTGTTGCCAGAGGATTCTTTTGCCTTCAGAGCAGATAATTTAAGAGTCACTTTTCATGAGTCAGCATTTTCTCAGCTCTTTTGTATTACAGATAGAACCTGTGATCCCAGTCTGTGTCCTCAGTAGAAGGATAATGTGGGCCACATATGTCACTTCAAATTTTCTGGAAGCTGGATTTCCAAGAGCAAAAAGAAGCAGGAATTAACTTCTATAATACTTTCTTCATAATACAATATATCCAAACAGTGTCCAAATGGTGTCATTTCAATATGTAGTTGGTATAAAAATTATTAATGAGGTTTCGCTTATTTTCTTATTAAGTGTTTGCAACACATGTTTGTTTTACACTGTTGGCGTATCTCAGTTTGGACTAGCCACATTTCAAGAGCTCCGTAGCCACGTGTAGCAGTGGCTACCATGCCCGAGAGCAGGAAGTTTAGAGACTATCACCAAGAAATCTGTTATCTCAATAATCCATTTCCCATTCCGCTTATCGTTTGAATAGATTTTTTTAAAAGCATATGCTTGGATCCTTCCCTATTTCCTGGTGGTTCTCAGGACCAGTGGCTCCTATTTTTGAGATGATGGGGTTAAGGGGATGCTGGAGGCAAGCTAACTGGCCGCCTAGAGTTCAGTCGTGTGACCCTGAAGCCTTTAACCTCACACCCTAACTATTTTAGTTAACCGTTCACAGCAATACAGAAGTGATGGCAATTAGACCAATGGCTCGTGGTGGCAGAGGATCAGCAAACCAGGGGAAGTATGAGAATGATTTGGCAGAAGAACTCATGATAGTCCTGAGAAACCTAAATTTTAAAAAGTTTGGAAGGAAAAGGCTACACGTGTAGATCTTTAAAAACCTGAGATTTTCGAGTTGCTTATCTTTCTGCTTTAGCACCAGTCTAATAACAATGACCTGAAAGAACTGGTGCAAGTGGAGACCACCTTCCACCCCCCTTACCGCGTCCGAGGGCATGAGACGGGGAGGTGGTGTTTGCCTGCTTCTTCTAGTGTCCTTTATCCGTGTGATCACAAGACAGTTGAATTTCCCCTCTTCAGTGAGGGCAGCGCTAGAGGGGAGTCGAGAAGCAGGAACTCATCGTACTCATTTTCTTCTTTTCTAGTTTCCACTTCTCATTCTTAATGATCTAAGTGGGTTTACGCAAATGACTTTGGCACTTGTGTGCACTTCTCTAAAAGTTCAGAGATATTGTAAAATGCTCCCATGTTTGAGAGAACTTTGGGGGCTCTGTAATTGTGGGACCTCCAAAGCTCAGTGTGTCTGCTGTGATGTTTGTGGTCATGCTCCACGTCATGAGGAAGCCAGTATGTCTACTGGTGTTCTTTGCATGATCTGCTATGTCTGCTCTGATCTTGGCAGTTACATCCCACATAGCGAATAGGCCAGAACTCAATGTCACATAGGCTCTATGAACAAATTATCCAACTTAGTTTTCTATACATTAATTATAGGATAGCATGTATGTTGAAATTATCTTTTTCTGTGATATTTGCTCCCTGTTTATTTCATTAGTGGTTAAGCTTGAAATAGGTGAAACTGAGACATAATATTGAAAAGGAATGAAAGAAGTTTAGGATGAACCCAACAGTTGATGCTGACAGGCATTCTGGTGCTCAGAAGATACAGAAGGGTCCTACTAATGCCAGCCATCCTTATAATAGTCTGAAAGGTATTCCTTTTAAAACAACACTGTCCAACAGAACTGTCTGCAAATAATAATGAAAATGTCTTATATCTGTGCCATCCAATACAGTTGCCACCAGCTAGGTATCGCTAATGAAGATATGAAATGTGGCTCATGTGACTAAAAAACTGAATTTTAACTTACATTTGGTTGAAGATGTCAAATGTGACTGGTATGACTGAAAAACTAAATTTTATTTTACATTTGCTTGAACTTAGGCCTAATTTTTTTTTTATGAGTTAACATTAACAGAAAATACCAATTGAAGCAAAAGGTGTCATGCTGAAATACACATTATTGTCATTCTACTTTTTAAAGTAGACTTATTAATTACACATTACTTTGGGGCTGCTTTCTTATATCAGATTTTATTTTCTGTATTTCTTTATTTTAACCCTGGAAATCAGCACCCTGTGATCACCAGATTTCCTCCAACCTCTTGCAGGTGCTTGTAATGATGCAGTTTATCTTGCCTAAGATGCAAGAGACAGCATTAGGCAATATTAGCCATAACACTTTGACTCAATGAATTTTTCTTTTCCACAGCTTGATCTTTATAGAATCCAATCTAAGACCCCATGTTTCTCCCCCTTTCACAAGATGTAGTGATTCCTGCCTTGCCTTCTCAATTCTGCTGTTCTTAGCTGCCAATCCAGATAGACTTACATAAATGTTTTTGATGAGAGTTGAGGAAGAACTAGTGCACTTCCCTTCTAATTTTGGCTCCTTCTTAATGGTCACTTTTTTCTTCTAATACTAACTAATATACCTTTCTTGCTGGTTTAGAATCTTCTGTTTTAACATCCTTCTGCTCAAAGAGGCTAAACTCAGTTTTTTTTCTGACTCTTTCAACTATTTTGAGTAGAAATGAATATATGGATACACCTTAGACTGTGATTTCTCTACTGTCTCAAGAAGATGGCTGCAAGTAGTATAGAAATGTGGTTAGTTACAAATTTTAAGGTAAGCAGCAGAAAAAAGCAGATTGAGTGTTAAGCTGTTTTGGCTTGCAAACACTTGTGTTGGAACTTTGAAGTCTTTGGTTGGAATTTTTATAGCATCTGAGAAACCATAGGGTTTTTAAATACTTGAATTCTTGCACTAATTATTGGCTCAATGAAAGACTTCCAGTTGTAGGGCGGGTTGGCTGCACACATGTCAAATGCACACAGAAGGTGCTCTGCTGTAGTAGAGGCTGGTGGCTCTTGGTTGAATGCCGTCAATTCACATCATCCCAGAAGGCAAACTAGTATCAGCAAATCTTCCAGGTTGGTAAAATGTAGCCTTTTGCTAAGTTACTTCAAATATGGGCTAGTAAAGATTGAAGTGTCTTATTCTACTCTAAGTACAGAAGAACTTAGCATTTAGCAAATTGAGAAATATAGTTATTAACGTTTCGCATTATGGTAAATTAAAGGTAGAACCTCCCAGGTCAAATCCAGAGAACCCAATGGTACATAACACTTTTGTTTTTGTTTTCTTTTTTCTAACCTCTTTCTCTAAAGATCCCAAAGAGAGGCACCTGGGTGGCTCAGTGGTTGACTGTCTGCCTTTGGCTCAGGGCATGATCCCTGGGTCCTGGGATCGAGTCCCACATCAGGCTCCCTGTATGGAGCCTGCTTCTCCTTCTGCTGTGTCTCTGCCTCTCAATCTCTCTCTGTGTCTCTCATGAATAAATAAATAAAATCTTAAAAAAAAAAAAAGCTCAAAGAAATCCACTGATCTCTCTTGAATCTTTGCTTAAGATCCATGAAGGTGCTCAGGAGATAGAATTGCTTATCCAAGAAGCCCAATAAGAAAACAGACAAAGAAGCAGCAGCCCTGTTTAAAATAGGGGTTATTGTTAAAGTTCTTTCTTCTTCAGTTTCCTTGAGTATTTCTCTTACACATCTCCGAGCCATGGCAATCCTTAGAGGAATCACAATGGAACACAATCTGAAAACTGACCAAAAGAATTGCAAAAGGGATCCCTGGTGGCTCAGTGGTTCAGCACCTGCCTTTGACCCAGGGCAAGATCCTGGAGTCCCAGGATCGAGTCCCGCATCAGGCTCCCTGCATGGAGCCTGCTTCTCCTTCTGCCTGTGTCTCTGCCTCTCTCTCTCTCTCTCTCTTTCTCTCTCTCTCTCTTTGTGTGTGTGTTTCTCATGAATAGATAAATAAAATCTTTAAAAAAAAAGTTGCAAAAGATGTGTGTAGTGACGAAATGTCTACTGAGAGGCTGAGATCCTAAAACACTTTTTATGGCATTCTAATGCCACTTGGCAAGGCTCTCTCTCTCTCTCTCTCTCTCTCTCTCTCTCTCTCTCCACACACATATACACACTCATGCACACTGAATCTCTTAAGCCTCAAGATAATCCAGGAGTACAGGCTTTAAGTGCATGGTAATTTCAGAATAGATTGTGTCTTTCTGAGCAGCCTCTCCTGACCCTTCAAAAAAAGAGGTGGAGGGTGGGGGAACAGGGATAATTTTCTTCTACTAACTGGGACCTGCCAGAAATAGGGTGTTACGGAAACATGAGCTTCAAAATAAAAGTCTGTATATTGGAAGAAGAGAAACTCGACAGTGTTGAACACAAGAATTCAAAGAGGGAAAACACGTGGCCCACCTTGAGATGAACCCGAGAAAAGGAGGCAAAATGACCTTTCTTTGCTTTCTTCATGGATGGCTTGCAAGGGTTAATTAAGTAAAAATCTGTACATTTCTTTGAGCCCTTCCAAGAAAGAAGCTATTTAAATATAAATTATGATTACACAGCTTGCATCTCACATGTCAAGCATGCATGGTTAACTGTCTGATATGTCAGTTGTGCTTTCTCCAGATGATAAAGATGAGCATCCCTGACTGCCCTGAGTTCTTTGACTTAGTGGTAAGATGATAAGGCAGAGATGTATGGTGCTATGTGTGGCATCCAAGCACAGTTTCCCTCTGTGAACCTCAGCATTGTGCTTCAGAAACTGGAGTCCCTGTGTATGTCTCTTTCGGGAGGCCTTGTCAAGAAATCTATGCAGTGGAGATGGAGATGAAGGCCTGGAGTTGATTAGTAAACTGAAAAAAATTTTTATTTCTTTTTTTTTTTAATGTACTTTCCTTTATCAACATATTACCTCAGAGGGTTAAAAAAAAGATTGAGACAAGAAAGTATTATTTGACTGAGCACAATAGTTTCCTAAGGCTACTTAGGAAAGGATGGCATGCTGGATGGTTTAAAATAACAGGAACTAGTTCTCTTGCAGTTTTGGAGATTGGAAGTCTGAAATCAGGGTATTGGCTGGGCTCTGCCCCTTCCTCAATGGTCTAGGGAGAAGCCTTCCTTGCCGCCTCCTCCTCGTTTCCAGTGCCCCCAAGTGCTGCTCACTCCCGTGTCTGCAGCCATCTTGACGTGGCTGTCTTCCCTCTGTGACCAGGTGTCTTCTTAGAAGAAAACCAGTGATCCTGGACTTAGGGGGCTGCTCTACTCCACTATGACCTCACCTTAACTCATCACATCTCCAGTGACCCTATTTCCAAATAAAATCACATTCTAAGGTATTGGGATTAGGACATATGTCGTTGGGGGAAAGGGGACATGATTCAGCCCATAATACCAGGTGAGGGTAGTTTCAAAAATATTTAATTAATACTTAATTATTTAATAATTTCAAAAATATTTCCCTCATAAAAGATCATTTGGAAAGCCCGAATGAGAGCGGGAAGAGCTGCCTGTCCTGTGGAAGGGACGATGGATCCCACGGCCTTTCTGTTCCCCTGTCCAGATCTCCTGGCCCCTTCCCCCCCCCCCCCCCCCCCCCCCCCGACTTTGGTGCCTGCATGCTGTTTAGACACTATGGAGATCCCCCCAGGGCTTCCAGGGGCACAGCATGGAAAGCTATGGAAGTAGAAGTGCCCTTAGGTTCCTTTCTCAAATAAAATCCCATTCTGGGACAGCAGTAGCTTTCAGGAGCATACAGTCTAAAAATAGTCTGTTTGCAAAGCTTGTTTGAAAGCAGTTGCATTTCCTTTGTTTGTTAATTTTAATTATAAAGAAATAGAATCTACTCAGAAAGCAAACCTCCTCCAGGATCACCTTAGCGTTGTCACCAGCAGCCATTTCAAACAGAGCTGGGTGAAAAACTTAGTGGAGATGTGGGGTTGATTTTCTTTTCCCCTGAAGTTAAACACACACATAAAATCGTGCCCTGCAGTTCACCCTCCAGCATCTAACTCTTACCTTTCATGAAACTTGGGAAAGTAGAAACTTCGCAGCTAGTCCCATCTATGAGATGGCACCAGGCCCACCAACAGAACCAGTTACTCCCCGACAGAAACTCCGACAGTGGCTCGGGCTGCAACCTTCCGCAGTGACAGAGCCCCGTGGGGATAGCCGCCCAGGCTCCCGGGAAGAATGCAGACCCACTTATCAGCCTTTGGGAGGCTGCAATCTCCTTGGCAAGGAGAAAGACTGTGTTTTTTGGATGGCTAGATGCTGCGGGAAGAGCAGGCTCTGGGAAAGAATACACAAAACAGCCCAAGGGGAAAGTCCTCATGTTAACTCCATAAAAGGAGGCTTTAAATGCTCTCAGCTGATCCATATTTTTAGAAAATTGTTTTGACTCAGCCTGCCTGACTCTAATACTATTGCCAGAACCGGCAACGAAAGGGAGATAAACACGGTGTTGTGATTTTTCTTTTTATGCCTCCCTGGGAGCCCTTGGTAGTACAAATCATGCTTGACAGCCTTTGATTAGCACCTGCTCAGTTCCACTAGGGAAAGGAGACATTTGTCTGAGGCTCTATTGTCCCTTTGTGAATAAGCTAGAAATTTCGATGTGGAGGATGGCCCCCCCTGGAAGAAGCCTGGTCTAAGCCATCTCTGTTCCACCACAGGACACCGCCCTGAGAGAGGCAGTGGCTGGCATGGTAGAGCAAGTGGCGCCTTTGGGGCTGGCTGCGAAAGTCGAGTCTCACTCATAGGGTAGTGCTGGGTGCTATGCCCTGTGCCAGTCAGATCAGGTGCTTTCTTTTCTGTGTTAATAGTGTGGTATTGCAGAAAAGGGTATTGGACAGAGGGACAAGAAATACCATTCATTTTGGATTTCTTTACTGACTTTGAGCATGTCACTTCATCTCTGAGTGGCAGCCTGCATTCATTCTTCCAGCTGAGCTCCACAGAAGAGGGTGGTGATGCACTGCGCATATGTGAAGGCACAGGCTAAACCCCAAATATCTTTTGGACCGTGGATATCTCACATCATTTTGGAGAAAGCATTTTTACACACAAAAAATAAAGTTATCTGTGAAGTAGGCTGGAAAATCCCTTGGTAATTTATCAAGAAGAAGTAAGGAAGACGTGTGTCAGAGGAGGACCCAGTTAAGGTAGGACCTCTGACCATATGATATGAAGTTCTTTCCTCTTCTTTAGGAATGTTTTGGTGGAAAGGTTGAGAAGTGCTGGAATAGATCGCCTTGATGGTCTCTTTCAGCTCTTACATACTAGAGCTTAATTCACAACAATAAGACCTTTTTGCCTGCTAAGTTAGGGCCAGTTTCCTTGGCACAGAATTAATGATCTCTGCAAGAGTCACTGACCCCATCCTGGCCGCTTGACCATCCCTGTCCTCTTCTTGATCCCCACTTGCCCATCTTGCATGCCCTTTTCTTCCCCTGGGATGACCACATCCACTTACGAAAGCCCCTCTCATCCTGCTAGAGATTTCCAGCCAAAAATGAGCCAGTTTCACTGGCAGTCATTGGTTTTGTTGCTAACACGGCACAAGTACAAGCTCAAAGTTCAAGCTTGCTATTTCTATGTTACTTTTCTTCCTCTCAAAGGCTACAGTGAATGGATCTTCTTCAGGTTTTTAAAAATTCCTCCATAGCAAAGAGCCCCATGTTTTGTACAGACCCAAAAGCCCACCAGCTCAATTCATGAAGAGAGATTAGTATTGTTCTCTGTGTAGAATTCCTATTCAGTTAACTAAATCAGCAGGCTAAGAATGAGAATCCCCGATTCTGTCTTCCACGAGTTCTACTCTGCAAGATGCAGCATTGACTCATTTGGGGGGTTGTTTCTACATTCATTTTATTAAACCTCTTTGGATAATCTATTTGAAAAAGATATGAGTAATTTCACTGAAAGCTTATGATAATATTTTAAATACCCAGAGTCTGGTTTTTTTTCATTGTGAAATAGTTTGTAATCATGTTTAAATTTGTGTTTTTAAATATTTTATATTTTCTAAAAATCAAAAAGACACTTAAGACAGAAAGTGGCATTTTCAAAATAGAATTAAAGAAAAAAATTGTTTTAAATTGACTGGAAACAAATTTTCAAGTACTTTCAAAACTTGTTTGGAACTGATCAGTAAATCACAGATGGAAAAGTAAAAAGTTTCAGTTATCCTTGACATTTCAAGAGGGAAAGAAAACAGAAAAGGAAAATCATTATAGTTGTCTTGAAAAAAATTGCTTCCAAATTGTTGTCTGTCAGCTATTCCAGATGGCTTTACTGTTTTTTAGTGGAATTGATGATATTCTAAAAAGACCTAAGGAAAATAAATGAGTTTTTTCTTTCCTGATATGCCAGAAGGTAGGTGAAGGAAAAAAATATCTTTAAAGAAATGTCTATCTTAAGTCCACTGGTCACCTGCACCACCTCAATGGCACTCATCAATGATTTTATGATATATTCATGTGCTCCAGTTTTTTAGTGGTGAAAAGGGTGCTTTAGTGAGTATATAAGTGGTAAAAATAACATATATCCTAAGCCAGAAAGTTAGTAAAAACCTAATATAAATGTCTTATAGTCTAGTCAAAAAAACCCACATGTGTATTTATGATCTCTATATATTATACTCAAATGATAATATAGGCTACGTCTCTACTTATATATGGCTTGTATATATGTATATATGTGTGTATGTATATAAAATAATCCTTATAGCAGCTCGATGAATGGATTTTATTCCTAATTTACTGATGAAGAAACATCATCAATAAACTGATAATGTGTGCTCATCAGTAAAGAGAAACATCATCTTCCAAGAGAAAAACAAGAAAGTTACCCAGGATCCCAAAGCCAGAGGGACACATGGTCATATTCCAAGGCTGTGCCCTAACTCACCCTATGACACTAGAAACAGTTTTGGGGAATGTGTGAGGTGTTTGATTCTCACATCGAAACCAGTTGTAAAGACAGAGATTTCAAGCCTAGTCTCTGCTCTGGTAGTCTGTCAAGACAAAACATCCGGACAACTTCAGGCTCTTATTGTTTTGTTGGAAAGCTAGCTAGTAATATCTAGAACTTAAAGAGAAAGCACTACCTCACTGCACGGTAGTCTTGTTTTCATTACTCCCTACGATTTTTACTTTATGCTTCCTCCATGACATTTTCAAAAGGATTTTTTTTTAAGATTTTTTTTTTTTATTTATTCATGAGAGACACAGAGAGAGAGGCAGAGACACAGGCCGAGGAAGAAGCGGGCTCTCAGTGGGGAGCCTAATGCAGGACTCCATCCCTGGATCCCAGAATCACGACTTGAGCTGAAGGGAGAAGCTCAACCCCTGAGCCACCCAGGCATCCCTTTCAAAAGTATTTCAAATACTCTTCAAATTTACTTGAGTTTCGAGCCTTCAAGTGGCTCAATGTGGCAGGTTGTATACTGCACAGAAGCCTCATCCCTCTCAATTTGTAGAGTCTTGCACTAACTCTTCATTTCAGCACATGTAGATTTTACTACTTTTTTAAAATATGCCTGGCATCTAACTGTAGTGTTGTCAGGGGCCCCTGATTGAAGTACTTAAGGACCTTAGAAATAAATAGGAAGATAAATCATTCTTATCCTGACACTATTTTTTTTAAGTCAAGTAGAAATAAATGAACAGGGTTTGGAGGCATAGAATCTATTTGTGGGCACTTGATGTATTGGTTAAGGAGAGAGGTTTTTGCTCTGCCTCCTAAATATTGTTATGTTAGAACTGAAGGTGGATCCTAAAATAGCACTTAGAGGGAAGGTGAAGGAAAAGCCCCAGGGAGATCATCACTCCCTTGGAAGGTGTCTCTATCTGAGTTCTCCACTGTCTCGGGTCATTTTATGATATTAGGATGTCAGAATTTGAGAAGGTGATGTTTTCCTTCAAATACATTGTCCTCTCTGTGGGCTTATCCTGAGTGATCTGCAGGACACCCTCCCCCTGTCACGTGCAAACCTGCCAAATCACCATTCCCTGGAGCAGCTACCATTCCCTGGGCAATTGGGCGTGCATCTCTTGGGTCATCATGCCATCCCTGAGAGGTGCAGGGGGCTTTATCCACACGGGCCATGAGGGAGACACAGAGGCTCAAAAAATAAGTGACCTGCCTAAGGCTACCTCCAACCAGGGCAGAGTCTGGCCCCACACCAGAGGGCCTCTGGCTCCCCACCCTCCTGCCATTTCTCTACTGCAGCCTTCCAAGTCAGGACCCTGTTTGAGTTAAAATCTAGCCAAGTCCCTTCTTCAGACTCTAACTTTACATAACAATTAAAACTCCCTGCATTAATATTTTTTGCATCCATATGAAAAGACTCATTCTCTAATTTCCTTCTCAGCCGGCAGTCTTGTCTCTCCTTTCTTCAAGGGAATGTGGCTACTCACATCCCACTAGTTCCTCAGACAGCTGGCCCCCGGTGCCCTGGCCCCCCAGGCCCGGCCCCATAAGTCCCCTGTTTCTTAGTGCAATCATCAGGGTAGTCCCTCACACGATCTGCACGAACTAGGACAGCTTGATCCCATTGTTGTCTCCAGGCAAACCAGACACAGCCCCCAGATCCGCTCCAATCCTTGCGGCAAACTGTGTGCTGTGGGAGCCTCTTCTCCGGCTGACTCTGCACTACTCAGCCCTCAGTCGCATCACCCATGTGGCTGGTGTCAGCTCACCTGGGCCTCAGGGAGAATTACTCAAGGGGGGCGGAAGGGGGCATCCATGCTACTTCCTATACCCGGAGCACATCACTTACAGGACTGAGGCAAAGGAACTGGGAGTAGTGTTTTAACAGGAATCAAAGGCCTGTAGGCATGTCAGGAGAAGGGTTGGAGGGGGTTGGGGATGGCATTCTGGTTTCTGATGTGTCACCTGGGAGACTTCAGACCTGTGGCCCCATCTGCCCCACAATCCCAGAAGTTCTGTAAACCTGTCCCACAAAGGAACGCATCCTGGGGGTGGCGCACTTGGTTTTCATAGAGCCACTGTTGAGGAAATAAATACAAATGTTTGGAGTATTGTCTTCCCCTTCTCTTTCCTCATTATTTCATAAGAGGGAATCTACTTTTAGATGCCCTGCACAGTGACGGGACGTTTTATCTCATCCTCTGGACCACCCTGTAAAGAGGCCCTGGTATATCCATCTTACCAATGAAACTCTTGGGGTTCAAGTTTAAGAGACTTGTTCAGTCAGTGTCTAGTAAGTAACAGACCCAATATTCAAATACAGGCGAGACTCCAAAATCCTGTCCCTCAGAGTATGCTCCCTGACTGTTTATCTGAATGCAGTCAGCAGTTTGCCAAATTGGATGAAACTGCCCAGGGTCTAGTTTGGAATTGACACTACACTTTCCAGGCGGGGTTGGGAGAGGTTCAGTTTACAATGTAAGTAAGTTTACTCACAGCGAGGTTTTTTATTTCTTTGTTTGTTTGCTTGTTGTTGATAGGATATTGTTAGAGCCTAGTCCAGTGCTCTCAGGACACTTTCATGTTGAAATGTGATCATTGTTCTTTCTTTTTTTTTTCTTCTGTTGGGGGGTAGTGGGGATTCGAAGTGATTCAATTTGTACAAAACAGCAGTGATCCTTAAGAGAAAACATGTTCACTGAAAACTCTGAGCTGAGTGGCTGGGCTGGGCTGGAACTCTTTATGTCATTACCTTTCTGGGCTTTGTGAAATGACTCCTGAAGTTCTTACAGGTATTTCCGGGTCAAACATACTAATGTTTGCAATTCTGAGACGGCAGGTCCAGTGATACAATATCAATATTAGTACTGATACACATCTTAAGCACAGAAGTGGGCACTTTTTTAAAGCCATGTGTTTCTAATAAAAATATTAAAGGTATGGATATCATTAGGTTTGTTATATAGATGAAAATCTGAGCTCAGAGAATTCAGAAGCATGCTGCGTGAGGTCACACATCTGATTAGGTGGCGTTAGGATTTGCACCTGACACAATCAACTTCAAAGCCTGCTCTATATCCCACTCAACCCTCAGGGCCCGCAATGTCGTCCTGGACAGCCAAGAATGTCCCACCAGGAGCTGGTTGGAATAACAGGAGATCCAGCCCCATCCCAGAAATATAGAACCAGAATCTACATTTTTAACAAGCCCCCAGCTAGATTGTGTGCAGGTCAGTCTGAGAAGCCCTGCATTGAGCCACACTACTCTGGAAATGCAGGTCCATGTCTTTGTTCCTCTCCTGCTCTAACACTACGGAACACCTTAGCATCAGTGAAAATTAGCATTTCGTTTTTTGTTTCAGAGGTGTAGTTGCAGCACTGAGCACTGTCAGCTCCCTTTCCGCAGTGTTATAGCAAAGACAATGAGCCAAAGCGTAGAAATAGGAGTCAGGAACCTTGAGTTCATGGCCTGGCTCTGCCTCCAGTTATCCACTTGAAGAAGCTCAGATCTCACCATCTGTCTGAGTCCCGTTCCTTCATCTACCAAGCGGGGACACCAGTTCTGGCTCTACCTATTTTGCAGGAAGGCCAAAAGTGTCTTTAAAAGTAACATGTGACAAAAACCAAAATGAAATGGAAGAAAAAAATATTATTAGCCTTGGTAGTAGTATATGAATTCCTCATCTAAATGGCGTCATCGAGCTGTGGCAGTTTCATTTGTTCCTACTGAGATTTACATGGCTGATATGACTTTTGGGGGCAAGTGATCATTGCTCGTCATTACAGGAAGGTGCCCGCTGGAACCTTCCCTGCTTTCTGTCTAAGAAGATGACCTTCTCTGAGAGCAGAGGACCCGATTTCCTGCAATTGAGTACAAGCACACATTGGCTTGAGCCAAGTCCTCCAGTCTCTCCCACATGTAGCACAAAGTTGAACACCTGAAAATAGAGACCATTTGTTGTCCTCTTACTGTAAGGTACTGTGCCCATCACTTTAATGAACTATCTCATTTAATCTTTGCAACAACTCCAAGGGGTAGAGAGTTTCCCCATTTTACAGAGAAGGAGAACTGAGCCCTAAAGAAGCAAAGTGGTGGAACTGGAGGTTTTTTTCAGATTGAAATGAGGTTTTATTTTATTTTTTTTTATTGGAGTTCAATTTGCCAACATATAGCATAACATCCAGTGCTCATCCTGCCAAGTGCCCCCCTCAGTGCCCGTCACCTGCCTTTCCACTACCCCTTGTTTGTTTCCCAGTTAGGTGTCTCTCATGTTTTGTCACCCTCACTGATCTTTTCACTCATTTTCTCTCCTTTCCCCTTTATTCCCTTTCAATAATTTTTATATTCCCCAAATAAATGAGACCATGTAATGTTGTCCTTCTCCGATTGACTTATTTCACTCAGCATAATACCCTTGGAACTGGAGTTTCTTTACTAGGGTTAGAAAGATGTTGCTTTTAGTCTGATGTAATTTATCAGAAACCTGTCACATAGAAATGGCAAAATGTCCCCCAAAGTTTCTTTGTGTGAAACAACTTTTTTTTCCGACCAGTGATTGCCTAGGACTCTAAAAAGAGTAAAGATGACAAGTCACTCATGGCTGAAATTAGCTTGTGAAGTTTTTGCTCTGAGTGAAGAAGCAGGTATTCTGATGTATGTCTTTTCTTGTCTTCTGACCCATGAACTGGAAAAGGAGAAGAAATAAGAATCAAGGAGCCATTTTGGGAAGCATTTTAAGAAAATCTAAAGTATGCTCTCTTCTGCAGTATGTTTTTGGCAAAGAAAGGGTCTGTCATTTGTAAAAATAGTTTTGATAGTTCAGAAATGATCATATTTCTATTTTATATTTTAGTGTTAAGATACGATATGCTTTCCTTGGCTAAACTTTTGATGATAAAAGAATCCATTTCTCATCTTGCTGCCTCTTTGAAGAACACAGAGTTCTTTGTGTGCTAGAGCCCACATCCAGGTTTTCCCTCACTGGCGCTGGGGGAAGAGGGATTCTGTAGAACTCTCTAGAGCCCTTGCCTTTGGATATAGACAGTAGAGTCAATCCTGGAGAGATGATGACTTGCTTTCCTTCTTGATCTCCTGCCCTGTTCTTCCTTTTCTGTTTTTTTCTTAAAGGTTTTATTTATTTATTCATGAGAGACATACAGAGAGAGGCAGAGACACAGGCATAGGGAGAAGCAGGCTCCCTGGGAGGAACCTGATGCGGAACTCGATCCTAGGACTCCGGGATCATGACCCAAGCCAAGGGCAGATGCTCAACCACTGAGCCACCCAGGTGCCCCTTGCCTTTTCCATTTTTATATATGCAGGGGTTGGTACATGTGTGGGTACGGGAAGTGAGCCCAGAGCCTGGACCGTGAACACTTGGGGATTCAGGAAGCATTAAAGGGTAGAGTTTAGCAATATTGGCTTCCAGCTCAAACAGACCTGGACTTAAGTCCCGGTATCTACCGCTTAATATAGCTTCATGAGCATGAGCCTGCTTCTTTTTTTTTTTTTTTTAAGATTTTATTTATTTATTCATAGAGACACAGAGAGAGGGAGGGGCAGAGGAACAGGCAGAGGGAGAAGCAGGCTCCATGCAGGGAGCCCGATGTGGGACTTGATCCAGGGTCCCCAGGATCACACCCCAGGCTGCAGGCGGCGCTAAACTGCTGCGCCACCAGGGCTGCCCCAAGCCTGCTTTTTTAACTAATTCTCAGTCTCCTCCTTTGCTAAATGAAGGCAATGATATATTTATTTTATTTATTTATTTATTTATTTATTTATTAAATATTTCATTTACTTATTCATGAGAGACACACAGAGAGAGGTAGAGACATAGGCAGAGAGAGAAGCAGGCTCCCTGCAAGGAGCCCGATGTGGGACCTGATCCTGGGAGCCCAGGATCACACCCTGAGCCAAAGGCAAATGCTCAACCACTGAGCCACTCAGGTGTCCCGATATTTTATAAGTATTATATAATTATGCTGGGGCTTTTGTAAATACTAAATAAATCATTTTGCTATTTAACATTTAACAAATATGACAAAACAGTGAGTTAGTTGCAAGTAAACATATAGTAGAGTTTTCGGCTTTCCAGGAGATACTTATGAATAACTACAACAAGGTAGTAAGCCCCAAATAAATGTTATAGAGTGCATCACAGTGGGAGCCCATGAGAGGGGGTGAAACCTATAGCTCAGCTGTTGAGGTGGCCAGGGCAGGCTGCCTGTTGAGGCTTCTGGACCTTAACAGCTGGTATTTTCATGGCAGAGTCTGAGCATAAGGTAAGGAGTGAGACTATCTCAGTCAAAGAGAAGGGATTCAACTTCCAGAGATGAGAAAATTCAAGACATATTCAAAGAGCGGATATCCCCAGTCAGAAATGCCTTTGGGACTGGTCAGGGCACCTGAACCACTTTGACTTGGCTCTGTGCCAGTTGCCCAGTTCAGTGCTGACACCTCTTTCAATTATTTGAGACACAAGAGATATGGACTTGCTGGTGAGAAGTCCCCTTTAGTAAAATATGATGTTGATGAAATCCAACACAGCTTAGCTGTGGCTAAGCTCAAGTAGCAGGTGGCGAGTGTGCGACCTTGACATGGCCTAATGTCCAAGTACTGGGATTGTGATAGGTGGAAAAGAACCGTGGTCTGGAACCCAGGAACCGTGGGATTGATCTGGGTTCTGTGTCCTCGGACAATCCTCTTTCATCCTCTGTACCTCACAAGAGCTTGCATAAGCCTCCTTCTTATAAAATACTTGAGTGCAGTTGACCATTGAACAACACAGGTTTGAACTGCATAGGTCCATTTATACATGGACTTTTTCCAATAAATATAGTACTGTACATGCATTTTTTATTCCTTATAATTTTCTTAATGACATTTTTTTCTCTGGCTTAGACTTATAAGAATACAGTCTATAATACATATACAAGGTATGTATTAATTGACTATTGTGTTATCTGTAAGACTTCCGGTCACCAATAGTCTATTAATAAGTTAAGTTTGAGAGAAATCAAAAGTTATACACAGATTTTCAGCTGCACAGGGTGAGTGCCCCCTGACCCCTGTACTATTCAAGGGTCAATTGTAGCTTCTTCCTGATGGCCCTTTCAAGGTCTGAAGAGTTGTAATACTGGTCCTTGCTCTCATTTCCTCCCCACCAGTGAATTTATTTTGGAAAAGGGCCGTTATTTAGGGGTGAGAATAGACTTGTGTACATAAATTAGCATATGGAGCCTTGGAGATGGAAATGTGCCAATGTCATCCAAAGAGAAATCCAGATAACGGGCTACAGGACGAAGCAGCTTGCATGAGAAGAGTAAAGAAAACAATTTCCCTCTGTGCTTGCCACAGAAAAGAAGATAAAGGAACTGTAGGATGGATAAAAGTATCCAAAAAACACAAAAGATGAAATGATGGGAAACGCTGGTGTGACCACAGAAGGGGCAATAAGTGGAAGAAGTCACAGTGTAAAAAAAAAAATAAACTGTGGAAAAGAATGGAGCAATAGTCATGGGGAAAAAAAAGTGAGATCACATAAAAACTTTCAAGAGTGCCTGGAAAAAATAAGGCTTTATGAGTCTCACATGAGGACTCTGTTCTTACCACCTGTGGAGAGTAATTGGCATTGGTTGAGGAGAGGTTTGTTTTGCCTTCTTGGCAGGAGCCGAATTGTTATGTTAATATTCCTCTGGCTACGTGTTAAGCACCGACTTTGAATAAAAAGAGTTTTGCAGAAGGGAAAATTGCCAGCATCTGGTTCTTACTTTGACCACTGAGTTCTTTATGAGCTTCATACTTCACACTTGAATTCTAAGAAATAATTAGTATCATGGCAGATATTTCCAGCATTGTGTGAAAAGGAATGGAGTTTCCAGTGGGCACTCTCCCAAAGGTAGTCCAGGGGCAAAGAGAGTGTATCCACTTGGTGCAGGAGTCCCTTTGGTGATAAAGGTAGATGTCTTTTATAATACAGCCTCGCAGCACAGCTCCCGAGTGCTTGCATCTTTGCATTTATCTGCGCTCTCTGTTCTCCATTAACACTGGCTTCTTCTTAGACGTCATTCCACCAACCTGGCTCTTTAACTACTGGAATTGTCTTGAACAGAGTGAGACCAAACGCTAGGGTATTAAGGTTGGAATGGCATCTTGGTCAATGAGTTCTTGAAATGGAATTTTTTTTTATTTCTGATCAGGTCATGATCCTGGGGTCTTGGGATCCAGTCCCACATCAGGCATCCCATTGGCAGCCTGCTTCTCCCTCTGCCTGTGTCTCTGCCTCTCTCTGTGTGTGTCTCTCATGAATAAATAAAACCTTAAAAAAAGAAAACAACAACCAGAATTTATTGAGTCATTTCTTGAATTATTATTTTCATTATTTTGGGGAAGCAACATCTCTCTACATTTCTAAGACGTCCTACACAGTGACCTTTTTCATGGTCTGTTGCCCCCGATAGCGGATTTCAACTAGGTGCCAGGTGAAGACTGATGATTGAGGTACTTTACACCAATTTGTGATTTACTCATGACTCCTTTAAAGTACAAAGTCCTTAGGATTGCAAAAATAGATTACTTCTTAATTACAAAGGAGCCTGTAGTTGCAAATGATCTCAGACCTCCTCCACTATTCCCTTCACCTCATTTACCACCTTCCTCAGGTCGTTGCTTTGCTTCACAGTGTCTTCCCTCACTTCCACTCCTATACGTACAGATTTTCCCAAAATGTGATAATGTGACTATTTTTTTCATGACATCTCTTATGGTAGTGACAAAGGAATGTGGTGAGAATACCACATAATTAAGCTCATGGAGTTTATAAACCATCAGATTTATAAATCTAATAAAGAAAATCCATGTAGATATAAAAGTTTGTGAGCCAGAGATTCTCACTGAGCTGTTTGCTCCTCAGGAGTAAACTAGGGGACTAGAGCTATTAAAAACCTATTAGGTTACGAAGATATCATTTGGGCAATCACCTCAAGTTCCAGAATATTCTCTGAGCCCCATTTCAGCAGTCAACAACTAGGATGTTTCTAATTCAGGGATTTTCAGACTGCTCTTCCATGAAATGTTAATTTCTACAACATGGTCTAAGGTTTAACAGGGCTAAAAGTGAAAAATGACAGATTTCTTCCTTTAAAAAGATGTTCTTGGGGGCGGGTCCAAGGTGGCAGCATAGGAAGACCCTGAACTCACTTCCTCCCACCAGTACACCAAATCTACACAGACATATACATCTCCTCAAGAAGAACTGAAGGCTGATTGAACAGCTTCTGCACAACAAGTGATAGAAAGACCACATGTAGGAGAGACAGAGACACTGCAATTACAGAAACCCCACCTCTGACTCAGTGACCCACAGGGTCCCTGAGGAGTATCACCAAGGGCCCTATGGGCAGACTCCTATGTCAGGGCACAGCAAAAAATAGTGATTTAAAAGGGCAACCAGACTATAAGTGAAGGGAATCCATTTACTAACCTTACAGCACCCGCCAAACAGGAGAGGAACTGCTGGAACTGTCTCCAGAGTTGGAAGACCAGTGAGTACCATTTTTCACATCGCCTCCTTCACCTTGATCACATGGGCAGAGGCAGGGTCCAACACTCTAGCTGACCTGCTAGTCTGTTAAGCCCTGGGTCCCTGGCTTACATTACCTCCAGCCATTCTATGGAGTGGCCCTGGTGAGGCACACCAGAAGCCCCTACTCCCATATCCAGCCCAGCTTCAGCCGTCCTATCAAGGTGGCCCTGTTACTCTCTCCAGCTCTAAACTTCCTGTCAAGGGAACCCTGCCCTCTTACTCTGGGACCCTTCACCCACTTGCCTGTGCCTGTTCCATCTCCAGCCAGCTTGCCAAAGCCACTAGGCACATATAGTCTACACAGGGAATGTCCCTACACAAGGCCACTCCTTTAAGACTGGGAGAGGTAACTGTTCTGCCTAAGTCATTGTCATAGAAACAAACACAAAAAGTCAAACAAAATAAGATAAAGGAGTATGTTTCAAACAAAAGAGCGAGATAAAACCCCAGAATCCAACCTTCTTGAAATGGAGATCATTTATCTGATAAAGAGTTCAAAGTCATGATCATAAAGACAGTTATTAAACTAGGGAAAAGACTGGAGAAACTCAATGAGGGCTTCAGCAAAAAGTTGAGAAATGTAAGAAAGAACTAGTCAGAGCTAAAGAATATAATAACTAAATGAAAAATAAACTAGAGGGAATCAATAGTAGATTAGATGATGCAGAAAAACGGGTCAAGACAAATGAGTGGAAATCAGTCAACCAGAACAGAAGAAAAAAAGACTTTTAAAAAAATGAGAAATGTTTAAGAGACTCCCTTAAGGCAATATCAAGTATACTAACATTTGCACCATTGGGATCCCAGGACAAGAAAGACAACAGGTCAAAGAATATATTTGAAGAAATAATGGCTAAGAATTTCCCTAACTGGGGGAAGGAAACAGACATCTAGGTCCAGGAGACAAAAAGAGTCCAAAACAAGATGAATCCAGAGAGATCCACATGAAAGTGTTCAGAATTGAAGGAAAGATAAAGAGTTTCCTAGATAAGCAAACGCTAACGAAGTTCATCACCAATAAACCAGTCACCGATAAATTCCTAGAAATATACAAGTTTCACACAAAAGTATGAAGAAAATAGAAAGTCTGAATAGATCTATTATACGTACTAAAATTGAATTAATAATTTAAAAATCCCTAAAAGTACAATATCCCAGGACCGGATATCTTTCAGGTGAATCCACCAAACATTTAAAGTAGAGTTAGTGCCTATCTTTCTCTATTATTCCAAAAAAAATTAACAGGAAGGAATGCTTCCAAATTCATTTGATGAGACCAGGATTATCCTGATGCTAAAACCAAACAGAAATGCCACAAAAAAAAAAGAGAAAACTATAGGCTAGTTTTACTGATGAACATAGATGGAAAAACAAATTATTAGGAAACTGCCTTCAAAGATACATTAAAAGGGTTATATACCACAATCAAGTGAGATTTATTCTAAGGATGCACAGTGGATTTGCATCTGCAAATCAATCCGTGTGGTACCCCATATGAATGTGATACATCACATTAATAAAACCAAGGATAAATATCATATGATCATTTCCATAGATGCAGAAAAAGCATTTGACAAAATTCAACATTCATTTTTTGGTAAAAATTCTCAACAAAATGAGTATAGAAGGAACATACCTCAACATGGTAAATGGCATATATGATAAAACCACAACTAACATCGTACTCAATGGCAAAAGGCTGAAAGATTTTCCTTTAAGATCAGCAACAAGACAAGGATGCCCACTCTCCCCACTTTCATTCTACATAGTATTGGAAGTCCTAGACACAGTAACCAGGCAAGAAATGGAAATAAAAGAGATTGAAATTGGAAAGGAAGAAGTAAGCCTGTCTCTACTTTCAGATGACGTGATACTGTATACAGAAAACCATAAACACTCCACCAAAAAACTATTAAAACTAACAAATGAATTAAGTAAAGTTGCAAGATGCTAACAAACAGAAATATGTTGTATTTCTATATACTAATAGCAGTCTGTCAGAAGGAGAAATTAAGAAAACAATCCCATTTACAACTGCACCAAAAATAATAAAATATCTAGGATTAATTTAGTCAAGGAGGTGAAAGACCGATACTCTGAAAACTATGACACTGATGAAAGAAATTGAAGATAGCACAAGTGGAAAGATATACTGTGCCTATGGATTGGAAGAATTAATATTGCTAAATATCCATACTACACAAAGCAATCTACTAGTTCATTGCAATTCCCATCAGAATACCAGTGGCATTTTTCACAGAACTAGAACAAAGAATCCTAAAATATTTATGGAATCACAAAAGACCCCAAATAGCCAAGGCAATCTTGAGAAGGAAGAACAAAGCTAGAGGTATCACACTTGCTGATTTCAAACTATACTACAAAACTATAGCAATCAAAACAGTATGGTACTGGCATGAAAATAGACACATAGCTCAATAGAATAGAATACAGAGACCAGAAATAAGTCCATGCGTAAATGGTCAATTGATCTATGACAAAGGTGGCAAAAATATACAATAGGGAAAAAACAGTCTCTTTAATAAATGGTGCTGGGGAAACTGAACAGCTACATGTAAAAGAATGAAGAATTTGGGAAATCAGGAAATGCAGGGGCAGGAAGAAGCTACAGCTGATGATTTGCCCCTAGTGGGTGAGGAGGCTGCCTGGAAGTTACTCCCCAAATCTTATGTCTACTGTCTGTGAAAAGGCATGCCCCGGTGGCAGCTGCCAACAGGGAATTGGTTTATTTCTCTCTTTTACCTTCTAAATTCCACACGAAAACTTCTCATTGACAGGACATGAACCAGAATTTCTGCCAGCAGAAGAGATTTGAAATGTAGTTTCCTGATCTCTAGCCCCACGTAGAAAGTATCTAAAAGTAGTGATTATTTTGATTACCGAGCAGTATCTGGCTGAGGGCGTAAGAATCTGTCCAGCCCAGCACCATCTTGATGGTCTACAATAACCTTCTCCAATGGCACTGTCTGCAACGGTGAAAACGGTCTCTTTGCCAGGTCCGGTATGGTAGCCCAAAGCACCCTGTGGCTGTCAGGCACTTGAAATGTGGCTGGAGCAATTAAAGAAATGAATCTTTAGCCTAATTTTTAGTAAACTTAAGTTTGCTACAGGGAGCTGATGGCTCCTGCTTTGGGCAGTGCAGATCTAAACTCTCTTTGGTCCTGTGCCCCCTCTCCCATTCCTTTAAATGGAAGACACTGCCTGATCTGCCCCGAAGTGTCCTGAACTTGCCAGTTGAATATTTGTTGTATTTATGGTATGTTGAAGGTGCTTGTTAAAATGACTGTGTGATGGATTTGGGGAGGAGGGTTTTTACTGAGTTTACAGAATTGATCATCTGACTGCTTTTTGGCCAGCTGACTAATAAACATCGCTGTATATTTCCCTGAATTTAGTCTAAGACTTACTTTCTCCAAAGAGTACAACAGCAGAAAGGTAGTGAGAGGCCACCGGTATTTACCTGTGGAACCTAAGATTGCAACAGCCAATTAGACTGATCAGTTTGCAACATATATTCTTCTCCCAGAAATGTTTCTCAGACCTTTATAATCTGCAGTACTCTAGCAAACATTAGCAGAGGACAAAACAAAGGCTGTAAAAATGTTAATACAAAAATCCAGATAAGCTAGTTGCCCTCCCCTAACACTTTTTTTTTTTTTAATGTGAGCTATGTCTATGGTACTTTTTAAAAATAATCATACACGGTATCCCTGGGTGGTGCAGCGGTTTGGCGCCTGCCTTTGGCCCAGGGCGCGATCCTGGAGACCCGGGATCGAGTCCCACGACGGGCTCCCGGTGCATGGAGCCTGCTTCTCCCTCTGCCTGTGTCTCTGCCTCTCTCTCTCTCTCTCTCTCTCTGTGTGTGTGTGACTATCATAAATAAATAAAAAATAATAATAATAATCATACACTTAACAAAATTTCTTATGTATAAAATTGTTCTTAATTTCTATGCTTGAATCTACATTTCATTGTGTCACAAAAAACCCCAACATTCTACAAAAGAATCCTGACTGCCAAGCATTCTACAGCTTAGAAAACCACAGATTGGGCACCTGGGTGGCTCAGTGGTTGAGCATCTGCCTTCGGCTCAGGGCATGATCCTGTGGTCCTGGGATCGAGTCTCACATCAGGCTCCCTGCAGGGAGCCTGCTTCTCTCTCTGCCTCTCTCTGTGTCTCTCATGAATAAATAAATAAAATCTTTAAAAAAAAAGAAGAAGAAAGAACCACAGATCAACTTGCTCCATATATAAGTTCCTTTCTGTTTTGTTTCCCAAAGTGCCTGGCATCATACGGGACCAAACAGCCACTTTTGTGAATATGTGACACATATTAAAAAGGATATTAGTGAACAAGACTATTTATCATTTGGTTGCTTGTCAGAAAAAGAGAAAACTGATGGTCTGTTTTTTCTAAAGATTTTATTTATTTACATGAGAGAGGGAGAGACTGCATGCGTAAGTGTGGGGAGGAGTAAAGGGAGAGGGAGAGACAGAGTGCAGAGCCTGATGTGGGGCTTGATGGCACCATCCTGAGATCACGGTCTTAGCCAAAACCAAAAGTTGGATGCTTCACCAACCAAGCCACCCAGGCCCCCCAAGAAAACTGATGGTTTACATGTTACTATTTTTCATTTTTTCTTACATTTGAATTTTTTTTTCTATCTTTCTGCATTTGTCATCATTAAAAAACTGCTCACAAGTTCTCAAAAAGTGGTGTTATTTATTAATTTAAGAGCTGAGTATTATGAAAATGAGACCACATTATTTATTAAACCTTCATGGAATTCAGTTTACATAAACTTTGGCTCCTCATCATCTTTTTACATGATGGTGGATAACACTGGCATTGTTAAAGTTGTCTTCAGAGTGCTGCAAGTTTTGTCCTAAGGGGAAGAACTTAAGGAAACCAGTCACTGGGGGACATTTGTTTAGTCAGCAAAACCTTATATTGTTGCTTTCTGGGTTATTCTTCAGCCTCGACACAATTCATATTTATGCAATTGCGTAGGAGGCTTCCTGGAATTCATAATTTGCACCTTCAGTGATTCTTTGTAGGTACTCCCTCAGATCACAGCCCCTCTGCATTAAATGGTGGTTTTACCATTGACCAAGGGACAGACTGGAAGGTGAGACATTTGTGTCAGTTCACAGGGGATTTTTCTCCACACCATAGAGGTTGGAGATGGTTTGGAAAGCAGTTCCTCCTTAGGTGCCTGTAAAGAACAGACTACTGGGGCACCTGGGTGGTTCAGTGGTTGAGATCTGTCTTTGGCTCAGGTTGTGATCCCACATCAGGCTCACATAAATTTATAAATAAATAAATAAATAAATAAATAAATAAATAAATAAATAAATAAATTTTAAAAGGTTTTATTTATTTATTCATGAGAGACCCACACCCCCACACACACACAGGCAGAGGGAGAAGCAGGCTCCATGTAGGGAGCCCGATGTGGGACTCGATCCCGAGTCTCCAGGATCACGTCCTGGGTTGAAGGTAGTGCTAAACCGATGAGCCAACCAGGCTGCCCTTTTTTTCTTTTTTTTTTTTTAAAGAAAAGAAACAGACTACTTACATGTATGGGCTATATGCTTGAGTCATCTGCTAGGGGAAGGGGCAGAAGCAAAAGGGAATGGACAGGAACTTAATACAGAAATATTGGAAATCTTCTAGAGGCACTTGGCCCCCTGTCATTCTTCCTCTCTGTTACCACGTTAGTGGATTTTTTTCATTTCAGGGGCTCTCTCATCATCCAGCACCATACAATGCACATCCTCTCAGACAGGGCTGGTGTTCTTATCAGATATGTGTGCAGTGGTCCTGCTGACTCCCCACACTTGTGGGACTTACAGATGATGACAGTACTGGCTCACTGATATGACAAGATGTTACTTTCTGATTAGCCCTTAGATTCTGGTGTTGAGTGCTTAAGCCTCATTCAGCTTCTTATCAACTGGTTTTAGGCTTTGATACGAAACTGAAGATGGGCTAATCAAAAGCTGTCAGCCCACAGTGTGCTGCCTTGATAACTTCATTTATTTTTTTAAGATTCTATTTATTTATTCATGAGACACACACACACACAGAGAGAGAGAGAGGGAGAGGCAGAGACACAGGCAGAGGGAGAAGCAGGCTCCATGCAGGGAGCCCGACGTGGGACTCGATCCTGGGTCTCCAGGATCAGGCCCTGGACCAAAGGCGGCGCTAAACTGCCTGAGCCACCAGGCTGCCCGATAACTTCATTTATATTAAAGTAACACCGCCAACTTCTTCATTTCAATCATCAAAACTTTTGGTCTGAGCTGCAAGGAGGACTTCAATTATATAAGTGTCTGTCTTCTAGAGTATTTCTGAGATGAATGAACCCTCTCTTTTCAACAGAGTATAATAGCAGGTGGTACAGTTAATAGATCTAATAGCCAAAGTGGTTCATGAAAATCTTTATGTTTTCTCTGCCCCTGGTAAAATGGAATGATACTGAAACATTCCATTTTGATTCTTAAATTGGAAAAAAAAATCTAATGCATGATGAAGCATAACCCATTAGGCACTTTTGCTTGCTCTTGATTTACTTGTTAATACGGATTGATGGTGGAATTGGTTGGATTTTTACAAAAGTGATTTAAAAAACTTCGGAATCATATTTCCTAAACAGGATTTGCAAGGCTTTTAGTACTTTAAAAGGCAAAGTTGGCACCAAACTGAGCTGTCAGTTTTTTGTTTTTTCTTTTCTTTCAGGCAGACTTGAAATTGTTCATGGAATCAGACTGACCTTGGATTGCTCACATGAGCCCTGGCCGGTGCCTTCTAAAAAACAAGCACCATGCTCTTTTGTTATATTGCTAATACGGATCCCTCCTCCTCCCTGCTGCTTGCTTTCTCTAGAGATGCAGAAGAATACTGCTAACGCCCTCTTGGCTTATCTCTTCGCAGGCCTGCTGATCGGCGCTGGCTGTGCCCTCTACCCCTTGGGCTGGGACAGTGAGGAAGTCCGGCAGACTTGTGGCTACGTCTCTGGCCAGTTTGACCTGGGTAAGTTTTTTTCATTGATGGTACTTCTTTTAGAGAAGAACCTTACCTGACCTTTCATAGCAGTGGAATGTGGAAGAGACATAAGGAAGAGAACCATACGGTGTATTGCAGCCAGTGGTCATGGGTCACAACGCGCATACCTTCGTTTACCTGTTTGTTTCGTGAAGTTATTAGCAACCTATTGTTTGCCTGGGCTGAGAGGAGTATTGTAGACACAAAGATAAGAAATCGGCCCTGCTCTGAACAGTTTATATTCATTGATCAATTCGTCCCAAATCATGTGTTTATTACTTATTGCACATGCTAAAAATAATTCTGTGGAATTTACAGGCTGCATGAGGAGATAAAGCAAACAAACTCACCAAGAGCTAAGAAATCCAAAGCGATCTCACTCCAGAGTAATAACAGACAACTTTGTGGAGGGACTGGGTATTGAACACAGTGATACACGTGGGTTGTCGGGCAGTACACAGAAGCACCTGGCAAGTGAGAGTACCAAACAGCAAAAGCACCAGGGAGCAATCTGAAAAGTCCCTCTGGGAGACCTTGGTGATGCGGGAAGCAGGGAGAGATGTTATCAAGTAGTCAGAAGCTCACACACTGATGAAGGGAACCTCACGGACTTCAGTTTTCTGTGTACTAATTAGGAAATTTCGGATATTTTCACTTGTAGCCATAGTGTGTTCTACTCAGCAATCTAAAAAAAAAAAGGTTGCATGGTACTACATGGTTTGCATCATTATGACTCATACTAATTGATTTATTTTTCGCTTGATTGATAAACCTACATTTATTTAAACACTTCCTTATTTCTTTCTTGTTGGGTAATTCATCTTTTCCAGTTTCTGTTATTTTAAGGCACATTATAATGAGAAATTTAATGAAAGTAAGTCTTTTCTTTATTGAATTATCTCCTGAGGACTTTTTTCCCTGGAATTGGTGTTACTACATCGAAGACTACTGCCAAGTGATAGCAAATACACTTTCCCCTCATATAAGGACAGACAGATTAAGTTTTTGACCTGAAGTGTGTAGTGAGTTATTAACTTAAAGATTCACGTTTTCCATTGAATACTTCATTCTAAGAAGAAATGTTTGAGGGAGTTGGTCTAATGTCAGTATTATATCCCAAATCATTTCCAAGTTTGGTGTCAGAACTTCTGTGAAAAAAACTTCTGTCAGACACTGAGAAACATGGACAGATGTGGTGCTGTATCAAAGTTCTGTGAATTTGAAAACAAAGCAATTTTTGTTTGACTCTGGATGACAAACACCCTGCTTCCCCGAAAATAATACTAGTTCCTTGGGTGGAGAAGCCAGTACATTTAATACCACTGATGTGCATTGATTTAAAAAGACAAGAGATGTCTGACTGCCCTTCTGCCCTCCTTGCTGAGGCTAAGGCCTTCCCGTTAGTTTTCCATGTAGCGTATGATTGCCGTAAATGCAGAGAAGGGGAAAATGCTGGCACAAAACTGAGTGTCAGCTTGGTTTTTGTTTGTTTGCTTGTTTGTTGGTTTTTCTGTTTTTTGTTTTGCTTTGTTTTTGGAAAGCAAACTGTGCCCAGGGGAAATATTTTAACACGGTGTTTGGCATCTTTCTTTCTCTGGTGTTTGGGACATACTTGGCTGTTTCACACATGCCTCAACTTCACTATGATACTGTTCTTGATGATCTCTTACTATTGTGTGTTGCTATATTAATTAGCAGGTTATAATGAAACCTGTATCCTGTTTTCACAATTTTCATTATGGCATCCCAATCGTTTATTGCATTGTGGATTAAAAATTTGAAATTCAAGCTTAAAAAAAAAAAAGAGCTTGCCTCTCTTCTGGTGGTAATAATTTCTTATGTTATTGAACTTACTAAACCATTTTAACAATTTAAAAATCATGGTGTTTTAATTTTTCCTGTTTATTTTTAAGTTTCTTTTAGTTGGGTGATGAGGGGAAAAAAAACAAAACTGATGTCGTCTACAGATAAGATGAGTTCTAGGTCCTATAAAACCATCCTACAAAACTGCTTGTTTTCTCTCTAAAAAATTGTTACCATTCCTCTGAACACTGATGAAGGCTGAACTTCAGTGAATGAATAAAGTCACAGAAAACAGGGCTAACTTGGTTGAGCCTAGGACTGGAGCTGGGAGCCCCAGCAGGCTCTTTAGGGGGAGCGCTCTCAGTAAGGATGCGCTGGGGCCCCAGCTTTCCTGGCATGCGTGCTGGTTACCACACACACTGCCTGCACCGCTTCTGAGAACAGGAGCGCATTGCTGCCACCTCTCAAAGGAGACAGTGTGGGCAGCACATTTTCCTTTCAAAGGTTGGGGAATGTTAACGTTAAAATTCACGCTCTCCTTATTGTGGGTCATGAGTCACTTTCTTGGCGTCCCGTTACTGAAATGTTACTTTCTCTAAAACACACCCTGAAAGAAAACATCGCTTTTCTTTTTTGCATGGAAGGTTATTTTAAGGAGTGTGTTCATTCAGTTACCCAGCCAGCAGGTATTCACAAGGCACGCACAGGCTGCCGGGCCCTGTGCTGGTGCTAGGGGGATGGCATCAGCACGGCCACTGCCCTCAGGGAACTAAAGAACCAGCAAGGCAGACAGATGTTCAAGAAGCAACATCCACAGGTTGGGTGTTAGAACTGAAGAATGTCAGGCATTGCCACGGACAGTGTGGCTGCCTTGCTAATATTGTTTCGTTCTGGTTGGTCATTCTAAGCCAGAGGCCGAGAAACGTCTCTTTGAAGAGCAGGCCAGGGACTGTTTTCAGCTTTTGGAGCTATGTGGTCTCTGTTGCAACTCTTCAGTTCTGCAGTGGTAGCAGGAGAAACACTCCATGAATAATGGGTGTGACTGAGTTCCCTAAAATTTTATTTACAAAAACAGGTGGTGGGACTATTGGGGGAAGACCCCCAATTTCCACCAAAGCATACCCCTGATGCTCCAGAAACAAGTTCTTTTCAGATATGCTCATTTGTTGATCCCTTCAGCCACGGGGACAGCCAGTCTGGACCTAGGGCCGAGACTAGACTGAGCAGCCACATCCAGTTATCCTGGGATGCTGTATACATGCTATACCTTCCTCGTTGCGCCGTGTTGTGAATGGGTGGCAAACTCTCTAAATTAAACTTGGTCGTCTTACTTCTTAACACTAGCTTGGGATGAGAAGGCTTAAGCCCATTTGGACCAGTGATTACTAAGGAGTTGTGTCCAGAGACTTTTGGGGAAAAGGGGAATCACATACCTAAGGGGAAGGCACCTTCTGGTGCCATGATCCCCCTTCCTCCGGCAGCTGCCTCTGACGGGTAGAATGGCAGGAGGGAGCAGCCTCCAGGGATAGGGCTGGGTAGAGCAACCAGCTGAGGCTCAGCCACCTGGTGAAGCAGACCTTGCCTAAGAATTTTCAACCTTGCTGAGACATAGTAATTCATTTCCTTGTTGGGTACCTTTACAGGCATCTCTTCTACCAGCAGCTAAATGCAGCCTGACTGCTATTTTATTTAGTTGCTGTATCACAGTTCAAGGGGACTTGACCTCCTCTGAGGGCTTCCTAAGGAAGTATTATTTTTAGCTGAGCCTTCAAGCCTGTAAAGGGTTTAGGTAGATAAAGGGTGAGTATGGGTGTGTTTTAGGTTGCATGGTGGGCAGGAACGAGAACCAGGAAAGAGCCCAAGTAGGAAGAGGTAGGCCATACTGGAGGAGGTAGAAATACTGGCTGGGGAAGGAACGTAGGAAGGGCCTCCCAGGGGAAGAATATTTAAACTGAGTCCAAACACATAAGTAGTAGTGAGGCAAGAAACAGATTTCATAGAAACTCACATTTGTGGTTTCAATGTACTGTGGTAGGAATGTAATAGAATCTAGTTTTTAAAATGCCGTTTTCCTTAGCAAGGAGATTTGGGAGACTTTTTTTTATGTGTGCCTTGAAAACAATTTTATAAGGCTATTGATTATTTCTCAAGCATGTTACTGTTACAAAGTGCAAAGCTTTGCAGCAATTCAAAAAAAATACTCACTTTTACAAATCCAAGATGGTTACTGTTTACCTTTGGATCATTCTTATTTATGGAGAAGCCAGGAGCATGTTTGAATACACGTATTTTTAAACCAGGGAAATGAGTACAAGCAAGCTACATAATGAATTCCTAAATTACCCAACCAAAATTGTACAGCTTGCCTTGACAGTAGCTTTCAACCTTTAGCATTAAAATCAGAGGCAGACTTGTTTGTCTCATTTGTGTTTTAAACAAGTATCCCAGGTGATTCAGGTGCAAGGGATCAGCAGCCATGCTTTGAAACAAAATTACCTAATTTATATAGAAAATGATTTTTTAAAAAATTATTTGAGTTGACATACAATGTTACATTAGTTTCAGGTGTACAAGATAGTAATTCAACATCTCTATATATAATGCTGTGCTCACCACGAGTGTAGTTACCATCTGTCACCATACAACACTGTTACAGTGTCATTGACTATAATCTCTATGCTGTGCCTTTTATTCCCACGTCTTATTCATCCCATAATTGGAAGATGTACCTCCCACTCCTAACCACCCCTTTTGCCCATCCCCAAATCCCCTCCCCTCTGACAACCATCACTTTGTGCTCTGTAGACAAAGTTATTTTTTTGTGGTTGCTAGAATTTAATTTAACATTCATTTTCATAAATCCTTTCATAAATCAAGGAGCTTTAGCTTTAGGTTACAAAGATCTGATTCCAACTAGATGAAACAAAGAAGATATTTACAATCTTTTATTATAGGAAGGCCAGAGCTAAGGTGAGCTGCAGATTTGACTGATCCAGGGGCTCATAAATGTTGTCCAGGGCCCAGGTTTTTCCTGAACCAGAGACCTTCCACTTACAGATTCTTCTCCAACCCTGGCCCCACCATCGTAAGTTTGGCTCCATCTTGAGGCTAGTTTTCTTCTCATAGATGATTGCATTTGGCGCTCGTAGCTTGTTCATGTCAAATAAGAGAGGGTGTTTTCCCCTAGTCCCAGTAATGGAATAAAAGTCTCACTCCCCAGTCTAAGTCGACCAACTTGGATGAATTGCTGCTGTCAGGGGAAACCATGTACAAATTGGCTTCTTATGGTGGAGCATGGATGTGTTCAGAGTTTAATAGAAGCCCATCTTACTGAGAAGCAGTGGCATTTGTAAGTGGAAGATAAGGCTAAGAACAGAAAAAACATCTCTCTCTCTCTCTCTTCTCTCTTTTGTTGTTGGCCATGCTGCCCTGTGCTCCTTCCATCATGAAGCCTGTGGTTGTAGGCTAAGGGTCAGTAATGGCTCATGCTGTGCAAGTGTTAACAATCCTAAATTTATTTATTGCTTTTTAAGAGAACAAAACAATACAAATGATAAGAATTATATGTAGTATATAGCACAGTATCTTCACATAATAAAAATCTAGTAGATATTTGCTGTTATCATTCACGTTATTTGTACAGGACCATTTTTGATAAATATTTGTTGACTCATCTTTTTTCTTCCCTTTACATTTCATTTCATAACAGTAAGTTTGGATTTACACATTAAGCATAAGGTCTTTATAATCAGGTTGTCCAATTGATTTAATTCATGCCTCAGAGATATTCTCATCCACCCAACTTTTCTAATTATATCCTTATGATCAAAAGTAGTGTTTCAACTAATTTGCCTTGCTAATTTGCCAACTAAATTTGAGTAATTATTGCTTTCATTTTTGCTATTTAATTTGATTAAGAAGCCATCATGTTTCCTGTTCTTGAAATTATGCTCATGGCTTCTCAAGAACAGTACCATAAACTCTGCAACTCAGAGCCTCTCAGTGTTGAAAAAGATGAGAAGTCTGTTTCTTCCAAACTTTCAATCCAGTGAAGAAATCTCTTCTACTCTAATCTGTGACCTTGTCACATGTCTTTGGACACATCTCTTTGACTCCTGATTCATGTTTTCTCTCCTTTCAAATCTAATTTGTCCAGGTTGCTAGAAGCCATTTGGAAGGTCCAAGAGGAGCCTGTGTTCCCTCATGTAGCATGCTAGTGCAGGAGGATGACAGGAAAATGGAGAGGCCGCTGGGCACTAAACCAAGCCCCAAACTGAGTAGGCCCATGGGGACTCAGGGGAACACTCTGGAATGTGACTGTGACTCCAGGTGATGTTGGAAAGTTCCAGAGGCAGAGGAAGCTCCGTGTGGCCAGTAATGAACTTATGGAGCAGCATCCAGGCACTTTTTTCCAAGGGAAAAACAATCATCTGTGCTGGTTGCTCAGCCTTCTTAGGGACCTCTTTTCATGAGAAGAAGAGTTTTCTGCATTCATTCTAGAAAGTGAGAAGAACCAACTCAATTCAGGGCCGTGAATACCAGTGGGACCATGACAACAAGAGTAGACCATGCACATATCCACTTTGAATTATAGCTTAGTAAATGCCTCTAGTTCTGCTTTAGGAAAAGTACCCCTTCTATATAATCATAGATCCAACTCCGTCTGCTTCCCTAAACACATCTTTGTAAGTTCCAGATGAACCCATGGGACAGGAATTTTGCAACTTCAGTGTCTATCTCAGTGTTTGGCCCAGAGAAGTACTCAACAGATTTATTATTCAAGAGATATTTATTAAGCATGTTTTTGGCACATCCTTAGGATGAAATAATGAATTAAGATAAACATGACTCTTATGCATGTCACATATCTGCCATCTACGGAATGGTTTAAAGAAGGGAGAAAGGGAAGGTGTGAGATGGAGGGAAGAGAGAGGAAAAAGAGAAACAAGAAAAGGAAAGAGAATGAAAGGGAAGGAAGGAAGAAATCCTATCGCTAATTTTTGACCTCTAAAAAAGGAAGCCACCATTTATGTTTCTGTAGATACTTGGCTAGGATATCCTGGTGAGAATTATGGCATTACTTTCTAAAGGAATATGGCTTAACCATCTCCCAGAAAAAAAAAAAATCAAGTTCAGGGTCATAGTTTAAAGAACAAAATGCCCTTATAGAGGAAAAAGAAATAGCTCTAAATTTTTTCCGTCTATATCTTTTATCGTTTGGTTATTTCAGAGCAGGATCATCCTCAAACCTGTATTAAGCCTTCTTAAAACCTAATTCAGTGGCTTATAGTGATGTGCAGCCGTGGAACTCAGTGATTGTAGAAGAAGATAATTCTCCTTAAAAACTTGTGGGAAATCATATTTCTTAAGATATGGCCATCACACTATTGAGAAGAATAGGATGGTCTCCCTTTTAAAGATTATTAATTGTTTCAGTGTTATCCCCTTTAAAAACAAAACAAAAAAGATACACCTGAATGGCATGCTATTTTAGATATAGTGTATTTAAGGAATTTAGGAAATTAAACTGGCCATTCTAATTATTCTTTTGTATTAGGTGCTCTTAACTATCTCTTAGTATGTTCCACTCAGATATTAATCTGGCAATAGAAAAGCACGAATTTAACTGTTTTTGATGTTTTGGATCCTCTTTCAGGAATGAACTTTGTTCCCCTGACTCTATCAATGATGTCTCTAAGAAAGAAAGAGCAATTAACGTAAATTGGCTATATGAACATCATCTTGAATAAATCTGCAGATTTTATTAAAATTTCTTGGTAGTTAAGGATTTGGAGAATAATCTGCTAATTGGGAAGAAGAGCCTATCCCCTCCTATCATACCGAAGTGCACCCCTTTCGATAATGTAATTAATGCAGCCCACTTGAGAAGTCAGTCCTCTACTTGCTCCCTGCCCTCAAAGGGATTATAGTTGAGAGATTTGTCACAGATTTCTTAGAACATTCTCTTATTAAATAGGAACACTGAAGAAAGACCTTCCAGTGTTGTTGCTGGGAGATTTGTGTACATGAATGTTAGAGTTCTTTCAAATCTTGATGTTATGGTTCTTAATCTCAGGAGAAATATTTCTGCCCCAGAATTGAGAACTCATGTGTTCTGTAACCTGTGTATTTTGCCTCTGTTAGTGGGTCTTCTGTTAAGAAATGACTACATGTAAGCATTATTGATTAACAATGCATCAAAAGTGTTTTAGAATAAGACCAAAAGCATAACAAAGTCATCAAAAGACTGAACTGACTTCTAATCTGATTTTTAACCTGTTGGAATGTTGACAAAAACTAATTAATGTAGAGAATTTGTAGAGCAAAACTCATTTATGAGATCTTTTCATGAAATTCCATGTGAATGGATTATTCCAGAGTAATGAATTTCCCCCCTCAACGGAATAGTTAATGGGAAAAGCACGGACTGGTTTCAATCCCAGTTTCACTCTCTTCTAGCTGGTTGATTCTGGACAGGTTATTTGGCCTCTCAGAATTTCTCTAAAAGGGAATGACAATCCCTATTTCACAGGCCCATTGAAAGGAGTAAATGTGATGAGAGTGCAGGGCCCTTTAAACATGGAAGACCTACAGTAACCATTAGTTCTTCCTTCCTGCCTGAAAGGTCAACATATTTCCTATTTTAATCAAGTTGAAACAGTTTGAGGATGTAGATGTATCATAGCCAGAATCCTTCATTTAGCCAGAATACATGAAACATAAAAAAGCCTTTTAAAAAAAAATCATTAGCGATTGTGGTCTCATGACTCAGACAGAGTCATTCCTAAGAGTCATGGGCCTTTGTAGAATGATTTAACTTTACACTAAATAACCAAATAACCAAGAGTGAAAAAATTGAGTTCTTTCTAGCTTTTTGTTGTTTTGCGAAAGTTTTATGTCCCACTGTCAGCAATTATTCACTGCAGTTATTAATCATGCATTTCTCTCATTTCTTCACATCTGGTTTGTATGCTTTCTAACTTAATCATAATAAACCACCTTTAAATCATGCTTTTCAAGGAATACAGTCCAGGGCACCTGGGTGGTTCAGTTGGTTATGCATCCAACTCTTGGTTTAGGCTCAGGTCCTGATCTCAGGGTTGCAAGATGGAGCCCTACATTGGGCTCTGTGTTCAGTGCAGAATTGACTTAAGATACTCTCAACCTCTGCCCCTCCACCTGGTGCTCTCCTGTTTTCTCTGAACACAGTTCAGCTCTATTTCTGTGCACCATGTATCTTTGAAGTACTGATTTTTGTATGCTCTGGGCAGTTTTATTTTTCCTTATTTCCTGATTTGGGGTCATGTTTTGGATAACCAAGAATATCAGCTACATGATATCTGGATAGTAAGCTACTTTGGTTTGGCAACTGGATATTTTGATGACACTGGTAAATGAGTTCAGTGTTTCAATAAGCCTTGTTCTGGGGATTGATATATTCAGATCATTCGAGGGTCCAAAGTCTATTAATAGGCTTCAGAGATTTCTGACCCCACTGAAATTAATGTGCAAATTTTATATGGCTATGTGTACATGCTGTTTTCTGGAGAATTTATCCATAGCTTTCATACAGTATTCAAATACATTCCTGACACCTGAAGACTTAGAATCTCTGCTAAACCACAGTTGGAAGTGTGACATTAGGAAGCTGAGAAACTTGATCTCTAGACTTTCCCTGCCAAACAATCCTCAAATATCACACACACACACACACACACACACACACACACACCATCCCAGGAAACTAGAGAGCCACTGAACCCTTTTGACTTGATTTCATTACCTGTGGAGGTGTTTGTCAGAGGGATGTTGTAGGGGAAGCATTGTACTTACAATAAGCATTATTGCAAATAGATGCTCCCATATACCAATTCTACTTTGAAATCATATTGTAAAAATGAGTGTTCAACCTTCCTAGTGAATTGAATATGTTTCCACTTAGACTGCTAGCCCGTTTCATTGGTGCCATTATCAGGAGACAGCTCTTCGGCGTGTCCCAAGAGCTTTTGGTTCTGAACTATCTTGTCAAAGATGTTTGTATAATGAGCAGCCTTGGAAGGTATTGAATCGTTCTGGAGCAGAGGACAAGTTTGTTTCTTGTTTAGTGTAATGAAGATAATGTCTCCTTCTGGGGCAAAATTTGGGCAGATTTGTTTGCAGCCTATTTTAAGAAACTGGGGTTCCCTAAGCATGGGATTCCTCAACTGTGGCCCAAACTCACTGAGTTTGCCACATCAGCCCCCGTGCAATGTGGGAGGCAAGGGGATGGGTGCAAATGTGAAGCTCAAGCTGCTTCCTGTGCTGTGAGTGATGTACACCTCCATCTCTGACTTGGGAGTCTCCTGGGTTTTCTAGCATCTGTGAAATTGTGGCAGTTTAATTTGCTAGCTTGCAAGTAGAGTAAAATCTCAGACTCTTGATAGTTCTTGACATCACTGTCATAATGCCTGTGATTCATTTGAAAATGCTTTGGGATAAAAAGAGTGAGATGTGTATCAGCTAGGAGAAGTCACAACTCAGGTGCATCCTTCAGAACAGATACTCAAGGCTGCTAGCACAGTGCTCTGTTATCCGTATCTCAACCAAAACCAGAAGCTTTGCTATTAGTGTAGCCATGTCAGAAATGGATTTTTATTGGTGGAGTTAATATCTTACTAATTAACATGATAAATGTTAAAAATGGGTTTCTACCAATGAGATTAAAGACATTCAGGATTGTGGATTAACCCAAAGAGTTAAAGATACTCCCTATCCTTGTGTGAAGGGATGGAAACATCCATCCATGCATACAGCCATTATTCTAAGTCCCAGTGATATGAAAAATATCTAGCAGCCAATTTTTCGTAGGCCGTAACCAATCCAAACTAAAACACATCCTGGTCACAGCACTAGAGCAGACTCCCTAGGGACCCTGCTCTGCCAGGCACTAACTCTTTGGTTGCTGGAACATGAGGCAAGCATTCTCTAGAGTTCTCAGAGGCAGAGAAAGGACACTTGGGGAACTTGGAGAAGTGGATGTTTACCCACTAGTACCCAGAGGTACATATTTTAGGATTTTTAACAACTGGTACAACTTCACTAAAGCATTCCAGCTATGTGTTTGCTGCCCTTAGGAATGGCAGCCAAGGCTTGATCATCCCTAAAAAGCTCAATTTCCAGTATTTATGTGGAGGATTTCTGGTTGTTTGTTGCCAAAGGGAACCAAATCCTGCCCTAAAACATCGCTCCAGTGGTTCCCTCATGGAAAGTGGTATTTCCAAACACTTAAAGGATAGAGAGCTAGCTAGGCTTTGACTAGCTTCCAGAAAAGGCTGATGACCTGAATTGTGTCTGCTTTTTGATAACTGTTTCTTGAACATCTCTATGTGTAGCAGCATTTGGTCTGAGACTTGTTTTCATTCTAAACTGGAAATGAGGTTGTAGGAGAGTGGTTACCAGACACCATCCCTCACACTTTTTCAACATTTGCTGTAATTTACCAGAAAGTCTCAAGGTTGTGCTTGACCAAATTGGATTAGGCTTGTCCCCAAGCAGCCACCACCTGACACATAAGGAGGGATCATCCAGGAAAACCTCTTAGAGGGAGGGCAGAACCAAGATCAAAGCCGTGCTTGCTGCAGCCCATTTCCATTTAACTGGATATAGAGAGGCTATTCAGAGGCTGCTTGATGGCAAGGGAAGCCTGACCAACAGAGGAGGGCAGATAAAATGCTATCAGAATGGAGTGCGGCAACTCTTCATGTGGATTTACTGGAAAATTGGCCGCAGCTGCAGGCTACACTGAAGACTAGCAATCAGAGAGAGCCTAGGTCCCTTCACACTATCTTTTGGGGCCATTTATGAGTCAGAGGAGCTGAATTTCAGGTCATTCCGGCCTTTATAAACAGCAGCGATAGACAGAAACTGAAGGATACTCTGTCACCATATGCTGAATAAACACCACTGGTGACCTCAGCCTCCCCCCACGTGGAGAGCAGATTCTGTGTCACTTGACAGCATGATCACAAAGGCCACCAGTGTACATTGTGTATCTAGAGCCAATGTGTGCACCTTATCACCTTAACGGTGGCATTATCTCTAGTGAAACTTTCAGGATGGATTTGGTGCTAAGAGCAGAGATTAATAACAAAGATTAATAAAATTAAGTCTCTGTGCTAAAGAGACTCAGATGGCCAGGCAGGACGGAGGGAAAACCATTTTTTTTGTGTATAAATCTTGCAGATGTTTATCTTAACAAAATTATTACCGGGACGCAGAACAGCGGTCCATTTGATTGGTGTGATCATAAGAATTCAGATACACTTACCCTACTATTATGACACTTAAGCTGAAATTCGATTATATTTCTAGAAGCACCAGAGTAGTTATTTTCTTTTACATCCCTTTGTGGCGCAGGCCTGCTACATAGGCAGAGCATATTTGCGACCTGTTTCACAGTTAAATGGTTTTTACCAGAATTCAGGATGGGGCGATGCAGGACCTTGAATCAGTGGAGAGGTTAAGAGGAAGGACCCAGAATGGATCTGATGGGCAGGAAAAACAATAAGCAGGCTTAGTGTGGTAGGATCAGGAAACACGCCTGACAGTCTTGGTGTGAGAGGAAGTGAAGCCACCTTTCTTGTGCAAAATCACCTGAATGTCTATTATTTTGATCTTCCAGGATTGTTTCTCTGATTGACCCATCTCTACTCTGTTCTGTACCTCCACATAACACAGCTCCTTTTTTGTTACACTGTGCCAAAATGTATGTAACATAAAATTTATCATTTCAACCATTTCCAAGTGTGCAACTCAATGGCATTAAGTACATTCACAATGTGTAACCATCATCACTATTTCCTATTTCCAGAACTCTTCCATCATCCTAAACAGCATCTATATCCAGTAAACAATAACTCTCCATTATCTCTAACTGCCAGATCCTAGTAGCCACCGTTCTATGAATTTGCCTATTGAAAGTACCTCACATACATGGAATCCTACAGTATTTGTCCTTTTGTATCTGCCTTCTTTCACTTAGCATGGTATCTAAAGAGCTCATCCATGTTGTAGCATGTGGCCAAATTTCATTCCTTTTTTAGGCCTCCATTAAATGGGTACACAACATTCTATCTGTTCATTTTTTATCTAGAGATCTAGAGTTGTTTTCACACTGAGGATTTATTTGTATTGACACAAAGTACATCTGTTCCACTGGTTTGTTGGTAAAAGAGATTGTTGGTGTACCCCCCCTCCCCCAACTTTATAATTATTTGCTTTGGCTTTGTGAATTTGACTTTAAAGTACAGGTAGGTAATGATGTGGTGGACATACTTATTACCCAGATAGTCCAGGACTAAATTTTTGGTTAAGAATAACCCAGCATCAGCACCCTGCTTTAGATTGGAACCTGGAAATTCAAAATTCTTCTACTGAAGAAAACACATTCAAGAGACTAGGGAAGGGGACTTTTGTCTCCCGAGCTACAGTATTCTCATTGGCAAAATACAAGAGATGACCGATGTCAAGGGTGTGAGCATGCCACACGACAAATCCATTCTGCTTGTTTTTCAGTAACTTTTATTGGAACGCAGGCCTGCTTGAGTGCTTACTTGGTGTCTCTGGCTGCTTTTGACCTAAAAGATTTACTACCTGGCCCTTCCCAGAAAAAGGTTGCCAACCCTTGCCTTAGATGGTCCTTCTCTAATGTCCCTACTCTGTAATGCTGTGATATGCTAGGCGGGAGGAGGAGGAGGAAAGAAAAGATAAAGTCATGAGGACACAGCAATGGAGGTGTGATGCACTGGTTCTTGACAAGGCTTCGAATGTAGAAAAGCCTCTGCCCATTCAGGCTGAGTTCCTTGCTCCTGACCCTGCGTCCTCCTGCCATGTCCTTCTGCCTCAAGCACTCACAGCCTGACTTGCCAGGGATGACTTTGATGGTACATAAACTTTCTGTGGGTTTTTCTTATGGAGCATATGCTTTGCTCATGTAAAATCTGTATATCGGCTGGATTTCAGTGGGAAGTGTTGTTTCCCATGGCAAACTATATACAACCTCTAGCTTGGAGGCACTTTGTGGATGAAAAGGCATCAGGCATCAGTGCCGCTCTGGTCTTGGCCTGGTGCGTCCTGGAGCAGATGGAGTTGGTGCTCCACTTCCTCCTCACCTGGACACCTGTATTCTGCACACATAGGCCCTTCATTTAACATTTCATACTATTTTATGATTCATGCTAAAATGTCCTTTTTATGCGAGTGAATTTAATTTGCAGGCTGTTTGCTTTGTTGGCTGCGGTTGAGAGTTGTGGACTGTGGTTGGTGGGAACCAGGTGAGATTTTGTCCCCTGGGATGCAGCTAGAGAGCAGGGACTCCTCAGATACCCTGCTGAATGCTGTACTCAGCAGAGCAACATGCACAAATGGAGTGGAAGAGGGTAGATGCATATTTTCACGAGGCAAATTACACAAGAATTGCCATTATGCAGATTCCTTGCTTGGCCTGCCACATGACCAATATATTCATTGAGTTCTTGCTCTATTTACATGCATGAAAGTCACCCACTCATTTTATATCTTTATGCATGTGTGTGTGTATATATATGTATTTATATATGTATACTTATACATATATAGTTAATTTTATAGTCATTTGATTTTGATTTTGACATGAGCTCAGATTTATAGAAGAGCTATAAAAATAGAACAAAGAATTCTTATATACTCATCATCCAGATTCCCTTAATATTTTTTTTTTATAAATCTTTTTTTTTTTTTTTTTTTATGATAGTCACAGAGAGAGAGAGAGAGAGAGAGAGGCAGAGACACAGGCAGAGGGAGAAGCACCGGGAGCCCGACGTTGGATTCGATCCCGGGTCTCCAGGATCGTGCCCTGGGCCAAAGGCAGGCGCCAAACCGCTGCGCCACCCAGGGATCCCCAGATTCCCTTAATATTACATTTTATCATATTTGCTTTATCATTCTCCCCCGCCCTCCTGCTCTTTCTATCTCAGATATGATGCCCCTCCAACCCTAGACACATATGGGAATAATTCCTAAAAGTAATGTCCTTTTACATAGAGTACAATTTCCAAAATTAGAAAATGAACACTGATGTAATACTATTATCTAATCTGTAGCCCTTATATTGATATATTTTAAGTGTAGACTTATGCATGAGAGAAATGGAATTTATTTGCTTTTTTCATAATGAGTATTACTTGTTCTGGATTTTATTTCTGTGTTGTGGCTTTCCATTTCGGAAAATAACAAACACAAAGTAGTATTGAAACTCTCCAGATGCTCAAAAAAAAAAAATACTTGCTGTCCAAACCTACATTATGATATTAAAACATATTAAGATTTCAGGAAAGAAAATTTTACAAGTAATAGTAATAACAGTAAATAGCAATATCTTTTGTCCCTGATGTATGATTTGGGCTTGGACTACTGACCTTTAGATCAAGTCTAGCTACCATTCTGGGAGCCCACCTCTTTTGAGAATGAGCAACTGTGCTGCTCAGATAAGTATGAGACCTCGGATAAGTATTATCTGGGAAATCCCTCAGTGGATGATGGTCATTTCCGTTGGGGGATAGTACACAGCACTTGAGCAAAAGTCTTCTTTATTCTTCAGCTCCTCACCCTATAGGTCAAGCTAAAACATTTCTATGGAGACAAGGGAGACACAACAGAGCAAGTTAAAATGATGGCTCTTTAGCACATGTTTTGTAGGATTCCAGAAGAGAAATGCATACTATCAGATAGAATTAATTTGTAATTCTGAAAGGTTTTTTCCCCTGGCAACCTGAGACCTATAGGGCCTGTAGTCATATTTGAGTAGAGGGCTTGCAGTCATTGGCTCTCATGGACTCCTCTGGAAGGTCCTCTCCTCTACTCCTTCTGCTCTGGCTGCAGAATGAATGAAGCTGGACTGGCTAAATTTACAAGGCTGACATGTATTTTCCTATCAAAACTTAGGGACACCTGGGTGGCTCAGTGGTTGGGCATCTGCCTTCAGCACAGGGCATGATCCTGGAGTCCAGGGATCGAGTCCTGCATCAGGCTTCTGCATGGAGCCTGCTTCTCCCTCTGCCTGTGTCTCTGCCTCTCTCTCTGTGTGTCTCTCAGGAATAAATAAATAAAATCTTTAAAAAAAAACAAACTTACCCATAAAGTATCTCCTTAGATCTGATGCTGTTATGGGCTCTTTGTAGATGCCTATCTTATCTTTTCCAGAGAGTAAATCCCTATTCCCTTTGACACACATGGTGGTGAAAATACTTACTAATGCCATGGTTCAAGTATCTCAGTCCTTACCAATGGACATGTCTGCATTTTATCTTTTGTGCATGGGGGGGGGGGGGGGGGGCTTCAGGTTCTGATTCGGTTATTTATTTATTTATTTACATTTTATATTCTGGTTATTAACATCCTGATTAACTCTGTGGAGAAAGTAGTGTAAACAAAGAAGATAGAAGGATCTGTTAAGACATTTCTTGCCTCCTCTTTTTTGTTTAAGTGACTCCAGTGCTCAGAGCTAGATCATTATTCATTGAGGCATGCTCTGTGTTTGGGGGAAGAGATATCATTCAATTTCCAGAGAGTTCAGGTCCTTCAATATCCTGAACCTGGGAATGAGGGAGAGAACAGATAGATACAGTCAGCCTACTCTATTTGAGTCAAAAGCCACAGTCCTTGAGGAGAAACACAGTGCCCACCCACTGTGGTACTGCTCTGGTATTTGAGGTGTCAACATGGCCACCCCTTGCTAGGATGTTTTGGACATTCAGTGCTTAGGATTTAAGGGATTCTCACATTACACATACCTCCCCATTATCTATTTTTGGGGAAGTACTAACAGGGCGTGTGCGTGCCCCAGATCTGCTTGCAGAAACCATAGAGCGCATCCCCATGGGGTACACAGAATATATAACTGGGGCCCCTGATCGCCTGGGTAGCGCTGTCTGTAAAGCATCCAACTCTTGGTTTCCATTCAAGTCATAATCTCAGGGTGGTGAGATGGAGCCCCACGTCAGGCTCTGTGCTCAGTGGGGAGTCTGCTGGAGATTCTCTCTCTCCCTCTGCCCCTCCTGCTCATTCTCTTTCTCTCAAATAAATGCATAAATCTATAAATAAATAAATAAATAAATAAATAAATAAATCCCTGCAGCTGTATACAGGACAGCCCTGATAAGCAATGTGAGTTTATACTTCAAGTGATGATAGATGGACTACAAGTATGGGAGCTTGAGAAAGAGGCATACTTTCTGTACTTTCTTCCTCAGTCTTTTTTTTTTTCTTTAAGATTTTATTTATTTATTCATGAGAGACACAGAGAGAGAGAGGCAGAGACACAGGCAGAGGGAGAAGCAGGCTCCATGCAGGGAGCCTGACGTGGGACTCAATCCTGGGTCTGCAGGATTAGGCCCTGGGCTGAAGGAGGTGCTAAACCGCTGAGCCACCCGGGCTGCCCTTCCAAGGTCTTTTTATTTCTCCATTTTTTACCCCCACAACCAAGCTTGTGCATTCTTCTCTTTTCAGTCATACAAGGTATCATTTTAGCCACTTGTTCTTTTAAACATTTGAATTAAAGCTTTTGTATGTTTTAGGCCGAAGGTTTGAAACTTGTTTCTTTTTTCACCAGTGACACCTTTGTTGGGTCACTTCACAAAGGAGCAAATGGAATGGGTCCTGTGACAGATTCTTTTTGTTCTTGATTGTTTTGGGGGTTTTGTTGTTGTTGTTGTTGTTGTTAATGTGTATGCAGACAAGATGGTCTGAATATGAAGAGACATAAAGGAGTTTATTCAAGAGAAGCAAGACATATCAAACTTCTGGGCGAGGTTTTTAAAAGGACAAAAATCTTTGTCTCTCCTCTGATCCTTCCACCTGCCAGGCCTCATTATTTATATGGCAAACAGGATGAAATTGAAAATGTCTGCTTCTTTTCTACGTGGGCTGTGCATTTGTATCTTAACATAGTGAAAAATTTAAAATATCGCAGAGGAAAGATATTCTCCTTTGATAAATGCAGTCAGTGGTTTTATTATATCTGAACTCGGGCCCTTGTGGCCACAAGACTGGGAACATAGTAGTGATCAGTAAAGAAAGAAGGAAGCTGGGAACAGGTGGAGCTCGGGTTCAAATGCAGAGCCCAGGAAGGAAGGCCAGGCACACATGGAGTTGTGTGTCAGACCACATCAGTGAGAGGATGGGACTGCTGAGCTACCATGTTTTGTGTTGTGCTACAGCAACAGTGTAAGCAGTGGGTGGCACTGTGGCCACATCTCTGCATAGGGGTGAGGATGGCATGATGGCTCTTGCCAGCCTGCTGAGGGCTTACTGACAGCACCCCAAGAAGGGTCTAAACACACAGCTTGGGGCATGAATCAGTTATCCACATTGTCTAGAAGGGATGGGGTTGCCCAGAGAGTGCTGGTTTGGTTCTGTCACCTCAGGAATTGGGTGCCAAGTTAGTCAAAGGTAGGCCTTTAATAACTAGAATTGTGCAAGGTGGACACAGGGACGTGGAGTCTTCTAAGGAGACCCACGAATTCAAAGGAGTAAAATATATTTCTTGTTCACGTGTAAGTTCTAACAAAGACAAGTACTATCTAACAAACGGGGAAAATGCATTTGATGTAGAACACCCTACTACCTTATCTGAGCACAGGAGAAAGTTCTGGGATCAGAGTCTGACCCAAGTTCAAGTTGAAGCTTCACCATTTACTTGAGATACTAAAGAAATTACTTACCTTGTATGGTACTCCATTTCTACATCCTCACAGTGGGAAGAACTCTGGGAAAATACATACAGATTTGCTTCTCTGATTTCTGGAAAGCATCAGAGGCAAAAATGATGAAGTGAGAGGACACCTGGCTCACAATCTGTATACGTGACGAGTGTTATATAGTTATTAACTTCAGATTCCTCTTCTCAGCCCAAGTACTGTGTCTGATACTCATTCATGCCATGAACATATATTGATCATCCGTTGTGGCCTGGGCATTGTACTGAGCACCAAGCTACCAGAGTAGAGGATGCGTGGTGGCCCATGGTAGGTTCTGTAATGTTAATGACACCAATTATTGCAGCAGATGTTAAACTGCCATTTCCTCCAAAGATGAAAAGACCTCTGGAATTCCATTGTTAACTAACCATGAGGCTGGATTCTTTCTACTTTTTCTTCTGTCTCTATTCCTGACCAAAGCTGGACAAAAAAAATGAACTTGAGCCTCTCCGAAAACACCAGCCACACCTCTCGCACCCCATCTCCTCGGGGCTGCCCTGGACCGCCGCCACAGCATCTTTTCCTATTGACTTAGCAGGTGGCTGTGGTTTGCTGCCTTCTGCCCATTAACCTCTGTTTTATCTGTCAAGAATAGTATTCCCCATTGTTGAAAGCAGCAATTTGCCAACCAAGCAAGCTTGGAGTCCTGTCTGATGGAGCATTACACAGAGCAAAAGGGAGAGTTTAAACAGATTTGCTTCTCTAATTTCCTGAAAGGATCACAGACAGAACTTGCCCTCTAGTAAAATGCTTTTTGTTTGTATTATCATAACAAGCATTTATTGCCACGGCAGGGGGAGAGGGAGGAGCAGCTTGGAAGAAAGGCCCTGCATTTCCTGATTTCGTTTAGTCCTGTTACTACTCAGGGATTATCATGCTGTTTAAAACATATAAACTTTCCTGATAGCCTACTGTACTCAAAAAGACTTTTTCCTCTTATTATTGTAAAACATGGTGCTAATTTCTTACATTGAGCATGGGGGTTTTAACAATGAAATCATGCTCAAAGAGGAAACAAAAAAAAAAATCTTTTCTTTTTCCTCTGGAGAAATTCAAGGTACAGTGTGTCCAGAGTGCAAGCTGGAAAATCTCAGAACTCTCATGAACTCTAGATATTTTGTATTTATATTTATGTTTCATGAAAAAAAATCCCTCTGTATCTGGTCAATTTCACCCAACTGAACTTATACAAAATATATGTGTAGAATATACAGTGGATAGTTTCAAAATAAAGCAAGTGATGTGAGTGACTTGAGAATCCGTCTTACTAGAACATAAACCTTGTTAGACCAAAGACCCTGTCTTGTTTACTGCTGAGTCTCTGGCTCCTGTAACATTGCAACACATATAGTGGGTGCTCAGGATTTATTGACAAATGTTGAGTAGCTTTGTTGTACCCAAGATTGCGAATCCGAGAAACCACTGAGGAGCCGACACTGATGCAAACACATGAGGGTTGATTTACAAACTTGAGCTTGCGTCCAAGTACACCCGACACAGCGGAGCAGGGACTTGGACCCCGAGGTGGGTTTCAGCTTAGTTGTAAGGGCTGGTCTCGGGGACCTCCAGAAGGGCTGGAGCAATTCCTCAAGTTCTGTTTACATTTTGATATGGGGCCTTCAAGGGCATTGAGCTCTGTTCTCATTCTAATCGGGGCTTTCTGCCCTTGGCTTGGGCTCAGTTTTTATTCTTATGTGGGGCTTTCTAGGACATTAAGCTGTAAACTTTTGTTTTAACTGAAGTAATGTAAATTTCAGCTCTTCTTCGCAGGGGCCAGGGGTGGCTGGACGTGTGCTAACGCTGAACTTAAAGTGGAATGGCCTTAATTTTCTCGGCCTCCACAGCTTACATTTCTATCTACTAGTACAGGTGAAAATTCTGGAGAGATCAAACTCTGGAGATGTTCATACCCAGCCCCCTTGCTTACACCCCAAGTGGCATTCATCTCTTTCTTGAGCAATACTTGAACAAGAGCTAAATTTGCCCATATTTCTCTATTTCTCAGTCCCCAAGTGCAGGTACACTCTTCTCTGCCCTCTCCCATTTCTACTTGGCTGGCTTGGCTTTTTCCAGTCTCAATATATATTTCACTTCTAATTTAAGGTTTGATTTCACTGACCACACTCTAAAGATCCCTTGTGATTTGCTGTCTTGGCATCCTGAAATTTTTTTTCTTAAAAGCACATGCCTTGATTATCATTATGTAATTATCTGCATAATTATTGTTTAGTACTTCCTTGACTAGACAAAACTCCTTGATAGCAGGGACTGCATTTATCTTGTTTGCAACAAGATCCCCAGCACCCAGTGATTCCTGTTAGGTTTAATCTGATCGGTAGTGAAATGGAATAGAGAGTCAAGGCAAAAGTTGGTCAAAACAGGCTTTTAATGGGACGCGCTCGTGGGCGAGGTTCCATGGCCCACAGGGGAGGGAGAGAGCGGGGAAGTCTCGGGCCAGGAAAACCGCAGGGGAGTCTATAAAGAGTTTTCTGTGGGAAGAGAGGGGTAGGGCGGCAAGGCGGCATTATTGGGAGGTTGCTGGCCTGGGGTCCACCGTTTTGAGGTCCCCAGTCTCGCCAGCCCAACAATTCCTAGTCAAAATAGACACTTAATAAATACTTGTTGAATCAGTGAGCGAATTGAGGGAGAAAGGAAGAATGGGAGGAAGGGAATCAAGAATCAGACTTAATGTTCCTGTAGTTTTGCCTAAATCCTATTGACACATCTTGATCTTACCATTATCATCTTGATACTTGATATTCACCATCTCCTGCTTCTCAAAAGATATTTGTGTGTGTATGTGTGTGTGTGTGTGTGTGTGCTTTTTTGTATATTCTTTTGAAGGTCATTTGATGGGCTAGGTATATTTCTAAAAAATGTAAATAAAAAACCTAAATACCAGGATAAGTCCATATTGATTTAATGATTCTGTATTTTATGAATTACTAAGTGGAAGTCTTCATATCTGAAATAGAATATTTTTTCATAAATCACACTGAACATTAGTTGCTTATTTTGGATCTGAACCCATTGCTGGATTTAAATCACAAAATATATAGATTGTGTACATAAATTTGCATGTATAAGTAATTAGTGGCAATATCTGATGATATCCTCAAACATTTTCTTTTCTTATGGCACACTTTTAAAATAACTTCATTTAGCCTCCTTTCTGTTTTCATCTGATAAATAGCTGGTTTGATGAGTTGACTACATGTTTTATGACACAAACAAGAAGGGCTTCAGAAACAACAATTATTAGAAATAATACATACATACTTACCAAGACATGCAGTTGGATTTGCCACCAGGAAGATAGTAGTCTAGACATCTGGTGTGAATGATGTAGGAAATGTTGGGGTTCAGAGCCAATGGTTAAGAAAGAATTCTTGAGGGATCCCTGGGTGGCTCAGCAGTTTAGCGCCTGCCTTTGGCCCAGGGCTTGATCCTGGAGTCCGGGGATTGAGTCCTGCATCAGGCTATCTGCATGGAGCCCGCTTCTCCCTCTGCCTGTGTCTCTGCCTCTCTCTCTCTCTCTCTGTCTCTCTGTCTCTCATGAATAAATAAATAAAATCTTTTTTAAAAAAAGAAAGAAAGAATTCTTGAGACATCTTCAGTGGAAAAAGGTGTTTTTATTAAAGCACAGGGATAGGATCCGTGGGCAGAAAGAGCTGCCCTGGGGTTGTGAGGAGTGGCCGATTATTTACTTTCAAGTGGATAGTGTGTTAGGGATAGTGTAAGTCTGTAAGGAATTTTGGAGGCAACATTTCCAGGACCTTGAGAAGGCTAGCTATTGTTAGGAAAAAGGTCATTTATTACTGTTTAGTAAAACCCTAGTCACAAGACCCTTCAGATGTATATCAATGGGGTATGCTTGGGGGATGATTGCCAACATATATCTTGAGGGATAGAGATAAAGGAAGTTTCCAAAGAAATTTTTATGTGTTTAAGGAGATTCCCTGGATCCTGGAGGGTTGGAAGAATTTAAGCTAATTTGCCTTTTGCCCCTAGCAAAGTATTAACATTGAGGCAGCTGAGCTCCCAGAGGAAGGTCACCTTCCCTGTTTCAAGGACTTTGCCAAGGAGTTATAAGTAGTAAGGACATGTAAATTTTTTTCTTTTGTCTTTGTGTCCCACCTCACTCAAGGCTCTGTCCTGTGGGTCTTTCAGTGATGACAGGGCCTGGGTGGGGTGGGTAGGTAGGTGGGGTGGTTAAACCTCTAACAACTGAGACCTCACAGACCTTTATTAGGAAAAAGATAAAGCAAGAAAGATTTTGTTCCCTTGCTCTTGTCTTAAATCAGGTTCCCCACAACAGATCCTTAGATGAGGATTCATATTCAAGAAACCAGTAAGGAAATGGGAAGTAAAGTAGTAAAAGAGTAAATGTGAAGGGTACAATTCGAGGTGAGGTCCCGGCCTCAGTCTGAACTCACTGGGGCTCTGGAACATTCATTCCACCAGAAAGTTTGTCTCCCCTAGAGGTGAGAAAGCCGGCTTTCATACTTCTGTATAGTCAGTCATTGGCTGTTGGCCACACCAAGGGCCCTTAAGCTCTCTGAGAGTTGGGGCAATGTGGCTCCACACTCATGGGTCCTCTGCAGAGGGTCGCAAGGGTAAGCTGTTAGGAGAAGAGCATGATCAGAAGCTAAGGGTAAGAACTCAGGATCGCCTAAGGGGTATAAAGGAATTAGATAGAATATCTATATGGTCTGCTCCCAGCTTTGCCAGTTAAGAACCCTTATTTTCTGTTGACTTCCCTGGAGGCAAAAAAAATACACACACACACACTCTCTCTCTCTCTCTCTCTCTCTCTCTCTCCTGGGTCTTCAGTGGTCAATTATTTAGTAACTTCTTTTCATCTTTATTTAGTATACATGGCCACTGTCATGTGGACTATTTTCAAATAATTGCCCTCACCAGTTACTTTTTCTTGAATAAGTGTCAATAATTAATAAAGAATTATGTACTCTGCTCTTCCTGTTAGGTCACAGAACTGTGTGTATGTAGGTCAATACCTTGTTATTAATGAACAATCAATTGTGTTCCATGTTATGAGCCCCAGGCTGAATGGATAGCCCACAAATTTTGCTGGCTTCTTGAAAGGTTCTAAACCTCTTGCCATCTCTTTGCTACCTATTAATTCTCCCTCCTAGATTTATTTAATCCAGCTAAAGAATAATTAAAAATGGAGATTATTCTCCAGCCACATTTGTAGATGGTTACCAGAAAATTTGGTTCATGAACGGGACTCTGTTACTCTTGAAAAAATACTTCCTGAGTCTGTATTGATGGAGGTCACTGTGCCAGTGAGACCTACCCTGACGTGGAGATGTAATCTTTCAGGATCTATTAACCTGTTAAATTTAAACACTCTGTAAATGCTATAAAGTTGGTTTGGGAACTTCTCTCTGAAAGCTCTGTGCCAAAACAGGACTAGAGTTATTCTATATAATAAAATTCCAGATTTACTCTGTTTTTCAGGGACTAGCTATTTGCCTACTTTGTTTCCTTTCTTTCTGTTCCTCTTTTTCCTTGCCTTTCATTCAGTGTTTATTTAGTGAGTACCTGCTATGAGCCAGGCACTGTTGTAGGGGTAGAGTAGAGAAGAAAACATACAAATGTCTCCCCTAATTGAAAATTTCATTCTAGTGGAAGAGACTGAAGTTAAACACACACACACACACACACACACACACACACACACACACAGTATTTACAAACCATGGTAGATGCTGCAAAAGCAATAAAGTGAGGTAGAGAAATAGTGTGACTTTGATGAAGTAGGTGGGGGCTGGGACATATCTTTACAGAGCTGCCATTTCAGAAGGAGCCAGCTGTCTAATGATCTGGAGTAGAACTTTCTGAGTAGAAAGAATAATGAACATGAAGCACCCAAGCCAGCAACAAGCCTCATGAGGTCTAGAGAAGGCAGACAATATGTCTGAAAGTGGACAAGAGGGAAGTCAGTCATGAGTTTTGAAAAGTAGGCAGATATCATCATTCAAGGCCTGGTAGGCCATTGGAAGGAGATTGGGTATTTGACAATTCATTTGAAAAGTTTAAGTAAGGCAGTGCCTTAAGATTTATCTTTAAGAAGGTAGCTGTCTGCTTTGCTGTTGGTGATAGCATAAGCAGAAACAGGGAGACAGGAAAGCAGTGATGGCAGATGAGATTTCATGAGGGTGCTGCAGGCATCTGAGTAGCAGTAGCACAGAAGATAAATTTGGGAGAGAGGCAAAGGACTTGCCACTTACTAAGGATTAGTCTTTGAGCAGATTATTGCATTTTTCTTGGCTTTAGTTTTCCCATCTGAATGTACCTATCACATCATGTTCTTATGAGGATTAAATGCATTAACATTTACTCCCTGTAAAGCTCTTCTAACAGTTCAGATCAAGTAGTAATCAATACGTGTTTGCTGTTTTTAAATTGTTATTAGATATGGAGAGAGAGAAATCAAGGATGACACCTAGGGTGAAGACTGCACATAGCCTATTTCTATGTCCCTGGGTAGTGTACTCTTGATTCAATCCTGCTGCTATTGCTTTATGATGACCACAAGCCAATGACTCACTTAGCTTTGCCTGATCTCACCTTTTATCTGTACATGGGCTGCATGCTGACTACCCATCCAGTAAACCTCAGAGAAGATATGAAGTCAAATTGCATGCTACATTTAACAGTCGTTGTATTTTTCAAGAGAAAAGTTACTAATGAACAAGATAAAATGACTGACTTGTTTAAAAAATGATATAGTTTTCAATCTATGGCTTATGCGTTGCATGACTGAAATCTAAGGATCTAGGTGTATGTGTTTATATCTACTGTAATGTATAAATGATAGCAAAAAAAGGAAGGAAAAATGTTGTTAAAGCATTTTCTGATAATATCCTAAGACTGGCTAAAAGGGGGATTAAAATTAGAGCAGAAAAGACAATGTTCGATGAAAGATATAGAGGCCTTCCATACTGTGCACACAAAAAGAATAATTTGAATGCTGTAAAAAAATTGAGGAAGGGAGGATTAATGAATGCAGGAACCTATTTTGTTCATTCAAATAGGATATTCTGGCTCAATGATTTCTTATTCTTGAACACAGAACCCAAGTTTGAGTCCTGGCTCTGAAAGGCATCTTGGTTGCTCTAAAGCTTGGGCAATTATGGATAAAGGTGCTAAAAACATCCATATGCAGATTTTTTGTGGATTTAAGTTTTCAGCTCCTTTGGGTAAATACCAAGGAGTGCGATTACTGAATGTACCATTTTGCATCCTTACCACTGTTGTGCCCAAGATTGCAAATCTGAGAAACCACCGAGGAGCCGACACTGATGCAAACACACGAGGGTTTATTTACAAGTACACCCAACACAGCGGAGCAGGGACTTGGACCCCGAGGTGGGTTTTGGCTTAGTTTTAAGGGCTGGTCTAGGGGACCTCCAGAAGCGGGCGGGGGGGGATTTCTCAAGTTCTGTTTACATTCTGATATGGGGCTTTCAAGGGCATTAAGCTCTGTTCTCATTCTGTTATGGGACTTTCTGCCATGGGCATTGAGCTCTGTTCTCCTTCTAATATGGGGCTTAACTGAAGTAAGGTAAAGTTCAGCTCTTATTCACAGGGGCCTTAAGGTGGAATGGCCTTAATTTTCTCGGCCTCCACAACCATCAACGTATAAGAGTTCCTCTTGTTTCACATATTCACCAGCATTTGGTGGTGTCAGTGTTCCAGATTTTGGCCATTCAAATCAGTCTGAAGTGGTATCTCATTTTAATTTGCACTTCCCTTATGACATATAATATGGGGAGCATCTTTTCATATGTTTATCTGCCATCTGTATATCCTCTTTGGTAAAGTGTCTGTTAGGATCTTTGGCTCATTTTAAAAATCAGGTTGTTTGTTTTCTTATTGTTGAATTTCAAAGGTTCTTTGTATATTTTGGATGAGATTCCTTTATCAGATATATCTTTTGCAAATATTTTCACCCAGCCTGTAGCTTATCTTCTCATTCTCTTAGCACTGCTGTTGACAGCGCAGAATTTTTTTTAATGTTAATGAAGTTCAGCCTTCAATTATTTCTTTCATGGATTGTGCTTTTTATGGATTGTGTTATATCGAAAGTCATTACCATACTCAAGGTTACCTAGTTTTTCTGTTATGTTATCTTTTAGAGGTTTTGTAGTTTTATGTATTACATTTAGGTCTATGACCTAGTTTTAGTTAATATTTGTGAAGGCTGTAAAGTCTATGTCCAATTTCCCTTTTTTTTTTTTCTTTTTTGCATGTGAATGTCTGGATATTCCAGCACCATTATTGAAAAGACTGTCTTTGCTTCATTTTATTGCCTCTGTTCCTTTGTTAAAGATCAGTTAACTATATTTATGTGAGTCTATTTCTGGGCTATCCATTCTGTTCCATTCATCTATGTGTCTGTTCTTTCCCCAGTACTACCCTGTTTTGATTACTGGAGGTTTAGAGTAAGTCTTGAAGTTGAGTAGTATCAGTTCTCCAACTGTATTGAATTTTGTTCAGTATTATGTTGGCTATCCTGAGGGTTTTGCCTCTCTTTATACAGTTTATACAATTTTAGAATCAGTTTGTCAATATCTGCAAAATAACTTTCTGAGATTTTGAATAGAATTGCACTAAATCTATAGGTCAAATTGGGAGGGACTGGCATCTTGATACTATCAGGTCTTCCTATTTGTAAACATGGGATATTTCTCCATTTATCTAATTCTTAGATTTTTGTTCATCAGAGTTTTGTAGATTTTCTCATATATTGTATGTATTTTATTAGATTTATACCGAATTGTACATATTTTGTTAGATTCATACCTAATTATCTCATTTTGGGGGGTGCTAATATAAATGTCATTATCTTTTGAATTCCAAATTCTACTTGTTCATTACTGGTATATAGGAAGTGATTGACTTTTGTATATTATCCTTATGTCCTACAACCTTGCTATAATTGCTTATTAGTTCCAGGAGTGGTTTTTTTGTTTGTTTTGTTTTTGTTGTTGTTGTTTTTGTGGATTCTTTCACATTTTCTATATAGACAATCATGCCATCTGCAAAGACAGTTTTATTTCTTCCTTCCCAATCTGTATACCTTGTATTTCCTTTTCCTGCCCTATTGCATTAGCAACAACCTTCAGTAAAATGTTGCAAAGGAGTGGTGAGAGGGAACATCCTTGCTTTGTGAGAAAGGCACAACAAAGTACAATGGAGCAGTCTTCCTCTGCCATCTCTTTTACCCTGAAGATATTAATAAATTATGGGACTTTCTTATTGAAATTTAATGTTAACCATATCTAAGCAGTTTCATCAACATCATTGAAATGGCAATCACTCGAAATTCTCCTGAATTTCTTACAGGTACTAATGGAAATTAATCTGAAAATAAAAAGCTTTAAGTTTATCACCATGAAGTATGATATTAGCTGTAAATGTTTTTAGATATTCTTTTAAAGTTGAGAAAGTTTCCCTCTATTCCTAGTTCACTGAGAATTTTTTTTAATCATGAATGTATGATTTTTTTAAATCATGAATGGATGTTGGATTTTTGTTAAATCCCATTTTTTCATCTATCAATATTACCTTGTGATTTTTTTCTTTTAGTGTTTTGATGTGATACATTATATTAATTAACTTTTTAAAAAAGATTAATTTACCTATTTTATAGAGAGAGCAAGCAGAAGGGGGGGGGCAGGAGAGAGAGAATCTCAAGCAGATGCCTCACCAGGCGTGGATTCCTGATGTGGGGCTTGATCCCACAACCCCAAGATCATAAACTGAGTCAAAATGAAGAGTCAGACACTTAACCAACTGAGCCACCTAGGCACCTCAGTATATTAATTGACTTTTGAATGCTGAACTAGTCTTTTATATTTGGGATAAATTATACTTGATTGTGTGTTTCTTTTTATACATTGTTGGATTCAATTTGCGATAGCTTGTTGTGAATTTTTGTATCTCTGTTCATGAGAAATACTGGTTTGTAGTTTTCTTGTAATATTTTTGTCTGATTTTGGTGTTAGAGCAATGATGGTCTCATAGAATGTTAATGATTTCTGCTCTAACTTATTTATTTTCTTCTGCTTACATTGAGTTTAATTTGTTCTTCTTTTTTAGTTTTCTAAAGCAGAATCTTATATTATTGATTATAGATCTTTCTTCTTTTCTAATATATAATTTGATGCTATTCATTTCCGTCTAAGCACCATTTCCATGGCTGTGTACAAATTTTGATGAGTTGTGTTTTCATTTTCAGTTAGTTCAAACTATTTTAAATTTTGTTTGAGATTTCTTCTTTGGCCCTGTGTTGTTTAGAAGTGTGTTGTTTAATCGCCACAAATTTTCGTATTTTCCAGTGATCTTTCTGTCACTGGTTTCTAGTTTAATTACATTGTAGGCTAAGAATAGATAATGTTGATTCCTATTCTTTTAAATGTTTTAAAGTGTGTATTACATAAGATCCAGAATTTTGCTGCATTTTCCATGTGGCCTTGAGAAGAATGTGTATTCTACTATTGTTGGTTGAAGTACTCTAGATGTCAATCAATTCAGTTGATTGATATCAACTATGTCCTTCCAGATTATTTTCTGCCTGCTGGATCTGTCAATTTCCAATAGAATGGTGTTGAAGTCTCCAACTATGATAATGGGTTTATCTGTTTCTCCTTGAAATCTATCAGGTTTTGTGTCATGTAATTTGATGCTTTGTTGATAGGCACACACACATTACGGATTATTTTGTCTTCTTGAAAAATTCACTCCCTTATCATTATGTAATGCCCATCTGCTTTGTGCCTGATAACTTTTTTTGCTTTGAAGTCTGCTCTCTCTGAAATTAAAATAGTTACTTCTGCTTTCTTTTACTAATTATATTTTTAGAATTGTGGGTGTGCTATTATTACCAGTAGTACTAATCCAACTCTGGTCAGGGCTCATTTGAACACTTTTCATTATGTTCTATGAGAACATATGATGACATTTTAATTTAAAGAGGAGTATTGATCCCAGAAGAATTTGGGAGTTTTTGTTCTTCAATTCAAAAGGTAGAGTGTAAGTCATTTGGCAACTTTATATAAATAGCAGTATTCATTTCCACATCATCCTTCAAATGGATCTCCTCCACAGAGTGGCCCCTTTGCAGAAAGACTGTATCTATATTTTGATTTTTTTTCATTGTGCATATGAGTTTGGATGATTTAAATTCGGACTAGTACTTTCATCTCTTCTATCCTGATTGCTATCATTCCTCCTTTTCTTCAGCCAAAAGAGTGGGCATTGGTGGAAGAGAATAGGCCTCTATCTTGTATCTTCTTAGCTAGCAGGAGGGTAGCTGGGGGAGGTCCTTTTGAAATGCACACAACCATTATGGCTTTCTTTAGTCTTGAGATAGCTTTTAGCACTTGTTATCATTCCATTTGGGTGAGTATGCCACATTTTTTAATGGGTATTTCAGTTTTACTCCAGTACACCAGGTTCATACACATTGGGAGAAATAATAGAGCATCTGGAAAATTCATCCTGATCTGTGCCTGTTTTCTCTCCCTCTCCTGTGTCCCTAGGTAAGTGTGAGATTGGCTGGGCCTACTATTGCACGGGAGCAGGTGCTGCCACCGCCATGCTGCTGTGCACATGGCTGGCTTGCTTCTCAGGCAAGAAACAGAAGCAGTACCCATACTGAGATGGAGCCACCAAGAGTAAACAGAGGAGAAGATAAACCGAAGGGGTCTGGAGAGAACGAACATCCAGCTACTTTAAAAGGTGGAATAGTGGTTCTCTAATCCATACAGTGCAAATGAAGTGAAACCCAGTGGTATGATAAACATTATGTAATGTCAGAGGGTTATGCAAGATTTACAAAAGAAATGGCGAACATGGAAAAATAGAGAAAAATGGACCAAAGGCTAAAAATATTGCAGGGTGTTGAGTATGTCTATTCCACAGAGTATTGTTAATGTAGATCACATACACACACAGAACAAACCTATATATGCAAACAAAAGCTTTGTTTTTTTTTTTTTAAAGATGAGGACTCAGAAAATTAAAAGGGCTAGTAGAAACAGTATTATGTTGGGAAGCAGGGTAACCCACAGATGTTCCCTGTAGGTCATGGCACTTCTGAAAGCACATAGAGTCAAGTCATGCACATCCACACACATGCCCACACACAAACATAGACATCGTTGCACAGATTGTATGGGAGGTTTAGCAATGCATTACTCCTCTGTTTTCTTTTTAATGTACACTTAAGATGCAGTATTATCACTTTATAAAGCATACATTAAACCTAATAAATGGACCAATAAGCCACTCTATCAGTATATTGTATATCCTGCATATGCAGACATATAGAGTTAAGCCTTTGTATTTCAATATTATTCAAAAATATTCAAGATCTCTTTGAGTAGCTTCTGCTATGATATTCTTATGAAGTAAAGAGGCAACTTCCTATCCACTGTAGGAGAGAATTCAGTTGAAGGAGTGAGAGTAATGAGAAACATTTTCCACTCATTAGATCTTGCTTTCTTTTGTTCATTGTACTGTGCTGTACCACATTTATTTCAATATTCATTTTGTATTAAAAATTTTAAAGTGCTATTTTGTTTGTATTTGAAAAACTCTGTGAATAAATTCTCTTTGATCAATAAACGAGCCATGAAGTGTTAATTCAGAATGGATTTGCTTCTTTAATTTTCTAAATATAGTCTTTCAACTCCAACAGTCCTGTAAATTTTCCTTTTCCTCCTAAATCCTGCCATTAATTCTCTCTGATCACCCAAGCAACCATTGTTTTAGGCATACAAGGTATTAAAGGTAAGAGTTCCAGCTTTCAACTTAAATTCTTTGCAACTAGAATTCTAACTACATTTAAATCATGACCAGATTCTCATGAGAGAAGAATTTCAAGTCTATTTTTGGATTGACTTTGAGAATCTGGACAATATTCAGACATGGCATAGGGCAAGGAGAGCCTGGGCAATGTCTGGGCCAGCAGTGTCCAGGAATATGCCAGCGTCATGACAAGCCTCCTGTGACTTGCTGCCGCTCCACCTTCAACAAGGCACTGGGTTTCCTTAGTACTTCTGTGCCAGGGACAACTTCACACCCCTCTCTTTTACGGCTCTTGGCCATTTGAGAAAGATTATCTCACATGTCTGCTCCCAGAATAAAGCTTCAACTGAAGTGAAGGATATGGACCTTCTCATTACCCCATAGCAGAACCTACACTTCCAGGAGCAAAGATTGCATCTTGGGTAATGGATGTATTATTTTCTTAGGCAACCCTGAGTTACAACAATCCAATCCTTAAAACTTCAGTGTCCACTAGTTTCTAAATTGTGTACTTTCTGAATGGTGGCATTGCACATTCTGGTTATTTATATGTGTAACTCTATTTTCTATTCTTTCTATCCATATTTATCAATTTAGTTTGAATATCTGAATGTCACATCTGTGTTGTGCCCAAGATTGCGAATCCGAGAAACCACCAAGGAGCTGACACCGATGCAAGTACACGAGGGATTATCTACAAGCTCGAGCTTGGGTCCAAGTATACTCCATACAGCAGAGCAGGGACTTGGACCCCGAAGTGGGTTACAGCTGGGTTTTTTATGGGCTGGTCTAGGGGATCTTCAGAAGGGATGGAGGAATTTTTTTCCATTCCAATATGGGGGAAAGGGTTGGGGAGTTTCTTAAGATCTGATATGGGATTCCCTGCCAAGGACGTTCTGCAGTTTTTCCTGTAAAGTTCAGCTCTTATTCCCAGGGGCCTAAGATGGCTGTACTTGTGCTAATGCTAAACTTGAGGCGGAATGGCCTTAATATTTCTCGGCCTCCACAATCTGCTTCTGATACTTTTAATCATCTAGTGTGAGGATTTGTGCTGCCCTGGAAGAACAATACAAGAATCTAGCCAATGAAATTCTGGACTTTCTAAGGCTTTGTTGCCATGGAAAAAATCATTCTGCTCTCAAATGCTTAATTCATAATGGGCTGAATGTCCTTTGACTGTGTCTCATTGTCCACTGAGCAGGGGCTTCTCCACTTTGTGGTTTCCTGAAGAGAGGAGATTACACTTTGCTTACTCAATGAACCCATCAATTTTATTGTTGCTGGTGCTTTTCAAATGTTTTTAACTACACCTTTCTGTCAGAATAGTATTATGATTTTCTAGCTCCCATTATCAAGTGGGATTCTCTTTTTTTTTTTTCCTTTTTTTTTTTTTTTTTTATTTATGATAGTCACAGAGAGAGAGAGAGAGGCAGAGACACAGGCGGAGGGAGAAGCAGGCTCCATGCACCGGGAGCCTGATGTGGGATTCGATCCCGGGTCTCCAGGATCGCGCCCTGGGCCAAAGGCAGGCGCCAAACCGCTGCGCCACCCAGGGATCCCTCAAGTGGGATTCTCTATGGAATTCATTAAGATTATTTCTTGGACAGATTTAATAATGACATTGTCCTTTTTGGACATTAATGGACATTAATGTCCATTAATGGACATATGATTTTAGACATTAATGTACCTCACTAAAATAAAAAGCTGATTACTCCAACAGGATGCAGTCAAATGGCAAACACTTACATCTTGAGTTCTGACTAGTCATTTGTGTTTTGGGTTCAAGATGTCCCAGCATTTAATAAGGAGCATCTAATTTATTAAGAATAACCCAAAAAATCACATATACTTCCTTTCAAATAAAAACAGGATTCATGAAATAATAACAACAGCAATAGTAAAATCTGTGAAACGTGTCTATTCACAGGCTGCTCACTGATGTACACTTACTTAGAGGCAGAACCCCTCCATTTTCACAACCTCATAAAGCTTTCCTCTCTTGTACATGCTTGTGAGGTAAGTGGGGAGATTTCCTTGTTTTCAGAAAATGATATGCAACACGAGAACTGATGAAATTGAACCAACTCTTCCAATTTTCAACACATTCATTTGTATATTGGGGTTATAAATGGTCCTTGAGCACCTGCTACTTGCTAGGTATTCCACTAGATATAAAGCAATCCATAAAACATGACTCCTGCTCTCAAGTTGGCCCCAAGCTTGTGGGGAAAAGGGAAGAAAAAAAAATCAGTGATTTCCATATCCTATGATGCCAAATGACTCTCAAGAGGGGGATGGAGGACAGGGAAATTCCACCTGGGTAAAGAATTCTGCGCAAATTAAAAAGGCATAGGAAAAAAAAGATGAGAAATTACAATTTCTGCTCTTCAAAAGACATTATTAAGAAAATTAAAAGGAGACTGGAAGTTATACGTCTGGCAAATGAATAATAATAAAAAAATTAAGTCAATTTTTTTAAGTGAATAACAACTTGAATGGGATATAGGACAAAAGAGGCTATACAAATGCCAATAATCATTTTGAAGAGGTGCTCAACATCATTGGTGAAGAAGAAAATGCAACTTACAGCCACAATGGAACACCACTTCACGTACACTAGAATGACCAAAATAAAAATGTTAACAACACCCAACATTACCAAGCATAGTGATGATGCATGGTTGGAAGACCATTAGGCAGTTTCTTACAAAGCTAACAAAACTAATTGCCCTCCGAGCTATTTACACCAAAAGACAAAACAAAACAAAAAACAAAACACTTCTGTCCACAAAAACATTGTATAAAAATGTACATTTCAGTTTGACACATAATAATCCCAAACTGGGAACAGCTCAAATATCTGCCAATAGATAGAGAAATTGTGATATATTTAAATAGTAGAATACTACTCCACAATAAAAAAAAAATGTACTTCAGATATACATAATGACACAGATGAATCTCATATTATGTTGAACTAAAGAAGCCAGACATACAAGCAAAGCTAATATATCATGATAGAAATCAGATCAATGGTTAACCTGAAGGCATTAACTGATGAGGACACAGGAGCTTCCTGGGGTGTTGGAAATTGTCCTATGTGTTGATTAGGATGATGGTTACAGTTGTGCACATTTTTCAGAATCCATCCATATGAGCAATTGAAGTCTGTGCCTTATCATATGCTAATCATAGATTGCTAAAAAGTGGGAGAAGGACCTTAAGGAGCTCTGGTGCTGCCTGCTGTCTCCTGAGGCTACAGTGAGGGTGCACTGGGGTATGGTGGGAGATGTGGTAGACATGAGATGGAAAGGCAAGAAGTGCTTTGTAGGCCATGCTAAGAAGATTCCAATTGATCCTGGAGGTAATGGAAGCATTTGACGTGGGAAGTGGGAAGATGGGGCCTGACTACCTGGGTGGTTTACAAAGATCCCTGGAGCTACTCTGGTGGTTCCTCACTGGATAGCAGAGGTGGAAAGAGGAACTGTTACAATGTATTCATCTTACCAACAAAGAGTTTTGAGCTCCTACTATGGTCTAAGTGCTTAGGACAAGGAGGTGAACAAATAGGTTGATGTCATCAGGTGAGAACCAAAATTAGTGCAAGTGGAGATGATGGGATAGATCAGAGGGAATAGGAGGATAGAATCAATAGATCTTTAGATGTAGAAAGTGGGAAAGATGAGAGCAGAGGTGGTTCTGATCTCCAGTGTGGAATGCCACACCAAGACACGATGTGAAAGAACATCAAAGTAATTAAGAACTCTTTATGTGTGAGGTGCCTGTGGGATGTTCAGGGGGAGATGCCTAATGGATAGTTGAAAATTAAGGTCTTAGGCTCAGGAGAAAGTTAGGATATAGAAATAACAAATATGGGCAACATCAATGACTGTGCAAGCATCAATAAGAAATGAATGCAGGAATGTTTTCATAATATTTAAAGCAGAAGCACATCAGCTATGATTTACTTTGGCATAGGGTTGTTTTTTGTTTTTTGGTTTTGTAGTGTAACTTTTTTTAAAAAAAGATTTATTTATTTATTCATGAGAGAGAGAGAGGCGGAGACATAGGCAGAGGGAGAAGCAGGCTCCACGCAGGGAGCCTGATGTGGGACTGGATCCCAGGACCCCAGGATCAGGCCCTGAGCCAAAGGCAGACGCTCAACCGCTGAACCACCCAGGCATCCCTGTAGTGTAATGTCTTAATCGTAGACTACCATCAAAGATTTTAGGAATAGCTTTAATGTTTAAATAGTATATTAGCAGCATGCAATAATTACATCACAAGTTCTCTGGCAGAAGCAGTCTATTCCAAGAACCCTCTTTGCTATCAGTCATCTTAGTTTTTACGTTAGAAGACCGAACATACTGTAGAAATGCGATTTACTCAGTAATACTTGAGTGGTTTCAATATTTGATTATCCATTGGTTGTGACTAAAATATTCTTTACTCTAATTGATGGTCATTGCTGTAACAGTATATTGCCTGAATATCTGCTTCTAGTAATGGACCTTATGTACTGGATTTTAATATCCTTGAGCCTGGACAAGTGCACAAGTCTTTTTAAAAGAAACATCATTTACTTGCACAAAATTGATCAGTCTTGAATGATCATTAATGCCTTTGAAGTGGTTTTGTGGGTGTGAAACACGTGGTGAGAATTTGAATTGGCCCCTTTTATTATAGTATTGAAATGATGTCTACTTAATTTATCAAGTCATGTGCATGCTCTGATTTTACATACTTGTATCTATCAATAAACCTTGTGATACTTGAAAAAAAAAGTGAATGCAAGAGAAATCTTAGAGAACATCATCATCTAAAGGATAGGATCCCTGTATAAGGAGCAATCATGGAAAAGAAAAGACTTTTGAGAGGGAGAGAGTTCTCAATAGTGTTTATGGCAGATGTCTTGTGGGAGTCAATTTATATTTATTTGATTTGTTAACCTGAGGGTGAATAATGCCCTCAGAAGAGAACACTATTAGTAGAGTGGCAGACTGCAGCTGAAATTGTTAGACATAGAAGAGTGAATAAGAGAGGAGGAAGAGGACTTTCAAGCAATCAACTGTCAAAGGGAGGAGAAAATGAGGAGTTGCTGCCTAATGGATATAAAATTATTAGCCCCACATGATGGTGAGCTCTGGAGATCTGCTCTACAACATAGTACCTATAGTTGACCATACTTAAACATGTGTTAATATGGTAGATCTCACGTAAAGTGTTCTTAGTACACACACACATGCAGAAGGGATACAAGGAGACTTTTAGAGGTGATGGCTATGTTTATTACCTTGATTGTGGTGATGAGGTTATAGGTGTATGCATATGCCCAAACTCATCAAATTGTATCAATTTAATTATGTGCAGTTTTTGTATATTTTGTATACCTCATTAAGTTGTAAAAAGAAAAAGAAACGTAGCTGGGAAGGGAAGATGAAAGACAAAATTCATTCAGCACGTTTGTTCAAAGGATCTTTGTGGACTCATTTTTGCAATCCTTGGTGACTGGAGTGATTTGTCAGAACATTAAGTGTTCGTCATCATGCACCCATCTCTGATTCAGGCTTTCTCTCAAAATGGAGGAGGCATCTCAAGAGGGCTTTAATGGAAATAAGACCATCAGGGTGAGCAAGCTCATAGGGCCTAGAAGAAATTGCCTGTCCCCTCAAGAGTGAACTGCCCAGGGCAGCCCAGTGGCTCAGCAGTTTAGCGCCGCCTTCAGTCCAGCGCTGCGCCTGATCCTGGAGACCCAGGATCAAGTCCCGCGTCAGGCTCCCTGCATGGAGCCTGCTTCTCCCTCTGCCTGTGTCTCTGCCTCTCTCTCTCTCTCTCTCTTTGTCTTTCATAAATAAATAAAATCTTAAAAAAAAAAAAAAGAGTGAACAGCACAGCACTAATTCCCCAGAACAAGGCAAAAGGATGCCATGAACTGAGTCACTGCACTAACACATAGCAATGGGGGTCAATGAGAAAATAAGTAATTTTTCCCTGGAGGAATTCACCTATTGTAGAAAGAGAACAATATTCTTATCATCCAAGTCTTCTTTAGTTCTGTAGTCCAAGTTTTATGTACTTAAGTGGTAAAGTAAATGTTCATATCTGAAAGTGAATTTTAAGCAGCAATGAAAATTAGGAATATTTTAATATGAATGAGAGCAAGGAGAGAATGCCATGCTATGAGGCCATCTGTGGCCAGGCTGACTGTAAATGACTTCCATCAGGAATTGGATCTTGAAACTCTTCCAATTCTATTTTTTTTTCCTAATGACTTTCATAATTGCTGTTTCTCTGGGATGTAGGAAAGGACTGTTACTCATCCTATTTCGAAGATTATGCTGCGCCTTCTATGTTTGATTGCCTGAAATACTGTTTAGGTCACCCAAAATGCTTTTTTTATGACTTCTGATGTCCTGGTATTTTTCTTTTAACTACTCATTTTTTTAAAAAATGGTTACTGATCACATACTACACATCACACACTGTGACACATCTATGCCTTACTATGGGCCTTAAGTTTTTCTATTCCTCTAAATTCTTAAATACTCTTTGTTGCAATTCTGTAAGCATATATTAGACCACAGTGCTACTAATAATAATTTTTAAAAAATGAATGTTTAACCTGCAGCACACACAGAAATAAGCTTCATTAGGAGACACTGTTATAAGGGCTGTTTATCTGCACTTACCGAGAGTGAATTATTATTTGCCCAAGGTGAATTATTAAGTGGTTGGTTTCCCAGCCACTTTACTGACAAACACCAGGTCTCTAAGGCAGCCTTGGGGTTAAGGATAGAGCTAACATAAAGAGATGGATAGGTTGGGGCTACTTATAGGCAATGGACTTAGATGCTTTAGTTTGGTTAAAATGTACGTCAGTGTTTCAGTTTCTGACTCAGAGTGCCCAGGTTTGGATCTTGATTCCATCATGCCTTAGTCTAGTGAACGTAGGCCAATTTCTTACCTTTAGTTTCCTCATTTAGAATCTGAACAATAACCTCATCCTCTTGGAGTTTCACGGACCATCAATGGGCAAGACCATCAATGGGGAGCTCTTTGTAGTTCTCAGCAGGTGATAAGCACTCAATACATGTTAATCATTGTTATTGTTATTAGTTTTGGGTTTGTTTCATTCTGGGCCTGGAGTTTTGATTAATAGTAAGAGAGAGTCCATGCATTCCAAGTATATGTCTGTAACAATATCAAGCTCAGTAGGTTAAGCGTCTGCCTTCAGCTCAGGTCATGATCCCATGGCCTTGGGAGCCAGCCCCAGGTCAGACTTTCTGCTCAGCAGGGAGCCTGCTTCTCCCTCTCCTTCACCCCTACACCCCCCTTACTGCTCTCTCTTGCAATATATCTCTCTCTCTCTCAAATAAATAAATTAAATCTTACAAAAAAGAAAGAAGTAAAAAAACTCCAGATTTTAAAAAGCATCTAAAAAGATTTGTTACAAATGCCATGTCCGTATGTGATTGTAAGAGCTAGACAAAATGCACTTTCTAATCCTTGTCTTATATTTCTCCTGAAGACCTGTTAATCACCTTTTTCTAAGGAAGCTAAGGGGATGATTCTTGCTAATTTAGTTTGTCTTCTGTGTGATCCACATTGCTTTGTCCTGTGAGGTCTTATATGCTCTAGACTGTCCTCTTCCAAAAACACCAATCTCTAGTCGTAAATCCGTATCAGTTTCTCTACAATGCTTTGCTTTCCTCCAACTGGCCTGAAACACGCTGCCTGTGATTTTGCTGTTGCAGCTGTCTGAGATTCTAAGCTGAGCTTTCTGAGCCTCTGTGTTCCTCCTGGCACCTGCCTCCTCCGTGGTCTGCCCTTTGTCATGATAAGGGAGCTTTAAAGTCTTTTAGCGAGAAGAATCTTTTCAATTTGCCCCTGTGCAAAATGATGTGTGGATGAGGTTTTCTCTGAGGCATTTTCAATAACAGCAGAAGTCTGGAAACAACTTAAATGATGACCAGTAGGGAAATCCTTAAATAAATTATGGTCCATCCAAATGTAGAAAACTAGATGGCCATTTTGAAAGCAGCATTTCTGTACTGATACAGAAAAATATCCAGGATCTTTTAAGAAGGAAGAGCAAGATGTCCAAGAGTTTGTACTGTATGTTAAAATTTCTAAGAACATTTTTAAAGAAGAGCCATGAGTTTTCTTTATACAAAAGGAATATCTCTAGATAGGTAAGCAAGAAACAGATGATAATGGTTGCTTCTAAAAAAGAGACAAAAAATAAAATAAAATAAAATAAAATAAAATAAAATAAAATAAAATAAAATAAAATAAAAAATAAAAAAGAGACGAAGGTGGGAAGGAGACTTAACTTTACAGGACCTTTGTATTGTCAAACTTGTGACTGCTACTTATTCAAAAATAATTTTAAAAGAATACAAAGATCATTTAAAGATGTATAATACAGAGATGAGATGACAGATATACCTTCCCTCAACATCCATGAAAAGCAAACCCTTTAGGTCCACAGTCTTACAACATTCAAAACCAACCCCTGCATTTCTGCATATTTCTGGAGGGATGTTTTCAGAGGCTATCCCTTATGGACCTACAGGCTGCCTTTGTCTTCGTCCCTTATTTCTTTGCCCTAGACCTGAAACTCTGCTTCTTTTCTGGTTTCTAAAAGAAAGAATACTCACAATAAGAATTTGAGATTTTAAATTTGTTTTTTTTTTTTTTGTTTTTTTCTGAAGCGCTCTTTGTCAGGTGAAGAGGCAATGCAGCCTCTCAAGCAACTTTAACAGAAACATGAGAACCTTCCTTTAGCTGCCCTTCCACGGTGAAGTTCCATGGTGGGAGTTCCTATAAACCGGCTAGCCCACTCTCTTCATTGGCCTCCTTCCTCTGTCGTCTTCCCTTCTTTATAAAGCAAAATAAATACTCTTTCTCACCTGCAGAGTGGTTCTGTGTTCCAGTGTTGTTACTTTAACATTTATTCTAGTGCAATTATTTTTCTGAATAAAGGCAAAGCTTACTTGAAAATTTGCTCTCAGTTTTAACGTGATGTAAAAGTGCCACATCCTTGCTAGAGTGATAACACCAAAATCATTATTGATTTATGTGCTCCGGGTACTCGGACTTTACATGTTGGAGTTCTTCAGGGCTTTCTTCTCTTCTAAGCCACTTTCTCCCCGGGCAAACCCATGTACTCTCGTGGCTTTAACTACATCTATTTCTCAAAGGTTCCCACAGATACACATTCAGCCCCAGACCTCTCATACCCAAAGGCATATGCAACATCTCCATTTAGCAAACTCCCAAATATATCAAACCCACTGACCCAAGCTGAACTTACAATCTTTCTCCTAAACCAGCTCCATTGCCAGGGTTCATATGTGTATCATACTTCTAGGAACCAAGTTGCTCATGCCAGAAACCACCCCCATCCACATCAATCCACCCCCAAGGAGGAACTTCCACCTCTCTCCATCTCTGTACATACTATCTTAATCCAGTTTATGGTATTTGACCTGAGCCAATCCAATTTCCCAATCCTGTTCAGATTCTTGTTGCAAATTATCACTAGCTTAAGATGTCTGGAAGTTTGTGAGAGCTGTAAATATCTTCCTCCACAAGTTTGCCACCAGATGGGATTTTACAATTAAAGCAAGTCTCTGACCAGATTCTGCCACATATTGCAAGCATTTGTTTGCAAGTAAGCACAAAAACTGTCATACAATCTGTCCCACTTATTTGTACTTTAGGCATTTTGAAGAGTACCCAAGCTGAAGGGTCTCCTCAAGGAGATGTGACTACTGTCTTCTAGCACAGGATTTATCTCGCCTTCTTTTGGATCAGAATCCTCCATTTAGAGATGCAGAACCAGAGGCCCCTGGGTGGCTCAGTGGTTGAACGTCTGCCTTCAGCCCAGGGCATGATCCTGGGGTCCGGGGATCCAGTCCCACATCAGGCTCCCTATGGGAAGGAGCTTCTCCCTCTGCCTGTGTCTCTGCCTCTCTTTCTGTGTCTCTCACGAATAAATAAATAAAATCTTCTTTTAAAAAAGAAATGCAAAAAAAAAAAAAAAAAAAAAGAAATGCAGAACCAAATGTCTGGTTTCTAAGGCCTAGGCTCCTGTGCAGGTAGATGAGAGAGGCTGCAGGGCTTGTGAGATTCTGAGGAGGTAGAAATGATTCAGAAGGTGGAAGTGGATGTATAATTGCTAGGCATCAGTTCATAAATTTTGAATGCCTCTCCTTCACCAACGCAATTATTCCTTCTAGCATTCCTATGCCAATTAACGGACACTGTGGGGAAGGTTTAGTGGCAAAATTTGAAGACATTTGTTGTAGTGGCCTCTAAGGAATGAATGTCTGATGAGGGTAAATTGAATGTTAAGTAACCACCTCTAGGATGGAAATGTAAAAAAAGTGTATATATTCGTATGTAGTTACATACAACATATATGTTATATAATATGCACATTTGTATGTATATTTACATAGAACATTTAAAAAGCACATTGCAGACAATGTATCCCTTCCATCTGTATACTTCTAAGGCATCTTCCCATGACCTCTCTTGCTCTCCTGTAAATTCACTTTCCACACAAGTAAAACAATCAAAATCATAGACCTAATCATTTCCTTGTCTTGGTGCCTTCCCACTTGTCTCATTTTACTTGCTTTGTATGTATCTTGTCATTTTGGTCACTCTTCGGATTTACTGTGCTGGGCTGCATTGTCCTCCTTTATGTTCCCTCGATTAGCTGAGATAGCAAGTGTCTTGTAGCATTTTCACTTTTGTCTTCCCATCTAGAACATCATTCTCTACCTCTCTCAGCCTGACAAAACCCTATGTGTAATGAGGCCACAACTTAAATTCGTTACTGACTCCTCGGATGAGGTGAGCCTCTTGACAGACCCACCTGTGACTGAAGTTGCAATGAATTGCCTGATGTTTGTCACTGGACTGTTGTCATTTTAGGGACAAGGCTCATGTCCTCCCTTAGCCCTGCCTTTGTCTCACTGTTAGTATTCAATAAATATTGGTCACAGGACTGAATGAATTTAAGAGCTGTACTATATCTGAGGACCTTCAGCCACAGGCTTATATTATGCTTCCTATTGGAAAACAGATTTGTGGTTACGTCTGGGACTATCAATTGGCATAGGCTCTTCAGTAGGATTCCTTAGAAAATGATATGGCATATTAATTACTCAAATTGTATTGTATAGAGAGAAAGTATAAATATGATATCCTTTGAAATCTAAATCTCTTTATCTGATGGCTTCCAGTGATCTTCGAGAAGAGAAACACTTAGAACAACATGAACGCAAATAATCGTGTATTTCATCTGAAGCAGCACAATTTCTCCATCAGTCTTCTTCAGAGTCTCCTGGGGAGACTAAGCAGGGGTCAGAGGTGGGGCACAGGAGGGCCTTCTAATGGGAGTCAAAGGAAGTTTCCCAGCAAACTAGTTTGGGAAATTGTGCTGTGAAGTCACTCCACATGGAGAAACCCTACAGAGTGCAAAATCTATTTATCTGCTCTGTTCAAGCAAACACAGGTTAGAAATCTATTTGTTTGTATTACAAGGATTGTTTTTTTATTATTATTATTCTACGGTGCCTTGAAGGCAATGAAAGAGATCATTTATACATTAAAAGATTGTCAACAACCTCTCAGGCCTTAAAATCATCGTACAATTTTCCCCCTATTGTATTGCTTGTTAAAAATACAGATGGTTGGACCTGCGTCTCAAAGATTATTATTCAGGAGGTCTGGCCCAGGGTCCCTTAATTTGCTCTTCAAAAAATAAGTCAAGACATTAAAAGCCAGAGAAAGCCATAAGGAAGTATATAGCGAACATCCATATTAACCCTGTCCATACACATGGATCTAGTTCACCACTTGTATTGGTTGTAGAGTCCCATCCTGTTACAGTCCTCACCACTAGGGAGACTAGTGATCTCAGGGGTTATTAGGGATAACCTAGTGAGAAAATGAGGTACCCTGAGTTTGGCACAGAAGTAAGTATTATTACCAATGAGGGAATAGAAAAGAGGTAGTTTCTTTTTCTTCTACAGGGAATGGTCTACATTGTCTTTTCAGCAATATTTATTAACACAAGTATGGCTTCCTCATTTCTCTTTATTAGGAAAACCTAAACTTCCACAAGAGATAAATGATGGATAACAATGTAAGCAGCATGATTCTCTAATACATTTAATACATGAATATACCTACAGTATTTTGGCTTAAAACAGGAACACACTTTCTTTCCAAAGAAAAATATACTTGCAAGTCAATTTTCTTTTTTTTTTTAATTTTTATTTATTTATGATAGTCACACAGAGAGAGAGAGGCAGAGACACAGGCAGAGGGAGAAGAAGGCTCCATGCACCCGGAGCCCGACGTGGGATTCGATCCCGGGTCTCCAGGATTGTGCCCTGGGCCAAAGGCAGGCGCCAAACCAATGCGCCACCCAGGGATCCACAAGTCAATTTTCAAATAAAAAGAACAAAATGTCACTCAGTTGATGGTTTTTGGAAAAGCTGCTATTCTAAAAGCATGACCCATATGTGTTGGTAGAGGGTTATGAATTAGCAATGCAAGGGCTTTGTTGACTTCTTGGTGGGAATGTAGGCTGAGGGGCGAATACGGATTGGAAGTGAGAATGAACAGTATTGAAGTACCTTAAGCAGATTTCTCCAGACAATATATTTTTTACATGGCAAGAGTCCCACTTGCTCGCCCTCAGAGTCTTGGACAGGTTGCTCTAACCTTTCCTGTTCTATGTTTTGTGCCTTGGGTTTGTTTGTTTGTTCTGCTTTATTTTATTAAATCATCCTACTTGTTGTTTTAAACTCTGGCTATGCTTGGTATTTAAAGCCATGGTCTAGTAACAGCGTATGTCACTGTAAAACAAGTCTACATCAGAGACCTTGTTTTTGCCACTTACTAGCTGGACAAATGTCCTAACCTCTAAACTTCTGGCCCCTCATCTGTTAACCAGAGCTGATGCTCATACTCACCTAATGAGAAACTCAAAATCCAGTGCCTGTCAAGTCATGAGTGCTCAGGAAATGTTCCTTTGATTTCCACCATTAATATTTTCACATTTTGAAATCTGGTACTCAGTTATATCTTTTTTTTTAAGATATTATTTATTTATTCATGAGAGACAGAGAGAGAGAGAGAGAGAGAGAGGCACAGAGACACAGGCAGAGAGAGAAGCAGGCTCCGTGAGGGAGGCTGATGTGGGACTCAATCCTGGGTCTCCAGGATCACACCCTGGGCCAAAGGCGGTGCTAAACCGCTGAGCTGCCCCTCAGTTACATATTAAAGAAGCTATGAGAACCTCTTTTACATGAAGTTGAGAGTCTCCCTCTGACTCTGAATTGGAAAATTTCTGTCCATGACTACTATAGAGTCCTTTGAGAGTCACTTACCTTGGAGAACGTGGGAAAGCCCACCAGGCAGTCTCCAGCAGAGTTAGAGAGACACTGATGACTAGTTCATCAGACCACCACCTCAGGAAAGAGGGCTCTGCACCGCTTTCCCACCAATTGGTATTTTTAATTGCACCTCACCACATTCATGCTGTTTAAATTACACCTTCTAAATGAAGATGTAACACTTCAGAGTTCTGTGTGTCTAATCAAGGTGCCAGAGGAGGAGGACATGGGCTAACATGAAGAAGGAAGGGATGTGCAGGGGACAGACACAGAAATCTGAGTGCTCTACCACCTGCAATGTTCCCTGAAATAAGTAAGAAATATTCAGCACAAACCGAAGACAGCAGAACCAGTGGCCAGAAGGAGCACTACATTGATTCCTGAGTTCAGAACCTTGGGGCTCTCCCCAGGCCTGTGGAGCCTACCCTCCCGGGAGGCTGGAGGGTGTCAGCAGGCTTTCCCAGGGTGTGAGGCTGCTCCCAGTCCTAGGGAGGCTCTCAAGCAGCGATTCCCATGAGCTATAGCTACGAGTGTCAGCTTGCTGATGCAGACATTTTCAGGCACTGAATTTTTTTCTGCCTCTGGCAAGTGGTTTTGAGCTATTCAGTTAGTAAAGAAAAGGACTGGGTGCTTTGGGAAGACATGAGACAGAGGGAAATGTGTTTTGACCTAGTTAAGCAACTGAATAGATTACTGTGTTTTAACAATTTCTGGTTATACGGTATTAGTTACATGCATAAATTTTTTAAAAATTGGGACTTGCTGGGAACCTGGGTGGCTCAGTGCTTGAGCATTTCCCTTCGGCTCAGGTCGTGATCCCAGGGCCCTGGGATGGAGTCCCACATCAGGCTCCCCACAGGGAGCCTGCTTCTCACTCTGCCTGTGTCTCTGCCTCTCTCTTAGTATCTCATGAATAAATAAATAAAATCTTTTTTTAAAAATCAGGGCTGCCAACTGTTCTAGGAAAACAGAAAATGTAAATTATAAATGTCTATTAAATAAAGTATTAGGAACAGATTACCTTTGAAACATGCTACACACAATGTCCTCCTTCCTTTACTCCTTTGTCCCTTCCTTTCTGCCTGCCTTCCATTTGTGAGGGCAAGAACCGTGCTGTATGTGAGAGGGCATGCACCACCAAGGGCCTTACCCTCAAAAAGCAGTCTAACTGGGCAGCAGGTCTGTTCACACATGGAACTACAATTATACAAATTTGTACACGATCCAGTTAGGAATACAGTAGGAAGTGGTCATTCTCTCTTGCTTTTGACAGAAAGCAATATAGAGAGGAATTGTCACCTGAGTTTTATTATTGTTAAAGATAACCCAGCAACTGCATCGAGCACTTGTCAGAATTTATTATAGCCATGTGTACACACATAGACACACAGATGGGAGTCAGTAAAGATTCTTCTCAAGAATCCTAAGATAGAATTTTTAGGCAGAAGTGGTTTACCAAGACCTAGGACGGAATACTTGGTAAGAATGCTTCACAAATTGGCCTCAGTCTTCCTGTCTAGATCTTTAGGATCCACCTTTGGCTTGGTCTGGCACACACATGTCCAATTTCTGTGAGTTTTGTTGTTGTTGCTTTGTTTCATTTCTTGAGAATTTTTAGATAAGCAAATTTAGGCACAGATTAAAGTTACCACTCTTGCAAATAGTTAGCAACATATATAGTGGATGCTACTTGCAAGTTCTTCCTCAGCATGAGAAAATGAGTAGATATCCACTAGCTGGACACGGTGAGAGAGAACATCCAGGAAGCAAGAGCAGCATGAGCAAAGACATGGAGGCAAAAGATAGTTGGGTACTGTAGGGAGATAAAAGTGGTTCGTTTATGGCAGGAACATAGGACAGAGTAGAATGGGGCTAGTGAATGGGACAAGGACCTAACATGCCACTTAATTGCTGATGGCAGCCACATTTGTATGCCCAGGCCTCTCATTGAGCACCATAGTCAAACGTCTAACGGCTGCCATGCTGCTTCCACATAGATATTTAGCAACACTCAAGCTAAGTATATCCAAACAGAACTTTTCATTTTCTCCGTGGTTCTGATTTCTTTCTCCAGTTCTATTCATCTCCATCAGTGACTTGTACCCACAGTTAATGAAGCTGAAAGTAAAAAAGTCATCTTCGTTCTTTTTTTTTCACCTAGGCCCAAATATAAAACGAATCCCAAATCTGTCTGTTTTTCTCCACTGATGGCTATTTCTTTAATCCAAGCCTCTAAAATTTTTTGTATTTGGGGCACCTGGGTGGCTCAGTGATTAAGCATCTGCCTCTGGCTTGGGTTGTGATCCTGGAGTCCTGGGATCGAGTCCCACATTGGGTTCCCCACAGGGAGCCTACTTCTCCCTCTGCCTGTGTCTCTGCCTCTCTCTGTCTCTAATGAATAAATAAATAAAATATAAAATAAAATAAAATAAAATAAAAATTTTTGTGTTTTTGTAATAATTATCTCTTTTACCAAAATATAAATCTGATCATGCCACTTCCCTGCCTTTGACCCTTGACTAGCTTTTCATCACTCTCTGAATAAAAAATCAAGTTCTTAACTGAGGTCCAAAAAGGCTCTGGACTGTGCCTTTTGCTTCTCCAACCTCGTCTTATCCATGGTCAGTCTCCTGGTACCCCTGCCTTCTTCACCTTATCTTCAGGGCCTTCGACTTTGCTGTTCCCACTGCTAGATGTTGGCCTTCTCAATAGCTGAACTGAAGGGTTATCCTTCAAAGATAGGAAAATCTTTGGACCTCAGTTCAAGTACAGTAGTCTTTTCATGATCTCGTTCTCTAAAGTAGTTTACACAACCACCCCCCTGCCCCCTTTTCACAGCCTAAGTACTATCCTATCTTTCTGTTTATTTCTTCCACATTAATAATAACGCTCTGGATTTATACTGCTGATGCTTTGTTGACTTGTGCGTCTGCCTTTCCTGAGTGTAATTTTCTTGAAGGCAGAGACGTTGTCTTTCTTGTTGGTTATTTTTACCTTAGCCTCCAGATCAGTGCTTGTCGTTTATTAGATATTCAATAAGTACGTGTTGAATTGGATGAATAAATCTAGGATCTGGTCCATTATACTCAAGAATTTAAAGCCACAGCCTAGTTTTTATGGTCTAACATTTCATTCAGAGAAACGTTCCATGAGTACTTCAGGAAATCGTACTCTGCTGTGATTGAGTGAAGTGTTCTATCAGTGCCTGTTAGGTCTACGTGGCTTATAGCTATAGAGGTTTGCTGTTTGTCCTTATTGACTTTCTACCTAATTGTTCTATCAATTTTTGAAAGTGGAATATTGGAGTCCCCAGCTGTTACTGTTGACTTGTCTATCTTTCACTTCACTTCTGTCTCTCTTATTTGAGTTAGGTAACTTTTCACATTCTTCATTCTGTCCTGGGATGCCCTCACTTTCTAAATGATGTTTTAAAAAGTGTTTTTAGAGGGCAGCCTGAGTGGCTTAGTGGTTTAGTGCCACCTTCGGCCCAGGGTGTGATCCTGGAGACCCAGGATCGAGTCCCACATCGGGCTCCCTGCATGGAGCCTGCTTCTCCCTCTGCCTGTGTCTCTGCTTCTTTCTGTGTGTCTCTTGTGAATAAATAAATAAAATCCTCTTTTAAAAGAGTGTTTTTACATACATTAAGGTCCACTCTTTGTGCTCTAAAGTTCCCTGGGTATTGGCAAATGCTTCATTTCAAAGTCATTCCTGTCAGAGGGAGGTGTGGAGTCTTCCAGTCTTAGAGCCTGTTCCACCCCAGAGAAGACCCCCAGAGTCCCTGAACCAGAGCTGGAGGTGGGGACAACAGTCCCATTTCTCTGCCATACCTGCTCTAAACAGTGCTTTCCCAACATGAGACTGTGGAGGATGAGAGATCCTAGTGGCTTATTACTTTCAGGGTGAACCATAGAATTAGACTTGAAGCTAAGGAGAGCAGGAGACCCTATTTTTTGTCTACTCCTCAAAATAATATTTTTTCCACTACACAGAATGTGGGTAGGTAGGTGATGGTGTGATGACAGCTGGCCCTAATTCAAATGTTGAAAACTTTTTTTCTGTTTGTTATCAAGAAAGATTTAGAATAATTTGAGTAAATATCAGGCTGTTTGCTGTATATCCTTAGGGAAATTTCCAGAGACTTTAAATAGTTGTTTCTATTTCTATTTTTACAACTGCCACCAGTTAAATGGTTGTTTTGCTGGAAAAATCATTCCCCTAGATCCCCATCTAGAGGCTCACATCACTATTCCAGAACTCCTATCCCCTAACAGGCCACTTTTTCAATTTTAAGCCTCAGTTAATAGGCATCCAGGAATCAAACTGTCAATGTTACATAAATATAAAACAAATGTTATTACTATTGTTAATGAAAATAATTTAAACATGATAAATCCATATTAGATAAATGGATAATATTTCCCAGATTACTGTATTCCCCTTGATGGCAGGTAACATTAGCCATAAGTGAGGTTTGGCACTCAGTATGATTTTCATGTTTTTTGTTTTCTTTATTTTTTACTAATTTAGAACAGCTAACTCAAAAAGAAAGCACGTGACTTGTGAATTTGTTAGCTATTTTTCAGAACAAGGCAAGGACTCAAAGTTCCTGGAGTCATCTTTCACTGAAAACAACTTCTGGCACACCATCAGATGTAAAGTCAACAGGCTTATGAGTATTTTAGCTTGGGATAAAGTAGCTTACTTTTTCCTAACCTACACTTTGATTACATTCCACTCTGAACCCCCCCCCCCATATCTATTGCATCTTGTGGAGGTTGTTTTAAAATATAACCAACTAATATGAAGCCAACTAATTCCTGTGAATGAAATATTTCACATACTTTTTGGAGAAAGCCAAATTCTCAGCAATCAATCTATCATACCTTGTCTTTCTTATAAAATCCTACTATCATATCCTTAGAAGTGACATCTTGAAATTTCATCTCTGAAGAGACAGGTCTAGGCTATTCAGAGTTCTTGATATATTATTGAGCTATGACACTTTAATAAGCTTCATGAAATCATAGAAATTTTTTATGGCCTTATAAGTGTTGTGTGGTTTTATCACTAATTTCAAAGGCTGATGTAAAGCATCTTCTCATTTGACAGTCAAGGAAATTCAGAATGAGAAGTAGGCTTACACTTCCAATCTATTTGCACAATAAGACGAAAATACCTTTATTCTGTGGGTATTTGATTTCATTGCCTTACAATTGTGCCTCTCACCAAAACCCTGGCTGACAACTGCTGTCTCTGAGAAAGTGTTCAGTGGATAGTGACAGATGAGCCCTTAGCTCATGTTTTGTCAGTATTAATGTTAACACATTTTCTCCAGTCCACACCATGGCTCATGAAGGAATCCCTGACTTAAAAAAAAGTTTCCTGGGGATCCCTGGGTAGTTCAGTGGTTTGGCCCCTGCCTTTGGCCCAAGGCGTGGTCCTGGGGTCCTGGGATTGAGTCCTGCATTGGGATCCCTGCATGGGGCCTGCTTCTCCCTCTGCCTGTGTCTCTGCCTCTCTATCTCTGTGTCTCTCATGAATAAATAAATAAAATCTTTAAAAAAAGTTTCCTTTTCTAAATCATTGTTTCAATGTTGAATCAGTCAAAAAGCCATCAAGCTCATCTACTCAATACATGTGGTGTACATATGCCAAGAGCTGATTCATACAGTACAGTGTCACAACTCATTTTTCATACTAATTACCCAGAGTTAATGCATACTCCACAGGTTAAAGGCGGAGTTCCCCACAAGCTGCCCCACCTTAGATGCCTATTGCAAATTTTGGAGTCCTCAGGCCACCTAGACTTTTAACCAAATGGCTACAAATCAGGAATTCCCCTGATCCCCTCAGCTTTGATACTTTACTAACATGACTCACATAATTCAGGAAAGCTCTTTATTATCATATTATGATTACAGTCTTACTATAAAGGATACAAAGGATCAGCCAAAAGAGGAAGCATATAGGGCAAGGTCTGAGACAATCTTGAATGCAGAGTTTCCATGTCCTCTTCCTGTGAAATCAGAATATCACCCTCCTTGCACATAAATGTGTTCATGCCAAAAATCTCAAGTAAGCTTCAATGGTTAAAAGTTTTTGCTGGGGTTTCATCACATAGATGTGAATGATTGAATCACTGGCATGTGACCGAACTCAATCCATGGCCTTCCTTCCTCCTTGGAGGTATATCTAGTATCACATGGCTCAAAGCCTCAACCCTCTGATTACGTATTAGGTCTTTCTGGCATGGCCAACCCCCATCCTGGAACTATCTAGGCATCCACTATTGTCACTCAGGATATTTCAAAAGTTTAGAAGCTCTATCTCAGAAACCTGGGACAACGACCAGATAAATTCCTTATTCAATAACGTGCATCTTCATGCAGATGCAAAGTTTATCCTAGCAGCATGTGTATTCATCATGGTGTGAAGTATCCCTGGCTCCATTTGATAAATGCTTTTGGTAATCTGTTATTAAATTATTTCTCTGAGCTCAAGATTACTATCATTTGTATCTGTGTATTCATGAAGAATGTGATGCCAAGAACCCTCTGCAGGTTTGGACTTTGTCTTTGATGATTGCTAGTGCTTAATGAGTGTTTGCTCTTTCCCAGGCATAGTGCTCAGCTCTGTACATACATTTCACCCTCATAACAAATCTATAATATTACATATAAGGGAGGGGGTGGTAAAGAGACATTGTGTCCAAAATAATGTACCCAAAGTCATCAAAGTAGTGAGAGGCAAGGCTTGAATTTACAATGGGTCATCTACTTTCAAAGCCTGTGCCCCATTAGACTGTGCTACTTACAGCAATAAGAACATCAGCTTTGCAATGGAAAGTTTTGGAGAAACTCTTTTGATTTATCATAAAAGCAATTTTTCTTTATTTGAAAAATGATGCAAAAGCATCTGTGGTTAATGTCATAATATAACAAGTTTTCCTAAAAGAAAACACTCTAAGGACTCATGTTAAACAAAAGACAATTCAATAAAATTCAGTGTTCAAATATTTGTCATTCCTTGGATGCTTGTGAAAAACCTTCATTTACAGATTCACTATCCCAACACATGCAGAGTTGAATTCTAAATTTAGTTTGGGGACCTCTTCACTGTTCTTTATGATGAAGCTATTCTGAGTTGGAGTATTAATGTTCCTATTTCATCCCTATTTTTGTACCTTAACAAGCCACTTTTGGGGTATTGAGATGTTTGAAAAATTATTAGTATTAAAATAAAAATGCAAGTTTAAGACAATTAAGATAAAGCTTACATGAAATAAAAATATATTGACTAATGAGCCTTCAGTTCCTTAACTGTTCCTTTACTCACAACAAGTAAAGTGTTGTGAGGATTACAAAATATAACCTATATAAAGTGCCTCCAGTAAGGAACAGTGCTCCAAAAGACAGACAGATCTAGAATCTTCTTGTCAGTGGGCAGGTGCCAGCAGACCCATTGGAATGCTAAAAGAGTGCCCCTTCTTTCCTGCTGTATTCATCTCTCATTCTGAAAAAAACAAAACAAAACAAAACAAAACAAGAAACAACTAATTTTTCTCTTGTGGATATGGATTGTTATTTTTGTTTTTGGCAATCGCCAAGAAGGAAAATTTCAGACTAGCTAGTCAGAGAAGGAAGATGGGCTTTTTTTGGTAAGAGCTCATTAATGGAGAACAAACGGGGATATAATGGCATCAAGGGCAAAATTGCAAAGTAATGAGAGATTGTGATGCTCTTTGTACTTCATTTTTATTACATGGAGCACTGATACTACTTACTTTTTCTCTGCTCATTCACTGTAAAACTTATGTATTTGGAAAATAATGGAGTATTCTTTATTCATTTCCACACAGATGCTTTATAAACCTCTTCCACATTTAAGAAAGAAGTAGAAGATACATTGAAATTAATTTGGTCATTTTTCTTCATTACTTTTAATTTCTCCCCAAATTCGCCAAGCTGACTTTAATTGGACCTTAATAAAACAACAGTGTTTTATTAAATAGTTTACATTCAGGATATTTATCCCTACTTGCCTTGATCTGATGGCTGTAAGCCCTCTTTCAGAAATTCAGCCCTGCACATCCTCCATGGCTCTGAGACAACAGACAAAACCAAACTTCAGCTGTTGGAACTGTGCAAAGGAGTTCATGACAAGGGTCTCTCATATCTTTTCTAGTCATGTTTTAAGTTAACTAAAAAGGGGTGTGGGCAATTCCTCCTTCAAACTACAAACATTTAGAGCCAATTATTTACTTATATCTAAAATGTAAATCTTCAAGGCACCTAGGTGGCTCAGCAGTTTTGAGCATCTGTCTTTGGCTCAGGTCATGATTCTGGGGTCCTGGGATCGAGTCCGCATTGGTCTCCCAGCACGGTGTCTCTTCCTCTCTCTCTCTCTCTCATTCTCTCTCTCTATCATGAATAAATAAATAAAATCGTTAAAAATAAATAAATAAATAAATAAATAAATAAATAAATAAATAAATGTAAATCTTCCTTCAAGAAGGATTTTTTTGGTCCAATAGGTATAAGGTGTCCTATGTAAGTAACTGAATAATTTGCTTTAAGATCACTGGTAGGTAGAGTTGTGCTCTACTCAGAAGCAAAGCTGGAATTTTTAGCCAGCCTCCCCAAGATCCCCGGCTCTAGGCAGCACTTTGTCCTGGGCCTCTGACTTTGCTTCTGTTCCTTCTTTGCCGGTTCATTTTCTGTGAGTGTCTCTGCATCCCTCCTGACCCCTTCCAAGGTTATCCTCCCTCTCGAGAACCAACCCCTACCTGTATCTGTTCAGCCTTCTCTGCTTCCCTTCACTCACACAGGATAGAGATCTCCTTTTGGGATTTGAACTCCAGCCCATCACTTACAAGCTGTGTTAATGTGGGTGAATTACTTAATCTCTATTGGCCTCTATTTCTTCATCTGTAAATGAGACTGATATTAGTTCTTCTATATTTTGGTTAATTCGAGGAGGCAATGAATGTAAACTTCTTAACACAGAGTCTAATACACATGAAGGGCTGGTAGCCAGCAAAGCAAGGAAGCCTTTTTTTAATGTATGGAGATGTCCCCTGCCCAGTGTCTTACTAGGACAGATTCAGCGGTTTCACCTCCATCATTTACAGGGCTTGAGGGCAAGAGTACACATGTATGCCCACTTCTACTTTCTTCCCAATTTCAGCTCTGTCTCTCACTGCAAGATACCTCACCCATGAATGTGTGTCATGCTCCTATCTGCATGTCTAAGCTCTGTCCAAACCCACTTCCCTCCTGCCCTGCAAATAACCATTCTTTGGCCACCTCTCAGGTCTATAAGTGGGTCCTCCAGAGACCCATATATCCATGGAAAAGCTCCTTGCCGGCTTGAGCCCTGAGATGGGGAATTTCATGATCCTGGGTATGCAGGATAGGGTGTGGAAACAGAGGGTGCCACGGGCTTGGTGCTCAGAATTGTCTGCCACAGGGATGCATGGCTGAAGGATGGCTGGCCAGAACAGGGCCCTCCAACAGGCAGGACTTGGGGTAGGAGCCCTGGCTGTCTGGTGGTAATCATGTTGCAGGAGATGAACCATGAGGCAGAAAAGGTAGTGCCTCCATATTCCATGTCTCCAGCCAGCACAGATACAGATATGACACGTCTTTAGTGCAGTCAAAGCCTACTCCACTCACCAAGGCCCTGACAACCCATTGGACCAGCCCCAACGAATACAAATTCTCTTAAGCGCTCAGTTCTTGGTGTTACAATGTCTGTGCTCCTCTTTCCCAGAGCTGCCTCCAAGCTGCAACACAGACCTCTCTATTCCTCCCCCTTGCTAATGTTTCCTTTGCTTGGTGTTTGTGGAGTGGACGCTGAAGAAACACGAGAGAAGCTCATCTCAAATGCCAGGAGCTTAAACCCAGGGAGAACCTCAGGACTCAAAGGGATGAAAGAGATGTGTTTGTTGGTAGTAAGTAAGCTTTGACTCAAGAAAGCTTAGTGAGTAAATCACGAAGATCAGAACATCCCCATTTCCTGAAGAATTGAGGTCTCAGTCCATCTGCTCCTTAAAGGAGCTATCTTAAAGATATATGGTTATGTCGACATTAGCAGCTTTCCTTTCATTACTGAGAGTCTCGGCACCCACGTGTACTGTGGATTGCTGCAAAGGACTTGGGGTAAAGTGTTAACTTACTGAGAATTTATGGTGAGGAATAATTTGGCAAGAGAAAGTTACGAAATATAATTCGATAGTAAATGCACAAAAAGATAGAGCACATGTGGCAGATAGTTAAAACCCCTCAGAAAAGGAAATTGATGCCTTCAATTATAAATTGTCAAGGAGTGACATTTGGAATCTGAGCAGAAGTGCCATCTCTGGAACGAAAACCATTCAATTCCAGGAATGGAGGCTTGGCGGGCCTCCCTTCTGAGCAACGGTGCTCTGCTCTGAGGACCTCAGGAGTCCAATTCCGGGCCTGCGGCATGGCTCTTGCTCAGGACCCAATTACTTTAGAAGTGGGTTGATCTGGTGAAGTATTCTTGTGTATAAAGCTGTATATAAAGGAAGGAGCCTCTTTCAGAGGTTTTTTATTTATTTGTTTGGTTTCTGAAAAAAAGTGACATATATTAGTGACATTCTAACTAGTGGGCTGCAGAACATGAATTTCTTGTGCGGTTAATATCAATGGGGTTCAATTTAATTTGTGTATAAACGGAAGGGTTCTGCAATTAACAAGTTTTGGAAATGTTGAATGAAACCAAATCTATCCATTTCTGGGTATTCACCCAAAAGAATTTAAACCAATGTCTCAAAGAGATATTTGCACCCCCATGTTCACAGTAGCTAAAATATGTGTCCAACAACCAATGACTCGCTAAGCAAAATGTGGTGTCCACACGCAATGCAATATTAGCAGTAAAAAGGGAGGGAGTTCTTGAACAGGTGACACCATGGATGAATTTTGAGGTCATTATGCTTAGGGAAACAATCCAGTCACAAAAGAACAAATGCTGTATGATTTCACTTTACGTGAGGTACTTAGTCGAATCATAGAGACAGAAGGTAAAACAGTGGTTCCAGGGAGCTGGGAGAACGTGGAGTTCCTATTCAACGGGGACAGAGTTTCCAGTTTACAAGATGGAAGGAGTTTTGTGGATGACAGTGGTGACAGCTACGAAACAATGTGAGGGTATTTAATACCCCTGAACTGCACACATAAAAATGGCTCAGATGGTAAATTTTATAATACATATGTGCTAACACAACAAATTTTTTTTTAAAATCTAAGGGTGATTATTTTAACTGTAGGATATCTCAGAGTGTTGATTATGCTCAAGTGCAATGTTATTTGAAGTGAGAGGGTGTAAAACATGCTTTCCCAAAATAGAATATGCTTTAGAAACTACTAATATAGACCACTACTTATTCCTTCATCTTCCTCTCCCCTGTCCAAATAAAATCTTTTAAATCTTTAAGTTAAGGAGGCTCCTGGGTGGCTCAGTGGTTGAGCGTCTGCCTTTGACTCAGGGCATGATCCTGGGGTCCCAGGATCAAGTCCCACATCAGGCTCCCTATAGGGAGCCTGCTTCTCCTTCTGCCTGTGTCTCTGCCTCTTTCTGTGTGTCTCTCCTGAAAAACAAAATCTTTTTTTGAAAGAAATATTTAAGTTAGGAATATTTTTTCTTTGAAAACATGATAATTCAAAATATTCCCTGGGGGTGGGCAAGGTGCATTCATGAATGTTGGGCCTTGATATCGCCACAAGTTGCCATGTGAGGAGGAAAACTGGAAAAGGTCATGGAAAGTTTCTCCTGGAAAATAAGAGGTGGGAGAGCAATCTCTGCGTGGGCTCTCCCTTGGCATCTGTGTTGTTCCAGCACCTCAGGACAGCCTGGATCAGGCCAGGACCACCCAGAACTCAATTTCCACGCCGTATAATGAGTTTGTTTCCACATGTACTCCCTAAGTTCTCAGGCTTCCTCCCCAACAGACCTCCTCCTACACTTAATGACTTTTATCAAGGAGAGGCTGGAATTTGGTGGTGGGGATGGGGAAACAGCAGAAAGTTAATCATTTAGGAAAATACTCTAGTTCTCCCACAAGCTTTTATTGTGTACTCCTTACTCTCTTTTTGTCTCTTTTTTTACTTAGTTTCATAGGGCAGCCCATAGCCCCAGACACATCGATTAACCTTTCTTGTGACATTTGGGGCTAATTGCCTTTGCCTAATTCAACAGACTTTCAGCTTTAGAGAAGTAGAAGGTGTGAATCAGGGGAAGACAGGGGCCCGGAAATAAGCCTTGCATGTGCCTCAAGACACCGGGAGTGTCCTTGTGCTATGCTCTCATGTTTAAAACACAGAGCCTGCCTTTAGACACAGATCTAACTATCAGGCACCTATCATGAGTTCTACAAACATGGTGAATATACTCTCCAAATCTCAAATTGGGACACATCATCTGACTAAAGTTTTTGTTTCTTTTTTTTTTTAATTTGTGAAGCTAATTTTTTATAAGCTATGCATAAATCTCATTTGATTAGTCCAGTAATGGAAATCTTTTATTGGAGAAAATGGAATTTTATAAAATCATAACTGTACCAGGCAAGTTGGTGTAGATTATCAATATATATGGGACCCCACGTGGTGCTTAGATTGCAGACTATCCCTAAGAATTTTTTTGTATATTTAGTACTCTTTTAAAGGACTGATCTTTCATGATTCCTTGCAAATCAAGACCTAGTGCACTCTGCCAGTTATTTTTTTTAATAATAAATTTATTTTTTATTGGTGTTCAATTTGCCAACATACAGAATAACACCCAGTGCTCATCCCGTCAAGTGCCCCCCTCAGTGCCTGTCACCCATTCACCCCCATCCCTTGCCCTCCTCCCCTTCCACCACCCCTGGTTTGTTTCCCAGAGTTAGGAGTCTTTATGTTCTGTCTCTTTTTCTGATATTTCCTACCCATTTCTTCTCCCTTCCCTTCTATTCCCTTTCACTATTATTCATATTCCCCAAATGAATGAGAACATATAATGTTTGTCCTTCTCCGATTGACTCATTTCACTCAGCATAATACCCTCCAGTTCCATCCATGTTGAAGCAAATGGTGGGTATTTGTCATTTCTAATGGCTGAGGAATATTCCATCGTATACATAGACCACATCTTCTTTATCCATTCATCTTTCGATGCACACCGAGGCTCCTTCCACAGTTTGGCTATTGTGGACATTGCTGCTAGAAACATCGGGGTGCAGGTGTCCCAGCGTTTCATTGCATCTGAATCTGTGGGGTAAATCCCCAACAGTGCAATTGCTGGGTCGTAGGGCAGGTCTATTTTTAACTCTTTGAGGAACCTCCACACAGTTTTCCAGAGTGGCTGCACCAGTTCACATTCCCACCAACAGTGTCAGAGGGTTCCCTTTTCTCCACATCCTCTCCAACATTTGTGGTTTCCTGCCTTGTTAATTTTCCCCATTCTCACTGGTGTGAGGTGGTATCTCATTGTGGTTTTGATTTGTATTTCCCTGATGGCCAGTGATGTGGAGCATTTTCTCATGTGCTTGTTGGCCATGTCTATGTCTTCCTCTGTGAGATTTCTGTTCATGTCTTTTGCCCATTTCATGATTGGATTGTTTGTTTCTTTGGTGTTGAGTTTAATAAGTTCTTTACAGATCTTGGAAACTAGCCCTTTATCTGATACGTCATTTGCAAATATCTTCTCCCATTCTGTAGGTTGTCTTTTAGTTTTGTTGACTGTATCCTTTGCGGTTCTGCCAGTTATTTTAAAGAAGGCTTTCATCACTCAATTTCTTTCAGTGATTGAAATTGCAAGATAGTTTCTTTTTCCTTCAAAACTATAGTTTTCCCACCCGAAGATACTGCACACAGGCCGTTAGAGCATGAATATGTCTCAGAGTCATGGGACTTGTTGCTGACCCAGTCATTCCAAAACTCACATGTAATGCTGTAGGGAAGAAAGAATCCAAATCTTAAAGCCCGATCTCTAAGTTTCCTGTGGTATTTAATAAAATATTAAGTGAGCATCATCTCTATCTAGTTCTGATTTGTTCTTAGGTGAGCATTAAGTGACTACGTGTCCAGGAGGAATAGGAGAGGTGTGCTATTGAATGTCCCCTCATTAAGTCACCATATTTGAGCAAAGTTAGCTTGCAGTTGAAAGACACAGGACAGTTGGACCTGATTAGATATGAGAAAGTTGGCAAAGAAGATCTATAGGCCCCTCTTCTCTCACATCTTCCCCTGAATCACCTTATCCAGGGTACAGCCTTGGCCATAAATCCTTAACAATACCACTCACAAGAAATTTTAGTTTCCCTTGCTTCGTGATGACTATTAGCTCACTTCCTTGAGCCTTGTTATTTTCACTTCATTAAAGGAAAATACTGAATTTCACACGTTGGTAACTTTGAGCCTCTTACTATACCTACAGTAGAATGTTTGTCAGAAAGTTTTCAAAGGACCAAAGTTTGTCCAAAAAATTCTCTTATGGAGAGAGACCAAGGCTCTGATTTCTTATCTGGTGGACAGCTGATAAAAGTTTAGCAACATAGTCATCATCATGTTGCATGGTCTACATACTGCTGCCATGGTTGACTGAGTTAGCACCAGGTCATCAGTGAATGCAGGGTTGGGAAGAGGGATGGGCATGATCTGCTCTTGCAAGCCTGTGTGGCACCACTTTGATCCCCCTAGTCCATTGGCTTCCCAGTTTTGGAATGAATCACTATTGCTATTATTAAAAGTATAGAGGTTGATTCAGATCTCTACACTGAGGCCAGACTATTTAGATATTTAACAAATTTCCCCAGTGATCCTTATACTGCAATTTGAGCTCTGGCTCCTATATTTATTCCCATATAAAGCTGGTCTTGTATATGTGGTGTTGCCATTGCAGATCAAGAAGTCTAAATGCATTTTTGTACTACAAAATTTACTAAGATATTACTATATATTATTATTATAGGTAGGCTAAATTCCCTAAGATGTAATGAAAATAGATTCTAATATTAGGAATGAATAATGACCATCCTATTCATTTTGATATAATAGTCTATATTCAGCTCATTACTTTTCATTATCCTGAGTATAAAATATGCTATGGAAATCCAAATCCATATATTTTAGAATTAGATGAAATCTTTATGGAGCTCATAAATATGCTCATCCTGGACTTATGAGAAATATTTGCATCAGACATTTTCATTGTAAAAAAATGATTCACATGACAACTTTCCTTGCTCACCATCAATATTCTTCCAATAGGATTTTGCCAAGTGTGTTGCGAATATGATGATTTGTTTACAACAAAAAATTTCAGGGCAGCCAGAGTGGCTCAGCGGTTTAGCACTGCCTTCAGCCCAGGGTGTGATACTGGAGACCCGGGATGGAGTCCCACGTCGGGCTCCCTGCATGGAGCCTGTTTCTCCCTCTGCCTTGCGTCTCTGCCTGTGTGTGTGTGTGTGTGTGTGTGTGTGTGTGTGTGTGTGTCTCATGAATAAATAAATAAAATCTTTTTAAAAAATGTCAGATATGCATACCAACTTCCTCTGAAAAATGTTGGAGTGATTTTCAGAAAGATTTCGCAGAGTTAGTTTATTCGTTTTCGGGGATGAGTGCTTTTTGTCAGAGATGACTTCACTGTTTTAGTGCTGATCTTTTTCCAAAGACTGTGTTCACCCCACAAATATCTCCCAAGACATATTGTCTACTCTAAAAGAATTTATAGTCTCCTAGGGCTTACGAATTCCTTCTATTAGCAATTAAAACATGGGAGGTATTTGAAACTGTGGTGGTTATTGATCTTGTGTGTATGTTCTGGGTAGTTTGTTGGGAAAGATGGGCATGTAAATGACAAATGACAAATGCTGGCAGACAGTGACTAAAGTCTCCCTTGATGTTCAGGAGCTGGGTGTTCAGGATAGTTGGAAAGGTGGGAGCATAGAGGGCATTTGAAATAGAGGAATGAAACCCGGGCACCCCACTGAGCAACAGAGATTGTCAGATTGTTCTTTTGAATAATAAGTATTCTCCTACTCCATACATGGAAATGTGCTTGGCATTCAGGTGAAGGAGAGTGGATGAAGGGCACAACCCCAGCACTCAAGGTATTGATTTGCCATTTGGATGCCTAAGACATGCAAATATTAGAGAAGGAACAGGGAAATCACACACGCAAATGCCATGACGCATCACACATAGATGTGGTGTAGGGTGTTATAAAAATGTGAGAGAGATGTGAGCAGACACGTTTAGGGAAATCTTCCTGAGTTAAACATTTTTGGACATGAGAAGCATTTAGACAAACAACACAAAACCACCCAGCACACATAGGTGAGAGAGAACATGCTGTGTGGGAGGCAGAAGGGAAATGACATGCTTGCTCAGAATAGGTAATGCTGATGAGCCATGTGGAAGGTGAAAAGCCACCTTAGGTCAGTCAGGGTCCTGCCTCAGCTCAGAATAGTCGGGATTTGGGAGGAAAGGGAAAAACCTTCTATCTTTTCAGATCCTCAGTTTCTTTAACTACATAATGGGCCAAGGAAAATTATTCACATGTATGAAGAACCAGTAAGGCAATTTACGTGAAAGCATTTTGTAAGCTGCAATGTACTATAAATATGCGTTATTCTCAACAAGGGGTATTCTCAATGCCTCCTTTCTAAGAAGCCACAGCCCCATGCCTGCATACTCAGGCTTTCAGGAATGGCATTCTTCAGTGTGAGGATATAAGTTGTGTGCCAAATTGAGATCTTCCTACTCAGAACCAACCTCAGAACCAAAGCATTTTAAAAAGCTAATTTTTAAAATGCAAATTGTAAGAGCAAAATCTGGTTTCCAGTTTCTTTTATTACATCTTAAATGATAGACTCAACAAATTTTTACAATTTAAATTTTAAAATAACAATATTAAATAATTGTTAACATTTTTAGTGATATTAGTGTGTGTGAGTTTTAAGTAGGTCACATTCCTAGAGGAAAAAAAAAGGAAGGACTTGTGTTATTTAAACTAAAAAATATTACTTGCTGATTAATGGCTGTTCTTTTTGGAAGCATTGTTTGGAAACGAAAACAATGCTGCTAATCTTAAAGTATCCATTCTCATCAAGTAAAATACTAGTGGTTAAAAAAACTGTGTTTCCAAGCCTAGCAAACTCCGAGGATTCTATTGGCCATCCTCCCATCCAGCCACCCTGCTATGTCCATGCAAGTGACATAGTACATTAAACATTATCAAAAAAGTTGTTGATTTTATATATCAGAGAGTGAGTAAAACTGTAAATTTTACAAAGATTCTTTCCTATAACTTTGTACGAAAGGAGTTTCCAAAAGGGATTTGGATTATGTGTTTGTCATCTGGAGAATGATATTCTTTCTCAGATATAAACGATCAGATCTTGCCCCCAACGGAGTTCTAAAGTCTTTACTACTTGCAAGAAGACACAGAAAGTGACTCCACTAGCCTGTTCCATAGAACTTCAGCCTCAGCTAAGCTCTGGAGCCCTTGTGTCTATTTCAGATCTAACATCTGTTCAGTACATGAGGGCTGATCTCACTTCACTTTTCCATTTAGTTTTACTGCATTTCTTGGTAGAACCACTTGGATCAGCTCAATGACATATGACTGAATTCCTCACCATCACGGGGATTTTTCCCCTCCAACACATTTGGAATAAAAATGGATTTGAAAAATTACATTTCCACATTTGAGGAAAGAACAAAGATGGCAGGTGGCTACTACTTTCCAACAAAATACTTCTCAAATATCGCTAAAATCCTTTATATTTTCAGGTACACTGTACTTATTTCTCTTGGAAAAGGACAATGCCTTTCTTTCATTCATTTTATAGGTGTAGTAAGAATAAGAATAATGACTCAGCTAATCTAGTAAATTCTGGGAAATGAAAATTCCAGCCCCTTTGGTTGTTAGAAGGGACAAGTTGTGCTTAGCTGCTGTCAAAACAAGTTGAGGACAAGTTGGAAAGTAATGTAAATAAGCGTCATGCAAGCCTAAATTCTCCAATTCTTTGGCTGAGTCCAATTCTTGTTGCTTTGGTGGTTGGTTTTAGTGAAATTATTTTATGTACATAAAACAGGGCATGATAGATTACTGATGGCCACAGATACTCTCTGAGTCCTACCATTAAGAGGTAAAGATTGGCCTCAGAGGCTCACTTGCGTGTGGTGGAAGTGACATTTGTGTGATTCTCAGGCTAGGTCACAAGAAGTCTTCCGGCTTTTGTCTTTGTCTCTGGAATGCTTCCTGGAGTCCTGAGCTGTCCTCTGGTAAGTCCACTCCCCCTGGAACAGCCAGGCCTGAGAGGCCACTTGTGGGTGATCGAGTTGACCAACCAAGCAGAGCCCAGCTTAAGAAGTCACATGGGAGTGAAGCTATCTGAAACCTCCAGACCAGCCCATCTAGAAAATACCATCTAGAACAATGGAATCACTCCCATGAGTGCTGCCTGATTTCCTAAACCACAGAACTGTGATCTAATAAAATCATTGTTGTCCTAAGCCCAATCACACAAAAAAGTACGTTCTTTGAGATAGTTACTGGATTCTTATCCATTGGCCTCTTTGCCTTACCTCCTGACTATTGTAAATGGCATCTTTTTATAATCCTCATAATAACCTTGCACCATGTATATTATTATCCTTGTCTTACAGGTGAGAAAACAGGCACCACGAGAATAAGTAACTTGATTAAAATATGCAAAAACATTATAGACAAGAGTGAAATCCAAGTCTGTACAGCTTTAAACCCTTGGCTATTATCAAAGGAAGAATCTTAGTTACTGCTAATGTGATCACATCATTAAGAATGAAGTTCTTCTGGATGTTTCAGGCTCTGACTGCATGAATTTCTATTAGGGGTTGGCAAATTTGTTTTAAAAGGATGAGACAGAACATATTTTAGGCTGTAGGTCCTATGGTCCCCATGGCAAGTGCTCCATTTGCTGTTACCCTGTGAAAGCCACCATAGGCTGCATGTAAGCAAAAGATATGGCTGTGCTCCACAAATTTTTATTCACAAAATCAGCTGGTGGGCCAGATGTGGTTCACAGGCCATAGGCTATGGACTCCTGATCTACACATATGAGGTGATTATATTTGAATCTTTTTGAATTTTTGGAAAAGAACTTCAAATTCTAAATGAACTGTTGATGGCACTTCCATTCAAGCCAAATTTAAAACCAAAGTCTAGGTTTTATGAATTGTCAAGTTTAAACAGATTATATGTAAGTCAATGGGCTATGTAAATCAGTGTAGGAGGAAGCAAAAAAAAACTGTACCTTTGGAAATATTGCTTTCGAGAAATCCCCTGAAAAGGATGGATTATAACATAAAGATAAACCAGGATGGTTTGGAACTTTCTACACACTTGCATTATCTATCAGAATATCTCTAGTCAATTGTTACTTGAATCCTTCCAAGTCCTAAAGAGATATTCCTGGTAATGATTCCAAAGTGTTTCATGAAGCTTTTCTGCCCTATTTGTGGGAACTCCTCCCTGCTACAGCCTGACAAGACCTCCTGACCTCTGTGGCTGACTTACTGGCTGTTTGACAGCTGTATATCTCTGTTATGTACAAGGTCAGAACAGAATATTCTCTGCTAGCCGAAACTATGTGGGTACTTGGGGGTTGGGGAGGACTATTGGTAGTAGCTGAGAACTGGTCCTGGAGCTGGAAGAGTTTATTCTTTTTAAAGGGAGTTCATAAGGTCTTGAAAATCAAGGTCACGATTTTAACTTCTACAAAACTTCTCTTAGTCTCTATTCCTTTATTGTTAGTGGAACCACCTGGAATCATTTTAATTTATGTTGCTTATTAATTTTAATTATTTTGTCTTTCTTGTATTCTGGACCCTTTTGTCTAGTAAGTTTGAAGTGACTTGAGTGCAAGAAATAGAGTTTTCTTTTCCTCTTTTGTTATCATTTCTACCGCCTGACATATAATTGTGTTCAATTCTTTTTTAAATAAAGGAATAATGTCATTCCCACACTCTGTAGCCTAAGAATTGTCATGTCTTGCTTGACTCTTTTTCCTCAAGCTTTTTAGTATCAAATATATATATATATATATATATATATATACACACACACACACACATATATACATATGAAGACTTCCTATACCCAGGCTTTGGCAATCCAAAAATGCTCTGAACAGATTATGTAGTGTGATCATCAGGAGCTCCTAGTGCTATAATAACATTTATTTTACAATTTGATCTTGTGAATTTGCCATCCATAAAATTTCCAATAACTTTGAATTTATTTATTCATTTAGAAGACATAATGTATACGCTTGGTGTATAACTTTAAGAGGTACAAAATAATATACAGTAGTAAAAAGTAATTTCTTCCCATCCTGTTCCACAGTCCTTGGTTTCTCATCATTATACCCAGTTTTTAAAGCATCCTTGGGTAGACACATTGTCCTAAGCCAATCATACAGACTAACACTCCCTTTAGTTTACATATGCAGTAGCATATTGCACATAGTTCTCTATGTCTTGCTTTTTTCACTTATTATATTTTGGAAATATTTCCATTTTAGTGCATATAGAAATTACTTTTAAAAATATCTGCTAGGGCGTCTGGGTGGTTCAGTCAGTTGAGTGTCCAACTCTTGGTTTTGGCTCAGATTGTGATCTTTGGGTTGTGAGACTGAGCCCTGCTTTGGGCTCTGTGCTGAACTTGGAGTCTCCTTGAGATTCCCTCTATCGCTCTCCCTCCCCTTCTACCTCTCCCCACCCCCCCTTCACTCTTTTTCTCTCTCTAAATAAAGAAATAAAAATATCTGCTAGTATTTTATTGTGTGGGTAGACTGTAGTTGACTTACAAATATTTATTGATGTACATTTATGTTGTTTTTAAACATTTTGCCCTTGCAGGCAATGTCGGAATAAATATCCTCCAACATATGTCTTTGCTCACATGTGAGAGACCATGTGTAGGATGATTTCCAAGAAATAGAACTGTGAGTCAAAGCAATCTGCATTTTGCATTTTATTAGATGTCTTCAAATTGACCTCCATAACATGCAATGATATACGTTCAGAGCAGCAGTGCACCCTTTCCAGCTCCCATTCCCTATACACACAATGCCTCATCAAACTTTGACTTCTGTTAATCTGATAAATTAGAATTCTTTCCTTAGAGTTTTTAATTGTAGTTTTGTTTGCTGAGGACTACTTAAGATTTTCATCCTATTTTGTATGTGATTATTGACCTTTTGTTCTTGATTTGTAGTTCTCTGGATATTAGGAAAATGAGGGCTTTGTGAGACATACATATTAAAAGGGTTTTTTTTCAACTTTTGTCTTTTCTTTCTTAATATAGTCAATTTTGTCAATCTTTTTGGGTTTAGAAAAAAGTATATAATAGTGTTACAGTGTATATATGTATGTAAGAGTGTTACAATCACATTTTCTTCTAGTACTTTTATAATTTATTCTTTTTCTAATTTAATGTTAGATTCACCTAGAAATTTTGTAATAAAAAATGGACTTCTTTTTTCACAGAATGTTATCAAGTTGACAAAACTTCACTTATTAAAGAATTTATCTTTTTCCCACCTCCAGCAACACCTCCTTTATCATGTTATAACTTTATGTACTTGGTTTTTGTATTCTCTTGTGTCTGCATTCTTTTCCTCAAAATGGTGTTTTTCTATGTGCACATTATTTATTTTTTTCTTTAAAATATTTTAACACTCCAGTTTTCTTATCTTTTCGTTTCTAGAATTGTTCTAAATATGCTTGCACATGAATATACTTTTGCACATGAACTTTAGAAGTAGTCAAGTTTAAAAGTTTTCTATTTGTAGTTTATAGTGGGATAAACTATAATTTATAGATTGACTTAGAAGGAATTGGTATGTTTATATTATTATCTTCTTGCCTGAGAACAGAGTATACCTTGCTTTATACTCAGGTCCTCTTTGGACTATTAAAATTTTTTTCTCACAGATCTAACTCATCACCTGTTAGGTTTACTTCTAGTGTTTCTTTGTGATGGCTCTTGGAAATAATATCATTTCTTCCATTTTAATTTTTCTAGTTGATAGTTGCCTATGTATACTAAGGCTATTGATTTTTGTATACTTGTTTTGAATCTATTTACTTTACAGAAATCTCTTATTGTATACGAATAATTTTTCAGTTGATTGGCTTGGGTTCTTTCTAGACCTACAATCATATCCTCTAATAGATAATTTGTACTCTCTTATTAAAATGTTTTGTCTCTTAATTATTTTCTTCTTGCCTTGTCTGTTACCCCCATGACAAAAGAGCTAAATAACTATGTTAATGGAAGATAGATATCCTTATCTTTTTTTTTTTAATTTATTTATGATAGACACAGAGAGAGAGAGAGAGAAAGAGAGGCAGAGACACAGGCAGAGGGAGAAGCAGGCTCCATGCACCGAGAGCCTGACGTGGGACTCGATCCCGGGTCTCCAGGATCGCGCCCTGGGCCAAAGGCAGGCGCCAAACCACTGCGCCACCCAGGGATCCCTCCTTATCTTGTTTCCAACCTCAATGAGAATGCTTCTAGTATTTTTTAGCATTAAGTATGAGGCTGAAAAAAAAAAAAAAAAGTATGAGGCTGGGTTTTGCTTGAAATATATGATCAGAAGATATTTCAATATATAGATTTAAATATTTATTTAAATAAAGAAATGCTTCAGGTGAGGTGTGTATACATATATATGTACATCTATACACACATATATATACATATATGTATATACACATAAATAAATGTGTATATTTAAGGAAATACTTGAAATTTTTCAGGTGATTTTGTGAAATGTGTATAGGAAAATGTTTAAATGTGTCCAAGTGATTTAATATTTTTTTCTTCTACATTCCTCTCTGGCCTCACAAAACATATGAGCTGCCTCTGCTTTTTGTCTCATATATCTCATTCTTTATTCTCTGGAGTAGGTTTATTGACATGGCTAAATAAAAATTGAATTGTACAGGCTCCAGAGCTTTTCCTAATTGCACCCCAGGGTTATAGAATTCTCTGACATATTGAATCAGCCAATTGGAAAGAGGCCATAATATTTCTCTTCTACAAGGCATTTCAAGAAGTTTAATTGGATATTGTGAGCTCCACCAACTTCACCAAACAAAGAGATCTAAAAACACAAATATGGTGGGCCCTTGAAGTTGATAAATGGTTGCTAACTTGCATATGATGGTGAATTTTTTTTTAAGATTTTTTTTTATTTATTCATGAAAGACATAAAAAGAGAGGCAGAGACGCAGGTAGAGAAAGAAGCAGGCTCCCTATGAGGAACCTGATGCAGGACTCAATCCCAGGACTCCAGGATCACTACCTGACCTGAAGGCAGATGCTCAACCATCGAGCCACCCAGGAGCTCCTGTGATGGTGAATGTTATATGTCAACTTGAGTTGGCCATTTGGTCAAATGTTATTCTGTATCTTTCTCTGAGAATGTTTTTGATGAGATTTCATTTTAAATTGATAGACTTGAGGGGCAGCCCGGGTGGCTCAGCGGTTTAGCGCCATCTTCAGTCCAGGGCTGATCCTGAAGACCCGGGATCGAGTCCCACATCGGGCTCCCTGCATGGAGCCTGCTTCTCCCTCTGCCTGTGTCTCTGCCTCTCTTTCTCTCTCTGTGTCTCTCATGAATAAATAAATAAAATATTTTTTAAAAAATTGATAGACTTGAGTAAAACAGATTTCCCTCCATAATGTGGGAAAGCTTCACAAATCAGTTGAGGGCGTGAATAGAACAAAGACTAATCTTCACTTCTCATTCCCACCCTGAGCAAGACTTCAGATATTAACTGCAACAATGACTTTTCCCTGGGACTGTAGCCTGTTGGTCCGCTCTGCATATATTTTTTAAAGATTTTATTTATTCATGAGAGACACAGGGAGAGAGAGGCAGAGACATGGGCAGAGGAAGAAGCAGGCTCCATGCAGGGAGCTCGATGTGGAATTCTATCCTGGGTCCCCAGGATCATGCCCTGAGCCAAAGGCAGACGCTCAATCACTGAGCCACCCAGGGGTCCCACCTTGCATATTTTAAACTTACTGGTCTTCACAGTCATGAGCTAGTTTTTAATACTCTCTCTTTCCTTCCTCTCTCTTTAGACACACACTGTCTTTCTGGAGAATCCTAACTAACATATTTCTTTCTACCAAATTGTGACAGGAAACAGGAAGAATTTTCTTCATTATTTTACTACTTCTGGAACAAATTCTGAGATGTTAGATTTACTTTTGTTGGCTTGAGGGAAACGAGTACAATAAGAGAATGAGATCCCCTCCCAAACTCTGGACATTCCCACTTTTGCTGGAGAAAGAAAGTAGAAATAACCAGAGAAAAACAGGCAGTGATCTGGGCCTGTGGAATTTCTGGCCTGGCTGCAGTTCTGGGAGCTTTACAAGTTTTATAAGAAATCTTATCCTTGGACTTTCTGAGTCTTGTATTTATTTGAAAGTCTTGGACCTAGACTTAGGTCTACTGCTCTTTTTCCTCTTTCTATTCCTTCTGTCCTTGTCAGGCTTAGCTCTCTGGGGTCTATTGTTTCTTGTTCCTTCCTCAGCTAAAAGTAAAACGAGCCCAATCAATTACACATTGTTGTACAAAACTGCTATCTTCCTGGAATAATTTTTTCTCCTCTGTCCCCCCATCTTCTTCCAACTTGAAGCGGGCAGGTCACCAGCTTTAGAGCTGGAGTTTATGTCTTGGAGACACACTCAGTAGTTGTCATGTGGCATCTTGCAGCCTCATTTTTCTTACCTGTAAAATGGTCTCACAGTACCTACCCTACAGATTGTTGTGAAGATTAAGTGAAATCACTCATGTGAAGCACCTGGCACAGTTTTCAATGCATAAAGGGCTTCAATAATGGTATTTTCTCCCAAGATTTTCTAATTTTTTAAGACCCTGCACAAATGTAACCTTCCATATTATGGCAATCAATCCACTGGGGCTGCTAGAAAGAGATACAGGCTCAGAATACAGATAGGATTATGTTTTGCAAAGATACTCAAGAATATAAATAGGAGCTAAGCACTCTGGATTTCATTTTTTTTTTCTGACCAAAACATATAAAGGGACCTTCACAGTGAACTAGAAAAATAGCCCGCATTTGTAGGGATGATAACCAGAGTTCCAAGAACATGCTTTATCTTGGTTCATCTAAAAGAAAGGGTCCAGTGGCAGTGACGTGCTGCCACTCAAAATAGGTACAGAACATCTATATTAGAGTGGTTTTAGAGAGGGTTGTGGTAGGCAGAAAAATGGACCTCCAGAAATGTCCATGCCCCAACCAGTAGAAATTTCAGATACACTACCCTACATGGTAAAAGGGACTTTGCACATGAGATGAAGATTACAAATCTTAAAATAGTTTATCCTAGATTACCAAGTGAGCCCAGTGTAATCACATGGGCCCTTAAAAGTGGAAGAGTCGGGGCAGAAATGGCAGTCAGAGATGCAGGAAGAGGAAACAGAAAAGATGCAGAAGCAGGCTATGACGGTGGAGGAAGGGGACCTGAGCCTGGAATGCAGGCAGCCTACATGCTGGGAACACTCCGATGCCGCCCTGCTGACACCTTAGTGTCAGCACAGTGAGACCTATACAGAAAGCCAGCTGAACCCTACTATTCCGGGATTCCTGCTACAGGAACTGTGAAATAATAAGTAAGTGTTGCCTGAAGCTGTGGGAATTTATGACAACAGCAATAGCAGATGAGTGCAGAGGACTTCCCAGAGATGCTTCATTTACCTGGTACCAAACCTGCATATGAATGCTTCAGCTCCCACACATGTCCTCAGTGCCATCGGTTATAACAAAGCAGGGATCAGAAATCAAAGCAGCATATGCCCACCCCCCACAAATACTGGGTTAGGGCCACTTTGATTAAAAGGTAGTAATACGGGGTGCCTGGGTGGCTCAGTCAGTTAAACATATGCCTTGGGCTCAGGTCATGATCTCAGAATCCCTAGATAGAGCTCTGCAAAGGGCTTCCTGCCAGTGAGGAGTCTGTTTCTCCCTCTCCCTCTGCCTCTCCACCTCCCGCCCCCCGCCCCCCCACTTGTGTCCTCCCTTCTCTGGTCCTAAACTGGAAGAGGGGACAAAAATGAGAGAAACTGTTAATTATTAAATTGGTCCTGGTCTTTTGAGGTTCAATATTACAGAAGTTGTTCAACTTCCTGGATTGTCACTAGAGGAGGCAATCTGGCTTCCTGTAAGCATTAGGCATGGCAGGCTGGACTCCTGGGCTATTCATTGTAGTTACAGGAGTTGGCTCCCTAGGCGGGTAGCTGCAGGTTGTGGGTCAGAGCTCTGTTTTTACATACGGACTGGCCATTGTCCATTTTTATAGTGTTTTTCAAGTGTACCTCTGAGCTTTTGAAAATAGGCTTTTGGTTCTGCACTCTGCAGTAAGCACAAGTCCAAAGCACACTTCCAAAGAAATTTCCTTTGTTAAGGTTTTGGACATGGGTCTAAGGAAAGATATGAGGCTTTATATTATAAACAAGTCGCACATGAACCTAAATTCTGATAGAGAATCAGCTCTGCTTCAAAGACCTCCTTTATAAAAGAGATACTTGAAGCTTACAGTTTCCATATGATTTTCTTTGAGACATTTAGATGGGCATCTGAAGAAGCACATGAAAATCTCTCTTAAAGACCCTGAACATGAATGGGCATTGAGGATCCTCCGAGATGGACACTGAACATATATACTTGCAATTTTTAGGTCTTACAAAAATCACTTTCACGGAAGTAGAGGGAGATCAAGTATGGCAATGGAAACAGGGTTATCATAAAACAAAGGCTGTTTCTACTCTTACATAGAACATTATACTTCTACATTTGTTCCACCGTATGTTAACTGTTGCTTAGTCATCAGCTCTTGGGGTCACACAGGTCAAGCATAGACCATGAGTTCTGTAACTATTAAGTACTTATCATCTTAACCCATCTTAACTTGGGAAAAGATGTAAAAAATCATGTTTGGAAAGCATTTGAGTCTTCTGATGAAAGATAAGCTACCAACCATTATTTCCTACTTAGTCCTTCCAGCATCTTTGCTTTAATGAAAACCCAGATTATGTTCTCCATTTGATGAAAGGTGCTATGGGTGAGCCAGGCAGCCAATGACAGAAAGATGGAGTCTTTCAAATGGACACCAAGGACTATTCTAATGAAATCAATTGACCAAACCCCTAAAGCTTGGAAAATTGGTCCATCTCTTCCTGATTTAACAGTAGAATATCTATTTTAGAATATCAGATAGCTTGCCCTGAAAAATACCTTCCTCTGTTCTTACAGTCTGTGAAGACTTCCTTACTCATTCTTTTCCGGAAAGTCCTTTCTTTCACCTATTAATGTAATGGATCACTCTGCATCATTTTCTTCCTTATAGAAGTTTTCAGAAGTAACCCATGGGAGAACAGATTCTTTTAGCATTGGATTCTGTGGATATTTTCATTTCACTGCTAATTTTTTCCTATAAAATGATAAAGAGCACTTCAAAATTATTTTATAAGCACAAACCTGACTCAGATTTTTTTCTCATTTCAAATAATTTAGGGTAGAAGGACCTATTATGCATGTACACAGAGAAACGTGTGATTTAACATTAGCGTTTTTCAATTCTTTTGTGTTCCTGGGCGGTACTCCTCAATGATCTGTGGCATTATGCTAGAATAATTATGCCACAGCAAAGATAATTTTTTCTTAAGACTTTATAGTCTCTTTGACTTTTCCTCCCCTCCCCCCACTCAAGGAAATCTTAACTCATAATAAGATTTAAAAAAACCTACTAGCATTAGTAATTTATTATTAATATGCTTTCCAGAAAATCCCAAAAGACCATGTACTGTAAATGACTATACAGGGTATCTAGATGAACATGGGGTTATTCAGTCAGCCTCCTGAAAGCCATGTAGAGCAATGGCCATTATTCTGTCTGGAAGAAAATTCAATAGAGGGTTTTCAGTCAGATGCAATGTGCTGGTGACAATTCACAAAGTGCAAATGTTTCCCACAACACAATGTCCCACCATTGGTCCATCATCTAAAACTAGGCAATTGGCAAGACTTCTGGAATAGTTAAAGGTATATTTCTCAACAATATGATTGTTAATGATTCAGAGTCAAACAAACATCTGATAAAAAGAACTGACAATTTTGTAAAGGCAATTCTAATTACATTATGCAGCCAAATGATTTGTTTCCATACTGACATTCTGATGACCTGTTTGTTTGGTTTTGGCTTTGTTCTAGTTCTTATTTCATTCCGACTTGTATTTCATTTAATTACTTACATGATTATCTTTCTCATTCAACTTTTTTTTATGGAGGTAAAAGGACTTTTTAGGTGATATATTATGGGATATATCTTTGTATCTGGAGTCCATGGTGAATTTCTCCAAAAGCTATCTCATGGTGGATGAAATTTATTATTTAAAATTATCCAATAAAATGGACCCATACTAGCAAAAGTATTTCACAAAATGGCTCAAAATGGAATAAACAGCTTCTAAATGTCCATAGCATATAGCTAAGAACATATGCCAACAGTGTAACATGGGAACACAGGACATTCCTTCCTCTCAGGTCCTTCTGATCATGTAGGGAACAGTTTATACTAACACTGTGCTGCAGACTCAAGCTTAAAATACCAATTTTGCAAGAACAATGCAAAAGTTTCTTGGGAAGAGATTGTATTAAAAACCGTTTACACCATTAAAATGGTGTGATTACTGTGATTCAGCTACGGGTTACTCAAAAAACTCTTCAAGACATCAGAAGCTTAAAATGACAGACTGAGCCCAAATTTAACTAAACTGAGCCATTATACCACTTCACTTAAAAGCTTTTATTCATTCACTCATTTAATCATCCATTCATTTATTTATTCAATAAATATTTATCACTGGCATACTATGACACACTGACCCTTTACATATATTATAACTAATCTTCTCATTCAAGCTGAGGAGTTCATTTTATTATGTCTATTTTATAAATGTGGAAATACCTCAGAGAGATTAACTTTCCCAAAGCCACGTATGTAAGCAAGTGATAGAACTATTACTTAAAATGAAGTTTAGCTTTCAAACTTGGAGGTTTTTCCCTTGACATCACTCTATTTCCTGATCAATAATACTTAATTCTCATCAAAAATATTTTCCCAAGTCATGTTCCCTGAGACATGAATCCTATAAAATGTTAGCAATTATAAAAAAGGTTTGGGATGGGGCAGAGTTCCATGGTCAAACAAGTTTGTAGTGCATTGGTAGATACTCTCATTCTCAATTATCCACTCTCTTTTTCCTTTTAAGAGAATCATGCACGCTACCAACTGCTGTGTGATGCACAGTGTTTTCTGGGAGATGGATAGACATTCTTTGGCTAATGGAATGTGAGCATCCAAGCAGAACTCCAAGATGCCTTGGAAGTTTCTGCTAGCCTCCTTGCTCTCATATCTGCTACAAGAATAGCATATTCTAGGCCGTGTATATTCTTTCAGCCCAAGTCCTGGAATGAGCAGACATGTGGATCAGAGCTACGATAACCTGCATCTATTCACATGTATATAAAAAGAGATCTTCGCCGCGTTGAAAGCTACTGAAGCTGAGGGGTTGCTTGGTACTGCAACAAAGCTAACCAATATAAAAATACTGCACAGTGTGTCCTCTTCTAAGATATTCATAAAGAATTTCACATGTTTTAGGTTTTGGGAAGTCCAACAGTGAAGAAAATGTTTAGAAAACCTAGTGGATCCAACACACAAACACTTATATGTGCTCCCTCATTAATTGCTGTTTAAATGTCAGTTAAAGGGATTTAAAAAAACCAAATAGAAAAGAAGTAAAGAACAGACAAGAGACACCATCCAAATTCTGAAAGTTACAAAGCAGAATGTGCATTAGTTGGGCGAGAAAACACATTGTGGCAGAACATGAAGTTTAAAATTCAGGGAACAAAAAGAATGTCCTAAAAGCTTCCAGAGAGGTTAAAAAAATAATACAAGTCGGGTCTCATCTAAAGAGGATTGGGGATGAGAAGAATGGGAGGAGGCACCAGTATTTTTATTTAAGTTTGTGGAAGCATCTGATTTTTAAACATTGTGTTCTTTTGTTACTTGATAACAAATAAAACTCCAATTAAAAAAATTTTTTAAATACTGTTAACTAAGCGTGCCCACTTATTTGACCATAATCACTACTGTCCTGGTTCTTGAGGAACAAATGGTCTGTGAATCTCCTTTTGAGAAAAACTTCCCTGACAGAGATGAAAACAAAACAAAACAAAGAAAAACTTTGCCAAGGACTAAACATGTAACTGTGCTCTTGAGCCTTTTGCCTATGTATCAATAGTGCCTAATGGAAAAGGAAATCACACAGAGTTCAAGTGCACTGTGCATGAAGCACCTACCTGGTCCCTTCCTTTTCTGTGCAATTTTCCACTGCTTACAATTGGGTCAGCAACTTTCTATGGATTTAACTGAGGGGAGTAGGAAGGCCTTTGTAAAATTCGATCTTGCCCTAGCAAACCAACAACTGCTCTTTGATGATAGTATTCCAGATACCCAAGCCATCATCATTCATCAAGGAAACTGCCAACTTACATTCCTTCACTTTGGAATTTCTGTTGTCTTTCTGTTGAATTTCTGTTGTTATCCATTGCTTTGTGAAGAATCTGGTTTCTAGAATTTCTGATGAGATACCACATTTCAGTAGGTGTTATAAAATTCTGGGGTTTGGGGAGAGATAAACTTGATATTCCAAGTATATCTGCCCAGGAGCATTCTCCTTTTGATATATAATACTTTTATGATAGTAGACAGATAGACTTTCTGGAAGCTCCATTGCACTGTTGCCTTGTATTGAACTTACTCTCAACTTTGATCTAAAGGGTTGTTAAAACTCTTTTCACACTTACCACTCACTGTTAAGCCCAGTCTCAACAATATTATATTTGGATTCAAGTTTTTGACTTTATATTTACCTACCCCAAATGTGGAAGGGTAGCCTAAAAGATCCTTCTGAACCATATTCTTTCACTTAATGCATATTTCCCCCCTCACAGCTTCATGTAACTCACAAATTTTATAAACATCCTATTGCTTAAAATCATGAACCAGATGGGATCAAGAAAACCTTAATCAGGGCTTTTAAACAACTATTTATTCATCAGTTTCAAAGGTGCTCAGTTGTAATCTTATCCAACCCAAATTTCCCCAGCATGTCCACTGTGTTTTATGTCAAATAACTTGTTGAATTCCAGAACCATTATATCTATCACCTTCTGCTCTGACAGTCTAGTAATCCTTTCAGAAAAAGAAAATGTAGATAATCGTACATGAATTTTAAATCAACACATTGTAGGTTGGAAACCATGATTCTTTCTTCTAAAGATTACCTCACAAACCATTCTTTCTAAGACATTAATTTTAGAATTTTCCTTAAGATGGCTGTCATGAGTAAAATAATCTACTTTCTTCTTTTGAAGAATCGAAACAATGTGTAGTCACGAACTGTTAGATCTTTTCTTCATAGGTTTTCAAAAACCATTGGCAATGTCTCATGTATCTTTTTAAAAGTAATTTCAGTGTTCTGAGACATAATTTGCCCAGACCATACCATTTTTTTTGCTCTTCTGAGGCTTCAACTTCTACTCTTTCTTTCTAATGATTATTGTCCTACAGCTCACAGATAAAATAAAATTAAGTTTTGAAGAGCACTATGAACTGTAAATGTAGAGAGGAGAATGAGGATAGTGAACTCAGCGGTAGTAAGGAGCTATCTTTAAGCCCCCAAATATCAGTAATTACATTAATTTTACATTGATAAAGCCTTCTAGTAAAAGACAAGGTTTGTCACATGAAATAAAGCACAAAATCCAATTATTTCCTGCTTACAATTTGACCTTTATAATATGAGGATATAGGGAGTTTGGTGATACAAGGATGAAAAGAAAGATATCCTATGCAAACATTAACTGAAAAAATGCAAAGGTATTAATGTCAAAGTAGTCTTTATGGGGAAATCATTCCTGTATAAAAAGAAGTATAGTTTATGATGATCAATTCACCAGGAAGATATAACAATTCTAATGATAATGAAGAAAGGCACAAGTAACTAATATCAGGAGTTTTTTTTAAAGACTATCTTTTTATGTTTTGAAAAACATCAAAATTTTGAGATAGCTTATTATAAACATATCTCAAATTTTGACATTTAGATAAAATGTAAAGTTCTTAGAAAATACAGCTTATTAGGGATCCCTGGGTGGCTCAGCGGTTTGGCGCCTGCCTTTGGCCCAGGGCACGATCCTGGAGTCCCGGGATCAAGTCCCATGTCAGGCTTCCTGCATGGAGCCTGTCTCTCCCTCTGCCTGTGTCTCTGCCTCTCTCTCTCTCTATGTCTATTATGAATAAATAAAATCTTTAAAAAAGAATACAGCTTATTAAAGTGAACACAATACTTAACAGAAAATCTTCATAGTCCTATACCTATTAAAGAAGTTGGATGCAAAATTTAGAACTTCCCACAAAAACACTCTAGGCACATTTATCTTCATGGGTGAATATTTTCAAACAATGTGAAAAATAAATATCACTAATTTTATACAAAGTTTTCCAGAGTGAAGAAAAAAGAAAAAATATACCCCAATTTATTTTATGAATCCAGCATAACTCTGATACTAAAACTTGGAAAAAAAACTATAAAAGAAAGAAAAATTACAGGCTAACTTCATTAACATAAATACAACAATTCTAAATAAAATATTAGCAAAATGAAGTTATCCATATATTGAAGAGTATCATATTCTGAATACATAAAAACATTTAGAGGTCTGTGGGAGGCAGGCAGCCAGATAGAAAAATGGGCAAGAAAATTGAATAGATCTTTCACAAAAGAAATATTTGCATGGCTAATAAATGTATGAAAAGATATAAAACCTAAGTAGAATCAGGGAAATGAAAATTAAAGTCATCGTGTCTATCAGACTGACTGTAATTAAAAGACTGACTATAAGACAAGGGCTGTTGGGGAACAGAAATCCCCACACTCTGCAGCTGAAAATGCAAGTTGGTATAACTACTTTGAAAATCTCTATGGAATTAACCATTGACTTTAATCATATGCATATCCTATCTATGGCCCACCATTTCTACTAAGTATGAACACGCCCAATAGAAACAGATGGAAATATATCCCCAAAGACATGTACAGAAATGTTCATAGCAACATGTTTGGTAATAGATGAAAGTGGGAAATAATGCAAATATCAACCCAAAACAGATTGGATACCACATATGAGTAAGATTGTGTGGTATTTTTCTTTTTTAGTCTGACTTATTTCACTTTGCATAATACGCTCTAGGTCCATCCATGTTGTCGCAAATGGCACAATCTCATCCTTTTCTGTGGCTGAGTAATATTCTGTAATCCACTATTTCATATTCCATATCATGTCTTCCTTATCCACTGGCATAAGAGAGAAATTGAGTCACTCTGTTGTACACCTGAAACTAATGTAACATTGTGTGTCAATTACACTGAAATAAAAAAAGAACTGTTAATAAAATAAATAGGTAAAAAAGGAAGTAAAGCCAAAAAAAAGCAGATTGGACAAATTATGGTTTATTCAAATAACAGAAGACTATAGAATACATAGACCAAATGAATGTTACATATAGCAACAGCCAAGAATCTCATATACATACTGTTGAGTGAATAACACCGAAGACAGCACATACATACTAACCCATTTATATGAAGGTCAAAATCAGGCAAATCTGTAGCGTCTGAAGTCCAGGTAATAATTATCTTTGAGAATAAGGGAAGGAAGGGTTAGTATTTGTGAAGTGGGGTAGGGAAGAAGTTTCTGGGGTGCTGGTAATGTCCTATTTCTTTATGTGTGTGCTAGTGACATAGATTTGTACATTTTTGTATATATATGCTTTTTTCAATTAGCTTAAAAAGATTGACATAGTTCCATATTGGTGAGGTTGCAGAACAGGAACAATTCTTATTTAGTGCTGGGAAGATCAATTCATACAACTGTGTTGGAAAACATTGGCGTTAACCAACAAATGAGATGATTCATGGCAAGATCTAGCAAATCCATTCTAAGGTGTATACCTGAAGAGTCTCATCTAAATATGCCTTAGAATACCTGTGACATTGTTACCAACCTGAAAATCAACCACCTGTCCATGGACATATGCATATATAAGCCATCGTGTAGCCAAAAAAACAATTGTAATAATATAAAGGAGTGAACTATCCCTAACATGAATGTGGATGAATTCTGCAAACGTGATGCTAAGCTAAGAAAACAAGACACAAAAGCACATATGCAGTGTAATTTTGCTAATGGAGATTTGGAAACATGTAAAAGTATTGTTTTATGAATCCTATAACAATTTGAAATTAGGTAAAATTATAAAAAATGGTAAGGACATTATTATCACAAACTTCAGAAGGATGATTACACATAACGGATGGCAGGGAATAACCAATTGGAAAGAGCCAGAGGCTTGGTTTTCTGCGGATAGTGCCAACTTTCTGACCTCAGTGAGTTTTCATGAATTTTTAACCTATGCATATTTGTAAAACTGAAAATATATGTGCTTTTCCATTTTATATGTAATATTTCAAAGCAGAGAAAAGGTGAAATACTTGCTGAAGAATGTATATATTATTCCATGACTTGTTTTTCCATAATAATTATATTGCAAAATCCTGATTTTATTCCTGAGGTCAATTATTACACTATCTTGGTCATAGAGTGTGCAGCATATTTGGACATCATTCATATGAAATTATTGATTCAGATCTATCGGTTTACTGATTCTGATATTGAAAAAAAACTAAAGAGCAAGGACTGCAGACCCAGATCATTCTCAGAGTCCAGGAAAGAGCACAACTGAGTGAAGAAGATCTATGGTAATATATCATGAGCAAGTTTTTAGGACAAACATCTTGAATAACTTCTTAAGACACCATAGAGCCAACAAAACACCCAAATAAAATATATCCAAATAGGAGAGCAGGCAAATATTTTCGATCCATTCAAAGAACATGGCATCTGCCAGGCTCTTTTGTATCACACACTCCAATTCTGGGTGTTCAAGTTGTAACACGCTCACCGCTGCATACCAGCCCTGTCAATACATTTGATATTTCTAAAAACGTACCTTCCTTCACTCAAGCTATTGCCATCTTTCTTCACTTCCCCCAAGAAATGACGAAGGAAAAAGAAGAGTAAAGATAATACAAAATGCCAAAGCCAGCTTTGCAAGGACTTGGTTAAGTCAATAAATAAGAACATTGGCTTCATTGTTGCTCAGAATGTTCCCTAGCAATCTGCAACTCAGGTTGTTCTTATTAAGTGTGAGCAATTCACTGAGGATGTCTTGCTAGACTTTTCTTCAGTTACGTCCATCAAATCTAATTTAGGATTTACAAGCTAAGAAGAGAGAGTTTCTTGGATGTTGCTCTGAATGTTCACACTTGTCATTTCTACACAGTAATTCATCTTTAATAGATTGCATTTTGCTGGACTAGGGTGGACAAAGATTATAAAGCTGCATTAAAGCAGATCCAAAGTACAGAGCCGCTCTCAGTGTTATCAAGCTGTTCAACTGTGAAGGCACCTGCAGCAGAGCCATTTGCAATGGACATTGTCATTTTTTCCCCATGGAATTGTGAAGTTGAATTACAAGGTACCAGTGTGATTGAGGAGCAGACTTCTGCTTGACAAAAGTTATTTGGACAAAGGTATATAGTACTGGACATGTGTGGCAGCTATGATCTGGTGATGCTATTTTTATTTTGGGGGGATGATTTATTAATTTAGGAGAGTAGTAGCCCAGAATAGCTCTGAAGCTATATAAAAAAAAATACCTGTTTCTCTGAATGGCTATTTCTTTCTTTCTATCTTTTATTAAGTGTCCTTTTAGTTTTTTTATTTTGAAACTTCTAACACAACAAAATAGCACTGCAGAAATGACACTCCAGTTCACCCTAGCAATCTGTTAGTATTCGATGTAGTAAAAAAAAATTTTAAGTTATTTCTTGGCCATTTTCCAAGTGTCTGAAAAGACCACATTTCCCCCTTGGTGGTTTGCAGACACTACGTTTTAAAGGGGCAAAGAAGTAAGTAATAAATACAGGCAGGAAAACAAATCCTCAAATTTCTCTAGTTTTGCCCTTTGGCCAACACAACTGTCTTTGTGCGGGCTACTGGCGAATTTGGAGCCAATAAGACTTTTCCCTTAACTTGGTCTTGTCTCAGGCCATGACACTAATCCAGAATTGCTTCCTTTCACGGTACAGCTTTGGTTTGACATCTACCCTCCATAGAACACTACTCTCCTTAATGGAGGCATTTAATGAATTTGGGTGTAGCGTATGTGGTTGATGTCCTGGGGGTCCTATTTGTAGACTGCAGGGGTGCTGCTGCTCATCCAGACTTCAACCTTCTCTGGGGGATTGTTCTTGTGTGTTCAGAGCTTCCTTGTTAGAAGGTACATGGGTGGGCCATGTATACATAAGTGTATACATAAATGTATGCCATCTATCAGAAGCTCTATTAACCAGCACTATTAGTACTTCTGCAGCACTCAGTAAATAGAATATGCAACTTGGTCAGCACAGAACATACTTAGTCAATAACTGTTTTTTTTTTATTTTTTTTTCAATAGCTGTTTTTAAAGCAAAGTACATATTACAAGTCAGAAACTATTGAAATGGCTTTAAAAATATCATTTTCAAGACTTCCACATATAAAAAGAGAGGGGAGAAGAGAACCATTTGAGTAGATACAGTAAGTCAACAGACTTCCATCTTCTCATATGAGTCTTACAGATAGACGATGTTTTCTATACTCTACATAAAAGGTAAGAGTCTCAGTAAGGTTGAATACCTTGCTGAAGGTTCCAGTTCCCAGGAATTGGTAGAGCAGAGATGTAGACCCAGGCATGAGCCTTTCTCATTGTTCTTTTCAATTAACCACAGTGCCTTAAACTAGGAAAGATTACTCCACATAAATAGCCTGAAAATGACCTCTCTCTCCATCCAGGAGATTTACAACTCTAAGCTGGGACACTTAAAAAAAAAAAAAATGCCTCAACCTCACCCTGGACCAACTGAATCAGAATTCCCAGAGAAGAGAAACAGAGTGCTAGCCCTAGAAGTTCTGTGGGTGATTCTAATTTCCTCTGGTTTCTCAGGACCTCTTGGATGTTTTGCAATGACTTCCTACTCAAAATCGAAAAACTAGATCTCAGACACCCCACCCCTGAACCTTTCTCCTTTTCTCAGTTTCGCCAATGAAGCCATCACTCTTTCAGGCTTCACCGAGCCTCAAAATTCTGGCTTCTTATTTTTTCTTCTAGAGCTTTCAGGACAAAGCATAGTTGTTGGGGAAGAGAAGTTAATTCTCTTCTTAGCATCTCCAGTTCATTCCTGTAGTGATTTCTGTTTCTGTTGCCCTCTGCTGTGTCTTCCTTGCATGAAGGGAACGGAACTTTTCCTTGTCCAGGAGAAGATAAGACTTGGTTATATACCTGTTGTGTTTACATGATGGACGTTAATTTACTCTCTTCTTAGCTTTTTAATGTCTTTCTAGCAATTTTTTTTAAACAATGCTTTGACATGAACAGAATCCTGAATTAAGAGGACTCATATAGAGTACTGTATATACTTTAAAATAAAGCAATCCCTAATATAAGGTAATTCTCCCAAGGATCATTTTTTTGACCAAGTTGAATATACACATTTTTAGAGCTGTAGATGAAATTGTTAAATTTCAGTTGGTAAATTTTAATGTGTTAATTTAGGTAAATGCATATCAGTTACATATAAAATAATGCTTTCTACATATTATAAACAGATAATTGTATAATATATATCATAATTTTGTTTAATTTAGAAATACTGCTTTTTCATTCTCACATTTCCTGAAAAAATGTATTTAAATGCTTTACATATACTTTTTCACATATAGTGCCATTATTGAGCATCATCAAATGCATTTTTTCTTTATGTCCATATTTTTTTAAAGATGTATTTATTTATTCATGAGAGAGAGAGAGAGAGGCAGAGACATAGGCAAAGGGAGAAGCAAGAAGCCCGACGTGGGACCTAATCCCAGGACTCCAGGATCATGACCTGAGCCAAAGGTAGACGCTCAACTGCTGAGCCACCCAGGGGTCCCTATGTCCATGTAATTATTTGTGATGTAGAATCCATGTATGATGTGATCACTGAAAATTATATCCAAAGCTACATATAACCATTTATATAATATTTGTGCATTTATTCAACGAGTATTTGTTGAGCAGTTACTGTGGGGAGAGAACAGATCTAAGCACATCTCATGTGCTGGGGTTACAGTAGTACCTTACAGCATATAAGTTCTGAGGGAGCTTATATTCTAGTATGGGGAAGACTACAATAAAAAAATATCTCTCAAGAACATTCTATGAAGTGCTATGAAGACTCACAGAGGATAAGGGAATGAGATAGATGGTGAGGTGCTTTCTTAGGGTGTCAGGGAAGGATCTTGAGGACTGTATTAACCGTTTTTCTGTATTCTTTGACATCTGGGGTCTTCCCCACCCTGTAGTGACTGCCTCTTCCAGAATTATCCGATTTTTATGGATAATAAACAGCTCTCCTATGAACATGTTTTTCAAATTTAAACCAACCAATCCAGAGCCCACCTCTCAACCACTTCTTTTGTTGGCTCTCATCCTCTGGGTCACTAGCCACCTATTCCAATCATGCTAGGGCCAGATAGCAGACAGCTAGGGACAGACCCTTGCTGCACAGTCTACTGAAGTTATTTAAACTAGCCAATCCTAAGCCTGCTATCTTGTCTCTTCAGTTCCTTCTGGTGGAAACTGTCTCTTCAGTTCCTTCTGGTGGAAATGCTCCTGCCCACTGCCAACCCCCCTCCTTGCCCTGCCTCCTTGACCCACCCTGGTGTCCCCCTTTTGGCCGCATGTGATTTGGCACTCTGCCTTCTCTTGGTGACTGTGAGAATATCCTTTGAAAGGAGGTTGCTTCTTGGTCTGTTGGCTTTACTCTACCTCAAACTTTCTACTTATGTACTCTATTCTAAACAGAGGGAGTGACATCTGAAGAGAAACTTGTTGGATGAAGTAAGGAAACATGAAGCTATCTGGAGAGAGGACATTGTGTTCCTGGGCTTGTTTGGGGAACAGTAAGCTGGCTGTGTGCTAAAGCAATGTAAACAAAGGAGAGAACACTAGGAGAGAAACCAGTAGGAAGGTGGTGGTAGCATACGCAGTTAACCTGAGAGTGGTGCTATGGACTGAATGTTCACATCCCTCGCCCCTCTGCCAAATTCGATAGTGAAGCCCTCATCCCAGGGGGATGTTTTTAGGAGGGGGGCCTCCAGGAGGTAAATACGTCATGAGAGTGGAGCCCTCATGATGGAATTGGTGCCCTTAAGAGACATGAGACAGGTAATCTCTCTCTCTGTTACGTGAGGATACGGGAGAAGGTCTCCACCTGTGAACCAGAAAGAGGGCCCTCACCAAGAATCAAAGCTGCCCACACTTGATCTTGGACTTCCAGCCTCTAGAACTGTGGGAAAGAAATTTCTGTTTGAAGCTACACGTTTATGTTTTCTGTATTTCTGTTATAACAATCAGAACAGACTAAGATAGGCAGGCACTCAGGGATCACTTGAGGCTGCAAGTAATTGGACTGTCAGTGGGAAAGGCAAGGGAAAGTCTAGACATTGAATCATTCTTCTAGATAATGAGTAACTATTGTCAAAGACTGCAACTGGGACAGGCAGATAGTTCAAATCTCCCATGAGGTGGCTTTCAGGACAAAAGTGACCAATAAATGACTCCTGTGGATGACAGAAGAGAAATTCTGTTTCCTTATCATGCTCTCAGACTATAATGGATTATTGTGTTGAATTATGAAAAAAAAAAGCACTATGTTTCCTCAACCAGAGCATTTGCAAAATGACCTATTGGATCATCCTCATGCCTTAGATCCTATTTTGCATTTTGAATAAATGAATGAAACCCCCTTTCCTCTTAGTTTTCTGAAAATGAGAAAAACTTTAGGTCAGAAGCACTATTAATGGAGTAGGTCAGAACAGTATAATTTTTGGCCACGATTTATGTATGTATGTATGTTTAAATACAGGGTTTATTATGCATGTAGTGGGCACAATTTGTATGCATGTAGTAGATGCAAATTAATTAGAAAGTATTTCTTGCATATCTTATCACCACTTTGGGCCTGAGGGAGTATGAAATCGTGATCCCCTCCAAGGGTAGTCATCATGATAAGCAAGATAAAGCAATTGATATATAATAAGGAGCAGAATTTTATGATCTAGATTCCAACTTTTCTATAAACTCAGAGAGAGAGATAAGAAGTGTTGGCATAATGAATGAAAAGCTTGATTTGCATTTTTATTTTGACCTTAAAGAAAGTGTGAGATTGACACTGAAGAATGGTGGAGACATTTGATGGGAACAAATCATGAAAGCAGAAGAGAGAACATGGAGTGTTTCTGGACAATAAAGAGTTCAACTGGTTGAAAAAAAGAAAAATATGAACAACATATGTAATTGCTTCAGAACTTGAAGAAAAATAAAGCTTAGTAATAACTGGAGGAAATAGTGTATCATTGATCAGATTTGATTTTTTAACGGTTTATTTAGTTATTTTAGAGAGAAAGTGAGAGAGAACAAATGGGGGGAGGAGCAGAGAGAGAGCATCTCCATCTTGGACATTCCCTGCTGAGTGTGGAACCCAGTGTGGGGCTTGGTCCCATGACTCATGAGATCGTGACCTGAGCTGAAACCAGGAGTCAGGTACTCAACCAGCTAAGCTTCCCAAACGCCCCTTCATTGATCAGTTTTTTGAACAAAGAAGTGACATAATGCAAGTGTTATTTAAGGAGGGTTTTTTCAGTCAGAATTAAGCTGAATGGTTAATAATAATACAACAAACAGAATCGAGGACAACAGGTGTATTAACTTCCTAAGACTGTCATAACAAAGTACCACAAACTGTGTCATTTGTAACAATACAAATTTATTGTCTCATAGTTCTGGAGGCTACAAGTCCAAAATCTAGGTGTTGGCAGAGTCATTTCCTTATGGAGGCTCCGAAGGAACATCTATTCTGTGCTTCTCTCCCAGCCCTGCCAGTTACTGGCAATCTTTGGCATTACTTGGCTTGTGGATGCCAGTCTCTGCATCTGCAATCACATGGTATTCTCTCCCCATGTCTGTGTCTATAATTTCCTTTTCTTTATAAAGTCACCAAGCATCAGATTGGAGCCCACCTTGATTTCCTATGATCTCATTTTACCTTAATTGTAACTGCAAAGATTCTATTTCCAAATAAAGCCACACTCACAGGTACCAGGGGTCAGGACTTGAGCACATCTATTTGGGGGACACAATTAAACCCACAATGTGAGTAGTCTGTATTACCATAACAGGTGCTGTAGACTGAACTGTATCTCCCTAAAACTCCTATGTTGAAGCCCTAACCCCCTGTATTTGGGAATGGGGCCTTTGAGCAGAAATAAGGTTTTGATGAAGTCATGAGGGTGGAGCCTTCACGAGGAGGATAACCCTCTTATAAGAAGAGACACCAGAGAGCTTGCCCTCTCTCTGCCATGTGAGGTCACAGCAAGAAGATAGCTAACTGCAAGACAGCTAACTCTCACCAGGTAACTGAAATAGCCAGCACTTTGATCTTGAACTTCCCAGCCTCCAGAACTGTGAGAAATGAATTCCTATTGTCTACATGGCAGCCTGGGCTGGTTAATGCATCAGGGATGAGGTGATTCATTTATTCAGTAATTGCCAGGGCCCTCCAAGTGTCCAGAATTGGATGCTATGGACCAGGGCGTTGCAGTCGATCCATTAATGCATTGAGACACCTATGTATGTGTGCATATATTTTTCCCCTACTCTACTCCCCAAATGACTCAGGCTAGATGCCTACTTAATATGATTGCATTAGAAGGGAAAAAATATAGAATATATGGAAAGACAAATAGGATTATGATAATTTGGAGGGATAAGAATTATAAAACAGTACCCACAACTCCAAGGCAACAAATTTGAAAAATGTAGAAGAAACAGAAGATTTCATGACAAAATATAAAATACCCAAATTAAATTAAGAAATAAAAAAGTGATTAAAGCAATTATCATAAAAGAGATTGAAAAGGTGATGAAAGAATTTCCATTAAAAAGTTGCTGGCACCACAAGGGGTCACAGCTGAGTTTTATCTAACCGTTAAAAAAACAGATGATTCTATCATTTGTTAAACTATTTTTGACCCCAGAAAAAGACAGAAACTCAGTAGTTTCTTTCATAAATTCAGCTCAGGTTTCATATCATAACTTCATAATGATATTACATAAAAGAAAGCTGTGAACAATCATCTGTACTAAATATAGCTGAACAAATATAAATAAAATACTGGCAAATAAAATGCAACAGCATACCAAAATACCAAGACACTCTGACCAAGTAGGGTACATTCTAAGAATACAAGACTTATTTTTATTGTCAAAAAATTGGTCAATCTAATTCAATTAATTAAAATGAGAGAACTACAATCAGTTGAATAGATGTGGAAAGTTTATTTAATGAAGCAGAGTAGGTATCCTTGATTTAAAAACTCTATGTTATATGGGGATTGATAAACACTATTTACGAAAGACAACATATATTTTTCTGAATGGCCAAGCACTAAAGTCAAGAGCCAGTCAAGGATGTCTGGTATTATTACCACTGTACAGCAACGTTTTAGAGATGAGTAGTAGACTGCTGAGGGAGCCCCCGAAGATCCCTGCTTCTGGAATGTATGCCTTGTGCAATCTCCTCTTGAGTGTAGGCTGGCTGGCCCTATAGACTTGACCTGAATGAAAAGAATGTAGCAAAAATAATGGGCTGTCACTGCCAAGATGATGTTGCAAAGGATGGTGATTTCTATCTTGCTAGCACTGTCTTACTCTCCCTGGCTTGCCTTGCTTCCCTCCTCTGACAAAGCAAGCTACCATAGGCAGGAAGCCCCTATGTGGAGAGGCCCACATGCAGTGAGGAAGGAGGGGAGGCCTCTAGACAACAAGCGAGGAGGAACCCTCAAAGATCTGACTCTTACTATCAACTGCTTGAGTGAGCTTGCAAGTGGATCCTTCTACACTTGGGCCTTGAGGTGGCAGCTGCACAGACCAACACACTGATTGCAGTTTGTGAAAATTCCTGATTCTGGGGACCCAGGTAAACTGCACCTGGATTCCTGACCTACAGAAACTGAGATAATAAATGTTTTTGTTCCTTGCAAGAAAATCAAATTGTCTACATTTGTTGTCTAGGGATGGGAGAAGCATTAGGAACAAAAATAAGGAAGATATTTTAGGAAAAGGAAAAATAGAATGATTGGAACAATATACATGTTGGAAGATTAATGAGTTCGGTCATCTGAGAGAAGATTGTAATGTGTAAGAAAGTGGCAATGATTACCTTTGCCCTTATAAAGTGTTGTATTATATTGTACCACTATTGCAGATAGCATGGATTCCCACTGTAATTTTTTTTTAAGTTCAAATACATAAAATTCCAAAATAAATACAATGCTAAAATGTTAAGGGAAGGAGCACTTTTTTCCTTAGTGTTCAATGTTTCTGTGAAGAAAGTTCACATAATATAATTTCCAGTTTCTCTGCCCCTTTGCTCTCCCCAAGTTAAGATGTAGGGTAGAGCAGTGGGATTAGCCCCAATGGCTCAGCGGTTTAGCGCTGCCTTCAGCCCAGGGTGTTATCCTAGAGTCCTGGGATCAAGTCCCATGTCAGGCTCCCTGCATGGAGCCTGCTTCTCCCTCTGCCTGTGTCTGTGCCTCTCTCTCTCTGTGTCTCATGAATAAATAATAATCTTTAAAAAAAAAAAAAGATTGATTTGTGCATTCTAGTGTGTGGATTTTATCTGAAATTACTGTAAACACATATAACCTCTAGTTAGTAGTTTTGCTTTTCACAATCATATGTATTTGTAATTCTGAAACTGCCTTCTGTGTATTCTGAGTTTAAGCAATGAATAAACATCCTGAGGGTAACAGGAGCCAGGTTTCTCACTCTGGAGAGATACACATACGGAAACATCCTGTGTTGTTGGATGAGAATTAGAGAGATCAGTGTGAACTAATGATTTTTAAGATAGGTAGATAGATATGATAGATAGATAGGTGTGTATAGATAGGTACGTGTGATCATATATAAAAATAAAATCTGTTTCACATAACATATATTACCTAGGTCTATCAGATTAAAGTGCCAGAAACAATGAAATATCAATAGGAATGAGCATTTCTAGTGTCCAGATCTTGGTTCTTACATACCATTTTCCATTAAAAGGGACCCGATCTTCTTGGAGAAATGACTGATCCAGAGCTGAGGCATAGTCAGTATAAAATGAAGATGGAACATCTTATGTCACCAAAAGTCAGGGAGTGTTCAGATTCATCTCAAAGGACATAGAAGCCAGTTTGAAGAGGTTTACACTGGCCCAATATGAGACAGTTTGATCATCAACATAAATGATGATGGGAATAAATTATAATCCATTGAATAAATAAATATTATGAATTCATATTAACATAGATGAATAAATGTAGAGAAGGAAAAAACTTTTCCTGCAATCAAATGCCAACTAATAAAAATAGAAAGTGGAAAGAAAAATAGAACAATTTCAATAGGTATGAAAACTACTGAGTGAGGGCAGCCCTGGTGGTGCAGCGGTTTAGCGCCGCCTGCAGCCCGGGGTGTGATCCTGGAGACCAGGGATCGAGTCCCACATGGGGCTTCCTGCATGGAGCCTGCTTCTCCCTCTGCCTGTGTCTCTGTCTCTCTCTTGCTCTCTCTGAATTAATAAATAAATAAATAAATCTTAAAAAAAAAAGAAAACTACTGAGTGAAAGTTTCCCAATTAACATGATACATAGTCACGAAGTATCTTGCAACTTACTTATTGATTACAAAGGGGAAAATAGTAATTCTACAAGATAAGCCTGTTGACTTCTATCTTAAGCAAGTTATTAAACTTAATATCATCAATAGTAGGAGGAACTAACTTCCAATATCATGATCATGTCCCTTCTAATAAAATACCCTGACAAGGACATAACATCATTTTAAGGATGTTCCTGTAAAAAATCTGGATCTAACCATAGGAAACATCAGACAAATCCCAATTGAGAGACATTCTGCAAAATAACTGGGCAGCAGTCTTCAAAAATACTAAAGGCAAAAAGAAAACGAAAAGCCAAGGAACTCTTTCAGACTAAGAGATGTTAAAGAGACATTAATGACCTGGAATTTAATTCTGAGCCAGGGTAATAAAAACTATAAAGGGGCAATTGATAAAAGTTGAATATAGACTTGGAGTAGATATTATATTATTTTATCAATGTTAGATTTCTTGAATTAACAACTGTTTTTAGGGTAAAAAGATAGGACATTTCCACTTATTCTAAATTAGTTCAGATAAGAATAAATACATACACACTCACAGATACATACACAGAGAATTATGAAATAAATGGGGCAAAATAAACACAGCTGGTGACTCTGGTATGTGCATGTGTGTATTATATGCACGCATAGATATCAATGATACAATACAAATAGATATGTATTTACCAATAGTATGTGTCTCATATTTAATAGACACACACACTCAATGAGAATTCCTTGTATTACTCTTGTAACTTTTCTGTAAGTTTTAAATAAAAAGTTACCAAATTATTGGGTAATGGTATGGATAGATAAATGTTGAGGGAGTTTACTTTTTAAGGGAATTTGTGAGGAAAAGTCTATACATGGTGAGGTTTTGGTAGTGCTAGAATAGGTGACTTTGGGTTTATGGACCACAGTATTCAGAGTTCAGAGGCTGGTGGCAGGTAGTGGTCTATATTGGGCTGGCACTTAGCTCCTTCACTCAGAAGAGGCTTGAGTTTAGACCTATTTTGCCATTTGACTGTTAACTACAGTTTGTAGTGACTTTGTCTATGGCCAAGTAGCAGTTTTTATTCAGGTCCTTACTGGGTCTTAAAAAAAGGGTCTGAGCCTCAGCAAAGGCACATATATATGAGTCCGCATTTGGACTGAGCTATAGACATCATGGAGGCTGTGCTCATGATGCCACATTCAGCCTCTTGCTGGGGGATTTTTCCCCAATTTGTTTGGTTTGCAGTTTGCAGATTCCACAAAACTGGCACTGACTGGCATCTGAACAAAGCTGAAACCAAGGATGCATTTGTTTTTTCTCTATTGGGCACTGTTGAATGTCTGCTATGGCCTTGGACAATACTTAGTTTTAAGCCTGGAAATAGAACTGTTTCCTGCTTTAGGGGCTGTGGTTTGTCTTGTTTTCTAAATTTGGCAGGTGTAGGACCTGGTAAAATCATACAACTTATTACCTCTTGGGTTCTATTTTTAAAAATGAAGTCTTTGAGAATCTTGATATTATAATTTCCAAAGCCCAGAAGAAAGTGCACACATTCTATTTGGAGAAAGTTCAGGCTGTACCTGCTGAATAAGTTCCAACTCTCCTGAGGCATCAAGAATTCCAAATGCTGGGACAGAGCAGGATAAGACGTGAAAGAGCACAGTCCTTGGTTTTATTTTAACAAGAACTCGAGACTTTAAATTTCTAAGTCCACAGGGCAAAATCATTTAATTTTGGACTATAATTTGCAGTGGTATTTAGCATCTAATTCTCTTCAGAAATTTGAAATTAAGAGAAGGGTTATGTTAAAATTCAGAGTATTTCAGTCCTTATGGGTCAAATTGTGTCCCTCCCCAAATTCACATGATGAAGCCCTAACTCTCAGTATCTCCAAATGTGACTGTATTTGGAGATAGAACCTCTAAAAAGCTATTACTTTGATGAGGTCATTAGGGTAGGCTCTAATCCAATCTGACTGGTGTCCTTATAAAAAGAAGAGATTAGAACACAAGTACAGAAGGAAAGCCATCTGCCAGAGAGAGAGAGAGACCAACCCATTTAATACTTGATCTCAGACTGCCAGTCTCCATGACTGTGGGAAAGCAAATTTCTGTTCAAAGTCTGTGGTACTAAAAAAAAAAATAAAAAAATAAAAAAAAATCTGTGGTACTTTGTTTTTTGGCAAACCTAGCCAACTAGTATATCAGTGTTATTGGACTTGTTGCTAAGGTATGCCTAGAAATTTTATTTTTGGAGTAGCAGTGGTTGTTATTGGGAAAATGACCTAAAGATGAGAACAGAAATGTCCTGTAAGTTCACTGGTCCCCTCCCCATGGGAGCTTGAATGTTAAGGCCAAAGAGTTAAGACATCAAAATGTGAAATGTGATTGATTAGGAATGTTTTTTCACTACTCTTGATGTTTCCCTTCTGTGAAGGGAGCACAGTTAAGTGTAACTGCTAGCCTCGCTGCCTTTTACACATTTCAGCCCCAGGTGGCAGTGGTGAAGTGGTTTGTTCAATTGGTAAAGTTTGAATTAAGTTGGTCCTGTAGAGGAGGGCTACCCAACCCAGCCACTACTCTTTTGACCTGGCGGGTAAATGTTTCTAATTCCAGATTCAGCGAGCAATCATACCAGGCTCTCCAACTAAACTATGTTCTCCAAACTTCAATTTAGTTGTAAAGGTGATATTTTGAATTCCCATTTGCCTTACCTTTTATGCTCCATTTCTTCAGAATAGGGTGTGGGGGGATGAACACCCCCTAAAAACATCAACAAATGATTCTGTTTATAATTTTCCATTCTAAAAAGTTAGTTTTTTGAAAGTGTGGGTTGCTATTATTCTTGGACAACTGGCTTGAATTAGCAATGTTCCCAGTGCTGTCCCAACTCCAGGAAGGAGTGTAGATTAAAGATAGAATCAGTGACTGACTTCCCCTTTCCTGTTGGAAGGGGAGAGCCCAAATTTTATAACATATTTAACTTATTAAATGTTCAGCCCAATGCATGCCAGGTCCAATTTAATGCTGATTAAAAAAAAAAACAAAAAACAACAACTGGATGTTGATAAAAAAAATTATCTAATCCTTTACAGTTAATAAAATACCTGCATATATAGTCTGCTTTCCCCCATATTATGGATGACTCAGTTTTTATGGATTATGAAAAGTTACAAAGTAAATTAGCAAAAATCACCCAAGACTAGCTCTGTGGTTACAAGGTCAGAGATCTTTCTGCTATATAATGCAGTTGCTTTGTAAAAATTCATTAAGCCTGCTATTTGATCAGCAGTCGAAAAAACCAGGAGATCTAAATAACCAAATCAGTTGCATCTGTGCTTAAACCGTGTGAAATAAAATTTAAAAGAATGTAAGAACTGTAATATACCTAAAGCAATGTGGGATCTTAGTGTTGGAATATTCAACCTTGCTTTGCTGATTATAAGACATAATGAGTAGCATTATTTTCTCAGAAGTATCTGAGAGTTGGCAACTGCTACAACATTCTTAAAGGAGAAAATACTCTGATTACTCCTAAACTCTTCTCCTCTTCCCTTCCAAAATCAGAGAGAATATGGCAGCTTCCAGAAGGTTCTCACACAATTTCCAGTTTGCACATCTTGAAGATTCAACGTTTGTCTAATATATCTTCCCACTTCCTATTTTTCTTCTTTTTTCTGGCCTTCATCTTTTGACTGGAGCATCTGAGGATGGATCTGGATCAGAAGAGAAACTTTCAAAACCCACTTTTTTTTTCTCTGTAGGCCTGATTCTGGCAAATATCAAGTGAAATCTGGTTCACCTAAGTGGTTTTTCTCCATTAGGTAGGGGGCTTGACTCCAAGTCTCCATCTTTCTTCCTGTTCCCAATGGATCATCGAGAAACCAGTTTCTTAACTCCAGAAAATAATTTCTCCCAAGGTGTTACAGAAGGAAGGCACAAAGTCCTTGTTCAGATGATATGTACACATTTCAAAGTGGAATTTTCTTGGTTCACCATAGCTGATGCAATGGTATAGATGTCTGCTCTGTAAATTTGGTGGTTAGGATCACTTTTTCTCGGCAGGGCTTTCAGAGTTTTCATATCATGATATGGAGGCAGCTTTCATATTTTCCCCTGTAGAACCGAGCCTACTCCCAGGATCAAATAAAACAATAAAAAAGAAACACAGCATCCCAAAGACTTCAAATAAATGGTGACTTAACTTTAGCGCCTTGGAGGTAAAATTGCCTTGTGTTGTGACACAAAGAGCCCTTATCGTCCAAAGCCCAAAATTTAGAGGGTGATAAAAGTCTTCTTTTCTCTTTGTTTCTATAGCCTTCTATTTTTTTAACCTTGAATCACCCAAGGGTGAATCATGAAACCTCTGTCTGCAGCTGACATATCTTTTTTTGAGATGACATATTCACTCATTTTCATAAATTATTAACAATAAAATATATAACAACGATACGATTTCCATGTACTTAATCACATTTCTCAGCTATTTTATGAATAATTAAATAGGTTTTAAATAGATTTCTAAACCAAAACATTGCTAAATATTATTATCTGTGATAATCATTTTTTTTAAATCATTTTAATTAATAGAAGAGGTCAGACATTTTAGTGGCTCCAAATCCAGTTTTTAATGTCACTTTCTTGTCATTGTCAAGAAACTCCTATTGAGCCTCCCCCACTCCCCCCTGCCTCCCCTTCCCCCAGTGCCTGTCACTGGACTCCTGCAGACCTAGACCATTCCCTTTAGATCAGGAGCTCCTATCAATCAAAGCATAGAAGGTAAGTCACACATTCTGGACCAGGTCTCCAAGTATATGGATATGTTTCAGACTGTCAGCACCATTGGAACAATGTGTTTAAAAGAGCAAATATGGATTACTTTGCTTATATACGTGCAGCTGTAGCATTCTCCTTGCTGGTTAGCTGAAATTAAACGTCTTGAAAAAGTAAGAGGAAGCACCAACTAACTTCATGAATTCAGTATATGCTGTGTAGAACCAGCCCAGAATCCTCTATTTTATTAAACATCCAAGTCAGGAAATAAATGGAAAAGCGCATTTTCAGATGGAGCTCAGCTAACATAGCTGTAAAGTAGTTATATTTGTCTTATTGAATGAATATAACGTGTACAAGGAAAAAAACAAGGGACAAATTCTGGGTGCTCCTCCTCAGCGTTCTCATTAAAGAAAAATTCTCTCCCACGTCGATCTGTCTTACAGAAAAATTTAACTTGGAAACGTGCAGGAAAAGACGATGCCTTTTGGTAAGACCTTGACCCAATCATGTTAAAGTAGAATTAATCAGCCCTCTTTCCCCAGAAAGCTATTTGAAATCCTCCGATGAAAATAGAAGTGCAAAGTGTACTTATAAATAAGTAAGGATTTTTACTGCTAAGATCAGCAGAGGCAAGTTGAGGTTTTTGTGTCTCAGAACCGCTGACTCCGCAGACTTGGCTGCTGTGTGAAGTGTGGGAGCCTCTTGGGGCAGCCCTCAGCCCTCAGCTGGTGGGCTTGGCTCAGCACCGGCGCCCCCTCCCCCCTGGAGTGCAGGGGCTCTGTTAACACCACCCACTACATTTTAATTACTCTATCTACACAACAATGGGCTTCTTTGAATTTTTATGTCCATCTTCGGCCATTTAAGTGTGACCCTTGGTTTCACACCACAACTAATCTGGGTGCAACATCCTTTTATTCCTTTAAATTTTTATTAAAGGGGGGTGTAGTTCCATTGGAAACAAGGCACAAAGGGTTTACAATTTGGCAGCAGTGATAGAGAAAACAGCTGTGTCACGAACAATTTCCTCAAAGAGAAGAGACCCTTAGCCAAAATTGTCTCCCCTTAGTCCTTTGCCTCATTTTATTCTCACCTCCCCATCCTGAGGAAAGATTAAGGATTACCATCTCTCATGAATCTGCTGAAGATAAAAATTTATCTTTCAAAGCCTTTGAAACTGTTTTTACCCCAATATCCAATAAAAACAAAAATAGACTTAGTAAGACATTACTGTCTCTGAAAAATGTCAGGTTTTTCCAGTTTATTTATAAAATGTTATTTATACATATTCATCCCACACATGATCATGACTGGCACTTTACTGAACTGTGTTGCAATTAATATTAACAACACTGAGAAATACAGAAGCCCTTATAACAAAATCCTTCCCAGATGCCATAATAAATATTTGGTATTTGGTAGTAGATATTTGGTGATTGTTTTTTTTGCAAAAAAGTTCAAAATGTATCTTTTTTTTTTTTCAAAATGTATCTTAAATAGAAAATAGAAAGTATTTTCACAATCGCAGGTAACCACTTCATCTGTACTAGTACTTTGTTGTTGTTTTAATATTATAGGGTTATAGAGTCTGTTGCTGGCTGGAATATGGCATTCAGCTGAGATGACTTTTAGGTCCTAGAATGAAGGTGAATTTCTCTCAATTGGAAATTGAAGACATATAGAAAGATTTGCTAGCTTAATGCTAAAAGTTATCAAAATTGCTAACTAGGATATAATTAATTAGCCTCCATTTGGGGACCTCTCTTTGAAATTTCCAAGAGATAACCTCTATCTGCATGTAAAGATTTTGCCAAGTGTCCAATGTTCAGAAATGATTCCCTGCTAATATTTATCTAGCTCTTTGTATTTGCGAAGGGGAAGGTGGATAGTAGTCTGTGAATTCAGCATCCTGCTGTAGACATTTCTAAATGTCAAAAGGAACCAAGGATTTTTCAAGCTGATATACCCTGTTGGATTAAAAAAAAAACCCAAAAAACAAAAAAAGCCCCCACATTTATCAAAAGATGCTCTGATTTTAGTTTAAAAGTTAAATTATGCTGGTTCTCAGTAGCTGTAAATCGTCCTGTGAAGATTATAATTTTTCCATGTAACTCACATTTAAAAGCCAATCGACTAACAGATTGTAGTTGGGATTAATACCTGGAACTCTTCATGATAGTGAAGCCTGAGTTTCACAGGCCTCCTCACTCAGTGAAGAGTAATTCTAAAATGCATTCTTAGTCATCCCAGCAAGCTGACCCTGGATTAGTAAAAAAATCCAGGCTCTTAGGCTAGGTTCAAACAAGAACTTTCTGATAGCAATGTGTTATAATAGCCTATTTATGTGACTGTCACCTTCACTAGAAAATAAATTCCTTGAAGGACAAGGATTGCCTTATTAGCTATTATAGCATAAGCATTGGGCTAATATCTGGCAAAAAAGAGACAACAGTAATATTGTTGAATAAACAAATGACTATATGAAGCCTCTTGGGAGACCAGTATCCTTATTTATATAATAAAGATGTGTAATTCGATGGTCAATAAGCTGTCTTTGAGCTGTATAAATCTTCTACAAAATAATTCTACACTTAAAAAAAATTAATGAGGGATGTTTGGGTGGCTCAGTGGTTGAGCATCTGCCTTTGGCTCAAGCTGTGATCCCAGGGTCTGGGATAGTGTCTCGTATCAGGTTCCCTACAGGGAGCCTGCTTCTCCCTCTGCCTGTGTCTCTGCCTCTCTCTCTCTCTGTGTGTGTGTCTCTCATGAATAAATAAATAAAATCTTTGAAAACAAATTAATAAATACAAATAGTTAATGAATTTCTCTGACAATTTATGATAATTTAGTTGGATTATTCTCTACAGTAGTTTTAGCTTACTTGGAAGTCTCGATCTATATATGCTCAGAAAGAAGACCATAGAAGAAGAATGCTATATGTGGCCAGATGCACCTGCAGGCTCTCAGCCCCTCACCACCAGACTTTGTTGGCAGCTGTCCCCACTATAGTGTAGAAAAAGATGTTACTGGGGACTCTGCCTACTTCATGGGACACTGAGGCATTGTAGGGTAGATAATCAGATTACCAAAGTCAACCTAAACTGGATCTCTCCTAAATTTAGATACACAGAGGAAATTGTTTCAAGAACCCTTCCCACAGTTCTTAACTCTTAGCCAGACCAGAGATGTCACAAGGGTCTGTGAGAGGATCTTGTGAGGAGACTGGTAAGACAATTCTTTGAAGGAAACTGAGGCCTTGTCATGCTGGCCACCAGGCATTGTAGCCAGCCAGCCCCAAGCCTAGTAAAGAAAGGATTAGAAAACCCCACGGTGAGCTTTGAAATGTATTGTTCTTGGTAATGACCTCAAAGGTTCAGAAGCCCACTATAGACCAAGCCTTAGTCTCTGTCACCTGGGCCCCTAAAGAATGAGAGAGTACTTGCTGCTTAGGTGGTAGACTTGGATGGGGGCGTGGCTCCTTTGGGACCAGGCTGCCATCCCGGTTTGCGAGCCATACAGGGAAGAGACCACTCGGACTGCATTTACACCTTGTTCCTGGAGCTCTGAGGAGAACTTGACAAAACAAAACCAGCCAGAAACTGACGGATCAAGGAAACTTCAAATGAAAGGAGCCTGCCAGGGACTATTAGAAGCCTTTGAAAGATCCCCACAAGATGAGAGATGATCTTTAATCATGTAGCATGACCAGGAAGCACAGAGCCAGCATATGACTCTGCCCACCAGTCAGGCTTCTAGAATGAAGAAGCAGGGAGAAGACATCAAGCTACGGCATTCTTGAGCTGGATATTTCAATTACTATTGTGAAGTGATGCTTGCAACAGCAAATGACTGTTTTACTTGAGACCGAGGAAAAGTGATAAGCCTGCCAAAGTTTTCAGGTTGGAGCACAGGAAGATTATTTAGTACCATTTAAAGAGTTGGGGGAGACAAAAATAAATTTGTTTTGATTTCAACGTGTGAGTCATTGCTTGTACAACATAGTGGTTACACCATATTTGCCTCAGATTTGCTAATTACATGGCACTCCACTGAATTTTGTTTGTTGCACATATTTGGAGTCTCATCAAGTTGCATTTTGTTCCTCAAGAGGAGAAAAGGCCTTGAACGTGATGTGACACCCTGTTTCTGGAGTTTGCATTACCTGCTGGAAGTACAGCAATCCAGCCTGCTGACTTTGGGAGTCGGTCCTGATGGGATTATGTGCTCTGACGGGTATTGGTCTTGGGTCACTGGTGGATAGATGCCATGGTCAGGAAGGACCTGGCCAAAAGAGGGCCTGTTCTTTCACCTGTTGGCTGCGTTGCCTGCCAACAGTCTTGTCCTGTGGGCTCTTCAGGGATTCTCTTGGCCGGCTACAGATAGATCCCTCACAGGGGTGTCACCAGCTTGACTCCCTGAACTCAGAAAATTTCTAGCAGAAGCTTCTGTTTAACCATAAGTCTAACTCTGAGAAGCAAACTAATGAACTGCTGGAACAGAAAAAGAAACATTGAAGGAAGAAGCCTGCACAGATGGATCAGAAAGTGCCAGAAGTGACCCGCGGTGACCTAGGCCTCATTATAATGTTAAAATTCCGTTCTGAATATTCATCCCAAGCACTAATAAAAGGAGCATGCTTTCTCGAATTCAGAGAGATATAGCTCTGGAAATTATTCCCACTGATCTCCTTGTTACTTAAAATATAGATGACCTTGTGAAGCAAGCTCACCTGGTGTACTCTCTATCTATAACTCACCGAGGAGTGGGCCCACTTTGGTTCAGTAAGGTCAAACACACAGTAAACCTTCTTTTCAGGTGGCCCATACTCAATGACTAATCACGATTGTGTGTAAAGTCTTGGTCATTTCAGCCTAACTCAAAATAACTCTGATGAATGGTTTTATGGCAGGGTTCCCTGTGGGGTTGTCTGAGGCCCATTAGGACTGTACTCCAGTTTGCCGTCTCCCCCTGCTCACCCTGTTCCCTTCCTCTACTTCTGTGGGTGAGGATACCAAGGGTACTCCTTTTTTTTTTTTTTTTTTTTAGATTTTATTTATTTATTTGAGAAAGAGAGAATGAGCTCAAGTGGTAGGGAGGGGCAGAGGGAGAGGAAGAAGCAGACTCCCCACTGAGCAGGGAGCTCAACCCAGGGCTTCATCTCACTATTGACCAAGAGGTCATGACCTGAGCCCAAGGCTGATTGAGTCACCCAAGCGCCCCAAGGGAACTTCCTAATAAACAGTTCTGCTCCCTTAACTCTCTACTTCCCAGAGAGCCCACCTTGCCAGAGCAGCCCTCTGCATTAGCCTATATCCCTGCAATCCTCACTTGTTTCAAATTTGCAGAGATACACATGCACAGTTCTATCCCTATATAGGTGTGGTGTTGGAACAACTAAACCTGTATGTATGTGTTTGGGTAAAAATGTGCACAATTTAATTTGCTAATTAAAATTTGTAAAATATGTACTTAGTAAAATTTAAATCATAAATTGCAATTCTTTGAGGATCCTATATCCTGAGCATAGAGACCATGGTGACAACCCCAGTTGGTCTGCTCCAGAGATAGCCATAGAGGCCCACACATAAACTAGTCCCCAGAGCATTGCTAGGTATCACTGTATCCTAAATCCAAGTTCCTGTTGAATTAAAAATATATTAAACATTAATAATTTCATCACCCTCCAAAGAGTAAAGCAATAAAGTGACACAAGCATTACAACTCTATGTGCTGTTCCCAAGAAGAGTAGATCAAACAATGAAATCATACACTTTCATCTCCATTTCATTCAAAAAGATTGTGTGCACCCTCTGAATTCAAAGGCACAGTCAAATCCTCCATTCAACGAGTCTTAAAAATTAACTGGGCTTTGCTTAGCTGGTACACATGTATTATTAACTCATTATGAAATTGTACCTTCCATTATGTAAAAAGGTTACCTGAGGCAATCCCTTTCTATCTGAGTCCATTAAAAACTTGATAAATACATTTATTAAGACAAACTGGCAGGGGTGAATTGTTCTTTACAGTAATTTGCTCTGATGCCATTCTGTTTCAAATCATTGCTCCTTTAGGAAAGGAAGTATAATATAAAACTCTGCATTTACTCATGGTGTTTAGAACCGTGTCTTGCATGAAGAGCAGGACTCAATACAACTTATTAAATTCAACAAAACTGGGTCAGTGGCACAACTTTTGGCAAATGTACCTTTTTATTTGCTTTGTCTTTTTTCAAATTAAGGTATAACTGACGTAAGATTATATTAGTTACACACACACACACACACACACACACACTGAAATGATCCCCACAATTTCTAGTTAGCATCTGTCACTATATATAGTTACAAAGAAATGTTTTTTTCTCGTGATGAGAACTCTTAAGATCCACTCTCAGCAACTTTCAAATATGCAATGTAGGGGCACTTAACTCAGTGAGTTAAGCATCTGCCTTCAGCTCAGATCATGATCCTGAGATTAAGCCCCATGTTGGTCTCCCTGCTCCGTAGAGAGCCTGCTTCTCCTTCTCCCTCTGCTACTTCCCCTGTTTGTGTTCTCTCTCTCTCTCTCTGTCAAATAAATGAATAAAATATTGGGAAAAAAACCCAAATATGCAATGTAGTATTATTATCTATAGACACCATGCTATACATAACATTTCCATGATTTATAAATGTACCTGTTTTGAGAAGTAATTTTATTATGAACTTCCTTCATAATGACTTTATGATTGCCTACATACTGGAAAGTCTATGTTAATGGAGTATAAAATATTTCTATGTCTTCTTGTTTTTAAAATATTTTATTTATTTATTCATGAGAGACACAGACAGGAGGCAGAGACATAGACAGAGGGAGAAACAGGCTCCCTCCAGAGGGAGCCCGGTGACGGACTCAGTCCCAGGACCCCCGGATCATGACCTGAGCTGAAAGCAGACACTCAACCAGGTGCCCTATTTCTATGTCCTCCAGTCCTAAATTCACTATCATGCCAAGTTTGTGCCAGGCCCATCAAAAAAAAAATCTGATTTAGCTTCTGGTTCCAACATTTCTATTCACACTGCTAAGAAGCAACTAAAGAAGTAACAGAAAGACAAACCAGACTTCAGACCCATTAGTGAATCCACGGGTTACATATGTCTCTCTCGGCCCCAATGCTACTTTAAATGGGCATGCATGCTCACATATGCCTATGTGTACATACATCATTTCTATGTGTTTTGAGAGACTGTAGTAACATTCAGAGTTTTGCATTCCAATGAGAACACTTTGTCTGTGTACCATTTATAATTATTTGACCTTCCATGTCTACATGTAGGATTTTTTCATTAATGGCTACCTTCCCCTGATAGGCTTTACTTTCCTTGAGGGAAGACATCTGTCTGTTTTACACACTATTTTTCCCCACACATCTAGCACAATGCTCAATGCATGGTAGGCATTTAGTAAATATTGGGATCCAGCCCTGGACTTTAGAGTACTCTATATGGGTAGAGTGCCGCTAAGCTTTTTTAAATTTTTTTTTCCTTTTGAAAAATGCTTGGATTCCTTACAGCCTTTGCAAATGTTCACCATTGAAGAATGGAACCGCCAGAGCTGTGATTCAGTGATAGGAGATGAAAGCTGTTGATGGCTATGCCTTAGTGCTTAAAATATTAAGAGTGACTCACAAGAAATACTGAACACATGAACTGTGCACATGATATCTATGAAAAGCAGAGGTCACCTTATAGTCATGCTTTCATAATCGTGCCAACACATACCAACACACACACACACACACACACTCTCTCTCTCTCTCTCTCTCTCTCTCTTTCTCTCTGTCTCTCTCTCTCTCTCTATGCATATACTGTGGAAGCCTTTGTGATTATGTAATCTCCTTCTGTTGAATGTGAGCAGGACTTAGTCACATGCTTCTAAAAAATAGAATAAAGCAGAAGTGATGAAATATCACTCTGAAACTAAATCATAAAAGGCAGTATAGCCTCTCTCTCTCTCTCTCTCTCTCTTTCTCTCTCTGCCTCTTTCTCTTTCTCATTACTTTTTCTTGGAAAATCCAGCTGCCATGTCATGAATAACCCTATGGAGAGGCCAACATGGCAAGGAACTGAAGCATCTGTTCAATGGCCACGCAAGTGAATTTGGAAACAGATCCTCCAGGCCAGTCAGCTCTCAAAGTGCAGCCTGAGAGACGTTTTCTCTTCATGAGTGAATCTGAGCCTGAACCATCCAGCTAAGCTGCTCCTGGATGCCTGACCACAGAAACTATGAGATAATAAGTGTTTGTTGTTTTAATATCCTGAATTTGGAGGCACTTTGCTCAGCAGTAGATAAGTAATACATCATATAACCAATATATATCATGCTAAGGACAGTGCTAGGTGCCAAGGAATACACCGTGGCAATCAAAACCAGACATTTTGTTCTCATGGGAAAAGAAACTTTTATTAACTTTTTAATATTCATAGGTATAAATATCATTCTGAATGCACAAATAAGTTTTGAGAGAAGGGCAGATTATTATTTACCCTCAGCAAATAACAACAGAATTCACCTGCACCTCCAGTCTTAACCTCTGGAATGATGGGATGAGAACCAGATGCAACCTGTACATGGGAAGGTTGTAGGGGAAGAACTCTGAGCAAAATAGTCTGGCTCTTGGTTAGGAGGGATAGCTGTTTCTCCTTCCTGTTGGAGAAAATCTTCTTTAACACAAAATGGGAAGGATTCTGGGTTCTTATTCTGCTTTTGTGGAGCGAAAATAAATTTCTCCAGGAGAAGATAAGCCAGTATCCAGGGGTGTTTCCACTGCCCCAGGTCTCAGCCTCCCTTGAAATGCATAGACATTCCTCAGAAAGGAAAATATCTCTGGAATTCTCCCAGTATTCAGACATTCATAATTCTTCCAAGGCTTGCTTTTAGCTGAAATCCCATTTTATTACTATTTGTATAGAATATTCCAACTATGCATAAACATAAAAATGTCTTCTCTCCAACCCCACAGTTATAAAATACTCATCACTGCATTAACCACAAAATGAAAATTTTGGAACAGGTTGAATGCTTTAAAATAATGAGGAAGATAAAATAAATTATGGAAGAGAAACTAAAAATCTATGTACCCAGGGTCAAAAACTATCAGATGCCTAGAATAAATCTAACTAAAGATGTACAAGACCTCTGTGTGGGAAACTATAAAACATTACTGAGAGAAATATAAGAAAATATAAATAAATGTAGAGAATACACCACGATCAAATGGCTGAAAGTCAGAATACTGCTAAGGTATAAGTTCTTCCCAAATTGATCCATAGGTTTAATGCAATCTTGGTAACAAACCTAGTAGGCTCTTTAATAGAACTGACAAGCTGATTATCAAGTGTTTTTAGAAAAACAAGGGACCTAGAATCAGAAACATAATATTGAAGAAAGGAAAAGAAAACTTCAGATATGAAGAATCACTATAAATCTATGTACTACAAATTATATATGATATTATCTATTATAAGACTTGTGGTATTGGCATAAGGATAGAAAAATAGCAGAACAGAAGGAGGAGTCCAAACACATATACACACATATACAGTCACCTGGTTTATTACTAAAGTTTCATTGAAATTTAGCGGAGAAAAAGATAACATCTTTAGTAAAGGGTCTGGATCAATTGGATATCCATATGGAAAGAAATGAACATTGACAGCATCTCACAACATTCACAAAAGTTCAGCATGGGCAGAGACGTAAATGTAAAAGTTAAGAGTCAAGCTCTTGGAAGATGAACTTAGAAATACAACAGATTTATGAATTTGGGTTACACACAGATTTCTTTAAAAGAGCAGAAAAAGGCAATAATCCTAAAAGAAAGAAAAGGCCAATTAGACTACATTAACATTAAGATCTTTGTTTATCAAAAGAGCATTAAGAGAATGAATCATTAAGACAGTGGATAGTGGATAGGTAAGCTAATAACCAAGTTATATTGGAACACATATATCCCTCAAAGGACTCTTATCCTAAATATATAAAGACCTCCTACAAATCAATAAGAAAGACAACCCAGCCAATGTTATGACTGTTGGCTGCTGTGAGGTTTACAGGAGACGAAACTGCTAAACAAATTACAGTTTTTACAAATAGCTATTATTATTGTTTTATCATTACTACCTCTCAAAGGACCAAGGGATGTCAGCACAATAGTCTAGTCTCTGTGTGGGAAGCACCCACACAACTTCTGAACACTTATTTATTGACATCCTTTTTCTATTGTTTAAATTGGAAAAATAAATCCTGCAATTTTAGTGTTGTGTCTAAATAAGATTGTATGAGATATATTGACCAAATAAATCTCTACCTTTCCAACCCTTCAATAACCATTAAATATTCAAACTTGTACCTGATTCAAACAAATTAGTCAACTCCATTTAAACCATCAAACTGGTAATGCTTTTGGCCACAGGGCTAGTTAAAAGTTCCATTGATTTGCATTCAAAGGTGGGGGGCGGGGGGGGGGGGGGGGGGGGAGAGCCTGCGAGGCTGATGAGACTCAGACCAAACGCGTCCTCTGATAGTGAAGTATGAGACATCTTCCTCCGTCTTTTGGTTCAGCGTCATTTGCAAGTCTGAATACACTATGGTTTCAGAATGTAATAAAGCATCCAAACTTTTAGAGGCCAGAAATTTGGAAGTACAGGAGACCTTGGTCCTGCTGATTCATAAATTGGTAGGAATACCATGAGAGTCTGAGGAGCCACAGCATAAATGTAGCATGGATCTTGCATGAGCAGGAATTTTATCCTGTTCAGTAGAAGGAAAACAGCAAATAACAATGACAGTAATTAAAAGCATTCTTTTACAAAAACTATGAATACACATACTTTGAAGAGTATATATGGCACATGAACTTTTCACATAAAACCCAAGAATTCAAAGGCTTTATCCACTTTCTGAGGGGTCTCTGGAAGTTCTAGAATCCTGGGGATTAATGTTCAAGTTCCTTTTAGGTAGCGAAGTTGGTAAAGTGCCCCTCTAGACCAATCCCCCTATTTCACATTTGAAGATTCGGAAATCCAAATAGGATAAGTTAGTGGCAGAACCAGGGCCAGACCCCAGGATTTCTGCTACCCCATCTCCAGAATTGTTACTGTCTTTCCAGCTTCTGACAGATGAGGTTGGCATGAAACATTGCCAGTGCAGGTTGGGTTGAAGTAGTATTCAGTGGCTTACCAAAGCATCTCAAGAAATACCTTGAAGGTTTCTGTTGGCTGACCTGAATTGAACTCCGGGATGGATTAGTCTTCATTATTGCATATTCATTAGTGAGCTTGTGAGGTTAAGTAGCATTCTTTCAAACTCACTTAAATGTAGCAGGAATGCTCTGATTGGGATTCCAATTTTGAGAAGCAGTGTGCCTGAGGGTGCGCCTCAGGGGAGCAGGACAAGATGATGATGTGATTTGTGACCTGGATTAGGCACTGAAAAGAGGTGGGCATTAATAATAAAACACATTCACATGGTAACACACTATTCTGCTCTAAGTAGGGTTGTAGTTTTTACAGCAATCTGTGGCATTGTTGTTGGTTTGGTTTTTTTTCTCTTAAAATTACAGATAGTGGGGAGAGAGATTTATCAAGTCTCTGCTAATCAAAATCAGATATTCTAATTTTTATGAGTGCATTAATGTCATCCAAGTTTTTCTCTGAGATTAATGACAAGAATTTGAGTGGATAAACTTAACTTTTAAAAAAATAGTGGTAATTTGTTGGGCCCTTTGGGTTGTTTTTTTTTTTTTTTTTTAGATTTTATTTATTTATTCATGAAAGACACAGAGAGAGAGGCAGAGACACAAGGCAGAGGGAGAAGCAGGCTCAGTGCAGGGAGCCCGACGTGGGACTCGATCCCAAGTCTCCAGGATCACGCCCTGGGCTAAAGGCGGCGCTAAACCGCTGAGTCACCCGGGCTGCCCGGCCCTTTGGGTATTGCCCAAGTGTTCCTGGGTCATTGAGATGGTTTGTCATCTCTGGCATACCTGGCAATGGGGCAACTGTAGACATGGGGCTTTGGGATCATGCAGTGGACTGCTTCACTTCCCTCTGCTGTGTTGCTTCATTTCATACAATGTTTGAATTTGGTTTCCAAGTCTGCACGTGTGCGTTTCACTCAATATGTATCATTCCTCTGGCCATGCGAACATTTCCATAATTTCTATTCATGTTTTTTGAAAGAAACACCACCCACTTCAAATTTTTACTTAAGGAAAATCCGAAGACCTGGTGATTTTTTTTTCTGATGCAGCATATAACACCAGAACATATCCATATGTATTTTAAATACAAGCTTTTTATTTTATAACAGTTTTAGATTTACAGAAAAAAATTAAGATAATACAAAGTTCCCATATACCCCACATCTAGGTTCCCTATTAGTATCTTACCTTAATATGGTATATTTGCCCATTGAGCCTGTGTTGACATATTAGTAACTAAAGTCCATACTTTACTCAAATGTCTTTAGTTTTTATACCATTTCCTTTTTCCTCTCTAGGATCCCATCTAGGATGCCGCGATACATTAGTTGCCATATTTCCTTAGGCTCCTCTTGGCCATGATGGTTTATTACGCTCTCCTTGTTTTTGACGATCTTGACAGGTTGCAGGAGTACTGGTAAGGTATATTGTAGAATGTCTCTGGACTGGGATTTTTTTGGATGCTTTCCTCATGGTTAGTCTGGGGCTATGGGTTTTGGAGAGGAAGGCCACAGAAGTAAAGTGCCGTTCATACCACATCATATCAAGGGTACCACTACCAACATGACTTACCGCTGTCAATGTGAACCTTAATTCCCAGACTGAGGTAGTGTTTCTCAGGTTACTGAAATGTAAAGGTGATTTTTTATTCTCCTTTCCATACTGTACTCTTTGGAAGAAAACCACTTACTTCAGCAGTGGGGAATTGTGCTCCACCTCCTTGAGGGCAGAATATCTACATAAATTATATGAAATTATTCTCCCTGGGAGATTTAGCTCTTCTTTTATTATTAATTATTCTTTTGGGTCATTTATTCATTCAATCATTTATTTATATCAATGTGGACTCATAGATACTTATTCTCATCCAATGCTATTTTATTTATTTTGTTACTTAAATTATTCCATCTTTGGTCTTTGGGATCTTTTTCAGTTGGCTATGCCCCTTTGACATATTCCCATTGTTTTTGTTGTTGTTATTATTTTAATCTGTTCCACCATTATAAGATATTCCAGGCTCATCTTATATATTCCCTGCCAAATCCTAGAATCATTCTTCCAAAGAACCCTGCTTCCTTTTATAGGAGAATGGCATTAGACACCAAGCTCTGTGTGGTTGGTGTTCATTTCTGCTGGAATGTCACTGCTTCTAGGCCCCATGGATACTAATGTGTGTGTGTGTGTGTGTGCTCATATCCATGAGCATTTCTTAAATTTTTTTTTTTAATTTATTTATGATAGTCACAGAGAGAGAGAGAGGCAGAGACACAGGCAGAGGGAGAAGCAGTCTCCATGCACCGGGAGCCCGACGTGGGACTCGATCCCGGGTCTCCAGGATCACACCCTGGGCCAAAGGCAGGCGCCAAACCGCTGCGCCACCCAGGGATCCCGAGCATTTCTATACATAGCAATCTATCTACATTAAGCTAACCGTGAATTCATGTTAATGTCTTCCCTCTAATCCATTAATACACAGATCATTCTAGGCATTTCCCCTGGCCTTTCTCTGACCCCCTACTTCAGCAGGTAGAAAACTGATTCCCACAGTCTGCCACCCATTTACTTATTTCAAATGCACATGCATCATGTATCATGATTGTTAAACCATAACCCTGGGAAACAACCTTATCAACTGGAGTCTAGTACTTATGTATAGTTCTTTTACCTTTGTTCTTACAAACTTACTCTTTTTCAAAATTACCTGGGTCAGAGCCTTTTACCCCACCTCCTTAAGTGAGGTTGTTTCAAACATTTGAAATGCATTTAGATAATTTTGGCACTTTCTGTATTTCATCCTGGGATCTCTGCTCTCCTAAATGATTTTTAAAAATTTTATGCATTAATTCATTTGTTCTTTTGCTGTGAAGTTCTGTAGGCTTTGACAAATGCGTAATGCCATGTATCCATCACTACAGTATCATACAGTATCATTCTGCCACCCTAAAAATCTTCTTTACATCACCCATTCAATCCCTTTTCCCTCCTGCACATCCCTGACAATTTTTATACTATCTCTAATTTTGCCTTTTCCAGAATTCACATGTTTGGAATCACATAGTCTATGGTCTTTTTGTATGAGATTCTTACATTTGGCAATATTCATTTAAGATTCATCCATGTGTTTTTTGGCTTAATAGCTTATACTTTTATCACTGAATAATATCAACTGTATAAATATACCACAATTTATCCATTTACCTATTTAAGGATATTCTTGGTACTTTCAGGTTTTGGCAATTATAAATGCGGCTGCTATAAACACTCGCATGCACATTTTTGTGTGGACATAAATTTTCAAATCAGTTGAATGAAAACCAGGAACATGATCACTGGATTATATGGTAAGACTGTGTTTAGCTTTATCATAGACTGCCAAATAGTCTTCCAAAGTGGCTATACTGCCACATTCTACCAACAGTAAATGCAAGTTCCTACTGCTCCATGACCTTGCTAGCAATTGGTGTTGTGAAACTACCTATGAGATTTCCCATCAAATTACTGTTTTATTCGTCACCTACTATCTCTGGGTCTAACTGACTCATCTATCAAATTAGTTGCAATATCCTATCCTCACACCTTTGCAAAACAAAGAGTAAAGGTGTGCAAAGTGTATAGAATGCAACAGAAAAAAGTTTTTACTTCGAATACAAAAAGTCAACAACAACCCTGCTCCCCCAAGAAAAGAATGACAGAAATGCACGTTTCCACTTTATAAAATGCCTCTGTTGCAATTACAGTAACTGGATACTTTGAGAACAGCATTCTTAATACTGAGAAGTGGCTGAAAGAATCCTGAAGTCTTTCCAACCAACCAACCAATGCACTTTATTAAAAAAACTACATAGGTAGGATCTGTGTTTTCTTTTTTTGGATATGCTTAACCCCCTCCATTAGGGAAGAGGTACTCAGTAATTTTGACTAACTGGAAATGTAAAAACACTTGATTTCCCTATTTCCTGACTAGTGTCCTAGGCATTATATCTGGCTGCCGATTCTGATTACCTTTCTTTTTTTTTTTTATTACATTTTTTAGTTTAAATTCAATTTGCCAACATATAGTATAATACCCAATGCTCGTCCCATCAAGTGCTCCCCTCTGCAAAGTCTGATTACCTTTCCAAATTATACCTGAACTGTTAGCAAATTTACAGAGTAAATAACACTTTGATCATTGACCTCAAGTGGCTGATCAGCCCTAGTGGCACAGGTAATAGTGCTTGCTCAGGGCAAAGGGGATATTCAAGATCTGCTCCATTTCAAAATGCAAACGGGAAGCAGAGAGGCTGGCTTGGTATAGGGCTGACCTGGAGGCTCATTTTAGCACTCTGCTGTCCTGTTCTTTGCTGCTTTAAACAAAGACATCTGCATGGGGATGCCTAATATGTTTTCTGGAAAGATAAGAATAGCAATATTCAGCTTTCACACATAGATCCACATGTGTGAGCTCCAAATTTACACTAAAGGACTTGCCCCTTTACCTTCATGTGTTGTATTTGCGTGCTTTTGGTAATGTCTGGCATTAAGAAATATACTAACAGTTGCTTTTTTACCATCACATTAGTAACACAGTTATGTTAGGAACTTCTTTGGAACCACATAATTTCATATTCAAAATGTATGGAGTGGAAGGAAGAGATAAGAATAGATGAAAAAACTCAGAAGATGAAAGCCATTAGCAAAGACAGGTATAAGTGGCTCACTTCATCTTTATCCTGCAGCACACTACATGAACACAAAACTTACTTTCAAAGCTATGTAACACATGTTATTATGCATGTATATAGAAAATTGACCATCCCCCATTTGAATATCTGTACAATTAACTGCTCCTGGGGGAAGAAACAGTATATGATAGCTATTGCCCTGGAACTTCCAAGTGCTTTTCCAAATGTTATCAGTGCCATAACTGATGGTCATTACCAGCTGAGTATTCATGGATATAAATCTCTGTAATATTTTATGCGGTGTCCATGTGCAAGAACTTAAACTGCCTATATGTTGCGAAATCAGACATGTATAGGTGGGTCTGTGTCAGCCAGCCAGACTGTTGAGAGGGGCTCCATTTACATGAGGATGGATGAGTCTCATGGGAGAGGCAGTGATTGGATTCATTGATGGACTGCCCACATGGCTAAGATTCCCAAATAAGGATGGCACAGGGGCTACCACAGAACCTCTCAGGCATCAAACTTTTATGGAAAAGAAATTCACTCTCAGGGGAAAGCCAGAGGCAGCTGTCCTCACTGAGGTCCAGGGAGTCAGAATGTGAGTGGGCACAGGGATTTTAATGGAGTAATGCCTACAGGCCTGCACCCGATTATGAATAAATAAGTTTATATTCAGATTTATGACTCTAGGAGTTCTGTATTTGGATCAGTCCCCCAGAATTGAATCACACCTAGAGAAATTCATGAAGTTAAGTTTCTGAACAGGCAAAGATGAGAATTTGGCTGCCTTAACCCCACTTACTTGGCTAGCCCAAGCCCCTCAGAGTTTTAGTCTCTTAAATCAGAATTCAGTGTAGTGGATTTATTATTTTTAGCCCTAGATTTATTCCATGCTTATCAGTTGCATATAAATGATGGAATAATAGATGAGTTGTGTTATCCATTCTATTTTCATATTTTATTAAAGTACTTAATTGGGCACCTGCAGCTTGATTTCCTTTCCAAAGGTCTAATACTGCACAGACTCTGGGATGATTTACATGTGCTACAGATTTATCATGTAATCATGTAAACCACTTACAAGCTGAATTTATTGATCATATATGCTTTCCAAGAGCACTAAAACAGATCACCTCTGTATGGTGTCTGCAAAAGCAGATGTTTTTATTTATTTTATTTTATTTAATTTATTTTATTTTATTTTATTTATTTATTCATGAGAGACACACAGAGAGAGAGAGAGAGAGGCAGAGACACAGGCAGAGGGAGAAGCTGGCTCCATGCAGAGGCCTGACGTGGGACTTGATCCTAGGTCTCCAGGATCATGCCCTGGGCTGCAGGCAGCGCTAAACCACTGCACCACCAGGGCTGCCCAAAAGCAGATGTTTTTTAAAGGAACAATTGAGATAACTAGGAAAAGAATGGTATTTTATGGAGCAGCATTATCTGTGGAAGTCCCTTACTAGTGCCATGATTATTAATAGTTGTTAATGACCAAAGGGAGCCATGGTCAAATAAATTTGTGTTATGCTGAGTCAAAGTTGACCCAATGTCTTTACTGAAGGACATACCCGTCTTTAATATGCTAATGAGTTATGAATCTCTAAGAGGAAGCCATGGTGCACAGCATTTCCCAGCCCCATCTGACCTTGAAAGTGGGTTTGGTGTGCAAGTGCTCTCTTAAATACATTTGGAATATTGCTATCCAGAGAGAGCAACAAAAATATGGCTAAAATCCTGGTAGGCATCTGGGGATGGGGTAGCACCTTGACACTGACTAGATAACTACACAGAGGTGTTGATGAAATTTAGCCCTAAAGACAAAAGCAGGAAATAATTAAGCAACACTATCCCTGAACTGTTTTCACTAGAGCATATTAGGAAGTGTTGAGAAGCTGTGCAAGAGACCCACTCTCAGCTGTTGCTTTAAGCTTAAAATCTCTTACTTCCAAAAAACGTTTGAAAATTTTACACTTCCACCTTGTGTCCAATTCTGATCTCAGCAGAGAGCAGCTGTGTCCATCCACAGGTGGCATGGAGGGCTGGCATGCCATAGAGAGTGCAGGAGGGAAAAAGATCTCGAGATGGTGGTTCATGAGGATTCAGTCAACAGTGTCTGCTTGTAGCATCTGCAATACAAAAACCAGGCACTTTCTGAAATGAATAATAAGGCCTTTGGAGAAAGCAGCAGGTGTCCTAAAACAGCTCAGGGGACAAGGAAATTGGGGTACACAGGGGGCTCTACTGGAAATTGTCTCTTGGTCACCTTACTTAAAGGTTATCACCAATGAGGAACTGGACATTGGTCCCATAATCCACTATGTAATCTTTTTAGTTTACTACATATAGTAACCTCTGTTAAATGTTTACTATATGTTACGTATTATCTCATCAGATTCTCACAAGTCTTTGCGTTGCTGAAGAGGAAACCGAGGCATGGGATGGTAACACAATGTGTCCCCAATGCACTGTGAGTGGCAAACACAGGTCTATCAGACACTAGAGCCTGTACCCTTCACTGCACACACAGTTCTCCACAGAAGACATGCTTTATCCTTCCAGTCATTTGCAACCAATCTTTTGTCAGCTTTTGTAATTCCCAAGTTAAATCACACCTCCAGTATCATGCACAAGATCCTGTACATCTTCCTAGCTGTACAGGGGAGAAGAACCACATTTTGTCTTAAGGAGCTTAATTCTACCTGGATATATTTAGAATGAGCAGATATCCAGTTTGCCCAGGATAGTCTTGGTCTATATGTTATTCATAATGGGTCTTGATTTTACTCTCAGAATTATCCTGGACTGGATCAAAAATGTATTTTCATCCTAGATATATTTCACATTATTAAAATACTTTTTGCCAAGAAATTTTAAAAATGTATCTTTGAGTGGAAATTAGAATATTCTGTAAGGAGGAAATGAGGCAAGAGAAGGCTTACACTAGGCCTCTGACTTGAGTCCACTTACCAAATATGCATAGTTGAAATATGGATAAGCAAAAGAAAAGTATCTAGATTTACTCAGTGTGCTATTTTTATTACTTTTTGAGCAAAATGCACAAATATTCCACATTAATATAAGATGCAATGCAATTTCAGATGCTATTGCCAGAATATTTTATTTATTTAGTCAGACCATCTTAAAAAGATCACTTTGTAGCATCAATTTTCTGCTTAAATTTAACCATGGTATTATCTTAAGTTTGTGAAGAAGCATAAAGTAGAATAAACCACTCAAAATGGAAAAAAATAAAAAACTAAAGAAATTCCTGGCTTGCTGTTACTTTTTAAAAGTATATATTGAAAACTATATCCGTATTATTTAGTTTTATACTTTTGTATAATAATTATATGCTTTCATTTTTGTCCCAAATTTACAAAGAAGAAAAGGAAGGAGGGAAAGAGAATAAATAGCATGATGTATAAATACCTTTCTAAGACTGAATATTGAATCTTTGAAATAAAAATTCAACATCTTTAACATAGCCTACCAATCACTCTGTGCTCTGGCCCTTCTTTATCCCTCTAGATTTAGTTTACTTCATGTTGCTGCTCATCCTCTGATCCCCAACCTCATTGACCTTCTTTCAATAACTCAAACCCACCATGTCCCTTCTCACCATATAGCTTACAGTCAAATTGTTCATCTTCTGCCTCACTTAGTTCACTCCTACTTAAATCATCCACAAAGTACTCTCCAAGAGCCAGTGCCATAAGTTGGATTATTATTATTCTCCCCATTTCCAAGAGAAGAATATTTTTCCCCATCCATTGATGTTGGGCTTGGTATTGGTTTCCACTGGCTAATGACATGAAAGTGGATAACAGGGAAGAATTTTGAAAAGGTCATGCATAATTCATTTTGTCTTCTCATGTCTCTGCCCTTGCCATGAGAAGAACCCTCCTGGGCTGCCTGCTGGGTCCGAGAGGAGCATGAAAGGTAAGTCAGCAGAGCCACCCCAGTGAAGCCCATCTTAGATCACTGATCCTCACTGAACTACAAGACTAAAGAAGTTGTGATTTTTCATTGGTGCTGAGGTACCTTTTGGTTCTTGCTATCAGAAATAACTAACTGATAGAGCTGTGTATTTCTCTTCTGCCATCTTTACAATTATAATTTTACATTTATTAGGGTTATGACATGATTAATGTATCTTTCCAGCACTAAGCATACACACAGTAACAAAGCTGGTGCCTCACTAGCACTCAGCAGAGTCTGACATATAACAGGCACTCAATATATACTTTTTAAAAATATATAAAGGAACTAAAGTCCCCTCCATGAGCAGATATTATGAATAATGAAGAAATAAAACATGAGGATTAAATTTCCTAACTTAAAGTGGTCAAATGGTTAACAACTAGATGTTTGTAATCTTTAAGAAGCCAATTCCCTTGCTGGGATTGTTATTTGGACTCTCCTGTCACCTGCATGCTAAAATCAAGAACAAAAGCTGTAAACTATTGCATGTATTTACAACAGGAATCAGTCCTGATGGAAAAGTCAGCTGTCAAATTAGGCCAGGGCGAGATTGATTTTTTTCTCTCACATTAATCACTAAACAAATCTATTTTCTTTTCCTCCATTTCCCTCTCTTCTACACCACAAGGGGAGAATGAAAAGAAAGGGAAGGAAGAATGTCTTTCCCATGAGTCTCACTAGACACACCAGCAGGCAGGCTGAGCATGATTGATGGGGAAACTACCAAGGACCAGCAGTGTTTCAAAAGAGAATAGAAAGACTACTTTCAGGGCAATGCTACTCAGAGCTGCAATTCTCTGTCAAATAATGTCAATTCTTGCCAGAAATTCACTTAAAAGAAGATATTTCAAAGATCCTATTGAATGTTTCTACAAATAAAGATCCAAATTCTGATTTTGTCCTCTCCCAATATAAGCTTATTAAAAGCATTATGTGAATCAATTTCTCACAGGACTTAGATGGTGACAGTCACAGCTCATGCCTTACCAGCTGCCCAGACTTCGATCAGGCTTCTCCCGTGTCATGGAGCTAATTCAGCATGTCATGTGCTCAGCATCTCTTATGAGTCACAGTTAACATCAAAAGTTCTAAGGCAAGGTCACCCGCAAAGAGCAGGTACATGAAATCATCCACAGGCCTCTGGAAGCACTGTTCTTGGACACTAAGCATCTGCAGTGACCACAGGATACCCATGCATTCCTCAGAGGGAGAAGAGAAGTGGATGGAGGCATGACAATTTAGTGGACACTGTGCCCAGGCCTGGGGGAATGAGAGGCCACATGGTTCCTTCTTTCAGTTCCTCATTCACTCATTTATTCCACAATATGTACTCAGAGCCTTGACTGTGCTGGGCATTGAGGATAGAAAGATGGACAGTCCTTCAGGAGAAGACAGAGAACTAAACAAGAAAGATCCATACACTGTGCTAAAGGTAGGATAAGGGGTGAGCACAGGGCAGAGGATCACATTGGAGAAGAAGCTGACCCAGTTTGCGAGTGGTCAGGGAAGCTTTCCTGAATGAGGAGACATGTAAGCTGACATTTGAAAGGCAAGTGGCAACTATCCAAGGTGATCAGCAGTAGAGAAGGTACTATAGGCATTGAAATCTGTTGTGCAAAGGCCCAGAAACAGGACAGAGATGGTTGGTGGTGGGACTCTGGGACTGTAGCACAAGGTATGGTTGAGGTGAAGGTTGCAGTAACAAACACAAAAGGAGACAATGGATGAGGCACCTGGGTGGCTCAGTTGGTTAAATGTCTGACTGGTGATTTCAGCCCAGGTCATGATGGGTCGTGAGATTGAACCCTGTGTTGGACTCCACCCTCAGCTGAAACTGCTTGAGATTCTCTCTCCCTCTCTCTCTACCCCTTCTGCTCATGTTCACTCATGCTCTCTCTCTAAAATAAATAAATAAATGTTAAAAAAAAAAAAAGCCACATTAATGCCCCAACTCTATCCTTAACCAAAAGATAACATTTGTAGGAACATTAGAGGACACGAATGCTAAAAATATGTGCAATGCTTACTTTGTGTTACTAACTCTTTGGAAACTGAAAGTCATTCTCATGAGTTTAGAAATGTAAAGATGAATTATATATAAGTTGTTCTGCCCTGAAAATGAGGTTAGTAACTTGAGATATGAAACACGAGAGGAAGTCCAAGCCTCTGGAGAAAACTTTCTGCTGAACTTTCAGAAAAGGCATCAAAGAAAGTATTGAAGAGAAAAAAACAAGTGCATCGTATCTTTGATGAAATTAGATGATTTCTGGTCGTTTTAGGCTCTAGAATTTGACTCTTAATGGTGTAGTGATAGTGCTTTCACCTTTTAAAAGTGTTTTTATGCATGTGATATAATTTAATCTTCAATCATTATCTTTGTCAAATTATTATTTTAAGACTTGAGTGGAAAAATACAACCCATACTGTCCAAATAAATGAATGTCACCGACATCATCCTACCCCAATAGATTTCTCTGGCCTGTAGCAACATCCAATTCATTTTCCTTAAATCTTACCTTCTTTCAAAATCGAGTGACAATTTAAAATACTTTCTTGGGGGTTTGGAAGCAATCACTTGTACACAATAAGTATTGGTGGAGAAAATTCTCACAAATTCCTTCATATCCAAGTGCCATCAGCCAAGGAAAATTAGTTCTCTGTGACACCCACAGTAGGGACGTTAAAAAGAAAACCAGTTCAGATACCTTTTAGGGGATGATTTGAGAAACGGTGCTAGGGCAGAAGGTAGTATTTCTTGACCTGTGTGAGGAGATTTTCTCTCTTCCTCAACAACAACAACAACAACAACAAAAATGTTGCTAGAGAGATGTATAGGCAGAAAAATAGCCCCCAAAGATGTCCACCATCTGTCAATACATTATTTTATATGGCAAGGGAGAATTAAAGTTGCAGATGGAATTAAGGTTGCTTATCAGGTGACCTTAAAATAAGGAGGTTATTCTAGATAATCTGGGTGGGCCTGGTTCAATCAGTTGAACGGATTTAGGAGCAGAGTGGAAGCTGCCCTAAAGAAGAAATTATGCTAACAGATTTAATCGTGTCTGTGTGGATGAGATTTCCAGCCCTGCCTGGCCTATAGCCTCCCCAGATTGCAGACTTGCCTCCTCCTACCCCCTGACAACTGCAGGAGTCAATTCTTGCAATGAATTATTTAATATATATCACCTAATGGCACTGCTTCTTTAGTTGAACCCTGGCTGGTACCAGAGGTTACGTGGTTATTTGGTGACAGCCCATTAACTATTTTTCAGTAAGAGTAACCCTGCTTTATGAACCAGAATAATAAAACTCAATCTTCAACTCTGTGTAACAAATGACCCTAACATTGTTTGAGTGTCTATAAGCACATAATCTGTCTGGCTTCTCTGCAGCATAACCACTGAGATCCGCAGTCCATTATATTTCTCTTGCTGAGCAGCATGCATGGTATACCTAACAAATAATTATAAATAATTACTGTCTTGTTTCAGAATAAAGTCCAGGCAGATTTTTTTAAAACAAATTTCAAGAGAAGCAAAGTGATCTCGAGGTAAAGTCATCTGCCATCAGTGTTAGAAGTTGGCACTTCCACATGTGTAAAAATGTATGTGCCTAACCTTGCAGCTCAGTGCATGCTCTGAGTGAACGCAGGCTGAGTGAGCAGAGGACAAACAGACCCGGAGTTGCAGGCCAGCAGGAAATGGTGAGTTCTTGGTACCTTCTCATCCTCCCTCCAGACAGGAGCACAGCCTTTTTCTCCCCCTCTGGTGAATTTCTGTGACCTCTCCCACCTCGGATCTTCGTGAGTTGTGGCAGGTCGGTAGATCATAGCAGAAGTTTGATCAAGGGAAAAGATTGCTCCCTGGGAGGAAACCCTCTAATCCAAGCTGCTGGCTGCTTCTAGATTTGACATAAATTAACTTGCTGATTAGGATTTAGCAGCTATCAATCACTCTGGCATCCTCAGAGTCATGAGGAGAGGAAGCTGTCTCTCTCCGGGAAATGATTTTTCTACTGTTTTCCTCCTGTAGCCCTAGGCCAAGCTTGCCAGGCTAGGGAGGACACTTTCATAGGTGGGCTCCTGAGATGGGGATGCTGGTGGAAGTTCATGGCATGGAGAATACAATGGATTTCCTTCAAGAATTTATAATAGATAAGTCTTTGAGATGAGTAACAGTCTGTAAGTCTGAGGCTTGGGAAAGTTTTGCAAGGGGGTTGACAGAACTCACAGAGTTCTAACCCAACAACTAATTGAATAGGGGTAAGCTTAGTTTATGACAATGGGTAGGTTTTTCCTTGAGTTGAGATGTCGCTATAATAATAATGAGGAATTAGAAGGACCCCTCACTCTTCAGAGGCCCCTCTTTTACAGTGCTTGCATTACATAGTAATTTTACCCCTACATTAGAGTGCTGTGAAAACTTATATATAGTGCTGTATATATAGATTCTTGCTCATGAAAATCATTAATAGGAATTTATTTGTATTAATCAAAGTGGATAAATATAGCTTGAGTTTTTCCTGCATAGATTGCCTAATATGATGATAGAGAAAGATTTCAGTGGAAATGTTTAAGTATAATTTCGAGCTGAGATGTTTCCTAGAGAAAAGTATAGAAAGTTTTCTATCAAGAAAGGAGCCCAATCTCAATAAGATGGCTGAAGAAAGTCCATTGAAAGATGAGGATTATAGGACCCCCAGCAAGAACAGGTCTGAGAGCTGGACCCCCAACAAGAACCAGGCAACTGGATGGATTATCTCACTCTTCAGGACCATGCCTAATTGAGTGTATACAATTTCATAGCAATCTACCCCAGGATGAGGCAACTTCATGGTCCCTTTTCCACCCAGAATGCTTTAAGATGATCCCTAAAGTCCTCTTATTGCTCAGAGCCCAGAATATTACTTGACCTATCAAACAACACACATTTTAAAAAATTCTGTTCATCTGTAAATTTTATTGGAGACTATATTAGAAATCTCCAGAGAAACAGAGCCGATAGATAGATAGGTAGATAGATAGATAGATAGATAGATAGATAGATAGATAGATAGATAGATAGAAATAGGCTTGTATTTTAAGGAATCGGCTCATTTGTTTTAAGGAATTGGTTCATGTACTTGTGGGGGCTGGCAAATTTCAAATTTGCAGGGCAGACTGCAGGCTGGTAATGTGGAGGCTGAGAAAAATTAAGGCCATCCCACCTCAAGTTTAACATTAGCACAAGTACAGCCATCTTAGGCCCCTGGGAATAAGAGTTGAACTTTTCAGGAAAAACTTCAGAATGTCCTCGGCAGGGAATCCCATATCAGAAAGACAGCAGAGCGCACGCCCATGGTAGAAAGTCCCATATTAGAATTAGAACAGAGCTCAATGCCCTTGAAAGCCCCATATCAGAATGTACACAAAACTTGAGGAATTCCTCCACCCCTTCTGAAAATCCCCTAGACCAGCCTATAAAAAACCCAGCTGTAACCCACTTCGGGGTCCAAGTCCCTGCTCCGCGGTGTCGGGCACACTTGGACCCAAGCTTGAGCTTGCAAATAAACCCTCGTGTACTTGCATGGGTGTCGGCTCCTTGGTGGTTTCTCGGATTCGCAATCTTGGGCACAACAGTAATTTACCCCCAGCTTTATAAGTTGGTTTTATAAGATATAAGTGATACATTATATTGGGTAAGTTTAAAGTGTACAGTGTGTTGATACATGCATATATTGCAAAATAGTTATGGCCACCATTAGCTAACATGTCTGTCTATCACATCACATGGTTACCATTTCTTTTTTGTGAGAGAACATTTAAGATCTCTTCTTAAGGGCGCCTGGGTGGTTCAGTGGTTGAGCATCTGCCTTTGGCTTGGGTCGTGATACTGGGGTCTTGGGATCGAGTCCTGCATCAGATTGCCTGCAGGGAGCCTGCTTCTCCCTCTGCCTGTGTCTCTGCCTGTCTCTGTGTATCTCTCAGGAATAAATAAAGCTTTTTTTTTTTTAAAGATCTCTTCTTAACATTATTCAAGTAAATGAAGCAGAATTATTAGCTATAATCACCATGATGTAAATTAAATCCCCAAACTCGTTAATCATATAACTGGAAGTTGTACCCTTTGACCAATATCTCCTCATTTCTCCCACACCAATTCCCGGTAACCACCACTCTATTCTCTGTTTTTCCAAGTTTGGCTCTTTTAGGCTCCACATATAAGTGATATCAGATAGCATTTGTCTTTCTTTTTCTGACTTACTTCGCTTTTGATACTGTACTCCTGAATCCGCAGGCAGTCTGGAGAGAGAATTTCTTCCTTCTACATAAGTCTCTTCTCTTAAAACTTTCAACTGATAGGATGAGCCCCATTCACATTATGGAGAGATATCTTCTTTATCGAAAATCTGATTTAAATTTTAATCACATCTAAAAAATACCTTCACAGCAACATCTAGACTGCTGTTTGACCAAACAACCAGGTACCCTAGTCTAGCCAATTTGACACATAAAATTCACCGTAACTGGGGAAAATGTCTTTAGGAAAAAAAATTAGTTTTAAGTCCAAGGTGTTTGTAGAGTAGAGGAAATAATTTTGGTTTGATAACCAAATAACACACAGTCTAGTACCATTTTAGTGACTCTGGCTATGTGACTTTGGCTAGGCACTTGACATCTCTGAACCTTGTCTCTGTGATCTATAAAATCTGTAGCCTGGACTATATGCTTTAGTTAATTATTTTTCTTTTTTTACATTGATTCAATACAAAATTAATGAGTTTCTAAAATGGGCCCCCTTGGGTCTATGCTAGATATTAAAAGTTTTCTATAGATCAATGTTGTGCCCAAGATTGTGAATCCGAGAAACCACCGAGGAGCCGACACCGATGCAAACACACGAGGGTTTATTTACAAGCTCAGGCTTGGGTCCAAGTGTGCCCGACACCACGGAGCAGGGACTTGGACCCCGAGGTGGGTTCCAGCTGGGTTTTTTATGGGCTGGTCTAGGGGATTTTCAGAAGGGGTGGAGGAATTTTTTCCATTCTGATATGGAGGAAAGGGTGGGGGAGTTTCTTAAGAACTGATACGGGATTCTCTGCCGAGGTCATTCTGAGCTTTACTGTCTTTCCGATATGGGATTCCCTGCCGAGGCCATTCTGCAGTTTTTCCTGTAAAGTTCAGCTCTTATTCCCAGGGGCCTACGATGGCTGTACTTGTGCTAATGCTAAACTTGAGGTGGAATGGCCTTGATTTTTCTTGGCCTCCACAATCAACAGTATAGACACAGCTTAGAGAATTATTTTCAAGTTAGATTTTGACAAGTAAAACAAAAGTTTTATAGCTGGTCTGTTTTGCCTTTTTCTTTTTTAAAAATTTTCCTTCCAGTGTGGCAAGCTTCTATTCTAAGACCTATCTTCATGAAGAGCTGGAGGCTAGGATTTAAAAATATTGATTTTTGCTGAGTATAGCTCTTGCTTGAATGTGATGGGTTCTTTGGTTAATGTCTAATTAATGACAAAGCAGAGCCATATGGTTTAACAAAAAATATCATTAAAATCATAAAAATGTAAGTGACTTCCTGGCCTTTAAACATCACTTGCAGAAAAGAAACATATTTTATAGCAATTTAAAACCACAAGAAGACTAACTAGACATTTTAAAATATACTCCATTCAACAATGTACTATATTTTATTTAAATATATTGAATAAAATAATGGGCTAAGCAATAAAATTGAGCTTGGTTGACATGAGTCCAGCTCTCCCCTCCATCCAGCTCTCCTGTGAGAAGACCAGAGAGGGCTCAAGGCGGGAGGACAGTGGAAGATGGGAAGGAGAAAGAGCAGCCACCTCATCTTAAAAAGTAGGGGGAAAGGGCAGGTCCCTGCATTCCCAGCACTCTCCATGTCCAGTTATCCTCAGACAGGGCTTATGAAATGAATGCCAGCTAAAAGACGTTTCTGGAATCATGGCTGGTGTTCTGGGATTCCTAGACATTTCAGAACGTAGAAAATTCTCATCTGTATTGAAAACCACCACCTAAAGCACAAAGCTTTAGCCAGTGTATTTCAAACCTGCATGTGGGCCCCTGGGGCATGGGGGTATCGTTTTCCTAACCCCTTAATGATGCATCTGTGTGTTTTTGGTGGCTGAACTTCCAGACTCCATGTATGGCGTTATGGTGGAGGAGTTACTATGGCACGCAGCAAGAACTCATTAAATAGTATATTCTGTTTAAAGTTTGAACTGATTTCAGAAGTCACATGGCTTCTCCCATGTAAACCCCTAACTTTGTCTTAACACTCTTTTACATCCAGGGCAAGATCTCATTTGACATAATCTCTTCGATTTGGAAGTAGAGGTAAGGGAGGAGTGTTTTTAAATTCCTTAAGAGTCAAGCTTTATTGTAAAGTAAAATAAGTAAAATAAGTAAATATTGCATAAGTAAAATCAAGATTTGAATTCCTGTTTTTCAGACATTTTGTGACTTAACTATATACAATATGCAGGCTTTCAGATACGCACCCCATAAATATTCTGGGCCTCAGTACCATGTAAGGACATTACAAGGTCACAGTTCTTTTCAACACCCAGGTTATCATAGCCAGAAATTATTTTCCTTCAAAATGTCCCCTCAGCATTTTTTTCTTTTTTTAAATTTTTTTTTAATTTTCCACACCCTTTTTAAATTTTTTTTTTTAATTTTTTTATTTTCCCTTTATCCAAAAGAAGATTACTGGATATAATAAAATTATTTCCTAATATAAAGGTTACACATGATCCATAGATAATCTTGATTTATTAAATGTAAGTTAATAGATGACTATTTATTAGAGCATCTAAATATTAAAGACCTTCACTAGGCCAATCTCAGGAGAAAATGCTGTTTTGCATTGTGTCATTTTTTTAAATTATTTTTTTTATTGGAGTTCAATTTGCCAGCATATAGCATAACACCCAGTGGTCATCCCATCAAGTGCCCCCTCAGTGCCCGTCACCAAGTCACCCCATCCCCCCGCCCACCTCCCCTTCCACTACCCCTTTTGTGTTTCCCAGAGTTAGGAGTCTCTCATGTTCTGTCACCCTCACTGATATTTTCACTCATTTTCTCTCCTTTCCCCTTTATTCCCTTTCACTATTTTTTATATTCCCCAAATGAATGAGAACATATAATGTTTGTCCTTTTCCAATTGACTTATTTCACTCAGCATAATACCCTCCAGTTCCATCCACGTTGAAGCAAATGGTGGGTATTTGTCGTTTCTAATGGCTGAGCAATATTCCATTGTATACATAAACCACAGCTTCTTTATCCATTCATCTTTCGATGGACACCGAGGCTCCTTCCACAGTTTGGTTATTGTGGACATTGCTGCTAGAAATATCGGGGTGCAGGTGTCCTGGCGTTTCACTGCATCTGAATCTTTGGGGTAAATCCCCAACAGTGCAATTGCTGGGTCGTAGGGCAGGTCTATTTTTGACTCTTTGAGGAACCTCCACACAGTTTTCCAGAGTGGCTGTACCAGTTCACATTCCCACCAACAGTGCAAGAGGGTCCCCCTTTCTCCACATCCTCTCCATTTGTGGTTTCCTGCCTTGTTAATTTTCACCATTTTCACTGGTGTGAGGTGGGATCTCATTGTGGTTTTGATTTGTATTTCCCTGATGGCAAGTGATGTGGAGCATTTTCTCATGTGCGTGTTGGCCATGTCCATGTCTTCCTCTGTGAAATTTTTGTTCATGTCTTTTGCCCATTTCATGGATTGTTTGTTTCTTTGCTGTTGAGTTTAACAAGTTCTTTATAGATCTTGGATACTAGTCCTTTATCTGATACGTCATTTGCAAATATCTTCTTCCATTCTGTAGGTTGTCTTTTAGTTTTGTTGACTGCTTCTTTTGCTGTGCAGAAGCCTTTTTATCTTAAGTCCTGATAGTTCATTTTTGCTTTTGTTTCTCTTGCCTTCATAGATGTATCTTGCAAGAAGTTGCTGTGGCCAAGTTCAAAAAGGGTGTTGCCCGTGTTCTCTAGCATTTTGATGGAATCATGTCTCACGTTTAGATCTTTCATCCATTTTGAGTTTATCTTTGTGTCTGGTGCAAGAGAGTGGTCTAGTTTCATTCTTCTGCATGTGGATGTCCAATTTTCCCAGCACCATTTGTTGAAGATACTGTCTTTTTTCCAGTGGATAGTCTTTCCTCCTTTATCGAATATTAGTTGACCATAAAGCTGAGGGTCCACTTCTGGATTCTCTATTCTGTTCCATTGATCTATGTGTCTGTTTTTGTGCCAGTACCACACTGTCTTGATGACCACAGCTTGTAGTACAACCTGAAATCTGGCATTGTGATACCCCCAGATATGGTTTTCTTTTTTAATATTCCCCTGGCTATTTGGAGTCTTTTCTGATTCCACACAAATCTTAAGATGATTTGTTCCAACTCTCTGAAGAAAGTCCATGGTATTTTGATAGGGTTTGCGTTAAATGTGTAAATTGCCCTGGGTAACATTGACATTTTCACAATATTAATTCTTCCAATCCATGAGCATGGAATAGTTTTCCATCTCCTTGTGTCTTCCTCAATTTCTTTCAGAAGTGTTCTGTAGTTTTTAGGATATAGATCCTTGACCTCATTGGTTAGGTTTATTCCTAAGTATCTTTTTGTTGTTGTTGTTTTTTGTTTTTTTAATTTTTTTTATTTATGATAGTCACAGAGAGAGAGAGGCAGAGAGACACAGGCAGAGGGAGAAGCAGGCTCCATGCACCGGGAGCCCGACGTGGGATTCGATCCCGGGTCTCCAGGATCGCGCCCTGGGCCAAGGGCAGGCGCCAAACCGCTGCGCCACCCAGGGATCCCTATTCCTAAGTATCTTATGCTTTTGGGTGCAATTGTAAATGGGATTGACTCCTTAATTTCTCTTTCTTCAGTCTCATTGTTAGTGTATAGAAATGCCACTGACTTCTGGGCATTGATTTTGTATCCTGCCACACTGCCGAATTGCTGTATGAGTTCTAGCAATCTTGGGGGGGGGGGGGGGCGGGAGTCTTTTGGGTTTTCTATGTACAGTATCATGTCATCTGCAAAGAGGGAGAGTTTGACTTCTTCTTTGCCAATTTGAATGCCTTTTCTGTCTTTTTGTTGTCTGATTGCTGAGGCTAAGACTTCTAGTACTATGTTGAATAGCAGTGGTGACAGTGGACATCCCTGTTGTGTTCCTGATCTTAGGGGAAAGGCTCCCAGTGTTTCCCCATTGAAAATGATATTTGCTGTGGGCTTTTCGTAGATCGCTTTTAAGGTGCTGAGGAATGTTCCCTCTATCCCTACACTCCCCCTCAGCATTTTTTTTAAAGATTTTATTTATTTATTCATTAGAGATGCACAGAGAAAGACAGAGACACAGGCAGAGAGAAGCAGGCTCCCTGTGGGGAGCCCGATGTGGGACTTGATCCCCAGACCCCCAATCACCACCTGAGCCAAAGGGAGACTCTCAACCGCTGAGCCACCCAGGTGCCACTCCCTTCCGCATTTCTGAGCATTCCCAGGTAGCTGTTTTGGGGATGATCAGGATCAAGTCCCTCACTCTTGCTTTGATTCCCATGACACTCAAGATGTCATATTTCTTCTGTTTTCACAGCCAGTAAGAATATTGTTAAACCTTGGCCTTCTGGAAAAGTGACCTCTCTTTTGCCTAGTGTCCAAAACATGAGGCAAACCTCTTCTTAAGTCCCATAGCACAGCTAAGGAATAGTTGTATCTTTTGGTTAGATTTTACTTAGTCAATGCTCAGATAAAGGAAGAAAAGCTATCAAAGAAAAAAAAAAAAAGGCAATTTTCAATTGCTACTAAAAGTGTCTTTCAGAGCCCACAGAATCTCCTGCAGCCTGGCTTCAAGGGGCAGGGCTTAATCTCCACCTGCTCCTCACTCTTAGCTCTGCCCATGTCATTAATGATTGAAGCACTATATATATATATATATATATATATATATATATATATATATATATATTATTGGAGTTCGATTTGCCAACATATAGCATAACACCCAGTGCTCATCCCACCAAGTGCCCCCTCAGTGCCCATCACCTAGTCATCCATCCCCCTGCCCACCTCCCCTTCCCCTTGTTCGTTTCCCAGAGTTAGGAGTCTCTCATGTCTGTCACCCCCTCCAATTTTTCCTACTCATTTTCTTTCCTTTCCCCTATAATCCCTTTCACTATTTTTTATATTCCCTGTATCAGTGAAACCATATAATGTTTGTCCTTCTCCGATTAACTTACTTCACTCAGCATAATACCCTCCAGTTCCATCCACCTCGAAGCACATGGTCGGTATTTTTCCTTTCTGACGGCTGAGTAATATCTCATTGTATGTATATACATTCCTATGTCTCAGAGTCGACAGGAAATCTCCCCTTTCTGGCTCTGGATAGAAGAGGCCATGGTTTTTCCTCACACTTATGTAAAGCCTGCTTTTCATAATTAACTTTTTACAATGTAGGCAGTAGGAATATCGTTTATTTGTGTTTTAGATGTATTTATTTTCAGATATACTTTGATTTTTAAGATTATTATTTCAGAATAAACTCCGCTCCAATATGTGGTTTAGTTCTTTGAATATCATAAAGTCCTACATATGTACTTTTCCAGAGCCTATATTTAAAGAAAAACAAAAACAAAAACAAAACCAGGGACACCTGGGTGGCTCAGCAGTTGAGCATCTGCCTTTGGCTCAGGGTGTGATCCCGGTTCCAGGAACAAGTCCCACATCAGGTTCCCTGCATGGAGCCTGCTTCTCCCTCTGCCTGTGTCTCTCCTCTCCTCTGTGTCTCTCATGAATAAATAAATAAAATCTTAAAAAAAAGAAAATCCCCCCCCCAAAAAAAATAAAAAATAAAAATAAAAAAAAGAAAATCCCAAAATATCCTCTTATGATCACTTCAGTCTTTTTCTCTAGCGTGGTATTTAAGGGGAAAAAATGTGTGCATGTCTTTATTCTCTTCCCTTTATTGTGTCTCCATACTCTTACAAACAAATGTTCACTGGAGAACACACAGAACTCTATCTAAGGAATTCTTATCCCTCACTTAAGGAAATTACTTAGTTCTGTTAAAACATCTATCTAGTTTATATCACTAAAAATAGCTCCTAATTCTCAGCCTGGAGAGTCACCATTGTTCACCTTCTTGCATTTAGATGTTTCTCTAGATTGATAAGTAGGTGCTTAATTTTCCTTTTTTTGTCCCTCGGAAAAAATGGAGAGTTTTTCTTAAAGGCAAATTCACCACTTAAGAAATAAGACAAGCAGCTCAGGGAAGCCTGGGTGACTCGGTGAGTTAAGCATCTGCCTTTGGCTCATGTCATGACGTTGGGATCCTGGGATGGAGCCTCAAGTCGGCAGGCTCCTTGCTCAGTGGGTAGCCTGCTGCTCCCTCTCCCTCTGCCCCTCCACCCCTCGTGTGTGCTCTCTCTCTCTCAAATACATAGTCTTTTTTAAAAAAAGAAAAAGAAATTCAAGCAGCTCAAAACTTTCAAAATAAAACTTTTTCAGATTAAAAAAAGTATATCCTAAAAAATAAAAATAAAAAAAGTATATCCTAACAATCTCCTTCCTAGGCATTTACCCAGAGAAATGAAAACAAATGTCCACACAAAGACTTACACAAGCAGGTTCACACAGAAGCTTTATTTGTAATAATTCAAACCCAGAAACAACCAATCAGATAGTTGATAGATAAACAAATTACAATTAATAAATATAATGGAACACTTCTCAGCAATGAAAAAGAACAAACTACTGTTTTTACCCAACAACGTGTATGCATCTTAAAAGCACCACGTTTAGGGAAAGAGGCCAGACTCTTTCAAAAGACTACATACTGGGATCTCTGGGTGGCACAGTGGTTTGGTGCCTGCCTTTGGCCCAGGGCACGATCCTGGAGACCCGGGATCGAATCCCACGTCGGGCTCCTGGTGCATGGAGCCTGCTTCTCCCTCTGCCTATGTCTCTGCCTCTCTCTCTCTGTGACTATCATAAATAAATAAAAAATTAAAAAGAAAAAAGACTACATACTAAATTTACATGGCATTTTGAAAATTAGGGACATAATCCTAAATCAGTGGTTGCCAGGGCTGGATATTGAGAGACATGATTAGTTGATAAGGGGCATAAAGGAACTTTTAGGAGTGATAAAAATATTCTATATCTTGATCGTGGTGAAGGCTAAACTCATTGACTTTAAAAAGGGTGAATTTTACTGAAGGTGAATATCTCACTAAACCTGATGTTTACTAAACTACTTAGTGCATATACAATGGTAGAGTACCCCTTTGCATGTGCTATATCTTGGACTAGCTCCATTGAATTAGTGTTGTCATATCCACTTAAAAATGAAGAAACAGCTTGAAGTAAGTGGCCAGTTGGGAAGTGAACCTACATCTGCTGATTTTCTGCCCAGTGCTAATATCATTCTCCCACATTACACATATCAGTAGAGATGATTTTTTTTAATTAGTGATTTTTTTTGCATGTGAAAATAATCATCTTTTGCAAGGATTTAAACAAAGACATATAAAAAGAAATAAAAAGAAGAAAAAGAATGAAAGAAATAAAGAAGAAAGAAGAAAGAAAGAAAGAAAAGAAAGAAAGAAAGAAAGAAAGAAAAGAAAGAAAGAAAGAAAGAAGAAAGAAAGTTTAAATGCTCTGTGGAAGCTTTTTCTTTTGAGCAGAAGCATGAGTGATGCAATGAAGGGACCCATGAGAACACCTAGGGGAAGAACCTTCCAGGTGAAGGGAAAGTAAGTGCAAAGGATCTGAGGTAGAAATAGATTTGGAAGGTCCGAGGTGCTGCAAACTGTCCCCTCTTCTTAGAAGGCGCTTCCTTCACCCAGCCTTGGAAGGTCCTCCTCTTTTTTTTTTTTAACTGTAGCATTGAATAGAGTGTCACAGTGTCACCAGCTCACTTTAAAATGCTTCAGTTTATCAGTGTGATATTACATATGTGCCAGCCAGTTTATGCTTTAACAGGGAGTGGCCCTCAGCTCTGTCTCTTGGGGAAGCTACTACAAGCCATCTGGTAATTGTATTTCCATTATAAGAAACATACCCTAGCACACTGTCAGGAAAAAGTGGTGACCTATTACCATGATGACTATTAGAACTCTTATTGATGAAATTAAGTTTTGACGGTAAGTGGATTCACTACACGAGTTTAGAGCTACTCTCTACCGTAGCCTAAAGTGCCTATAAGAACACAGCTAAGTTTCTAACCCACACTCAAGCATTGTGCCTTAGACTTACCATTTTATAGTCCCCTAATTGGCCATTGGTTTAAGATGGGTTTTGATAGCACTGTGCAGGCAAAAAGGCAGAGAATCCTGATGGTTGTCCTATCTCTCTGAATGACACTCTCAGAATTGTCCAATCTTGCAGAACATTTGTATGAATGTTGTGTGTCTGCTTTGCTAACGAGTGCTTTGTCTAATAAATGTGATTATATCCCCAGTGCAGGGCATTATAGATATTATTAAAAGTGATAATATGTATTGGCTCTATTCTACGTGCCAGGTACTTCAGTATGCTCTGAGGATAACAAAATGAAAAAACTGACATAGTTAACCATTCTCCCAGAAGCACCCCTTAGTGACAAGACCAAAATTCAAAAATGTACATGATAAATTATTTAAATTAATGAAGTGATAAGAAGCAGATAGTCAGGTGACCAAGAGAGTGTGTAATAGGAGGATAACCAAATAAAGGAATGAAAAGGAAAATTTACTCACAGAACATGATTTAAGGTACACTTATTTATTATTATGTTCAATAGCTAAGAGTCACAGTCCCTGGAAAAATAGGCCAAAGTACTAAACATCTGGTTGAAAATATGAGAGAGGGCCTTAAATATTGAGCCTTGCATTTTTAGTCTTTAATATATGTCCCTTTATAATGCTTTGACAAAAGGTTTACAAAATGACTCATGTGGGCAGTGCAGACATGAAGCCAGGGCAAATAAACATAAAATGGTTGTAGCCAGGTGTCTGGTATGATGCAGAGAGATCCCATTCATCAAATGCATGTTTAGTCTGCAGATGCCAGGGAACCAATGTGTCAGAGAATAAGACGATATTTTTGCCACAGAGTTGTTGATGGATGAGGAGACAGAACAATAGGATATCAGAGCTGGAAGGCGTTCCAAATGTATGAATGACTTAGCCAACTGTAAACCTGTTCTTGACTGAGGTAAATTGGGCTTCCTGATCAGACCTTTCCACCCTGTGCTTACCTCTCAACAGCACAATGGAAGCCACAGCCATGAGATGGAGGAGGAGCATGATAAGCCAGAGAACACAGGAGAGCCGTACACATGGATGGATCCTAAAAACAGTCATTACCATCTTGGATAAAGGCTCACAAGGCTGTATCTTCACTGATCTATGGTTGTGGGACTATATGTTAGCATTTTCTTTGTTTTCTCCATCTTCCAAGTTCTCTATAATGAGAATATCATCATAAGAATAGCTACAATGTAAAAAAAATAAATAAATAAAAAGAATAGCTATAATATATAAGATTTCAAGATTTCAAGGTGGGCTAAAATTATGCTATTCATTTAATTCTCAAAATAACCATATAAAATAAAAGGAGGGGATCCCTGGGTGGCGCAGCGGTTTGGCGCCTGCCTTTGGCCCAGGGCGCGATCCTGGAGACCCGGGATCGAATCCCACGTCGGGCTCCTGGTGCATGGAGCCTGCTTCTCCCTCCGCCTGTGTCTCTGCCTCTCTCTCTCTCTCTGTGACTATCATTAAAAAAAAAAAAAAAAAAATTAAAATAAAATAAAATAAAATAAAAGGATATTATTACCCTAGTTTAACACATGAATCCTGCTGAACGCTAAGGAAAACAAAAAACCTAAGCTATGAAACTCTTGAAAAATAGAACTTGGATCTGAATCTATGTCTGTATTTAAGTTTCAGCCACAACTAATGTATGTTATTCCTTTTGTAAAAATTATTTATTTTAGGGACGACTGTGTGGTCCATTGGTTGAGCATTTGCCTTTGGCTTAGCTTGTGATCCCGGTGTCTGGGATCAAGTCCCATATCAGACTCCCAGCATGGAGCCTGCTTCTCCCTCTCTATGTCTCCACCTCTCTCTCTGTGTCTTTCATAAATATATAAATAAAATCGTTTAAAAATTTATTTATTTTAGAAAGAAAGAGAGACAGTGCACACAGAAGGGAGGGGCAGAGGGCGAGGGAGAGAGAGAATCTTAAGCAGGCTCCATTCTCAGCATAGAACCTGACATGGGGCTTGATCTCAGGGTCCTGAGATCACACCATGAGCAGAAGCCAAGAGTTGAATGCTTAACCAACCGAGTCACCCAGGCATGCGACTACTGTATATTATTCTAAAAAATAAAATTGGGCAGCCCTGGTGGCTCAGCAGTTTAGCGCCACCTTCAGCCTAGGGTGTGATCCTGGAGACCCAGAATCAAGTCCCATGTCTGGCTCCCTGCGTGGAGCCTGCTTTTCCCTCTGCCTGTGTCTCTGCTTTTCTCTCTGTGTGTATCTCTCATGAATAAATAAAATCTTTTAAAAAATAAAAATAAAAAATAAACTTTAATTTGACGGTATTTTGCACTACTACTTTTTTTTGGCTAATCAGACTCACTTTAAATAAAATTATTTATGGCACAGATATAGTTTCTTTCAGTAGAATGATATATGTTGTGACCAGAGTTAGGTATAATGTTAGAGCTATCCAAATTCAGTTGTTTAATATTTTAAAGGCTGAAGAAATATACGTGTCTAAAAATGAAGGGAAAATGTAAAATTTCATCATGTTCAGAATTATCCACATACAAAGCACATATTTGCATCGTAGAATCCTATTGAATCCAAAGGGCTTTAGATTCAGACAGAAAATATCTGCATGTATCTTAGAAACAAAGAAAGGTAAAGTCAAATCAAGTAATCTATCACAATGAGAGTTAAAGACCAAGCCGGCTGAGAATAGCTGATGTGAGCAACAAGACTAATCCTCTTTCCAGGTCTGAAGCTATGATGTAAGAACAATAAAAGGGAGCTCCATGAACTTTCCCAAGTATCATTTCTTAGCTCATGAAACAATGTCAGCAACAGCAAGAAATCTCCCATGGTCCTTTCTTATCACTATGCCACTGTACCAATTTACAATCCCACCAATGGTGTGTAAGGGTTCCAATTACTTCAGATACATTTCTATCATTTTTCATCTTTTTTTTTAGTTTAATGATACTAGTGGGTATACTGTATCACTGTCCTCCTGCTGTTTTTTTTTTTTTTTTAATGTTTCTGGAGCTTAAGATTGTGAGCATTGTTGAATATATTTACTGATTATTCAGATATCCTTTTGTGTGGGGTGCCTTTTCCAGTCTTTTACTCGCGTGAAGATTTTGTTCTTTGACTTTTTCTTCCTGGTTTCTATAAATTTCTTTCTAGATAGAGAGATAAACAGAATTTAAGGTAAACTTCCCCGAGAATGGTTTTCTTTCTCCTGATAAACTTTCTTTGCTAGAAAGACTCCTACCTGAGAGGAAGGAAGTAAAAGAAACTGAGGAAATGAACCATGTAGAACTGGTGGACTTTGATCCCAGTGAGGAAGCATAAGAGGATGATGAACATCATCCTAGGGGTGATATTCAGTGTCAGACCTCTTAAGGGGGCCAGGGAGTAACACCACTGGCATTTTATATGCAGTAGTGAATGAGTGAAAGACTATAATAGCTCACTACTTGCTATTGTTTTTGTTTTAAGATTCGACTGTAGTAGTGTTTAGTTCCTTGAAGACTTTTGTAGAATGCCTTTTAGAAAAGTGATAGCAATTTGTTATCTTGTCTGTGTTATAAGAAGACCCACCTCACTATATCCTTGCCAGTATTGGTATAATAGACTTGTGACAATTTGATGCCAGAAACAATGATTTATTTTATTTTACATTTCTTCAATTTTTAAAAGGCTGGATATTTTTCAAATATTTATCAGGCATTTGTATATTCTATTTTGTGACTTATGTTTGTATGCTTCCTTCATTTACTTTTCAGGGTCATAATTTGGTTTATAGAATTCCAACTAATGTTTAACAATAATGTACATTTCTTCGCGTATAAATGATTGTATTTAGATACATGTAGTTAGATACATAAAAGATCTGGAAAATAAGCTACTGAGATTACAGGCGTGACAAAAGAGATTTCTAAACTTATGTGAAATATTTTAACTGGCTATGTATTTAAGCAATGAAAAATTGACTTTTAAAAAGAATATTGTAAAAAAAAAAAAAGAATATTGTAGTTTATTGTATGACTTTTGCTGCTGGTTTTGCTTCCATGAGATGCGAGTGGCTCTTTGCTCTTTGGTGGTGATAGCTGCAAGATTCAGCAACCTTTTACCCATATGACTGAAATGCTATAGCTCAAGGAAGTCGGCTCAGTTTCACCTTGTGGGCCATCCTACAAGATTTGTAGTGTCTGCCTTTAGAGCAGAACTGACCAAGATTCTACAGCTCATTGATCACTTATGCTTGTAATGGGGTTGGGAAAGTATGAGGAACGGACGGACAGCATGAGTGCCAGCCAGCGATCATCTCTGCTCTAGATACTTAGACTTTAAAATTGTGCTATAATATTTTAAATGAGTCAGGAAACAGGGATAGTAGTGTGGAATGCAACAAATAATTTAGCTCACAGAGCAAATTTTAAAATAAGAAGCCCATTTAATGTTTTCAAAAACAGAATAAGAAATCTATGCAAGTGTTCTTACTCCATCTAAATATATAGTTGCTACTCTGTCTATATCATTTTGAGATATTCTCTTTTAGTAAGTCAGTCTCTCCCTGAAACCCAAGATGTCATTATTTTGTTATATGACAGTTGCTAGATCATTTCTGTCAGTTAATATGCCATTAGCTGTACTACTTCACAGAGTGTTCTTTCTAAGATGAAGAGGGCGTGTTTTACATGGGGATATTCTTTTTAATCACTTCAAGGCTACCACCTCTATTCAACCATGTAGGTGACAAGGAGACAGCTGGAGACAGGTCCTAAGCCCTGATGATCTGGATGTGCTTTTGAACTTCTTTATGCATCTAGAGATGCTGCCAGAGACAGTGAACTTGAAGAGTCAGGTAAGATGGTCTTTGAAGCCCTAAGGGGCAGTAAAAGTAGAGTGTGATGCAATTTAACAGAGAGAACACTTATTTCTAGGCTTTAAATAGAGCGAATGCCCTCAGGCCAGTTTGGAATGATTATTACTAAGACCACCACAGGCTCCAGAGCTTTGCTATATTATTCCTTTGATTTCAGTCCCTGCTATTATTAGACTGTTGGCTCACTAAACTTCAAATCAGGCTCTCAGCACCATCATCATCATCACCATCTTCAGAATAATTGCTACAATTTTATTGAGCACTTAGGGAGAGTTCATAAATAGTAGGTACTATAAGTGTTATTCTACTGTTTTCGGGCTCTGTGCTCAGGTACTTTTGTTAAGGTGCTCTGACACTCACTTAACAGATGATGGAACTGAGATCCTGGATGGGAAGTGACCTGCTAGATGTCATGTGGCTGCAGGTGGTGAGGCTGAGATCTGAAACCAGTTCTGCAGAATGCAGAGGCCACATGCTCAGGGGAGGTGTTCCCCTCTATGCTTACCCCACTACCCATTCCTCATGACTCTGCCATCTATAGGCCCATGTTCATGCCCTGCTGTGGTACGCAGAATAATGGAGGCCCAAAGATGGACATGTCCAAGTCTCCAGAATCTGTGAATATAATATGTTATGTGGCACAAGGGGATCAAAATTGCAGACAGAAATTAAGTTGAGTTGAAGACCTTGAGTTGAAGAGACTACACTGGGTTATCAGGGTGGGTCTAATGTGATCACAAAGAAGAGAGAGGCAGAGAAGGGGTCAGAGTCAGGAAAAGGAGATGTGATGAAGAAGCACTCAGGGTGATTCAATGTGAGATAGACTCAATTGGCCTGGCCGACTTTGAATAAGGAGGGAGAATCACAAGCCAAGGAAAGCAAGCAGCCTCTAAAAACTGGAAAAAGCAGAGAAATGGATTCTCTCTGAGGTAATTAATGCTATGTAGCCATAAGGTGCCCAGGTTATATATTATTTCTGGGTGTGTCTGTGATGTGTCCAGATGAGATTAGCAGCATGGCTGCTGGCCCAAGTGGAAGGATGGAGCGGTGCTCCGGCAGTGGCCTGGGCTTGGGTAAAGCTGAGGCAACAGAGGTAGGGTTGATTATGAAGAAGTCTGGTGTTGGAGGAAGTAGCACAAGAAATGATCACATGACACACGCATATAATGTAAGACCCATGAGCTTTCTGAAAAATGAGAAGAGAAAAGGGGCCTTTTTAAACTTACAAGATTTAGGTGGGTGTATATTTTTGATGCAGCTTCAGTGTTCAATCAAATTGCTCTGGTTGCAGGAAGATTATGTCATTTATAAGAAGGAGAGCGACCTGTTCAGATTTACGTATCAGAAGTGGCTCTCCAGAAAAGGTTGAGTAAAAGATGCTTCAGAGAGGGGAGAAATAGTACAAAGTCACTTAGAAAACTTGCGAAAGTCCATGTGAAAGATAAGAAGGGATTGTCTAGAGGCAGCAACAGCTGACAGGATAAAGGGAATGGATTTTGAGAGACTTCTGAGGTAGAATTAATAGGAGTTGGTGACAGAATGAAGAGAGAGGTTGAGGAAGCCCTGCTATGACTAGAGATGCCATTATCTGTCGATGGAGAACTGGGGGCAGGGGGAGTAGCTTCCTGGTTAGACCATGTCTTCTCAGAGATGGCAAGCAGTGAGCAGGCAGGGACAGGCCAGCACCAGGCCACATTTGAGGGGACAATGCCCAGCACCACAAACTTGGGCACTGAGCCCATTCTCTTTGCCTTAATGGCTTAAGAATTCAGAGTGCCCTTAAGTATTTTGGTGCCCCTTCCCCCAGGGGACCTTGAGACACGTGTAACAAGTTTGTGCCTCTGTTTTTCCATCTTCAATACCATAATAATGTTCTTGGGTAGAGATTTATGAGCTAGTGCTTGCAAAGTCCTTTGAGAACCTCGGCTATAAGGCTCAATATAAATTACTTTATTAAGTATTGATGAATGCTTCCAGTCTACAGGCTAATCAGAAGAAGGAGAAAGAAGGGGGGGGGGAAGTTCTTTGAAAAGACACATTCCTCAGATGATTGTTTTAGGCTGATTGGCAAGTAAGGAGATTTCAAGAAGGGAGAAAGGACAGGGGCGGGGATGAAATTTCATAGCAATGCCAGCAGGGTGCTTTTTCCTCAGAAGTGGGCTGCAGGCAGCTAGGGATTCATGTAATGCAGAGGCATCATTCTGGCTTGTCCTAGGGAAGCAGGTTCAATTCTTCTCTATCAGAATGATTTACGGTTTCTGTAAAGCATTTGCCTGTGTACTTTACAGGGTAAAAGCAGAACCCCAGGACAGTAAGACCATCAGGCCCAGGCTTTCAGCACACCACAGGGGCCCACTCTGCTCTGCTGGGGAAGGAGGGCTGGTTGGGAATAGGAGCCCATAGTGAACTGTTTGAGGAGATAGAAATAAGCATCCTCAGGCTGCAGAAAGTGGCAGGTAGTGGGGGCTCCTTTTGCTGAACACTTTTTAAGATGGTGTTAGAAAAGTGGATCAGTGAATCATTAGAGAATGGGACGCACAGTGATGAAGCTGGGGGGAGGGAGGCGGAACGAGCCAAGGCCTGGACCATTTACACCTCAAATAGTTGGAGCCTGCGCGTGGTTGGGCTATGTTTGCTGGTCCTTAACTTTGCCAGTTCCTAGGACTAAAGAGAAGCCCCTCAGCCTGTCATTCCCTCCGATAGGCTTTTAGAAGTGCTTGTGTAGTCATCTTTAGTCTTCATCTCACATTCTGACCTCTCAGATTTTCTTCCAAAGCAGACTTCTGCCATAGGATGTTAGCATTAAAGAGCCTCCTAAGAGATACTCCTTTTCATTTTATACAGAAGGAAAGTGAAGCTCTGAGAGATTTCAGGATGCCGCGTTGCTCAGCGATGCTCAGCTAATTAGTGGCAGACGCAAACTTAGCAGCTTCTCCTCTCAAAGCAGCATCCCTATCTTGCTTCTGCACAACCCCTCCCCACCTGCTGTAGCACGAGCTGACCACCAGTGGCTTGTGTTACCTGTCCAGGTGGGTCACTGTCAGCAGTGGCCTGGCCACCACAAGCCTAAAGTAAACCTATACTGAGACATCCTGGGCACTCAAAGGAAGTGCATGGAAATATAAAGAAATGAGCAGGAAGGTCAGAAGGAGCCAGGGAGCCATGAGTCCTCGTTGGCATGTTGGGCAAGCCCGTGGGAAGGAGTCACATCGGCTCCACCCCGTTCATCCCGGGAGGACGTTAGGGAGCAGCAAGGTGCCCAGCCAGGTAGGCGAACCCCTGTTGCCTTCTTAGGAGGCTTCATGCTTCACCTGGTTCTGTTTATGCACCCCTTTCATTTGTGGGTGTTTTTCAGGGGGCTATGTCTATTTCTTGTTCAAAGTAGTGTGCAAATAGGTGGATGCATTTACAATAATAAAGTCACAGAGACTGTGACACCAAATACCTAATTCCCCCATGCTTCTGTAACTCTCCTTATTGCCTTGTGACACTGCATTTGAACAATTTTTTTCTTTCAGTTACAAAAATGTTGTTTGTAAAACTTTCTTTCTTTCTTTCTTTTCTTTTTGTTTATTTCTGTTGCTTGTCAGGATTGCAGAAACTGGTTGGCCTTTTTTATTATTTTAATTAATTTATTTACTGATTATTTATTTATTTATTGCTACTACCTATCCAGAGTACAGCCATCTGACAATAACATACAATCCATAAATTTAATCCTGACTTCAGCCTCTGGATTGCTATTTGAGCAGTGAAAATTTGGGGAGTGGAATACTCTGCAAGGTTGACAATACCTTTAGAGGAAAAGTGAGCACCTGAGCCATCATGCTTTTTGGTCCTACACCTGCACTAATTAACCTCCAAAAGTTTGGGAGTGGGCCACTCAGGAGGGTGAGAGATGAGCTCCTAAAATGTTCTTATCAGGTTAAATTGGTGTCCCTGAACATTCCCAGAGTTTGATGGTGTGATAGAATAAAACCTCAGCACTTGCCAGTTTCTTCCTGTTATGACAGCTAGCTAGGGGACTGGTGTCCCAGTGCCGTGTACATCCAACCAGGTTTCTGGATCCCTGTGGTGATACCAACCTTCTCCTGATTTTTTTTTCTCCTGATATTTTTGATGGCCGGTGGCCCTGATGCTCACAATGAAGATGGATCATTGCTGTGACTGCCAGTGGACACCAATACTGATGCCTGTCGGATGTGCCCTTTTCTAGGAGCTTCTGTACATTCTAACAATTTTAAAAGTAATAGCTAAGATGAAAAGTACCGCCTCTGGCTGAAGTCATTCAATTTCCTAGAAAAACTGTAGTGGGCAGTAGAGCTTTTATTTCGTTACTCTTAATCATTTTCCCTCTCATTTGATCACTTGCCCTGATGATAAGGCTGTTGCTCTATCCAAATGCAGTCTTCAGGTGATGCTGCTAGCAGCTTCTCTCCTGGAACCACACATTTTTGCCTTGATCAATCCCACACACCCTGAGTCTCTGTCCTGCTTCTCTCTCATCTTGGTAAGCTCTTTCCCCCTCTGGTAGACCCAGAACAGGGGAAAGGGGGCATAGAAAAATGGCTAAGGGGATGGTTCTTGGTTTTTTTTAACCACTGTGGTCTCTTACTCTGGAGCTGGCAATCAACCTGTTGATGTTCAGGCACACTTTTTTCCCCTCAAACTCTGTATTACTGTGGAAACATACCTTGCAAGGCAATACTCACTGCCAAACTGGGAGGCTTGAAGCCCTGCCATCCTGCTGCCCGGCCTCTGCTGGGATCACGCACTGAACCGAAGGCAGACGCTCAACCCCATAAGCCAGGCGCCCCAGCCTTTTCCTTATCAAGTGATAGCTCCTTGTGTTTTACAAATAGGAACATCTCCCCTCCCCACCACAACCAAGTGTTTTGAAGGATGTGAAATAGTTCCTCCACTTACAAACTTGGAAATATATAAATCAAACGTAAACTGACCTGGATTTAACATCTTTGTCAGAAATTTCATTCTCTGACATCATGCCAGGCTCCAGTGAGTCCCCACAGAAACCAGTTCAAACACCCTGTTTATTCTGCTATGCTGGTAGCAGGTCCAGCCCTCAGGGCTACGGTCAAGTGGACAGAAAGCAAAGGACACGGCAGGCTGTCAGGATTGTCCCAAACACAGGTCCATTCATATGAGGCACCAAGAGAGAGTTTTTTATTTCCCAGCATATACTTCTTTCCAAACAGCAGTGCTAAAGTGTAAAACAGACAAGACAATGTGGATATGTGACTCCGTGATTTATTGCTGTACTAACGACCAGGGTCAGTAGAAAATGTAATAAGTCAGCAGTACCCAGAAACTCTCCACAAGGTCTAACTGAACTGCACAGTTTCTCCCAGAATATAGTAATTTCATTCCTCTTATTTCTTTAGGCAACACTTAATATCTCTCTTTCTATCCAATGATCTAAAATGGAGCTACCAGATTTTAGGAGTCTTGGAAGAAATGTTAACATTTATATTTATTTTTAGTTGTTCTGAATTTTCTTTCATAAACTTTTATACAGTACAAGAATATATTAGCATAGCACTATCTATACATTGGTTATAATTAAATCTGCATTGATTACGATGTGAGCTTAATTTTATAAACCGATGTGTGATTAAAAACTGAAAAACCGGGGATCCCTGGGTGGTGCAGCGGTTTGGCGCCTGCCTTTGGCCCAGGGCGCGATCCTGGAGACCCGGGATCGAATCCCACGTCGGGCTCCCCGTGCATGGAGCCTGCTTCTCCCTCTGCCTGTGTCTCTGCCTCTCTCTCTCTCTCTCTCTGTGTGTGTGACTATCATAAATAAATAAAATTTAAAAAAAAAAAACTGAAAAACCACTGCTTTAATCAATCAGTGCAACAGGTAATCGTAGTTTCTAAATTTTTTATCATAATTTAATTTTAAAAAATGGTATTCTGGTGATTTTTCATCTACCCATTGATTGAAAAAAATATAATGAACAATAAAAAGTTACTAAGAATTCAGTAGTGCCTTAAAATTGCAATGTAGGGCAGCCCTGGTGGCGCAGTGGTTTGGCGCCGCCTGCAGCCCAGGGTGTGATCCTGGAGACTAAGGATCGAGTCCCACATCGGGCTCCCGGCACGGAGCCTGCTTCTCCCTCTGCCTGTTTCTCTGCCTGCCTTTCTCTGAATGAATAAATAAATAAATCTTAAAAAAAAATAAAATAAAATTGCAATGTATTTTATCACAGCGGCCTATACATATTTGAAAAATAAGAGCACATAACTGTATGTGAAATATATACTTTGTACATATTATATTTGTAGATCCTTTGCAATTACCTTATGAACTCCCAAAGGTTGTATAGCAATGGTTATGAAGAACTAACCCAATGGGTTTTTGTGTGCCTCATTAAGTCTCAGGTTTCCAGCCTTAAATATGTCTGGCAACTTACTTGTCTAAAAAGAGGGGGAGTCACGGTCTAAAATGAAGGGGTGAGAACTGGCTAAGTCTGAATCCCATTAGAGAACAATTATACCTTTTAGAAAGTTCTCTTTAGCAAACCATTCATTAACTAGGGGATATCTCTGTGGCTTATAACAATTACTCCTCCTTTAGAAAGTGAACAGTGCACTGTGACTGGCTCAAATATAGGGCAATAAGGATTTCTAGGAAGAGAGAAGTGTCTTTCAAATACCATACGCTGAAAATATTACATGTGTTAAATTTGCACTGCTTTTCTTTCACAAATAATAGCATTGATCTTTATAAGTTAACCTTTAAGTTGAAGACAGGCAACATTTATAATTAGGGCCATGTCCTTCCTCTGTATTAAATGATGCTAGGGAAACTATGTGAGGTTGACAACCAAAAGCTGTCATTTCATTTCCTTATTCCTTAATGTACTAATGATTCATTAGTACTTTCTGATTGTGAGGACTTGAAAGTGATCACCTGCCTGAATTACCAGTAATATATAAGGAGTGCAAACATTTATATTTTAATTTTCTTATCAATTCCACTTTTCCTGAAGCTAACGGATTACATTATTGTACCATGGTATACACTAAAGATCAGAAGCATTCTTTGTGACTGAGGCAAATCACTTAGATTTCTTTGTCACTTTCTTCTTCAGAATTTAAGATACTGTCAAAAGGAAAATGTTTACTGTAAATGAGTCACCCTTTGCTGAAATCATTTTGGCAAAAGTACTCACAGTCCAGAAATACAACCCCAACAGAAATATACTCACTGGAATTGTTTCATATCCCTTGGGCCCCCATAAGTGCCCATCTGGCTCTCGTGTCCTGAGTGAGGGCACTAAGGGATACATAGCTCATTTCCATCACACAGTGTTCAAGGGTTCTATTTCTTTTGTCTGGAAATCCCTCCCACCTCTGTCTTTCTCCAACTAAAACCTACTCACACCAAAATTTCTGCTTAAATGGTACTTCCCTGGAGAAGCTTTCCAATCTCTCGTTTAAATTAGGCTCTCTTGACCACCTCACACTGGTTAGAATGGCTAAAATTAACAAGTCAGGAAACAACAGATCTTGGCGATAATGTGGAGAAACAGGAACCCTCTTCCCCCTGTGGTGGGAATACAAACTGGTGCAGCCATTCTGGGAAACAATATGGAGGTTCCTCAAAAAGTTAAAAGTAGAGCTACCCTACAACCCAGCAATTGCACTAACAGTATTTATCCAAAGGATACAAGCATAGTGATTCAAGGGGCACCTGCAACCCAATGTTTATAGCAGCAATGTCCACAATAGCAAAAATATGGAAAGAGCCCAGATATCTATTGACAGATAAGTGGATAAAGAGGATGTGAACATCTTATATAAATAATATATATATCAAAAAGAATGAAACCTTACCATTTGCCATGATATGGATGGAAACTAGAGGGTATTATGCTAAGTGAAATAAGTCAGTCAGAAAAAGGGAAATCCCATTCACTTATATGTGGAATTTAAGAAACAAAACAGATGAACATAGGGGAAAGGAAGGAAAAATAAAATAGGATGAAAACAGAGAGGGAGACAAACCATAAGGGACCCTTAACTCTAGGAAACAAACAGGGTTGCTGGAGGGGAGGTGGGTTGGGGAAGCGGTAACTGGGTGATGGGCATTGAGCGGGGGCACTTGACGGAATGAGCCCTGGGTGTTACATGCAACTGATGAATCACTACATTCTAGTCCTGAAACCAGTAATATAGTATATGTTAACTAAATTGAATTTAAATTTAAAAAATCAAAAGCAAATAAATTAGGCTCTCTTGTTATAATCCCTCATTGCACATTATCTTTTCCCTTAGTGTTTCAATCTGTTACAATTTCTTATATCCTATAGCAATTTATAATACTGCAGTTATTTGCATTATTATTTGCTTCATTTAAGATACACAAAGTCAGGGCTTGTGTCTATTTTAATATCCATATCTGTATCTCAGCGTATTATGTGGCTCATGAGAAGGAGCTCAAGATATATTCATTGAATGAATAGATTTTTTTCTGCATAATCCTAATAATGTACATCAGACTTGAAATAGAATCATCCTTTGGAGCTTTATTATAAAGTTACCATTCACTGTTATTCTCAAAGAGAAAATAAAAACTCAATTACTTTAAGGTATTGGGGTTGTTGAAACATTTCTTTCAGGAGCAAAGTAATTTAGTAAATGATGGTCGGTTTGCTAAAGAGGCCAAAACAGCCAGTTACTTTCAGCATTGCTGCTTCTTAAAATTCTCACTACAAAGTGATATACATGAAGGGTGACTGGACTACACATCCTCGGTTTGGGAAAGAAAACATTGTAATATTGGACACCTTTAAGATTCAAAGTTAAACCACAATGAAAATCAAGGTTCAGGTGTTTACAGTATGCCAGGTGTCTTTCCTCCATGATTCTATTCTAGGGGGTCCAAAAGTTGTTCTCTATATTTTAAAAAACCCAAGAGGCATCATACATTTATATTTAGTAAGATTGCTGGATATCTTAAATGTCCTGGATTTAAGGATAACTGGATAACTCAAATGTCCTATTTGAGTTAGGACAAAACTAACTGGATGGATAACTCAAATGTCCTATTCCTTTGATTTTGATTTGAATTAGATTAATCAAACATGATTACTCATGCTGATCAGTTACTTTTTTTGGTTATGAGCAAATGTTATATCAAATTAATCAAAAATAGAAATCTACTTATTACTTTATCAATCTAGTTTGATGGCTAGGCAGTCTCTTTCAAATATATAAGGGCTAGTGGAAAAATATTATAAAAGGATTCCCTGATGGTAAAGAATTTAGGAACCTTATAATCAATGTCACAAGGAGAGGGACAGCTGTCTAGCTTTGCCAAATAAGATGACAATTTTTTTTACTGGAGAGCAGCATAAATTAGGAAATAAATTATGAAAATCAGCACTTGGAGTTGGCCTATTAAAAAGCCTTAATTACTAACAGTTCCTGGGGAGGTCCTGAGGGTATGACATATGTTCCATAGAAATATAAATTAAGAACTTCCAGGCAGCCTAGGAAATTAATTATTTTCCCTAATTCCCAGCAAATGTTTCTGCTCTCTACTTTACAGAAAAATTAAGAATCATCAGACAAGAACTTCCTTAGCTTCCCTATACGGTATGTGCAAAGTGGCTTGCTTCTACCTGGAGGGGATGAGGCGTGCCTCCATTGTCTAAGACTGTCCTGTCTGTGCCCCGGACCCATTCCCCAACCATCTTAGGACCACTCTATTGCAGGATCATTCAGTCCATCCTCCAGCATTCTGGCATTCTGGCTTTCTTCCATCAGCACCTAAACATAGGCAAGGGGTTCAGCTCTTCAAAAATAAACAGAAAAGTCTATGACCAAGTCTATGATCACACACTATCTTCCAGGTACTGCTCTTTCTTTCCTTTCTCCTACTGAAAGAGTGCTCTATACTCCTCATCTTTACTACTGTGCTATTCACCTCACCTGCAGGGTGAGGTCAACACCCATTCTCCCCCAGGAACAATTCGTGCCAAAGTCAACAGCCATGTTCTTGTTAGAGAATTCTCTGTCCTTATCTTACTTAAACTCGAGGAAGCCTCTGATAATATTAATGAGTCCTTTCTTCATTCAATCATTCAACAGTTATTGATCACCTATTAAATGACAAGCATGGTTTTATGTGCTGGGTTACAGTGTTGAAGAAAACAAAGTCTTTTCCCGCCAGTTTTATTGGGATGCAACTCACATAGAACACTGTGTCAAGTTTAAGGTGTATAAATGTGATGATTTTATATACACATGTATTGCTAAGTGATTACCAGAATGAGATTAGTTAACATCTCCATCACCTCATGTGACACATGGGGTAACACAGGGGAAGACACTGGGGCCCCATCCCAGCCCTGGCCAGGCTTTAGCTGAGAGGGACAGAAGATGCCAGAGGGAGAGAAGGAGGCATGACGTGTGCTTCTCAGGGGGGACACTGGCTTGCCAGCCTGCACGCTGGCATGGACTAAAACTTGCAAGTCGTGGGAACGGATGTCCCAGTGTTTTTGTTATTTAGGCTGCAATTTGTCCCTTCTCCAGTCCTGATTACTGTGCCCAGTAGGTTGAGGTGGCATGGACATGAATAAATGCAACTTCATGTTTAAAAAACAAAAAACAAAAAAACCCCACCTTTTGTGTGTTTGTGTGGTGAGCACACTTCAGATTTATGCTTTTAGCAACTTTCCAGTATATACTACAGTATTCTTAACTATAATCACCAAGCTGAATCTTAGATCCCCAGAACTTGTAACGGGAAGCCTGTACCCTTTGACCAACATCTCCCTATTTCTCCCATCCCTCCACAGCCCCTAGCAACCACCATTCTACTGTCTGTTTCTAGGAGTTTGGCTTTTTTGAATATAAGGAATATTTTTTCCCCTTCTCCTGCTTTTAAAATTCTTTGTTTTTAGTTTTTTAAATTATAAAGTGTCTTGGAGAATATCCTTTTTAGTTGAAAATTTCAAAGAGCTTTGAGCTTCATGACCTTGAGTGCCCCAATCTCTCCCCAAATTTGGAAAGTGCTCAGTCATTATTTCTTTTTTTTTTTTTTTAAGATTTTATTTATTTATTCATGAGAGAGAGAGAGAGAGAGAGGCAGAGACACAGGAAGAGGGAGAAGCAGGCTCCATGCCTGGAGACTCCATCCTGGGACTCCAGGATCATGCCCTGGGCCAAAGGCAAGCACTGAACCGCTAAGCCACCCAGGGATCCCAATTATTATTTCTTTAAATAAGATTTTTGCCCCTTTCTCCCTGTCTTCTCCCTCGGGGACTGCGATACTGCAGAGGTTGTTTCTCTAATCCTATAGGTTCACCTAGGCTGTCTTCACTCTTTCTTTTTCTCTTTGTTCTCCTCTGATCAAATAATTGTAAGTGATCCTTCTTCCATTTTAAAATCTTTCTTCTGCTTGATCAAGTCCGCTGTTGATACTTTCTACTGTATTATTCATCTCCTGCATTGTATTCTTCAGCCCCAGAATTCCTCTTTGGTTCCTCTTTATGATTTCTTTTCATTAAACTTCTCATTTTTCTCATTTGGTTCATTTTTTCCCTGATTTTGTTCAATTGCCTCTCTGTGTTCTTATAGCTCACAGAACTCCCTTAAAACAATTGTTTTGGATTCTTTATTGGCAAACTGCAGGTCTCCACTTCTTTGGGATCAGTTATCAGAGAGTTACTCTATTCCTTGGGTGGTGTCATGTTATCTTGGTTTTCCATGCTCCCTGAAGCTTTACAGTGTTATCTTTGCATTTGTAGCTCAATCACCTCCTTCAGTCTTTACTGGCTGACTTCAGGAAAGAAGTACCTCTGTCAGCTCTGTTAGGAATTCTGAGGCTTTCTCAGATCTCTCCTATGGATACTCCTGCCCTATACTTCTTATTCCTTCTTGAGGAAGAATTCTTAAGATTTTATGCCTTCCCTCCATCCTGCAAAGCCTTCCCATTTGTTTGCTTTCCTTAGTGCAATACTGACTCCTCAGATGTGTGTGCTTTCTCCCCATCCTGGAGCATACGGCTGGCTTTCCATATATGCCCCCTAGTCATCTGCAAAGGCTTGTTCTTACTGCCCTTGGGAGTCCACACCAGGAGCCGGCCACAGGTCGGTAGGGTGTGTGAGTAAGGCACAGAGTTCTGGGGGGGTTCCATGGACCAGTGGGACAGATCCACAGATGAGGCATCACCAGGAAGGGCGGCGGCTTCCTGATGGAGTCTGCAAAGCAGTTAGTAGGAACTATAACACTTTGAAACCCTCCAGCAGCCCTAGAATGCTGCTCCTCCAGTCACTGCCCACCCCTCAATTATGTGGCACATCTTGTTAATCTGGATGGGGTAGGAAAGAAGTGGGTTTCTTTGGCAGCATCCCACAGAGTTGGGAGAAGCTGAGGGTTGACTCACACCCTCTCACTTTCCCCCATGGAAGAAGTCATGGGCAGAAAAGTTTTCTCTTGGCACTGAGCTGCTGCCAAAGTTTCAAGTGAAACTCTTCCCCTTTTCCTCTTATATGCATCCAATCTTGGATTTCTTTCTTTCCTTTTTTTTTTTTTTTTTTTTTTTTCTTTTTCTTGTTTTGGTTCTAACAATGTGCTGGAACTTCACTGGATTCCCCAACTTCCACAAACAAGCTCTTGTTCATGGATTATTGTTGAAATTGGTGTTCTTTGGTGGGAGGGTGGGGACAGTAGAAACTTTTTTTTTTTTTTTTTGCCTTTTTCATGTCATCACCTATATTGAAAACAGAGTCTTGAAGCATTTGATTCTGTTGGCTTTAACTACATGAACTTTCTTGATTTGCTCCTATCCTTCTGACTTCACATTTACATATATACATTGTTTACTATAACTCTTTCAAGGCCCATCTTACAAATGTCCATTTCTTAAAACCATTTCTTGGTTGATCCTAGGTCCCTTTTCTAGCCACTGTGATCTCATTCATTTCAATGACATCAATTACCATCTGCATATAATTATTCTCTCAGCACCACCTTCTCCATTCCTGGTGTCAAAACTGGATCATTGCTGTGATTCTTCGCTTATTTCACTCTGTTTCCAATCAGTTCTTCCTCCTACACAACTTACCCATGTGCCCCCTCCTCATTGCCTCACTCCCACAATCCATCATTTCTCACCTGCCTTCTTGTAACCCTCTATATCTTTAATTTTACGCCCTCTAGACTCATAGCCTAGTGGATTTTCCCAAAATGATAAATATTATTATCTGCTTCCTCCTTCATACCCTTCAATGGATTTGGTTGTTTTCAGTACTAAACTTGCACTCCTTGATATGGCTTAGGTGCTCTATAATCCGGCACCTTTCTTTCCCTCCAACTCAATCAACTACCCCTTTTTATCCAATTCTGCATTCCAGCCATGATGAATTTCATTTTCTCTTGGTTTTGTTCCTTCATACCTACTGCTTGCTATTTATATAAATACTATTGATTTTCATAAAGTAACCTGTTATTAACTTTAATGAACATTCCTAAATATTAGTTCAAATAATTATCTATTGCTTTTATGCTGGGTAATTATATCATTCTTAAGTTTTCTTATCTCCTAATCCTTCTACCTTTTTATTTCCTAAAGATGGTTACCCATAAAGAATGACAATTCAGCCTACAGAAATCTTATCAGTAATAATAGATACTCAAAAGATGAGGTAATACTTAATTTCACTGAAGGAAAATAATTGTCAATCTAGATTTAGATAACCAATATTAATATCATTTAAGAATGAGAGTAAACAAAGATATATGTACACAAACCTACACCCAGGAAAATTAGTATTCACAGACTTTCATCAGCATGTCTACTAAAGCACACGTTTCAAGAAGGCAATTCAATCTAGAAAGAATTGGAATGCAGTAAAGAATAGCAAGCTAAGAACATTTAAAATGCATTGGCAAAGATAAAGTATTGGCTATAAACTTATGACAGTAAAAATGAGAATATTTGATGGATTTTTAAAAAGTAAAATTAAAACAATAAACAAAAATATCATGGAAGACAGAAACCAAAGATCACAGTTAAAAAGTTTCAAGATCCTTATATTCCTTGCAAGAATAATGTACATAATTAGAAGCTTTATACTTTACCAAATTGTATATTTGTGTTAAAGTATTAAAGCTAAGCATAAATCAGTAGAGAAAAAAAAGAATAATCAATGAAACTAAAAAATAAGAGGAAGAATGAGGCCGAGCAAAAACAACATGATAAATTTAAAAAATGACAGATGTGGCAGAAATATGTCAGAAACATAAGAAAACCATAGCATTTTAAATAAAAGCCATTTAGTTTCTAAGAGATTGTCATATCAAATATATAATATTCATGAGAGCATAATGATACTAAAAAAAAAAGAAACCTCACTTACCTCCACTTGAGGGTTCTAGGAAACAAAATCATTATTCTGAAAACTGATAAATGAAAGATTAGAGCTTTTATCCTGTCTTTCTAGAACAAACTGAATTTCTGGGTAACTAAATAGTTAATATGAAAGTTGTTCTTTGTGAAATTTCAGCTAGTAAATGAAGGACAAATTATAGAATTAGAAAAACATCCATTCAGGGCTCATATTAAAATAACAGATCTAGGACAAAATCATCAAAAGATGCTTAAATCACTGGATGAAACATTAATGGAGAACTTTATACTGGAGGAAACAAGTTGGACATCATTACAAGTGGAAACATAGACACTCTGTGCCAAATAATATGGCACAATAGGAGATACAGCACCACCTGTGAATGATTCTTGCCAAAAAATCGCACCTGAATCTAACCAAATCTCTAAATCTAGTAACTACAGAGATTAGAAAAACAAGTTAAAAGCCACCTTGAAGAAGCAAACTACCAGATCCAGAAGGTGGGATATTCTACAGGAAAAATAATTTGTTTTTTCCAACAAACCATGACATAACATGAAAAAAGAACAAGGGAAACAGCCATTTGATAAAAGAGACCTAAAAGGCAACAACAAAGTACAACAAATGAACCTTCTTTGCATTTTGATTTGAATAAGCTAATGGGCTTTCATGACAATTGTGGAAATTTTAATATAGATTGGTTATTAAATATTGTTAGGAAATTACTGGTGTTTTTTTTTTCAGATTTTATGATGGTTATATTGGAAGAGGAATAGTCTTCATTAGGGGATCCCTGGGTGGCTCAGTGGTTTAGCACTGCCTTCAGCCCTGGGCGTGATCCTGGAGACCCAGGATGGAGTCCTGCATCGGGCACCTTGCATTGAGCCTGCTTCTCTCTATTTCTCTCTCTCTCTCTCTGTGTCTCTCATGAATAAATAAATAAAATCTTAAAAAAGAAGAAAAATCTTCATTAGTTAGTTGTGGGATTTACTTTAAAATACTTATAAAGGGCAGCCCCGGTGGCTCAGTGGTTTGGCGCCACCTTCAGCCGAGGGCCTGGTCCTGGAGACCTGGGATCGAGTCCCAGGTCGGGCTCCCTGCATGGAGCCTGCTTCTCCCTCTGCCTGTGTCTCTGCCTCTCTCTCTCTCTCTGTGTGTGTCTCTCATGAATAAATAAAATAATAAAAAAAAGAAAGTAAAAAAAATAAAATAAAATACTTATAAAAAAGGAGGAGGAGGAAGAGGAAAAAAGCCAGGAAAGACACAGCATGTGGAATGGGCAGATAAAACGACATGGAAAGAATAACTATACTTGTTGAGTCTAAGTGATGAGTTTATGGGATTTATTATAAACTGGGCTCCTTTATTCCTGGTTTGGCTTTACTTTCTGTCATTTCAGTTATTCACAGTCAACCTTGGTCCAGAAGCAGAAGATGTTCCTGCAGACGTATCCTCAGAAGGTGCCTAACACTGTGTCATGATGCATACATCATTCACCATGTCATCCCATCACATGGGAGTTTGATTCTCTCACATCATCACAAGAAGGGTGAGTGCAGTACAATACTGTATATTGAGAGAGACAGAGAGACCACACTCACATCACTTTTATTACACTATGTTATTATTATTGTATTTTATTATTGGTTACTGTATTTATTCTCTTGGTGTGCCTAATTTATAAATGAAACTATGATAGATATGTATGTATAGGGGAAAACACAGCACATATAGGGTTTGGTAGTATCCGTAGTTTCAAGCATTCACTGGGGCGGACTGATATGCTTACTTTTGTTTGAAAAATTTCATCTTAGCGATCATATAGGAAAGGGAGTGTTCTTATCAGACAATATTTTTAATATCCAGCTCTGTGCTTCATTGTAAGAGTCAAACTTAAAGAAAAACAAGAGATAAGAGAACATAATAAAGCTATGTGAAAAGATAAGGAAAATACCCAAAAGGAGCTATGAATACTACTATCAGAAAAAGATACATTAAAGGCAAAATTATTTCTAGAGTTAAAGACATTACCAATAATAAAAGCAACAATCCCACAAAATATATGGTTATCATGAACATAGATACATAAAGCAAAGTCAGACAGATGGAATATTGAAAATCTATAGTCATATGTGGAGATTTAAACACATATCTCTTAGGGCACCATGGTGGCTCAGCAGTTGAGCGTCTGCCTTTAGCTCAGGACATGATCCCAGGGTCCTGGGATCGAGTCCCATACCAGGCTCCCTGCATGGAGCCTGCTTCTCCCTCTGCCTATGTCTCTGCCTCTCTTTCTGTGTCTCTCGTGAATAAATAAATAAAATCTTAAAAAAAAACACACACATATCGCTTAGAAATTGAGACAAAAAAAGAAATTTCCTAAAGACATGGGAAATATGAACAATATGAGTCCCAAACATGATCTAATAGCTGCCTTTAAGATCCTGAACATGGAGAACGAATATCTTTCTCAACGACCCATGGAACAGTTAGGAAAACTGTCCACTTTTTAGGCTACAAAGGTCCAAAGAGGTGATAACCTATAAGCCGTGTTGTTGACCACAATGCAAATAGATCAATATCAGAAATAAAAGATGAGAAAGTGTCAATCACATTGGAAATTATGGACTTCTCAAAAATAATTTCTAAACAAAAGTTTTAAAAACTGGTAGGATATAGTTTAAACAGTGCTTAGAGAAAATTCATAACTTTAAAGACATATTTAGAAAGACAAGGAAGATAAAATGTAAATAAGCTAAATATTCAACTCTAGAAACTAGAGCAGACAACAGAGTAAATACAAAGGAGAAGAAAGGAAATAATAGAGATTGGGCTAGAAAATAATGAAAAAAGAAATTTAGACATAGCTAACAATGTAAAAGTTGATTCTTTGAAAAGACTAATTAAAAAGTTAGTAAATCTGTAAAAATGTATCAAAAAAGAGGAAGAAACACTATTAGAAACATAAATAAATTCAATATAAAAATATGCAATATTTTATTATTAGGCCAGACTAGTTTGTGTTACAGTAAAAACAAGACAAAGATTTCAGTGGCTTAACAAAATAAAAGCCAATTTATGCTCATAAAACGTCCTTAGTATATCCAGGGGTGACTCTCCAAGGTTCTTCAGGAGGTGGCTCAGCATCTAGGGTGCTTTGATCTTCTGATATTTACTTTCATGATCACCCCACACTGGCTAGTAACTACACCCTGGTACTTGGAGGTGACACCCATCACTTCCTGTGACATTGCACTGGACAAACCCAGTCAAAATGAAGTGAGATGGCTGGGCCTGACATCAGGGAGTGGGAAAATGTAATCCCTGAGTGTTTCCTTAGAAGAAGAATACAAGAAACGCAGCCCAGAATTATATATAATTATATATATATATATATATATATATATATATATTTATCTTACATATATCCATATTATGAATAACATTGTGGCAATACCTTTAAACATTAATATAAAATTGAAAATTTTTGAGAAATACATAGATTACCAAAACTGACTCAGGAAGAAATAAAAGACCCAAATAAAACCAAAAACACTGAATTCAGAAACACTGAATCAGTCATCAAGAATCTCCTCTGCACAAAGATCATGCCCAAAGGTTATACTGACAAATGTTAATAAATCAAGAACCACATGATGCTTCACTTTTATAATTAAGAATCTTTCTTAAGAGATGCCTGGGTGGCTCAGCGGTTTGGCACCTGCCTTTGGTCCGGGGCATGATCCTGGGTCCAGGATCAAGTCCTACATCAGGCTCCCTGCATGGAGCCTGCTTCTCCCTCTGCCTGTGTCTCTGCCTCTCTCTCTATGTGTCTTTCATGAATAAATAAACAAATAATCTTTTAAAAAAGAATATTTTTAAAAAGATTAAAAGCACCCAACTCCTCTTATGATGTTATTATAATTTTGGTAAGAAACTGGATAAAGGTAGTATCAGAAAGAAAAACTGAAGATCATTATCATCAACAAACAGAAATCTAGCAGTCCTAAATACAGTACTTGCATAGTTAGTACAGAGAACAAACAAGAATCATAGGATGCACTCATAAAACATCTTCATTTTGCTTCCCACTGTGCCTTTAAACTATGTGTGAAGAGGTGGAATTCTTTCCCCTCTCCTGCATGAAAGGGATACGCAGGCACACTCGGGAGTTTTCTGATGATTCCTAGGCAATTAGAAATCCCAAGTCAAAGACAATCGCAATTCAGAAATTCAAATGTTACATCTTATATCAAAACTTTAAAATTTGGGATCCCTGGGTGGTGCAGTGGTTTAGCGCCTGCCTTTGGCCCAGGGCGATCCCGGAGACCCGGGATCGAATCCCACGTCGGGCTCCCTGCATGGAGCCTGCTTCTCCCTCTGCCTGTGTCTCTGCCTCTCTCTCTCTCTCTCTCTCTCTCTCTCTCTCTGTGTGTGTGACTATCATAAATAAATAAAAATTAAAAAAAAAACTTTAAAATTTGAAAGATAGATCTCTCCTCCCCAGCTCTGGCTGGATTTGGGAAAACCCAGTGGTTGTAGAAGGAGAGAGGAACTGGCAGCCTTTTTCAAGCTAACTGCCATCCATACTGAAATGCTGCCAACAGCCCCTGTAGAGCTGGGAGAGGTAAGGAGAGCTCAAAAATTCTCGCCGAGTGTCTCACCAAAACCCATCCTGTGCCCTCTGGGCCTAACGCATGTTTAAGGCCAGTTTAACACACGTTTATTTATTTTTTTTTTCTGTTTTTAAAATTTTTTTTTTTTATTGGAGTTCAATTTGCCAACATATAGCATAATACCCAGTACTCATCCCATCAAGTGCCCCCCTTAGTGCCCGTCACCCAGTCACCCCCACCCTCCTCCCACCTCCCTTTCCACTACCCCTTAACAAACGTTTAAACTCACATGTTTTGTGATTTTTCTCATGTTGTCCCCCCCCCCCAACACTCCCTCTAGTCATTGCTAGAGACCTCTTGTCTGCAAGTCTCATGCAAAGGGACAGACACATCTCCACTCCTGCTTCTCACTTTCTCTTTAATAGCCCTTAGGAATCTTGCGATACCCAGCTTTTATTCTGCTGATATCCATGTGTCCCTCCTGGTGGTCCTCTTGTGCAGGACCAATCAACTCTCTCCTGCATTTAACATACCTTGCCCTGACAAACACAGGGAGGGGGCTGTACCCAAAACGCTCAGCTGCCTGCAGCAATCCAGTCCATCTTCAGCCCCTTAGAATTTTACTTGAGACTCTGACATTGTTCTACCCCAGCCTGACTCAAAGAAAGCTCACAGAGAATCCTGTTGAATCCCATTCCACTAGATTTAAGGAGGGGAGCCAACTTGCCCCCGAACAGTTCCTTGGTTTGAATTAGAAGAAGGTGATCCTTTCTCCCACTAACATGGTGAATAGTACACAGGGGATTTGGGGCCCCATTTGTTCCCCCTCCCTTGTGTCATTATGCACTGAACAGCATGCACCAATTTATGCAGAGATCCTGTCCCAGCACCACCCATTGGGGTTATGGTGGTGGGGAGCAGGGATGGATGCCTCATACCATAATTGTCAACCAAAAGAAGAAGAAGAAGAAGAAGAAGAAGAAGAAGAAGAAGAAGAAGAAGAAGAAGAAGAAATATATATATATATATATATATATATATATATATATATATATATATACTCTTCTAAATCCCCTTTTGAAACTCTGGCTCCAGAACTTCTTATACTTTTGATGTAGGTAAAGGCTTAATAAGGGAAAACGAGTGGGGAAAAATTAGAAAAGGAGACAAACCATGAGAGACTCCTAACTCTGGGAAACAAAGGATTGCGGAAGGGGAGGTGAGTGGGGGGATGGGTAACTGGGTGAAGGGCACTGAGGAGGGCACTTGATGGGACGAGCACTGGGTGTTATACTATATGTTGGCAAATCAAACTTCAATAACAAATAAAAAATAAAAAAAAAGAAGAACTTTTGGTCACCTCTTATCCAAATTCTATTTCGAGTTCACTATTGTGTCTGAGGGCTGTGGTTTTAGAGTCTCAGCCAGTACTTCCAGGTTAATAACCTGTTCAGCCAGCAAAGCAATTCCTGTTGTCTACTAATCCAACCAACCAAACGACAAACAGGACCACTTATGGCTTATCCCAGGATACAACCATTGTTAAATCAGAAAACTTACTTCAACTCACTATAATAACAAATTAACAGGGGAAAATGTGGTCATCTTATTAGATGCAAAAAAATCCGTTTGAAGATATTCAAAATAATTTTATGATTAAAAATTTCCAGCAACCTGGAATTGTAGGAAATTTCATTTGCTTGATATGTGTATTTCCCAAAGCATACAGTAAACAGTATTCTTTGTGATGAAACAATAGGAGGATTCCAACTAACATATGGACTAGAGGAGGATGTCCACTGTCATCCTTGCCACTCAGCATTATGTGGGAGGGTGTCAGCTATACTTCAATCAACCAATAAATCAATATTTTACATATATATATAAATTAAAAATGAAAAAACATCACGATATAGGACAGTCTATGTAGTGTGTTAATGCCAGGAAAAACAGAAACTGTAATGTTTGCAAGGAGAAGACAAAACTGATGTTTTTTTCTGACAATATGCTCACATGGAAAACTTGAGGGAATTTACAACCTATTAAAACTAATGAAATATTTCATTAAAGTCAGTTGATAGATGAACAACATAAAATTTAACAGCCCTATATGCTAACAATAAACAATAAGAAAATGTAATAAGAGACAGTTACAAAAATATATCTAAGAATAAATCTAACAGTCGATGTACAAGCTGTCTATGGACCAAATTAAAGGATATTATTGAAAGACATAAAAGGAAGCCTAAAGAGGGGCACCTGGCTGGCTCAGTAGGTAGAGTATGTGACTCTTGATCTCAGGGTTGTGAGTTCAAGCCCCATGTTGAGTGCAGAGATTACTTAAAAATAAAATCTTTAAACAAAAGAAAAAAGTAGGTCTAAGGAAGTAGAAAAATTCAGAGTTCATGAAAAAGATTAAATATTATGCAGATAATTCAATTTATCCAACAAAATAAATGTCATTCTAATAAAAGCTCCAAATAGCTTTTCCATGGACTTGAACAAATATTCTTGGAGTTATACAGAAAAAAAGTCCAGTGATAGCCAAGACAGCTCTTTAAAAAAAAAAAAAAAAGAGACTCCTCTTACCAGCAATTACCAGCTCTCAAAGATTTATTAACATATATATAAACATATATTCTATGTTATATATTATAAACATAGGTGTGTCTAGTCATTAAGACAATGTATCATTATGTAGCACTAGACAAACAACAGAACAGAATGGTGAGCCCAGATATAGACCCAAGCATATCTAGGTCGTTGGTATCTAAGAGAGGGGGTAAAGCAAATAAAAAAGGAAATAGTGACCTGTTCAAGAAATGGTGCTGGTATGATTCTAGTTCTATGTGGGGAAATAAAATACAATTAAGACCTACCTCATATTATACAGGAAAAGTAAACTCCAGATGTACTGAAGATTAAAATCTCACAAAAAGAAAATTAAAACTTATCCTTGAAGAGTAAGTTTAAGATCCTTGAGTAGTGAAGGATTTCTTAAACAAGTCGGACTGCAAAAGAAAACAAAATAATAAAAAAGGAAAAAAATAACAAAAAAAATTAATCAGGGATCCCTGGGTGGCACAGCGGTTTGGCACCTGCCTTTGGCCCAGGGCGCGATCCTGGAGATTTGGGATCGAATCCCACATCGGGCTCCCGGTGCATGGAGCCTGCTTCTCCCTCTGCCTGTGTCTCTGCCTCTCTCTCTATCTCTCTGTGACTATCATAAATAAATAAAAATTAAAAAAAAATTAATCAAAGAAATAACTGAAATATTTGTCTGAGCCAAAATTTTTAAAACTACTAAATGACAAGATAAACGATGAGCAAAATTAAAAGAGAACCAGCACACCAAAAAGAACACATTTGTCAGTTATATAAGAATTAATATGAAGGGTGTATAAAAATGCCCACAGTTCCATAAGAAAAATGGACAGTTTCAGAATAGGAAAGCTTATAACCACTGAAGAGATGAAAAATACTCACTTTTATTATGCAAGATAAAAGTGCAAAATAAAGTGACAATGACAACTTTTAAATTCTAATTATTCCAAGTGTTGATGAGAATATGGAAAAAGAGTTGTTAAAACTGCTTTGGAAATTAATTTGGCATTACCTGGAAAATTTGAAAATATGTAGACCTTGTGTTTTAGCAATTTTCATTTCTAAGTGTAGCCAAAGGGAAATTCTTACACTCAGGGAGACAGACAAGGATATTTGCCATGAAATCACTTGCAATAACAAGGAACGGAATTCAACCAGATATTCATCAATATGGAAATGAATAATAAATTATGATACATGTATATGAATACATATAATTTTTGATTTAGACATAATATGAATATGTTTATGTTGATTTAGGATCTATCTGTACAGCACATAAATCATTTTATTTGTCTCAAAGCAACAAGATCTTGAAATGAGAGGAATAAAACAAGTTTTAGAATAATGAACTCTATTTTTTACCAGATATCAAATTAAAAGCAAGAAATGATACTATAGTTCTTTGGATATATAAATGTGCTTTACAGATTTAAATGCATAGACAGGGAAAATATGTACCAAACTTGTGATCTGGCTGCTTCCGGAGGGGCAGAGCTGGGTAAGAGAATAAACTTTAACCCTATAGTAATGTTTTAATTCTTTTCACTTAAAACTTGGATTGAAACAATGAAAACTGGGGTGCCTGGGTGGCTCAGTGGTTGAGCGTCTGCCTTTGGCTCAGGATGTGGTCCCAGGGTCCTGGGATCCAGTCCCACATCGGGCTCCCGGCAGGGAGCCTGCTTCTCCCTCTGCATGTGTCTCTTTCGGTGTCTCTCATGAATAAATAAATAAAAATCTTTTTTAAAAAACGAAAAGTTGGTTAATTCTCAGCAATGGGTACTTGGAATTGTTCTCCTTAACTGAGTATTTTCCTGTATTTTTTAGGACTCCTCCAAAAAAATTACATTAAAGTGGCATTCCATTGAGATCATAGAAGGCTTAATGATTGGTGGGTGTGGCCCTTCTCCACAGAACCATCAGCTGGAATGCTTAAGAGATGCTAAGGTAGGAAGACTTTGGAAGTGTTCAAGAGACAACAGTGGAAGGACCAAATGGTTTAGAATATAAAGTGCATGTAGAATTGGAGAAAGCCTTTTGCTATTAAGTGGAAGCCCTTAAGTACTAAGCATCTGGGGTTAAGATGAATTTAGATTCAGTAGTTAATAGGGACGCATTCAAAATGTTTAGTTTCAAATAGATATTAGAAAGATGTCTTTAGTTGGCAGAATTTTTTTAAAAAGTATATATATGTATGCGGAGGGGAAAAACACTGGAATTTTAAGTTGGTAAATTACATGTGGTCTTTAAGAGGGTAGTTTCATCAGAATAGGAAGAAGAAGATGATAAATTGCAAGGAATGAGTGGATAATAAGGAAGTGGAGGGAGTTAGGAAGGATTACTTGGTTTAAAATAGAAACTCGGTAGTAAAAGGAAGGCAAGAAAGTGTGGTGGCTTGAGGCAGCGTTTAGACTGGAAGAGTTATTATTTTTAATAATGTGATACAGATGAGTATACTTAAGGCTAATGAGGTGTGGTAGAAAGGAAGAAAAGGAAAATGCAATAAATCGATCACGAATAGTATAGTATCCTGAAAGGGTAGCAGTGTAGGAGATCAAGAAGCAGCTAAGACTGTAGATATATAAAGGGGAAAATATCTGTTTTCCTTAGAAGGAAGAACAAAGCAAGAAAAGACAAGCGAAGATGCCAAAACATTTTGAGATGTGGAAATGTTCAGGGGATCATATTTGTTCTCAATTCTTCCAAATGAGGGGACGTCATCTACTGAGCATGAGGATTGGGAGCTGAGGCTGAATATTCAAAAGATGGAAGCAATGTGACATATTTGTTGGAGCATATCCTATGCAGACCCAGGCTTCTGCAGGCTATTGTCATGTCTACCAGAGTTGAGACCCAAATATGGAAAAAGAGTGGATGCAAAACTATCTCAAGTGAAATCTCCCTCAGTTTAAATACTGAGGGATAAAACGCATATGTTGCCTTTTGAAGTTTATCTCCCCCAGAAAAGTTTGGATCCCCAAAAGGCATTTTTCAAAGGAAATATTTGCTCATATTAAAAATATTATGTTAAGAGAATTCTAATAATTTGGGCCAACACCCACCAGTAGTGATGACAAACAAGCGATACTGATTTCTGACTGCTTGCAAAGTAATTAACTAGCCCAACAGAGTTCTTTTTAAGATCCAAAGGATGCCAGTATGGAAAAGACGAAAGACACTGATGAAAATGTGTTTTTTGTTAAATAGGTTATGGAAGAAGCCCAAAAATATTGAAGTAGTAAACATTTCAAAGAGCAACAGTGGATGGAGTCCAAATTCCCGGTAATTTCATTGGAATAAGTTCAGTAAGATCTGGGTGAGGTTTAACCCTTTTGTGTCCTAAAATAATTCACCAGGGTATAACCAAAGGTCATCACGTTCTAATTAATTTGGAAAAAGAACTCTAAAACTAGATTCCATGAGTGTTAAATTACTGAAGCTAAAACACAAATTGGCCAACTCTTGCCCCTGGGCCAATTTCAGTGCGCTGCCAATCCTGTTTTCTTTTCTTGTTTTCTTTTGAACTTTCTTGTTTTCTTGTTTTCTTTCCTTCTCTCTTTCTGGCCTACAGTCTCAGAATGGCTTTTACATTTTTAAATGCTTTCATTTAAAGTGGTTACCCAAGTACCTTCATAATGTCTTTGATTTTGTCTTTTGGCTGGCAAAGTCTAAAAATTCACTACTTGGCTCTTTGCCAAGAAAAGCTTGCCAACCCCTGTAATCAATGATCCTAAGACTGGGAAGATAAGAAAAGGAGACAAACCTCAAGAGGGGACTATATATTCCTGGATATAAGTGACATATGATTATGATTTTGTTTATCCACTAGTCCATTTACACTAGTTCTCCTACAGTAGTGAGGAATTTGCCTTGCATCTTATCATTTACAGACTAAACAAATTTGGGCATTTAAAAAATCCTTATTGACTCCAAATTTTGGACGGCAGCATTTTTTGTTAGTTTGCTCTGTCATTTTTAAAATTTATTTTTATTTTTAAATAGCTTTATGGAGGTACAATTGATATAAAATAAACTGAATATTTTTGAAGTATAAAATTTGATGAGTTTTGACAGATGTATGCACCTGTAAGACCACACCCCAAAGTAATGAACATACCCATCGACCCCTAACCTTTCCTCATGCCTCTCGTGATCGTTTCCTCCTGCCCCTCTTCCCACTCTCCCAGCTCTTACCATACTTTCAAATCTTTGTTCTGTTGCATTACATGAATTTTAGTTTGCATTTACTAGAATTTTAAATAAGTAGGACCATACTCTATGTGTTCTTCTTTGTCTGGCTTCTTACACTAGGCATGATTATTTTGAAGGTAGTGGTGTCTGATTGTGGCTTTGATTTGCATTCCCCTAATGACTAACCACAGTGAGGTTTCCTTCGTGTGCCTATTTGCCATCAATATACCTTCTTGATGAAGTATTTGTTCAAATATTTTGTCCATTTTTATTGGGTTGTTTTCTCATTACTGAGTTTTGAGGTTTCTTTTCTTTTTTTTTTTTTTTTTATTATAGTCACAGAGAGAGAGAGAGAGAGGCAGAGACACAGGTGGAGGAAGAAGCAGGCTCCATGCACCGGGAGCCCGATGTGGGATTCGATCCTGGGTCTCCAGGATTGCACCCTGGGCCAAAGGCAGGCGCTAAACCGCTGCGCCACCCAGGGATCCCAGTTTTGAGGTTTCTTAACCTCTCGTGGAGTAACTCCTGTATCAGATGCATGATTTGCAGAGTTTCTCCCAGCCTGTGGCTTGTCTTTTCATTCTCTTAATAGAGCCTTAGAAGAGCAGCTTCTAATTTTGATGAAACCCAATTTATTATTTGTTCTTAATGGATTATATGTTTGTGTTTAGACCAATTATTAAACTTATGGAGAACACCATACAGACTATTTACAGTTCTCGTAGAGAATTTTTCTGCTTTGCTTATTTACTTTATCCGAAGAAGTCACTTTTATTGCCTTAGAGATCACAAGAAGTTCTCTGAAAGTTCTTTCAATTGTGTGTTCCATTCCCAGAGTGTTCCTTATATTTGAAGATGAACAAGTTTCCAGGGTTTTGTTCATTTTAGAGAGAAGATGAGGCCCAAGCTATGATCACAATTGAAAGTTTGCACATTCTATTGAATGTTAGTATCACTGAGAGTAAATCATATTGTCATGTTTTTATAAGGCTCTGTATCTTAAAGGGTTCATAATTCAGCTTTGAAAGGGAATTCAGTAATCACTTTGTCCCCGAGCCTATGTAGCATAGACTTCCTTCCCATGGTGTCTTCCCTCTCTTATTCAGATTTTTGCTTCAAAGTCACCTCTTCAGAGAGTCCTTCATCCTACCTAAAATAGCAATCCTCTCCCAGCCCTGTCAGCATTGGTTCCCTTTCTGAGCTTTGCTTTCCACCAAAACACTTACCATTACCCAAAATTTTATCGTGTACTTAGATTATTACACTTATGTCTTTATTTATTCTCTGTCCCTTCTATAGGGTAGACTTCTCTGTTCATTACAGTGGTTACCCACTGTGTAACTATTCAAAAAATATTTATCAAGTGAATGAATTTCATCTCAGCCTGAGTGACTGCTATGATAAATAACACATTATACTCAAAAGAGGGCCACATGTCCTGTACTCTCTGCCACCAGCTATAGAATCTTGTTAAATAAGCAGGTTGACTTTGTGCTGTCTGAAGACTGTTCCAGCTCCGCCACACCATGATCATAGGAAATTCATACCATAAAGCAGCTCCTGCCATGTGGGCCTCTGAAAATACTAGATTTTTTTCTTTTAGGTGAACAAATTTAGTTTTTCTTAAAAATGAAAAATGTAAACCAAATGGAGACAATTTCTATTTTTTATACTGGTTTGAGGGTCTGCTTCCTTTGGGAAACTTACATGATGGATGTGAGGCATGATCTGAGAACTTTGATGCTCCAGGAGGCAGGTATCATTATTGTCTTCACTCTACAGGTAAGAAAACAGGCATTGGGAGTTCCGAAATCCACCTAAAGTAATAGTAAGCAAGTAAGTAATAGATGGAGCTCAAGAAGGGATTCTTCTTGGGATTGAGCCCAAGAAATCAGACTCAGGAGTCCATGCTATTTCTTCTCTTTTGTTACATTTTATTTGATGTTATGCTTTTTAAATAGATACTACATTTTCGTGAAGAAGTAAAACACTATAAAAAGTTTATATACTGAGAAGCTTGTTTCCAGTATCTTCTCTCCTTCCTACTGAAAACACTTTATTAGATTTTAAAATTTACCTTTTTAAGGTTTCTTTATACAAATGAGTGTTTTCGTTTCTCTTCATATTTGCCATGAAGGTAACATCCCAGATCCAATGTTCTATGGGGAAAAGAAGTCATGATTTTAAATATACATTGTTTAGCCATTATTTTGAAGAATTTCAAACCAATGGAAAAAATCAAAAGGAATATCACAATGAACACTAATATATGCTTCACCTAGATTTTCCCATTTTAACATTTTTCTACTTTACTTTTTCTTCTCTATTGACGTGTTTGTTGTTGTTTTGCTGAACTATTTAAATGTAAGTTGATATATCATGACACATCACCTCTATATTCTTCAGTGTGTAACTTCCAACTAACCAAAAAACCATCTTTACACCTTGCCAAAGTAATATTGACTCAATAACATCTAATATGCAATCCATGTTCAGGTTTCTGTACTTGTGCCAATAACGTCCTCTATAACTGTTGACTTTTTTTCTGACTTAAGAAATTACAAATTGCATTTAATTTTCATCGTTCATTGATGTCTTTTTATTTAGAAAAGTTTTCCACAACTTTTTTTGAATCTTTCATGATATTAACATTTTTTAAGTCATACAGTTGTTTTATAGACTATCTCCCATTCTGGATTTGTCTGCACGTGTTTCTGTGTATTTAGGACAAACTCTTCTAGTAAGACTACTACGTGGGTGATGTTATGTCCTTACCATTGCCTCACATCAGGAGGCACTAAATTTCAGCTTTTTCTTTTATTGACAATGTTACTTGGTTGAAGTTTGTTCACCAAAGCTCTCCACTATGAAAAAAAACTTTTTCTCATGGGGCTTTGTGAATATTCCATTTCCCACAACTTTTCACTCAATAATTCTTACTATCCATTGATAGTCCATGTCCAAATCAGATGTTGCATTGGGATTGCAATATGATAGTGTTCAAATTCTATCATTCTTTCCATATTTATTAACTGAAATTCTCAATAAGGGCTTCCTCTTGTGTACACACATTTTAATTTAGTATCATTCTCATCTTAATGGATTTCTTATCCTTATCATTATCGTCAATAACCTTTTTGATGCTCAAAACCTTGATGTTTTAATGTTGGCCTGATTCTGTATTCATTTCATCTATTTCCATTGGTCTTTGAGTACTGTCTTTCTTTTAGACATAGCTAAATGTACATATCTTGTACTTTGCTTAAATGCCATTCTTCTATATTTTAAAATATATCCTGGAGATTTCCCAAATCAGCGTACTGAAACTGTCTTCATTTTTAAAAAACTGGTGCATTATCTTTTATTCTATGGATTGTTTACTAAACCAGTCCTCTTGCTGGACACACAGTTATTTTCAAACAACATTATGGTTCAAAACCTGGTACATACATCTTTTCATATCTGTGCATTTGTGGAATAAATTCCTAGAAACAGAATTGCCAGGTGAGTAAAATGCATACTTAGTTGTTGATAAATGCCAGATTCCCCTATATGGATTGTGCCATTTTGCACCTCTACTAACAGATGATCCCTGGATTGCTGCTAGCAAGGTAGATTTCTGAAGATCTAGTGGTACCTTCCAAATTTCCCATCTTCTCAAATGGGGTAGAATTTTCAGCTCCACCTGTGGACCAGTACAGTGATGATTTTCTGGGAATTGTTCCTAGATGCCCCGCCGAGAGCCTTTCTTTGCTTCCTTCTATTAATTTTGTAAGCATCCATATTCTATGTTTAGAACCCTTTTTATATAAAACATTTAGTGAGATTTCAGCTTGATTAGCATATCCTTTTTTTGGCTTCCCTTCCTTGGCTTACTTCCCACAGGATTATTCCCACTTCCCAAATTAATGACTGTATCCCAATCTTGCATCAGGGTCAGCTTTTGGAAGTATTCAAACTGAGAAAACAATGGACATGTATTACTCTTATAATTAAGGTGGAAAGTTCTTCTAAAATTTTGTTATAAGGAGTTGTAATTTTTGAAATACCAAATATCTGCTAAAAAAGATATTGCCATTTGTTTTTTATTTGAACTGAAGGTATAAATCTTTATCCCCTGCTACGATGGGATCGTATTTGAAGTATGAATATGGATATTGTTTCCACATCTCAGAAACCACTAAAACTTTTCCATCCTCCTCCTAATTTGTTCAAGTCAGTAGAGAATAACTAAAACATAGGGGAAAAAATAAACAACTTTCTGACCTAAACAAAAGAAATATATGGTTGTTTACTTGAATAATGACGTTTTCTCATATCAAGAAGTAAAATGACTTTCACAGGGGCTTGAAGAAAGAAGTGTAAAGGAAGGAGACACCATGTGTTCAGGAGGGCAAGCCAGGCCTGAAAGCCCCCTCACCAGCAGCATTTCAGGGCAAGTGGGGCAGTCTGGTAGCCTTATTGCCCACCTAACACTATCGAGCTCCAAAGATTAGCATATTGCCTATCCACCACCTTTTTTGGAATTACCCTTAACTAAGGTCCAAAAACTTGTCCAGTACCCTCTGTCACCCATCCCATGTGGACAATCTGTGGCAGACATTTCAAGATACTTACTAACTCCATCTTCTTAAATGAAGATAGGAGAATATGACACCTTATTGGATTATGTTGACAAGAAGGACAAACTTTGCCTTTGAGTGGGATGTAACCATATAAATTGTCTTGAAATTGCCTACTGAGCAGGGAAAGTGGTAAAAACATTTTCTATATCACATTGTGACTGCTATTACTAATGGTAACTGCTGATTTTTTTTAAGTGCTATGCCCCATGCCCTATATTTAATCTCAAAGTAATGCTTTGGGGTAGGTATTGTCTTTCTCTTATTTTACATATTGGGAAAGTGAGATGCAGAAAAGGTAAGGGATACAAAGCTACGAATAAGTGTAGAATTGGGCTTATGACTTAACAGCTATAGTATAATCATCATAATTCTTACTACTGTTGATCATTAAGACAAGCAATGGAAGAGGCACATTTAAAACTGAGCAAAAACAGGTTCAGTATAGTTATGTTGTAGGGTTAGGAATGATTAATCACCCCTCCCCCTAAGTTGACCACTGTAATACAACATTATTAATCATCCTGATGTTATTTTTACTCATGTTGACATATGGCTTGAGTCTTGGGTTTTAGAGCAGAAGTACCAGATTCTTATTTTAATGTTAGAACAGGAATGGGTTTTGTTTGTGTCTTTTCCTTGCTTGTGTTATCACCAGTGCTATTAGCACAGATTCATGTGATGTCATTCCCCATCCCCATTACAACCTTTATCACAATAATATGGTGCAGTATTGGAATTTTAATGGCTCATATATTCTGTGAAACATGATGGTAATAAACTGTAATGCTTTGACCTCAGCTTTTTAATATTTGATGCATTGCCCATACCTTATTACACCTAGCTCCCTCCTTTCCTCATGCTACTTGAATGAGGATGAGGTAGAATGGGCAGTCGTCACTCAAAGGAGACATTTGCCAAGTGGAATACACCTGTTTATAAGCCTATTAAAAGTGTATAGATACATTCATTCTATTTTGAAAAGAACAAACCACCCTTCCTCCTCATGACAGAGAATACAAGGAGAATGCAAACTAGAAAATATGAATCAGCTCTTATGACGGGGATCACAACATGAGCAGAAAAAGATGCATTCATTGTCTCTTCTTGAGACAATGGCTAATCTCAGAACTAAAGCATCACAAAAGCAATTTCCTTCTCCCTGCAGTTGGCTACATATGTCTGTGGACAAAGAGCAAAATATTAGAAGGTGGAAGCAAAGACAAATTCAACATCAAAGAATAGCCTTGTCATTTCTTTAGAACCCATGCCATGACTCAGGTATGCTCAAGGAATGCCTTCATGGAGCTAGCCAAGAAACACCACGACTGAAAGGAGTTGTTGGCTCATCAACTTCACAGTTTAGTTTCTCTATCACTGGGCTCTTTATCACACACACACACACATACACACACACACACACAAACAAACTACAATTGTTCTTGTTACAAGAATTGTCCCATGAAAAATGAAGTGCTATATTCTTCTGGCACCAATTATTTGTCTGTCACTTTTCTATAAAGTGGTAATATCAAAATGAAAGAGCTTCACCCCCAGAAGTGCTGAAGTTTAAAGAAAGTCTGTGGAGAAGTAAAGGGTGCTGGCATGGGAAAGTGAACTGAATTACCTTGGGGTATTGACTGCGCTTTATGGTTTGACCCTTAGTTGCATAAATCCAGAAATTCAATTTTCAATTCCCCAGAGTTCATCAGGCTCAAGTTGACTTAATCATGTAGGATACTTCATGGTGCAGTATAAGCAGAATGCTAATATATTAATTTATAAAGAGAAATACTGCTGCAGGTTGACTTCAAAAGTTTAATTAATGGGATAGCCTAATGATGCATCCCTTTCCACAGCAGGGAAATTCCTTCTAGAGATTGGATAGGGCAAGTCCATGGGAGCAAGAACTCTGTTCTTTTTTACTAATAGAATTATTAACCATTCTTCTTTTATTCAAGTTTGTATACTTAATTGCTGATCACTTTGCTTCTGTTGTTATAAACTGTCTTTACATTTGTTACTGCCACTTACGCAAGGTAGATGTTCCTTGAGTCTTTTCCTTTCCATATTTTTTCTTTACTTTTTAGTCCCAATGGACATTTCATATTTAAAATACTTTTGCAAATGTTTAATCTGTGGCTTCCAGTTAGTATGACAGATCATTCATCCCAGAGATGTTCTAAAAAAGTGGTCCCACTGTCAAAGGGTTTGGGAAATCCTGTGCTAGGATTAGTAATCATAGTGATCATTAGTAACATAGTGAAGGCTCTGACAAACTCTATGCCAGAAGTACATCTATATGAGTTTGTTAACCTAGTGTTACCCAAACTTCCTGCCCAGGGAAATCTTTTGTCTTATAGTATCAATGAATATCTCACAGGAAACACTAATCATACCTGTTGTGAGTTTCCCTAATCAATTAACTCTCAATCAGAGTTCTAGAAATGATATTCTGAAATTTCAATGTGTCTGCTATATAGATAGATCAGTATAAATTAGTTTAGGAAACAACAGTCCTGATAAATCCCTAACTTTTCTTTCAAACTCCAAATCCATATCCCCAATTTCAAAATATTATCTATCACCATGTGCTATTTGTTTCCTTCCTAAATATTTCTTGAGTTTGGTCCTCCTTTACCCTACAGCCACCGTCTTGTTTTAGACTCTCATTACTTCACAATTTGACCTATTCTGTGCTGTGAACTGAAGGCTTATGTCCCCCAGAATTCAGGAATTAAAGCCTTAATCCCCATCGCTATTAGAAAATTCTAGATGAATTAGAAATTCATCGCTATTAGAAATTCCCATTTTCTAATGGCTTTGGGAGGCCATTAGGTCCTGAGAATGGAGACCTCTTTGTGAATGGGGTTAGCGCCCTTAGAAGAGAAGACACTACAGAGATAATCTCTCTTTCCACCAAATGAGGATGCAGCAAGAAGGTGGCCATCTGCAAACTGGGAAGGATGCCTTGACCTAGAACTCAACCATGCTGGCATTCTCACCTCAGACTTCCAGGCACCAGAGCTGTGAGAAACAAATTTCTGTTGGTTAAACCACCCAGTCTCTGTTACAGCAGCCTGAATTGTCAGGCATTCCTTCATCTGACTCTTCCCAAATTTATCCACATTTTTTTTTAACCAAATGATCTCTTAAATTTTCTCTACCATTAAAATATTTTAAATCATTTTAGTTAATTCAGTCAGAACTGATATAGATACAAAGAAATTAAAAATAAACCATTAATTACACCATATAGAGAAAACACGGTTAAGGTTTTCTTTTGTGAATTGTTAATTTGTGTCCTCTGTCCGCTATTGGAATGCTAGTGCTTTTCTTAACTGGTTGAAGGCATTACTTTACATATTAATAATATTAACCCATGTATTTTATTTGTTGCAAATATTAGTCTTAGCTTTTATTTGCTTATCCAATATTTTTACTTTTTCCATTAGGTACTTTGTTATTAATTTTATAATTAATTCTTTCATAGGGAAATAATATACAAAAGTGATCATGTCTTTCCCTCAGGAATAAACCTTCAGTAGCTTCCCAAGTGACTCATATGGTGGTATCTTCCTTTGCAGTCCTCTCCATAGCCCTGCCCTCTCTATGTGTGGGGATTTGGCCTCTCCTAACTATGTATAATTTTCTTAAAGTGATCTGCTTCCATTCAGACTGAGTCCTCTCTGCCAAAAAAATGTTCACCCAATTCCCAAACTGGGAAACCATCATTTGTCCTTTAAGACTTGGTTCAAATTGAATACCCCACTCTCTTTCCATAGCACTCTGCTTCTTTTGTAGTATAGAAGTTAAGGCACTGTATAATAATCACTGCTTATTTCTTTCTCTTTTCTGCTGTTCTAAGAAAGCAGGACATGTTCTTATATCTACAGTACCTGACATATAGTAGACTTCAAGAAGCAACTGCAGAATGAACGGATGAGCTAGTGTAGGTATCCAGAAGAAAGTGTGACTAACTCTGCCTGGAGAAATAAAGAGAGGCTTTACAAGAGAAGGTGATATTTGCAGAAGCTTAGTGAAGCAGGAGTGCGAATTTGATAAAAAATTTTAAAAGATGAAGAAAAGACACTTCAAACATAGCCAAAAGTCAGAACCTACCACTTGCTTTTTCACTGAATTAGAAGCAATGCAGAAAAAGATTCTCTTGGATAAATATTTTTAATGCAGATATTTGAGGCCATGGTGCCATTCTACAATGAGAACAATTTTTTTAAAGAGGCAGAAAAACTGAAAACTACCAACCCCCCAAACGGAAAATATATCTGGATGGGTTAGAGGATCTGAAAGAATTCACTGGAGGTAAATTTAAAAGAATGAAAGACGACAGCCTGGCTGAGTGATCCCACCAAGTTTCTTTCTTAGCCTCTTAAGTAACCACATGTAGCCTTTCCAGAAAGCAGTTTAACATCAAAGGAAAGTTCTCCTTGAAGCAAGATGAGATGAGTCAAGCAAGATTGGAAACAGGTCCAAGAAAAATATTTTAAGGCAATATGGAAATATTTGGGACATTTGTGATAGGATAAAAAGGAATTAATGAACTGTTGATGAACTAAGGGAAAGTCAGTAAAGATATTAAAGGAAATATCCTCGTGAAGTTAATTCTAAAAGTGATGTGATAAGCTATTGAGCATGCTCAGAGAGCAACTCTGTGCTACCGGGGCATGCGACTGAATAATTTAAAGCAATGACTGCATATACATGTGTGTGAGCATTCGCTGGCTGGCAGAAAATAAAGCACATTTGCCTGAACTCTGTTTGATTTACTCCATGAGTTTCCATGATCTGTGATGACCTGATCATGTAAAGAATGCATGACCTCACTGGCCAGAGCTATCCAGACTTTGTGGTGCACCACCCAGATGCTCCCTATCTCTATAGGAATATAATCATTCTGGATTCATTACCCCAGCTTCCAAGAGTGTTGGCTTCTGCATGCCTCTGATACTTCAGTCAAAGTTGCACCCTCTGCCTGTGTTGATGCAGAACTCAAAGGCCTAGTTCCCAATTCTGAATTTGGACAGTTAAGCATGGCCATCTCAGCTCAGAGCACCCATGTTCTTTGCCTGGATTTAATTTGAATGTGTGTTATAGTTCAGCTTCTCCCTTCACCCAGTTTTTGATTCCATCATTTTTATATGTGTTATTTCTGAGTGCAATCTCCAGCAAACTTCCTATACACAAATTTTCTTCTCAGATAGAATCCATTTCCAGGAACTTATAACACAAAGTGGTGAAGTGGTCCTAGAAAGCAGAATTTAAAGTGAGGTTTTGGAGCTGCTTCACCCCTTGGCCAGATGACAACAAGGACCCTTTTGTGGATAAAGGAGTCCTCTCAGCCCTTGACTTGCTACATGTTATAGCTGTGTAGTTTGTTAAGGCTTTCACTGATGGAGAAGTGAAAAGAAATACCAGTAGAAGTAAAGATGCTAGCTGGCATAATATCTCAAGCATTTGAAAGGTATAAGGGAAGAAGTAATTATAAAGGCTATGAAACTGGATCTAGCTACTAAGTGCTACTGTGTACTGCATAAAGATAATGGAAGGTTGAGAGTGATTGTCCTTGTATCTACTGCTCTATAACAAACCAATCTAAAACTTGGTGGCAACAATGAAAACATTTATCTCATTCATAAATCTGTAATTGGGTAGGGTCCAGGGAAGACATCTCATCTTATCTCCCCTTAGCATCAGATGGAGTGGTTAAAACACTAGAGGTTGGAGTCACCCAGGGGTTTATTCAATCATATGTCTTGTGGTTGATACTACCTACCACACTTACATGTGACCCTTCCAGTTGCTTGTCTTTTTCATAGCATGGTAGCTGGTTCTCAGGGCAAAAGTGCCAAGAGGGGATAGAGAGGCAGGTGGAAGCCATATTGCTTTTTTTTTCTTTTTAAGATTTATTTATTTATTTGAGAGAGAGAGACAGAGACAAAGAGAAAGACTCCGAGCTGAGCACAGAGCTGACATGGGGCTCTATCCTACAACCCTGAGATCACAACCTGATCCAAAACCAAGAGTCTGACACTTAACTGACTGAGCCACCCAGTTACCCTGAAGCCATATCGCTTTTTATGGCTTGGCCTCAGGGGTCATGCAGTGTCAATTCAACTACATTCTATTTGTTAGATATGAGTTACATAGACTGTCTAGTAGGCTGTCAAAATTTGCTGATATGTTTAAAACCACCAGAGTGATTAGTCAGTAATATAAGTAATATAAGGCCATCATAATTGGCCTTATATTATAAACATCATAATATTGTAGGCCAATATTTTGGCCTACATAAAGGCCAAAATATTATAAGTAATATAAGGTGAATTGTAAAAGACTGAAGCCTCATTTATTGTATATAAAAGATACTCATCTCCTCTACCAATAAAGTACAGAAAAAACTGAGGATTAGTTTCAGGACTCCAGAGATTATTAAATCCTCAACTTCAGCAAGCCTGACATGCCATGGTCAGGCAGGGCCTTGATTAGGAAAGATGAAGAAGCTGAAATTTGGAACGGGGATATCTGGGTCAATGTATTCAAGAAGCTTGAAACCTCAGGTCATCCTGAACTCTCTGGGTCTGCAAAAGTGGCCCACTCTCTTCTTTTAAAGGATAGCACTCCTTCCCATCCTTTGAGGACAATGCAGAGTCATCTGTTTACAGCACTGACTCAGCTAGATAAGTAATGACTCTATCAAGGGAGGAAACAGACTATGCCCTGAAGAAGCTGTAAGACCAAGTAAATACAGACCACAGGAGCTAAAAGAGTATTGTGGGATCGAATCCAGACTGTGATGAATCAAGGAAGGCTGAATAATGAAATCATACAAAAAAGAGCTTATCAGGGATCCCTGGGTGGCGCAGGGGTTTGGCGCCTGCCTTTCGCCCAGGGCACGACCCTGGAGACCCGGGATTGAATCCCATATCGGGCTCCCGGTGCATGGAGCCTGCTTCTCCCTCTGCCTGTGTCTCTGCCTCTCTCTCTCTCTCTGTGACTATCATAAATAAAAATTTTAAAAAAAATGTCTTTTAAAAACAAAGAGCTTATCAATGTACAAGTACTCTACTGAGACACAGAATATAAGACCCTGGCAATGTGTGTGAATATGCAAGTAGTATGGCTCTTAAAAGCCAAGAAAACATGATGGCCTACACTAAAGGATGTAGGATGCCAGAATGGTTTTGGCAAATGGTGGTAAGCTCAAAAGGCTCAGAGAAGCAGGCATGTTAGAGAGAACACACAATATAAAAAGCAAACCCCACAAACTGTACAGTGGGAGGGCCTGGAGGCAACTGGCCTCACTGAGAAGCTCCGTGGTGTCTGTCTTTCAAAGGCCGAGCTAATGATAGGAGACGCTGTTAAAGAACTGTGTTTCTGACAGCAATGAAGGTGATAAGATATTGAAATAATGGAGGCCAGTTGATAGTGCTTAACAACCAAAGTCAGTGCATAGAATTGTCATAATAAGTGCCAAGGTCAAGTGGTAACTAGGTGGGGATTGACTCATGGAGAGCTATGGGGATGGTTAATAGAATTACGGGATCCCTAAGGACAAGATAGATGGACAGCCAACAGCTGTACCACCCAAGCTATAAAACCAAAAGAAACCAAGGAAAAATATTAGGAGGCAGAAGCAGCTGTCTCCATAAAACATTATGATCCCTTGCCCAGGTTCTGGACCTGAGCCATAGCCAGAAGAAGAAGTAAGGAGGCCCCAACCCCTGTGGCACTGGCTACTATTATGTCACTGCTTCTCTTTCAACTCACATCTGTTGCGGCATATGTGGGTCCCCAGCTGACAGAGAAGGAAAAGGCCAAGCTTGGTTTAAGAATGAGTTGTCTTGGTATGTAAGTACAGGCCAAAAATAAACTTTTGTTCTCGTATAACTCCATGCCTGGGTGGTGTTGAAAGACACAGGTGAAGGAAAATCCTTCCAATTACCAAGGAAGTATCCCTGAGCACACTTTATGGAGAAAGAGAAGTAGTCTGCCATAAATATAAACAGAAAAATATATATGATAGTGAACGGTTTGGATTTTGGTCAGGAGTCTGGAAGGAGACAGCCAGATAGAAAGAAGTCTGGGAAGAAGCATTTGGATGTACCTATGGAAGCAGGCACAAGGTGTGAAGACCAGTGTGTTGGGGAAGGTCATCCAAAAGACATGACTGCCAGTTGACTCATAAGCTAGACCCCAGGCACTCAGAGGCTCCTCATCCCCTCTCCCACTGTTGGAATGCAGGTTCCACTTACCTTTCCCACTCTCAGAGGCTGCTCCAAAGATATAGCCTTCAGATGATGATATGGTGTTGAGAACACCTATGTGGGATATGTGGCTGAGTCCAGTTAGGGCTTCTTTTTAAACTTTTAAAAGTTGGAGGGTGGGTGTGGGGTTTCATTTGTCTTGTTGCCCAAGACAGTCTCCTATGTAGGTTCCCTTTGCTTATTAAACCTGCCACCTACCAATCAGGAGGGCCTCCTCTTTCTTCTGTCTCTCCCTACCTTCCACATATGGGGGGTGAAGGGGTGAACTTCATATTACACCCAGGGAGCTCCCAAGAGGGTTGTGAACCAACACTGTGCCTGGCAAATTAACACCCAGATGAGAGGATCTACCATAGAAGAGGAACCAGACAACCAAGTAGACGGAATGCCTCAATTGGTTGATGTCAACCAGTGCCTGTCATCAGCAATCCCAGTTTCGGCCCAAGTCAGCCATGACATCAGAGAAGAAGGCCGTATATGGTTCCAATGGTATGAGCTCTCACATAAGGTTGATTCGTTTCTGCCTTTCCGAATGACCAAACTGCCAGTGACTTGGATCAACACTGAGTGCCTGATATCTTATTCCTAGAAGGAACTATCCTTAGAAGGAACAGATCAGCCATTTGGCAAATTGACGACATGGGCCTCTTCCATCCAGGAGGGGCAATGGTTTTGACTGTTAATTTTGACTGGAAAATTAACACACTTGAGACATGAGTTTGCCTTTCCTGGTCCCAGTATCCCAGTCACAATGATGAACTGAAAACTTACAGAATGTTTGATCTGCTGACATGGGTTAATGCACAGCAGCACTTCCTACCAAGACACCTAACTTCTACCAAAAGAGGTACAGCTGCAGGCAATTGGGATCCGCTGATCCTATTATATACCACACCATCCAGAATCTACCAAGTGCATAAGAATGATGGAATGCCCTTTTATAGATAAAGTCAAAGCACCAATTTGAAGCCGAAACCTTGCAAGAATAGGGTGTTGGCTCTCAGGAAGATGACTATACACAAAGTTAAAAGACCATTACATGGTGCTGTGACTTTAATAGGTATACTATATGGGTCCAAGATCCAAGGGGATTGAAGTAGTAGTGGCCTTGCTCACCAACCTGCCTACTTTGGGACTGGGTACTTCGAGTGAGCCAGACAGTCAGGGAAGGATAGCTTTGTTCTCAGGGGCATGTCTTGAAACGTTCCTCTCAATTTTAACAGTAAATGGGACAGATTCAGCAGTCACAATGTGAGAAAGGCACAATGAATAGGAGTCCAAAGTCCTCAGGGATGAAGGTAAATATCACACCATACAGAAAGCCACTGAGACCAACAGAGCTGTTAGCCAAGGGTGAAAAGAATATAGAATGGGTAGTAGAAGAAGAGATGATGAGAATCAGTGGTGACCTCAAAGCCAGTTAGAATGATGGTCTGTAGCTCATCCCACTACCCTTCCTCTTGTGGCTCTACCTAGGAAATGAGACTATTCGGAATCCTAGGGAAGCTGGTTCCAAGTGGGGGCACACTTACTATAAGTGGCCAATGGCGTAAAGAGGGGATACAGTGGCATTTGGTCCAGGTTGCACCCTTCAGACCAACACGATCATTCTTCCAGGTGCCAGGAGTGTTAACTGCTAATGCTTCATAGTTGGATACCCCTCTGAGGGTTCTTATCCACCAAAGGGAGTTCCTTACCCGAGTTCACACCCCTCCCCAGAGCAGCCACACGAATGAATGATTGCTGAAGGCTGCAAAACCTTGGCTTCTTTGTCATAATTTGTGACAATTTGGAAGGACCCTCGGGAAGTGCAATAGCTTCCTGTGGAACGGGCTCAGTCTGGTAAAATAGCATCGCCTTGAACTTCTCGGTTTGCCCAGTCCCACCTCCCTCACTTTCTTACTGGTGACGTTTCTGTCAGCACACTCCCTAATAAAACACCTGCACACAAATCTCTACCTCAGAACCTGTTTCCCAGGGAACTTGCCTTACTACAACTCTAAACTTCATCCCTCACTCCGAATGAAATGCTGGAGAGAAATAAATGAGCTTGCTGTGTTGCTTGCAGATTCTACGGTGGCTCTGTTTAGCTCAGTATTTCCAGGAAGTTATCTTCATTTCCATACCCAACCTGTTCTTCCCATTTCCTATCTCTTTGGTTTGTTTTATTCACATTTATTTATTTTTTAGTTAGGGATAAACATAGTGAACTAATAACAAGTATGCAATTTGATGATTTTTTATGCATGCGTACATTCCTGTAATCACTAGGCAGGTCAAGATACAGATCATTTCTGGCACCCATAAGTGTCCCTCGAGTCCCTCCCCACTCTGCAACCATCTTCCACGTCACAGAGAACTGCTCTTCTGAATTTTACTATCATTGGTATCAAATAGGATTTTTTTTGTGTGTGTCTAGTTGTTTGAGGTCACTATGTATAAACTGCTCTGAATATTGTCATGCATGTATTTTTGTGGACAAATGTGTTCCATTCGCTTGGTGTGAATTGCTGGATCATGAGATAGGCCTTGTCGGTTTTAGCAGAAATTGTCAGTTTTCCACAGTGCTCGTGCTTTTGACATTCTAGCTGGCAAATTCCCATTGCTTCACATCCCTGTGCACACTTGGAATTGTCAGACTTTTAAATTGCTGCCCTTCCGACACTTGTGCAGACATCCTTGATTCTGGTTTTAGTTGGCATTCCCCTGCCAACTCAAGAAGGTGCGCATCGTTTCCTATGCTTGATGGCATTTGATGTTCTCTTTTGGGCGCTGTGTCTGCCCATGTGTGCCCTGCACTATTATTACCTGCTTATTCCCCCTTACTAACATAGGCTTAAAATCACCCTACAATTCTCAAACCACTATCCATAGGTAAAATCACTGCAGAGATGTAAAATACAAACACTGGCTTGACAATTATTTTCCAAACAACATAATAAAATATCCTTTTAAGATTTGAAGTTCTGGAAGAAGCTGGGAGGTCTAGCCTGCTAATTCTAGGATAGAGCATTATATCCCACCGCTCCCCCATTAGACATGCAGGTTTGGCCTTCCTCTAGCTTCCTGTCAGCTTCTAGAGTTTATTTCTGCTTCAAAGAGCAGCCAGCTCCTTTTCTCCAAATCTTGTCAGGGCAGAGGAAAATCAAATCCACAGCCTTGGTCAGCCTGGCCAGCACAGCGTGCCCCTTAACCTACCTCACCTTGGCCTCCCAGTGTTCTCTGAAACTTGAAAGCTGACAGAATCCGAGGTACATTTCTTTCAAAGTCTGCGTTCCAAATCCAACTGGAAATTTAACAAATGTCAGCCTTGTCATCTGCCGGGGAGGCGGGGATAAGAAACCCTTAACTATTTATATTCATTTGCCATGTTTCTCCTCCTCAGAGGAAAATTTAGAATGAAGACAGATTTATATGCCTGTTCCTAAAAGCAGACATGTTCAGATGGCTTTTCTGGCATAAATTTTTAGAAAGTAAGTAAAAGATTTGATTGTTTGTTAAAAGTGTTCTGTTTAGGAGGGCACCTGGGGAGCTCAGCTGGGCATCCGACTTGATTTTGGTCCAGGCCGTGATCTCAGGGTCATGAGATAGAGCCCTGCCTTGGACTCCACGCTGGGTGTGGAGCTGTGTAAGATTCTCTCTCTCCCACCCCACACCACCCCCCTCTGCTCTCTCTCTCTCTCTCTATATATATATATCTCCCTCTATCATCTCTAAAAAAAAAGATTTGTGTTTAAATCCAAGAAATAGTCTTACTTTTTTACTGGTCATCATCTTGTGCTGTTTTTATACCTGCCAACCTGTCCCACTAGAGAAATGAGTGCTGTTTCTAAAGTACATAGTACTCTTGGGATAAAAATACTCAATGTTAATGGAAGGACTTTTCTCTCCCTGGGCTTGCTGTGCCCTACGCTCAACCACCCACCTAATCATTCAAGAGGATGACCCTATAATTAGACAGATGTGGTTTGTGCATGACATAATAATAACTAATACTGAATCTTGGCTGCATGCCACATACTTTACATAAGACTATTTTATTTAACTGATAGGGGTAGAACTGTTGCTCTTTCCATATGATTGAGAAAGTTGATCCAAGGTGGTTAGGTCACTTGCCCAAGTTTTGCCAGCTGGGAAAGGGTGAAGCTCACCTTCCAACACAGACAACCTAATTCTGAAAGGACAATAGCCTGTTAGATATCCTGCTTCTTACCCTCCAGTGTCAGTTAATGAAGAGAGTTTTGTAATGTGACTCATTGCAAAAGCAGGGCAAACATCTCTTAGTGTATAGAGTCCTGAGTATTCAGTATAGGCTAGAAAAGAAAGAAAGAAAGAAAGAAAGAAAGAAAGAAAGAAAGAAAGAAAGAAGAAAAGAAAAAAAGAAAAAAAGAAAAGAAAAGAAAGAAAAGAAAAGTAAAGAAAAGAAAAGAGAAAAGAAAGGGGGAAAAAAGGAGGAGGGTCCAAAGTCATGTTACAGGCAGACTATGCATTTCTCTGTACACCAGATGACGTTTTTAGAAGGAAATCGATCTGCACTGTGGTGAGATGCATCTGACTTGGATACTGTGAGAAAGGAGAAGCTGCCACCAGAAGCTGCTTCTTCTTGCAGCCCATCGGCCCCCTACCCGCCCAGAAAACTAAGTCATTTTCTGATTTTTCCCAGGGTCAAGAAGGCACATCTAGCCAGCAACTACCCACATCTCTTTCTGGAGAAGCAGTCATGAGATGGAGGAGAAGCGTAATTACAATCCAACACCACAGGTGGCAAACTGTGTTAAATACAGGGGAGTTGAGTCAGAGAGACCCTGACCCTAGAGGATGGGGATCCAGAGATGATCAGAGATGGGGACCAGGAGAGAAACAACGTTTAAAGGGAGAGTGCTTTACAAGATGGAAAAGAAAGCCACGAGAGGGTAAGGAGTCAGAAAGTAAGGAACAAGAGAGTAAGGGACCAGGGAGTAGGAAATGAGAGATGTCCACGGCAGAAGAGCGGGCAGGAGACCTGGGAGCATTTGCATGGGACTCTTGGCAAAAAGCCTAGACAGTAAACCTGTAGCTGTGCCACAAGATAACCGGTAACCAGACCAGGGGCACAAAACCCATATTCTCTCTCCGTAGACCTACCACTCATTTACCCCTCCCGTAAGCCTTTCAATAAAGAGCTGCTGCACCTTCATGAAGGTCATAGGTATTCTCCTAGGGAAAGGCATGTGGGAAGCTAAGCTGGTCCCAACACTACAGCTCCACAAGGGCATCCACAGATACTCCCTGCGGGGCTCAGAAAAGGAGGGGTTACCATAAGGCTCAAAACTGCAGCCCTGGGGCTCCTGGGTGGCTCAGTGGTTGAGCCTCTGCCTTTGGTTCAGGGCGTGATCCCGGAGTCCTGGGATCAAGTCCCACATCCGGCTCCTCTTGAGAGCCTGCTTCTCCCTCGGCCTGTGTCTCTGCCTCTCTCTGTGTCTCTCATGAATAAATAAATAAAAATCTTTAAAAAAAGGAAATCCGAAACTACAGACCTCCTTTTCAGTACCACCACCCCACTCCCATTGTCTAAGTAAAACTTAATTTTTTTTAATTGTGAAATTTAGGATAACATTTCAAAGAGTGAACAAACATCTCCATATATGTTAAAGAGTAATAGTAATATGAATATCCATGTAATAATCTCTAGCCAACTTAAAAAAACCAAAAGATAACCGGTACTTTGGATGCTATTGTTATGGCTCTTATGAGTTCCTTCCCTCACCACCCCCATTCAATCATTGTTCTGATGTTTAATTAATCATTGTGCTCTTGTTCTTTGTAGTTTAATCACTCTAATTATCCTTTAACAATATATTGCTGAATGAAACGCCGGGACACCTGCACCCCGATGTTTCTATCAGCAATGGCCACAATAGCCAAACTGTGGAAGGAGCCTCGGTGTCCATCGAAAGATGAATGGATAAAGAAGCTGTGGTCTATGTATACAGTGGAATATTCCTCAGCCATTAGAACCGACAAATACCCACCATTTGCTTCAACGTGGATGGAACTGGAGGGTATTATGCTGAGTGAAGTAAGTCAATCGGAGAAGGACAAACAGTGTATGTTCTCATTCATTTGGGGAATATAAATAATAGTGAAAGGGAATATAAAGGAAGGGAAAAGAAATGTTGGGAAATATCAGGAAGGGAGACGGAACATAAAGACTCCTAACTCTGGGAAACGAACTAGGGGTGGTGGAAGGGGAGGAGGGCGGGTGTTGGAGGGGAATGGGTGACGGGCACTGAGGTGGACACTTGACGGGATGAGCACTGGGTGTTTTTCTGTATGTTGGTAAATTGAACACCAATAAAAATTAATTAAAAAAAATAAGTTGAAAGACAAAAAAAAACCCCAATATATTGCTGAGTTTTTTTACTTTAAATAAATGAAGTATATTTTAGGTTTTCTTCTGAAATTACTACTTTCATCCAATGTCTTGCTTTTGAGGGTCATGAATGATGATCTGAGTAACTATAGTTCATTGATTTTTTTCACTAATGTAGAGTATCCCAATAAATAAATACAAACAAACATATTTATCTCTCCTACTATTAAGAAACATTTAGGATCCCTGGGTGGCGCAGCGGTTTGGCGCCTGCCTTTGGCCCAGGGCGCGATCCTGGAGACCCGGGATCGAGTCCCACGTCGGGCTCCCGGTGCATGGAGCCTGCTTCTCCCTCCGCCTGTGTCTCTGCCTCTCTCTCTCTCTCTCTGTGACTATCATAAATAAATAAAAAATTAAAAAAAAAAACATTTAAATATTTCCAACTTATATCACAATGTCACTATGGACTTACTAGGTCTTGTCCCTATAAAGAGTTGTTTTGTGTTATAGCCCCAGGAATAAAATGTCTAGCTCAGAATACACGTATTCATTGAATTTTACTAGCCAAGGCTGAACTGTTCTCCAAAAGATTTATTTTCACTGAGACTTAACACACATGTGTGAGAAATCTTTGTTTTTACATTCTTACAGCAACTGTTCTTGTCAGACTCTAATTTTTGCTAATTTGGTGAACACCAAATTGTGTCTAATTTTTTAAGCTTCCACTTTACTGAATACATATAACATTAAAGATATTATATTTATAAGCTTTTAATGTTTCTGTGAAATTCTTGCTCATACGTTTGCTCACTTCTCTGTTTTTTTCTTACTGATTCATAGGAATTCATTATATATACCAAATAATAGCCCTCTGATGAATATGCATGAAGTAAATATCTTCTTTTAGTTTATGACTTGTTTTGAAATCTCTTGATGATGTCTTCTGATGAATACTAGCCTTAATTTTAATGTTGAATTTTTCCAATATAGTCCATCAACTCATGTGTTTGGTTTTGGCAGTTACTTGTCATTGTTTTTGGCTATTCAGCATCTAACGCACCTGCCCTTGACTTTTAACTTGGGAACGGGCGATTCAGAGAGGCAAAGGGTTCTGTCTCACACAGTGGTAAAATTAGTATAAATGAGGAGTGCAGGGTAGCAAGGGAGAAGTACTCATAATGGTGTCCTTTGGCCACTGTCCAAGTTTCAGGGCCACCAACATTGAATTACAAGAGGCATAAGCTAGCAACAAGCTCAGATGCATGCTTTGGGGACTGTGTGTATGTGGTATGTGGCTGAGTAACCTCCAAGCCACATTCTCTAGCCCTGTTGCTATTCTGTGAACTACTCAGTGTCTTTTTAATAAATTTCACTTATGTGTGAATCAGTCAGAATAGGTATCATTTGCTTGTAACAAGGAACTCTGGCCAACATGGTCATTAGAAGACTGTTGCATTACAAGCCATGCTTGGCTTTCCCTTGCTCTATTGCCTGGAAAAGCTCGAGTATAACAACCTCAGTGAAGGAGTAAAATAACTAGAAAAATGTCCAGTAAAAATTGCCATTCTCATTCTTTCTATCTACCCATTTTGTGCAGAACTTTTGTCTCCTTCTTTATTTCTCGATGTTTTCCCTTCCCCAGCCTCTTGTCATCTCCTTACTCCACCACATCCCTGCCTGTATTGTGGGTCCCAATTTGGAAGCCTTAATGGGACCCACTCATCTTCACATTGATGCCTTCGATTCTCCCTTCTCCCCAGTAGATGTTCAGGTTTCTGATAAGCATACTCATATGCTTATCAACATTCATTCATTCAACAAAATTGCTGTGTAAGTTCTATGGCAATAACATTGGTAAATGTGGGAACAGCTAGTGAAAATATTTTAAGGTGACAGATTGATAGCAGCTTTGCAAACAGACTCAGAAATTCTCTCAGACATATTATTCATGCACTGATATTTTTAAAGCACTTCAGTACAGCTTTATTTCAATCCAAGTCTTATAATGAACAGGCATGCAGAATATAGCATGGAAAGAAAGGATTTTTGCAGAAAGCCTTTTATGATCAATTTCATGGATACAACAAATACACTAAAAAATGAGGTGGTTTTGAGGTAAATTGAATCACTTTAGCTCATGATTTAAAGCAACTGTCAGCAATTTTTGAGTTAATCAATTTTACTATTCAGAGTGTTGCTTAATACAATCAACTATCTATTGAACAGGTAAGTGCTAAAAGAGGCCAGGTATGCGATACAAGGCAGCCCGTGGAAGAGCATTGCGTCTTCCCAGAAGTTGAAATAAAGACAAGGAGGAAGGTAAAAAAAGTTGGAGGTGAGGGTGGAGATCTGTCTCAACTGGAGGGAAAAGCACTAGAAGAGAGAGAGGAGATGGTGTTTGGGTGGTTCGGTGTGGCTGGAGGGAACAGTAGCTACAACAGGAAGGGCTGTGACAGATACTGGAAACATGAGGAGAGAAGGAACTTTAAGGTCATTGTGTGATTTGTGTACTGTAACTCATGGAGTGAAGGTGAGGTTAGAGTTGAAGTTAGGGGGATTTGTGGAATACTGTGGCTAGATCTGTGCTAAAAGGAAAATACCCTGGCTGCAGTGTGAACAAACCAGGGAACAGGAGTGAAGTCACCAGTGGAAGGGGGCAGTTAAGAGGGTGTTGCAGGAATCCAAGGGAGAGGTGCTGGTCGTTTGAACTAACAGAGGACCTGTGTTTAGAAATAAGGTAGCATATCTGAAAGATATCCGGTAAATAGAATAAATAGGACTGGTTGGTTGATTGGACATGGTGGTAGAGGAAGACAAAAGATGACACTAAGAAGACAAAAGATGTGTTAGCTTTCTACCATAAACCTAGTAGCTTAAAGCAACACCCAATTATTAGCCCACAGTCCTATAGGCGCAAAGGCCAGGTGGGTTCTTCAGGGTTCTCTGTGAGGGGCCTCACAATGCTGGAATTGAGGTGCTGGCCAGTCTGGGCTCTAATCTAGAAGCTCTGGGGAAGAATTTGTTTCTAAAATCATTTGGGTTGTTAGCAGAATCTAGTTCCCTGTGTCACCATCTCCTGGCTGTCTGTCAGCTTAACCAGGACTACTCTCAGCTCCTAGAAGCATTCCTTCAAACCAGCAAGGGCAGGTGAAGTCCTTCCTTATGCTTTCAATCTCTCTAACTTTCTCTCTCTTCCTGGCTGAAGGAAGCCCTGGGCATTTTAAGGGTTCACTTGATTGAGTGAAGGTCACTGGATAATCACATATCTTAAGATCAACTGACCTGGCATTTTAATTACATATGCAAAATCCCTTCACAGCAGCACTCACTACCTTATTTGTTTGATTAAATAACAGACAGAGATCCTGAGGTCTGCCTTTATAATTCTGTCAATCACCAAGAAGAATCTAGGCTAGAGATAGAATTATCTGCTTATGGATATTTGGAGGTTATTTTTGCCAAGTATGTTAGAACAGATAGATCAATTGATACTTAAATTAATTTCTTAAACTGTAGATATGTTCTGGGTATTCTTACTTACTAATTGATATTTTAACAAAGAAATTGTGTATGAATTTTTGAGGTGTTTTTTTCCTATTTATGGGGGTGGATGTTATCTTGTAAAAATAAAGAGAATTTTTGGTCATATTTTTAAATATTTTTTAAAAAAATCTTTATCCTAAGGTTCTTTCTAGATTAGGAACTGTGTAAGGTTACCTGAGTCCCATCCTGTCCCTTAGTCACGAGGCAGCAAATGAGTTTGGCATAGAGGGGAGAATGTGGGTTTGGAAATGGGCAGGCCCGGGTGTTGGGGACCCCCCTACCTTTTTCCTGTGACCTCTGGAAAGGTTCTTATGCCGCCAGAATAAGGTTCTTATGCCATCTTCAGAATTTTAATGACAATACCTACATCGTTAGGCTGTTTTAAGAATTAAGCTAGTTGTAAATGAAGAGTCTGGCCTATGGCAAACATTTAACACAAATGTTCTCTAGGTTCTGTTTTGTGGCCTCTCCTGTCCTGTGATTTCTCTGTGCTGTGTCCCAGAGAAGGTACCAGCCAAGGGAAAGCCACAGGATAAATTGGGACTCGGGTTCTCCATTTTACATTCAGGATGGACACATCCTCTGACACCTTCTCCTTGAGACTGGGGCTCAGCTTGTATACCGCACTCCATCCTTCCCTGGGTCTGGCCATCAGGGCACAATCAGCTACCTGCCAGTGCATCTGAACCCCAAGGTTGGCTCTTATATTAGACACCTCTTCCTCATTGGCTGTATCCCCCTGATGCTCAACCTCCTTCTGAGAAGCAGTGGCTGTTTTTGCCTCAACTGTTCCTTGATAAACATCAAAAGGGTCTTATAAACAATATCTCTGTGTGCACAAAACACTGTCCTTAATGTATTTACTCACAATAGGACATACTTGTTACGCCTTTCATATCTCCTCTTCAAAGGTGAGAGACTCAACTGTATATGTATATGTATAGTTATATCTATACCAAATCGCTCCACCAAGGGAGAAAAAAAGAGATAGTTTTAGGAATGTCTCCCACGAATGGCAAAGCCATGTGTTAGTCAGTGTTTTAGTTTGTAGGAACCAACTCAATTCAGTATAAACAGGAAGATGACATATTGAAAGAACATCAACAGCCTACAGAATTACTGGACAGTGAGGTGAGCTGGGCTGGACAGAGGCCATGCACCAGAAGTGATGCCAAGATCTCCCCCACTGTGCTAGCACAGTACTCCTGCTCCAGAAATCCACCTTCCTGTAACTCCATTGCTGCTGGAGAGAGTTTTCTACAATCCCAGCATTTTGTATCAGAAATTCCTGACTCAAGTTCCAGGATGCATCCACCCAGCACATCCTCATGCTCTCCAGACAAGGGAGACTGGAGAAGTAAGCTGCCGGCATCTGCTCTTTCCAATTACTAGTAGAAAAATCTGTATTCCTTTTCTGTGGTTGTTGTAATAACCATACACCTGGTGACGCAAAACAACAGGATTTTATTGTCTCACCGTGATGGAGGCCAAAGTCCAAAATCAAGGTGTCAGCAGGGCTCTGCTCTCTCCTTTCTTGGGGTTAGGTCCCATCTTTGCCATTCCAGCATCTCGTGGCTGCTGGCATTCTTTGCCTTGTGGCTACACAACTCGAACCTCTCTGCCTCTATCTTCCCACTGCCTTCTCTGTGGGTGTTGTCAAATCTCCCTCTACCTTCCTCCAATAACATGCAATGACAGATAAGGCCCACCCAGATGATTCAGGATAATCACCTTACCTGGAGATTCTCAATTTTGTTACTTCTGCCAAAACATGATCATATAAGGTAAAATTCACAGATTCCAGGTATTAGGGTCTGATATCTTTTAAGAGCAAGACTCAACAAATTATCCTTTATCTTATAAGGGATATCTGGGCATGCTCTAACATCCCTGGGCCCCTAGAAATTTCATCGGAGTGACAGTCCCTGAATTCTTGTTCAGATTTATTTCCCACTCTTGGACATACAAATGTCTTATCAAAGTGTCTAGAAAAATTGCGGGCTCTTGCTTGCTTAGATCCAATCACAAAAGAGATAAGGGATTCCTAAACTATAATGAAGTTCAGATGCTGATCATCAATAAGAATGGTCAATGTCTAGTATAATTAATATACAAGATTTATAACATAAGAATCTACAGATGTTTGTTAGAAGCACGCCATAAATGCAAGGTGGTGCAGCCACTCTGGAAGACAGTGTAAAGGTTCCTCAAAGAGTTAAAAATAAAGCTACCCTACGACCCAGCAATTGCAGTACTGGGTATTTACCTCAAAGATATGGATGCAGTGAAATGCTGGGACACCTGCATCCCGATGTTTCTAGCAGCAATGTCCACAATAGCCAAACTGTGGAAGGAGCCTCGGTGTCCATCGAAAGATGAATGGATAAAGAAGATGTGGTTTATGTATACAATGGGATGTTACTCAGCCATGAGAAATGACAAATACCCACTATTTGCTTCAACGTGGATGTAACTGGAGGGTATTATGCTGAGCGAAATAAGTCAATCAGAGAAGAACAAACATTATATGGTCTCATTCATTTGGGGAATATAAAAAATAGTGAAAGGGAATAAAGGGGAAAGGAAGAAAAATGAGTGGGAAATATCAGAAAGGGAGACAGAACATGAAAGACTCCTAATTCTGGGAAATGAACTAGGGGTGGTGGAAAGGGAGGTGGGCCGGGGGTGGGGGTGACTGGGTGACGGGCACTGAGGAGGGCCCTTGATGGGATGAGCACTGGGTGTTATTCTATATGTTGGCAAATTGAACACCAATAAAAAATAAATTTATAAAAAAAAAGCAGGCCATAAATTCTGTTAAACTAGATTGTTTTTAGAAAACAAAACAAAACAAAAAAAAAAAAAGAAAACAAGATTTAACACCCAGCTTGCTTATCAATTTTGGAATTTTATTTTCCAATAAGTCACATAATGTAACAAAGAGCACATGGATTGCTGCTCAGCTAAAGCCTATAACTTGAGGGCTCCCTCACAGTGAGGTGTGCCTATGTTCTGCTCAGTGGGATGTGCCTAAAGGTGATATGTGGGGTTTGTAGTCTGTGTATTAAAAGGTGCATCCTTTCACTTTCCCGTTTGTCATCTTCCACTCATTGGGTGTATTTTACTGATGGCAACAGATACACTAGGGTTGGATACATGAGAGAGCACATGTGTAATCTTCTTCACTATCCTCAAGGCCTCCCTTCTCTGGGAAGCTATACACGTTAGCACTAAACATGCACAGACTTAACCTTACATAGCCTCTCAGCCAGTTCTGACCAAGGTGGTCTGTATATCAGCAGGCACCATACCACTGAGGTGGGTATGGACTAAGCCTAATATACAAGGTCTTCTTGCTCTTTGAATCTCTAGTGCATAGCAGAGGGCCTGGAGCCCTGGTTGGTCTTTGGTTGACAGGCTATAGGTTACAACCTGTAACCTGGATGCTAGGGAAGCTAGAAAATAGAGTATCTAGCTTCTATGTGTCCTCAGAACCATAAAATTGGGTTGTTGTTGTTGTTGTTGTTGTTGTTTTTAATATGGAAAGAGTGTTCAGTGGTGCTGAATGGCCGAGAAAGAACAAACAATCTGCACTACAATGATAGAATACACAAGCCACCTACTCTATCTAGTAGAGTAGGCCTAAGAGGTGATCAGTACTTAAATGAAGAAATGGATGCTTGCAATGATCAACAATGAGCATGCAGTTTGGTTCCTTGTTAGTACTAAAAATTCTTTGTGAGGCCAAGAGTCTTCTCCAAAGCCTATGTTATGTGACTAAAGCCTTGCCAACTATCCTCTACCTTGCCAGTTCCACTTTCCCAGAGCATAGACTCTTCCTTGGATAATTGTTCTGGTTAGGGACCTGTTCTAACTCAGATTCTACAGAATGGCAATGTTACCTGCTGCCTGACTTCAAGCATCTCTACTGTCTAAAGACCTCTGGGTCAGCTAAAGATGGCCTTCTTAGTTTACCCATGCACCTGTAAACTTCTGGTCACTTTTTTCAAGGTCCAGATCTACAGCTGAGTCTACTGCTAAGTCAGAACCCATGGTCTTTAATCTTGGTCCCTACTTGCCTATTCTGCTAAAGTCCTGGTATATCTTGAAGTCCACCCCATTGGAATTCTGACAGCTATAAGGTGACTCAAGGTTTAGTTTCTAGGAGTTTAGAGTAAATAATTATACTAACATAGCATGAAGGTAGAGTGACATCAGTGTCACACATTTGCTGAGTAGATAACCTGGATTCACTAGGTCCATGGTGGTGCTGGCCAATCTGTATTTCAAAACTCCACAGGTGAGCTCTCGGATACACAGCCCAACTTAAGAGTCATTGTGTTAGAACTGTGTGAGTCCTACTGACCAACAATCACAGATGTAAAGATGATTCAGGCCAAGAAGTCAGAAGCTCGGGTTTCAGACCAGCTAACCATTTGAAGGCAGCAATGGTTTTCTAGAAAATAAAAGCAATGAACTTGAAATCATTAAGGTCTCTTCCAACTTGGAGATGATCAGATACAAGATAGAATGCAGAGCTTTTCAGAAGTATTAGGATTCACGGTGAGGCAGGAAAAAACACAACTTTGGGGTGAAACAGACAGGAATGTGAATTCTGACCTAAGTCATCTATTAGGAGTTTGGGCAATAGGGGCAATATGGAGTCTCTCTTAAATTGGTTATAAGTTTGAAAGCAGTAACATAGGGGTAAAAGTGCTTACTTTTGGGAGTTATTGTGAGGATGAGATGGGCAGATATGCATAGAGCAGTAGTTGGAACTGTGCTCGTGAAGCAAATGTTTGTTGCTGTTGTTACTACCCTAGAGAAACTACATGGTGACTGGCACATATCAAATGCCCAGAAATTTTGGTTCCTTTCTCTCTGCCAGTCCTCTGGATATTTAATCCACCAAAGGACTATAAGCAGAAAGGTGCTAAATTCTATGAAGGTATGAAATTGATTTTAACTGGCTGAGTGACTTGGAGCTCTTCTTTTATCTCTTCCAGTTTATTTAAATGACTTATTTTTTCTCCGTTGCAAGTTCTCTTGACTGTGATAGGGAGCGCAATGAACCTTACGCCCCATTTTGTACAGAAAGCTCATTCACTGAGTGTCGTTCATCTGCTATCTTACAAGCTAGGTGCTCTCTGCTGTTTTGTGGGTAGGGTAATCAGGTTGCCTGTGGGAAATGGCAGTCATGAAAGACCAATGAGTATAATGTATGGTCTGAACTAATATCAACCACTGCTGAATTAAGAGTGATAGCATGAAAACATTTTTCTAGGCACAAACAAAACAGGTTACAGTCTTAACAATGGTATTGGTAATTAATCTGTGGAGAGTTACAGATGGTTAATGACCCATTGATTTGAGCAGACTCAATTACCTCTGGAATGTGCTCTGCTGGATGTTAGAGCACATGAATGAATTTTCACAATCCTTTCCTGGAAGGCTGATTACAACATGCTACTTCAGCAGAAATGGGACTGAACCTGGATGCAAGTGACAGATGTAAAAATATGAAATCTTGACCAATGGGAACTCATCTGGTCTAACACTCTCATTTTAAAGATGAGGAGACTGAGGTCCACAGAGGTTGGGTGTTTTCATGCCAATGAATTACAAGTATCCTATTTGTGTAAAGGTAGATAATCTAAACTATAGAATAGCTTTTACTGAGACTGAAATGGAAACATTTGATAATTGGAACTTCCATATTCATATACACATGTACAAACATTTATTGTCTGTGACAGAAAATGTCTGGAGTACTGGAATTTATTTAGGTGCAATGAGCAGAATGCTTGAAAACAAGATGGCCCAGAAAATCTAGGGTATAGATGATCACCAAAGACCACACATGTCCTTCACCTACTGAGTGGTGAGGTAGCTAAGGAATTAAGCAACTGGACTCTGAATTCAGACAGCTTGAGTCTCATTACACATTCTGTTTCTTACTGGCCGTGTGTCTTGGAAGACTTTACTTTTGTTCCTGGTACCTCAGTATATCCACTTTTGTATAATAGGATAATACCAGTTGTGTCTGCCTCATACAGGTAACATTAAATGAATTAATATAAAGTATTTGTAAGGATGCCTATCCATCATATGAAGTATAAAATATTAGCACTATTCTTTATGTTTCAAACCCTCATGGTGATATTAACAGAGGAACCCCAGTTCTCAGTTTTAAAGCAGTCAACAGCTGTGTGCTGGTGAGAGAAATTTCAGGGAGTGGGGCTCCAGAAGTGGAGCCCGGTGATAGGGCTTTCCATGCATGGTCTCCGTTTGGAAATAATGGTGCTCCTCTGTTGATCTTTTACATTCATGATTCTATCTTTTTCTTTGAAAAATTCATTTTCTAATTCGATTCTACTATGATCTGTTCTTAACAGTAACCAAAATGATCATTAATGTTTTTGTTGTTTTTGCTGGAGTCATGGGGCCGTCTTCCACTGTAACACATGCTAAATAAAACCAAGCTCATCTTTTGCTCTGAAGTCTCTGTTCCAATATATTCACTGCTTTGTGTCTGTTTTTCTCTCTCACACCCAACTTTTGCCCCCAGACAGCCAGTCTGAATGTACCAATTTACTCTTCCCATATTTCCTGTGTATTTTAAGCATATTATTTTCTTCTATAAGCAAACTATTATTTTAAGCAGCTTTGGGGTTACCTATTTGATAATGACTTAAGTCATGGTCAGATTAAGACCTTTACCAAGCTCTGGTAAGATTGTGGGACACCCCCTCCCCACAACACCTTTAATTCCCCCAAAATATGTAATTCAAAATGAAAAGAGTATTACAACATAAAACTCGTATAGCAAGGTCCAACAAAATTCTATATATTTTTTTGCCATCATGATCATTTTGATGTTATTTTGAAATATCAGGTAGCAAGTTTTTAAAGTATAAATTGTTTCATTTTTGATATACATATCTTCTGGGAAATCCTTAGCCAAATTTCCCTTTACAGACCTAAGACCCTTTAACATTTACCAGACTGGCAATACACTTTCTGTTCTTGAAGGAAATAAGAGAAGTTAGCAAATGGAGCCTGGTGCCTACTGTACTGAAATAAATCACACAATAAATTCCTACAAAATATAAAGTTCTTATTATTGCAACAAATGGATTAGACCACGCTTGCAAAATTTCTGTGAGAAATCACTGCAAAAAATCAGACTGGCTTGCTGTTTAATAATTTTTTTTTTTAAAGTCCAGAGAGGACTCTGTGGGGCTGTTTTGGCCTTAAAGGAGATAATGAAGTGTTCGTCCGACTTCACCTGTCCAGTCATTTCTACTCCAAGAAAAGTTCTAGAATGGGTCTAAATATCTTCTCCATCCAGAAACAAATGTTTTGTCACAAGTCAGATCACTTGTATATGCAACCTAAATGTTCGGAGGTATGTTCCTTGGGCGTTTGAAACAAAAGGGGAAATCCCACCAGGTAAGGACTGAAATCAATGTGATACCATGAACTTGCTGGGCCCAAGGTCATGTAATACTGTTTGCAGTGAAAACGAAATGATGTGAACAGTAGTCCTCTGACTGGTGGCTGGTCTGTTGGTGCTCAGAATCTCCTGCTTCATTTACTTTTTTTTTTTTTTTTACTTTTTTCTTTTTTATATATAGGTAAAAGTCAATTTAGGTCGTCAACAGAAGGCATGACTCTAGTTTGGGCAAGTACCTAAATGGCTCTGATTTACAGAGCCTGCATTGGCAGGCACTTGGGTTGCTTTTTGATGGAATATTGCTTGATACAGGATAAAACAGGAGGAAGACTACCAGATCAGGCAAAGAAGGAGGAAGGGCTGTGGGGAAGGGAGAAGGAGAAAGAAGAGAAGCAAAACCATAGAGAGGGAAGAGAATGTGCTGAGTGTAATTATGTGCTAGATACTACCCAACTCTTCCTAAAGTCTTGATACAGAATGCATTTTTATCCCCAATTTTACCGGAGAGGCACCAGAAGCTGAAAGTTTAATAATTCTCACTGAGTCACACCATGTTCTTCCCAGTGATTCCCTTTTCTTTTCTATTTCAGTGAAGTATTCCCTGACTTTCTTAGGTGAATTTCTTGATCTCTCCTTTCTCTATGTCCCCGAATGCTTTGTACAGTGATCCTGCTGCTGCAAGGGGTGGGTTACATTCCTTCCCACTAAGTCTGTGAGCTCTCAGAGGGCAGGAAGAGTCTCATTCATCCTCCATGTTCAGTGCTGAGCAAAGGGTAAATAAAGGCAAATATCTAGGGCAAGAATGAAAGAACTAAGAAAAAACTACTAGAACTCTAATGAGGACATAACCTACTCTTTATTTCAAAAGTCCTGCCTATAGTACCCCAAAGAAATAGTTTTGACCATTTAACTTTAGAAAAAAATGTTAGAAAATACTTTTTCCTAAATTCTTAAGATAGTATTTCTGTCTTTTTTAAAAGTTACTTTTACTGGGGATCCCTGGGTGGTTCAGCAGTTTGGCGCCTGCCTTTGGCCCAGGGTGTGGTCCTGGAGTCCTGGGATCGAGTCCCGGGATCAAGTCCCACATCAGGCTCCCTGCATGGAGCTTGCTTCGCCCTCTGCCTGTGTCTCTGCCTCTCTCTCTCTCTCTCTCTCTCTCTCTCTCTCTCTGTCTCAAATAAAGAAATAAAATCTTTTAAAAAAAAAAGTTACTTTTACAACTTTATGTAAACTTAAGTAAATCTACTCCTCTATTGCACTGAACTGTTACTAACTTTCTGGGCAGCCAGTTCAATTAAAATTGCTGAACCTTATGTGTGGCCTAAAACTCTGTTCTTGTCCCTTTCAAATCCTCCAGAGAAAGATGCTGCTCATGGCTTGGTCACAATCTGTTTAAATAACATGTTTTTGTAAGAGATTTTAGAAAATTCTTGTGTTAATTTGCTGGGCTGCCATAACAAAGAACCACAGACTGGTGCCTTAAACAACAGAAACTTACTTTCTGACAGTTTTGGAGGCTGGAATCCAAGTTCAAGGGGCTGGCAAGGTTGGTTTCTCCTGAGACCTCGCTCCTTGCCTTGTAGATGGTGGTCTTCTACCCGTGTCTTCACGTGCTTTTCCCTCTGTATCCTAATTAGGCCTGTGTCCTGATTTCCTTTTTTTTTTCTTTTTACATTTTTTAATTTAAATTCAATTTGCCAACATATAGTATAACACTCAGTGCTCATCCCATCAAGTGCCCTCCTCAGTTCCTGTCACCCAGTCACCCTGTCCCCCACCCTCTCTCCTCCTGGAATCCTTTGTTTCCCAGAGTCAGGTCTCATGGTCTGTCTCCCTCTCTAATTTTTCCCACTCAGTTCCCCTCCTTCCCCTTTAATCTCTTTCACTATTTCTTATATTCCCTGTATGAATGAAGCCATATAATGGTTGTCCTTCTCCAATTGACTTACTTCACTCAGCATAATACCCTCCAGTTCCATCCACATTGAAGCAAATGGTGAGTATTTGTTGTTTCTAATGGCTGAGGAATATTCCATTGTATACATGTACCACAGCTTCTTTATGCATTCATCTGTCGATGGGCACCGAGGCTCCTTCCACAGTTGGCCTATTGTGGACATTGCTGCTATAAACATTGGGGTGCAGGGGTCCCGGGGTTTCACTGCATCTATATCTTTGGGATAAATACCCAGTAGTGCAAATGCTGGGTTGTAGGATAGCTCTATTATTTTTTAAATTTTATTTATTTATTTGAGAAAGAGAAGGAGCATGTGAGTGAGCAGGGAGTGTGGAGGGGGGTTGGGAGGGGCAGTGGGAGGGGCAGAGAAAGTCTCCAGCAAATTCTGCACTGAACAAGCAACCCAATTCAGGGCTCCATCTCACAACCCTGAGATCATGACCTGAGCCAAAATCAAGAGTCGGATGTTTAACCTACTGAGCCACGCAGGTGCCCCCTAATTTCCTCTTCTTATAAGGATACAAATCATATTGAATTAGGATCCATCCTAATGATCTCATTTGAACGTAATCACTTCCTTAAAGACTGTCTCTAAACACGGCTATGTTCTGAGATACGAGGGTTTAAGGACTTCAACATATGAATTTTGCAAGGGACACAGTTTAGGCCATAACTGTGCTTCACATCGTGTCCCTTACTGACATTCCATCTGGAGAACCGCTCTCAAAAAGAGGAAGCTTTGAAGAGGGCTGAACATCTCCACCCAGAAGGACAGGCCTAGGGGGCACCATGTATTGGGTGGTCAGGCTGGCCAAGGCCTGCTAAATGAGATGGAATCTAGATGAAACCTCCAAATCTAGCTCTGTACTTCTCGAAAGGAATGCAAGAATTCAGTGCAGTAAAGGATCATGTTCTTTTGTGAGTTGTTCGCCAAACTTCTCCCAGAGCCATGAGCACCAGAGGTTGTGTCTATGAATGCAACAGGCAAAACAGTGCCTAATAAGCCACTCGATCATCTCAGAGCTATAAGAAAATATAAGTTATCTGCTGAGTAATGAGCCATGTCCAGGAACTCTTGGGCAGCAGTAATTGCCATGGGGTTTGGCTTCGGTGCTGACAGATGCAGAGCCTCCCTGCACACACAGGACGACAGTTCTCTGATGACAATAGATTTACGGTGTCACCATAAATTATGGAGGGCCTTCTCTAATTAGTGATCAGAGCCAGTCTGCAGTGTTCTGCATGCCATGGAAGAGGCCTGCTGTGTAAAACTGTCCCCTGAAATGATGGCACTGTCCTCTATTTGTGGTATCATTAACAAGTTAAAATAAAACTCTTTTGACAGGTGTTTTTGCTTCATGACTAAGAGCCAATCGCTTTGTGAATTGCAGTATGTTTTTACAAGCACACATAGCTCCCTGGAATATGTACTGGAGTGCCACTGTCTTCGATGAGGCACCAACCGAGGAGGCGAGACAGAGACTTCCTTGGATATAAACACCCTGTTTGCCTAAGACCAACATGCACTCAAAATGCTCAGAGGGAGAAGACAGACTTGCTCCTCCTGGCTGCCATCTGCCTGTCGGCAGCTGAGATGGAACATGGTAAGAGGAAGACACATTGAAAGTAACACAATCTACTGTAACCTCTTGTCCCAGCTTTTGAAAGAGAGAAACAGCTAATAAAATGATCAAAGGTGCTTTGATATATCTCATTCTGGCTTACACGGCTGACTTCTTTTATAGTTGTTTAGATGATTGGAAGCCAGATCTCTTTTACAGGGAGGTTCTCCAAAGGGAAATAGACTTTGAAAACTTTCTAAAATGGGGCAGCCCTGGTGGCTCAGCTGTTTAGCGCCGCCTTCAGCCCAGGGCTAAAAGACAAGTCACAGAAACCAAAAGAGGAGAGAATTTAAAGTAAAGGCTTCAGTTAACCAATTAAGATAAAGGCTAATGCGTATCTACTAGATTACCAGGAGGTTACTGGAAAACTTGGCAAAAGGAGGTTTAACTGGAGTGATGGTGATGGAAGCCAGACTGAAATAGATTAAAGAATGACCACGAAGAAAAAAGCAGAGGCAATAAATGCAGACTGCTTTCTAGAAGCTCACTGTGAATAAGAGAAGGGCCCACCTCCCATCTGCCCCTCCTGCCTTGGCTCTGCCTTCTGGGTGGCCATTTCCTACTGCTAAAGAGTGTGGTCTTGCCGACACCAACACTGGCACAGGCTCCTGACTCAGCATGGCAGATTGGCCTGTGTCATGTTCCCTCATCCTTCACAAGACTCCAGTTAAGGAGGGTTAAAGACAGAAATGTAAATGTAAGTGTAAATCAAAATAATCAGAGTCATCAGTCAGTGAGAAACAACAAGTTTTGGGAAGAAAGAAGGCAAAGGAAGAGTGGCAGGACCTAGAGAGGAGGGCTCAAGCACCTGTAGAAGACTGGAACGGTCTGTGATCTACCCTCATGGGACCTTTGGCACCCAAGACATTCAGATGTGTGGTGAGCCAGGAGACGGAAGTGAAGCGTGTGTGCTAGGCATGGAGCCTGCTCCAGACTCTCTCTCTTGCCCTCTCCTTCTTCCCCCTCAAAAAAGAAGAGAAAAGAAATACTTTTAAATTTTCCATTGTTGTAGATAAAGTCCTCAGCCAACCTTTGTTCCTCTACTTACCCTGAAATGTTAGGCACCTTTTAAATTCTCTTCAGGTGACCTTTTCCTGATGGCAACAATTGTGGGTACAAATAATTGTGGGTACAAATGACCTCCTGGCTCTCTCAGTCCAAGTCTCATCACAATACAATTATTTCTATCCATGTTCACGATTTCTGACCAAAACGTCCTCTTTGCTAGGATAGTGTCTTTCTCAGTCTTGCATTTCTATAATCTCATGCTAAATGCTCCATAAAAGAAAGAAAGAGGGGTAAGAAGGAGTGAGGCGTGCATCTTATTACCTGACTGTAATAAGGATTACGTCTATGTTCCCAAACAAGGACCCTGCCCTTCCTGTGGTCTGTAGTGGGGGCCACAGGGCTAGACCTGTGGCTGGACTGGGCTCGTTATTGTGGAGGGCTTCAGACTTCTCTGCTGGAGAGACCTCATCCCTAGGAGACCTGCTGGTCAGGAGCACAACCCCCATCCAGGTAAAATCTGTATCCTGCTGTAGCTTTTCTTCCTTCCCCCAGGGTCTTGATCTTGAATAGTCACTGGCAAAGTCAGTGCCCTGCCTTTCCCTTGTTATCGGGGTGATGTTCCATAGGTGTAAATGAGGAAGTGAGAAAGAAGTGGTGGAAGTGACAGGGCAAGTCTTACTCCTAGTGCCCGTACTTAGATTCTTTTATCTTTCAGGTGAAGCTGTAACTCCTGTTCATCCTAGTGTTATCAGTACAGAGCTCAGCTCACAATCTAGCAATTAAAATCAGAAATGATTAGGCAGTTATGACATTATTGTACAGACAGCTCATTCTGGATCTAAGCTCAGAAAATGTCACATTGAAATGAAACTTTACTTGTACCAGTTTTAAGAGCACTTACTGAATCCCCATGATCTTGAATGCCTTAGACTCCAAGACCTATTTTAAGTATCCTCAGATTCCTGGTAACACACATTTGCATTTGCTTAGAGCTGATTTTAGCACATTCTTTATAAAAGGCTGCTAAACTTCTTTCCCAAACACACCAACCCTTTTTAGGATTTTATTTTTTCCATATATTAAAAAAAAATCCACTCATGTCTGTTTAAAAGGTCACAAGGCGGTCTTTGAGAAAAGAGTGGGGGAAGGTCTGCTCTCAAGACCTGTTCTTGCCCGAGCTCCAGGGGAAGGCTGTGGTTCACTGCAGCCCTGTCCTCCGCAGACATGACTTACACCACAGGATTGCTAACTCAGCAGGTGCAGGGAGACACACAGACCCAGGCAGGTGCTAATAAAAAACCCGGAGAAGAACAAAGGGAGCATTCTCTGCACTCCTCAGAAAATGCTACACATGGGAAGTAAAGCTTTGTCCGTGAGGCATGTGGGCTCATTACAGCCCACTAAGTGGATGGAACGAGATCAATGCCATTGTCTGAGATGGGCTCAATGCACACTATTGTAGCTGCTGGAATGACTTCAGTGACTTCGGACTTCAGCTGAGCAGGATAAACTCCGGCTGGCTCCTGTACCACTGAAATGACCATGGCATCCACTGGTCCACCTGCCACTTTCCCTTTCCCACGTCCAAGTCAGAGTCAACCTAAAATCCCCTTGCTTACACTGCCCCGTTTTAAGGATCACTCAGCTTCTACGATTCTGCTTCTTTTCCAGGATCCTGAGGTTATACCTGCACAGAAATGTGTGAGGAGCTGGGAGTGCAGAAAAGAACAGGTTGCCTTTCCAAAGCCTCACTGATTTAATTCAATTCTAACCTAGTCCGCACCTGCCCCTAACCTATTTGTGGTTATAAATTAATCCAGCTAGAGTTTCAGTGCTTCTCCATCCCCATGGGCACACAGATTTTGCATGGTCTGTAAGTTTCTTAGGTTAGAAATAAAGCAAATCAGATAAATGCACACGAAGGACATAGGGATAAATCTGATTTTTTTCTTCCTATGTTTGGAGCAAAATAATTCTTCCTTATATAAGACAGTCCCTCCCTTTGCAAAATACTCAATAATGTTTTTTGCCTCATGTCTGCTATTCCTGTATCCATCCTACTGCACTGTGACAACCCCAGAGTGACCCCTACATCTCCAAACACTGTGGATTAAGATCCACCACCAGAGACGATCATGCTTCTAATAGTAAGAACAGCTGCGGTGATGCTGGGAATGCCTGTTAGATAACTCAGCCCTGCACTACTGATTTCATCCCTAATCCTCGATAAACTAATCTCTGATGGTAGAATTTCAGGCACCTGATTGGGTGACTATTTGGGAGCAAATGAGACTTCCTGGTCCTACTCCAATCACACAGGAAGAGAAGCTGTTCACGCGTTAGGCCAACCCCTGGCTGAGACCCCAGTGAGGTAGTTCCACTTTATCACTGCCAGTTTTGGGAGCAAGAAGGCTTTATCCATAGACTAGATGGTAGTTATTAGGCCCTGTCTGAGGAAATAGTTTTATGAAACAGAATATAGCTATTTTGTCTGCCATTGCCAAAATTGATAAAATGCCTATCCAGTTTACACCAAGCTTTCCAACTTGAACCGTTAATATGGTATGAATGGGTATAGTACAATTCGGGGTATCTGATGGCCTGCCATGCCTCCAGCTGGCCTGGCCCACACTGGTTCATGGACAGTGCTGCTCTGACAACATGGAGAAAAACTTAACACAAGCTCCTAGCAGCAGCAGTTTGAATTCAAAAAGCCTTGAAAATCAGTTTTAACCTGTGTCAGGAAAGGGGCTGCTGCTGTGTTCAAATGGTGGCTTCTTCTAGGAGTTTTGAGGTTCTGGAAACAATAATGAATGTTTACAATGACTGAAAAACCTGCTCATAATGTACATCCACTTTTTACATTAGAATCATTGGTCACATTTTACTTGGAAAAGAAAAAAAAAAGTCTTTCCAACTGTTAGAAATATTTCCAGCCTGCTGTTTAGAATAAGAGTATTCCTTGCTCAGTTTACCAGGTTAGATCTCTGAATAGGGTCCCTGATTGGTTTGAAGGGTAATGTCTGGCTAAGGAAAAAAAAAAAAAAAGGATTCCTGTCTATGTCACAATTTTCTTGAAAATTATGGAAAAGATCTTTTCCACTTTATTTTCTTTTTTTTTTTTAATTTTTATTTATTTATGATAGTCACAGGGAGAGAGAGAGAGAGAGGCAGAGACACAGGCAGAGGGAGAAGCAGGCTCCATGCACCAGGAGCCTGATGTGGGATTCGATCCCGGGTCTCCAGGATCGTGCCCTGGGCCAAAGGCAAGCGCCAAACCACTGCGCCACCCAGGGATCCCTCCACTTTATTTTCTAAGCATTCTTTAATGCATATATATTAAAATTGTTGGGGGTAACACTTAAAAAGCCATTTGCTTTCATAGATGCCTCTTCCACCACTTACCTTGTCTTGCAATGTGCACTATAGAAGATCAGATATTTCTAGATGATAGAATAAAGGTGGGCTGTAGGATAATGGGTATGAATGAGTTGAAGTCCCTAAACTACTCCTGTCAAGGATCTGTTTCTTGGGGTTGTGCAAGAAACATCACGAGCAGCTCCAGAGCTTCCAGTTTTCACTTCAGAGACCAATCAGAGAATAATTTTGTAGTCAAAGGAATCTCAACATGGCCCTCAGTGTACTAAGGGCGTAAGTAACCCCAAATTTCTTCAATGCAGCATGAAAGGAAGATATACACAATACTAAGTGCCTTGCAAATGACTCAAGGCTATTTAGTAGTTAACAAATTACTAGGTTCTACTTGGAGATATCAATTAGTCTTCACTAGTCAGAGGTAGGGAAGGTGAATAGATCCTCTTACCCACAGCCTTGCTAATGAGTGGTATATTATACTGAGAACGAGTCTCCAACCCAGGTGGAGTCAATCCTTGGCAAGCAGGCACAAAACCAATCACAGCCTATTCTGTAAGCTCAGTGGAGTAGTAGCTCTCTATCTTTTTAGGCACTCCAATAAATACCATATTTGAAAGATTCACTCAGGGCAAAACCCCAAAAGATGAAATCCTGTCTCAGCAGCCACGCAGGAGACAGGTTAGAATCCTAAGCCAACTTGCCTTTCTGAAAGGTTTGGTCTACCAAGCTTGCTGGATTCTCATGATACCTTAAAGGACATTTATGGGCAATCCACATATCTTAGGTACCACTCATTTTGCCAATGAAAAATTATTTCTAACATGCGTTATGCTAATATTAACTACACATAAAGTCTTCATGTCCATTGAAGATAGTTGAGGTTCTTATGATGGCCTCTCTAATGTAGACCTTTGATTAAGAATCTTCCAAATGTTTATGAATCTTTCATAGGATCTACACTCTGGATTAGAGCACACCAACTGTAAAACAATTTCCCCTATGTATAGAGTATAAATCATATGCTTTAAATGAATTATTTGAGATAAATTACAGATAATACAAAAGATGGGTTAGAAAATCACAAAACCATGAAACAGGATAAAGTAGTCCCTAACTGAGGAAGTCAGAGACAGCAAGCATTTTATGGTGCATATTAAGAAAAGCTCCTAAAAAATAAACAATCCAAGAAAATGAGATAGACATACTTTTTTTATTCCTCCTTCTATGTACAGCTACAATTCCTGGGTATTACATAGAAAGCAAATATAAGCAGAACCTGAAAGGTAGAGAGAAAAGGGCAGACTGGCTGGAGACTTTCAGACCTAAGGGATGACATTGATAGTGAATTCTAGGGTTTTTATTCTGCCTCATATATATCCCAGATTGAGTGCTTAGAGAAACCAGCAACTCAAAAATGCCAGTGGGGACGCCTGGGTGCCTCAGCAGTTGAGTGTCTGCCTTCGGCTCAGGGCGTGATCTCGGGGTCCTAGGATTGAATTCTGCAGGGGGCTCCCTGCAGGGAGCCTCCTTCTCCCTCTGTCTGTGTCTCTGCCTCTCTTCTCTCTGTGTCTCTCATGAATAAATAAGTAGAATCTTTTTTAAAAATGCCAATGGGTTTAGTTAAAACAACAACAACAAAATCTTGCTGTTTAGCCAAAGAACCAGGTAAGGGGTACACTAGTAAGACAACATTTTTAGACAATAATCGATTTTACTCCAGCCAAAGAAAACAATGATCCTACCCGGACCCATGACCCATGGCGGCAAAAGCTGAATGGGAAGTCCAGAGCTTCCTCCTCTCACCAGGCTGCATTGAGGGCTCCAGCACCCATCACACAATCATCCAAATGGCATCAGAAGAAGCCAAGTAGTGGGCTAGGACAGCCATGGGGAGATGCCCTACCCCTGTCCACTGAAGTGGTATTAGTAAACAGTCAAGACTTTTACCAATACCTAGTGGTAGTGAAGCCACCTCCCTACCCCACCCCCACATGGTGGTGTTGGTGGAGGATTAAAGAGACACTTCTACCACTTCCAGACGAGAAAGTCTCAGCAAAGTGATAGAAGATATAAGGAAGAACCAAGTGGAAATTTTAGGACTGAAAAGTAAAACAAGCAAAATTAAAAAAAAAATGTGGATGAGTTCAACTGTTAGGGAAAGAATGGGTAAGACAGAAAAATTAAAAAATAGAAATTACCTAACGTGAACAAAAGGGAAAATAAGATTTTAAAAGAATAAGGACAACAGATCTTCAAGGACATATGTCATCAGGCTTCCTGGAGGAGAGGAGAAAGAAGATGGGGCTGAAAAGTACTCAGAGAAATAATGGCCAGTGGCACCTGGGTGGCTTAGTCAATTAAGTGGCCAACTCTTGATTTCAGTTCAGGTCATGATCTCAGGGGATGGAGCCCCATGTTGGGCTCTACACTCACTCATCGTAGAGTCTGCTTAAGATTCTCTTTCACTCTGTCCCTCCCCCCTCCCCGCACATGCTCTCCCTCTCTCTCTTTCTCTCAAACAAATAAAACCTTTAAGAAAAAAGACAGTATGGATAATCAAAATGAAATTCTTTTTTAAAAGATTTTATTTATTTATACATGAGAGACAGAAAGAGAGGCAGAGACATAGGCAGAGGGAGAAGCAGGCTCTCTGCAGGGAGCCTGAGGTGGGACTCCACCCCAGGACTCCAGATCATGACCTGAGCCAAAGGCAGACCCTTAACTGCTGAGCCACCCAGATGCCCCTCAAAATAAAGTTCTTAAATGAAATGAAAGCCTCTTGGATATTTCATGTTATTCTGGAAAGATGAAGGGGGATGGAACTTAATCCTTAAAGGGATGGCATTTGCTTACAATTAACTAGATTAAATTTCTCTATACACAATGTGGACTTGAAATAATATTTATATATTTTTTATGAATAACTATATAATTATTTTATGAAGTTATTTAATTTTATATGTTTCCATATACAAATGATATTTTTGTGTTAGGATCCTGAGAAACTCACATGATTTGCATGTTTATTAGTAAAATAGTGGAATGATTGTTTTCTCCTGTGAATTTACAACATTCCTGTAAGTCGCCACCAAGAAGGTAGTATTTAGAACTATTTGATAGAAGCAAAAATTATGTCTCAGAGAGGTTCAATGATTTAGAAACTCATAGATCTAAGTTTAAAACCCAATTAATCTTATTTCAAGTGCAGTCATCTTCAGTAAGCGTTAGGTGCCTGAGAGAACAGGTGGTGTTCATTTCACTTCCTGCTTAAATGTCCATAGCTTTCACTTTGATTATCTTCCTGTCACTGAGAGCCACTGTAACCCAGTTGTTCCACTTTTTCTCACCACTACCAGGGACATTACTTCTTTTTCTCTTCTATTGCCCTGAGTTCCATGGCTTCATTTTTGTCTTTCATGTCCTCAACACTTGTCCTAAGATGCTTTTAGGTATTCATTCAGACAATTGAAAGAAAAACAAAATACTTTAGTACATGATGTTTTTATCTAGAGCAGAATTAATCAACAAAATAACTTATTTTTGATATGATAAAAACAATATACAAATCCTGGAATGAAGACCAGGGTGTTGTGATTCAAGAAGGTTCTCAGAACTGGGCAGACCCCCTTTCCCCGTCCCCCACCCCCGCCCCGGCCACGTCTGTACTATAGTCCAGTCTGGGATTCGGACACAGTCGCTCTTCCTTTATGCTCCCATGGGGAGCCGTATTCTCTCTGGATCACAAGCACAGTATATAAAAAATAGCATTAGATTTGGAGTCAGAGAGCCTGAGCTTGATATAGTAGGCATCTGTCGGCTGCTCTAATATTGTGTATATGGCAATTTAAAATAGTAGAAAAACAGTGAGATGATTGGGCACAAATTTACCATAATCTACAGCATAGTTACTTAGCACTTTGAAGTTCTTCAATCAAGCAAGACTCCACACCCCACTTTGAGAGGGGTTATTCACTTAAAAATATCCTTAGCAACACATACACTAGGGGGTCTATCCACTAGCATATAGGACATTACTGATAAGTTGTTAATGGTGAAGTTACTAATGCTCAAATTGGGTAATGTGGATTGGGGCTATTGCAGTCTCTTTCAGTAGCAAAGTATAAAAATCCAGCAGGCCCCCGGGGCATGCCACATGCTTTCTGGAAGACAGGAACAGTGGTTTTGAGATTGTGCCACATGTGCCCTTGGAGGTATAAAGAAAATTTTTGAAAACGTGTTAAGGAAATCTACCTCCAGATCCTTACATTTCTGGTGTACCTCTTTTCTAAAACTAGTTTTCTTGGGAACGTGCCTGCCGCAGGCCACCACTCCTTTCCATCACCATTCTTGCAAGGCTCTTCTATTCAAAAGAAAAGCAGGCTTCTCATCCAAAACCAGGGACATAATATGTGGGGCTCAGTGCAAATGAAAATGTGGGGCCACTTGTTACAAATTATTAAGGTTATCAAGATACTGACAGTGGAGCATTAAACCTAGCGTGGAACCCTTCTGAGCTGGGGGTCCTGTGCTAGCACCCATGATGGCTGCCTGCTCTCAGCCTTATCACACCTTATTATGGCACATTCTTTGGTGGGAGATGACAGTTTGAAGGCACTGGGCAACAGGCAGCGAAAGAATTCCACATATTGGAATTGGTATGGAACGAGTAAATGAAGAGCTTTCACAGGTCAGGTTGTTTTTTACTTATTGTTCTCAACAAAACAGAAAAGGGGATGCAATCAAGTTATCAGATGAAAGGTGATCAAAATTAATTTTGATGAGGGGATCCTGGGTGGCCCAGTTGATTAAGTATCTGCCATTGGCTCAGGTCCTGATCCCAGGGCCATGGAAGTGATCCCTGAGGTGGGCTCCCTGTTCAGTGGAGAGCCTGCTTCTCTCTCTCCCTCTGCACCTCCCCCCACTTGTGCTCTCTCTCTATCACAAATAAATAAAATCTTTGAAAAACTTTATTTTGATGATAGATCACTACATGACTTTTGACACATAACTGAGAAGGAGTTCAAAGAATTGAATGGCATTCCTGCAACAAACCTTTGACTCCCATCTACTCATTTATATGAATAGGTGTGTTTTAAAATTTTGTCTATAAAAATGATAATAGGAATAAAATCAGTGCTGAATCTTGTCACATTTCAGGTGATAAATATACATGAACATATGTGGATATATATAAAAATGTGTTTTAAATCTCCAACTATCTTATTAAAGGATATAATTGTAATAAAATTTTATTTTCTGTTTGATAATCTCCTGACAAAATATGTGTAATGTGTTTATGACATTTTTATTAATTTTAATGTAATAATTACAATAACTTAGCTCACAAAAAAACTTCTTGAACTTTGAGGTCATAGAAAATTTTGTGAATTAAAATTTAATTGTATCTACCTATTTTTATCATAATACGTTGATCACTAAAACCCTTTCAAGTATAAAGTATGATAAATTAAAATTAAAGTCTCTTCCCTCTAAGGGAAGTGAAATAAAAACACAAATTCAAAGAGAAAGATGAATAATATAAAATTTAGTACTATTATTTATTTATTTGTTTATTTATTTATTTATTTATTCATGATAGTCACAGAGAGAGAGAGAGAGGCAGAGACACAGGCAGAGGGAGAAGCAGGCTCCGTGCACCGGGAGCCCGACGTGGGATTCGATCCCGGGTTTCCAGGATCGTGCCCTGGGCCAAAGGCAGGCGCCAAACCGCTGTGCCACACAGGGATCCCCAAATTTTGTACTATTAAAGAAGTTGTTCCTGTAATTTTTTTAATGGCTGCTGATGTTATAAATTCATGGTATTTAGATTCCATAGACTACATTTTGAAAAATAATGTAATCATTTATTTTTAAATGCCAATATTTTTAATATCCCAGAAATTAAGTCCTAGCAATGACTAAAAATTATGATGAAAAAATTGTATATATCATTTTTCAAATATGTAAGTTTAATTTTTTTAACTGATCAATTTCAGTTAAAGACTGAAGACTGCTGTTTGGGGGCTTGGGGGCACCACATCATGGAAGACCCCATGCCAGCTCTGGCAGGCCGACAAGTCCTACCTTCAGAATGTGTTGGGATTTTCATACGTGTACTGCCCAGAGCAGTAGTTTGTAACTCCTGCTAACACTGTAGAATTACCTTGTGACCTTTAAAACATACCAATGGTTGACGGAATGAACAAATCATGGGAATAAAAGGCACAGCATAAGGAACATAGTCAATGATATTGTAATAACATTGTATGGTGACAGATGGTAGCTTCAGTTGTAGTAAGCATAGCATTATACATAAATTTGTTGAATCGCTATGTTTTTTGCCTGAAACTAATGTACATTGTGTGTAAACTACACTCAAATAACAAAATTAAAAATAAAAACACTGATGGTTGAGCCTGTCTCCAGAGATTCTGATGTAAATGGTCAGGCATTAGATGGGCAGCAAACCGTCTCTGTTTCCCAGATGATTCTAATGTGCAGCCAAGATAGAGACCATTGGCATATGACAAATATTGGGACTTCCCTGAGCTACAACCTGGCAGTGTGACAGGTTTTTTTTTTTTTTTTTTTTTTTTTGTGCTTGCTTGCTAACTCTATGTTGGATGAGATTTTGTTGGAGACTCACTGTCAGTGTAGCATTCTACCTGGAAGCAACATTAGAGGACTGGGTCAATACTCCCACTTTTAAACACTGGAGGTTTCCAGTATTTACCAAAGAGCACAATATTTGGCACACAAACTGATTTATGTTAAGTTCACAAAAACTGCCTTTCCTATCCTTTTTTTCCTTCCCAACAGACCTCTGAGTTATGTGGGTCCAGGACAGAAGTCCATGACCTGAGCTAAATAAAATAGCCAGAACTGGATTTTGGGATAAGACATGTGACTTGAGGCTAGAAACAAGATAACTTCAGGAATACTGCCAGCATGTGTTCTCCCTACTGGATATAAAGATGGACATGTGTAATCTGGGTTGCTGCTGGCTTGTGGGAACTCAATGGAAGCCAGTCTTAGGATGAAGCCAATACTGGGATACAGAGTGCAGAAGGCAAAGGAAATCTGGTGACAGGGCTAAACCACTGGATCAATCCCCATCAGATGTATCACTTACTTAAGCCAATAAATTTCCATTAGTCAGCCAGAGTGAGATAAAACCATGGGCTTTAGAACCAGGCTGCCTGAATCTAAAGCCCAGTTTCGAAACTCACTGTCATCTTGGCAGCTACCCACAGGTGCTGTGCCTCAGTGTCCTCATGTGTAGGATTAGGCAACTAATGCTTTCATCACAGAGTTGCCACGAACACTAAGTGAGTTAATACTGGGCAATTCCTTAGAACAAAGCAAGAACCACACTATTATTTAAAGTAATTAGCACATAAGTTGGGCTTAGTGCTACAATTGAAAACATCCTGATATATTTGAATTTTGATTCCACAGGTGGCCTCAAGCAAATCCCTTAAATCCCTGGGCCCTGGTTTCCCAATTTATAAAGTAAGAACTTTGGTCTTACTTTGGGGAACATGATCCCCAAGGTACATTCCAGCTCCACTTTAGTAAATATGATTAATACGCATTGCATTTCAAGTTGTTTTCTCTCCCAATATGCATTTAGAATAAAAATACCAGAATGCCTCTTTCTTTTATTCATGCATTTGATAAATATTTATTAAGAACCTACCAAGTGTCCTAAGCACTAAGAATATAGTGATGTTCAAAATTAATTTTAAAAATTCCTACTTCATGGAGTTTCTGTTTTAGTGGGTAGACATAAACGAATAAGTATATAAAATATACAGTATGTGAGTCAGTGATGAGTTCCATGGACAAAAGAGAAGCAGGAAAGGAGCAGGGCAGGGCCAATTTTTAACAGGCCTGTTAAAGAAGGCCTTCCTAAGAAAGTAACATTCATATCATCAGATGGGAGTATAGATATTGTGCGATTATGAAGAAACTCTCAGCTTCTTGAAGACTGACTGACATAAATCAGCAAATATAAAAATGAGATTAAAGCTAGTGGTCTCAAGAAAGATAATGGTGGTGAGCCTGTGAGCAGAGGCTGATTTAATGTGGAATAAGGGGACACCTGGGTGGCTCAGTGGGCTAACCATCTGACTCCTGATTTTGTCTCAGGTCATGCTCAGGGTGGTGAGATCAAGCCCCAAATTATGCTCCAGACTCAGCACAGAGTCTGCTTGTCCCTCTCCCTTCCCTTCTGTTCCTCTCCTCTGCCCCCTCCAAAAAAAAAAAAAAAAAAATTCAAGGTAAGGAAGCCTAAGTTTCAAAGGTTCTTATGTGCACATGCTCTTTTGAGGACCCCATGAAGAGCTCCCAATGAGTTCTCAAGGTACTTGGTGGTTTTTTTTACTTGAAATGGACACTTCATAAGGTATAAATTTCAGGTCCCACAAAATTTGGATCTTCCTCTTTGTACACATTAAGTGGTGAGGGAGGTGGTGGTGTGTATTGTGCTAGGAGCGTATAGAGCTCCTGTGATGCCCACTCAGACTTGCTGCTGGATAATTATCTGCCATCTCAAAGCCAGTGGTGGACTGCATTATTTATTATTCTCCACTCTTCACCCCTGCCTTTCTTCACCACCTTAGTCATGGGATTTTACAGTTCATCCCACAAGAGACAGAATTTATTTTCTTGCCTCACTGATATTAGATTCAACTAACATTCCACTGGCCGATGGAATGTTCTGGATGTGATGAGAATACTTTAAAATATGCCTATGGGCTGTGCTTTGCCTTTTGTGCTCTTTCCTTTTGTCATGAAAACAATATGTCCAGCCTAGCCTATTGGCCCTTGAAAAATGACTAACACACGGAGCAGATCTGACCTCAAGCTAAGCCTGAAGCCAAGCCCAGCTAAGCCCAGCCTAGATCAGTTGCACCCCAGCCAACCCACAGACAAGAGTGAGAAATAAATGCTTGTTTTGTACCAAATGAGATTTTGTGGTTTTTAACTATTTGCATAATTCTGGAAATGCAATATTTTAAGCTTAGACTAAATTATGTTGTAGTAATAAAAGACCTCTACATTTCTTGCTTACATTAGATACCGTCATTGGTATCTGAGGCTCTGTTCCTATTTTCCCTCGGGGACTCTGACAGAAGAGCCTCTGTCTGGACCTACCAGTCTCCTAGTGGAAGATAAAGAGATGGGGACTGTATGTACCAGCTCTTGAAATCTCTGCTCAGAAAGAACACACATGATTTAACTCATATTTACTGGCCAAAATAAATTACACAGCTGTAACTGAGTAGGGCAAGAATACACAACTCATTTGCATGGAGCAATGTAAAAGGGAGGGGCCCTATAAGAAGGCCTCTACCCCAGACAGAATCAGCAAATTCTTTGAAAAATGATAAAAATCTACCACCACAGTGGTAGAGTACACATGAATACATTTGAGTACTTGAACATTTTGAGTACACATGATGAGGGAATGGGTTGACTCCAACCTGTGCCACATCTTTTTCTGATTGACTGGAGTACACTGTATCTTGAATCTTTGAAGCATAGGGTGTGTTTGTGTGTTCATGTGGATCTACAGGTAATCATACGTCTCCTCTAGTAGGATGTGCCCATCAGTCTTCTAGGACAGACAAACAATGATATAAAGCTTGTAATTTTCTCCCCAATACTATCAACATTGCTCTGCTTTCCAAACGTCAGTGTTTTCAATGGAAAATAAATTCAATATATTACTAAATTTCCAAATAAAGCACAATGGTTGTGTAGCAGAGCCATGACGTTTAGGGGGGACCTTATTTTCCTTTGTTGTTCTAGAACAGTGAGTTCCCAAATACCTGGACATCAAAAATGACACTGCTGAACTCAGAATTTATCCAATCCCCATTGCCCCCTTTGTCACAAAAGCCAAGTTTTATATTTCACCTAGCATGGAAGGAAAATTCTGAACTTTCTTTTACCTGTGAATTACCTTCTAAAGAACCAGTTAATCAAAGTGTGCATCATTTCCCCCCTCCCTTTGAAAAGTCATCTTTATTGTTGCATCATTCTTTCTGGCATTAGTATTTTGTACATAAATCAAGATGGTCACCCTCTGTAAAGGTGTATACAAAGGATGATTTAACCATCCACCTAGCCATTTGGGCTAGACAGCTACCCATCTCCAAAATCTATCCCACTTTCTCACTTTTTCTCTGCTGCTGTGGTCTTAGTTCAAGCTTTTAGAAACCTTTACTATATTTTTGCCTTGGGTTTCTAATGGCCTCCTGATCTTGAATCTCTTCCCTTTCTATACCCCTAAAAATGCCAGTGAGACTAGAGCTTCTTCTGTGTTTTCTTTTGGTAACTGACATATGGAAGTTTTAGCTGGCTTGTAATCAATCAGAGGTAAGAGACTGATGCCCTCAGATAAATCAGACACCAAATAATGAAACTGTAGCTAATAATTTTGCATTTTCCTTTGATGTCCAATGTCCATTTGGAACCAAAGGAAAAAAAAAGCCAAAAGGTAAATAGAATCTATTTTGAAGTCTTCTTTATCAGCAGAGTTTAGGAATACAAAAGGTCATCCACATTTTGGATGAGGGTAAAATGACAAGGCATATCAAGGGATTTGAGATCTTGATTAAGCATTTGTGAAAAGTGATAGAGTTTTATGAGTCCCTGGCACATGGAAGTCCCTAAATACTTTTGATTTTCCTAAGGAAAAGTAAACAAGTACTTGTATTGAAATTTTAGGGGTTTCCAGAGTATGCATAGATCCACGACTGTAAAGTAGTTGGCCCTGGATAGGATCAAGGAAAAGAACAGTATTTGGATTTGGATCCCAGAAAGGTTTTTAACCCACCCTATACAGCTCATCATTTTGTGTTTCTGGTTTATCCTCCCCAGGTTTTGTTTTGTTTTGTTTGTTTGTTTTCAGAGAAAGAGAGAAAGTGCAAGCAGGGAGGTGGGAGGAGAGTGAGAGAATCATAAGCAGGTTCCACACCCAGCCTGTAGCATGACTCAGGGTTTGAGCTCATGACTCTGAGATCATGACCTGAGTCAAAATCAAGAGCCCAATGATTACCTGACTGAGCCACCCAGACTTTCCTCCCAAGTTTCTTTTTGAAAAACTAAGCACGTGTATGTGTGTGTTTATGCAAAAACATATGTGTGTATATACTTACATTTATATACATGTTACATATATATAATTTACCCTTATTTCTTATACAATATAGCACACTATATGTTCACTTGCATTCTGCTTTTTTTTTTTCCACTTGTGAGTATATTATGGAAATAATGCTATACCAGTCCATAGACATCTGCCTTAGTATTTGTCACTACTAACTAATAATCTATTCCATGGCTATCTTATTACTATAGTTTATTTAGCCAGTTTTCAAATGAGCCCTAGTCTTTCTCCGGTATTTTATTTTAAACAATGCTGTAATTAGTAATCTTGTGCGAATGTCATTTCATGTTGATTCATCTTGTGGATGTGTACCTTCACAATACATTCCCAGAAGGGGGATTGTTGGATCATAAGGTAAATGCATATGTAGTATTACTAGATACTGCTAAATTCTCTTATATCACAGCTGTGATAGTTAGTTTTATGTCCCAACTTCATTGGTGCCCAGATATATGGTCAAACATTGTTTTGGGTGCTTCTGTAAGGGTGTTCCTGGATGAGATTAACATTTAAATTGGTGGGCTTTGGGGATCCCTGGGTGGCTCAGCGGTTTAGCACCTGCCTTCGGGGCAGGATGTGATCCTGGAGTCCCAGGATCGAGTCCCACATCGGGCTCCCGGCATGGAGCCTGCTTCTCCCTCTGCCTGTGTCTCTGCCTCTCTCTCTCTCTCATGAATAAATAAATAAAATCTTTAAAAAAATAATAAAGCTTTAAAAAAATAAATAAATAAATTGGTGGGCTTTGAGTAGAGCAGATCATCTTCCAGAATGTGGGTAGGCCATATCCAATAAGTTGAAGACCTATATAGAGCAAAAGACTGATTTTCCCTGAGCAAGAAGGCAGTCTTGCCTACCAGCAAAGAGGCTTTGGACTTGAACTGAAGCGTCAGCTTTTCCAGGGTCTCCAGCCCGATGGCCCACCCTGCAGATTTTGGACATGCCAGACTCCATAATTCTGTGAGCCAATCCATCAAAATAGCTACATACACATCTACAAACATACACAAACACATACATACATCCTATTGGTTCTCTATCTCCGGGAAACCCAGGCTAATATAATGGTTATACCATTTTGCATTGCTGTCAGTAACATAGGATGAGTGCTTGTTTTCCCACAGCCCCATGATCAGGGTATTGACAAACATTTGAATGTTTCCCAAACTGATAGGTAAGAAATGGTATCTTCGTTTAGTTTTAATTTGTGTTTCTCCTATTAGGAGAAAAATAGAGTATCTTCTTACATGAAAAAACCATTTGTATATTTTCTCTGGTGAAATACCCTGAGAAGATTTTTAAGACGTGAACATCTCTTGCTATGGATTAAGCTAAACTGCTATTAGAAAGAGACTAGGTCTCCAAGATGAATGTAATCATTTTTTAAATAAGAATATCCATTCCTGGGGGTACCTGGGTGGTTCAGTTGGCTGAAGGGTCTGCCTTCAGCTCAGGTCATGATCTCAGGGTCCTGGGATTGAGCCCCACTTCAGGCTCCCTGCTCAGCAGGGAGTCTGCTTGAGATTCTCTCTCTCTCTCTCTCTCTCTGTCCCTCCCCCCTACTCTTTCTCTTTCTCTCTCTCTCTCTCTTTTTAAGATTTTATTTATTCATGAGAGACACACACACACAAAGAAGCAGAGACATAGGTGGAGGGAGAAACAGGCTCCATGTAGGGAGCCCGATGTGGGACTTGATCCTGGGACTCCAGGATCATACCCTGAGCCAAAGGCAGACATTTAACCGCTGAGCCACCCAGGCGTCCCTCTCTCTCTCTCTCTCTCTCAAATAAATAAAATCTTAAGAAAATACCCATTCCTTTGTGGAATTCAGAGTGCATATATCCTTTATTTCATTATACTTATATTTCATTTTTACTAATCTACATTTGATTAGCAAGATGATATATACAGAGAAATTCTTTTTGATTGATAAAATGTGTCCTGATGAGATTCTAGATTTTACAACAGACTTCAGAAAACTCTCCGGTAGAAGAGATGCTTTGTCAGGCACCTGGATTCCTGATCTGGCATCCCTCTATTAAGCTACAGTAGGGTTCTCTTCCTTCTCTCCCCTCTTTTTACTTACTCCCTATCCTCCAAGTTTTCTGAGGTTTTCTTTGTGTTGATTGAATAAATACAAGTCCGTGCCTTGTCCCTTCTAGAACCAAATGCCTTCTTTTAACACTAGCAAGTATAAATAGCTGCTTAAAGGTGCCAAGTGAATGCATTTCAGGTTAAATCTGCTTCCAAGGTGCTAACTCCAAAGAAAACTAAACTTTCACATCAGTGGATTGCTTATCCATTAATGATAATCCATTGTCCCCAAACTGCCAGCAGGAAATGAGTTTGATAAGAATGGAAATAGAAGGGAACAGAAAGTAGAAAGCTAGCAGTTTTCCAAGAACCGATGGTTGCAAGCTGGCAACTTATGAGATGAATATGCCTTGCAGATGTTCTATTTCCTTTAAGTTTGAATCGGTTCCATTTATTTAGAAGCTCAGAACATTTATTGAACAATTTCTCTTTGAATAGGTCCGCATTTGTCTCCAATATTTCTTTTCAACCGTGTTGTGATAAATGCATGTATTAAAGGCAAATGGTGCCTTCACATGGCGGAGGTGTAGTTCCATGTTAAGTTCCTAGAAAGGAACTTCAAGATTTTTTTTACAAACTCTGAATGTCTGACTCTTTTAAAAAGAGAGAGAGATAGATCTGGCAATGCTGAACCAATATTCCTCACTAGTTATAATTCATATGGAAGCTGATCCTGAATAGATAGCCAAAGCAATCTTGAGCAAGAAGAAGCTAGAGACATCACACTGCCTGATTTCAAACTATATTATGAAGTTATAGTAATTGAAACAGTATGGTCTGGCATTAAAATATATAGAGAGACCAATGGAAAAGAATAGAGCTCACAAGTACATTCAATGCATTTACATTCAACTCATCTACGGTGAGGGTGCTGAGAATATGTAATGGGGAAAGTATAGTCTCTCCAATAAATGGTGGGAAAACTGGATATCCAACATGAAGAAAAATGAAGTTGGATCCTTGGATCCTTCTCTCTCACCACATATAAAAAAACAACTCAAAATAGATTACAGATCTAAGCACATGTCTTGAAACTATAAAACTACTAGAAGAAAACATTAGGGAAAAGCTTCCTAACATTTGTCTTGGTAATGATTTTTTTGGATACGATCTCCAAAAAACAGGCAAGGAAAGCAAAAATAGACACGGAGGACTGTATAAAACCAAACTTCTGTGCAGCAAAGGAAACAATCAACCTAGTGAATAGACAACCTATGGAATGGGAGAAAATATTTGAAAATCACACATCTGGTAAGAAGCTAATGTCCAAAAAAAACATAAGGAACTCAAATAATTCAGTGACAAAAAACAATCTGATTTGAAAATGAGCAAAGCATATAGACAAAGTCTCAAAAGAAAATATATAGATGGCTTACAGGTAATTAAATGGTATTTAACATCACTACACATCAGGGGAATGCACAGTGATATATCACTTCATGCTTGTTGAAATGACTATCATCAAAAAGATAAAAGATAACAAGCCTTGGTAAGAATGTAGAGAAAAGGGAAACTTTGAACACTGTTGGTGGAAATGTAAATTAGTAGAGACATCATGGAAAGCAGTATGGAGGTTCCTCAAAAAATTAAAAAATAAAACTACAGTATGATCTAGCCATCTTACTTCTTGGTGTATATTCAAAGGGAATAAAACAAGTATCTCAAAGAGATATCTGCACTCCTATGTTCATTTTAGCATTATTCACAATAGCCAAGATACAGAAACAACCTAAGTGTCTGTTGATGGATGAATGGATAAAGAAAATGTGGTATAAATATATACAATAGAATATTATTCAGCTTTAAAAAAGAAGGAAATCCTACCATTTTTGATGACATGGATGAACATGGGGGACATTATGTTAAGTGCGATAAGCCAGACACAGACGACACTATGTGATATCACTTATATGTGGAATCCAAAAAAATTCAAATCCACAAAAGCAGAGTAGAATAGTGGTTGCCAGGGACTGGGGATGAGGAAAATGGGGAGAAATGGGGAAATATTGGTCAAAGGGTACAAAGTTTTAGTTATGCAGGACAAGTTCTGTAGATCTTATACAGCATGGTAACTGGAGTAAATAATAATGTATGTACTCTTGTAATTTGCTAAGAGACTAGATCTTAAGTGTTCTCACCATACACACCCACACAAATGGTAACTACGCAAGACGATGGCAGTGTTAATGGCTTGATTATGGCAGTCATTTCACAATGTATATGTACATCAAAACATCACATTGTACGCCACGAATGCCACTACAATTTGTCAATTATACCTCAGTAAAGCTGGGGCTGGGGGTGGGCAGAAGAGAAACCAAATTCAATGTCAATTTATGCCTGATACCTAGAAAAATTTTCTGTTCCTGCCTCTGGGTTACAAAGCAGTTGCCTGTTTCTTTACTGTAATTCTCATCACATTTATTGTGCCTATGATTATACATCTCTGTACCCCTAGAGACTGAGATTTCCTCAAGGTCAAGGATCTATGTATCTTTGGATCCTCAGCACTTGTCTGGCACATGGTTAGATATGATACATGTTTTTTCCTGTGAATAAGTAATCAAATGTCTCCGGGTCTAAAAACAATGTCACACCATGAAGACAGAACAATACTGCTCTCTGACAGACCAACACCCAAAACTGGCCCAGGTAACTTGTCTCAGGTAACTTCTTGAGGTCATCTCTTCATTTATCAAAAGCATTACAGGCTTATGGGCTTATTGTGAAAAATAAGATAATTTAAATAAAGTGCCCAATATTGCAACTGGCAGCATGAACACATGCACACTGTACATGATTGATTTGGACTAGTTTCTTCACAATTATATTTGAAAACCTGAAAATAAATGGAGAAATAATACTCTTGATCGAAAGAGATAAATTTTCCATTTTTGATTCAGTCAATCGTACTTATGTAAAGTGAACTAAAGGCATTATTTAAAATTTTTCAGGTGCATGGCACCTGGGTAGCTCAGTCAGTTAAGCTTCTGCTTTTGGCTCAGGTCATGATCTCAGGGTCCTGAGATCAAGCCTCACTTAGGGCTCCTTGCTCAGCGAGGTGTCTGCTTCTCCCCCTCCCTCTTCCCCTCCACTTGTGTTTTCTCCCTCTCAAACAAATAAATAAAACCTTATAAAAAGATGAAAATAAAATTTCCCAGGTGCAACATGGCCATCCCAGGGAAGCTGGCATAGTGACCAGTGGCCCACAGGAAGATCATTTACACATGAAAAAAAGTTCTCAAAACAGGCCCATAAGAACCACCACTTACACCATCACTTTTGAACACTCCTATTTTTCTTCTTTAGGATTTTCTTAACTTTTTCTTTTGTTTCAAAGATCTTTTCCTCTTTTCTTCTTTCAAGCCAGTCGCCAGCTATGAGGGAGCAGGGGTTCATGTTTCCTAAATTTTAAAAGTCTGATGTAGATTGTCATTTGAGATTATATCAGATCTGACAGACATAGTTTTATCTGCCTCAGAGAAACTATACAAATGTTTATAAAACCTTGCTTTTAATAGCTGAAAGGCTAATTTCACCATGGAATATGAGAGGTGAACGTGAAGAGACGTAGGACAACCATCTCTGGAAGCTTGTGAGTCAGACGTTTCTAATTGAACAAGATTCAGAATTGGTTGCTTTCAGAAGATATTAAACCCGACCCTCTGATCGGACCAGGCCTGTGCTCCTAAGGGATCTTCCAGACTAGAAAGCTACAGACGAAGTAAACATGACAGAAATTGTCATTCCCCTCGTCACTCAGAAGAGCCATCTGCTCCTGAGTTAAAGCCATTTTCTATTAAATTCACCAGCATGCTAATTAAAGAACGACTGGAGGATGGTGAAGCTGCCAGATGCTATGAAGATATATCACTGTCTTTTTATATGGTTAGGCAAACGTTTAATTAAAACTGCAGCTGCTGTATCTGCTCTGCTCACCAACACAGCCAAATTTCATTTACCTGAGAAAATCATTTCATATTAGTGTCTTTCAAGAGGTAAAACAACTTAAAACAGACTTTACTGAAATATTTAATGCCTTTGTACATGATTTAATTAAATGCATCAGTAATTACATCAGGATAACTTGAAACTGACTTTCCTTGGGGTTCTCGGTGTGTCTCCTGATAACTGATCAACTGTCTCCTCAATGGCATCCTTACTTGGAGAAGATGACCCAGAGCACAAGTAGAGGTATGAGTGCTCAGCCTCTATTACATTTTACTTGGGTCTATGAGTTTTAATCCACTTAAAACTCTTTTTTTTTTTTTGGTATTTATTAAAAAAAAAAAGATGGAGAAATTCTGAGAGGAGATGGAAATGAAAGGGGTGCCAGGATTTGCTTGTTATGGAACTCTTGCTGATGACTAACATAATCATCAGCCAATGCCCAGAAATATATTGACTACTGACCACCCCTTTTTTTAAAAAAATTACAGCCATTTTCTCATTTTCAGAGTTTTGTTAAATTTTGAACTTATGCACATTCCTCTTTTTTTAATTGAGCAAAATATTTTGATCATCAGTAGATTTTAGCTAGAAAACACACTTCATATTACAAAGTCCAAAAACAAATCCTAACTATGGACAGATGCTAACTTCAGGTCAAAGGAGAGACAGTTGTCTTAAATGAGGATGTTGATGACTGGGTATAGTCTCCTCCACTCATGAGGTTTTAAGTTAATGTTTTAAGGATCAAGGACTGGGCAGCCCTGGCGGCCCAGCACTTTAGCTCCGCCTTCGGCCCAGAGTGTGATCCTAGAGACCAGGGATGGAGCCCTGCAACGGGCTCCCTGCGTGGAGCCTGCTTCTCCTTCTGCCTGTGTCTCTACCTCTTTCTCTCTGTGTCTCTCATGAATAAATAGATAAAAATCTTTTTAAAATATTAAGGATCAAGGACAATGGAAAGGGGAAAAAATAAGGTTCAAAAGCCCTAAGTATGCTAAGATTTGAGTCAGAGTTGCAGGTTCCCCAGCTGATCTGCAGGGCACAAAAGCCTCCCTGCAGGCAGCCTGCTTGGTCTCCCTGCTTGACTGTTCCCTCAATGGTGAAATGCCTTGCCTGAAAGAAGCAGCAGCGGTGGGATGTGGCAGAAAGTGTAAGTGAACCATCATCCGCCTGGACTGAGCTGCAAATTTAACCCGAAGAAATTTGGATTCTATTGGCTCTCCCTTGCCAGTATCCTTGACATCCTAGCAAGCAGTTGCCAAGCATAGTCAGACCATACATTTCCTTCAGATTTTCCAAAACCAAGGCAGTTTCCCTTCCAGAAGAGCTGGGAGAAATGCCCCAGTTACCATTTTGAAGGGTCGGATTCATGATGTGCTGCCACTAGGACAGCACATTGGACTTCATAGTTTTCTTTCTTGCTGAGGACCCTGAAGGGACTCTGCTTAGAGAAAATCTGTGCTATTGTCAGTTCAATGAAGTAAATATTTTATCACTCTGGCAATGCAACAGCTTGGTACCTAACCAACTATCCATGGAAAAATGGCTTCCTCTTTCAAATCACAGTTTCCAAAAGCAAGAGCGGAGAATCCCAGGAAAGCAGTAAAAGAGGCATACAGAGGAGGAATGAAACAGTGAGAGCTTGAGGGTAGAGCACTGTCTTGTGAGCCTGTACCCTGGTGTGAAAAATATATACATATATTTAATATTATTATAATTTTATATATTATATATATTTTATTTATTTGAGAAAGAGAGAGAGAGCATGAGCACCAGAAGCAGACTCCCCACTGAGCAGTGAGCCAGATGTGGGGCTCGATCCCAGGACCCTGGGATCATGACCCAAGCTGAGGACAGATGCTCAACCAACTCAGCTACCCAGATGCCCCTGAGTATATTTTCTTAATGAGGCTCCACACACAGCATGGAGCCTAACCCAGGGCTTGAACTCACAACCCTGAGATCTAGACCTGAACTGAGATCAAGAGTCAGACACCTTGACCGTGGTGTGAATTTTGATCCATTTCATTATAATAGTGTTGGAGTATATGACTCTGAAATCAGTGGAATCAGCCTTTTCCTTCTTGGGCTTTGTTATTATTGTTGTTTGCTTTTCTTTTTCTTTTTAAGAAGAATATTCACCATTCTATAATCACACCATAACTATGTTTTGATAGCATGAGACACCATCACTAACATGTCAGTCTCTTTCTTAGTTTTCATTTGGGAATATGCCAGTGCAGAAACTGAGAAGATAAGACACATGGAATCAGAGTGGGATTCCTTATAAGCAATATGATGGGGAGTGTTAGACAATTACTTCCACCTGGTCCGTTTTAGATCGGTCCTTGGAGCATCTTCTCCTCCTTTTTGAATATTAAATTGACTCTCCAAATTTAAAAAAATCAGACAATCAGGAAGTTACAATATGACTTGGGCCTATCTGGTTTCAAACTTAAATCCTACTGCAGCTGCCCAGTGCAATCTGACACAGATAGAGGCTGGACTTGAAGATCTTAAACCAAAAGCTCTGATTACAAATATGTATGTCATCTGCTGCTCCATCATCAGAATCAACTGACCTAGGTTAATTCTCTTTGGAGAGAAATTTAAAAGTGGAGGAAGTAAATATTCTTATAAGAATCCCCCATTCGGGCAGCCCTGATGGCTCAGCAGTTTGGCGCCGCCTTCAGCCCAGGGTGTGATCCTGGAGACCCGGGATAGAGTCCCGCGTCAGGCTCCCTGCATGGAGCTGCTTTTCCCTCTGCCTGTGTCTCTGCCTCTGTATGGATAAATGGATAAATAAATAAAATCTTAAAAAAAAAAAGAATCCCCCATTCTTCTTAAAACACACAAAGTAAACAGGCTTGGAGTGTTAAAAACCTAATTCATAAAAATTAAATATCCATGAGGACATAATTGAAGAGGAATTCATTTTCCTGTGAGTCAAATAAAGAGGGAAAAAATTAGTTACCAAGAGTCAATTACAGGAAAGTAATGGAAAGTATATCATAACAATATTTTGCTCTTAATTTATAAGCATGGCACTTACAGGCCACTGCTTAGGAGGAAATGGACTTTGGATTGATTTCCCAGCAATGGGGTTATTCAGTTTCACCTTCCTGAGATGACTGGTTGTGGCTAAGGATGTAATTTGTGACTTTGTATTACAACAAGCTTATTGATCTTGGCCTTATTGGCGCCATCTGGAACCAGTTTAAATGCACAGCCAAGATGAAGCAATAACTTGTAGAAAAAGTGTAATGTGTATTTTCAGGAAGGTTCCCAATCATGGCTCTTGACAATAGCCACAAGTAGCTAATTCAGATGGGACAGTATACTAATCTGCTAAGGCTGCCATAACAGAATACCACAGACTGGATGGCTTAAACAACAGAAATTTATTTTCTCATAGTTCAGAAGGCTGGAAGTCTGAGTTCAGGGTGCTAGGATGGCTAGATTTTGGTGAGAGCTCTCTTCTTGGTATGCAGACAGTTGCATTCTAGCTGTGTCCTCACATAGAAGGGAATGGGACACATGGAGAAGGAGATATTAAAGGGCTCACTTTCATGTCTTTTTTTTTTTTTTCTGATGTCTCTTCTCATAAGGGCACTAATCCTATGATAAGAGACCCACCCTCATCTAAACCAAATTAATTCCTAACAGCCTTATCTCTAAATACCATCACAATGAATGTTAGGGCTTCGCCATATGAATTTTTGGGGAATATAATTTAATACATAGCAGTTAGAAAGAGACTTATAAATGCCCTCCAAACACATTTTGTGCTCTTGTTCATTTAGCAATTATACTTGCACACTACTGTGGGCATATAAAGGATACAAATATGATTAAGACACACATTTCCTGACCTTGGGTAGCTTTTAACCTGGTAAGGAATCTCAAATGGAAATCAGAAATTACAATGGGATGTGGTAATTGTAATAAATGTTTGCAAAATGCATTACGGCAGGGTTTTATTACAGTGCAATAGGTTAGTTCATCATCAGTGCCTCTGAATTTATTGAGAACCAACTACAACATGCCAGATAATGTGCTTGGCACTCAGAATATAAAGATACATAAAAACATAGAGTACTGGCTCAGCCTGAAAAATATCCTAGAGAAAATGATGGTATATGCTCAACTTAGATGAGAAAGAATTATCCAGGTTGGCAACAGGGGAGTGAGCACCCCTGGCAGTGAGAAGAGTGTGTGCACACACAATGGCATGATGCGCTGGGGCAGTAAACACAACAGTGTGGGTGGAGCACAGGTGTGAAATACAGGTGTGAGAATGGCTTATGCTAGTTGGAGAATGGCTTGTGTTGAATCCACGTGGTAAGGGTGGGAAAGAGGTGGTAAAAAAATAGCCTGGATTTTATTCTGAATACATGCTGAAGATAGAACTATCCAACTGGATATGTGAGAGAAGAGTCAAAGATGACTCAAAGATTTTTGTGCTGAGAACTGGTAAAATAGACTTATTATTTATATAAATAAAGACGGAACATATGGGTGAGAAGTGGCTTGCTGAGAAATAGGAGTATGGTGACTATGTAGATTCATTTATTTCACACGTTTTTGGGGGGTAGGCTTGGAACTAAAAAGATGAAGGTTTAAGAGCTCTTAAGTAGGTGGAAATGACAGAACCTGTGGACCAAGTGAAGAAGAAGGAAAGTCTCATATGACCAACTGGCAAATGGGATCGGGAAGTGGACAGGGGGGCCTTTCACCATTATGCGGAGAACAGGTGGGAAAGGAATTTTTTGGTGCGGAGGTATCAAGCTCTATTTATCACATGTTCCATTTAAAGGGCCTGTGATACATCCAAATGGAGACAGCATTAGAGTCTCTGGAGCTAAAGAAAGGAAAGTGCTAGAAATTTGGGTATCACTCTTTAGTGGTGGAAACTAAAGCTTTGCAATGAACAGAAGAGCATGTAAAGATGGGACAGAATGCAAAGAGCAGTGAAAGGACACAACTTTACATGAGCAGTATTTAAGAAGATGACAAACCCAAAGAAGATCAATCTGGACCTAACTTTCCTGTTGGAGAAAGATACATATTATCTGTACTGAAGAGTCATGAAAGCCTTAGAGATCAAGTCATATTTTTATAATAATAATAACATAAAGAACTCAGTTTCAAAGATCAAAATGTAAGTTCAATTAAATTAATTCTTCTATGTTTTGTTTTTGAAAAATCTAGACTATCTTATTGTGAAAAAGTATTTAAAAACTTTTAATCAAAATGTTTTCAGAAAAGTACACGTCATAAAAGTAAAATTCAATCACTTTTCATAAAATGAACACATTCTTTTAAGCAGAAAATAAACAGTATATTAACGGCACCTTAAAAGCCCCTCTTTTTGTATTTATCAAGTCATTACCTGCTGTGGTGACAATTGTCTCATCTTGTAACGACACAGAGTACTTTAACCAGTTTATATACTTTATATAAATAAAATCATCCAGTACCTACTCTTTAATTCTGACTTTTTACTCAACTCCATGTCTGAGAGATTCATTCACGTATGTGTAGATATACATCATGCATGTATCGCTGTATAGCATTCCACGGAGTGAATATTCCATCATATAATTATCAATATTAAGGTCAATGAGCATTTGGTTAGCTTCCCAGTTTGGGATGTAATAGTGGTGCTATAAATATTCTAAAAAGTGCTTTTTGGTGATATGAGACTGCATTATTGAATTATAAGATATGCCTACATTTGGCTTTACTTTTCCAAAGGGGTAGTACCACTTTACATCATGAAGAGGTGTGCGAGTTCCAGTTGGGGTAAAATTTTTCAAGAGGAAAAATCGTTGCAAAGGGAATTCTTCAACAAGAAGAAAATGGCCAAATCCCAAGATGAAATATTTTTTCTCATCTCAATTTTTAATGGGCTAAAAGATTAGCGATGGAAATAGAAATTGCTGGAGTACTATATATATATATATATATATATATATATAATTTTCATTGTATCACTAGTGAATTACAACCCAATCCTATCTTCCAACTTAAAACTCACCTTCTCCAAGTCCAACTCAAAAGCTACTACTAACTCCATCAAGTCTATCCTCTCAATTAGCAGTGACATCATTCATTTAAACTCTTTCACTTTATGTTAAGTTTCAACTTGTATTTCAGATACATTGTATATCTTATCTCCTCTGATTTATTACCAGCTTGAGCTGGTTTGAGGGCAGAGATTGTACCTTTTTTCTTTTCTTCTTTTTTTTTAGTATCATTATCTATTCCACATAGGCTTTTGCCCATGAAGGGAGGAGATTTTCATATGCTCATTCAGTGAATACATAATTTTCACATTTATTGGGCTGAGTCTCATTCCTTTATTTCCGGCACCACCATGTGTCACTATCTCCTTGCCCTACAGAACAAAGGACTAAAGGCTTCATTTCATAAACCTTAAGTTTGAAGCTCATCTCCAACTTGCCCCAGGGAGCAGCGAGTGAGAAGGAGTGTGGAGGGAAGGCAGAAAGCTAAGCAATTTTTATTGTTCAAAGGAATGCGGTGCAATATGCTCTCTTGGAGCTCTGGGGATTTAAATATCAGAGGGATTGCTGGCAGCTTGGGTTTGCATATGCAGCACAGTTTGGGAATGCTCATATGGTGTGTGATTGTGCTGTGCCTAGAACTGACAGTGCCATCTGTTCCTTGCTTTATTGAACAATGGGACTTAGCCTGTCCTCTCCAAATGAGCACACATGCATGTACACACACACACACACACACACACACACACACACATGCACGCATTAGCTCCAGCTTCTACCCCAGCCTCAACAGAAAACACTTAATTGACTTCCCATGTCAGGTTTTAATCTCAGTAGGAAATTTAGATGAGTCAGGTATCTAAGTCATGAGATCCTCCTCTTTCAGGGAGAACTGAGAAGTCCAAGTGACTAGGAAACCGGTAATCATCACATGCAAAACCACTCAGTGTAGAAGATGAATTATAATGACAGATGGTAGCAGTTGGGAAAAAAAGGAAAAAACTATAGAAAGGAGCATGCTGGTGAAAATGTATCAGCATAGAAGTCAGATGTGGGCAATGTAATAAAATAGCAATACGAGATGACAGAACTTAGTTTTCAAAAAAAGGCTAAGAAGAACTATTTTGTTATGTATACCTGTATACCTGTCCATAGTTTAGAAATAGTTATTTCCTTATAGCATCATTATTATCATTATCAAATACAGAAAAACGGAGCTCAGTGTTATCCAGATGCAACAGTGTTGTGAGAGATCATGTGACCTGAACAGAAAGGGAGAAGTTGAGCAACATGATTGAGTCATAGGTGCAGAAAACATATGTCTGGTATTTTTCTGTGCTTGTCTCAATTTTACGTAGTTATATTTTTTCCAAAAATATATGATTGAAAGTTTGACTAAACAAAACATAATTTGATTTTTCCACAATTGTAGATCTTTTCACACACACACAAAAATCACAAATCAAGAAAACTCTTTTTTATTTCCTCAGAATAGGAGTCTACTTTGGACTCAGAAAACATAGGCATCATAATGATGGCCTTCAGAATAGAGAGGTATGCGGATGTCACGGTATGCAGGCAGGTGGAAGCAACAATCATTTTCAGCAACATGTTACCATAGTTAAGCAGCAAAAAGTCTTTCATTACAAAGCACAATGAAATGCCTGGTAAAATGTAACAAGCATTCTTTTAAGTGTATTAACTGAGCCTGTAAGACAGTAAGAACAATTCTGATTAAAAAAAAAAAAAAGAACAATTCTGTGGGGCCAAAGTGAAAAGGAAATTAAAAATCTATAAACAGACTCTGGATGACCTCTGTTCTGAGGAAGGTGGAAGTTTCAGTGACCTAAGGGCTAGAGCTCCACACCGACTGAAGACTAGGTAGGTCTTAGGTAGTCTGATGCAAAAGTTCAAGTCCAAATAGGATATTTGCATGGTTTTAGAATGTCTATCCCCAAATATGTAATAATTAAAAAGGGAAAATAGTAAATTTACAGTGGAGCTTCTTGGCAGTCATCATCTTAGCCAAGTGATCATGGTTACCATCGTAAGTAATAGCTCTATATTGACATTGTGTGCTGCATTTGGAAAGCCATACTTCTGTGGTATCCTTCCCACTGATGCATGATTTCAGAATAAGCATGAGAAAACATCAAACAAACCCAAAGTGAGGGACATCCTACAAAATAACTGAGCACTACTTTTGCAAAGTATCAAGGTCATGGTATGGGGTACTGTCACAGATCGAGGAGACTAGGGAGTCAGATAAACGTAAGACAAGGACATGTAATGTGAGATCCTGCATTAGGTCCTAGAACAGATGAAAGACACTAATTGGAAACCTGGTAAAAGGTGAGAAATTTTCTACTTTATTTTACTAACTTTAGTAAATAGTGTTTTAACAAGGTTAATGTCTTTGTTTTGATCAATATCCTGTGGTTATGGAAGATGTTAATATAAGGGTGACAGGTGTATGGGAATGCTATACTGCTTTTGCAATTCTTTAAAGCTAAAATTATTTCCAAAAAATTAAGTGCTAAAACAGGTACCAGTGACCCAGTGACCTCTTTGGGGTTATAAAGGGGATCAAGAAAAAAGGTGAAACAGGAAAAACAAAAGGATCATTACATCATGACTAGAAGAATTTATTAAATTCAACTCATCATAGGCTGGTGGACTCTTTCTCTTCTTTTTGACTATTATAGACTGTGTGAGGTGTGTGGACAGAAGTCACAGGTTAAGTGACAAGCCACTTCTAATGGAAATGTAAACCTCGAAAGGAAGCCGTCAGACAAGCAGGCACCATCAACATTCCAAGTGGCTTGAAATTTCCTGGAAGCAGCTCCTTCCTCTTTTAATAAAACTTTGCCCTAGGCACTGTAACTTTAATGGAACCATAAAAGTAACAAGGCATTAAGCAAATCTCAGACTTAAGAGGCTGGAAAAGTGAGAGGGTGAAGATACTCAAGTTAATCAAATCCACTTAATGATAGCTCCAATGAATGTAAATCAATTACTCCCAGGTTTTACGTTCTTCAGTGCTCCTGAGATTTTGTTGTGGTATTCTAAACAGAATATAAGAAAATATCAAGCAAAAACTGATGAAACTTCTGGGAAAATTAACAAATTCATTTTTCTCAATTAAGAGCTCAAGGAGATCAAAAAATATTTACTACAGATAATACAAATAGCAAACTTTATCTAACTGCAGTAGAGAATACTCATTCTTTTCAAGAATAAATGGAGCTTTTACAAGATCGACTGTATACTTAGCTACAATTCAAGTCTCAATATTCCAGATTATCTGTATCACAATACTGCTTTCTCTGTCAGTTATGCAGTTAAGTTCAAAATCAGTAACACAATGATGAATAAAATTCCTCATAACTGTAAACTTAAAAACAGACTTCAAAGAAGAATCATTTATGGAATTAAGAAAGTACTTGGAGTGGAATTATATCTTATTTAAATTCAATTAATTAACATACAATGTATTATTGGTTTCAGAGGTAGAAGTCAGTGATTCATCAGTCTTATACCCGGTGCTCATTATATCACGTGTCCATCACCCACTTACCCCCACACCAACCACTGCCTCCCTGCCATCCCCTCCAAAAACTGTTTTCTATGTCTCTAATGGTTTGTCTCGCTCTCTGATTTCCTCTTGTTTTATTTTTTTCCTCCCTTCCCTTTATGGTCCTCTGTTTTGTTTTTTAAATTCCACATTAGTGTGAGATCATATGTAATTGTCTTTCTCTAATTGACTTATTTCACTTAGCATAATACCCTCTAGTGGAATGGAATTATAATGAAGATCCTATATATGAGAACTTAAACAGCCCAACAAAAGTGGCACTTAGAGGGAAAACCATAGCATTACACAATAGAAGAAGGATTTAAAATGATGAGCCAACCATACACTTAAGAAGTTAGAAAAAGAACAGAATAAACCCAAAAAAGAATAAAAAGAAAGGATAAGGAGCAAAAGACAAAATCACAGTATTAGAAAAAAACAACAGAGGCAAACCCTGGTTCTTTGAAAAGAAAAATAGATAAGTCCAGCAATATGAATTTTTTTTAAAGAAGGAAATTGCAGATAAGCAAGATTAGGAATGAATAAAATGAGTGGAGTATAGCAGATATTAAAGAAAAAAAATGCATGGCATTAGGAAGCTCCTACTCTGGTCCCTCCGGGTTTCAGCTTTTCCTCACTGGCCACTCCTTTTTTGGTTTACTTGATGCAATATGTTGGTCTTCAAAGTTGAATATTCCATTTCTCAGGTATAAGCTCATCTTCTGGTCTATACAGGCTTGTGTCTGTGGAATCTGTACACCTCTTCAGTCAGTAGGGTTGTAGAAAAAGACAGCTGCTGGAAGGCGAGAAAACTCTCACCCAACATGGTGCTCCTTGTGCAGTCAGACTGTTTCCCCACTCACGCTCAGTCCTCGGTGCCCCACTGGCTCATACTCTCATAGCCGGTAAGAAGTTACTTTTTTTTTTTTTTTTTTGAAGTCTGTACTAATCTCTAGGGTATAAGGTGACAGACAACTTAATTCTAGCAGTTTTGGAGCTCTGAGAAAAATAGATTTTTCTTTCACTCTGTGTTTCTGATGAGAGCCCAGGAGCTGGCCATAAAACCAACATAATATAGTTTCTGTTGAAATTCCTGTCCAACTGAAGGGGTTCACATCATTTAATAGGGAAGGTTTACAGAGCTAAGAGACTCAGCCGATATCACAGTTATAAACTCAATCTAGGTCTGTTGGGTCCAAATACTGCCTCTTTTCCTGTAACTACCTTTGAGGTTACATTTTGACTTCCTGTGATGCACTGTTTCTATTTTTATGCACTATTTATGTTTTTTGTGCTTTGTGTGACTGTCCTTACAACCTCCAAAGTGATACCAATGGAGGTGTTTCTGAATAATTTTACACTAAGGAAGGGTGTTATTTCATTATTTATAAAACCCTAAATGCATGGTGCCCTCATCAGGCTCTGCAGGCACATAAAATAAAACTTCCATGCAGAGAGAGCACATTTTTTTCCATAGTAACCTGTTTCTTACTTGAAAAATGAAAGATGAAGAAGTGAACCAAATATTAATCCTTCCAGCCCTACTTGACTAATAAACTGACAGTATGAGGATAGACTCTGCCCCCCTTCTGAAGTACCTGATTTAATACTCACAAGGATCACAATAAGAGCTACAGTGTCTTGGGAACTGAAAATCACCAATTCTGTAATACCACAGAAATACCACAGGGTTAACAACAGCTTCAATTCTACCCTATGTTCAAGATCGAGTCCATGCATCTCTGTGTGGTTTGAATGAGAGATTTATACTAATCACCCCTATACTTTTTTAAAGATTATTTGTTTATTTATTTGAGAGAGAGAGAGAATGAGTAGTGGGAAGAGCAGAGGGAGAGGGAGAAGCAGACTCCTCAACGAGTAGGGAGCCTGAGCCAGGGCTCAATCCCAGGACCCTGAGATCATGACCTGAGCCCAAAGCAGAAGCTTAACCGACTGAGCCACCCAGACACCCCTGTACTTTTCATTTATAACATTTTCCTGCCACAAAAATCTCTGTGCCTATAAATGTACATATCTTCAAAATGTTGCAAGGAGGATGGGCTCATTGTAGAGAATAAGGTGGGAATTATGGGTAGGGTGGCAAGGGAGAAATCAATGTTTCCCCTTTCCTTTCCTTTATGGTATGCTCTCTCTTACTTTCCCAACTTGGTGGAAGGAGCTCAAAGCATAAGAAAAACTAGAGCAGGGGATCCCTGGGTGGCGCAGCGGTTTGGTGCCTGCCTTTGGCCCAGGGCGCAATCCTGGAGACCCGGGATCGAATCCCACGTCGGGCTCCCGGTGCATGGAGCCTGCTTCTCCCTCTGCCTGTGTCTCTGCCTCTCTCTCTCTCTCTCTGTGACTATCATAAATAAAATAAAAAAATAAATTAAAAAAAAAAAAAAAAGAAAAACTAGAGCAAACCCCACTGCCCATTCTGTGGCCTTCCAACCCTGTGTCAACTATCCTTTCCAATTTTTTAAATTCTAGTCTCTTCTCAGCAAGTATGTACAATTCTCTCCAATCTTAAAACCAGACACATAAATGTATTAAACCGTGGATTCCTCCTAGTTAGCTACCACTCTATCCTTCCCCTTTTCTTCTCAGGCAAGCTTCTTGAAAAATTAACACTCTTCATCTGTCCTTCCTCACCTCCAGTTGATTTCTCAACCCACAGCAAACTGGTTCCAATTTTTCCTATTTGCTTAACTGAAATTGCTGTTACCAAAGTTACTGAGAACTTCCTCTTGGCTCAACTCAGTGGTCATGTCATTGACTTGTCTCTAACATGTTTAAGTGCTGACCACACCCTCTTCTTAAAATTATTTTTTCTGTGGCTATAACTTCTGTCATGTTATTCTCCTCTGGATTTCCTCCCATTTTTCTGGTTGCTCTGTGTCCTTCGCTAACTCTTTTCCTTAACTCGCCTCTTAAAACTTGTTGGCTTAAGGCTTAATTCTCAGTCTTCAGTTACACTTTCTATTCTGAGTGATCTCACCTATTGGCTTAGTTTCCACTTCTGCCTAAACAAAGATGTCTCCCAAATACCCATCTCAGGCCAGATCTTTCTTCAGAGTTCTACCCTGGGGTATCCAACTGCCTGTAAGAAATCTAATGTTAAATATACCACAAGCATCTCAACTTTAAACCATGCCCCAAATTATTTTTGCTTTTTCCTCAGAATCTGTTGAGATTCTTTAGTTTCCTTTTCCAAAAACCCCAAGCCAGAAATCTGGAGTCATTCTTAACTCCTTAGTGTCCCTCACTCTCCTCATCCAGTTCCAGGGAGTCCCAGTGCCGTAGATTCTAAGGTCCTCAGATGACTCATTTCTATATCCTCCTTTATACCAGACTGCTGGAGGAAATCTTGAGAGGATGTGCCCACCTGCTGGACCCTTAAGGTGAACCTAGGCAACTGGAAGATGCTCACTTCCACTCCCATCCTTGGAATGTACATTCTGCCCACCATTCTCATATAGGGAGCTGTCACAGGGATCCAGCTTTGAGAGAGTAATGTGTTATTGAGACCACCTGGGCTGTATACAGGACTGAACCCCTTGAAGACCTCTATATAAATTTTTTAAGATTCTGAAGAGCAGTTATGGAGATCTACTCATTCCGTGGCCATCCAAGACAAGCTTCATATATAAGTTCCCTTGCTTATTAAAATAGCTACGGACCAATCTGGATGGTTCTTTGGTCTTTCCCTGCCCTCCATGTACAGGGACCAGCTTCAGATTATACCTGGGACTGTCAAGGTTGTGAACCAACACCAATTGCCTTAGATCCTCTTCATATCTAACCTCTATTACTTCAATGACTTGGAGAATCCCTGTCATTGGTCACCTGTGCCTTTTACCTTTCTTCCCAAATATCCTCCCTAAGGTAACCCCTGTGACTTTCCCAAAACAGTAAATTTTACCTTGATGTTATACTTCTGTTGAATACCTGTCAATGTCTTCCTACTTCAACAGTCCCTAAACATGGGTTCAGGAATCACTGTTGGGCTGTACTCATTATATTAATTTGAGGAATAGCATGGAGGAGAAGGAGAAATATGCTTTTTTAAAAAAAGATTTTGTTTCTTGGAGAGAGACAGAGAGAGACAGAGAGAATATGAGCAGGAGGAGAGTCAGAGGGAGAGAGAGAATCTAAAGCAGACTCCATGCTGAGCAAGGAGCCCAATGCAGGGCTGGACCTCAGGACCCTAAGATCATGAGCTGAACTGACTGAGCCACCCAGTCAGGCATCCCAAGAAATTGGGTTGTTGTTGTTGTTTTTTAATAAGCTACCACCAGAGTACTGTAATTCACAGCCAAGTTTGAAATTTTCAGAGGCAGAAGCCAACCCAAAATCACATAAGAAAAAGGTGATTAATCATTCTGGATGAGCCACTCATTTTACCTCATGCTAATGAGAAAATATGAGCCAAGTAGTACCCTGTATCTCAGGACTGTTGAGATAAAATCAAGTCAAAACTCAGCAGGTACAAAGTGTTCCCTATAACCTGGTCCCTGACTTAATTCTCTGTGCAATCATCCACCCTTTCCAAGAATCCTTTGTTCCAACACCACCAAGCTATTTATAACTTCCGGAGGTTTTCATGCTATTTTAGACCTCTATATATCTGCAGATGCTTTTCTCTGGTTCTGGAATGTCTTTCTCCTCCTCTTCCACCAGGAGAACTCCTACTTCCCCTTAGACAGTTTTCAAGTTTTACTGTTAATTGTTCCTAGACTCAAAATCAGAGCAAATCACTATGCCTATATTCTTCCTTGGACATGTTTCTATTATTGTATTTACACTGCATTTAACTATCTGCTTACATGCCTATGCTATCCACTGGTCTGTGATATCCTTAAAGACAGAGACAGTATCTTAGACATCTTTGAGTCATCGGCACCCAAAACAATACCTAAATATATTTGTTGAATAAATGAATTCCTTCAAAGAAGGTGTTTCTAAAGTATCATACCTAAATATTAGAAAATGAAGCTAAATGGCAGGAATTAGCCTTTAATCTAAATAAATTTCAGTAAGTGAAAAGCCTGACCATATCAATCATTAGGGTCTTCTTAGTCTCTAATCTTTACTTTTTGATCTGATGCTATGATTCCTGGGTCATTTGCTAAGGGGTAGAGCAGGGTCTGGAGAGCCTAGTGTTGAAAGTATTTATTTATACAAGGATGAAACAAACAAAATTTGTTTATGATTTCCACCAAGGATCAACCATCGTCTCCTGAGGAACCTATTACAATCCAGGCATTGCACCTGCCATTGAATATACAAAGATTAAATATGGTGGAGTTACGCCCAAAATCTAATGGGACACAAAACACACTTGATTAACTTCTGCCTGAAAGACTATGCTTATTCAATGAATTAATAGAATGGCCATTTATGGAAGCCAAAAGGTGATTTTTTAGATAATAAATGGTTGTTGTTCACAACAGAACTTGTACAAACAAGATGACACTAATGCATTTGTAATAGCTATTTATGGACTGGAGCCCAAGCTAGATGCCAAAAGTGGCTACAGCAGACACTAATGAAGTAACCAGTGGAGCCAGATCTATGTGTAGTTGTTTACTAATAGGTTTAATTATTATTATTTTTTTTTAGATCAGGGAGCCCTATGCCTTAATTACATTTGGCAATGGTTAAAAGTATTGACTGAGCCTGGATTCCTGATGTGCAGGTAGAAATCACAATGTCAGTTCTTCATCATTGGGTCATGTCGACTTTAAGGAAGGCAGGATGTCATATAACCTTATTTTCGTGGTGGGGGAAAACCCTATTACTTTATACAAAAGGAAACTGAAATCCCAGAGAGATTTCAATAAATGATTCAAAGTAACATATCAGCAGTCTATTTCATTTCAGACTCCAAGCCCACTCTCTTTCTGCTGCACCCCAAATTGGATTACCATAAATAATGGACTAGATTTATAACACAAGTCTAAGTTGTCACTGAATTCACTTAACTGATCCTTTCTGTTCCAAATACGCTGTGGCCCAGAAAATGGTGCACCAATATGAAACGGGTGCATTCCATCAACACTCTAGTGTCTGAAGCTTCTTACTAGATGTAATATATGAGTAACTCAGGAGGAACTATAATTTTTTTCAATAGTACCAGGAGAGGAGTTATGATTTAAAACTTCCGGCAGCTACAAGAGGAGTCAAGTCAGTGAAATTTCTCATTATGATTTCTGTCTTCATGTGATAGAGCTTATGACCCAAAAGATGAAAAAAAAAAATATCAAGAATTTTGTTATGAGGCACACACTGGCCAGTAGTGGGAATAGCCAGGCTCTAGAGGCAGGTAGATCTTGAAAAGGCTGGGTCACTTTCTATTCTTCACATTCAGCTTGATTATATAAATGATAATGCTAACAGCTGCCAGGAGGGTAGCTCTCAGGAGTAAATAACATGTGAAAAGGAACCTGGTATGGGATGTTCTTAGGCTTCCTGACCTCTTTTTGTGTGTGTGAGGCCCCTGGATCATTCCTTAGGCTCCAATTGGCTTCTCAGCCCCTCTTTTTCCCCAAATCAGAATTAGGAGGAGGTGGGTGAGGTACTCAGCTCAGGCATAAAATTTCAGGGGTTCCCCAAAGCACAGTAATCAAGGTAAAGAATATTTTAATGTGTATTTCTAACTAATATCCTGTAAGACTTGGCCTCAATTGCTTCACCTAATATCGGCTTTGTTGGATTCCATCTTTATTTAAAAGTTTGGTATTTTCTTCCTCATGGGCTTTTTTTTTTGCCTTTTTTAATTTTCAAAAATATTTTATTAAAATATGATTCGCTCTTGATTATTATTTTGGTGAACTTTAAATTTTATATCCAAGCCACGTGGCTCACTCACATTCTGCTAATTCTACACCCAGTTCTTCCCTCTCTTCAGCTTCAGGTCTTAGGAGCCTTTCCACTTCTCTTAGAAGCCAACATTCTAGCCTCAGGGCTCCTTAATTCTAGACTGGTGGTGCAGTGGAGGCAGGTTTTTCGATGCTCCTTTCCTTGCCTCTCAAATGCAAGAAGAAGAAAAAAAAAAAAGACTGTTTTAGGTCCCACTTTGAAGAAATGCGGGAGAAAACAAATGTAAAGTGAAGAAGGCTATTTTATCTGTCAGGAGTCACTGCATAGACCCTAGAACCAATTGAGCCTGGCAAGTGCTACAGCAGAAACGGTGAAAGCATGGTGCTAGATCACCGGCATTCTCCAACCCTCAGAGGCTATGTGACCTGGGGAAGGTACTTAATCACTGGCCCTTACTAGCTATGCCAATTAGGGCAACTTATTTGAGTCCTACCACTTACTAGCTATGCCATCTTGGGAAGTTACCTGAGGTCTGCTAGTTATCAGTTGTGCCATATTGGACAAATTCCTTTAGCTCTACCCCTTCCTAAATTTGACATCTTTGTCAAGGAACTTTAGTTCTGTCCTTACTAGTTGTGCCATCTTGGGTAATTACTCAAGCTCTACTCATTTTAAGTCATGTCATGTTGGGATGTTACATGAGCCCTGTTCCTTACTAGCTATGCCATCTTGGGAAGTTGCTTAGGCTCTCTCTATGCCTTGGTTTTTCTCACCTGTAAAATGGGGCAATGAAGGTAGCTACCTTGTGGTTATCATGAAGATTAAATAAGTTAAGGCATGTAATACTCTTAGGATAATATCTGCTGGGCATTAAGAACTCAATCCATAGGGACGTCTGGGTGGCACAGCCGTTGGGCATCTGCCTTCAGCTCAGGTTGTGATCCCGGGGTCCTGGGATCGAGTCCCACATTGGGCTCCCTGCATGGAGCTTACTTCTCTCTCTGCCTGTGTCTCTCATGAATAAATAATCTTAAAAAAAAAAAAAAAACCATACAGGCAATTATTTGAAAAATGTTTCAGACCTAAACAAAGTGTTCAAAATGATAAAAGATGTAGCAGTAAAATTATACATATTTTCAAAAATGTTATAACAATTCCATTTACTTGAGAATATGGCTATAATTTATTTTGTTCAAGGTGATGTGTGTTGCGTTCTTCCAAATAAGAGGCCTGTGGTTCTTTCAAGGTCCTACAACTGACTTGAATATGAGAAAGTTACGAAGTTTGTGAAACCTACAAAGTTCCTACTATCCCGATAGCTGTGTCTGTTGAATTTTTTTCACTAACAATAATAATAGCTAGTACTTAGTGGACTGTCTCTATATGCTCTTCAAGTGCAATATTTCAATGAATCCTCATGACAGTCTAATGAGGCAGGCACCATTGTCATGATCACATTTTAGAGATGGGTCTAGAGAACTTGAATAATTTGCCTGAGATCACAATGCAAGTAGAGGTGGAAAGAGGGTCACCATTCACTGCTTTTCCAAATTATTTTCTTTTAAGGTGTAGGACCCTCTGAGACTATGTTGCTGTTTTCTACACAGAGGTAATCTATTCTGTGGGTGTACATAGTTAAAATGAAAATATACCCCAAATATGGAGGTACCCATTAGCAAAGGATTTTTCTTATTTAGAAGTGCCTTTGAGGCACTTCTTTTTTTTCTTTTTTAAGATTTATTTATTTGAGAAAGAGTATGCTCGAGTGGGGGGGAGGGACAGAGGGAGAAGAAGGAGAGAATCTTCAGCAGACTTCCTGCTGAGAGTGGAGCCCAACTCAGGGTTTGATCCTACAACACTGAGATCATGACCTGAGCTGAAACCAAGAGTCGAACGCTTAACCAACTGAGCTGCTCAGGCTCCCCCTTTGGGGCATTTCCTGCTCATATATACCTGTGTGTAGACTGGAAATTTATTTAACATGCATTGAAATTATGAGATCCAAATGTATAGAGGAGTAACTCAGAGGGAGGCAGATGACACATCCAGTAGGACACCACATCTGGGAAGAATTTCCATTTCCTCACTTCACCACTGCATCCCAGGAGTAGTCATTGTACTAGATGGCGGTGTCCCAGGTTCTGGAGGTCCACAGATGAAGGACAGAATACATCTGAGCAGCTTGTGCTACTGTCAAACCTTGTCAATTCTCTCCTGATGAGAAAGGTTAAAGTTTTTTAACCTTGTATATTCACATAAGGGAAAAAATATTAACCTGTTTAAGGCTTTGTTTGTTTTTGGTTTTGTTTTGGCAACAGAGGGCTCCTCTGGGCCTAACAAGTGGTTACTTAGGTTTGGAAGAAGAGAAAGAGCCCTTCCTTCTTCCTGTGCTTGCATCAGCCACTGTGAAAGACTCCCCCTTGATATGCCATTGCTGTTCTTAACTCAGCTCTGATACTGGAAATTCTGCCCTACAGCTCTCGTCCTCTCCACCATTGAAGGATCTTGGAATCCAGGTGTGATTGTATTAATTGAGCATATATCATGTGCATAGCATGGAGCAAGGCATTATGAAAGACATAAAAATTCCATTCTCTATTATTTTGCAAGCTTGATGGAGGTCAAGACATATAGAAGCAACTCAGAAACTGATAAACATTAGTATTTTAAGAATTGAAAAGGAAGAGGTCAGGGTAAGAGAGAAGTCTTCAAAACCAATTTCAAAAGCTATTAAAAAATTATAGTCACGATTTTGACAGCTGATGTCCTGTCAAATGTCCCAACAAGACTTTTGTTTCAAACTTGCCTTTCCTATGCTCCTAACCAGGAAAAGTAGTGGTTTTTTTTTCCCCCCTATTAATTATAAGCTGTTGTTTCTACATAGGTACTTACAGGTCTGACAGAACTAATTGGTGCAGGTAATAATCTTTGCGTGCATTTTTCAAATTAATTTAAGATTCACTTTAATCTCCAGTCATTTCTTGAGGAGTCAGATACTTTATTGATGAGTCGAAATCTCTGTCCTCTTTTTCTTCAGTAGAAATCATCCATCATGTCAGCCCTATCAAGATCCTAGGAGGCTAAAGAAATTTTAGTCCTTTTTTGTCTATAGTGAACCTGTCTTCTGCCTTTAGGAGTTATAATGTAGAACATGCCCTGCATGCCCACGACACACTGAGGCTCGGGGCATCAAGTAACTCTTGAAAAAAATATGTCATTGAGAGCCATACATTAATTAATGAGGATGTGAAATAGTTTACTGTCAAAGCTACAAGTTGGTAAATTTGATACCCACTGAGATTATTCCTTACAGAAAGGAGAGGGGCTTTTTCTGAGTCTGTGCCTGGTAGAAGTGTTTTATATTTTCAGCCTTAGCTGCCTGCCATTCAACACTACTTTGGAATGCTCATGTTGCATAATGTATGAACTAATCATAGAAAGTAACTTTTCTTAGTCCAAATCATTCTCACCTTTCACCTTTCCTATCTTTCATACATGTTCAACCTCTTCTTTACTAACCAAGGTTCACCACTCCTACCTCTTCAACTACATAGCCCTACCTACATTGCTTTTCCTAACACTTAACTGTGTTAAGTGTTACTTAACAAGTACAGTGTGTATTTAACTAGCCATATGTGCTCTGCCATCCCTAAGCCTTAGTAATGACTACTTGCTGCTTGCTTTCTCTAGGCTTCAAATCATGCCTAAAGAAACTAAAGGAAATGGGAATACCTGACATTCAATATTCTTGCTCTCTGGTTTCAGTTTGCAATGAATTCCCTCATTTTGTGTTTCCTGGCATCTGCTATACTATACAACAGCTGTTCACATTCTTTTCAACTTCCTCTTACACCTAATCACTTTCTCTCACTCATCAAATGTACTGGGGTTGGGGGGTCAAGGTTATCGAACAGGTATTCTCTCACTTACCATTCCTCCACTTAAAAGTCTCTTTTTTGTTGTTTTCATTCTCCACCTTCCCATTTTCTGTTTTGTTTCTGTTTGGATTCTCCAATCTTCTGTTTTGTTTTTTAATCAAGTCTATTGAGGCTTACTTTATATTCAATACAACACACTCATTTTAAGTGTACAGTTTGAGGAACTTTGACAGATACATAATGCCCATGAAACTACCACCAAAATGCAAATATAGTTTTTCTATTATATGAAAAAAGTTGCCTCACACCATTCATAATTCATCACCAACACCCATCATGGCTTCAAACACTGATCTGTTTTATCACTACAGAATTCTTTTGCCTTTTCTAGTATTTCAGATAAATGAAACCAACCGTATATATTTTTTTATTTCTTGCTTTTTGTGTTCAGCATCTTTTTCACATTCATCCACGTCCATGGTTGCATAATTTTTATAAAGTTTTGTTTAAACTCAGTCATTTACACATGTCCATGGCTATTTTCATGCTAGTGTCAGAGTTGATTATTTGAAAAGACCGCATGGCCAATAATGCTTAAAATATTTATTGTCTGGCTCTTCACAGGAAAACTCTGCCAACTCCTGATCCAAGTGGCCAAACATTATGGTATAAAATCTTTTGTATTTCTTTACTATTCTCTTAATGTCTATAGGATCTGTATTAATAAAACTACTTCCATTCCTGATATTGGTAATTTGGGTTTTTTTTTCTTGATCAGTATAGCTAGAGATTTGTAAATTTCATTGACCATTTCTAATATCTGACTTTTTATTTCATTAATGTCTGTTGTCTACTTGATTTCAATTTATTTATTTTCTTCACTAATCTTTGCCTTAATCTGCTATTTCTTTTTAAGGTGAAAACAGAATACTAATTTTAGATTTTCTTCTTTCCACACACAAAGACTTAAACTTATATTTCTAAGCACCGCTTTAATATATTTTACATATTTTGACCTGCATTTTTACTAAGTATTTTCTTGCTCCTTCTGTGATTTTTTCTGTGACATAAGTTATTTACAAGTGTAATATTCAATTTTCAAATATTTGATGATTTTTCAGATATATTATTTTTTATTTCTATTTTAATTCTAGCATGGTCAGAAAATATGTTGTCGTGACTCCAAACTGATTAAATTTATTAAGAGTTGTTTTGTGACCTAGCATGTGGTCTTAATGTCTGTTTCCTGTGCACTTAAAAGGAATGTGTATCCTTGCAATTGTTGTCCATAGTGTTCTACAAATTTGGTCAAACTTGATAGTGTTATTCAGGTCATCTCTATTCTTGTGTGTGTCTAGTTGTTTTATCAGTTGCTGAGAGATGGATTTTAAAAGTTTCAACCTTGATGGCAGATTAATCTATATTTCTGTTTTATTGTCAATTTTCCCTTTAATCTACTTCCAAAATATTGCTATTAATCATATATACATTTTAACTTTTGGCTCATCCTGGACATAAAAATATGTTTTTATCCTTATAAGCTTTCTCTCTTTATCTCTGGTCATATTTATTCTGATGACTACTTGGACAGTAATATAGCAACTTCAGCTTTCTTAAAATTACTGTTTATAATGGAATATTTTTTTCATCCTTTCGCTTTTAATTATCCTATATTTATATATAAAGCTTATCACTCGTGCATTTTTTATTCAGTTGACAATTGCTGAATATTAACTAGAGTATTTAAGCCATTTACACTTAATTTAGTACTTAATATGACAGGGTTTAAATCTACCATCATGCTGCTTTCTATTAGTCCCATTTCCCTCTTTTTCAGGATTCTTTTGGAATTGGCTATTTGTATAGCATTTTACCTTTTTCTTTTGGCTATTATATATACATTTGTTTCATTTTTGGTTACACTAGAATTTACAATACTTCTCTTTACATTGTCAGAATCTACTTTCAAATGATATTGTACCACTTCTCATATTCTTATAATAGTATATTTTCATTTCGTCGTCTCATCCTTTATATCATCTATGTACTTCTATAAATTATATAAATTCATCAATGCATTGTTATTAGTTTTGCCTTAAGCAGTCATCTTCAAAAAATTTTTTTCTAAAAGAAAAACAATGACCTTTATATTTAGCCACAAATTTTCCAATTCAGGCCCTTTTTATTCCTTTGTGTAGATCTAAGTTTTCAAATGGTATCATTTTCTTTCAGACTAAAAATCATCATTTAATATTTCTTGCAGTATAGATTTGATGACAATGAATATTCCAGCTTTTGTTTGCTTGAAATATTTCTTCAATTTTCACAGAAACATTTATTGGATCCAGAATTCTAGAATGACCTTATTTTTTTCCAGCAATGTAAAGATATTCCATTGTTTTATGATTTATAACCATTCTTATGTCTTTTCCCACTATATAATAAATACCCTCTTTCCTCCAGTTTCTAAAAACACGTGCCTCATTTCCTTCTGAACCTTTACCAACAATACCTTTAAAATCCGAATTTTTAACTAACAATCTGTTTACAATATATGCATTCTCTAAGATGATATAGGCTTTCAGCATTGTGCTTAGTTCCTTTTGAGCCCTAACCAGTTGACTTTATTTATTTATATTTTTTAAAGATTTTATTTATTTATTCATAAGAGACACACAGAGAGAAAGAGAGAGAGGCAGAGGGAGAAGCAGGCTCCATGCAGGGAGCCCGATGCGGGACTTGATCCCGGGTCTCCAGGATCACATACTGGGCCGAAGGCGGCACTAAACCGCTGAGCCACCGAGGCTGCCCCCCAGTTGACTTTAATGTCATACTTCTACCAAGTCTAAAACAATTTAAGCTTTTTATTATCTTACTCTTCAAAATTTTTCCAGCCTCTACCTATTATAGTTTTATATTTTTAAGTATGCTTCTCAGCAGGACTCCTTTTCTAGGTATCAAATCTGTATTAGTTTACTGCAGCTGCCGTAGCAAATTATCAGCAACTTAGCGGCTGAAAACAACAGAAATTCACATTCTTTCATAATACTGAAGGCCAAAATCAGTATCACTAGGCCAAAATCAAGACCCAGGCAGGCTATGTCCCCTCTGGAAGTGCTAGAGAGGAATCCACTTCTTGCCTCATCCAGCTTCTGGTGGCTGTTGGCATTCCTTGGCTTGTGGCTGTATCACTTATCACTCCAAGCTCTGCCTTCACGGTCACACTGACTTCTCTTCTATATATCAAATCTCCTTCTACCTCCCTATTAAAATGAAACATATGATTACATTAGGGCCCACTGAGATAATCTAGGATAACCACATCTTAAATTCCTAAATGTAGTCACATCTCCAAAGTCTTTGTTTTCTGTGGTAATACTCACAAGTTCTAGAGATAAGAACCTGGAGATATTGGGGATGTTGATGGGGGGGGGGGGAGGCATTATTAAAACTATCTACTTATTTTTTCATGTGAAATGTCATCCCAGTGTCACTGAACGTCAGCTGGACATACAAAATTCATCAGTTGTGAAAAGCTTTCAAAAGTAGATTTATGGGAGAAACAAGAGGGGAGCAGGTTGGAGAGATCTGTATAAAATGTAGTACAGAATACAGAATATCTTTTAAGTTTCTTTGAAAATTCAAACAGTATTTAAATACAGTATTTCAACACCTATGAAAGACAAAAGATTCTTGTATATAACTGGATGAGGGGAGTGCCTGGGTGGCTCAGTGGTTGAGTGTCTGCCTTTGGCTAGGGTCGTGATCCCTGTGTCCTGGGATCGAGTCTCACATCGGGCTCCCTGCAGGCAGCCTGCTTCTCCCTCTGCCTGTGTCTCTGCCTCTGTCTCTCGTAACTAAATAAATAAAATCTTTTTTTAAAAAATAATTGGATGAGGAAGAAGTGAGGGACAGCATAAGAGTCATATCTTTACAGAGAAAAATAAGCAATAAAGACAGTAATGCTTAAAGTCACCATATGAGGCTGGATATTCCAACGAGGCTCTGAATTCTGAAAAAAGAAACAGATCCAGAATTGGCAGAGGGGTGGGGGTGGAGAATGGTAAAACAGTTGACAAATGAATAAAACCAAGCAAAAAGGAGAGGAAATACGTCTTAAGAAATAGATGAGGGCAAGTGCAGGCTGATAGAAGAATCCTACACACAGGCCTGATATGACATCCAAGTAGATAAACTATAAGATCATTTGATCTGAGAAGCTTAAGCTAGTTAATGATATACTAAACCATTAATACAAGGTAATGAGAGTCATTCATTTAATCAACACTTGACAAGTATTTGACCACCTACTATGTTCCAGGCACTTAGGCAATGAACAAAAGCAAAGTCATCCCAGCCTTGCATAAAAGCTTATATTCCACAGAGGGAAACAAGTGATATGCAAGTAAAGAATCAAATGAGCAGTATCAGAGAATTACAAAAGCTATAAAGAAAATAAACAAGGTGAGAGAATAGAAAATGACAGAAGTAGATGCTTATTTAGAACAACATTCAGGACGCACCTCTTTAAAGAGGTTGTATTTGAGCAGAACCTGAAAGAGTATACAAATTGAGCCAAATAAAGATCTGGAGTAAGTGTATTCCAGGTAGATGGGGAGAGTTGCTCAATAAATAAATGGTGGTACTATCCCATCTGAGAGTGGGAGAAAGGGAATGAGTACGTATCTTAAATCTGTTAAGTCTGAAATAACTGTTACATGTCCAAGTAGAAATGTCAAGGAAGCAATTGGCTATGCAAGTCCCTAGCAAAGAAAAGTAGTTTGAACCAGAGGTTCAAAGTTACATGACGAAGTTACACACCAGCACCTAGAGAAGTCTTGCCACAAAAATAATCAAATCTTAATCTGTCACAGTCTCTCGCACTGACCACCAATTTACAGGGACTAGAGAAGACAAATAACATGTTAAACGAATCCAGAAGGTTGAAATCAACAAAGTCCAGATTCATGGGAAACTAGAACAGATAACTGCTTTCTTCAACAAATATATTACAAGAGAAGAGAAAGCAAGACACAAGGCTGGAGCCACAGAGAGCACGAAAAGAAAGAGGAAGATGAAGAAACTACAGATTAAATATAAGAAACAAATTTAAAAATGGAATTTATTTCAACCCTGGCAAAAAATACATGAGATACTGAGGTAAAATCAGAACAAGGACAATATTTAACAGTATTAAGGGACTACTAATTTTAAGATTTTATTTATTTATTTATGAGACAGTGAGGGAGCAAGAGAGAGAACATGAGCAGGTGTAGGATTGGGGGAGAGGCAGAGGGAGAAGCAGACTCCCAACTGAGCAGGGAGCCTGCCATGAGGCTTGATCCTGGGACTCTAGGATACTGACCTGTACCGAAGGCAAATGCTTAACCAATTGAGCCACTTAGGTGCCCCAAGGGACTACTAATTTTAAAGGTGGTAACATCATGTTCAAAAAAATTGTTATTACGTTATAGAAAACATGCTAAGTTAGTTAAAGATGAAATAATATGATGTTGGAGACAATACAAAATAATCAAACAGCATAGGCACACGGTAAGTATGCAAAGATATCAATAAGATGACATGTCTACAAGTTGACAATTGATGAAATATTTCATGATATAAAGTTCAAAAAATGGAAGTAGGATTATTTAGGATTTTATTATCTAAGCTTTAAAATCCAAATAAAGAAGGAAACTAATGCAATCATTACTAAAGATGTAATAATTTGACATCACCAGTAATGAGCCTGTGATTGCATTTTATTGCCTTCCAACCTGATTTTTAGGATGTCTGAAACAACTACTGCGAATACATCTATGGGATGCATAAAAAAATCTACAAGAGACAAATTTGCATTTTAACCTGAGCTGTTGTCTGTAAAATGGTTTCTTTTTAGGAAAAAAAAAAAAAAAAGATAGGAAAACAGAGCTCTTTTTCTAAACTGTTCCCAGAGGTGAACTGATAAATAAGTATACACATAAACACTTAAAAGCTTTTTAGAACCATTTTCCTTCATTTTTCACAGACTGACTTCGTTTTCATTTGGAAAATATTTTTAAAAGATTCAACAATTTATTTTTTTTTTAATTTTTTTATTTATTTATGATAGTCACAGAGAGAGAGAGAGAGGCAGAGACACAGGCGGAGGGAGAAGCAGGCTCCATGCACCGGGAGCCTGATGTGGGATTTGATCCCGGGTCTCCAGGATCACGCCCTGGGCCAAAGGCAGGCGCCAAACTGCTGTGCCACCCAGGGATCCCAAGATTCAACAATTTAATGTGTGCATAACTTTTAATCTTTGAGGTGGAATTATTAGAAACACTGCCAAAAGGCCATACTATAGAGAAAGCAAATTATACAAATGAGTAAGAAAATTGAGTAAAAACAAATTATTGGTCACTATCATGAAAACCTAGTCACCTGCCAGGCTGTCCAATACAGTAGCCAATAGTCACATGTAGTAACTTAAACTTAATTAAAAATAAAGCTGAAAAAAATTCAGTTCCTTACACACACAAACAGCATTTCAAGTGCTCAATAGTCCATGAGCTAGGGGCTACCATGTTGAACAGCAGAAATTCAGAACACTACCACCATTATTTCAGTCGAACCCTGACAAAGACTGTCCATCCACTCAGTGATGTGTACACCAAAAAGAATAATATTTATGGAGCTACTGGCTCAAAGACCCTATCCCTTCTTCACATCTTCTTTGATTACATTAAAAAAGGTTTCTTTATGTTGTAATAAGTTTTTGTTGAAGGCATGTTGTTTTATTTCACCTATAAATAACCATACAAATGACATATGGGGAAAAAAGTTGTTTCCTGAAGAATGGATCTATTTCATTTCAGCAGATGAAAATGGAATATGCACATTTCCTTCTTTGCTAAGGCTACAATAAAACTCAGAATTAACTTAATGCTTAATTGCCATAACTATTATCCAGGTTTTTTTTTTTAAGATTTTATTTATATATTTATTCATGAGAGACAGAGAGAGAGAAAGAGAGAGAGAGAGAGAGAGAGAGAGGCAGGCAGAGACACAGGCAGAGGGAGAAACAGGCTCCATACAGGGAGCCTGATGCGGGACTCAATCCCAGGACTCCAGGATCATGCCCCGAGCCAATGGCAGGTGCTAAACTGCTGAGCCACCCAGGGATCCCCCTATTCAGGTTTTGAATAAATGTATTTTCCTCCCCTCTATGCAATTCTTGACATTAGTCTCTTTTAATGTATTTAAAAATTTTTATTGTAAAGAGGCTCAAATTCCTTTTGGAGATGGGTGGAACACAATTGATAAATTCTACACAATGGCACTCTACTGCCCTCTTTCTTTCAAGAATAAAAATTCTAAGCAAGAAATTACCAAGTAAAGTTTTTCCAACAATAACCCTGTACCTTTCATTAATCAACAATATTGTACACATCAATGCCAAAAGTCATTACAAAACTAAGTAGTAATTCGTAATAAAATCCCGAGATTTAAAAAAAACCCTGGCTAAATATAAAAATTACCAAAACTCAATAGCAAACATATTTATTGGGAAAGTACCAATATTTCCATTAAAATCAGAAAAAATCATTACTATCATTTAACATGTCTTGAACAAGGTAGCTAATGCAATAAATTTCTAAAATCAAACAAGCAATAAATAATTGAAAGACATATAGTTACCTTTATTTTCAGAGTGGCATACCTAGAAAATCTGAGTATCTATAATAGCTAATTAAAATTAGTAAGAGCTTATTAAGGTGAATAGAAATGACATACATAAAAGAATTGATACCTTTTCTCTATGCCACCAAAAACTAATTTGAAATGTGGAAAAAGGAGCTCCTGGGTGGATCAGTTGGTTAAGCACGGACTCTTAATTTTGGCTCAGGCCATGATCTTAGAGACATGAGGCTGAGCCCCAGATTGGGTTCTGCACCTGTGTGTGGAGCCTGCTCAAGATTCTCTCTCTCTCTCCCTCTGTTCCACACCCCCCACTCTGTGCTCTCTCTCAAAAAAAGGGGGAGGGGAATCCTACTCTAACAGCTACAATTGGGATCCCTGGGTGGCGCAGCGGTTTGGCGCCTGCCTTTGGCCCAGGGCGCGATCCTGGAGACCCGGGATCGAATCCCACATCAGGCTCCCGGTGCATGGAGCCTGCTTCTCCCTCTGCCTGTGTCTCTGCCTCTCTCTCTCTCTCTCTATCATGAATAAATAAATAAAAATCTTAAAAAAAAAAAAAAATAACAGCTACAACTAATAAATGCATAGAATAAATTTGATTACCTGTATCAAATATGTCTCAAAAGAAATGCATAGAATCTAAATTGAAAAAAAAGTAAAATCTTATTATAGGACATAAAATAAGACATAAAAGCAAAGTAACTTATTTTCCTGGATGCAGAATCTGAAAACCATAAAAAATATCCTTTCCAAACTAATGCAGGTTAATTTAATACTGAATTTCTTAGGAATGCTTTTTATCTGTAAAAAGATACCCAACTACTACAGCGGCTTAAGTAACTAAAATGTTTAACTATCTCTCATAAAAAAATCTGGAGAAAGGAATTACCAGGCCAGGACAGTGGTTCCCCAATCGTAAAAACCCAGCCTCGTTCTTTCTGCCTTCCTTAAGAATGTTGGTTTTTCACTTTATAGTCCCAGGTGGCTGCTGCAATTCCAGGCAACACTTGAGTGTTTACTCAAGTTCAGGTTGGGGAAGAAGGGATAAGGCGGTGGTGCTAAGTATACCTTTTTTTTTTTTTTTTTAATCAGAAAAGCAAATGATTCTTCAGAAATCTCCCAGGAGATTTCCATTTCTGTTGTACTGGCCAGAACCATATCATGTCATTATGCTTAGATGCTAATTAAGCTGAGAAAGCAAGCACCTACCTCTTCCAGTCTTCAAGGTTGTGTAAGGTAAGGAAGAAGGTTGAGGATGGGTACTTAGCCAACCAAGTGTTAATATTTCACAAATTCTAGTCAGAAGCTCACTTTTTCATTCAAACAGTTCTGTTTTCCAAAGTAGAATGTATACTCCAGAAAAGGAGTCTTTACCTTACTCACCACCATATTCCTGGTACCTAACATGCAGGCGTCTGTTGGATGACTAAATAGCCTTAGTGCCAAATGAAAACATGTTTTTTTTTAAAGTGGCCATTCTAAATGATAGATGACTTA